>NC_089525.1:18145784-19438827 GCF_963924715.1 Thunnus thynnus
CACCTCTTGTAAACACATCCTTCAACACCATTTTCAGTGTTATGGCTCTTATTTCTTCACTCGTCTCTCCTCCCATCTCATTGTTTTATCATTTTCTGCTCCACCTCTCTTTTGATCTTCTCCTTCTGCTTAAGTCCCCCTCCCTTTCTCCTCCCATCTTTCTTTCCATGACCAAACAAATAAGGTTGTTTGTGTGCTTGTGTGTATGTGTGTGCGTGTGCAGGGAGAGAATAAAGTGTTCAGTTCAGCACTCTCTTACTGTTCCCTTAAGTGGGTGAAAACATCCCTCCAGAACCAGCACTAATCTCTCTGTCTCCTACTCTTTTTTGGTTTGTTTACCCCTATTCTCTGTTTTGTCAGAAATTTTGCATAGATTTGTTTCCCCTGTTTTTAGTCCAAGTGTGCATCTTTGCCCCTTGGCAATGTAACTTATTACACAGATTGATCACATTTACTTTCCTTTCATGTTAGTGTGAAATCAACCTATTTTTTGGAATTAATTCAAGCTTAATGTTTTACCTGTTAGTACATGTTAATTAAATGACCATGGGGTAGTTTAAGAGGGGCTAAAAAGTAAAGAAATACATTACCTTATATGTAAGTTAGGGTTTTTAAGGTTGATGTTTTCTGTGTACTTGGCAGCTCAGTACTTTGCCAGCACCATGATGATTGTGGGAATGTCTGTGGTGGTGACTGTTATAGTCCTACAGTTTCACCATCATGACCCTCAGGGAGGCAAGATGCCCAAGTGGGTAAGTGACTGAAACTGATTTAGTCAGATTATCATTACTATTGTCATTGATAACATTTAGCACAAATGCCCAAATTTGCAGGATTATGTTACATTGTATGTGTGCCACTGCCTCTCTTTTCTCAGGTTCGAGTGGTTCTGTTGAACTGGTGTGCCTGGTTTCTGCGTATGAAACAACCTGGTGATGAGCGCAAACGCCCCGGTTACAAGTACCGTCACGCCTCCCAGCATCACTCCAGCACCAGCTCCATTGAGATGGGTGCTCTTCCAAGCCTTACCGCGCCGCTCTCCCAGACTTCCTGCCCACCTTGCCCCACAGGCACCTCCAATGGTTCCATGAGCCTCTACTTCGGCAGCTACCACCCCATAGATAGTCCACACTGCCCACCTTCTAGCGACTCAGGAGTAGCGCTAGGGGGACGTGCCCATGGTTCCATCAGTGAGGAGGCTGGGCCACCTGGAGGAGTTGGCAGTGGTATTGGAAGCCTGGGAATGGGTGTTGGAGGTGGGATGGGAGTTGGTATCCCCCCACCAGAGATCCAGCGCATCTTGGAGGAGGTGACCTACATAGCCCAGCGGTTCCGGGACCAGGATGAGGCTGAGGCCATCTGCAGCGAGTGGAAGTTTGCAGCAGCGGTGGTAGACCGGCTGTGCCTGGTGGCCTTCTCTCTCTTCTCCATAATTTGCACCTTCACCATCCTCATGTCAGCACCCAACTTCATAGAGGCTGTTTCCAAGGACTTCACATAGCTGGATGCAGCAGCAGGAGAGAAGTAAAGAAGAAGGGGCAAAACGATAAGAGATAAAGAAGTGAGAAAGTGGAAAGGGGAAGGAAAAAATGTAAAGAGCAGTAGGAAAGTGGTTCCCAACCTACAGCCTATATGAAAGGAAGTGGTGGGTTACACAGATTTTTATGAAAAGAAGAAAACTAGGTGCAAAAAAAGTAAAGCCTTGGGGTTCTGCCAAACTGCTGAATCATGTAGTAAATTAGACCAGTCAGGAGACAAAATCAGAACAATTGATGAACAAGTAATTACAAAGACACATCATTATTTTACATGATCACATTCTAAATTAATTGAAAACACACTGATTCATAGTCCCACTTATTCTTAATGTCAGTGACAAATTGTTCATATCTAGAAGAGGAGAAGAAGGCAGAAGGCTGGGAATCACTGGAGCAGTCGAGGAGGGCACAGTTTGAATTTTCTTTTTCACATTTGGTAAGATATCAATAAGGCGAAGATAATGATGCTTATTGCCTTATTGAAAACTGTGTATAATATTGTAAAAATATTGTATTATCTGCACTATTCATTTAAAAACTATGTTCATACATTACACATTACAATGACACAAAGGCCCACTTCACTGCATCTTCTCTGGTTGATTTCAGTCATCTTAATTATTGTTGACCTGTATGTGCAAATCCACACACATATGTACAAATACTGCCTCTGTCACACACACTCCAAATGTTCACTCTCTGAACTCTCATAAAGAAGCTTTTTCTGATGATGTACCATCTCTGTAATAATGTTAGGTTAGTTACTAAAATGAGATGTTTCACTGTGAACTTTGTTGTTTTTTTGCTTTCACTTTGACCACTAGACACAACTGTATTGCTTTTACACAAATGTGGAGCCCTTTTCATTATTTTTCAGGTATATCAGAGTAGGAATGCTTATTTGGGATCACTTTTCACTTCATCTCGCCTGTTTTATTTTAAACTATCAAATCTGTAATGTAATAAGAGTAGTTTGGAAAAGAGTAATATTGAGAACAATTAGTATATTGTATCAAAATGCAGTGCTGACTGGAAGGAAGCGGTGTTGACCAGTTAAACAAGATGCACAGCTGTCAAATACAGCATGTTGAATATTGTATTGTACATCTCTTAACCATCTGGTCTGACACTATACATGCTAAATAATTTTAATAATTTTCTGCAGAAACATTGTCAAGTATTGCTGTAAAAATACCCATATTGACGTACCTTAAAAAGATGAGCAGGAACATTGAACTTCTTGGAATTCACTGTACATAAATGATCACTGAAGATGAAGAGCGATGTGACTTTTGAACCTCTGACAACACAGACAACAGTTAAAGGCTTGACAGGAAGAGGAATACTCCACAGCTCAAACTTCCAAACTTTCATGAACTTCCATCACTGGAGAATATACTGTAGATTTATAAAAGGCCCCCGTGTCAGTGTGTTTTGTAGAGGGAGCCGAGTGACTGATGTACACAACAAAGTTGTTAATGTATTTAGTTTTCACTTCCACTTCCCAACCATCTCTTTGTTGTAGGTACAGTCATTGGTCTCTTTTTCTCTTTCTCTGTCTTTCCAAGTGTGAGTTTTTGGCTTTCTATGTTAATAAAAGTCTATTTATTCTCTGTATAACAGACTCTGTATAGATCTGTGGAGGGAGGGGGATGTTTGAAAGAGTACATTGAGAGAGTAACCAATTAACATCCATATCTTCATAGTATCATAATAGTCCAGCCTTACTCCAGGTTCACTGTGGTGAATGACCTGACATTAGAGCATGTTATGTGGTGGAATTTACAGCATTATCCCAAAAAGAGAATAAAACCTGAATTCTCTCCTTAGATTTATACAATTGCAGCGTTAAACAAACTGACCACACATGTCTGTATAAATCAAAGGTGAAAACATAAGCTAACTTAGTTTCAAGCTTGTTAAACTCTATCCACAAAGTACAGGTTCAATCAGAGTGCCAACTTGGAAGAAAACGGATCATCTTGATGTGTGCAGTGCAAAATGTAAAGGCTCTGTTAATGAGGAGGGTAAATTAGAATAAGTAATTTAACTGGTTGTGACGAAGTTGAGTAATAGACACGAATTGCATATTTAAAGATGAGCACATCAACAAACAGAATGTCAACATCAGTGTCCCCAGTGATAATTAGGCAGATGAGTGAGCCATTAATGTGTCTGGTGTTTTTGTCTCCAGCCTTTATCTCTTTGAAATACTGACTATGCCACTATTTTAATAGGCTGAATCATGCTAACCTTGATAGAAAGGCGAAAAGATAAACATAAAGTCAGCCTTAACTGTGAGTCTTTACCATGATCCTCAAGGCAAATGTAATGTCACCCAATTAACAAGGAAAAGTGAAATTTAATTGTCTTTGGTCTGATGTAAGGAAAAGAAGTAAAATATTGAGTGGGAGAGGAAATCTAATAGAAATCTTAACTG
The DNA here is from genome assembly GCF_963924715.1 of Thunnus thynnus. Taxonomy (NCBI): domain Eukaryota; kingdom Metazoa; phylum Chordata; class Actinopteri; order Scombriformes; family Scombridae; genus Thunnus; species Thunnus thynnus. The sequence goes on from NC_089525.1 coordinate 18,149,763, forward strand.
AAATAGGCCAAAAAAGCATGGAAGATGAAGAATGTGGGGCATGTTTTCCTTTTGTGGTCTAGGAAATGTGCTCTGATTTCTTTTTTGTGTGGCCAACAAAGCCTTCCTCTCAACTTCCAATTGTTTGATGTTTTGTGGATGAACTCCAATCTATAAGACTAGGCCCACATTTCAGGCGGAATGGTGCAATTATTCCTTAAAGAGATCGAGTTTTATTTTGGGATGTCTGCAGACTGGAGGGATATCAAAAATTCCCGAGTGGATCCCTCCCAAGAGACAGGAATGCCATCTTTCAGTCATTGCACAATATGTCCATCAACTGAACTCCATTGTGAAAAGAAAAAAAATCACTTGAAGCTACAACTAGAAACTAATCACTTTGGCATCACCTTGAGTCCCTTAGCTGCAGCATTTTACAAAATTAAATCTTGTTGACGTGTGTCTACTTGGCCACTAGACTGAGCAAGGTTTTACTTTTTATTATACAGAGCTGCAATTTATTAATCTTGTTAAATGATAGAAAAACATTTTGGCTAAAAGGCTAAGACTGAAAGATAGCTAACCTGGCTGACATCAGTCAATGCTTCTTTATGGAAAATGCACTCAAGCATGATGTTGTGATCCTGATTATTCCAGGACTGCATTAACTTTACTTCCAGCAACAGTTGATGCCATACATCTAGAGACCAGGGTGATGTAGTACCGTCACCAAATTGTATTTGGGTACAAAGAAAGCAAAATATGCAATACAATACATACAATTTTAACACTATGCTCACTTGTTGACATTAAAATATAATAGTCAACAAGAGCCATATATTCTCCAAATAAGGTTTTATATATTATTGCAAAATCTGCCCATGACATGAAAAGTTTCAGCTTGTTTCAAGGCTTTCCTTGAATTGAGACTCCCTTTGTTAATTCTGGAGTTATATGTCTGATCTGACTATTGTCACTTGTTTCATGAAACCTGGAAATAAGTTAATCTTCAACTGAAACAATGAAAAATGTATCTTCATTTTAAAAAACAACTTCATTTAAAAATATTCAAGGCCTAAATATGAGATAGAACTGTTCAAATAACCATATTTAAGAAATGAACCAAAGAAAAACAGGTGTACTCAACTGATACTTAAAAGGAGAATTAGTTGCTTTTCTGTGGTCGGAAGACTGCCCACTGAGGACTATACGCGTACACTTTAAAATGTAAATGTGATGTCTAAAAATGTGTATACACACTAGGTTGTATCATGTGTTTCTATGTGTGTGTGTGTGTGTGTGTGTGTGTGTGTGTGTATGTTGGTGGGTGTGTATATGTGTAACACACAGGGACACTAAAGTGCTGAGCTATGCCTCCTGCACTGTCAGTAGTCTAATCATTTATTAAAGGGGCATGGGAATAAAAATGAGTGAAACAGTCCATGACGGAGGTAGATGAAAGTACTGCAGCTCATGGGCAGAGGGATACGCAGCACTTTGAATTGGCTTTTTAAAAAGAGCATTAATAGGAAAGTAGATCTATCAAACTGTATGATCAGACATTGCTTAATTGTTATAACAGTTGTCATCCAAGGGACCAATCATACTGCAAATAGCTAAACAGCTATATTTGCTATGCAACAGTGTCCTAATACAATTGCACCATTAAACTTAGATGCCATTTTAAATTTAAAAGCAGAAAAAGAAGGCTGTGCTAACCCTTCTGTGATTTTCATGACCCAACAGTATGTGATCTATCCACACTGTATAAGCGCTGCAATGTCTGGCCCAGTTCTACAATTTTAAATATGAGGTAAGGTAAAGTCACATTTACGGTGGAGTAGACACACTAATTGGGTGCAATATGGATAAATTCAATGTGGTAGAGGAGGAGAGGTCTAACAAGAAAGAAATAGACAGAAAAAGATTTCCAGGGAGTAACAGTAACCCAAAGATAAAAAGAGGTTAAAACCAAAACCAGATATGCTGTCATGATTCCCTTACATTCTGGTTTAAATGGACGGTTAAAAAGACAGAGAGAGGAAGAGATTGGACTGAAAGGATGCAACCAGTCAGAAGCCACACATAAAGAATATTACATAACAGAGGATAAACAGGGAATCCCTGCTACAAGGCTAGATTATAGGTTAAGTATACAAATGGTAAGGTTGCGATGAGGAGTGAACTCTGGCAGTCCATATGTTCATATATTTGTATACGTGTGTGCTATGGTCATCGTGTTTTAGGAACAAAAATCTGTCTCAAGCTGTCCTATATGGGGACTCCATATTTTGAGAGAGAAATTTAATGGCACAATGTTAAGATTTAACACTTGTTTTTAGAGATAATTGTGGAATTACAGGCAGGTTAAGGGTAGGGTAAGCCTCCAGGGAATTGCTGTAAATCTATATAATGTCCTCAAGGAGATTTGGCTAGACAGACACAGCCTCATTTTAAAACAATGCAAAGAACCGTGTTGGTGGGGGTGTGTTGCCTCAGGTACTAATGAGCCATGGAACAAAATCCAAGAAGTCCAGTTTGAGTGACAGATCCATGAGAAGACTGAAGGCTTATCAGACACTGTCGGCAACATCTGACCACATCAGAGGACAAAAAACTGCTTGTCAGATGATGATTAGCCTCTGAAACTCCCTCCAACACGCACTCCTTTCCAAGGCCTGAATTTAGCGGGCTGTACATGACCATATAAATAACTTTCTGAAACAGACAATCTGACATTCACATCCACTTAAAACCATGATTGGCCAAATGTGGAGACGGGAAAAAGGAACCAGGGTTTGAACTTCTCTCTCTATACTTTTTTTCACTCTTAACACAACAATTTCTGTCACTTTTCATGTGTACAACTGAGTGAAGTGTAACCCAGTAGAGAATTGGGTCCAATTATATCTTTATTTTTCTATAGTTTCCTTATTTATCTCATTTTCATTTGTTAATCAATCTGTCAATCACTTATTTTACACACACACAGTCCTTATTTGTCATATCAACTAGAGCAAACTTATGATTGGTTAGAGGGAGTTAAGTCCCACCCTCTTTTCACGCAGAAGTCAGTGAGTTGCAGCGCGGGTAAAACAGCAGCGGTCGGAGCGGATGAGAAATAGAGAGTTAGAACAGCGATTATTAACATATCCATGAGATAAAATACTCTTCTGAAGACGTCAGAGGTGTGCGAGGGTCCGTGAGCCAGGAGTAGTAGCACTTTTGGCATTATCGTTTTGGCTGGGTTTTTTGAGAACTAGAGAACTGGATCTGGATTCTCCCTGTGGATGGGAGATGGCGAGCCCCCAGTGAGATCTCTTCTTAACCTAAGGAGTGAAGAACCGAGACCTGAGAAGAGGACCTCGTATCTTTTTTTTTTGCTTCCACTCAAGTATCAGTGTGGTAGGACCACCACACATCCGACTACTTGAATTTTCCCCCCTGACTTGACATAAAACATTGACTTGAGCGCGCTGACTGATATCGCAAAGACATTAAAGGGACATTACACTCATGGACACTTTCAATTCAAGTTCTGCTGAAAGACTGTGAAATCTTGAGATATTGATGATAATTGCACTGCATTTTATGTTCATGTTTTATAACTTGGTACAGTAAACTTACCTCACACGTTCCTCGTGGCTCCATTTATCTGTTTTGTCTGCCATTCCCTTTTCAACCCTCCCATTACGAACCTAGCCCCTGGTCCAAAAAATCCTTAGTCATACCTTGTAGCACCTATTGGGTTACAGGCAAAATCTTGGCGAGCCAGCCAGGAGGGTTGTATTGTGATAGAAACACCTGCACTTTTGCTATTTAAAAAAAAAAAAAAAAGGACAGACAACAATTAAGTAAGTGGAGCAGCGAAGGACCTATTTAATAATAACTTACCTTGAGTTTTACTGCTGATTTTAAAAAATATTTCTTTTGCATTCATCTGAAAAAAATGGAGGTTGTGAGATCAGAAAATGTTAAGGTTCGAAATGCAGTTTTGGTTTCTGGGTTGAGTGACACAGAGGTTGACAAAGAAGTTTTAGGCTTCTTGGAGCGATATGGGTCAATAGCCAGAGTAGTTCAAGTTCCTTCTGCTGATACAGAGTCAAAAATCATTGTTGAGTTTCAGCACGAGGCAACAGTCAGAGAGTTGGAGAAGCGGTTTTTACCCTTACACAGAGCTACTACAGACCCAAAGGTAATTCACCACATCCAAAGCCTAGCCAGTGTTTTCAGTACTGAGGGTAGTGCTTCAGCGACAGTAGCTTACTTAACTGAGCTAAGAGAATTGGCAAAGCTGAGCACTAGATCGTTCGAAGACATTCTGAGGGCAGAGTTGGCTAGGATAGGAGAGTCAGTGGGGACAGGGGCAGAAACCAGCACCACCGAGGCTCCTGCAGAACCAGATCCAACATCTCTTCCAGATGATCCCCACATTATGACACCTGTTTCTCCTGCCATTGGGAATGCAAGCTCAGGTAATACTACCCCTCGACCAGCTGAAGATACCACCGAGACTGTCCTGCCTACAGAAGGAAAAATACAATCTCCCCAGTTACCAGCAGACTTGGTTAGCACACCAGAGGTGCAACGTGTCATTGTGGAGCACATTGTTAAAAGCAGTGAGGTGGGTTCTCAATCCAACTTATCTTACAAGCTGAAACCTTTTTCAGGGAGAGTTCCCCACCCAGCTTTTGAAGTTGATTATGATGCTTGGCGCAGCAGTGTGGAGTTTTGCTTAAATGACCCCACTATCTCAGATACTCAGTTGGTGAGGAAAATTGTGGAGAGTCTTTCACCCCCAGCAGCAAATATTGTGAAATCATTGGGCCCAACAGCTACACCCAAATCTTACCTCACACTGCTTGACTCAGCTTACGCCACTGTAGAGGACGGTGATGAGCTGTTCGCTCGCTTTTTGAACACCAACCAGAATGTTGGCGAGAAAGCTTCTGATTACTTACAGAGGCTATACTCTGCCTTGAATTCAGTGATCAGCAGAAAAGGGGTAGCTCCCAGTGATGCAGACAAACAACTCCTCCGTCAGTTTTGTCGTGGCTGCTGGGATGGTCCCTTGATAACTAATCTCCAACTAGAACAACGGAGAAATGAACCTCCATCTTTCGCTGAGCTGCTTCTCCTACTGAGGACTGAAGAGGATAAGCAGGCAAATAAGGCAATCAGAATGAAGCAGCATTTGGGGATAACTAAAACAAAAGCTCTTTCACAATTGCACACAACATGTATGCCAGACACGATCAGTTCTTACCCCACAATGGATCCTGATGATGCTCCCAGTGCAGATGGTGACCTCAAGAAGCTAATTGCAAATCTATCTGCCCAAATAGCACAGCTGCAGGCCAGATGCACAGACAAACCTGTAAAATCTGCATCCAAGGGAAACAAAAAACAGCAGCATAAAACAAAACGTGAACCAGAAATGAAAGAGATTAAACAAATCACAGCAAGGGTACCCCGACCTAAGCCATGGTATTGTTTCAGGTGTGGGGAAGATGCTCACATTGCTTCTAGCTGCAGCAATGAACCAAACCCAGCTCTGGTAAGTGCAAAGAGAGAAGCACTCAAAGAAAAGCAGCGCATGTGGGAAATCCACAATAACCCCACTGACTCCTCTGATTTAAACTAGTTGAAGCTTCTGTTGAGGGACAAACAGAAGCTAGGGATGAGAACCGTCCCACCCACACAGACACCAAGAAAGCAATGAATTCAAACACAGATGTTCATCACAACAGAAAACTGCCCAAGCGACTTGTGGGGAGGAAGTGCACATCCCAAGTAGCTGTTGACGGGGTAGACTGCAATTGTCTCCTGGATACAGGCTCCCAAGTCACAACCATATCCATGACTTTCTACCAAGATCATCTGTCTGAGCGCCCAATTAAGCCCATTTCTGACCTTCTTGAAGTACAGGGAGCGAATGGTCAGACTGTCCCATATCTGGGATATGTAGAGACAAACATAAAGTTCCCCAAAAACTTTCTTGAATGTGAAGCTGAAATATCCACTTTGGCTTTAATTGTGCCCAATCTCCAGTCAAACAATGATCTCCCCCTGCTAATCGGGACAAATACCCTTGACCCCCTGTACGACTTGTACTGTGAGTTCTTACCTCAACGTAAGTCCATCCCCCATGGGTACTGGCAGGTCCTAAAAGCACTTGAGATCAGAAAAAAGCAAGATGAAGATGGCAAGGTTGGTCTGGTGAAACTCAAAGGGCAAACACAACATGTTCTCCCTGCCAACCAAAAGGTACTAGTTGAAGGGTTTCTGTGTTCCAGCCAAGCAGGGCCAGAACAGTGGGCACTGCTTGAACAGCCAACTAGCTCATCCATGCCTGGTGGTGTTTTTGTTGATTGCTGCCTCATCACTTTGCCAAAGCAAATGCCTTACAAAGTTCCAGTGATACTCAGAAATGAGACAAATCACGACATCATTCTCCCCACCAATTGTGTGATCGCTGAGCTAGTTGCCCCTGCTTGTATCATTCCAACACCCATACCCAAAAAGGAAAGTGACCAACCTGTTACAGTTAACTGCTCTGCCCAGCAGCAGGGTACGGCCACTGAGTCTCCCTTGAGCTTTAACTTTGGAACATCGTCACTTCCTGAGGAATGGAGATACAGAATCACACAAACATTGAACACCTTCTCTGATGTTTTCTCTCACCATGAACTCGATTTTGGCCATGCAACCAAGATTCAACATCACATTAACCTAAAAGACGAGACTCCATTCAAACAGAGATCACGACCCATTCATCCTCATGATTTTGAGGCAGTCAAAAAGCATCTCAGAGAACTCCTAGATGCTGGTGTGATTAGAGAGTCCGAGTCCCCCTTTTCGTCACCTATTGTTGTGGTGCGGAAAAAAAATGGTGATGTGAGACTATGTGTGGATTATCGGAAGCTAAATTTGCAGACCATCCGCGATGCCTATGCACTGCCACAATTGGAGGAGTCTTTTTCTGCCCTTGCTGGGTCACAATGGTTTTCTGTGATGGACCTCAAGTCGGGGTATTATCAAATCGAGATGTGTGAGACAGATAAACCAAAGACAGCATTCGTATGCCCCTTTGGGTTTTATGAATTTAATCGTATGCCCCAGGGAATTACGAATGCTCCAAGCACTTTTCAAAGGGTCATGGAGAAATGTATGGCCAACATCAACTTGAAAGAAGTCCTCGTCTTCTTAGATGACTTGATCGTGTTCTCCAACACTCTCGAGGAGCATGAGGCCCGGCTCATACATGTCCTTGAACGCCTGAGGGAGTACGGGCTCAAACTCTCGCCTGACAAGTGTAAATTCTTTCAAACCTCCGTTCGCTATCTAGGGCACATCGTGTCCAGGGAGGGGGTTAAGACTGACCCAGAGAAAATTGAGTCACTGAAAACCTGGCCAAGACCACAAACCTTGAAAGAACTCCAGTCGTTCCTTGGGTTTACCGGTTATTACCGGAGGTTCGTGAAGGACTATGCGAAGATAGTCAAACCACTTACCTCACTCACTGCTGGCTATCCACCTCGGCGTAAGGGCTGCAAAACCAGTCCAGAGGATGGTAAATACCTAAACCCAAAGCAACCTTTTGGAGAACGCTGGAATAATGCATGTCAGCTAGCTTTTGAATGCATAATTGAGAAACTCACCTCTGCACCTGTGCTTGGCTACGCTGATCCCAAGTTGCCATACTTCCTTCATACAGATGCCAGCACAACAGGGTTGGGAGCTGCCCTGTATCAGGAACAGGAGGGAGCAACAAGAGTGATCGCATATGCAAGCCGTGGTTTGTCCCACAGTGAGTCCAGATACCCAGCTCATAAATTGGAATTTCTGGCCCTTAAGTGGGCCATAACAGACAAATTTCATGATTTTCTGTACGGCAATGCTTTCACTGTTGTTACTGATAATAACCCTTTAACTTACCTGCTCACCTCAGCAAAGCTTGATGCCGCCGGCTACCGCTGGCTGGCATCACTGTCAACCTATACCTTCACTATCAAATACAGAGCTGGAAGACAGAATCTTGATGCCGACGGCCTATCCAGACGGCCTCATGGGGCACTGATGGAGGACATAGCTTCCCAGGAGGAATGCCAACGTGTTGAGAAGTTCCGGTCCCATCTTCTATCATCTGTAAGAGATGGTGAACCTCAGCTCCTCCCTGCAGATATCATCACTGCAACCTGTCAGAGGCACACAGCCTTAATCGATGATGCACCTCACTTGGGTTTTGTGCAGTCTCTTGCCATGTCCCCCGCAGCCATCCCTACTTTGTTTGAAGAGAAAGATCAAAGCAGTGGTCTTCTAACCATACCTAAGTACAGTCATTCTGATCTAATCCAAGCACAAAAGGATGATTCTGTCATAGGTAAAGTAGTCAGCCTCCTAGAAACAGGAAGTAACCCACCTACTGACCTTAGAGTTGACTCCCCTGAACTCCACTTGATCTTGAAGGAATGGAAGCGGCTTGAGCTTCAAGATGGTCTTCTATACCGGAAGCGCTTTTCTGGATCAGAAACAGTGATGCAGTTTGTTCTCCCTGAGGCACTCAGATCCATTGTGCTGCAAAACCTTCATGATGATATGGGCCATCTCGGGATCGAGCGAACTGTTGAATTGGTTAGGTCCCGTTTCTATTGGCCTAAGATGGCCTCAGATGTTGAAAGAAAGATCAAGGCATGTGAAAGATGTGTCCGCAGGAAAGCTCCACCTGATAAGGCAGCCCCACTCGTGAACATCCAGACTACTAGGCCCCTGGAGTTAGTCTGCATGGACTTCCTCTCATTAGAGCCTGACAGTAAGAATACAAAAGACATACTAGTAATCACCGACCACTTTACTAAGTATGCTGTGGCCATCCCCACCAGAGATCAAAAGGCCAGCACTGTGGCAAAAAGCCTGTGGGAACACTTCCTTGTACATTATGGTTTCCCAGAAAGACTCCATAGTGACCAAGGTAGAGATTTTGAGTCACACACCATCCGAGAACTGTGCTCCCTGCTGGGTATACGGAAAGTAAGAACCAGCCCGTATCACCCCAGGGGCAATCCAGTAGAACGCTACAACCGAACCCTACTCAGTATGTTGGGTACACTAAAGGACAAAGAAAAAACCCACTGGCGTGACTATGTAAAGCCCCTTACACACGCTTATAACTGTACAAAAAATGACGTTACAGGCTTCTCCCCATACGAGCTAATGTTTGGAAGACAGCTCCGCCTGCCCATCGATATTGCTTTTGGGCTGCCAGCCACCAACAAACAAACTGTCTCACACTCACACTATGTGAAAACATTGAAAACCCATCTCAAGGAAAGCTATGAAGTGGCTACCAAGAACTCTCACCAAATAGCTGAAAAAAACAAGAAAAGGTTTGACAAAGCTATTCGTGAGTCCACATTAGATGTGGGAGACAGGGTCTTAGTCAGAAACCTGCGTCTCAGAAGCAAACACAAACTGGCAGACCGGTGGGAGCCAACAGTGTATGTGGTCACCAAACGTATGGGGGACTTACCTGTATATACACTGAAATCAGAAAAGGAAGATGGACCCCTAAGAACACTCCACAGGGACCTATTGCTCCCTTGTGGTTTCCTGTCACAGTCAGAAGAAGAGCAACCTGACCGTATCAGCAAACGTCAGAGACCACCTACTCGACAAAGTGTCGCCCAATCAGAGACTAATGATTGGATTCAAGAGGATGATGATGAGGTTGATTATCCGTTTGAACCCTCTCAAGAGATGAAAGAGACCCGATTCATCAAAATCTATGACACACCAATACTAAACCCAGCTAAACGAAAAGAGGAACCTGGAAAATCTGTAACAGAACCTGACAAACACTTACCTGAAATGTCCATTGGAGCCCCCCACTCACCTGAAAGAGAAAATGGAACTGATTCAAAATGTCCTGATGTCAATCATGGAAAAACAACGGATGAGTCCCTGGTTAGTGAGGAAACTGACCCGGAGGCACTAAACAGCTTCTTGGACTTACCTCCATCCACACCAGATGACATTTTGACCGATGTGTCAGACTTACCTGGGATGAGCTCCATGCAGGCAGAAAGTCAAGAAGTTGTTGAAACAGAGATGAGAGACCAGATCAATGAGCAACCAGTGACTGTGACTCCAAACAGCAACTCAGACCTGTCTCAACCTATACGGAGATCTGAGAGAACTCGCCAACCAGCAAAAAGACTTGACTATCCCCTGTTAGGCAATCCGTTGGTCACAGTAGTCAAATCACTGTTCCATGGTCTCAGTGAAGCTTTCATCGATTCCCTAAATAATAATGATATGGATTATTGGTCTCAGAGTCAAGCTTTTGAGATGACCACCCCTATTGTAGAGTAGTGGAACATGCAGCGGGACGTGCATGATATTAAAAAGGGGAGGGTGTAACCCAGTAGAGAATTGGGTCCAATTATATCTTTATTTTTCTATAGTTTCCTTATTTATCTCATTTTCATTTGTTAATCAATCTGTCAATCACTTATTTTACACACACACAGTCCTTATTTGTCATATCAACTAGAGCAAACTTATGATTGGTTAGAGGGAGTTAAGTCCCACCCTCTTTTCACGCAGAAGTCAGTGAGTTGCAGCGCGGGTAAAACAGCAGCGGTCGGAGCGGATGAGAAATAGAGAGTTAGAACAGCGATTATTAACATATCCATGAGATAAAATACTCTTCTGAAGACGTCAGAGGTGTGCGAGGGTCCGTGAGCCAGGAGTAGTAGCACTTTTGGCATTATCGTTTTGGCTGGGTTTTTTGAGAACTAGAGAACTGGATCTGGATTCTCCCTGTGGATGGGAGATGGCGAGCCCCCAGTGAGATCTCTTCTTAACCTAAGGAGTGAAGAACCGAGACCTGAGAAGAGGACCTCGTATCTTTTTTTTTTGCTTCCACTCAAGTATCAGTGTGGTAGGACCACCACACATCCGACTACTTGAATTTTCCCCCCTGACTTGACATAAAACATTGACTTGAGCGCGCTGACTGATATCGCAAAGACATTAAAGGGACATTACACTCATGGACACTTTCAATTCAAGTTCTGCTGAAAGACTGTGAAATCTTGAGATATTGATGATAATTGCACTGCATTTTATGTTCATGTTTTATAACTTGGTACAGTAAACTTACCTCACACGTTCCTCGTGGCTCCATTTATCTGTTTTGTCTGCCATTCCCTTTTCAACCCTCCCATTACGAACCTAGCCCCTGGTCCAAAAAATCCTTAGTCATACCTTGTAGCACCTATTGGGTTACAGAAGCACTATGAATGCCTTCCAGGAGAGACTGTCTGAAAATGCATGCTGTTATTCCCCACATCTACCCATCTCAACGAAAGTGGGATTCAAAACAGCACTTTTGATTTCCGATTTGATTGGACAACATGTCTTATGTTCTAGTTCTGTTCAGATCTCCAGAGATTTTGGCTCAAAGACAAGCAGCCTCTTTTACTATACTGTGTTAAAGGTTAATCCCCCTCTCTCTGTTTCTGCAAGACAGTCCCTCTCCTTTTGTTCTGCTTGCCTTTGCTACATTCTTGATCAAGTGTGTGTGAGAATATAAGGGTCTTTATGTGTTCTGTAATGTACTGAAGCCTTTGCAAAATACATACAGGTAGAAAGCATGCAGAGAGGATGTGCCCCAAGTTAGACTGCAGAATCCTCTAAATTTGCACTAATAAATGAAACTTATTAAAAAACACAAGTTCAAAATGTTCACATTTGGCAGGGGTCATTAACTCCAATATGGTTACCATCCTCATTATTGTCATCACAGGAACAAAACCCAACACAGGGACATCAGTAGCATCTTGGTACACATAAACAACAACCATCACTGGAGGCAGGCACAGTCAAGGACGCCCAAACTACCCAACTGCAGCCACAACCTGAAATGAGAAGGAAACACACCCAAACAAACCACAGACAAATTAAACTCCTGCCGGCAAGAACCTGAACTAGTTAGTAACCTAAACCTTACACTGCCAGTAAATGCACAAAGCTAAGTCTGACCAAATTATAAGGACAACAAAGTATTATGGCTATTTATTCCAAAGATAGGAGGTATGGTAAGAAAAATCTCTGCTATATACAGTTTTGTTTTTGTTCACTTGTTGTTGGTTTGTTTTTTTGTGAATGGTCAAAGAGCTTGTGACACTTTATAGGCCTAAAAAGGTATGAGCAAGTACATGCATGTTATATTGTATGTCAAGCACAGATGATTTAGGAACCAAAGGCAGCATCCTGAGTGAAAAATATACTGATGACTTTATTTGTGATCATGGGAATTTTATGGGTGAAAATATATATATTGTCTGTGTAGTGTCTGTGTGCACCTGCAATGCATCAGTTTCTCTCATTATCATTTTTATCTTTGCATACCTCAGCTCTCTGTGGATTCCCACAGTTCGAGAGAGGAGCCTCTGCACCATGAATGCACCGTGGGCCATTACCGCTTCATAATACAGAACCACCAACTCCATGCAATGTCGAAAAAAAAAATTAGGAAATGACAAAAAGCAAGACAGTTTTATTTGAGAAAGGCAACAGAAACAGAAAATTTTGATTCAAATTTGCTGTAGGATGTGAGAGCACATGCCTCATTGATTTTGTGTGACTGTAGCAAAGCTTAACACAAGGATGTTTGTCATAAGGGAAAAGTATGATCTTCCAAATTAAGTTTACCCATGTAATTATTCAGGAATTTCGGGAATATATGCTGTGGCAGCCACTCAACACTTTACACACTGTTTAATTAGAAATCTGTTTGTTCTCATATCCCTCTGAGAGGCATGTAAGAATTTCACACATCAGGGATCAGAACTAGAACAGTTTTTTATGTAGGTATTTTACTTATGCTTCTCCTAAATGGTGCAAATTGTTTCTTTTTTCGCATTAGAACCCTCTTCATCAATTCTCTTAAGTTTTGCCTCTCCTCACTTACTTCCTTTGCCTGATATGGCTTGGATTACATGTATATCTTACATTATGAAAATTAGATAACAGTGTTAGGGAAAACAAACCCTTGGAACAGATGCTGTTACCCTAATGTCATCAACACTGCCTGGTACACACAGCAAACCCCCAGTGAGGAAGAGCATCTCAGCTGCTCCTCTTCAAATGCTTGAAATATTGCGCCAGATCTCCACAGTCAAGGGACTTCTGAGATGACAACATGTCAACATATGTTGTTGTTGTTGTGTCTGTTGTGCTTGTTGTTGTTATTTTTATGTCAGGCCCAGCAACAGGAAGCTCTGAAGTGAGATTTTGATGATGTAAAGCAAAGGTGGTAAAGTGGCACCTGGATGTCTCACATACACAGGTGTAGAAATTTACAGGTGCCACTTTCAGACACACACACACACACACATAAACATAAACATGCTTGTACACCATAAATATAATTCGCACACACTGTGCACAGCAGGGGCCTGAGAAAGACCAGATTGCATGTTCAGAGAGTGTCAAACGGTTAGATTGCTGAGCTCAGCGTGGAGCTGATGTATACTTCACAGGGTATCAAAAAGTTATGAACCAATACAGATGCTTTCCTTTTTTTTTCTAGGAATACAGATTAAAATCTAATCTGTGATGGTTAATAATGCAACTACAATAGATGGTATACTGTAGGTGAGTTATTTTGAAATCCAAACCATAAACAGGTCAAGGGAGCTATAGGGCAAAGTAAGGAAAGGGCAGGAAAGTAATGAAATCCATAAAAAAGTTATGGGTTGAAGCTCAATCTTATTACCATCCAATATGGCACTGACGTCTGCCTCCTGAACTGCTGGCCCAGCATTATTAGCTAAAAGAAAAATGAAGCTCTCTGTGTGTGTGTATGTGTGTGTGTGTGTGTGTGTGTGTGTGGTCTGTCATGTTTTAGGGACAAATTTCAGGCTTAAGACCAGTTAATTGGGGACAGCTTGTCCAACTGAGGACAAAAGCCGTGTCCCCAGTTGGGAAAAAGCTGACTTCTGGGTCAGTGGTTAAGGTTAGGGTTATTGTTATGGTTAGGCAAGTAGTGGTTTTTGTTAGGGTTAGGGTAAGTCTCCAGGAAATGAATGTAAGTCTATGAGGCCCAAACAATATTCCACCCACCTGCAATCCACCAGCCACACACACACACACGCACACACACACATACAAAAACACACACACAAACACAAACGAATCAGCTCCCAGGCAGAGATACTCGATGTCACCTCTGGCCTTTACCTCCTCTCTCGCTCCCTCTTCACGTTTTCTCATTCCCGTCCCAATCAATCTACCACTCCCACAATCCCCTGGGGATTGGAGTTGAGAAACAACCCTGCTGGATGCTGCTGCCACACCAGATGATCGTCTCTCCCCTCCTTGCCCTGCATGTTACCAGGCCACCTGTTCGGTCCTCAGGTTATAAAAGTCTCTCACACTCACACACCATCCCAGTCTAATCAGTGCCTTGTCTAGAGGATTTTTCTGCTCTTATTTCATTTGTTTTTGTTGCTGCTCACTTACTTACATCACTTTTTGGTCAGTTGGTTGGTCTGTCGCTCCACCACTTTGGTCCGAAATAAAATATCTTAATATCCACTGATTTGATTGGCACAAAATTTTGTACACACATTGATGATTCCCAGATCGATGAGTCCTACTGACTTTGGTGATCTCCTGACTTTTCCTCTTGCACCACCATGAAGTTCACATTTGTAGTTTTAAATAAAATATCTCAACAACAATTGGATTGATTGCCATCTAATTTGGTACACACATTCATGTCCCCCTCTGGATTTATTGTAATAACTTTGCTGATCCCTTTACTTTTCCTCTAGCGCCACCATCAGGTCAAAAATTGTATTTGCCCAATACTTTGGTTTATGACCAAATACCTGCAAAATTAATAACATTCCCTTTAGCCTCAGTTGTACTGTGTTAAGTGGAAATTAGAAATGTTAATATGTTAAACTAACTAAGCCACTGAACATGGTAAACATTTTAACGGCTACACATCAGCATGTTAGCATTGACATTGTGAGTATGCTAGTATATTGACGTTAACATTTAGTACTGCTTTCCCAAGTACAGCCTCATGGCCTCCACATCACTTTAGCTTTTTAGTGTTATCATCTTTTCTCTTCTGGTTTGTTTGGTTCACTTCTGTTCTGAACTGTTCTCTATGTCCTGTTTTTTGCCTGATTGATAATTTTGTTTTTTCCTGTGCTCTCTTCTCTTCTCTTATTGTGTTCTGTTTTTGTATGTTCTCTGCTGTGCTATTCCGTCTCAGTAATTAATTAAGGCATTATTTAATTAATTCTGGCGTGACACTTTCATTACTGTAATAAGCTGTGATTCATTTCAGTGGGTGGGATAAAGGGACAGCCTGAATGCTAATGTGACGCATCCCCAAATGAGAGAACGGCACTGAGGCTGGCTGGAAGGGGAGTGATGTCCTCCATCAGTCTCGATTCCTTTCACTTTCCTCTGGGTTTCCTGACAAAGCAGAGCCCTTCCTCCTCTCTGTGGGCCAGAGGTCTGGATAGCTGTTTACTTGGCTCCGTCTGCATGCTGGAACCAAAAAATAAGTTTTATATGTGAGACGTGTAAATCCCCCTGAAGAGATACAGCAGCAATTAAATGAGTCAAATGATATTCATATTCATGGCACACACCAACAAATGAGCACAGCCTTTGCAAATATGTACAATAAAGTCTGCCAAGAGATGATCTTGCCAATTTTCAAGGACAACCAGAAAGAACACCGACTTCTGAAACAGAGTATTACAACCTAGATTCAACCAAAATCTGAAATATACATGCTTTGTTTTAAACAGGGAATGATGATAAAACCAAACACATCACAGGTCAAACCTTGTGAATTAAATATTTGAAAAAAAAGAAAGACAGAAAGCATCAGAGAACATGATTAACATACATGCAAGTGCACAGACAGCCACAAATTTTAAAAAAGGAAATACACACTATAATGCACAAATACCTGCATGAAAACAATCAGGGACACACAAACATAAAAACAGTACAAGCATTCATGAATCGTTCCCTTTCAGCAGCAAATATGAGATAATCCGCAGGCATGAAGTAATCTGAGTGAATGTGCATTTGGATTATCAGTCTGGAACAGTCTAATCTGAAACACTTCTCAAACTGGTTGACTGAGAGGTCATGAAAGAGCTTCAGCTATGTGGAGATGCAGCATGTCGGTATTCACAGCAGTGTCAGGATGATTAGTAGCTTGGAGACCCATCTAGTTGTTGCAGCCCAGCTTTGCTGTACAGCTTCAGGTCCAAAACATTCATTTTTGGCTGCAAACAAAAAAACAACTGAAGATACGTATTTGTTACTGTGGTACAAACTTAGTGAGGAATATAAAGTGCTGTGGCAGTTTAAGTTAGATTGGTTGGTAACTTGGGTTTTGAGTTTACCTCGGCTATTGGCACTTGTTAAGCATGCAACTTGTTCCTGTTTAGGTAATCATTGGCTGCTATTTCAAGTTCTTCTGGCTGCTGCCACACATTACAGTCAATGTGACTTTCTTCATCGTGATGCATTATATGACAGCTGCTATGAGAGATCTACAAGCTCCCTGATCAGGTTTCCAATTTGTGATAATTTACTTTTCCATTGTACCACCCTTGTTCTGGCTCATCACTACACTACTAAATTTTTTCATGTCTTACATCTTACATTTTCTTTTCCAAAATCAGCATTCAACTAGGGCTGGGCGATATGTACAAAATCAAATAAAACGATGTTTTTGATCAAGTAACTCGATATTGATATTGCAACATTATTGCAGGGATGACTGTTGGTGTTTTCACTAAATATTTACACAATGAGATTTTTGAGAAATAATCATCAGTAATGTGGATATAATGACTAAGTGGGTAAAGGCAATCACTTTACTGTGATGCAGCCTTTAAAACCAGAAAAAGACAACATTTATGCCATATCATCTAAGTGATATACTGGTTTAAATCTGTAGAACAAACATTGAATATTAAGAGCTTTGGTGTGAAATTAGCAACCCAAGAATAGCAACAAATTAAAGTCCCCCTCCAGTCAAAATGTGTTTTTCTTCTTGTTACTTCAGTTGGATGTTTGAGCTTCACTGTGCAGAATGATGTATCTGCAGAGTTTGACACCAGAAGTTTTCACTTTGATCTGGTGAAGGGGGAAAATTTCTCTGTGCTCACTGAAAATCAGATTTTGAGGCATCTACCTATGAGCATGATTTGTGACATCACAAATAGTCTGGAACCAATTGTGGTTCAGTATATAACTTGCACAAATGTGATATGTGTGAAACATGAAATCTCCAATGCACATACACTAAGAATTGACTTTACAATAAAGGAGGAGACATCTTGTGTCCAGCAGTCAAACTTTTGAAATGAAAAATATTTGCATAAATTCTGGATTTGTCAACGAGTTAATTGAACTTTCTTTGTGGAAAAACCACATCGGACACAAATTATTTTTCAAAGCAAAGTATTTTTATCTCTTAAAACATGTCCGGAGGGGAAATTTATACCACTTATGGTTTAGAATTAATGCTTTGTGAAGTCTCCATAGCTGTGAACTTCTTTCACTCACCACATGAGGAACAAGAAAGGGAGTTTTTCCATGAAAAGTGAGACTCATCTCCTGCTTTTAGAACACATTTCTTAGCAATATTACATTCTGGCATATTCAGGCTGTCAGTGAAAGAAAATGTCAGCTGTAGACAGAAGCCCTGTTGTCAAAATCTGATATTCATCAATGATGATTTTTGGGAATCTTTTAACTGTACAGCAGTGATAAGATGACACGTCCCCATGCACGCACAGCAAAAATTGTTCCACTGTTTTACCATTACAACCTCTTTTCAAAGAAAGTTGTGCCTTTTTGCTGCTCATCCTCTCTGTGTCGCAGCTGTGTGAGTGCATCTCAGTGTGCTTCGCATCTCTGATGCACAGTCTGTCGGGATTTAGACTCCCAGATAAGCGACAAGTAGCCACTCTGTTACACGGGAAATTCAGTCAAGCCAAACTAATGCAGATGACCCCAGCTGCAAAATGCTCATAATATTCTTATTCAGTACAGACGCACACACTTTACTGGAGAAGGTAAATTACTGTGCACACACATTAACACAACTGCATGCGCATATGCAGACTTGCACACATGCATGCTCGCACACGCATATTCTTAACAGGAACAGACACATTCTTTACACAGATGATAATGGTCTCATCCTCGTGTCTGTCTGTTTGCTAATGTCCCATATGCGCTTGTTTGGTTAGAATTCAGCCTTTCTGCCTGTCTGCATTCTCTTCAATGAGTCACAAAGTACAAGTACATCCCTTGTGTGTAAATAGAGCATGCATCTCAGTAAAAAGACCATGCTAAAATAGTCTCTCTGATATAATCAGTTCGTGACAGTCAGTATATTTTATTATTTCCTATTTATTTTGTAATCAAGTGCAATGTTCTTTTTTCATGCTTTGCCAAATTCTACTTAGTTCAGTGATTTTATTTCCCTTAATTAGTTTTAAACAAACCCTGTGGGTATTACACTTCGTAATGATGATTTAAATAAAATTGGTTGTGAATGTGCTTATAGAGTAACTGTAGGTAGGTAGCCAAAAATTGCCAAACACTTGATCATGAACTGAATCATAGTAGCACCAATTAATCAAAACACATTTCTTTACTGTCTATTGAGGCTGCTGTGGTTGAGAAAGTGTTGCCTGGTTCGAAATAAATTTTCTGTGTTTGCTGAACACTGATCCATAGAAACCATTATTCCTTGCTTTCAAAGATTTGTGTTCATTTGTCAGATATGTGATTTATTTATTTTTTTATCAATTTTAGCTGCACTGGAAATATACATGACATCACATCATCTATGTTTTACCAAACAGTTGGAAGAGTTTTGAACACTACACAATAAAGAGAAAAAAGCTGAACACACAATTTTGGGCAGAACATCCCTCAAACTTTTTAATTTAATTAATTTTTTTCACTTTCCTTTTTTGAGCCACGTCCTCCTCCTCACCTCTGCAAGTGTGAAAGAATGGAAGAGTTGTTTGACAACACTCATAGTTTAAGTGGACAGGTTTCTCTGAACACCCAGCAGAGGCATCAAAGATGAGAAGCACTTCTTCCAAACCACCCCCACCCCCCTAAAAACAAACGCTTCTTATCTCTTAAATCTACGTGGGTTGACTCCAACTGTAGGAAGTCTGGAGACTGTGCAGACTCAAAGGGATGTCAGATTTACAACAAAGAACACATGCTGAATTACAGGAATAAAGCCACTTTTCTTTCAATTGAATTTTTAATTTAAGTATCAGCTTACATTCTGTCAGTTTATATTTATTTGAAGGAAAAATGGAAATACGTCTCACAGGAGTGATGTGATTTGCAACCAGCAGATTGAAATTTTCCCCCAGGAAAACCATCGGTTACAATGCAAACCATAATAAATACAAAAAACTTCAGACCAGAGTCCAGTCTCATTCTTTTAAACAGCAGAAACAATCACTTGAGCCTCATCTTAAATCAAAATATTTATTTACCATAGTCATCATAAACTTTTCAGTATTATCATTATGGTTAAGATCAGTTTTATGTAGTAGTTTAAAGAAGTGCTTCTTACATGTTGTTAAC
Source organism: Thunnus thynnus (assembly GCF_963924715.1). NCBI lineage: Eukaryota > Metazoa > Chordata > Actinopteri > Scombriformes > Scombridae > Thunnus > Thunnus thynnus. Next base: position 18,169,422 of record NC_089525.1, read on the forward strand.
ATACATATGTATAGTATTGCTGCAGGCCCCATTTTGGAAAGATTCAGTCTGGGGTTCTGCATCCCAGAACCCCACTTTAAGAACCACTGAGGTCTACTCAGATGAAAGATGTCTTAAACCTCTTGCTACCGCTCTTTGATTTAATATCCACACGCAAGTTAAACTTCATAAATGATGTGTAGTTCACCAATCTTCTCTTTCACTTGACCCACAATCTCACTGTTCCCTCCACCTCCTCTGCAACTAACTATCCTCTCTATCAAGCCCTATGTGACGTGTGTGTATCATGGCAGGTTTAATCTGCCTCACGAGAATAAAGACACATCGCCAAGCCTCCCCAGACTCCCATTGTAGTCCGCAACAGGGATAAAATCTTATTGATTTATCCATCAACATACCGACAGACTACAATAAGAAACAGGTGAATGCCACTGCCTGAAAGCTGTTTAACTTGTTTTCATGTGATCGATGCCCACAAACAGTAGATGTCAGAAACTATCTATTCTATTTTATCCTATTCTATTCTATTCCAATCTTGGTGAGTGAAAAACAGGGCAGCTGCAGACCATAAATTACCCTTGTCTGGAGCCTGCTGTCTCCTTTTAATACTAATAGGAGACATGGAGGTCAGGAGGGTTGATGCTTAATAAGGAACTGTAATAGTACATGAGCAGTTCCTGAGACATATGACACTTTATCAGGGTGAGAAGGACGGGACAGGGAGAGGCCCAGGGAGAAAACTGTAAATGAGATGACCTTTAATGTCAATGGATATCCATTCACATAGTTTAACAATGTGTCTCAAGCTCTGTCTGAGGAATTAAATGTGAAGACTCCCCTTCCACAGCAGTAAATATCCAGTATGTATGGCTGTCTGAATCTGAATGACTTTCTGTTCATCACTCAACATGTTAAAACTGATACATCAGCTGTGATTCTTTGAAGTGAAATCAGTTATTTGCAAGAGGTCTGTTCATGAGTAATTCATCTTAAATCAAATGAGGAAGGTAGTTTTTGACACATACATGCACACACACACACACACACAAAACAAAAAAACAAGAGCAGGGGTGCTCTCATTGCAATCCAGTCTGTGTAATTTGGTAATGGTCAGTCACACATGCACACCAACGTTACTCTTCCGGTGACGCCTGGAGTCATGTTTGACTCGTATCACTTTAGATATCAGACAGCACAGGGATGTCAGCTTTAAAAGTAGGCTGTCAGAGGATAAACTTGGAGAGAGGAAGTTGTGTGGCACACAGAAATGAGATGAGGAACAGTGATTCATCAGATTTAGTATTAGTACTCACTGAAAAAAGTTTTTCTTTCTTGTACATGGTGTGTGGGTTAGTCTCTCTCCAATGTGCAGCTCTTGTTTGATACATGTCTCATCTCATAAATCTTTTACCTGAAGTAGCAGCATAATTTGAGATCCTTCCAACATGTATATGGATGTGGTGCCACCTGGAGTTGACCAACAGTACTTCACCAAGATGACCGTCCAGCCAGCAGTGGAAATGTTACTGTGCAAGCTGATTTAGTGAAAAAAAGACTATTAATGTCATCCTGTTTTGTGGAAGTAAGATGGTTATGTCAGAAATGTGTGTCGAATACTAGTATCAAGAAAGATAGTTTATTGAGAGGACAAACTTAAGAACACATTATTGTGAACAATTCTAGTGACTTATTTACACTGTTGTTGGCAGAGACAGTAACACTCAGATTAAGCAACATAGTGAAACAAAGAGTTCTTTCAACTGCTGAACAAGGAAATAAAGAGCTGTCTTTAAATTCTGAGTTTTAGGTGATTATTTTTCATAGACCTTAATATTTCTCTATAAGGAATTACAATGGCTTAGTTGAATGTAATGGACAACTAGCTGGAAAACAGTAAAGTGAAAGTGTCAAATAAACAAACACTACCAACTAAAGTTCAAAATGTCAAGGTAAACAAAACAGACATAATGACTAAGTTTAGACAGGACATCAATCAATTTATGTTATGTCAGCAATAAAAAAATGTCTACCCCAAAAACAAAAAACAGAACCAACATACAAGAAGTTGCTTGTCTCACAATCACAGATCTGAATCAACACAATTTCCAAAGGCCAAACACATTCTCATGTAAGTTTGAACATCTAAGGATTATGAAGAAAACTTGGGGAGTTTCAAAAAAATATCATGTTTTTGGAGTAATGTTTAAACAGGAGGCCTTTTATTTCAAAGACTTTCTCAAATCTTTTTCATGCTGGGCATTTTGGATACAGTGTGAGACTTCTGACTGATATAAAGCATCTCTTAAAATATCAAGTCAGCTAAGTGCTAAGTCACACCTACTTTGAGATTCTCGGAGACATTTCATCACTCATCCACAAGGCTTCTTCAGTTCTAACTGACTGGTGGGGAATCACAAGCAGATGAGAGGCAAAACATCTTTAAGATTCTGAAGAAAGTCCAGTTTCCTCTGACTTCACACTTGTAGATTTACTATGACTTGACTTTACAGACAATAAGATCACCTGTTCTGTCAGTCTCTTGTTGTATCCCATGCCAACACTGGCTCAGTCAAGCTACCACAGTGTTTAATTATGATCTCAGGACATATTGACTAATTCCAATATGAACTTTCAGATTTACTTGCCTTCACGTTGCACACCTGTAGATCTGATATTGCACTTCATATCATCACAAATTAGAAAACATCTGATTGTTCACACATGAGAGGGAGATGAAAATATAAAACAGAACTGAGGCACTTTTAGCTGTCTGTAACACTACTCCCTTTTCACTCTTCCCCTGCCTTGTTCTTGCTCTTGTCCCGTGGTATGCGGCCCATATTATAAAATTCTAGGTTTGGCCTCATGTCAGTGAGGTGGGCGAGCCGGTTGGACATGGCAAAGAAAGCAGTGATGGCAGCGATGTCCCAGGCGTCTTCGCGGTCGAAGCCCACTTCCTCCAAGGATTCAAAGTGCTGCTCTGTGATGGTGTCGCAGCGACACACAGCCAAAGCAAAGTCCAGCATGGCACGCTCCCGAGGTCCCAGCTCTGCATTCTCATAGTTAACAATAACCTGGGTGAAAGTAGTGATGGAGGACATTTATATACACCAGGATGTTTTTATATGGCTTAACATATACAATTTTGGCAATCACAAAAAAATAACTGTCTCTCCAATTGTTTTACAGTAATTTTGAAATTAACAAAAATCAACATACAACATATGCAAAATAAAATCTGACTCTGTTGCCAGTAAGCAACTCTTTAACATAAAAGATAACAACTCAAGCTCTGAATCCATTCCACTGGGTCCCTGCCTACAATAACTTAACTGACTACTATATTAGTAACTGTGCATTACAATAAGAAGAGCAGAGGAAGACAGTGAAAGTCACTTAAAGATGATACCTGGTCAGAAAGAGTGGGTTTCTTAGAATAGATGCGGTGCAATGCACTGTGGGATACCACACAGTAAAGACACTTATTGTAGATACTGGTAGCCACTACTATCAGCTCACGATCTGCCTTGGTTAATCTGCCTGGAAGACAAAAAGAAACATATAATGAGATTGTGTGAGAAAAGTTTTGATTTAATTGTATTGAAAAAACAGAAGTTAATGTAAAAAAGTTTAAATGCTCAGAGGTAGACTGGATAACCACTATGTGGCAAAACATTTATCAATACAAAACCAGATTGTGGTTATCTAATAACCACACACACTCACACACACACACACACACACACACACACACACACACACACACAGAAAGACTGAATGGTCAGTTTTGGCTTAGTTTGCTTTTACAAAGTCAATTAGTAGAGAGGAGGTTAGCTTCTGTTCCACTGTCTTCTCATTAAGGTTTTTTTTTTTTTAATCATTCATCTCTGAAAAGCTTGATACATGATAATGAGGTGCTCTATCCGCATTCCAAGACATTGGTTCTCAGTTGGTCTAGCCTCATGATACACATTTCTCCTTAATCATTAAGTCACAGTTTCATATGGGCCAACTAAACACCTATTTCATTTTTTTTTCCACAAAACAAAATAACAAAAGTGTAACTGAAGTTTAAAACCCGATAAAATAAAAAGCATTAGAACAAAAACCTTGATACCTTACAGTCATCTTGTACCAACGACTAGTTCCAACTTGCCAACTAAGTGATTTCTAAGACCTCTTTAATGACTTTATTTAACACAAGAACTTAACCACACATCAAGTAACTTTTTGAAAAAACAATGGGTCTCATGCAGGAAGCGATATATGAACAAATGTCTTATTTTTGTTCGTATCCACAATTTGTTCTTATTTTGTTAGTACCGACTGATTTCTGGGATTCACCAATGTTTTCTGCTTTTTGCTCTTCTTTTAGATAAGAGAAAATTTTAGGAGTGGTCAGAGCACTCTTACCAAGATAAGAAAAAAACATCTTGTTTTCACAGTCCACAAATTATTTATCTAATGCAAGGAAACATACGTTTTAAATTTGAGGATCATAAAAAAATGCATGAATATCATATAATCAAATTTAGATTATTATATGTCTTAGAGTAATTGTAATGACTGGATTATTAAATTTGTGGGCAAACACTTGAGTGTTCATTGAAATGCCAGCAAAAAAGCCTATACACTACCACAGGTAGAAAAAGGTGACATGTATAAATTACTTTTACGGTGTTTATACAGTAGATTTTTTTAACCTAAATTTAACGAGGAAAAGTTTCATTGAGATTAAAAATTTCTTGCAAGAGTGTCCTGGCCAAGACAATAAACAGAGTTGCAGACATAAAAACACAGTTTGACTCAAAGCAGAGGGAGCAGCATACTTAAATGCCCTTTTCCCTGTTCAGTATGGGCTTTAGGGACAGATAGTAGGAATAAGTCCTGGGAGCGAAGACACTAACTTCTAATACTTTTCTGAAGGATGTAGATCTGTTGGTAAGATGGAAGCAGACCAAGAATGGCCTTATAAATAAGAACATATCAATGGTTAAGTCTGCAGGTGGCACACCATCCAACCTGAGCATACAAAGAGTCATGGTGAATAAGGGCTTAATAAACCTCAGTGCTCCATGGTAGACAGTATCCAGCGTGTGTTGGCATCGCGGAGATGCATGCATGTATATAACATCTCCATAGTCCAGCACAGACATAAAGGTGGCAGCAACAAGTCTCCTGTTGGCCTCCAAGGAAAAGCAAGACTTATTTCTAATATAAGAACCCAATTTCAACATAAACATGCAAAATATACCTTAAGCAACTGGTGTGTCTGTGAATTCATGCTGGTGGGGGCTTGAGTCCTAGATGTGCGTGGCAGTGGATCACTGTCTGTGTCCGGGGCTTCAGAAAAATGATACACCTCGAGTGGCATCACTGCCAAGGAGACGTCTGAACGTCTGTTTTTTTGCTCCCATTTTCATGTCAAACCATTTTCTTTTAATTTCGGGTACAATGCATCCCTCTGCTGACACGGCATTTACAGCATCACATATTGTATGTTGTGCCATTGCTGGGATTTTGATTTTCGTGTAACACCAGTACTGATGCTCTGGAAAATCATGTTTACATTGTTTAAGTTTATTTAACTGTTCGTCAGTTTCACTACTGCTGAAGTTCTTCCTCTACTTACAGCCTTTTTTGGTGTCATCTCTCCAATTCTCGTGCCAGAGTATTTGCACACGGCACAACACCTGTCCTTATATAGTGTTTAGGAGGGGTTACCTATGCTAATAACAAACAATTGGCCACATGCCTCCAATTTATGATCAAGTAGGATTCATCATTCAGCACACCTGGATAAGAGTAGATTTGGATGGTTAAGAACGTCTGGTGCATCTGGAGTTGACTTCTCTTATTTTTTCTGAATGTTGCTGCACGAGGCCCATTGTCTACTTTCTTTCATGAATGAAAGTTTGCATGTGAATGCTCCTCTAATACCAACTGATCCCTATTGTTACCCTCAGAACTCTTTTGTTTTAGTTTATTCTATTTCCCTTGATTCTATTTTGCCAACAGGAAATTGCCTTTACAGTATTGTATAAATGCTTTGACATGTTCATAGAAAATCTTTCTACAACACACATTTTGATCTGCAATTAACTGTAATAAAGTCACACAAATGCACATTGGCATTGCCAGGTCAGGTAAAGATATTGCTATGCAAACATTTCCAACAACACATAAAGAAGGCATTGAATGATCCTGTAAAACTTGATTTCATATGGTGGGATTGCCAGAAAATAACTCCAACTCCCAACTGTAAATTATGCGCTCAGTGCCAAAATATCCTGAAGCTACAGATTCAGTGAGATATAAGATAAAGCCTGTTTCATTATATCAGTATGTAACACACTTCCACTCTTACACTAGGTGTAGTCCAAAACCAACAGAGCCACTTTGTACCGCATGGGTGTGTTTTCCACTGCACTAAAATTCAGCACACAAAACAACAGCTTTTGGCAATCTGACTGAAAGCTTTCTCTGTTTCCCTGTCTGATATTAACCTGTTTTACTACAACTTATTAGCTACAGCTCATCTGCAACAGGAGCTGTCACCACAGAGTTAGGAGTACACTACCTGCCACTGTCAAAAGGGGATTTATTTGAGCCCCTGAAGCATGCCATGTATTATACCTATTCAAACTGTTTCAGGGGCCCAAGTGAAGTCCTCAGTGTGCCCTCAACCTCTAGCAACGTCTCTGACACTTGGTGCCACAACTCATACACGGAGGAACAGAAAGGACACACACCTGTCTCTTTGTTCATTAGTTCATTGTAGTAAGCGAAGAAAGCTCTGAACTCTGCCGGTCTATGAGAGAGGACTTTGAAGACATTGGGCAAAAAGCCTCCCTGTAAAGAAACAGTGTAAAATCAGACTACATCAAGACAATGTTTGCACAGTACTAAGTTAAATGCCCGAGCATAACTTTTTCTCTTTATTACCTTTGACTCCACTTCTTCCATAAGCTCCACTATATCATAAGGCAGGTCTTTCTTGTAGGGTATTGGATAGCGACTGATTTTCTCAGGAGGGGGATCGCTGGAGAAATGTCTGGTCCCTGCTGCCACCACCGCCGCCGTTGCTGCTGGCTTCCCCCGAAACACGCAGCTCGACCGGAGAGACGCCTGGACGGAGGACAGGGGAGTTATCTTACATGAGACAGTCATACAGAAACAGGGCTAAAGAAAGTACGATGTAGAGAAGGATTTAACAACTTACAAGCTGTGTGAACACAGGAGGACGAAACAACTTCGAGACGAGGCTACTCGCCATAGCAGCCAGCTGAAAAATATCTGGTTTGAGTTTATTTCTCTCGTTCTCCTGGCTGGAAAGTGCAAAAGAGCAGGCGGAGGGAGTGTCGAAAACTGCAGTCAGCTGTCTCGAGGAAGTCACACAAATATTTGCAAAATAGATACAGATAACGTTGCTGCTTCTGGTGAAGTGAAAATAAAATAAATAATCTATCTAGTTCATCTTTCCAACTTTTGCTCAGTTTTGGGTTATATTAGAAATTATGTATAATTCTATATTGTGGTATTCCTGACTACCTTTACCATTTATCTCCTGATTGTTGAATGATAATGATATGTTAACAGTCACGTCACACAAACCAATCACAGTTCAAGATGGAGTCACGCCTTGCTGTCTGTCCCGTCTGTCCGCTCCGCTGTACTTCCACCTCCCCGCCGCCAGGGGTCAGGCTGTGTGTTGAATTACATTGTGCCTAGGCGTTTATATTTTATGTTATATATTTTTTTAACAAGCTTTCAACAAAGATGATTTAACTTAGCTTTGAGATGTTTAGGGTTAGTTTATGTTTACGTCTCCCAATTTTAGCAAAGACAAATTTGTTTCCTGAGAAACAAACGCGGGACAACAAAGGTCCCTTCATCGACCTCGTGAACCGGAAATGACTTTGTTGCGAATGAGCGACAGGTTTTCGTTGTTTTCATTCAATAAGTGGATAAACGTATAGATAACTCATTCAAACAAGTATATTAATCAAAGACGGATTGACCTTTACAAAACAGAAATGTTTTACCATGTAAGTACGTGCATTATTGTCGGCGTATGAGCTGGATAATAGGAATGTACTTTTTTTTAAATCATTGCCTAGCGTGATCGCTGGCTGGTTAGCATTGCTAATGCAGCTAAACAAAACTTGTGCATTTCCAAATCCTCGTCCTTAGCATTTCCCTACAGAATCACCACCAGTGTTGTCTTCAAGCTTTAATGAGGCGTGCTTCTCATGTTCACAGATTTCTTTGGAGCATGAAATATTGCTACACCCGAGGTATTTTGGTCCTAACCTCCTGAACACTGTGAAGCAGAAGCTCTTCACAGAAGTGGAGGGTACCTGCACTGGCAAGTGAGTGGCTGCAAGGCTCAATTATGTACCCAGCAACATAGAAATGTCGATTTTTGTTTATTCTGGTCTTCCTAAATAAGTGGAACAGATGTCTGTAATTTGACTGGAAGGTTAACCTGTCATTTTAATAACATGGTGTGTGTATTAATTTAGATCTGATGTTAAAAGGGCATTATTCACTCAGTTTTGACTTTGCGTTTAAAAACACAATCTCTTAGACAACAGAGAAGGGTTGATATTTTGTTTTACCCTTTAAGTCAGTGGTTCTCAAACTTTTTCACATCAAGGACCCTTAAACTCGCACAAATTAGACCATGGACCCCCATTTGATAAGATTTTGTCTCAGGGTCCACAATCTGATAAGATTTTTGCTTTTAGATGTTTTATTATGGAAAGTGTATGAAACCCATGACCAATACGGTCATACATTCTGTCATTGTGCTACTTATGGATGAAATTATGGTGAAAATAAATGACTGGAAGACCCATAACGACCCTTGGGGGTCCCTGGACCCCACTTTGAGAACCTCTGCTTTAAGTCATCATGACAGTGTCAAACCACATTGACAATATTCTTAGTCTTGCATTTGTGATCCTGTTTAGAAAAGCTTGATGTATGCAAGCATTTAATTTGTTTCCACCTCTCGTGCAGGTATGGTTTTGTTATTGCAGTCACCACCATTGACAACATCGGGGCAGGTGTAATCCAGCCGGGCAGAGGGTTTGTCCTGTATCCAGTCAAGTACAAGGCTATTGTGTTCCGCCCATTTAAAGGTGAAGTGGTGGACGCTGTGGTGACTCAGGTTAACAAGGTGAGAGGGGCAGTGCAACTTTAATAGTCACCATTATTCAAGCTGAAACATGAAAATCGATAAGAAAATCTGACAGATCAGTTTTCAGAGCTAACTAAAGCTCATCACTGACACAAACTCCCTGTTGTTGTCAGGATACTATAATACATCACCTGACTGCACTCCATGATACTCTTATTTAAATCTCATAAATGTGTACTTCTGAAAATGTGTACAATATTTTATTATAACTGATTATTGTAATGCCCAAAACTCATGTTTACATATGTTTTTGGATGAATCAAGTAGCTGAAAGGTAAAAAGAAAGTTTTGTGATATAAAGATATATTTTGTATATCTTGATTTTTAACAATGTAATTGTAGTAGGCATACCTGTATTTTATACTGGCACACTCCAAACTATATACTTAACTGTTGAAGCAGAGTAAATGTGAAGAGTTAATTGAGTATGAAGATGAGTAATTGAAAATGGATAATTTTCTTTTGCACCTTATCTAATTGATATTTTTCTGATTTTTACAGGTTGGATTGTTCACAGAAATCGGTCCCATGTCTTGCTTCATCTCTCGCCATGTGAGTTAGCTTAACATCTATAGTTTTTGACTGAATTGGTTGCCTTTGATACACTCTTAAAATCATTTTATATTTATCTAACCGCACACTTTCTTTCTGCAGTCCATCCCCTCAGAAATGGAGTTTGACCCCAACTCTAATCCTCCTTGTTATAAGACAGTTGATGAGGTAAAAACATTTATATTATTACCAGCCACTTGTTAGAAATGTGTTTAACAAAATACCTGACATGTTCACCAGATAGTTTTCTCTATTAGACTCACAGACGGGCAACAAATTAAAGGAAAAACTGGTACAGGTCTGAATGCTTGACCTCTACAGTGAGGGGATCTGGTGGCTCTGTTATGCTGTGGGGGGCATTTTGCTGGCATGGTTTGGGTCCACTTGTCCACTCACAGGGAAGGGTCACTGCAAATCAATACAACGTTGTTCTGAGTGATCACCTTCATCCTATGATGAAACTATTCTATCCTGATGGGAGTGGTCTCTTCCAAGATGATAATTCCACCATCCAGAGGGCACGAAGGGTCACTGAATGGTTTGATGAGTATGTTAATGATGTGAATCTTATGCTATGACCATCACAGTCACCAGATCTCAACCCAACCGAACACTTATGGGAGATTTTGGACTGACATATTAGACAGCGCTCTCCACCACCATCATCAAAACACCAAATGAGGGAATATTTTTTTGAAGAATGGTGTTCATCCCTCCAGAAGAGTTCAGATGCTTGTAGAATCAATACCAAGGTGCATTGAAGCTGTTCTGACTGCATGTGGTGCCCCAACACCTTACTTAGACACTTAGTGTTGGTTTTTCCTTTAATTTGTCACGTGTCTGTATATACAGGGATATAGTTTGGAGCTGGTGCATGGAGAAAAGGAAATTGTTTACCTAGGGCACACCAGTGCATTGATTTTGTTATCTTGATTACTCACTGTACTCCCCAGTGGGAGGAGAAGTGCGGTAAAGGATGTGTTGTTGCCAATCCAGCAGTGCACTGCAATCTTGATGCCAAGAGGCTTCAAGCCGGTTGATGGCTCAGCACACAAGTGTGTTTATTTGGTGAAAGTACACCCACATAAATCTCTCTAAAATCTCACAGAGCCCTTTATTCATGTTTTTCTCTTTTCTTACTTTCATTCTATGTTCATTTACCAGCTGATCACAGAAAAATATCTGGTTTATTCATATTATGACATTAATGCTAGTGAGACAGAATAAAGATTAATGAGTGATTCTTACCAGCTCTGTCATCCATGACAGCTTGTATCCTATACTGATGGCCTTTCCTTTACTCTGGTAACTCTCATTACAGCCGTCTGATGGCGGCGGGTGTCTATTCCATCTTTAATCTCTAATTGGAGCAAATATCCACACTGTCAGGCCATGATTAAGCACAGCAGATCCACTGGTTAGATGTTGCACATCCAGCACCAGAAACCTCAGTGCTTATGTACTTTTCAAACTTCAGTTATTGGTTATGATTAATTATACTGCGTGGTTTCTACTGCAGTGTGAATCAACAAGTGTGCTGGAGAATGACACATTGAAAACAGTTCACAGAGTCCTATGAAAAAGCTTAGGGCAATAAAAACCGTCTGTTCCTGCCAATCCTCTCCCAGTGTCTCCATCCAAAGGCACAGGGCAACTGGTAAAAACTGCCAGTCAAATCTAATTGAATTCAACTTTAAAAAAATATTTCAGAAACCAAAAAACCAAACAACATGCAAAACACTAGACCACATCTTTCGTTTTATTAATTGAGTTGTGATGGTGTTTAACTGCAGAGGGTTATTGTATCGATTATAATGCCAAGTAAAACTGTGCGCCATGCAACACAAAAAACATGGTGACTGCTCAATAATCAACTCATCCAGAAAAGTGAACTGTTCATGAAAATAGAGCCCATATGTGAAACGTCCTAAATTCTGTATGCAAAGTAGTCGTGGTGCTGCTCACTGCTGTTGTGCTTTTTTCATTTTACTGTTGCTGAGTCTTGCATTTAAGGATGTTTTTTTTCCCCATTTTTAAGGACATTGTAATCCAGCAAGATGATGAGATCCGGCTAAAGATCGTGGGAACAAGAGTGGACAAGAATGACATTGTGAGTGTTTCTTTCTTACTTAAAAAAAAAAAAAAAAAAAGGACCATGTAACTCCAGCTTGCTACTGGCAAAAATTACAAGGAGAGGTGTGTGTCACTATATGTCAGATGTTACACAGTAGTTTATAGGAGTGGCATACAGCATGTTGATCTAAAATAAGTTAAAAACAAGCTTTTCACTTGTTTTTCAGTTTGCCATTGGATCGCTCATGGATGATTATCTGGGTGAGTATTACACCACAGAACATTGTCATGTGGGTGGTAGATCTTCTCATTAGATGGCATGAATTGAAAAAAATGGCTTACATAGATTTAATTTGCATCAAATTATTTTGCGAATAAGTGAAGCAGTTTCTCAAAACAGGCTTGTTATTGCTTCAATTTGGAATGTGGAACATTTTATCTGTACTGTGTATGACCTGAGTTATACTCAAAAAAAAAAATCTGTTTTGTGATCGATCGTTAAACTTGTCTTCTGTGCTTCATTTTTCAGGTCTTGTGAGCTGATTTGCGCCAGAGGGAGTAAATATCACATTGGACAGTTTTTGTTGTAGCCTAGCCGTTTCTTAGTTAAAAACAATATTTTTCTACTCCAATATGGTATGGGCACAGATGGTGAATCCCTGTAACTACTTCATTTCATTACTATGATGAACAGTCTAGATCTGATTGGTTTTTATTTGAACTGCTGTGAAATTCAAAGAAAATATAAACAAGAGAATGCTTGCTAAATTGATAGCAAGATGATTTACAAAGTAGCCAGCGCAATTAACAGTTTCTTTCATATTGAATGTCATTTTCATTATGTATTGTTTGCTTTTGTATGTGGACCATAATAAAATATTTTATTTGTTCTTATATTTTTGGTACTCATTTTCTGTACTTGTAAAAGGAAAAAGTATCACAGAACCATCTTTTTTATTTTTATGTGTGCAAAGATATTCGATGCACAGCTCAACTGTTGTTATTATAACATCTGTATTACTTTTTATTATCTTTAAAAGAATCAGCTGAGACGCACTACTGTGTGACAAAGCATCACCTGGTTGGTATATAACATGAGGGGAAATGCGTGAACGCGGAAATTTCAAGGACGCGCACGTGTTGCGGGCGTAAATACGTCAGTGGAGCGCGCCCTCGTTCTTTCTTTCTCTCGTCCTGAAGATGGCGGCAGGGGTGAGTAAGATGGAGCGATAGCTAGAAACTGAGCTTTCTTTGTACTTTCCTGGTGCAATCCGTCTAAAATCAGCCCCATCCTCACTCTTATTGAGCACCTTTGTATGTCACTGATCCTCTCTGGCTGTTATGGTGCTGTTCTTCTGTGTATTTACCGATAATTTCATTCAGTGTTCATTGTAACAGCCGTTAGCTTTTGCTATCCTGACGTTGCATTCAAGCTGAATGACGCCCCTCTCCTGGGCCAGGCTCATGCCACGTTACCTTAGCTAGTTTCATTGTGGGAAAACTTGGTGGAACCTTAATGGACATTTTTGCTTAACGCCAGTGCCTATGTTCAGTTTGTGTCGTCCTAAAGAAGACCTTTTGCTTGAGTTAGTGTCTAAAGCTAAGTAATGGAAGACTGTTGTGTTTTATTTCCGCTAATGATGGCTAGTTAGCATTGTAAGCATGCTAATAGGCGCGTGAATATAGCTGTTAACTCAGCTTTCACTTGTAGTTGGCTAATTGAAGTACATGTGATCGTGGTAGCTAGGAGAGATGTATCTTCTCCAGCTTCTCCTTGTTCCCCTTCCTGCCCAGTCCATTTAAATGGCTGAGCATGTAGCTTTGGATGGCATCATTCATCCAGAGTTAAGAATAGTATTCTCCCAGACGCTACGTTGTGTATTTTAAAGTAGAACTGCATTACAAGGCCAGAGTACATGATTTGTTGTACATTAGCCATATATTGATATGAGAGCATCCTTTGATAGATGTAGATTTGTTCAGTGCATTTAACTGTCCAATAATTGCAGTGTTTCCGTTCCTTCTCACAGACTCTGTACACGTACCCAGAGAACTGGCGGGCCTTCAAGGCTCAGATTGCAGCCCAGTACAGTGGTGCTCGCCTCAAAGTGGCCAGCAGCTCCCCTGCCTTCACCTTCGGGCAGACAAACCGTACTCCTGCCTTCCTCAACAACTTCCCTCTGGGCAAGGTTAGTGCAACTGATTTTGTTGGTTGAACAGAAATGCTCGTCGTGTTTTACATTTACTTTTGTTTCAATGTCTGCAATGAATGTAGTTGGATCAGTTAGTCCAATTATATTAACTAATTGTCAAATGTAACTAAGTTGAAAGGCTTTAACCGGTTTGACTACAGCACTGTTGTGTAAATGAATGTTCTCATGCACTTACCTGCTCGATTATCTGTACTAAAACTTGCTAAATGCTTTAAATTATACTTCAATTCTGCTATATTTTGTAGGTACCCGCTTACCAGGGAGATGACGGCTTCTGTCTGTTTGAGAGTAATGCCATTGCTCACTACTGTAAGTCTCACATTTACTTATAATTAAATGGTTTGCTTTGTGTCTTATGCACTCTCAACTTAGGTGTTGACCCCAAAATGTCTGTATTTATATATTTCCTAAAGTCTAAAAAGTATAGTATGTGCCAGTAGGTTTAATGGAAAGGTACATTTCAATCAAAACAGACTTTTTATCTAGTCTGCACTTTTAACTGTCTCTACGCTAATTATTAAAGGACATAGATTAATGATACCATGAAATCCCACTTTTTTTTTTTTTTTGAAGGCTCATCTCTCAAAGTGTAGAATGGGCACGAAATAACGCAACCAAATTCGCACAGTCAAGTTAATGAAGTTGAGTTGCACTGTTGGTAATGTAGGCGCCAGAAGAAGAATGCAAGGAATAAAACATGCCATGAGTCTGACAGCGTTTATAGGAGTGCAATGATAAATTGGGGTACTCTTTTATAAGAATTATTTTGTCCCTCTCAACTGCAGTGAGCAATGATGCCCTGCGTGGTGCCACTCCCCAGGCCGCAGCCCAGGTGCTGCAGTGGGTGAACTTCGCTGACTCAGAGATCATCCCTCCAGCCAGCGCATGGGTCTTCCCCACTCTGGGAATCATGCAGTTCAACAAGCAGGTGTGTAGCTCAGCATTTTCTGGTCAAGCTTTCAGACTTAAGTGCTTTGGTAACTGTGGTTTGTGGCCATTTCAGCTGGCTGTAGTGCAACACCCTGTTATAAGGACTTGGCATGATTGGGCACTTGACTGTATATTAGTTGTGTAATCCTGCATAGTCATTATTCTGTCTGGGTCTGTTCAGGCCACAGAGCAGGCCAAGGAGGACGTGAAGAGGGCCCTTACAGTGCTGAACCAGCACCTGAACACCCGTACCTTCCTGGTGGGAGAGAGGGTCAGCCTTGCTGACATCACTGTGGCCTGCTCCATGCTCTGGCTCTACAAACAGGTTTGACATGAACACAGCAGTTGCACAGCCATTCACACATTGCTGATTGATTCTGACGTCTTAGAGTAACACTTCTAATGATATGAGTCACAATGCTTTCCAGAAAGCCCCTCCGCCTTGAGTATCCTAATACCCCTCTCTCCCTGATAGGTCCTTGAGCCTTCCTTCCGTCAGCCTTACCCCAATGTGACCCGTTGGTTTGTCACCTGTATCAACCAGCCCCAGTTCAAGGCTGTCCTTGGGGAGGTCAAGCTGTGTGAAAAGATGGCCCAGTTTGATGGTGAGTTATTAGTAGTGAGATCAACAGGCACACACTTGGCACAAGACTGGCTGCAGAAGCATATCATTTAATTGAGACTGTGAAATTAGAGACATTGCCTCTGTGTCACTGATTTAAAATACCAGTGTTTAAGATTTAGTGGCATCTAGTGGTGAGGTTGGAAACTGCAACCAACTGAATACCCCATCCCCCCTCCAAGCATGTAGGAGAACCTACGGTGGCTGCGATACTCATGGAAAATGCAAAAGGCCCTCTCTAGAGCCAGTGTTTGGTTTGTCCATTCTGGGCTACTGTAGAAACATGGCGGTGCAACATGGCAGACTCCATGGAAGAGGACCTGCTCCCTATGTAGATATAAAGGGCTCATTCTAAGGTAATGAAAACACAAAAGATACTTATGTTCATGGGATTATACACTAATTAAAACATACTTATGAATATTATATTGCACTTCTGCCAAATCATTCCACTAGATGCCACTAAATTCTACACACTAGACCTTTAATTGGTTCTGCTGAAGTATCCTATCAAGACGTGTATCAAAATGAAATAGGTGTGGAAATTAATTTCTAATTTTATTTTTTCTCTTTATAAAGGATATTCAGTTCTGTTAATGCAGATACATACATGTAAACTGTCTCTTGAAAACCCCAAATTGTTGAAGTGAAAGGGTGTCCTTTTCAAAAGGTCTTTTGCTTTACTTGTATTTTTAAATGTCAGGAAGATGATTTTCATTTGGCACAAGGATTGCACTAAAATCTACATGTCTTTTGAGACAACTGGGTGTACACAGTAGTTTAAGTTAGTGTTCATTAAATAATAACTTTTAAGGGACAAAAAAATTCATTTAAACAGACGTCATTGCTGTAATTGCTTGTACTATTTCACAATTCAGCTCCAAAGTCCTGGACTGAGTGCAGAACAAAAGTCAGATAACTGGAACGTATTACACAGAAAACATGTTTTTCATTGTTTTGTTCCGTTCCTCCAGCCAAGAAGTTTGCTGAGATGCAGCCCAAGAAAGAGACCCCCATGAAGAAAGAGAAGGGAGGCAAGGAGGCAGCCAAGCCCCAGGAGAAGAAAGAAAAGAAAAAGGAAGAGAAGAAGCCCGCTCCAGAGGAGGAGATGGATGACTGCGATGCTGTTTTGGCCGCTGAGCCCAAAGCCAAGGACCCCTTTGCACACCTGCCAAAGAGGTAGAGAGATCTGCAGCCTTTCCCTGTCTATAGTATGTTCATTTTTGTCATTTAGAATTTCACATTCTTAGCTTAGCAATTTCTAGATGGTAGTCTGCATCACTAGTGGTCATTTGAGCCAATAGTCTGCAAATTTGCATCCCAGCTGATCATCTTGGCAGATTGTTTCCCTAAATACTTACCCCTCTGCTTGGAGTGCAAATCAGTGGATGGAAACTGTTGACTGTGTATGGCACATGTTTTTACCACCCCTGGTTTTTATTTGTAATGTTTATTACCTAAATGTGAGTAAAATATAGTCACATTTACATTTTGCTAAGGAAGTAGGCACATTTCAAAGATGAGTGTGCTTCACCCTCAGGAAGTAGGTGGAGTGCACTTTTTTGATGGTATATTGAACATTAAATTGCTCATGTATAGATGTGGATCGAAATTGGCGTCAACACCAATCAAGAAGTTTCCCTCTTTGGGAAAAGCATATTGTCCCCTGTCATTGGGCAAGGCAGTGTCCAATCATGGCACCAAGTCTTAATCTGACGGGGGAAGAAAAACTTGAGACCATATTCATCCCAGTCATCTCTGTTTCAGTGAGCAAAAAGGCTGGTTCATGCTATGGGCACAATGTATTAAATTGCACCACAAGATCTACAATTGACCTTAGGATATTGGAAGGTTACTGTAAGAGAACTAGAAACTTTAACTAATCTAGTTAACATTGAGCATCTAGATAACGTTTTATGTAGCTGACTTTTCAGCAATGTCCCTTTGCAACACAGTTTCTCCCAAATTGTCATACTCTCCACCTTACATGTACAGATGTATATGACCTCGTTTTTCTCCTTTCTTTTTCCTTTAGCACGTTTGTCATGGATGAGTTCAAGAGGAAGTACTCCAATGAGGACACCTTAACAGTAGCCGTTCCCCACTTCTGGGAGCACTTTGACACTGAGGGATACTCCATCTGGTACAGTCAGTACAAATACCCAGAAGAGCTTACACTTACCTTCAAGAGCTGCAACCTTATCACAGGTGAGACTTAACAGCAGCCACTCTACCCAACACAACCCTTGTCCTAAAGAGAATGAGGGGTTGTATAGTGTATTGAAGCCATTTTTGTTGTGAAGGTGCACGTTGAATTGTTATCAGTCCTACTTGCTCAACTGAAGCGATGTGGTGGCTCACTGGTCAGACGATATTGCGATCAAATTTTGGCATTGGTTCTCTGTGTATGGGGGGTAGTAGATTCTTGTGTTGGTGTTGGTTTTGCTCGTGTGTTTCCATTGTCAAAGACGATGCAAGTTCAGTTTGGAGGTGGTTCATTTATGTGAATATGACCAAGTATTTGTAGGCTGCTTTGACAACTTTTTTTGGCGTTGAAGTAGATCAGAGGAGGCAAGTGTTTTATGGAGGAGTCAAAATAGTGGTGGATATCTCATTCATGTTAAGTTGACTCCATGGGAATCACCTGGAAGATTCTGTAGTAACAAGTAGCAACCAGTTCCTCTTTCAATCAGTGGTTTTGGCCCAGACTTCAATGTGGCATAGCTTTTCAGGGAAGTTGATAAGGATCATGTTCAGAGAACAAGAGGATATGAGATCTTATCAGGAAACGCCCAGAAAGTCAACATGTTCTTGAAATTGTTGAAGAATACAGAGCACAGTATACCACGTGTAGTCTGCATTCAGACCATGTAGGTGGCAGAAAGAGGTTGGTACTTTAATCAGGATTCACCATTATCTTAGGAAAAATTGAGTCCCCTGTCATTGGGCAAGGCAGTGTCCAATCGTGGCACCAAGTCTTAATCTGACGGGGGAAGAGAAAAATGAGACCATATTCATCCCAGTCGTCTCTGTTTCAGTGAGTAAAAAGGCTGGTTCATGCTATGGGCACATTAAATGAGACTGAGATTTCTGAAATGTTACTCTAGGAGACAGAACTACTTTACAGGTAGTATAGATTCTGGAGATTGGACCTTTTTTCCTTTTTCTTAGGCCATATTTCAAAAGACTGGCATGAAATTGGTGTGGAGCATCCAGATAAACTTCTTGTAGTCAAGTGTTTAGTGATGTGTTTGTGGGGTTTTGTTTTGTTTTTTTTGTTTGTTTTTTCCCTCTTTTCTATTGATTTTAAAAAAACTCCTTTGTGTTCTTCACAGGCATGTTCCAGCGCCTGGACAAACTGAGAAAGAACGCTTTTGCCAGTGTCATTTTGTTTGGCACCAACAACGACAGCAGCATCTCTGGGATCTGGATCTTCAGAGGCCAGGAGCTGGCTTTCACTGTAAGTATTAGCAAAAATATGATCACACTTTCCACAATGTCCTGATCTTATTACATTCTCAAGCATTTCCTGGCTGTTTTCTTGACACTGATTTGTCATTCATGTGTAGTGTTACTATGAAATACTTTGACTTACGCTCAACAATAAACAGAAGCTTCCTGAGCGACACAGCGATTGGATGATAGTCTTATCAGCAAATGTTGCAAAATTGAACATTTTCATATTAAAGCATACATGGTAGATAAGTACATGTGTACTGACACAAGTCAGGAAATCTTTTGGGTGCTAAGTAGACATCCCCTGTCATTGGGCAAGGCAGTGTCCATTCATGGCACTAAGTCTTAATCTGATGGGGGAAGAGAGAACTGAGACCATATTCATCCCAGTCATCTCTGTTTCAGTGAGTATAAAGGCTGGTTCATGCTGTGGGCACATTAAACAAGATCAAACTGAGATCTTAAATGGACATTAGATATCAGATGGAGTAGATTGAGTAGGTAATCTGCACTGCTTTAGTTTGTTTGGGTCTCTGTTATTGGCTAAATTTGATAGCATCTCAAATTTTAAACATCGCTTTGAGTAAATGAAAGTCTTATCAGTAAAAGTTTAGAAGTTTGACATTCTTCAGATTATTAAAACAAACACTGAACATTCATGATCTTCCTCTGAATGCTCATCATGTGATGCTCCAAGTATTCGTTGTTGAATAAGCCACTATGAGTGTTGTGTAATCTATCAAATTTGAAGGTAATTCACTCACACTGAAATTATTTTTATTCCGTGCTCCAGCTGTCTGAAGACTGGCAGATCGACTATGAGTCATACGACTGGCGCAAGCTGGATCCAAACAGTGAGGAGTGCAAGACCATGGTAAAAGAATACTTTGCCTGGGAAGGAGACTTCAAGCACGTGGGTAAAGCCTTCAACCAGGGCAAGGTCTTCAAGTGAGAGGACACTGAGACAGTCTGAACAAAAGCACTCTACGCCTCTGCTCTCCAACACTTAAAACCTATGGACTTTCAACCACCACGTGCTTACTAAACTGCAACAATGACTTGGAATGACAGTGTTTTGAAGACAAGTGTGAATTTTGTCTCAATGGCCCCAAACTGGCTTTCTGTTTGAGCTGCGAAATAAAGCATTTTCCACAATGCCCTTCATGGAATTTGATTTGTGATCTGTGACTTGAGTCAAATGTGAGTTTTTGGGGGTTATTTGTGTTTTGAGTGGTAATTAATTTACATGTGTTCAATTCATAAATCCTGCTCAGAGTTGATTGTTTAATGGTGCCTAGACTGTTAATGGTGAGGACAAACCATTTGGTGCACTGTGAATAAAATAATGGCAGTTCAAATGCATTTTTTTCCCCCTGACTTCCGGTGGTTGAAGTTATTGCATTATTGAAATTGTGTATTCGGTACACCCTGACATTCACAGTGTGTGGTTACAGATGCAACAGTTTGCATTTGACCACACCCAACTAATTGTCAGTGTGGTGTGAGCTGCATCAGATTTCAAACATTCAACCAGACGAGGTTAGTGAAACAATGCTTTTCAACTTCGTATTAAATGACGTTCATGACTCACCAAAGGTTTTCAAAGCAGACACTCAAACAAACTTTTAGTGTAATTGAAGCAGCTGTTCTGAATCAGTTAAGTTCTGCTTCTGCTGCTGTTTTGTGTTAACCCTGCAGAGGGCAGGCAAAGACTTACCATAGGAAAGCTGTAGGGCCTGTGTTGAATAGAGAACATCCACAAGAGAAGGAAAATGACTGGGTTGAGCTCTGTGGTCTGCACAAAAAGATGAGAATGGTGTCTGTCTTAAAGCATGGGCTCTTGTTTTGATAATACGTGTTACTCCTAGGAGAGGAAGCCTGGAACAAAACTTTATAAATAAAAAAACATCCACTTGGATGTCCTCTGACTAGGCACAAGGGGCATTGATGTAAGGTTTTTCCTTTTTCCTTGAGAGTTTCCCTCTGAGTGAAATACCAGAGCTTTGTTTATTATTGAGAAGCTGAAGTTAAATCAACTTAAATGTTAATTATGCAAATACATACATTTACATATGGTATATTGCAATTGTTTCATATTTGAGAATATGAGAGAAAAGGCAGATATAAAGATATGTTGTATCTGTTGACCACGCCCCATTCAAATGCTGAAATGCAGCTCCTGCAACTTGATAACATTAGAGCTTAGAAGAAAAGATTTCCTGTAAGTGGGATAGACCATGTTTAATCTGCCTTTTTCTGTACTGATATTGTTTCAATCATTCTTTTCACATGACTGAAGACTTTAATCAAACAAAATTCTATCCTCAATTACTCTTTTTGCTGGGATAGAAGTAAATGTTTCTGAAGCGTTACATGAATTTTGTCTGTGCTTGGTAGATTCTATGCTGTACTGTGAAGACAAAGGGTTTGATTTAATTGGACACACCCAACCATATGAAAGTTTGTATAACTGCTTTCCCCACACCTGCACTTTGGCTTATTCACCACTGTCTCATCTGAATTCTTTGTTCAGTGCGTCATTGTGGACTGTTTGTAGCTGCGGGTTAAATAGGGCTTTTGGACCAAGGCATATCATTATTTCCGTATTATTTTATTATTTTCATATCATCATCATTTGAAATGTTCGGCAATATATTTAGCAAAGGAGAAAAAACAAACAATGTATTAAAGTAAATCCAAATTTAATCAATGAATGTTTTGTAAAGTTTAGAAGATCATGGGCGGATCTATTTCCCCCTGACAAACACTCACACTCATATGAGAGATGCACAAGAGAGGAATCTCATCTTGGAGTGAGTCAGATGTGTCATTTTTTCCACCTCACTAAGTGTGATTCAAGATCATTTTGGCGCAACCATCTTCCACCATAGTGTTGAATCAGGGAGGCCATTTTAGTTTGTTCTGTGGTCTCATGGAAATCAGAAAATGGAAATGTTCCCACAACAGCGAAGCGCCCAAGTCCTTGAACACATGACTCACCCATCCTGTGGATCGTGGTGGAAGAGGGCTGTAACTTGAGCAAATAACTTTGACTTCACTCACAGCATCGCAGCAGTTACAACACTGCTGATGGCTAACCCTTCGATAGCTGAGGGAGTGGTGTTACAAAAGCCTTTTCATTATGCAAGCAAATATGAGATTAATGTCAGTTTGGAGGTGCTTATGGCACATTTCCTGCACAACAGCAGTAAAATCAAGTCCATACGATATCCTGATCCTTATTTGTGTTTAGTAACTTCAGAGTTAAAAAGCGAAACTAAAGAAAGCCACAAGAACAATACGCAGTCTTATGCCAACAGCAACATTCTCTCTTCCAACCTTGCCAGCCTTCCTCCCCCTGGTCTTTATTTCTCTCTTGGCCACACACTCACTATTTCTTTTTCCTTCCTCTCTCCTTGCTCTCTGGACATTTTCTATGTCCGTGCGTGAAGGGGGGATTTTTCTTAAAGGCAGCGAAGAGTGCTGGCAAGGGAGGAACACAGAGAGAGGCGGTATTGTTTCGCCACACAAGGTCCCTGTGTGGCTGTCAGCCCCCTGTAGGAGCTTTAGGCATGGTCTGCATGTGCTGAGCATCTGGTGGTGCAAGACACACATCTGGAAAAGAGTGAGGCGGTCGGTGGAGGGCTCGGGACAGCGAGGTGAAGCACTAACACCGGGGAGTCTAAAGGCTGAAATCCAACACAGTTTTCACTAAAGAACCTTAATACATTGTGGATGTTGTAGGTATAGAAGTTCCTCGTGTTTGGCTTTAGCTTTTTGTGACTCCAGACTGAAAGATTTATAATTAGATAGTAGAATGTGCAGTTTTTTGGGGGTTTTTTTTAGGTTGAAGCTGGGACCGCAGAATCCTTAAATAAGATTTTTCTTCCCCTTTAGACATGTTTACAGATCTGCAACACGGTCTGGGCTTAATAGCCAATACAAGAGTGTGTCAGTGTTAATCGGTCGTAGGGATGTCTCCAGGCGGACAGAAACAAAACTCAGCCACCACACATGCACAGTCCCACCCTCTGACTTTTATAGAGTTTTCCTTAGCCTCTAGTCTGGGGTTGGGCTTCAGATCCCACTCACACACA
Organism: Thunnus thynnus; assembly: GCF_963924715.1. Classification (NCBI taxonomy): domain Eukaryota; kingdom Metazoa; phylum Chordata; class Actinopteri; order Scombriformes; family Scombridae; genus Thunnus; species Thunnus thynnus. Next base: position 18,192,570 of record NC_089525.1, read on the forward strand.
GAAAACACTCTAAACTTAAGCAAAAGGAGAGAGGGTAGGAAAATGGATCCTTAGTCAGCACTTGAGAGCTACTTCACCCCTAATGTCCCCTTTTTCCTTTTGAGGAAGAGCCAAGGGCATTTGAATGTTAAACTAGAATTCATAAAAAGGCAAATAAGGACTCTATGAAAAATGTGTAACATAGTTTGCAAGCTTTCTATCATGGTGGAAATGTATGTACATCCATGTATCTTCTATCTACGCAAGAAAATGACCTTCGGATTGTAACCTCTGTTCTGGAGTAAGGGGCTTTTCTTCCCATTTGTGCACTTAAAGGGGTGTGAGCCGCAAATTTCTCTGTGGCACTAAAACAGTAGTAATTCAGCACTGGAATGGAATGAGGGAGGTCAAAGGTGAGTCTGCTGAGGGGAAATAGTTGAAGTAGGAAGGGAAAGACAAGATGATATGGCATTTTATTAACTAAGCAGGCGTGGCTACATAACATCTCCTGCAAATTAACATACTTAAGTTGAAGTGGGACAGCCAAGTGATTTTTAATTAGTTATTTCTTGGGGAGTTTGTGTTACCCTGCAACCAGGGTTGCCAGTGTGATTACAGAGAGGAAAGTGCGTGACACGAGGGAGGAGAGGAGAGGTACTGCGGAGGGAAAACAGACAGCCCCTGCTTTTCTGGACATGAAACCCCAGAGTTGCCTCTGGCTCATATTACCAGAATCTGGAGGTGGGGCGGGAGGAGTGATGTTGTCAAACTAAAACAAAACTAATACGCACTTACATGAAGTGCAGAAATATTGATCTGTCCCAAGGAAAATGAGGAAAACAATAAAAAAGTTCAGTAAATAAATAAAATACAATAATAATAATAATAATTAGTTCATTGATCTTCCTGTCGACGTGCTTTTTATCAAAGGTATAGTATACAACACTGTATATTAGTAAATATTACATTCGAATTAGACATAATAGCTTTGCAACCACTTTGTGGTTTGGGTGTGGACTGAATCTGCCATTTTCAAATTGGCTCCAGGCTATCAATTATCTTCTCATGGAATAGAAGTGCAATTGTCCCTTGTTGCAAATAGGTATTTTGCAGGACCTCAAATCAGCACAATTAAGAGTAAACCTATATTGTTTCAGTTCTTTTAAAGACCTTTGTAGACTTCCTCTTGCAATGTTCAGTTAGGTAACAGGCAGTTTAGACCTGGAGGAGCTCTCTGAACCAACCAGTAGGTATGGTACCCCAACCCTGCTTATGAAAGGATTAATTGCAGTTTTCATGTATTGACTTGCCGGTGGTTTACATCCCACCCAGAGAAAGAGTTGGAGTGTTGGAACATTTACAGCTATGACTGGAATGTGCAGCTCGGAAAGGTATCTGGTTGTGTTGAAGCACAACAGATGGGAGGTGTGTCACAGGAAAGAGAAACTCTTGCAAAACTCTCTATCAGTCCCCCTCCCCGGATCAATAGATAAAAATAGTGAACAGTGAGTAATTGTAAGGCACTGTAAGGAAATGGATTACATAGTGGAAACACAGTTGTGTTATCTGTTTCTCAATGAATGTGTCATATCTAGGGACTTACTTCATATTCTGGGGGTTGATATGTTGAAACAATTGGGTAACACATACACCTGAAGCTAAGTTTCACGTAATTACTCTGACAGTACAATGTGACAGCAGTAGCAAGCCTCAACCTGTGAAAGGTGTTCCCAGCATTGGTCAGTTCAGGTGAGTTGTGTGCAAACACAAAAAGACTGTTTAGGCTGCATTGGAAAACAGGAAGAGAGGGGAGGGGGAGACATCTTCTCTAAAAAACAATTACAAACTTTATGTAACAAAGTGGAGCAGAGTTCCCTACTACGCTACACACTGCTTTGTGGCATGTGATATTTATCCATACACACACAGGGCATTGCTATGGAAACATGCCTGCAAGTACCTGCCCCCATTGCTTATTATGTTGCTATAGCAGCCATCCCAGAATAGTCTTCTCCCTCGTGTTCGTGACTCACAACTTGCAGTGGAAACCACAATTCAATCTGTCTCTCATTCCCCTTTTTTCCCTTACATTCTTTTCTGTACCAAAGGAGCAGCTCGCCTTTCTGAATCATCTGTGTGCGTTTGTGTGTGTTTGTGTGTGTGTGTGTGTGAGGGAGCACGCGCTGTGGGGAATTCCAAAAAGATTACCAATGATGAGTTACTATGGTGATGGCAAATATAAGGCGGATCGACCTGCGTGTTGCAAGATAGTGTATCTTGAGTAGTGCACGCTGTCATTAGCTGACTGTGATTTCTTTGTAGTTGTAATCTCTCCATGGATACACTTTGCTCTCAAATGTGACTTTAAATCCACTTGCGGTTTGCTTACTCACTACACAAAATCACATGCATGGAAATACATACAATGTAACACATGATGCAAGAGTTGATGGAGTTATGAGTAAACTTTTTGTTTGTGCGTTATCGCTCTGGTTTGGTTTTGGTTCCATGGTCTAACTAATTTGCCAAGAAGATGAAGAAAATCAAATTAGTGGTGCTAATTAAATTAAGTTAAATCAAATTATTGACATAAATTAAAACAGGCTGTGCATAGAGGATAAAGCCATTTCTTAACTTTCACAGCAATTATACAAGTCAGGAATTTTCCAATTATATTTAAAGCGTCACTGGCCTTTTGAGAAAACAGAAGGTAGAAGGAAAAGTCACCGAATCAGTTTCAAACAAAGAAGTTGACTGGTTAACATTTTGAATTTAATTCAGCTCCATTATTAGGAATAAAATTACACTCTCTAAATAGAAATGGCCTCTATGCACAGGAAATTATTAAAAGACCTTATTAAATGGTAAATGGACTATAACAGCAGCTGTTTCATATGCTTTTCTTTTCTTCCTAGTTCATTGAATTTAATGGCATTAAATTAAAATTCTGCTCATGATACTACATACATTATAATACAATACAATTCAAGGGGCTTGCAACAACAACCTGTGGAGTTAATTTGATTATGCAGCAATGCTGACAAAAAAATGGTATACAGTATACAGAATTCAACTGGTGTGTGTAAGTCTATGTTTTTATGTTAACCATAAAGAAAAATAAGAAATACATGATAAAACTATCACAAGAATAAATTGTCTTGCTTCACCTACTGAGCTCTCTGTCATCATCTTGGGACTGGGAGCTTATGACCAAAAACTTGCATTCATCTGTATCTTCATACTGGAGTAAAGGTGATTTTTTAATTTATCCCCCTCACAGCCACAAACTGGCAAATCTGTGATTTTCTTTGGCTTGTTTGTGTTATACTTTTACATATTGTCGTGTGCATTGGGATCACAATTAGGCTGTTTAAATTAATGATCTTATGATAAAGAATTACAGGTCTATTTTAATAAAAAGTAAGATCTATTGAAAATATCTAAAAAAAAAAAAAGGTAGAAGAGACTTCATTTTGTATTAGTAAACTGGAAACAGTAGTAGGGACATATGCCATGCTGCTTAATTTTGCAGCTGTTTTGACTCATTTTCAACAATGGTGCATTCATTCATTTATGAGGAACACAGACTGAATCTGTAGTAGATTTCTTTTGACATTCTTCAAAACTGACAATGCCTCTTTGACAATGTTTATCTGTCTGTATCTTCAGTACCGGCTGGTGAAACACTTGTCACAATATTGACAATGTTGCATTGTGTTAAAAATCTAATGAAGTCAGTATACAAAGAGCAGTTCTATGTGCACACAATCTGGTTTGTGCAGTGAGTGTCGGTTTTTAACAATGACCTCTTGGGATGCAAACTGGGCTCTTTAAAAGACTTTTAATTTTATTGACATTTTCAAGTAACCACAAAAGCAGCAAACAAGATCAGTTTCAGTGAAAGCAGATGCTTTGAATAGTTTGGCTGTTTATGTAAATCACAATTTTGCTGTGGATTACTACCAATGAAAGTTATATATCACATAGACAATTGAAGATACATGCAATTACATAATTAATTATTGGTCACCCCTTACTTTCAAAGTAAAATTTAGAAGTTGTCTCCTGTGATATATGTACTAAAAAAGTTAAGATAAGAAAAAGAATAAACGAGCAGCAAACACTGAGTTACATTCTCATACGTGTTTTGGAATAAAATCCTTTTGTATCTCATGTTCTAGCAAATTATCTTGATGACTCATAGAAACAGCACACATTTGCCAAGCACACTACTTGCATTGTCTGAATTGAGGGAAGAATTTCTGTTAATGATTGTGACATTTTGTAAATATAATACAAGAATTTTCTCTCTTTTGATCACACCCAAACCTTCATCAGCTTTTGGGTCTTTTGGGTTAAAAACTACTGAAATGCGTTAAGACAATCCATTGTGTCTGATTAAACCTGTGTTACGCAATCAAATGTGCACTTCCCACCCATCTGGCTCTTACTGCTAAAATGGGCAGAGCCAAACAGTTGTTCAAGTATATGTGATACAATTTAAATGATCATTAAATCCAGGTGTGGTGTCACTTTTTTGTAATCATATCACAAGCTACAGTGTTGCTCATGCCCGTGCCACGTGACTTTCCTTATCCTGCGGGAGATATTAATCATATACACACACACACACACTCAACAAACAAACAAGCACATGCAGGCACACACACACACACACCCACATACACATTCAACCATCCATCCTCATCTAATCCTCTGATTTTCCTCTCCTCTACAGTCTGAGCTGCCCTGTTTTCATTGTAGTTATGGGCTGTGACTCATCGTGCGTCTGAGCCAAGCTATTTGCACTGGTTCACACTGGCTGACACACCTAGGGCCAGGAAACACACCCATTCCCACATATCCTTGTATTCAACTATGGTGACCTGCCACAAAACAGTAACGGGCAGAGAGGATTCACTTTGTAAAAACAGGCTCTGAATGTGCAAAATAGTCATCTCCCTTATATTGACGTGATATCCCTATTGCGCAATCCACATTTCAGTTCTTTAAAAGCTCATTGTCCAACTCATTAGCTTATCGTTATCAGCTTATCTAGTTCTCTTCTAAATCCTGTGGATTGATTTAGCTTTAATAAGGGTTAATCAGTAGGTGATAAAAGCTTTTATCTGGACTCACCTCATTAATGTAAGAATAAGTTCTTGAGTAACAGTGAAAGTGCTTACACATGGCCACTGAGCAGTAGGTAATGAGCATGTAACAGGGCAAGTGTTTACTGAGGGGTTGTTATGTGACCATAAACATCTAAAACCTGCAGAAAAGTTGTTGAGCAGCACACTGTTCAGACAGGCATCCTGCTGTTTACATATGCACACATCACAGGAGTCGTCTGTCCAGAAGTAGCAATTGCTCTGAACTGAAATTGTTCATCAAAGGCAAAAAACAGCCACACCTCAGTAGCAAAAAGTCAAATATGCAAAGATCTGAGCAAACAGGTGCAGTGGCAAGACACTTTGAGTGAGGAGGATAGAGATCCTTTTCTCTAGTGCAACAACACAATTCTAGTCTTGTAGCTGTGTACACAGAAAATCAGCAAAGGGTTAACTGTGGTCAAATGACAAATGATCTCTGCAGTTGATAAAATGATGTGACATTTTGCTCATCTACTCATTCACAGAATAGTTATATAGAAATGTGTTTTATATGAGGAGCCTTTTTACTGTTCTTTAGTATTGTTTATTTAAAAGACTGTTGCAGTCCAAAGAGTGAAGCAATAACACCCTTTATACAGAGATCTTTAGGGTCCCTACTTATCTTACACATGGTTGGGATTACTGCTTCACTTTTATCTCAGCATGCACACAAATAGTGATTGTTAAAGAGCTGCACCCTGTTTTTCAGAAAAAAAAACCCCAAAACAAAGCAAGAGTTCTCTTTACTCATGGGGGTGTCATGTAGTAATATTAAAATATATTTGTGTGTGCATATGTGTGTGTATGCGTGCCACTCCCTGTTAACTCCTTACAAAGCAACTTCCCCTGTGTTTGCTCTACTCCATGCATGTTGTTTGTTATTTCACCTCATTGAACACATGTGACATGTGGAAAAGGGGTGTTTCAAGGACGCTGATCATTGGTGTGTTAGGTGGAACAGCACACAGACACACAAGTACAGGCAGCATAGTCATGCACACACACACGTACGCTTTCATGCACATCCCACATGACATCTTAAACTTGGATGCACTCACATATCTTAAATCATTCTTATTGTTTTAGTCGTTATACTCATGGCTATCAGACATTTTAATCTACAAACCTGTAAAATCTCATTTGCTGACCCAGTATTACCCATAATCCCGGTCTGAATTTGTCTGAGACACCACCCAATATGACTGTCTCCTTGACTCATATCTGCTTCTCTCATTTCTTAACCACATTGTTGAAACAGATGCACAAATCAGCTGTAACGTCATTGTACAGTATAACTCTTGATGATCATTTGCAAAGTTTTGAATTGAGTCTACAAACAAGATTGAAATGTGAACAACAACAGTATTTTGAGAGGAAAATTGACACATCATTACTATACATGATGGCTGTAAAGCAGTATTAAGTGAAATAACAGTCTGCTGTAAGAGGAACAGTACTTGCAACAATAAGAGTGATTTTTGAGTTTCGTTCTGAAATATTGCACCCTCCAGATGAAAAAAAAATCATGTGAAATGGCTATTTAAAAATGATTGCGGGGAAGAGAATATGATCTTCCTGCTGACAATTACTGAGATCACTATTTCTATCGCTATTTACTGCTTATGAAATCATGGAGAAATATGAAGAAGAAAGAAGTCTCAAAATATTGAAAACATTTCAAAATCCAAAACAGAAAAAAAGTTATTCAATATAAAACACACAATTTAGTAAGATCTGGTACAAGGTCATTGTTATACAAAAACTTTAGCGAAACCTATTTTGTAAATACACACTTTGCCTTTTTATGTAAGTAAAGGACTCACTCCTGAGTCATTTTGGTAATGATAACTTTGTGTCAGTTTGTGTGCAGTAATTTAAATGCTGTAATAATATGTTTATGTCATTGTCTATCATATGATACCCATTCTGTGGTGCGCTTGCATGTGTACTTCGTTCTTCCTCTGAAATGTGAAACAAAAACGAGGCAGATGGAAAAACTATTTGAAACTGTTTTATTTTGTTTAAATTGATGATAAAATGACATACAAGTTCATATAAAAGATTCAGCAGATTTTGTTGATCCGTTGCAAGGCTGCTCTCATCACTGTGTGAGTAAGTTAAAGGCCACCCCTTTCATACGGGTGTTAGTTGGGTATACTGAGATGCGTCACGTACCATGCTTTTTCCTAAAACTGGCACACTGAGTCAAACTGATGACTTTCAGGGTTTTTTTAATTACTATTATCAGTTAAGATGAAGCAATATGTTTTTTTGCTTGAATAAAAAATGAAATGACAAAAAAAAATCCTTCCTGTCGAAGTGAGAAGCTACCAGTAGTCACTGGTAGTTTCTCACTTCGACAGTATTTGACAAAAGTAGTGTCGAAAGTGCTCACTGTTGGTTAAATTTTGATAAACGTAAGAACTTATGAACATTTAGTGTAGGTATTTTATGGTGAATTGATGTTTCTTTGAACTTTTTTAAGCAGAAGTCACTTTTCCTGTTGCCTGTCATTGGAGCCTGCATATGAAGCAGTGGGTGGTCCCGTGGTTGTTGAGGGCCAGTCCCTCGCACCGGTCCCCTCCCCTCCATTCTCCTCCCTCTGCAAACCAGGAGCCCTACCCAGCTCCCTGTCCAAGCACTCTGCTCAGCCCAGAGGAGCAGCCACACAGAAAAAAAAGAAGTTAAAATCAACTTAGAGCTGAGGAGGGAGGGAGAGAGGGGTGAGAAAACGCCCTGGAAACTCGGTTGATCGAGAAATAGGAAAAGAGTGACAGAATCCCTTCAGACTGCAAAGTTGAGACTGGAAGAAGTGCTTTTTCTTGGGCTGGGGAGAAGGGGAGAGGACACGTTTTCAAGGATGCTCAAGCTGGTGTGAGGCTTCTTGGGCGCAAAGACTGCGCACAGGTAAAGATGCACTTTTTTTCTTTTCCTAGATTGAAGTGAATGTTTTTTTAAACTGTGTTTCTGAACTTTGTTGCCAGCTGTGCTTTGCTTCAAATTTAATTGTGCTGCAAAATAGAAATGAACTTATAATAACTTGGTGAAAGTTCAAACAATGAAGCTGCAAAAGTGATTAAGTTATCAGCCCAGCTGGCACTTGTAGTGAGTGTGTATCAGTGGTAAGATTACAGTGACTTTATCTTACTTTATGACATGTCTCCTGTGGTATCCTATGGTTTTTTTGAAAGGGGAAGCTTTGCTGTGGCTTTGGATTGTATTAGGAGAAAAACTGTTTAATATTAGTTCACTTTTTTTTCTGTAAACGTGCAAAGTGGCAGTGATTTTGTGATTATCATCAAAAGTTTTAAATGATGATTTTAGATAGAGTATAGGTCATAGTGGGTGTGTACGCACAGCTACCACACAAATGCAGAGGCTTGACTGTAGTTGCGCACTTCAGTTTTCCTTTAACTGCAGCACAAAGGTAGTTATTCAAGGTGTATATGAAGGCTAAACCCATTCTTTTAATGAGAATATACTGCATCTTCATATGGTTTTAGACAGTCCCTTTAGAAATAAAGAGGTAACACCCAAAATCAGTCTATTTGTAGAAATTTTATTATGTCGCAACTTGATTTTTTTTACACACGTAATCCCAAATATTTGGGATATAAAACTCTTTTACAGCCCTGGATTATCTCAGACATTAGATGAAAGTTGAATGAAAGAAGCACTGGAAAGATATAATGTTATCTTGTTTGTTATCAGGTTTTTCCTTTATATATCCAAATAATTTTTTGGTGACTTGCAAGTTTAAAAAGCAAAGGTTCTTCCCTATAGCCTGCAGTGACAAGCTTGGGTGTGGACGCCTCTCCTTCACCTCGCTCCACACCCCTCCTTTTTTCTCCCTCTCTTCTTGCCTCGCTGTCTCCTCACTGAGGCACACCCTTTACGCCCCCCCCAAAAAAAGAGAGAGGAAAATCTCCATACATGAGGCGTCTCAGTGGGGTTCGCTAAGTACATCCAGACTCCTTTATCATAACTTTTTCTCTGCTTATCCTCAGTTGTACTGTGCCATATAATTATATATACTCATAGAGAGCAATGGAAATCTCATATTGCTGTCTTTTTAATGTAGTCTGGTTTTGATGAATGAGACTGACTTGTCTGAGGGTCCTTGGTATGATATGAGTCAGTGTTTGAACAAGGCATACCACCTCTCCAGCTATACACAAGCGTTACGCAAGAGAATGTTTAAAAACTATCACTGCTGCTTTGTACTGAGGCATGTATGTTTTTTTTTTTTATGACTGGCTTCTTAAAGTTTTGGGCATAGCGAGATTTCTCCTCTTTCTTTCTTTTACCTTGGCTCTCTTAACCTGGGCTTTCGGCCAGGGTGTGCAGGGGAGGAGAGACGTGGGGAGAGGAGAAGGAGGGAACAAGACGGGGAAAGAGAGTCAGGGAGTGAGTTAGTGAGGGGGGATGGGCGGGGCGGGGGCGAGGAGGGGAGTAATGGAATGTAGTGGTTTGGAAAGACAAGCTAATTGAAACCAGGTTTGAGGCATACAGGGGGAGCTAAGACTTCGCACATTTGGAGAAAGAGAGAAATACATTTTATCTACCCAAAAGTTGAGGGATGTAACGTTTTCTGTTTGACTTAAGCACGTATTTAAACATAAACGGCATCTTTCAAGGTGTGGTTCCAACTTGAATAATCACATAGTGATAAACTGTATTTGTTCATATTGAGGAAATAGCAGATAATAATCAAGACCAGACATAATCCCTTGTTGAATCATGATTGAAAGTCAAATTTCAACTGTGTGTATGGTTGCCTAGCCTCCACAGCCCTCTCCTGCCACACCCAAAAGTCATTTCAGTGGAGTGTTCGAGGGAAAGCTGCTTTCTGCTTTGCTCTGCACAGTTGTTTCTACAATATGCAGTTAACTCATGTTGAGTGCACCACAACTGTAAATGTCTGGCATTGCTCAAATTGCTCTTGTCAAGGTGATTGACTGTGACACAGACTGCTTGAAGAGCAATATGGTGACACAGGGCAAAAAGGTCCTTAGGTCGTAGGTTGTCATTTAAGCTATAGTATGTTAAGTGTTCTTAAATTTAAAAAAATCATGTTTTACCTGGTGATAATGTTGTGAAGTATTGTTTTCCATATGTTACTATAGGTGCAGAGTTTTGCTCCAAGTAGGGCAAGGGCTTATACAAACAGCTAATATATATGGAACATATATTTCAAGCGCTGACATTTTGAGAACTGGTTCTTGACTGCCTACAGCTAAAACACTTGTCGGTCTTGGCTTGGGGCGGATACTGTTTGTTTAAATACTGGAACTGTCCAGCAATGCAGCAGCACAGAGGCTACATTATGTTGTCACCTGAAGCAACATAAGACTTGGAATTCTAAAAACCACGCTGTGAAATTTTGAAGCAGCTTTATTAATCAAATCTTGCTCTATCATTGTAGCTAATTTTTACAGTACACAGTGCCACTCACGCTGATTTTGTTGCACTTGCCATCCATGTGACAAACAGCATCTTTACTAGCCTAAAGACGAAGGACATGCCTTATGACTGTTTGGAGTTTTAGCTCGTATATGTCAAGGTATTTATCACAGCACTCCACCAGAAGAATACATTATGTATTCTTTCCCTGTTGACTGGCAGGACAGATGAGACAAGTGGTGTTACTCAGCTGTGCCAGTGTTAAACGGAAAGAAACTGGTCTCTAGCACACTTCCTCTGCCATTTCCTCATGGGTTTGTTGAGTGGGTGGTTGGAAGTAGGGACAGCGTGGGGGAGGCAAAGAGAGCGAGGTGGATATAGTGAATAAACTGAGAGAAGGGATGGTGATTACAACCAAACTATAGCTTATTTTTTCACACTTAGTATTCATTTAGAAGCTAAGTTAGACTCTTGGATGTCCTGAAGCTCCCATGGACTCACTAAAGTCCCACCCTAGAGATGGGTTAAATAAAACAATAGCAAATTTGAAGATACACAACTGTTCCAGTGAGGGAAATTTAGTTTTTTCCAGCTGCAAGTAAACATCCAACTGTAGTGTGTGATTTTAGAAAGTCTTTCTAGGTAATCTACCCAGCAGCCACTCCCTTCTCATCCACCCAGTGCTGGTTTGGAATGTTTCAGCATGCCCTCAGTATGCTCTGTGCAGCGTCTATGATTAGCATTGCTTCCCTTGTTGTTGAGAAATAGTGATTTGAGAGAAATGATGAGACAGTCATCACCGGTCACACGTAATACCCCTGATAGTCACACCCATGCATATGCTGTTTCAGATTGTTTATTATAACTTGCTTAGAATTTAATAAGGGTGTGAATAATTTTTTCCTGATAAAGCAAGATCATAGCCAGACATCTTTGATATGAAACTGTCAAAAAAACAATAAAACTTATGTAACTTGCTGTACTGCACGCCCTACCTGTCCCCCACTACTGTCTGACCTAAACCCCAACCCCCACAAAAGCTGTTCAGTTTCTGTGAATAAGGAATGACATGCAGCATCTGTTACAAAAACTATTTGGAATGAGGTGTCCAAAATGTCAGAGCAGCAGGGCTTGGAATGTAAATTTAGAAATACATTCAGCTTTGTTTAGGTTTTCTTTATCTGGCAAGATACCCAAGGATGGCACTCCTCGCAATCCAACACTCTCTCTCTAAACAACTCTGCACTACTCTGGTGTGATCTACATACTAAGTATACATACAGAGTACATATCCCCATGCTGTGCTTATGCCTTAAGTTCTACAGCTATGGAAGTCTTATTTCTATATATACATTCTTCTGCTATGGTTGCCGTCTAGCCCTCCTCTTAACCTTCTTGTCTCCTGCTCCATGAATGGACTTGCATTTGTTCTTGTTCAAACAGCAGCTGTGGAAGACAGAAACAAATCCTGACTAAATTGCCAAACTAAATTGAGTTGAAGTTGGGCAGTTACATAGTGTGGCCTAGATAAAGTTGCTATGGTTGTCTGTAAACCTCACATGATGTGTTATATTTGTGGTATAACTGTTTAAACTTCACTATCCGTCTTTCTCATTAGCTCTTTGTAGTGTAACTAGTTATGCCAGTTCAAACATTTGCATCTTTGGCTCGGTTGATCTGTACATCTCTTTGCAGAAGAATTGCAACTCTGCTTCTCTACATCCTATGTTTTTTACTTTATTATCTGCTCATTATTTTTGGTTCTGAAACTGCCCCAAAGTACCAGCCCAGGATCACTTCTCATTTCAGTCCTTTCAGAACTTACGTCATCACCAAAATGTTTTGTTTCATTTTTGCAAAAATGCTGCTGTTTTTTTCTTTTTCTTGTATAGCCCAATATTACATACGTTGTCTCAGGGGGCTTTAGAGACCAACAATAGCAACTATTCCTGACACAGCAAAAGTTCTCTAGGAAGACAAGGAAAAACTCCCCTAAAACATTAGTGTATAAGGAAAAAATGGAAGAAACCTCTGGAGAGGAAATTCAAAGAGCGAATCTTCCACCCTGGATGTCTAGGGATGCAATAGAAAACAATGAGACATAATAGGATGAGTTATCTGTAACTTACTGCCTCATACTGTATATTAACTTTCTTTGACTGAACATGAGGCTTAAAATGAGATTTACATGGAAATCAAGGCATAGTGGAAGTTCACTTTTAATGCAACCTCTGCTCTTGTTTGTGATCTCGTAAAAACAAGAGAAGAAAATTTTAAGAGTATTCTTCAGTTTTTCCATTTTGTGTACGACTCCTGCCAAAGTCACAATGGTTTAATCAGCAGCAGGCCAAGTTGGCGTCAGTGGGCAGGCTTTGGTCTTGTGCAGGACTTGTGGTTTGGTTTAGGGCAATGTGGACTATGGAGTGCAGAAAAGAACCATTTATTTTGACGCACATTCCTTTTATATGTGTCACACATGCATGTCCTATCTGCATTTTTTGAGGGAAGAGTGAACCTAAACTGGGGCCTGCTGTGTCTCTCAGTATCCTTCCTTTTGTGTTTGTTGAACTTGTTGCCTCAAACTACAATGGAGTGAGAGGAACAGGGAGTCTACTCTGTTTTGACAACAAGACTGATTTGGTCACTGCTCCTCTCTCCCTCTTTCCTTATCTGCACTGAGGCCTTTTTATTTGCTCATAATCAAATCTTATCACTCGCCAGCACCGCTGTGTCTTATTCCCACACTGCTGAGCTTTAATCATTGTCACACTGCTCCTGTTTTCCGTTTACCAAATTGATTGGATTGCACTCAACCTGATGGATTGACTGAAGCCACTTTGATCAGTTTCCAGAGTGCTGTGACCCACTTAAGCACAAACTATAACAGTCAAACAGTCCAGGTATGTGCCCTCAAGGCATGAAAGAAAAGATAAGGTCTGGAGCTGGGTGAAAACGGATGGCAGAGAGGTGTAAAGTGCTGTTTGGTGCATCAACCAGGTGCAGTTCCTGGGTGGGTGGGTCCTCAAATGATGATCATAATGATAGTGAAAAGGGGATCCCTTTAGCCGACCCAGTGTTTCTCCTCAGTTATCATTTGAGAGTGTGTGTCAGTGTGCCAGTAAAATGTGCATATCTGACTGAGTGTGGTGTTCTTGTTTATTTGAGCAGAACCTGGAGGTTGGGGGTGTGGTGGACTGACTACAGGGGGGTTGGGCACTCAGGCTGGGTGCAGGGTGGGCGACATAGAATGAAGTTAGAGTCAGAGTCAGAGAGAAAAAGGACATTTCTTTGGAGTTAGTCACCGTGGGGAGAGGCTGGGCTCACTTCCAGCTGGCCCAACGGCTCTTTGAAGGAATGTGTGTGACTGGAGGCCTGGGTGGGGCCGCGCACTGAGCTGTTCCCTATGCAAGTAGTGCACAGAGGCAAAGCGATGTGATCCACCTCGTGGCGTGGTGTTTCTACTCCTCAACACACCTTGTGTTTTTATTTGCTTTCCCCTCTGTTGGTAACCACACTTCACCTTACTGTGCAAGCCCTGCTGTCTGTTTATGAGTGTGTGTGTGTGGTCTCACCAAACTATTAAGAACAGAAGGTGGAGCACCCTCTTCCTTATCTTTTGAGTTTGTGTACTCATATATGGGCATTGCAAAAAAAATACAATATTTCTTTTTTACAGTACATATCTGGGAGTCATAGCAAATCCCATTCATCAACAAATCTCACACAAACAAGTCATAAGCATTTACCCACATCAGTGATCGAGGCCACATTGCTACTTTTACCTTTGTCTTTAATTCAGCCCTTCACCTGAATTACCCCCAACATGGTGGTCTGATTAATAAGTCTGTGTAACAAGAGTATGGGCTAGAAAGTGTACACAGCTGCTGAACTGCAAGTCTCCCTACACAAACATAATGACAACCACATATTGGCTGGCATTTACCTTGGCTATGTGCCATCTATTTTAGTAAAGCCCCCCCTTCAAAAAGACAGTCAACAACAATGAATGTCTTTGGCAAAACTTTAAAGAGTTTTACAAGTTTTGCACCAATGTCACTAGTGTTAAGGAGCATGTTTACTCACTTTCTCTCTATTGAATTTACTGTTTAGCATAGGTATTTGAAGCCTGACTGTTAAGAAATGTTTTCAGTCTCACAAACACAGTTATTTGGCATAATTTTCACTAAAGTAATGAGCAGTTTAGTTTATTGAACATGGGGGATTGGGTAGGGGGAGGTTAATGATGGGCTTTGAGAGGCTGTCTCTGAAGAATTTTTCTGAGGGACATGTTCCCGCCGGTATATGCCTGTCTGTACACATCAAGTCTGGTTATGTTTGTACTAGGACTAACAAAGAGAAGGCTTTGTTTCACAATATGCCAGTAGGTTGAAGCAATAATACTTGTAAGTCCAATAAGATTTTTGGCTAGCTGCAGCGGGTAAAAGTAAAATTTATTTTTGGCATGCAAAATAATACTTAGAATCCAATTTATAGCTATACCGACTTATATGTCTGCTGATTTCTGGATCAGCCATCATTATTGGCAGTCCAGTCTTGGACTGCCAATGATGATGGCAGTCCAAGATTCCTCTACAACTGGATTTACTTCTTTTCAACTCTCAGTTTCAAATTCCATCAAACTGAACTGGATTCTTGAAAGGTAGCATGCTAGTGTGTCTGTCTATCTCCTCCTTTCACACCGAACAAGTAGCTGGATTTATTGACTTAAAATGAGTGTTTTGTATCATTACCTGCCAGGATCAATATGCTACGATTGGTTAGGTAATTATTAAAGCCTCTGAAGGCTCTGGTTGGTCATGTAAGGTCTGAGCATGGACATAACACTGCATGCCTTAATGCAACAATAACAAGAATGAGAGTAATATGTTTCATTATCTGTTAAACATGCAGCTGAAACATTGTATATTATTGCATTAGATGATTCATTAAATCTAACCCACTATTCTTGTAATTTAAGTCATTTTTAATCATGTTAAGTAAATCCTAACCTTGTTTTTGTTTTTCTGTCAACAGAAGTCAAGAATCGAAAAACCGAAGCATCAGACTGAAGCCCTTGGCTTTGCTTGAGCAATCCGAGGTAAGTGTCCTTTCACAAAATGCATAAAAAGATTCACATAACACGTGTTACTGGTCAAACAAGGGAAAGACAACGAAATTTCTTATCATCCATCACTCCACTCCAAGGCCATCTAGTCAGTGTCACCTCAGAACAGCGTTTTATTATGTGGCCAGACACCAAACCTCTGTTGGAATGTTTGTTGCAAAGCCTCCTTTGAACCTGGAAGGTCATGCCACTGCAATTCTACTGTGAAAGGCCTGCCTTGTGGAAACCTGACACTTGGTTGCTTCTGCTCCCTGTGCCTTCTCTTTGCACGCCTCTTTCCTCCCCCAGCGACCACCTGTTCCGCTCGAACCCCTTTCCCCTTCTTATGAAACAACCCTGTCAAAAGCCCGCCAACCTCAAGCTGTTTTAACTGTTTGTAGCCGGCAGCTGTGGACGAGTTATTCATTTTGAGTGGAGGGAAAACTAGTAGACGAGGCGATCCCAAACCCAAACTGTATGCAGCCCCTGATGGCCAGTGACAGACCATAAGATAGACATACACCGAAATGCTCTGTGGTTGCACTCTAGCTAACAGAGGCTTTTGTCTGGCTGGTTGCCCCACACCCCCCTTGCTCAACACACATACCAGGCCATAATAAAACATGGTAGATAGACTAACTCGTCTGCCCCCCTTTACCCTCATTTTCTCTCTCTCTCTCCCTCAAAGCTTTTTGGAAAAATCTAATTTTGTGTGGTCTTCAAATATGCTTTTGATGACATCACTAATCAAATTTAAGAACATGTGACACCAGGAATGTCACTCTGAGGCATGTCAGATAGTGAAATGAAAGGGAAAGAATAGAGGACTGCTTGATTGTCATGTTGCCTGATAGCTTTGAGTCACAGACTGCCTGCCTGTCTTATGATCCCAAGAACAGAGGCTTACTTATGAAGCATCTGTTTACAACACAATCCATATCTAATCATATGATTCTTTTGGATCATATTAATTGTTCAACTGATATCATTTTCAAGTTAAGGCATATTCTAAACTTACCCCAAAAAGGGAAATTCTGATAAAGATTGAGGAGGAAAATTGAAGTCTTCCTGTAAATATTCAGGATGTTCTATGCACAGTGTGGTGCTGGAAGCTTCTGAGGAGATTCTTTGGTGATAGCCCTGTATTTTCATTTCTACTTGGCTGTTTTCTTTCCCCCTCTGCACTGTTAACTCATAGGCTAACATTCCACAGAGCAGTTTCACAACCATTCCTTTCCCTTTCTCACTCACTTTCATTTTTTTTTTTTTTTTACCATTTCCTCTTCTCTCCATCTCAACCACCCCCTCACCCCTACCTCCTCCCTCTTTCTAAGTTTCTTCCTTCCCTTCTCTATTGCTGTGAGCCTCAGCTCCTCCCTGCAGTTTGCTGCCAGAAATATGTCAAAGCTGTGAGAACAGGGACGGCCCAAATAGTTCACTCTGGACCATGGAGAGTCTCAGAGCGAGGATGAAATGTGGGAGGAGGAAAAGAAGTTTAAATATGAAAAATAATTACATATGAAAATAGATGAATAGAAAGAGAAAGTAATAGAGCTGTGTCCAGAGGTTAGCCTTTTTGAGTGAGGGATGGAGAAATGAATAAAAATATTGTTTTCGCTCTCTTGCTCTTGGGGAATTTTTGTGAACACATGAATGTTGCCTTCTCCCTCCCTTTGTGAGCCTTTTTTTTTGTAAATACTTAATCCAGCAAATGATAATATCTGCCTTGTTTGAGAGTTAAAATGCTTTGTCTTCATTGTCCGCAAAGCAATGTCAACAAGCCCTAAGAAGCATGTGGAAGAAAAAAAAAATACCTCAGTGAGGAAAACCAAGATCATGTGAAAAGTTTGTCAGCTATTTTTGTTTGCTTTCATTGACTGCATGAAGTGAAGAGGTTGATGTGTAAAATGAGCCGCATTGTGACTCATGGGGAAAACACAAATTCCTTTGGTGCAGTCCAAATGCACTCAGTCTGGGATCAGAAGGGCCTGGTTAAGATACTATAACTGGCAGTGTCAGTTGACCTGAGTAGAATTTGATCTACAGAAGTTAATTGGGTGAAGCTGGGTTCTTTGGCACTGCAAACTGCCTTGTTTGTCCCCTCTATACTCACACATTTCAGCTGTGTTTGATGCATATTTGGCAGATAATGTAAGGCTTGGGGTCTTAATAGATTCATGTTACAAGCCTCAGTCAAGTCACACTGACAGACACAAAGAGATAGAAAGAGATAGTAGGCGAGGAAGAGAGAGAGAGAGGGAAGAATATCAGGTTGTAGATGCCTGCGGGTAGTTGGCGTCATCTTTGGCACGAACACCATTCCTATCCCTGGTATTATCACTCTCAGTGGCCCTGGCCCTTGTTATTCAGTCCTGAGAGTCTGCAAACTGCTATTTTAGAGACAGGGGTTAATATTACCTCAAAGCATTGCATACATTTTCCAGTATTCCCAGTCATGCAAGACCAGTCTATTTATTGACTTGTGTTAATTGGTGTATTGCTTGTTATGTGCCCTTGGACTGGGTCCAGCAAACTAGGGAGAGAAGTATACAAGTCACTTGGTATTGTAAACTTTCTCACATGCCTTAACTTTCACAACTTTCAGCTCTGTTAATTTTAGTTTTATGATCTTTACCTGCACAGAAATCTTCATCTGTTCTGTTTTCGGTGTTTTTTCATTAATTTGGATATTGTACAACGTAACGGTTGATGTCCAGATTTTCAGACAGAGAGGAAAAATGAGATTTTGTTAAAAAGTGACAAACACACATTTCCCAAAAACATCTCTGGGTCTGTCTCTAATGTAAAGTCATTGTAGCATATCCAACTATTGTTACTGTGCATGGCACAAAACTAGCAACATGGTGATATCTGATACACGACCTAAATAAAAAATTGTAACTATAGCCTACAATTTAAATGGTTACGATACCATTATGTTAAGAGACAAACAGGTCAACAGTCAACAGTCACAAAGAAAAACATGCACCACCTAGATTGTCTGACATCCCACTTAACTAGCCAAAACATCGGTGTTGTCTTCTTCTAACTTTCTCATCTGTTCAAAATACTTTATATTGGCAGGGGGCAAGAGTGGCAGATGGCCGTTGAGGGAATGATGCATATTACCGACCCTTTGGAAACAGCTGTTTCTTTATCTTTGCCTCAGGTTCCTCTTGTTCCCAGCAACTTGTTATCTTACAGAGCAGTCTGGCAGCTTCAGCGAATGGGGAAGGGATTTGTGGCTTACTGGTTTAGTTATGTTATTTACAGTGGTGATAAATAATTTGTGCAATGAAAAACATTTGTAAGTGTGGTTTTAGTAATATCTCAGACTGACAATATTCTGTCAGATAATTTTGAAAAACAGAGAATGTGAAGCGATTTGTTACAATTTTTTTTTTCTTCTCAGTCATAGTTTTTCCTTAAAAGAGAAAGTCTTTATTCAGACCTTAAATTGATCTGTCTGATCACATGGAAATCTAGCTTTACAACTAAAGTTCCATCAACATGTTAGAGGCTAGTTATGTCAGTTTCTTATGTGTATACATGTGTTATCTTGTTATATATTCAAGTGTGTATGAATTACATGATCTCTCATGGCTTGTTATGTGTTACAGTATCTGAAAATCTGACTACTTGATGTCACCTTAAATAATTGTCTTGGAGGAGGCCTACTTATCTTGGGGTAAATTTTAAGCCAAGACAAGCCCAGTGAATGGCAATAGATGACACAAACAAAGAACGGCACTCATAAACCAACTGCAAAGGCATAATTACCCCCCCCTACACACACACACACACACACACACACACACACACACACACACACCCACCCTTTTTGCTGACCACCTAGAAGTTGTATCTTGCATTGCTCTGAATAGGTATTGAGGGGATTGATAAAGTCATTGAAATTCCTCACAGTCCCTTTCCTAGTTCGTCTCTGGTTGTCAAGTCCACCCCATAACAACACAGACAAACAGTCAGCACCATGACTCATATCCTGTTTCTTTTGTGCTGTCCCATGGATAGGCTTTTGCCACTTATATTGTTTGGTTAGAGGCAAATAGACAGTTTGCTGAAACCTACTGAATGGCTGTACATTTTTGATGTGGTAAGCTGCACCAGGCAGTTGAATGATTGTCTCATTAAAATGACTGTTGTGAATTAAGCTTTTTCAGTGTCTCATGGTGCAATATCATTCAACAGAATTGTGTCAATACTGTCAAATATTGACTGGTAGCAGTTGGCATGATCAAATCAAATGTTCAAACACTGGATGAAAACACAGCACATTGAATGACTATGATTTTTAGAGGAAACTATTTACAACAGTTATCTGTGTACAGCTTTTCTAATGAATTTTCACAGATTATTATTTAGATTCTCTTTAGTCAGAAAGTCCTCTGAACACTGAATTGTTGGTTCATGCATTGAATCATTAAATTTCTGGGTGGCTACAGTTCAGGTGGTTGAAAGCATAGTCTGTTAATGTTAAGCTTGGTGATTTGGACTATGTGTCTTCACGTCTATGCAAAGAGTCTTTAAGCAATGTGAGTCTTTAACGCTGAACCCCTTATGTGTGTGTATGTTGGAGAGAAAATGTAATTCACTTTGGACACAAGTGTCTGCCAAATTAATGTAGTGTGGAAACATGCAAACCATTGCTGGCTTGGTAGAGACACATGGCTCAGGCAGCCTTGTGTAATTAAAAGGGTGGTTTGTGGAGAGTTTGGTATCAATTAAACAATTGGTTGTCTGTTCCAAAGAGGAGAGTAGGTAGGACTAGTCGGCATGTTTGAAAAGGCAGGTCTGAGATTGATATAAACAAACCATACAATCGTGACAACTGCAACTGAGTTTACTTCAGTGCACAAAAAGACAGACAGTAATAGAAAAGTTAAAGGACCAATGTGTAGGATTTAGTGGCATCAAGTGGTGAGGTTGCAGATTGCAATCAACTGAATACCCCTCCCCTCCCCTTAACCCCTCCCTTTCAAACATGTAGGAGAACCTACAGTGGCTGTGAAACTTGTGAAAAATGCAAAAGGCCCTTTCTAGAGTCAGTGTTTGGTTTGTCCATTCTGGGCTACTATAGAAACATGGCGGTGCAACATGGTGGGCTCCGTGGATGAGGACCCACTCCCTATGTAGATATAAAGGGCTCATTCTAAGGTAACGAAAACACAACAATTCTTATTTTCAGATGATTATACACTAATTAAAACATACTTATGAATATTATATTCCATTTCTGCCAAATCATTCCCCTAAATCTTACACACTGGTCCTTTAAGCATGTCTGTTAATTGGCTTGATATGAACTGATAGAAGTAAGGTGAATTATTGCGACATTGTTTGCTTACTCAAATGGATTGTTTGCTTATTAAAAGGATCCAGAATTGTGCCCAGCGATATCTAGTAAGGTCTAATGACCACACCCAATAAGTAATATATGTGCTTTTGTAATGCTGAATACACTTTAAAGATGAAAAAGGTGGATAGTGTGCACATTCAACCCTAGGTGTAGGTACAGGTGCAGGACAAAAACAGCAACAAGGAAAAGGAGGGGATGACCGTACACTGAAATTTACAAGCTCCCAATTATTTATTGCATCAGTTCAATGCAATGTGCAAGGTCCTAATTAGGCAAAAACTTTTTGCCTTTTTTGCTTGAAGACCTTGGAGATAAAAATGTTGCAATAAATACTTGGAGGCTTGCAAATTCCAGTGTGCAGATAGCCTCTCCTTTTCCTACACCTTAAAGGTGACTAACTTTGTGATGCAGTGGTAATCATGAATACAACTACAGCAATGTAGATTGAAACTGATATTTAGCTGCCACTAATAAACAGAATAAGAAGTTTGATGGGCATTGTGTGCATGAGCAAATACAAATATATACTTGGTTTAGTATTAGACTACCTTGTAAATGTGAGTTGTGTTTGTGTTAAAGAGAGAGGGTGTGCGCTTACATGTTGGTGTATGTGTTTCTGTGTGTGTTTTCATAAAGCAAGCCAGCTTTAACCATCATTGTTCTCTCTATTGACATTGGAGCTGGGGTGTAGGCGCAGGATTGGGCTGCTTTCCTCACTGCAGGGTGTGGTCTGACTAAACCCAATTTCCAAAACACGGAACACACAAGAGGGAGGGAACTGATGGTTTGGTGTTTTGGGGAGAAAGGCTGTGTTGTTTGAAAGGGTTTTAACACCATCTAGTGTTCATCATTGGGTCTTACAAGTCAGACCTGTTACAGAGCAGGGTTAGTAAATATTAAACTTAGGCAAATGTTCAAGTTATATTAAAGGTGAAAGAAGAACATTTTGTCTGGAACAAAATACTTGTGCAAGCCACATGTGGTGTTTGTCATGATTTTGTCTTAATGATTATTACTATCTTGTCTTTATGCAGGAAAACCAAGGTAGAGTTTCCATCACACCAGGGCTTGAGTAGAAGAACACAAAACAAGGTATTTTATGAAGTTAAAGACACACTAAATCCACATTAATAGGTGGAAATGCATATAACTAAAGTTATATCCTCTACCTTGTGTTTTTTCTCTTGAACCCATTATTTGTATGGCCATATTTGCAGATGGCTGAAGAGGAGGAAACTAGGGAGGTGCTCTTTCCAGACTGGGAGGGTCCAGACAAAACTGGCTTAACCATTGAACAGACAAGGGAAGGAGAGATCTTTGTCAAGGAGGTGAAAGGAGAGTCACCTGCAGCACGGTCTGGAAAAGTATATGAAGGTAACACTTTTTTTTCTTAAATCAGTGTCTTTTATCAAGTTTTCAAGTAAAATTTGTCTCAACTATATGCCAACTAATGTCTAATATTCTTAAAATACGTTTTGCTGCTGTCTTCACTTAATTAATAGGTGACCAGATTGTGGGCGCTACTATCTACTTTGATAACATGAGCTCAGAAGAAACAGCTGAGCTACTGAAGACATTGAACCGTCACAAGGTTGGACTGAAACTACAAAACAAAGGAGACAAATCCCCTTGCTGCTCACCCCTGAGCACACCATGTCGTTCACCAATGGGCACCCTGACATGGGAAGGGAAGACCCGATTTGGAGGTTCCAGTCCAGACATCATCCTTGTAAGTTTGATTAATCTCTGAATAATCTCTAATCTCTTATTTGTTTGTTGGAAAGCTACTAAATAAAATACATGCCTTCCTTTCTTTTTCTATCAACAGAGTGGGGATGATGAGGACTATAAGAGAATATACACAAAAAAAATAAAACCAAGGCTGAAGTCTGAAGATCTTGCAGAGGGAGTAGATGTGCGCACAGAGCGGCATAGCAGCACAAGCAGCGATGGCAGCACAATTACCACCATCACCCGCCGCATCACTACCTACACTGTGGATATGCCAAGTGGCATAAGTGAGCAACTTGAACTTTCAAGCCCAGAGTTCAAGGGGCTAAGACATGAATCTGGGGATGGCTGTCCTCGTATCAGAATCTCACATGGCAGCCCTTCAGGTAAAGTGGGAACAGAAGAGGGAGTTTTTGAGTCAAGCAATGTCTCTTACACAGGGCCACAACTTAGCTCCACAGAGACACACTTGGGCACTGGGGGAGTTCAGACCACAACAATTACAAGAGAGATAGAAAGAGAAAGAGGTACAGGTCTTAGATTTAAAGGGCCTAACTTTGGAATAACAGGGGGTAAAGGCCAGGGAGGCATTGAGATCTCAAGAGGGAGTGGAGAGCATGGAGATGGAAGCATGACAATAAGAGATAGCACAAACACTGGTAGTAGGCATGTTACAAAAGGAGAGTTGGGAGGTGCAGAGGCAATCTCAACTGATGAGAATGGAGGGTCAGTTAGTCTGTCTTTACCAGGAAAAAGCATGCAGATTATGACTACATCAATGGACAAAACACAAGAGGGAAGTGTTGACACCAGTTTAGGTGAGAGGACAAAGGTGAAGGTATCTGGAATTACCATCAGTCACCCGCAGGCAAAGGAATCAGGTAGTATTCATATTCCAAATGTCACACATGATGGAGGTTCCATGGATATTGATACTGAATTGAGAGGAAGCAGGATAGGAGGATCAGTACCAACATTAGGCTATGATACCTCAGGATATTCCTCAGGGCCAGGCAAGGTTTCAATGGCGGGTGTGGATGTGAACCTTACAGGTTCAAAGTTGAAAAGTGAGGTTGATGTCAACCTGCCAAGCTCAAAGGGAGGAATAAAAGCATCAGGAATAGACACTGAAACTGAGGACACTGTAAAAATGTCAAAAATCAAGATGCCTGCATTTGGAATGAAAGGAATCAAGAAAGAGGGAACTAGTGTTGAAGTTAAACTCAGTGGTGAGACAGATATGTCAGTACCGGTGACACATGAAGAGGTGCGAAAACCTGAAATAGAAATCAAAGGTACACATATGCTAATCAAAGGTCCCAGTGCTAACATTGATGGACCAGCTATCAAAGCTCCTAAGGTTGACATTAAAATGCCAGAAGCTGTTGTTGAAAGCACTGATGTGAAAATAAAAGGACCCAAGTTCAATTTGCCATCCATATCAGGATCAAAGATGTCAGATTTGGAAATAGGTAAAGTCAAAGGAGATATGGATGTATCAGTTCCACAGATTAAGGGAGAGATAAAAGGTCCAGAAGTTGATGCAAATATGTCAGCTCCAAAGATTCAAGGTGAAATAAAAGCTCCAAGAGTGGATATTGAAGGACCAGATGTTGACATTGAGTGTCCTAGTGGTAATATCAAAGGATCAAAATTTAAAGTGCCATCAAAAATCTCCATGCCAGGTGTGGATTTAGGTGTCAAAGGTCCAAAACTCAAGGGTGATATGGATATCTCAGGCCCAAAGATAGAGGGAGACATAAAAACACCTGATGTTGACATCAAAGGTCCAAAGATCAATATTGAAGGACCAAAGGGTGGATTTGAAATGCCTAAAATCAAAATGCCATCATTTGGCTTGAAGGGTCAAAAAATGGAAGGTCCAGATATTGATATAAACCTTCCCAAAGCTAACATTGATGTGAAAGCACCTGCTGTTGACATGGAAGTACCAGAGGTTGATGTTAAAGAACCTAATGTGAAACTCAAAGGACCCAAATTTAACATGCCAACTGTTTCAGGACCGGAAATCTCCATGCCAGGTGTGGATATCAATCTGAAAGGTCCCAAACTCAAAGGTGACATGGATGTGTCAGCTTCAAACATAAAAACACCTGATGTTGACATCAAAGGTCCAGAGGTAAATATTGAAGGGCCAAAGGGAGGATTTGAAATGCCAAAAATCAAAATGCCCTCATTTAACATTAAAGGTCCAAAAGCAGAAGGTTCAGATTTAGATCTTAACCTTCCCAAAACTGGAGCTGATATAAAGACCCCTAAAGTCGACATTAAAGCCCCAGAGATTGACATTGAGGGATCTGATGCAAAAATCAAAGGACCCAAACTGAAGATGCCCTCCATAACTGGACCAAAGATGCCTGATTTTGACATCAAACTAAAAGGTCCCAAGGTTGAAGGAGATGTGAATGTTTCAGTTCCAAAAGTTGAAGGAGACATAAAAGCACCAGAGGTGGATTTTGAAGGACCAGATGTTGACATTGAGGGCAATAAGGGTGGATTTAAAATGCCTAAATTCAAAATTCCATCATTTGGCTTGAAAGGTCCAAAAGTGGAAGGACCAGAAGTTGATGTAAACCTTCCCAAAGCAAAAATTGATGTGAAAGCACCTGAAGTTGATGTGAAAGTACCAGAGGTTGACATCGAAGGACCTGATGCAAAACTCAAAGGACCCAAATTCAACATGCCAACCATTTCAGGACCGAAACTTTCCATGCCAGATGTGGATTTCAATCTGAAAGGTCCCAAACTCAAAGGTGATGTGGATGTGTCAGCTCCAAGGATAGAGGGAGACATAAAAACACCTGATTTTGACATCAAAGGGCCAAAGGTTGAAATTGAAGGGCCAAAGGGTGGGTTTGAAATGCCTAAAATCAAAATGCCATCATTTAACATTAAAGGTCCAAAGGTGGAGGGCCCAGATGTGGATCTCAACCTTCCCAAAGCTAACATTGATGTCAAAGCACCTGATGTTGACATTAAAAGTCCAGAGGTTGACATTGAAGGACCAAACGCAAAACTCAAAGGACCCAAATTCAACATGCCAACCATTTCAGGACCGAAACTTTCCATGCCAGATGTGGATTTCAATCTGAAAGGTCCCAAGCTCAAAGGTGATGTGGATGTGTCAGCTCCAAAGATTGAGGGAAACATAAAAACACCTGATGTTGACATCAAAGGGCCAAAAGTTGATATTGAAGGTCCAAAGGGTGGATTTGAAATGCCAAAAATCAAAATGCCATCATTTAACATTAAAGGTCCAAAAGTGGGGGGCCCAGATGTGGATCTCAACCTTCCCAAAGCTAACATTGATGTCAAAGCACCTGACATTGATGTTAAAGGGCCAGAGGTTGACATTGAAGGACCAAATGCGAAATTGAAAGGACCCAAATTCAACATGCCAACCATTTCAGGACCGAAACTTTCCATGCCAGATGTGGATTTCAATCTAAAAGGTCCCAAACTCAAAGGTGATGTGGATGTGTCAGCTCCAAAGATAGAGGGAGACATAAAAACACCTGATGTTGACATCAAAGGGCCAAAGGTTGAAATTGAAGGGCCAAAGGGTGGATTTGAAATGCCAAAGATCAAAATGCCATCATTTGGCTTGAAAGGAAAACAAGTAGAGGGTCCAGATATTGATGTACACCTCCCCAAAGGTAACATTGACATGAAAGCACCTGACGTTGACATTAAAGCTCCAGAAATTGACATTGAGGGCCCTGATGCAGAAATCAAAGGACCCAAACTCAAGATGCCATCCATAAAAGGACCAAAGATGCCTGATTTTGACATCAAACTAAAAGGTCCCAAAGTCGAGGGAGATGTGGATGTATCAGTTCCAAAGATTGAAGGAGACATAAAAGCTCCAGGGGTCGATATTGAAGGAGTGGATGTGGACATTGAGGGCCATAAAGGTGGATTTAAAATGCCTAAATTCAAAATGCCATCATTTGGCTTGAAAGGTCCAAAAGTGGAAGGACCAGAGGTTGATGTGAACCTTCCCAAAGCTAACATTGATGTCAAAACACCTGACGTTGATGTGAAAGTACCAGAAGTTGACTTTGAAGGACCTGACGCAAAACTCAAAGGACCCAAATTCAACATGCCAACCATTTCAGGACCAAAACTTTCCATGCCAGATGTGGATTTCAATCTGAAAGGGCCCAAACTCAAAGGTGATGTGGATGTGTCAGCTCCAAAGATAGAGGGAGACATAAAAACACCTGATGTTGATATCAAAGGTCCAGAAGTCAATATTGAAGGTCCAAAGGGTGGATTTGAAATGCCAAAGATCAAAATGCCATCATTTGGCTTGAAAGGAAAACAAGTGGAGGGTCCAGATATTGATGTAAACCTTCCCAAAGGTAACATTGACGTGAAAGCACCTGACATTGACATTAAAGCTCCAGAAATTGACATTGAGGGCCCTGATGCAGAAATCAAAGGACCCAAACTCAAGATGCCATCCATAAAAGGACCAAAGATGCCTGATTTTGACATCAAACTAAAAGGTCCCAAAGTTGAGGGAGATGTGGATGTTTCAGTTCCAAAGATTGAAGGAGACATAAAAGCTCCAGGGGTCGATATTGAAGGAGTGGATGTGGACATTGAGGGCCATAAAGGTGGATTTAAAATGCCTAAATTCAAAATGCCATCATTTGGCTTGAAAGGTCCAAAAGTAGAAGGACCAGAAGTTGATGTAAACCTTCCCAAAGGAAAAATTGATGTGAAAGCACCTGACGTTGATGTGAAAGTACCAGAAGTTGACATCGCAGGACCTGACGCAAAAGTCAAAGGACCCAAATTCAACATGCCAACCATTTCAGGACCGAAACTTTCCATGCCAGATGTGGATTTTAATCTGAAAGGTCCCAAACTCAAAGGTGATGTGGATGTGTCAGCTCCAAGGATAGAGGGAGACATAAAAACACCTGATGTTGACATCAAAGGGCCAAAGGTTGATATTGAAGGGCCAAAGGGTGGATTTGAAATGCCAAAGATCAAAATGCCATCATTTGGCTTGAAAGGAAAACAAGTAGAGGGTCCAGATATTGATTTAAACCTTCCCAAAGGTAACATTGACGTGAAAGCACCTGACGTTGACATTAAAGTTCCAGAAATTGACATTGAGGGCCCTGATGCAGAAATCAAAGGACCCAAACTCAAGATGCCATCCATAAAAGGACCAAAGATGCCTGATTTTGACATCAAACTAAAAGGTCCTAAAGTCGAGGGAGATGTGGATGTTTCAGTTCCAAAGATTGAAGGAGACATAAAAGCTCCAGGGGTCGATATTGAAGGAGTGGATGTGGACATTGAGGGCCATAAAGGTGGATTTAAAATGCCTAAATTCAAAATGCCATCATTTGGCTTGAAAGGTCCAAAAGTGGAAGGACCAGAAGTTGATGTGAACCTTCCCAAAGCTAACATTGATGTCAAAACACCTGACATTGACATTAAAGGGCCAGAGGTTGACATGGAAGGACCAAACGCAAAACTCAAAGGACCCAAATTCAACATGCCAACTATTTCAGGACCGAAACTTTCCATGCCAGATGTGGATTTCAATCTAAAAGGTCCCAAACTCAAAGGTGATGTGGATGTGTCAGCTCCAAAGATAGAAGGAGACATAAAAACACCTGATTTTGACATCAAAGGGCCAAAGGTTGATATTGAAGGGCCAAAGGGTGGGTTTGAAATGCCAAAAATCAAAATGCCATCATTTAACATTAAAGGTCCAAAAGTGGAGGGCCCAGATATGGATCTCAATCTTCCCAAAGCTGACATTGATGTCAAAGCACCTGACGTTGACATTAAAGGGCCAGAGGTTGACATTGAAGGACCTAATGCAAAACTCAAAGGACCCAAATTTAACATGCCAACCATTTCAGGACCAAAACTTTCCATGCCAGATGTGGATTTCAATCTGAAAGGTCCCAAACTCAAAGGTGATGTGGATGTGTCAGCTCCAAAGATAGAGGGAGACATAAAAACACCTGATTTTGACATCAAAGGGCCAAAGGTTGATATTGAAGGGCCAAAGGGTGGATTTGAAATGCCTAAAATCAAAATGCCATCATTTAACATTAAAGGTCCTAAAGTGGAGGGCCCAGATGTGGATCTCAACCTTCCCAAAGCTAACATTGATGTCAAAGCACCTGACGTTGACATTAAAGGGCCAGAGGTTGACATTGAAGGACCTAATGCAAAACTCAAAGGACCCAAGTTCAACATGCCAACCATTTCAGGACCGAAACTTTCCATGCCAGATGTGGATTTCAATCTGAAAGGTCCCAAGCTCAAAGGTGATGTGGATGTGTCAGCTCCAAAGATTGAGGGAGACATAAAAACACCAGATATTGGCATCAAAGGGCCAAAAGTTGATATTGAAGGTCCAAAGAGTGGGTTTGAAATACCAAAAATCAAAATGCCATCATTTAACATTAAAGGTCCAAAAGTGGAGGGCCCAGATGTGGATCTCAACCTTCCCAAAGCTAACATTGATGTCAAAGCACCTGACATTGACATTAAAGGGCCAGAGGTTGACATTGAAGGACCAAATGCAAAACTCAAAGGACCCAAATTCAACATGCCAACCATTTCAGGACCAAAACTTTCCATGCCAGATGTGGATTTCAATCTGAAAGGTCCCAAACTCAAAGGTGATGTGGATGTGTCAGCTCCAAAGATAGAGGGAGACATAAAAACACCTGATGTTGACATCAAAGGGCCAAAGGTTGAAATTGAAGGGCCAAAGGGTGGGTTTGAAATGCCTAAAATCAAAATGCCATCATTTAACATTAAAGGTCCAAAAGTGGAGGGTCCAGATGTGGACCTCAACCTTCCCAAAGCTAACATTGATGTCAAAGCACCTGACGTTGACATTAAAGGGCCAGAGGTTGACATTGAAGGACCAAATGCAAAACTCAAAGGACCCAAGTTCAACATGCCAACCATTTCAGGACCGAAACTTTCCATGCCAGATGTGGATTTCAATCTGAAAGGTCCCAAGCTCAAAGGTGATGTGGATGTGTCAGCTCCAAAGATAGAGGGAGACATAAAAACACCTGAGGTTGACATAAAAGGTCCTAATGTTGATTTAAAATCTCCAGGGGGACATTTTGTTGGGCCAAAAATGAAGTTACCAAAAATTTCTGGACCGAAAATATCACTGCCAGATGTTGACATCAATCTGAAGGGGCCAAAAGTAAAGGGTGATATGGAAGGGGACATTCAATTGCCGAAAGTTGAACTTGAGGGACCCAATGTGACTGCTGATGTTCCAGACATTGGCACAAAGAAATCAAAATTTAAAATGCCAAAGTTTGGATTTAAGGGTCCAAAGGCAAAGGCCCCAGAAACCGATGTAAAGTTGGGACAAGGAGACATCAGCATCAAAGGGAAGACTGGTAGTTCTGAGGGTCTTGATGTTGATGTGAGTATGACTGGCCCAAAAGCTAAAGGATCCAAATTCAAGATGCCAAAATTTGGTTTCAAAGGACCAAAGGTTGAAATGCCGGACACTGATATTAATCTTCCCAAAGCTGGGGCTGAAATGAAAATTCCAGATGTTGACATGGAAGGACCAGATGTTGACATTGACAGTCCTAGTGGTAAAATCAAGGGACCAAAATTCAAGATGCCACATATCTCAGGACCAAAAATCTCCATGCCAGATGTAGATTTCAATCTTAAAGGTCCGAAACTCAAAGGAGATGTGGATGTGTCAGTTCCAAAGGTTGAAGGAGACCTAACAGCACCAGAAGTTGACATCAAGGGTCCTCAGGTTGACATTGAAGGGCCAAAGGGTGGATTTGAAATGCCTAAAATCAAAATGCCATCTTTTGGCATTAAGAGTCCTAACATGGAGGGTCCTGATGTTGCAATTGATCTTCCAAAAGCTGATATGAAAGTCAAACCTTCTGAAATTGACATTAAAGCCCCAGATGTTGATGTTGAAGGTCCTGATGCAAAATTGAAAGGACCCAAATTAAAGTTGCCATCCATATCAGCACCCAAGATGCCAGAATGGGATATCAATCTGAAAGGACCCAAGCTGAAGGGAGATGTAAATGTGACAGGTCCAAAGATTGAAGGTGATATAGAGGCTCCTAAAGTAGACATTGAAGCACCAGATATTGACATTGCAAGTCCCAGTGGTAAGATTAAGGGGCCAAAAATGAAAATGCCAACCATTTCAGGGCCTAAAATTTCCTTACCAGATGTGGATTTCAATCTGAAAGGACCAAAACTGAAAGGCGACGTTGATGTGTCACGTCCAAAGATTGGAGGAGACATAACAGCACCTGAATTTGACATCAAAGGTCCAGAGATGGATATTGAAGGCCCTGACGCAAAAATCAAAGGGCCAAAATTCAAAGTTCCAAACATCACAGGACCAAAACTCTCCATGCCAGATGTGGATTTCAATCTAAAAGGTCCCAAACTCAAAGGTGATGTGGATGTGTCAGTTCCAAAGATTGAAGGAGACCTAACAGCACCAGATATTGACATCAAGGGTCCTCAGGTTGATATTGAAGGACCAAAGGGAGGATTTGAGATGCCCAAAATAAAAATGCCATCATTTGGCATCAAAGGTCCAAAAGTGGAGGGTCCAGATGTCGATATCAACCTTCCAAAAGCTAATATCGATGTCGAGGCACCTGAATTTAATGTTAAAGGGCCAAAAGTTGATCTTGAAGTCCCTGATGCAAAAGTCAAAGGACCTAAATTCAAACTGCCATCAATATCAGGACCTACAATGCCAGACTGGGATATTAATCTGAAAGGGCCCAAGGTAAAGGGAGATGTGGATGTGTCAGTTCCGAAGATCGAAGGAGACATACAGGCTCCTGAAGTTGACATTGAAGGACCAGATGTTAATATCGAGGGCCACAAAGGAGGATTTAAAATGCCTAAATTCAAAATGCCATCCTTTGGCTTGAAAGGTCCAAATGTTGAAGGCCCAGATGTTGATGTCAATCTTCCAAAAGGTGACATTGATATTAAAGGCCCTGAATTGGACATCAAAGGACCAGATGTTGACATTGACAGTCCTAGTGGAAAGATCAAGGGACCAAAGTTCAAGATGCCACATATCTCGGGACCAAAACTCTCTATGCCGGATGTGGATTTCAATCTGAAAGGTCCCAAACTCAAAGGTGATATGGATGTGTCAGTTCCAAAGATTGAAGGAGAACTAACAGCACCAGATGTTGACATCAAGGGTCCTCAGGTTGATATTGAAGGACCAAAGGGAGGATTTGAGATGCCCAAAATAAAAATGCCATCATTTGGCATCAAAGGTCCAAAAGTGGAGGGTCCAGATGTCGATATCAACCTTCCAAAAGCTAATATCGATGTTGAGGCACCTGAATTTGACGTTAAACGGCCAAAAGTTGATCTTGAAGGCCCTGATGCAAAACTCAAAGGACCTAAATTCAAACTGCCATCAATATCAGGACCCACAATGCCAGACTGGGATATTAATCTGAAAGGGCCCAAGGTAAAGGGAGATGTAGATGTGTCAGTTCCGAAGATCAAGGGAGACATACAGGCGCCTGAAGTTGACATTGAGGGACCAGATGTTGACATTGAGGGCCATAAAGGAGGATTCAAAATGCCTAAATTTAAAATGCCTTCCTTTGGTTTGAAAGGTCCAAATGTTGAAGGCCCAGATGTCGATGTCAATCTTCCAAAAGGTGACATTGATATTAAAGGCCCTGAATTGGACATTAAAGGACCAGATGTTGACATTGACAGTCCTAGTGGAAAGATCAAAGGACCAAAATTCAAGATGCCACATATCTCAGGGCCTAAACTCTCCATGCCAGATGTGGATTTCAATCTGAAAGGTCCCAAACTCAAAGGTGATATGGATGTGTCAGTTCCAAAGGTTGAAGGAGACCTAACAGCACCAGATATTGACATCAAGGGTCCCCAGGTTGATATTGAAGGACCAAAGGGAGGATTTGAGATGCCCAAAATAAAAATGCCATCATTTGGCATCAAAGGTCCAAAAGTGGAGGGTCCAGATGTCGATATCAACCTTCCAAAAGCTAATATTGATGTTGAGGCACCTGAATTTGATGTTAAAGGGCCAAAAGTTGATCTTGAAGGCCCTGATGCAAAACTCAAAGGACCTAAATTCAAACTGCCATCAATATCTGGACCCACAATGCCAGACTGGGATATTAATCTGAAAGGGCCCAAGGTAAAGGGAGATGTGGATGTGTCAGTTCCAAAGATTGAGGGAGACCTACAGGCTCCTAAAGTAGATATTGAAGGACCAGATGTTAATATCGAGGGCCATAAAGGAGGATTTAAAATGCCTAAATTCAAAATGCCATCCTTTGGCTTGAAAGGTCCAAATGTTGAAGGCCCAGATGTTGATGTCAATCTTCCAAAAGGTGACATTGATATTAAAGGCCCTGAATTGGACATCAAAGGACCAGATGTTGACATTGACAGTCCTAGTGGAAAGATCAAGGGACCAAAGTTCAAGATGCCACATATCTCGGGACCAAAACTCTCTATGCCGGATGTGGATTTCAATCTGAAAGGTCCCAAACTCAAAGGTGATATGGATGTGTCAGTTCCAAAGATTGAAGGAGAACTAACAGCACCAGATGTTGACATCAAGGGTCCTCAGGTTGATATTGAAGGACCAAAGGGAGGATTTGAGATGCCCAAAATAAAAATGCCATCATTTGGCATCAAAGGTCCAAAAGTGGAGGGTCCAGATGTCGATATCAACCTTCCAAAAGCTAATATCGATGTTGAGGCACCTGAATTTGATGTTAAAGGGCCAAAAGTTGATGTTGAAGTCCCTGATGCAAAAGTCAAAGGACCTAAATTCAAACTACCATCAATATCAGGACCCACAATGCCAGACTGGGATATTAATCTGAAAGGGCCCAAGGTGAAGGGAGATGTGGATGTGTCAGTTCCGAAGATCGAAGGAGACATACAGGCTCCTGAACTTGACATTGAAGGACCAGATGTCAATATTGAGGGCCACAAAGGAGGGTTTAAAATGCCTAAATTCAAAATGCCATCCTTTGGTTTGAAAGGACCAAATATTGAAGGTCCAGACGTCGATGTCAATCTTCCAAAAGGTGACGTTGATATTAAAGGCCCTGAATTTGACATCAAAGGACCAGATGTTGACATTGACAGTCCTAGTGGAAAGATCAAAGGACCAAAATTCAAGATGCCACATATCTCAGGACCTAAACTCTCCATGCCAGATGTGGATTTCAATCTAAAAGGTCCCAAACTTAAAGGTGATGTGGATGTGTCAGTTCCAAAGATTGAAGGAGAACTAACAGCACCAGATATTGACATCAAGGGTCCTCAGGTTGATATTGAAGGACCAAAGGGAGGATTTGAGATGCCCAAAATAAAAATGCCATCATTTGGCATCAAAGGTCCAAAAGTGGAGGGTCCAGATGTCGATATCAACCTTCCAAAAGCTAATATCGATGTTGAGGCACCTGAATTTGATGTTAAAGTGCCAAAAGTTGATCTTGAAGTCCCTGATGCAAAAGTCAAAGGACCTAAATTCAAACTGCCATCAATATCAGGACCCACAATGCCAGACTGGGATATTAACCTTAAAGGGCCCAAGGTAAAGGGAGATGTGGATGTGTCAGTTCCGAAGATTGAGGGAGACATACAGGCTCCTGAACTTGACATTGAGGGACCAGATGTTAATATCGAGGGCCATAAAGGAGGATTTAAAATGCCTAAATTCAAAATGCCATCCTTTGGCTTGAAAGGTCCAAATGTTGAAGGCCCAGACGTTGATGTCAATCTTCCAAAAGGTGACATTGATATTAAAGGCCCTGAATTGGACATCAAAGGACCAGATGTTGACATTGACAGTCCTAGTGGAAAGATCAAAGGACCAAAATTCAAGATGCCACATATCTCAGGACCTAAACTCTCCATGCCAGATGTGGATTTCAATCTGAAAGGTCCCAAACTCAAAGGTGATGTGGATGTGTCAGTTCCAAAGATTGAAGGAGACCTAACAGCACCAGATATTGACATCAAGGGTCCTCAGGTTGATATTGAAGGACCAAAGGGAGGATTTGAGATGCCCAAAATAAAAATGCCATCATTTGGCATCAAAGGTCCAAAAGTGGAGGGTCCAGATGTCGATATCAACCTTCCAAAAGCTAATATCGATGTTGAGGCACCTGAATTTGACGTTAAAGGGCCAAAAGTTGATCTTGAAGGCCCTGATGCAAAACTCAAAGGACCTAAATTCAAACTGCCATCAATATCAGGACCCACAATGCCAGACTGGGATATTAATCTGAAAGGGCCCAAGGTAAAGGGAGATGTGGATGTGTCAGTTCCGAAGATTGAGGGAGACCTACAGGCTCCTGAACTTGACATTGAGGGACCAGATGTTAATATTGAGGGCCACAAAGGAGGATTCAAAATGCCTAAATTTAAAATGCCATCCTTTGGCTTGAAAGGTCCAAATGTTGAAGGCCCAGACGTTGATGTCAATCTTCCAAAAGGTGACGTTGATATTAAAGGCCCTGAATTTGACATCAAAGGACCAGATGTTGACATTGACAGTCCTAGTGGAAAGATCAAAGGACCAAAATTCAAAATGCCACATATCTCAGGGCCTAAACTCTCCATGCCAGATGTGGATTTCAATCTGAAAGGTCCCAAACTCAAAGGTGATATGGATGTGTCAGTTCCAAAGATTGAAGGAGAACTAACAGCACCAGATGTTGACATCAAGGGTCCTCAGGTTGATATTGAAGGACCAAAGGGAGGATTTGAGATGCCCAAAATAAAAATGCCATCATTTGGCATCAAAGGTCCAAAAGTGGAGGGTCCAGATGTCGATATCAACCTTCCAAAAGCTAATATCGATGTTGAGGCACCTGAATTTGATGTTAAAGGGCCAAAAGTTGATCTTGAAGTCCCTGATGCAAAAGTCAAAGGACCTAAATTCAAACTGCCATCAATATCAGGACCCACAATGCCAGACTGGGATATTAATCTGAAAGGGCCCAAGGTAAAGGGAGATGTGGATGTGTCAGTTCCGAAGATCGAAGGAGACATACAGGCTCCTGAAATTGACATTGAGGGACCAGATGTTAATATCGAGGGCCACAAAGGAGGATTTAAAATGCCTAAATTCAAAATGCCGTCCTTTGGTTTGAAAGGTCCAAATGTTGAAGGCCCAGACATCGATGTCAATCTTCCAAAAGGTGACGTTGATATTAAAGGCCCTGAATTGGACATCAAAGGACCAGATGTTGACATTGACAGTCCTAGTGGAAAGATCAAAGGACCAAAATTCAAGATGCCACATATCTCAGGACCGAAACTCTCTATGCCAGATGTGGATTTCAATCTGAAAGGTCCCAAACTCAAAGGTGATGTGGATGTGTCAGTTCCAAAGATTGAAGGAGACCTAACAGCACCAGATATTGACATCAAGGGTCCTCAGGTTGATATTGAAGGACCAAAGGGAGGATTTGAGATGCCCAAAATAAAAATGCCATCATTTGGCATCAAAGGTCCAAAAGTGGAGGGTCCAGATGTCGATATCAACCTTCCAAAAGCTAATATTGATGTTAAGGCACCTGAATTTGACGTTAAAGGGCCAAAAGTTGATCTTGAAGGCCCTGATGCAAAACTCAAAGGACCTAAATTCAAACTGCCATCAATATCAGGACCCACAATGCCAGACTGGGATATTAATCTGAAAGGGCCCAAGGTAAAGGGAGATGTAGATGTGTCAGTTCCGAAGATCAAGGGAGACATACAGGCGCCTGAAGTTGACATTGAGGGACCAGATGTTGACATTGAGGGCCACAAAGGAGGATTCAAAATGCCTAAATTTAAAATGCCGTCCTTTGGTTTGAAAGGTCCAAATGTTGAAGGCCCAGACGTCGATGTCAATCTTCCAAAAGGTGACATTGATATTAAAGGCCCTGAATTGGACATTAAAGGACCAGATGTTGACATTGACAGTCCTAGTGGAAAGATCAAAGGACCAAAATTCAAGATGCCACATATCTCAGGACCTAAACTCTCCATGCCAGATGTGGATTTCAATCTGAAAGGTCCCAAACTCAAAGGTGATATGGATGTGTCAGTTCCAAAGATTGAAGGAGAACTAACAGCACCAGATGTTGACATCAAGGGTCCTAAGGTTGATATTGAAGGACCAAAGGGAGGATTTGGGATGCCCAAAATAAAAATGCCATCATTTGATGTCAAAGGTCCAAAAGTGGAGGGTCCAGATGTCGATATCAACCTTCCGAAAGCTAATATTGATGTTAAGGCACCTGAATTTGACGTTAAAGGGCCAAAAGTTGATCTTGAAGGCCCTGATGCAAAACTCAAAGGACCTAAATTCAAATTGCCATCAATTTCAGGACCCACAATGCCAGATTGGGATATTAATCTGAAAGGGCCCAAGGTAAAGGGAGATGTGGATGTGTCAGTTCCAAAGATTGAGGGAGACCTACAGGCTCCTAAAGTGGATATTGAGGGACCAGATGTTAATATTGAGGGCCACAAAGGAGGATTCAAAATGCCTAAATTCAAAATGCCATCCTTTGGCTTGAAAGGTCCAAATGTTGAAGGCCCAGACGTTGATGTCAATCTTCCAAAAGGTGACATTGATATTAAAGGCCCTGAATTTGACATCAAAGGACCAGATGTTGACATTGACAGTCCTAGTGGAAAGATCAAAGGATCAAAATTTAAGATGCCACATATCTCAGGACCTAAACTCTCCATGCCAGATGTGGATTTCAATCTGAAAGGTCCCAAATTCAAAGGTGATGTGGATGTGTCAGTTCCAAAGGTTGAAGGAGAACTAACAGCACCAGATGTTGACATCAAGGGTCCTCAGGTTGATATTGAAGGACCAAAGGGAGGATTTGAGATGCCTAAAATAAAAATGCCATCATTTGGCATCAAAGGTCCAAAAGTGGAGGGTCCAGATGTCGATATCAACCTTCCAAAAGCTAATATCGATGTTGAGGCACCTGAATTTGATGTTAAAGTGCCAAAAGTTGATCTTGAAGTCCCTGATGCAAAAGTCAAAGGACCTAAATTCAAACTGCCATCAATATCAGGACCCACAATGCCAGACTGGGATATTAATCTGAAAGGGCCCAAGGTAAAGGGAGATGTGGATGTGTCAGTTCCGAAGATTGAGGGAGACATACAGGCTCCTGAACTTGACATTGAGGGACCGGATGTTAATATCGAGGGCCATAAAGGAGGATTTAAAATGCCTAAATTCAAAATGCCATCCTTTGGCTTGAAAGGTCCAAATGTTGAAGGCCCAGACGTTGATGTCAATCTTCCAAAAGGTGACGTTGATATTAAAGGCCCTGAATTGGACATCAAAGGACCAGATGTTGACATTGACAGTCCTAGTGGAAAGATCAAGGGACCAAAATTCAAGATGCCACATATCTCAGGACCTAAACTCTCCATGCCAGATGTGGATTTCAATCTGAAAGGTCCCAAACTCAAAGGTGATATGGATGTGTCAGTTCCAAAGATTGAAGGAGAACTAACAGCACCAGATGTTGACATCAAGGGTCCTCAGGTTGATATTGAAGGACCAAAGGGAGGATTTGAGATGCCTAAAATAAAAATGCCATCATTTGGCATCAAAGGTCCAAAAGTGGAGGGTCCAGATGTCGATATCAACCTTCCAAAAGCTAATATCGATGTTGAGGCACCTGAATTTGATGTTAAAGGGCCAAAAATTGATGTTGAAGGCCCTGATGCAAAAGTCAAAGGACCTAAATTCAAACTGCCATCAATATCAGGACCCACAATGCCAGACTGGGACATTAATCTGAAAGGGCCCAAGGTGAAGGGAGATGTGGATGTGTCAGGTCCGAAAATTGAAGGAGACATACAGACTCCTGAACTTGACATTGAAGGACCAGATGTTGACATTGAGGGCCATAAAGGAGGATTTAAAATGCCTAAATTCAAAATGCCATCCTTTGGCTTGAAAGGTCCAAATGTTGAAGGTCCAGACATTGATGTCAATCTTCCAAAAGGTGACATTGATATTAAAGGCCCTGAATTTGACATCAAAGGACCAGATGTTGATATTGACAGTCATAGTGGAAAGATCAAGGGACCAAAATTCAAGATGCCTCATATCTCAGGACCTAAACTCTCCATGCCAGATGTGGATTTCAATCTGA
Organism: Thunnus thynnus; assembly: GCF_963924715.1. Lineage (NCBI taxonomy): Eukaryota > Metazoa > Chordata > Actinopteri > Scombriformes > Scombridae > Thunnus > Thunnus thynnus. Next base: position 18,231,561 of record NC_089525.1, read on the forward strand.
AAGGTCCCAAACTCAAAGGTGATATGGATGTGTCAGTTCCAAAGGTTGAAGGAGACCTAACAGCACCAGATATTGACATCAAGGGTCCCCAGGTTGATATTGAAGGACCAAAGGGAGGATTTGAGATGCCCAAAATAAAAATGCCATCATTTGGCATCAAAGGTCCAAAAGTGGAGGGTCCAGATGTCGATATCAACCTTCCAAAAGCTAATATTGATGTTAAGGCACCTGAATTTGATGTTAAAGGGCCAAAAGTTGATCTTGAAGGCCCTGATGCAAAACTCAAAGGACCTAAATTCAAACTGCCATCAATATCAGGACCCATAATGCCAGACTGGGATATTAATCTGAAAGGGCCCAAGGTAAAGGGAGATGTGGATGTGTCAGTTCCAAAGATTGAGGGAGACCTACAGGCGCCTGAACTTGACATTGAGGGACCAGATGTTGACATTGAGGGCCACAAAGGAGGATTTAAAATGCCTAAATTTAAAATGCCGTCCTTTGGCTTGAAAGGTCCAAATGTTGAAGGCCCAGACGTCGATGTCAATCTTCCAAAAGGTGACATTGATATTAAAGGCCCTGAATTTGACATCAAAGGACCAGATGTTGACATTGACAGTCCTAGTGGGAAGATCAAAGGACCAAAATTCAAAATGCCACATATCTCAGGACCGAAAATCTCCATGCCAGATGTTGATTTCAATCTGAAAGGTCCCAAACTAAAAGGTGATGTGGATGTGTCAGTTCCAAAGATTGAAGGAGAACTAACAGCGCCAGATTTTGACATTAAACGGCCCAAGATAAAGGGAGATGTGGATGTTTCAGTTCCAAATATTGAAGGAGACATAAAACTTCACAAAGCCAATATTGATGTAAACGTACCTGATGTTGATCTCAAGAGGCCAGACCTTGATATTCATGGTCCTGATGCTAAAATCACAGGGACCAAATTCAAAATGCCATCCATTTCAGGACCCCACATTTCCATGCCAGATGTAGATTTCAATCTTAAAGGTCCAAAACTCAAATCTGATGTGGATGTGTCAGCTCCAAAGATTGAAGGAGACATAACAGCACCTGGTGTTGACATCAAAGGTCCAGAGGTTGACATTAAAGGGCCTAAGGGTGGCTTTGACATACCTAAAATCAAAATGCCATCCTTTGGTTTTAAAGGTCCAAACATGGAGGGTCCTGATGTAGACATAAACCTTCCAAAATCCAACACTGACTTTGAAGTACCTGATATCAACCTGAAAGGTCCCAAAGTGAAAGGAAAGATTGATGCATCAGTGCCCAAATTGGAAGGTGATATCAATGGTCCAAATGCTAACATTACAGTGCCCTCCATCAGCATGGAAGGTGCCTCTATTGATCTTGAAAGAACAGGTGTTACATTTCCCAAATTCAAAGGTCCTAAGTTTGGAAGGAAATCCCCAGAAGTGGAGGGGCCTGAATCCATGGTTAAGACACCCACGTTCAGTGTGGGAGCAAAAGGCTCCAAAACAGACGTTAGTCTTCCTGGTACTGAGGCAAGTCTTGATGCCCCCGATATTGACATCAATGTAAAGGGGAAGAAGGGTAAATTTAAACTTCCTAAAGTAAAAGGAAAGGTCAAGAAACCTGATGTTGACATAGAAACACCAGCAGTAGAACTGGATGTAGACACACCCAATATCCATGTCAAAGAAACAAAGGTAAAGAAGCCTCTCTTTGGTAAGCTTCATTTTCCTGATGTGGAATTTGATATCATGTCACCAAAGGTGAAAGGTGATGGATCTTTATCATCATCTGCTAGCTTGAACACTGCAATTGAGGGTTCTGGTATTGACAGTCCCAATGTTAGTTTGGAGGGGCCAGATGTGAAATTAAAGACACCTAATGTTAAAATGTCAAATGTGAATGTGTCTACTCCTGATGTTGATACAAATCTAAACAGACAAGGGGGGGCAACCATGTCTGCCAGTTTTAAAGGCCAACAAATGAATGTGAAAGGTGGTGCTGAGATGGATGCAAGTGTTTCAGGGGGCAGTGCAACTACTGGCCTTCAGTACCCAGAGGGTACTGTAACATTTCCCAAAATTAAGGTGCCAAAGTTTGGTATTGCTTTGCCCCAGTTGGAAGGCCAGAAGGGTGGAGGAAATGTTGAATCAGAATTTGCGGCTAGTGGTGGCATAAACATACAGCCTCCATCTGTTAGTGGCCATGTCAGTTCACAAAATATTGAGGTTCCCAGTCCAGAATTGAGGCACAGGGAAGGCAAAGTAAAGGTCAAGATGCCAAAATTGTTTGGCAAATCAAAAGCAAAGGGTAGTAGTGCAGGTGACCTTCGGGGACCAGAGGTAGAATTGAGTACCAGTGGAAAAGGCAGTAAGGTCTCTAAAGACTTAAGTGTACATAGTGGGGAACTGATGGGTGGAAAAATGGAATTAGAGGGTGATCCTGGACTTAATGTTTCACCCAAAGGCAAGTCAGCCTCACTGGATCTATTTAAGAAATCAAGACATCGATCTTCTTCTCTGAGTGATGAGGGGGGGCTTGCAGTTAGTTCCCCTTCAGCTCACTTAGAATCAGAGGGTGGTGACATTTCATTAGACCTAGGAGGAGCCAAGGTGAAAGGAAAGAAAGGCAAGTTGAAGTTTGGCACTTTTGGAGGTTTTGGTTCAAAGTCAAAAGGCTCATATGAAGTGACACTTGGTGAGGACAGTGAAGCAGGAGTCGAGGGAAGTGCAGGTGTTTCTCTACCCTCTAAAAAGTCAAGATTGTCTTCATCTTCCAGTAGTGACAGTGGGTCAAGAGGTGGTTTCAGGTTCCCAAGAGTTGAACTAACTGTTTCACCAAAAAAATGATTAATTATGAGGCAAATTAAACTTTCTCATGTACACCCAAATACCCTCTCCCAATGGGGCAAATCCTTCAAACTTCAGCTCTTTAAAACCAGAGGGGAAGTACACAATCATCTCATTGTTGTAAACTAAGAGTATTTTTCATTAATTAGACAAGAGTGCATGAGATTGTTTAAAGTCCCTTCAAACTGTAAATAAGATTAATTTGTATTGTAATAAATATTGTTTTTTTGTACATAGTCCAGATTTATTAAACATATACCATCTCACCAAATTTTCACTAATAGTTTATTACAGGGTTTGTCATTTTGGCATATTTCATTCTATCAAATGAAAGTTGTTAATGAATGGGTGTGGTATATTTGTATCCAGGGGTCTATTGCACAGAACAGATAGTCACAATAGCTTTTCTGAAGGAAAATGTTGTTTATACATCCATAAACAAATATAAACAGTTATCATTTTTTTATGTATGAAATGATTTTATTTTCAAGCTTTGATATTATATAATCAGTGCAGAAGCATATTTACGCAACATAGAGCTGGCCCTGTATAACATATTCTAAAGAGTGATGGTGTTGTATAGACCATAATTGCAAAGACAATCACTGTTTGGAAACTATCAACTCTCTAAAGTGCTGTCAGTGCCTTCCCAATCTTTTTTAAAGTGAATTTATTCACCTTTAAATTCTGTGCCATTTACCAAAAGTATGCATTTGCTTCCTTTGTTTTTAATCATGTGTTGCTTCCTTTACTGTGCCATTTTCTGTCTTATTTGTTTTATGATTCTCTGTATTTTTTTCTTTGTCACTCTCTTTGTACACACACTTCATGATTACGTGAAACATGTCACAAATAAACAGTCACTTTTTGATGTCATTTGTTTGCTAACAAAATCTGTGTTGCATGAGAGTTGCATAGTTTTGATCAGACATGACAGAGATATAGAGAATGATTATTTGGGTCTTTTCTTTTGTGTGCATTCTGCCAAATAAACTAAATTAAAAAAGTTATTCAGTTTATGAAGTTTTTAATCAGTATTTGTCAATGCCTTTATCACACCCAACATATCATTTGTTTGATATGGTATGATATGATATGATACATGATATATATGATATATGGCTATATTTTATTGGGATTGTCTATATTTTGTTCCACACATTTTATCCAATTTCCCAGTTATGTCCTTAATGTTGCTCAACTGCATTACCTTGAACAGTTGCCCATGTATCCAAATCCATCACGCTCTCAAATTTATTTCAGTAAAAACATTATTCATGGTGAAGCAGGCATTTGGATTATTACTTATTTTTATTGGTAATCATCCATCAATTTATGCAACTTTAATTATCAATTGTATTTGTGAGACTTGTGAGACTTGTCATTATACACTGTTCACCACAGATTCAGAGACATAACAGACAACACTGTACTATGCACTATACTATACTTGACATACTTGACATACTTTATAGATTATTTATAAGCCATTGAAAAGAAAGAAAGAAAAACTTTTTGATTGCCAGGTTGTGGAAAATGGATAGGCTATATCATCTGTGCCTACATGATATGTGTACCATTTAACTTGTTATTATCAGGCCACCAAGTTATCTCAGTTTTCTACTTTGGTTTGTACTCATGCATTCTATGGAATAGAATGAAATTTCAAGAACAAAGTCACTGCAGATAGCCAAATCACGCTAACACACCCTTTGCATTTGGGTGTTATACTTAAGTAGGACTACTACTGTTTAGCCGCTACTGCTACCAATGGTGAAGGAGGCTCTTGTGAAGGACATATTCCGTATGCACAACTCTGATTGTCAGCCATTCCTAATATCAACTGTGGCCCAAAAACATACACTAGTGGAAGGGGGCGCTCCTCTGTCCAGTGACTCAGGGCCAACTGTTACTCCATCAAGATGGGGAATGATTCATTTCATAGGCAATTTCATGGTATTTATGACTGCTAATTTCTGTGTTATCTATGTGAAGTACTGGCATAACAAGCCCAATAAGGCTTTTGTCACACATAATAGGTAGCTAATATTTGCAACATTCACATTTTCCTCACATAATATATTTAGTTAAACATCAAAGTGGAATGATACAGTTCAACTGTAAGCATGGGTTTAAGTGTAAGCTTGATTTAGTATTCTTATTGTTCTTCATATTACTGACATCTAAACTGCTGAGGTCATGTTCCTCAGTGCATGTTACTCTTTCTTTAGCCGCACTTATTGAGAATCTAAGTTCTTATCCATGTACTGATGGTCACCTGCGCATAACACTACATTTGTTAAGAAAACAATGTCTGTTTGAATTTGTGATTATTATATGCACAAATAAGTTTTATCTGCTTCATAGGTAACATGTCAGAGCCTTCTGCTGCATATCAGGTGCAGAGCAGGGTTTAAATAAATCTTAAATCATTGTACAGTACTTCCTTGTCATCTGATGTGCCTATTAGGGGAATGACCACATAGTGGAAGGTCCCTGCACTACACAAAAAAGCTATTTGTATTTTCTGAGTTATTATCACTCCCCAGTCTCTTCAGTGCTTAACTTGGTCACAAGATCAGAGCCTATAGATGCCAAATATAAACTGTGTATATTCTTCATTCGTGAATAATCCATTCCATGCAAGTTGGCTGACTGAGCTATGGTTAAAAGGTAGGTTGTAGACTAGATGTGAACCACAGTCCTTGATGTTGAAGTTTTTAACACACTTTTTACGTCACACCATCCCCCCAATGTCCTGCCTCACAGGTTTTATGGTGGTATAGCAATATAACATCTTTTTTCGACCTTTGCTACTCAGAGAAGACAATTAATATTTACATGACTGCAAGTGGTGGTTTATCAGCATTCAGTATACTGTAAATAACAGCTATGTAATGCATAACTGAATAGACAATTACAGTTAATTGTACAATTATGTCACACACAAATTTATGATTATAATTATAATAAGATTTTATTATACTGCCCAGAAAAAAAGATTATTATTAATGTAAGACATAGAGCAATACATAGTAAGTAGCACTTGACATTATTGGATTAATTCAGCCCTAGTTACTATCATCACACTGTTCACATTATCTATAATATACCTCACATTGAGCTTGAACGTGGGACTGTAGATGAAGAACTGCACATTTTTTGAAAATAAAAATATTTTATGGCTCAATACCCTTGACATGCCTGTCACTGACATCAAGGTTGTGCTCATTAACCTCTGTGATGAATGGGAGAAAAAAAAGAAGAAAAAAAACCCCTCCGTGATGAAGACATTAAGATGAGTGTACTGACAAGAAAATGTTAAATACGCCACCCAGTGGTTGAACTGTAATGCATCGCCACTGCTACAAGAATTTGATGAATACAGTTTGAGACTTTGGTTGATGTTTTTGTGATTAAATAAATATCAAAATGGACTAGTTACAGCTACCTTCAGTAGCAATTGTATCTTGGTAACATTAAAACTTATAAATACAAGTGCAATTACAGAAACATAGAAACAAAGCAGTTTTTTGTCTCAAACACAGGATATGATCCCTGTGCTCCTGCTTGCTTGAATACAATTGTTGATGTAGTGCAGAGGAAGGGACTTATCAAGAGTTTCCTTTGAAAGAGGAAAGTGCCCCCTTCCTTTCTAGAGAGGCAAATATTTTTGTGCTGAAAGAGGGACACAGGAGAAGAAAAAGTTGGAACAGTCCTGCACAGTTGTGATGCCTAAAGTTAGGATTACATGTAGATCGTCTCTGTTGGCTATTCATTTTAGTGGATAACTTCCCTCTGTGAATGCAAAGGAGTCCCACTTAGAATCCATTATCAGGTAAGAGCAAAGATTACGGATTGTCATAATTTTTTTCCCTACAAATTTTCAGAGACATTTGTTGTAAATGAGCATGTCTTATACATTACCAAGGATTAGTGTATTGCCAGAAATACACATTAGTTTAACTGGTTTGTTTAAATTAGGTTGATTCCTCAGTAAGAAATCCACCATCTACCAGTGTTGGATCCTGCATTCTGGATACAGTGTGTCCTTTGTTACGTTCAAATGTGTGTAAAATAGCGTATGATGTTGACTCAGGAGGCACTGTAACCTCGTCTGAAGGTTCAGCCATAAATGGAACATTAAATGTTATTTCTCAACTTGTCCCTTTTCACCTCCATAGTGAGTGAAAGGCTGCACCTAATTTCTGCACTGTAGTCATAGGCATATGAGGTTAGGGATGTTACAACGAAGAATTAGAAACATGTATATTTAAAGGTAGTATTTTATATTGCTCTGAAATTTCAAATCGCCATTTGTGTGTATGCCTTTTGTTAAGATAAGAGTGCTGGTGAGAATGTGAGCACATGTTTGTGTGTGTGGTTGTGTTTGTCATTGCATTTTATTTGCTGAGCTATATCCTCTTGTTAGTCTCATGAACATGGACAATGGTCAATTATATTTGAAATATCAATGCCCAACACAGCTGAAAATTTGACATGCAAAGCATTTCTTTCATCTTTCCAAGCTGCATTCAGTTTGTATTCATGCTAAGATCTTATAATTGTAACCGGGGATGAAGGGGCTTTCCATTCATGCGTGTATCTCGTATTATCCAGAATACTCCACAGTGTAACCCTTTGACTACAATCTAAAATATAATAAATATAATGTCTCTCAAACAGTTAGATGGCAGATCACGTTACCAGATTTCTGACAAGGCACGTAGGTATTTTCACTGGGGAGGCAGATGTTGGATAATAATGTGGTTTACCACACCAGTCTGACATCTGACATCTTATGTGTCATGCGAAGTGCAGCCAGATGGTGTCCTTGACTCCTGCAAGAATAAAAGAGGTTACCCAGTGTGATAGCTTGTTACTATACATCAGATCATATCTCACTCTAATGGGGCTGTATTATTATGATGTACCTAGACGTTCGAGACAAAATGCCTTATTCATTTTAGAAAACCATAAAAGGAGTGCTTATATTTATAAGTTGCCCGCCCACTGGGTTACATGTAATGTGGAATCCATTTGGCATTGCTTTTACTGGTAATGAGAGATTTCAGGGAAATTGTGCAGTTTGCTCTCTTTGATTTTTAAATATGAATGTGTTTGGGTACATTACAGCACACATAGCCTACAGCTTGATTGCAAGATCAAATTGGCAAAGCTGCTTCCATAATATGTTGGATTTTGAAAGGTATCAAGTTCCAAGGAGTGCCATGTGCCTCACTGACATGGGACATGAGAAGAATTTCTGTCTGATAAAAAAACAAAACAAACAAACAAAAACAAAAAAAATAAAACAAAAAAAAAAAAAAACAAACAAAAAAAACAAAGGGGACATTAAATATTCACTGAGTTCCACTTTTTATTCAATTGATGCATACAGCTAATACTACCTGGGGTGATTAATACGACGTTTAGTTATTACTTTGTGTAAAGATCTGCTGTTGGGGGTTAACTTCCATGGAAAGGCACACTTGCAAAGAAAATAAATAAACAGCGTCAACAACAACAAAATCCCTACATAATTAGGTTGTTTATTAACAAAATTAACCTCAACATGGGCAACGAGATATTCCTTACTATCATTTTGCTCAGTTAAACAAAAAAGTTATTTACATTTTAATGTCTGTAGTTAAGTGTGTCCTATCCTGGTTGTGGGACAGCAGAATGAGGTTCATATCACCACAATTATATGTACATTTAAACAAAATGTTTTGCATGTTATTACAGCAACAACAACAAGAGTGTTTTATGGCATTATGTAGTGCACAACTGATCACTTATACTTATACTACAGCATGGTCGACAAATACATCTATTTGCTGCTTTTAATGAATGGCAATTTTTGACTTATATGTTACATTATATATGATCACTATCCCTGTCATGAAACAGTTGATGTCAGAAGGTGAAGGTCTAAGGCAGGAGGTCTACTAGCAAACCAAGATGGCTTCCTTTTCAGACAAAAGGAAACCCAGAGGAACTAAACCACTGCTGTGGTGGATACACAAACTCAAAGCATGTGTATAAACCCTTTCAATTATCAGTCACCAGTGGGGACCAGTTCTTGCATGCTGGCCCTTTTGGCCCCCAAAATAACATAATACAATGTAAAATATTTTTATATGCAGAGAAAGCTCTTATTAATAATTCAGTGTTTTGCCTCTTCACTGTGAAAATAATGTTTGAAGCTCACCCATTCTTATTGTATCATTAGCATAAACACTTGGATATAAACAAAGGATGATCCACACTCTTCATGCAGTCTTTCAGCCTGCTGTAGTTTCTACCATAGAGCTGATTTGAATAATGCATTGACCTGAACATTTTATAACATGTCTTTCTTGATCTCATTTGTCTCTGTAGTAATCATAATCTTTGTCTCTACTTTAATATTTTTCTGTGTGTATGAAGAAAACGAAGACTTTAAGTAAAAGCAATATTCTCAGCTAATTTTAGTGGGAACAGTTAACTCACAAATGCTTCTGTGCCCAAGTTGCAAGCATTTAAGTGGAAAGAAAATGTGTGGATTTCATCCTCAGCTTTAAACATGGTATTTATAATCAGCAAATGGATGCAATACGCAGTTTGTGAGCAGAAGATATTTCAACATCTTTTATAGGTCAGATCAATTTCTGTGTAATTACCCCATAAATTACTTGGGCAAGTATGGCTTAGGTAGATAGTGGACACGAGCTGGTTACGAATAACCTCTTGTTAACAGTAACTGTCCTCTCTTCAAAACCTGCAGTGGGAGTGAGTGGAGGTGGATGAGAGCTTTCACAGTATTGAAATCGAGCAGTTTGAGTGCATAGTTCCCCTTTCACCTTTGTCATGGAAGTGGGAATTTGGAATGAGCACAGAAAGACAGTGTTGCATTTTCATTTTCAACCATTTTTCAGGATTTGAAATTAAGCTCACTGAAGTTCTATTAAGTCTGTGTAATGTTATAGTGATAAAAACACAGCGTTACATAACATGGAGCTCAGGTGCAGAAAAACCAACACTGATTGAATTATTCCAATTTAGAAATCCATAAACCCTTACCAGATGCTATGCAGTATCAAGCAGGTAGGATACGGCTGGTTCTGTTTCACATTCTTTCCTAGTTCACAATTCATTTCTAAATCCAATTACTTCACTTGCCCCATGGGCATATACAGTTTCCTTTGACAACTGACTCATAACAAAGTACTTAAAGCACTCAGATCCAATAGTGTTGACACAATACCCTAGCATACCATGTTTTCAGATGCCTGTGATGTGTCAGCATTGATTGAGTATCCCCAAATTACCTTTGTATGCTGTCCTTTTGATTTTGAAGCAGGAGTTTAGATATTGTATATCAGTTACTTACGATGGTGCACTGTTAAGCTTATGCAGAAGCAGGATTTATTTTTGAAATGTTTTCTGAAGCCCTGACAGGGGAATAGGCAGCTTACTGACCTTGAAGGTTCATCAGTATGTAGTTTTTCACTTGTAATCGCAGGGGGCTTTCAAGACAGTGACTGAAGGAGAATATTTTTTCTGCATGGCTACCTACACTGAGCCCATGGGATTCTGTCTGATGTGAGAATAGCAGACTACACAGATGTGTGTTACTGTGAGATACATTTTGCTTGCCTTTAACAGTGTGAGTTGGTGTGTGTTGGTTATTTATGAGAGAGTTAACACTGTATCTCCACATTTCTGTTAATGGATGTGCATGTGTGTGTGTCCACAAACATGGATAACAAGCTCTTACTAATACACCTGATAGTACAATGTAGTTAATCTTCCTCTTTTCCTCCTTCACTAAGCGATGATTTACTTTGTTAAGGTGTGACCTCATCATCCTGGCTCCATGATACCCCACCTCCCCCTCACAGCAAGAGCAGGCAGCCTTGTTATCTCACACACACACACACACATACACACACACACACACACACACACAAACATTCACATACTCACACAGGGACAGAGCAGCAGCAGAGGGGACTGGGCAGGGCTTGGGAGATTTTCTCATTTTATTTCCAGAGTATATGTGTCTATCTCTGAGAGAGAGAGAGAGTGTGTGTGTGTGTGTGTGTGTGCACAGGAGAGACAAGCAGAGAAGGAGAGAGAGAGAAAGCGAAACATGGGAGGCGAAGGGGAGGGAGTGTGGATCATGCATGTGCATTAACTCAGCTCCAGCTCCAGCGGCACAGCAGCAGCAGCAGCAGCAGCAAACAGAAACAGCAGCAGCACAGGAGGGAAAGAGAGAGAGAAAGACAGAGAGGGAGAGTTGGAGGGAGGGTAGTAGTCTCAGGCACAGAAACAAAAGCTGCAGAGGACTGCTTTCCATCTCCACTAAAAGAACAACGGAGGAGTAATAGGAGGAGGAGGGGGTAGTCATGATAGTGATGAGACAATAACGGAAGAGGAGGCACATTGTAGTCAGTGAGGACTGAAACCAAGGCTCTTCTCTTCTCTGCTCTCCATGTTTTTGGGCACTCAACGTACCATTGCCTTCGTCTCCAAACCCAGAGGAGGATGTCTGTGTCGGGGAAGAAGGAATTTGATGTAAAGCAGATCCTCAGGCTCCGCTGGCGCTGGTTCAGCCATTCATCCCAAGGTTCGGCTGGAGGTGGGGGTGGTGGCGTTGGCGGGGTGGGAGGCTACATCCAGCAGGATGGCCTGGACCACAGAGGGACCCCCGTCCAGGGCCGGCTGAAGAGTCACTCACGGGAAAGAGGTGTAGGAGGACTACGGAAGACTAACAGCCCGGCCCACAGTATCTTAGCACCGACGCCGGGGCCCACGCCTGTCTATGTCAGAGGGGGTCATCAATCATGGCACCATCAGCAGAACACCATCCAGGGTCTCCAGGTCAACGAGGAATCTTCAAAGAGCAGTTCATCGCCCAGCACCACAAGGAAAGTGGAAGCCAACATTGGCCAAGAAGATGTGAAGAGCAGCACAGAGGAACCTGCAGAGGTGGAGGCCAGAGAGAGGTATGACTGTTATGAGGTGGTAGAGACACAGATTGATTATGTGGTGCCACATCAGTCATGCTACATATCATATCTTCAGTTACTGGAATCCAGATTATGGGATGCTATTTTGGGAACACATGGTTCCCTCAGATTTCATAGAAAAGAGTATGGATGTTAAATAAAATCTTCATGTAATGAAGAAAGTCTGGTGCCTGAGGCAGCATTCCGGTGTTAAAAAGTAAGAATGTTTTGTTGTGGAGAGGAAAGATGAGCACAACCCTGCCTTAAACAGCAAATGTTGCTTATGTAGCACATATCAGTCGTATTCAAAACATGTTTTCAACATGAGACTAATTATATATATATATGAAGAGTACAGCTACCACCTCATTTCATTCCACATTTGCAGTGCAATTCTGCATGTACATCCTTTAATTAGGTAAATATTAAATTATCTGCACAGCTATCTTTTTCCAATTTACTCAGGCTAGGCAGCTGCCACCATGGCTCACCTGGGGACAGCTCACTCTTGTTGTCCACAACGTGTTAGCCAGGATAAACCAATAAAGCATCCTTTTAATTATTCAGTGGATCAAAAGCCAAGGCTTTTTCTGCTCCCTTGTATGTGTTGTGGTCCAGATTACATGCAAAGTATGTCTTTGCCCGAGTCCTTAGAGTATTTAGCTTTTACACAGAACACTAATGCAATCTTCCATAGAGTTAAAAGTGTATGGCGGGAAAGAGCCATTACATCATGTAACACACATAGGCCCTATAAAAAAAGGAAGCAGTGCAATCACATGAATTATCCAGACTGCCACTACAACCACTTCATAAGCCAAAAGCTATCATAGCTAGTGGTCGGCACAGGGTATTTGATTCATTTTTTTTTTTTTTTTTTTTACCAAAATCATTATACAAACCCTGATGCAAAACTGTCACGGTCATAGATGTTTTTTTTCCAGCTATAAATCCCACCCCCTGCCTCTCCAGGTTGCGTTTTTTCCCCTTGTCTTCCTTGTGATCCTACATCTTCCTTTAGGAAGTAAACAGGTTTGGAGATGTGTGTGAGTGTTTGTGTGTGTATGTGTATGTGCTGTCTGGCTGAACACTAAAAGCACCTCACATCAAGGATGAAAAGACTACGTCTCCTTTTATCTTGTCTGTGACATTCTAAGGTGATTGGTAAGCTTTGCTGATTCCTATACGCTTTTGTTCACCTGGTGATGAGGTGAACAATGAAAGTGAACCTGTCCCTTTGTTTCACGAGGAGCTCACTGTGATTAAACAGATAATTCTAAATACATACTCTCTACCTACAGCCAAAAATGTGTCAATGTGGATAAAATGACTGCTAGGGGCAGTGGACGGTCGGGCTCCCTGAACAGAACATGAATTATTCTGAGTTAAGATACAGTTTTGAAATCAGCTCGACATTCTGCTCTTCATGTTGGCATAATTGGCAGATGTTCATGTTTTGGGGGTCCCTATGTGTGAAGAGTGCATGCATAAAAGATGTGCCTCACAGTAAAAATGTGTAACTCTCCAGCTCTCAGGGGGACCTTGAGTTCATGCTGGCCATGTAAAATACAGTGCAACCATCATATTTTGACAATGATACTGAAATATTAAAATGGTTCTGCTTTGTTGGATTATAAAATATATCCTTGGTTTAACTGTACTTGATTGTAGTGATATCCATTTATGCATTTGATAATTAGCAAAAGAATCTGACATATAAAGTCATTTTGATAGCTTTGATTCCTGTTTCCCCTGCCCAAACTATAAACAAGGTACACAGGAAATACATCTTCCATTCTAAATGGCAGTGTCACTCATTAAGAACATTGACAGACAGTTCCATCACCCCCTTCTCTCACACAAATAAATTGATCACCCTGTCAGCATCTGTTTTACATAATTATTAAATCAAGGAATTAACATTCTCTGATTATTCAATGGTTTAAATGGCAAGCAAGGTAGTAAAAAACACTTTGATGAGAACAATAATCAGGGACATACATTGTTATGTGCGTGATGCTACTTTTCAAACAAGATTGTGTTTAATGGAAAGGCAGTCACTCGATGACTGTGAAAGTCTGGTTGCTGGAAATGTTTGGACAAGCACCGCATCTGTAGATGTATAATTTTGCCAGTGACTGTGTGTCACATCATGGCTTGCATGTTCATCGCCGGCTAAGCAGATGTGTGGATGTCACTGAGATATGCACATTCATTTACTCCACCAGCTGGGTGGCCCTATTATGTCTCACATCATAAATCCTTGACACATAATTTGTCACAATCCCTCTGGCTGAATCTAGAAATGAGTTCTGCTGGATGTGAAAAATACAAAAGTTTTAGCAATTCTTCTGTAGTTGGAAAATGTCATTTTGTGGTTCATGCTCCTTAGTGATTACTTTCATTCACACAATGTCAACAAGAAATCCATCCCATTGTTTTCTTCCATTTCTCCATTGATTTGGTTCTCACTTCTGTTATTAATATTTAATATTGTTGTCAATTGGATCCAACTGACAATGTCAGTGAAAACAGCTCATCCTAACTTGTGGGTGCACCTTCTTTGAATAAATTATGTGATAAACCATCCATTTAGGATTCTGCTTGACTTGAAAATTTGTTATGATGATATTTTGATGACATTAACATACTTAATAAGGATAAATCATAAATTGAAATCATTAATTTTATGTGTTCACAATAGTTCACTGGTATTTATTTGTCTGGGAGGTTCTTGGAAACCTCAACATAAAGCTAATAAAACAGATTATTCTCTTTTTATTTCATGTAGTTAATTAAGTTTTTGTAGCACATTCTAAAAATCTGCGTGGGTGTCATGAGTATTGAAGATAACTCATAAAGTCAGTGACTCATTTATGTCATGGTCTGTGCCACGGGTATAATTATTCTCACTCTATTAGCTTTCCCCTGAATTTGGTGAACCTTCCTCATCTAACTGACTGATATGTATCTAGAGAGTTGTTTAATCAAATAATATCAAAAAAATAATACCTTGTTGTTTCCCACTCTTGCTTCTAATGCCCCAACATATCTATATACTGTATTTGTTCTGTCCTCATGACTCTCATCCAAATAACCCTCTCCCTATCATTGGCAGAGAATATATGACAGAAGTTAACCTGAATGGAATGGAAACCCTGACCTCTCCCATATAAACACTAACAGAGGCTTGAGTCAGCGGGCTGTTAGTTTGAATGATATCTCAATTCCCTCTCCATCGCCTTGGAAAAGAAATAGCACCACCTCTCCCCCATGTCAACAGCAGTAATTCAGATATTTGTTGGATGCCTCATAACACCGCAAGGCTTATAAGGTCTCGGTCTGTGTGTGACACCCCCAGCGGAGGCATCCAAGATGCTGTAAATTACCAAACAAAATATATCTGTTGTAATCTCAAAATGACATCCTCATGGATAAGGAGATTTTGTGATCATGTAATTGATTCTGAATGTTTCATTTTATCATCGCCAAATCAGCATTCTTTATGCAACAAGGCCATCTTAGATGGAAGCTGAAGATCAAGCCAGAGATTTTGGTAGCCCCTTTTACTGCATTTGCAAAAGGCTTTGAACAGTGGAGAGAAGAGATACAGAAGCATTATATACGGGACACATTCTCTCATTTCCGTTCAATCAGTCATTTTTCCCCCCAGATGGCCCTAATTCAAAGAAAATAATCCCTGACACAGCTTTTCATGAATTTTACATGGGTACTATTAGTAGAGGCCATGACTTAGTTCAACAGTGTCCTGAGGCACTCACATTCAGTAATTTGCATTGAAAATGAAACAAAGGGGCATGGATAACTGTGATCAAGCTGAAAATGTGGTTCAACTAAATCATATCTGGGAGGAAGGTGTTTAAGACAATATTCTGTGCATTTTTCCATAGTATTTAGATTATATAATAAAATATAACATCTGAGAGATGATTGTGGAAAATGTACAGAGGACCATACAATATAGTGTATAAATACACCATGTTTACAGTTCTGCAGACAGGATGATTTTTTAAAAATATGTGTTTGATTTGAGAAATCATTGACCCAGTTTTAGGGTCCTGTCAACAACAGGCAAAATATTTAGCCTTCTAATTCTTAAGTACATCAATCTAGATAGGTTGAAAATGCATATACGATCTAAATATCTAATATATATATAAATATCTATAAATCTCTCATACATACAGAAAACCACATGGGACACAGGACACACTGCTGTAATAATGCGGATTCAATTGTTTACCCACTCACATCCGATGTAAGTAAATTATGGACAATCCAACAAGGATGACAGTCTCATACACTATAACCTGCCATCAGCGAACCAGTGAGGAGCTTTCTGCTAAGATCTGCACATTTTTCACTTACAGGACGCCCCCAACCCCCAACACACACACAATTTACACTAAATTCCTCTTCCATTAGAATGCGGAGCAATGTAATCATAGTTCATCCATGAACAAGGCCAGAAAATTATTTACCATACCATAAAAATGTACTTCACCAATGGTTTTGTTTTAAGTCAGTTACACTGCTAGTATGCTGTGCTTAACAACAGAAAAAGTGAAATCTCTATTTTGAAATATATTAATTTTCTAACACATTATTCCACAGTGGCCTCAAACAGATATCTCATATATGTGTGCAAGTCAATTATGCAGAATTTCATTATTAAACTATCAGATATTTTGACTTGATTTTACATTTTTACCATGCAAAATTGAACTCCTGTTCACGTAGTTTTTTAATATTCAAAATAGGAATGGGTATCCCACCTGAGATGTTCATTATCTGTTCGCAGGCATTATGCTGACATGACTTCCCCACCACGCTTCTTCTTTACAACGTGTGCGGTTTTGGTAAAAGCTGAGGGGAAAAGCAATAAGAAGGCAATATTTCATTCCTGTTAATAGCTGTGGCAATTTTCCACTGCACTCTTTTACATAAAGGACCCGCTGGCCACTTTTAGAGCAGATTTCAAAAGACACAGTTCCTGTTTGCAGCTACATTTCCTCCATCTTTATCAATATTAAGCATGTATGTCCGGTATAACAATGGCATCAGACGAAGAATGTCAGTGTTGAGCCTCGGTGAGATAGGAAAAGTGCAGGGAGGAAAATCTATTTCTCTGCAGAGTTATCTCAGTCTCACTGCTGGGCTCAAGTTATTACAGTCAGTGTATATATTTCTTTCTACACAAAGCCGAATGCCAGTGTACTGACTGTCAAAGTACAGAGGCATAAAGATCTCATGGAATATACTGTATAGACCTGGCACATGCTGTGTGAGGCTTTGTAGGAGTTGCTGGATTCTCAACCCAACCCAAGCTACTCAGCAGCCTTCATGGGCAAATGGCTGTTATAATCCATTTTGAAAGAGACATTTCCCATTTGGCCTAGGCAGGCACGACTTTCCCTCTTGTAGAGGGATGGAGTTGACACTAGTTGGAATAAGACTGAGATCTTCAGTAGCATGTCCGACTCATAACCTTTACTGCTAGGGGCTAATCTGGGCTGACAAAAGCACATCTTGAATCGTCCAGCCATTCATCTAGAAAGGCAGTTTTGGCACAGTGTGAAGTCAGACTGATTACAGCAGACAGGACCGAGGAGAGAGCATTAAATGTGATAATTTATACAACTCCTCTGTATTTAATGTGTATCTTATATTTCTGTACCTTGTGCTAAAAAATAGCATATGGAGTTTCCATAACACAGTCTCCTCCAGTCGTGACAACATAAGGAAAAACCTCATTGCCTCTGCTTCACCTGTATAGCAGAGTTTTTTGAATATGCAGTGTCTTTTCTCAGATCTAATTAGTCACATTGTGGTGTGATATTTTTGGATAGGTGTGAAGAGCAAGAAGCATGATGAAACTTCAGGTCACTGAAAGAAACCTGATGTGTACAGTAGGATATGTTGAGATGGGAAATAAAAACCTCTTCTGTTCTTTGGTATTCTATCCTATTGGACTAATTTACATTCTCACAGTTATAAGACTGCAAGTTAGCATATTTAAAATTGTAGTTTGCAGAGCACAAAAGAAATCTATAGGCCCTGTTAGACTCTGTGACTCTCTGTGAATTGTTTAGTAATATGTGATGTACAGCACTGTCCCTACAGCAGTTTCTCTGGAGTAAGGTGTTCTGGGGCTTTAGTGCCTCAATAAAATTGGGCTATACCTCTGATGATCGAACCCACTACTGAAAGCGAAATATACACCTCCGAGAAATTTACTGCCCCCCAGAATGTGATACCAAAGCAATTAGTGTCGAAGAGATTGGTAGGCGTGAGAAATCCCTATAGCATGCCTTGGAGCCAATACAAAGGCAATGCATCTCAGTTTTACGGCCCCATTGCTTATTCAGTCTTGTTTGGTGTTCCTCTCCAAGACACCAGAGTCAGTGGGGAATTATAGTGACAAGGCAATAAATTGCACTTGCATTTAGCAAAAAGTCTCCCAATAAAGATTAGACTATAGGATACTGCAGTGACCAGAGTGCAATATAAACAATTCCCAGAGAAAAAATGTTATTGCTTTTGGGAATCAAAGAGGAGAAAATCACACACTTGGCTAAAAACTTTATAATAGTGCGTTAATCAGGGTGTCAATAAGAGCCACCACCCCCTACATCCTCCCTGCATTATCAATCTTAGTGTATGTCAATACATTGTGCTGCCAAGCATTACAGGGTTTTCAGTTCATTTGTATTGACGAATCTGTAAATTTACACATTTATGCAGCTCTCATATCAGCACATGAGTGGTAATGAGTGAGGACATAAAGTGTTGCTTTAAATAGCAGTGACATTTTTTCTTGAGCACTATCAGTCTTAACACAGCAGAAGGACCATGAGATGACAGTAAATTCCCTCAGAGAGACGGTTTTGGTCTGTTTATGTAGCATAACAAACAACCCTAAATGTCAATGAGTGGACTTGCTCTGTGAAGGACACCAAAGTGACTGGGCTGCATTATTTGCCACGCGTCTGAGGGATTACTTGGAAGCCTGTAAAACAGCATGTAATCTAGCAGCCTGTGGGGACAGGGACTCAGCCTCACCACAATGCTATGAGGAACAGGCTTGTTCATTGTTATGTCCCTGTCTTTGGGAAACACACGTGCACACACAGATATGCAGACGCACACAAAGGCATGCACACATACAAACACAGGCAGATTCTGTATGGAAGGCTGTTGCGTAGATTGTGGTACTGCTCGTCCCATTGGATTGCAGTGCTTAGTTATCCACTTATGTACGGAGTTTAGTCCAGAACAGTTTTAATTTCAGCTTAGAGTGGCAAGAAAGATGCAGATGCACTGCAGGGAGTAGAGGATTCGGGGGTGTCATGTGCCCAAAAAAGCCCTATTGTGTCTTCAATAATTTGTTGCTTATCTCGCTGTGTACAGCTTTTTAATTTAAATTTTTATTTCATACTTGTGATAATGGACATAGAGAGGAAACAGTAAGTGAAATTAATTAATTTTTTTTGTTAATTTGTCTCCCTAAATTAAATTTCCTTGTTTATTTCACCTTTCTTATGTTTTTTGTGTCATGTTCTGTAAAGTCCCCATCAAATGAAGTTCTTGCTTACAGCTTATTATTTCATACATGTCTATGTCCAAAAAAAGTAGTATTGGACAAACCTAATGCAGCAGAACTATATGTACCTTTGTGATCTATTCATTCAAATGTTGAATGAATAGATCACAGAAAATGAGAGAGAACGTAGAAAAGTGAAAGTTCAATCAAAAGAAAGCACAAAAAGCACAGAAAGCAAATATGCTATACTTATTCAGATGGGGTTCATTGCTTTAGTCCATGTTTTCGGTTACATCACATCTCTCTTCTCTTTCTCCCTTCTTGTTTGTCTTCCTCAGGTTAGCTCTGAGCACTTTCTCCAGAATGAACACCAACTCCTCCGATGAGTTTTTCCAGGCGACAAATCATGCAGAACAGACTTTCCGTAAGATGGAGACCTACCTCCAGCACAAGCAGCTGTGTGATGTCCTCTTGATAGCAGGGGATCATAAGATTCCAGCTCACAGGTTGGTGTTTGTGCCTCTGTCTGCTTTCATTGAATTAATTACACCTGCATCTGCTTTAGTTAAAAGATACAGCAGCTCATTTGGATTCAGTTCATTAAGTTGTCAATGCGGGCATTTTTCAAGCTTTGGTCTCCACCACATTTTGCATACTGAAACATATCATTAACACATCAGTCACATCCATCTGAGGAATAATCCAATAATCTCTCAAATTCAAAGCAGGATTCGCCAGATTTTCAGGTGACAGTTGACAGGAAATATAAGCAAACCCATGAAACTGTGGTCTGCATCTAAATAATGTACACTTATGTGATCTAATTACACTTCTGCCCTTCCTCATCTCCACATTAAGTTTGAGGCATGGAAGAACACTGTGATCCACCACATAGAGGTGTCAATATTTGGGCATCCATCCCTCGGTTGAATGGCTGAATTGAACAGATCACATGCCATCCCCTGAATGCTGCGAAACCTTGTGTTCACTAAGAGCATGTGCTTCTATGTCTATCCACCAGCATATTTTGTTAGTTCATCCAGACGGAGTCATGAAGCAGAAACCAGAATACTCCACAGAGAAAAAAAAAAGTATCAGTCACTGACCTACTTGGGTGAAATGAACAGTGCTGCGACTGCCTATTTCAACGTGGCTTTATTTGCTCATAGGACACATCCACCTAAAGTGGGGGTGGAGGTGGGGGGTGGTGTATAGATATAATAAACAGCACCTGATAAAATAAATATAAATATTAGACACTCCCAGATTATGGAAATACGGATGTGGAAAGTTTTATGTCACTTTACTCAATGTCATTTCCTTGTAATGCCATTTGATCTATCCTTTCCTTCATGAATCAGCTGATGTGTTATGTGAGCTAGACAAATGAGTTAACATAATTAGATGTCTGACCTCTGTAGCTATTAGCGACATGAAGCATGTGGGATAATTTCATTCATCATACACTGACAAAGTGTATGATACAGAATGTGGGAGGAACGTAAATTACACAATCTCTCAGTGACCTAGCATGGTTCAAAAAGCACACAAACATCATTTATTCCCTGTGAGAAACAGTAGTGTATGAAATTACAGTACAGTGTGATACAGGAGATATGCCCTAATGTACAAGAGCATAAATTCATTGCATTTTTTTTTTCTTTTTTTAAATGCCAGATTAGTCCTCAGTGCTGTATCGGACTACTTTGCTGCTATGTTCACCAGCGACGTGAGAGAGGCAAAACAAGAGGAGATCAAGATGGAGGGAGTCGATCCTGAAGCCCTCAGATCTCTGGTTCATTTCGCCTACACTGGTGAGTGCTCATAAAGACATTCACTAGCTCTTGTAAGTAGTTATGAGACTTCTGAAATCCAACCATGATTAAAATGGATCAATAAGGCAATATATCACTTGGCTGACTGACAGGGCATCACTTCAACATAACAGCCAATTCCCCTTTGATAAATCTCCTACCATGTGTGGTAAATGGTAAAACATCATAATGAAGATTTTCCAGTATGTTTTGCTGTATATTCACTTAAAGGACCAGTGTGTAAAGTTTAGTGGTATCTAGCAGAACAGACTTGGCAGAAATGGAATATAATATGAAAATAAAAATCATTGTATTTTTGTGAGCTTAGATTGAGCCCTTTATATCTACATAGCAGGGGGTCCCCTTCCAAGGAGGCCGCCATGTTGCACCGCCATGTTTCTACAGTAGCCCAGCATGGACAAACCAAACACTGGCTCTAGAGAAGGCCTTTCGCATTTTTCACGAAAACTTGCAGAAGACCACAGGTTCTCCTACACGTCTGGAAGGGGAGAATGAGGAAAGGTGTATTCATTTGATTGCAATGTGCAACCTCACCACTAAATACCACTAAATCTTACACACTGGTCCTTTAAGCAATGCATATCAGTAACTTGATATGCATTGAAAAGGGAACTATGCATACCTGTACCTTTAACATGTGGGTCCATTTTACTGCCAATACTTGTTTACATTACTTTGGTGAAATTTTGAATGAAATACTTCTTCCACCAGCTGTTTCTGACATTGCAGCTACATTCAGTCTGCACATATAAAATGTATCATGCTTGTCCTGACATTGCAGGTGTCCTTGAGCTGAAAGAGGAGACCATTGAGAGCTTATTGGCGGCAGCTTGCCTCCTCCAGCTTTCACAAGTCATCCAGGTCTGCTGTAACTTCCTGATGAAGCAGCTTCATCCCTCCAATTGCCTGGGAATACGCTCCTTTGCAGATGCCCAGGGCTGTGTGGACCTGCTCAATGTGGCTCATAACTACACTATGGTAGGAAGGCAAATAGAGCTAGACTATATTTATATGGCTGGGTGGGCTAAATTATTTATTTTGTAATAAGGGATTGCACACTCAAAGTGAGTCTTCATTGCTTGAATACACAAGGGCAGCTGTAATAACGAAAGCTATAAAGTTAACAGGAGTATTTAAAAATTTAGTTTAATCACCACTATGTAATTTCACATTAAAGGCAGCAGACAGCATAGTGAATCAAATCAACTCTGCCCCACATAGTCTAAAGAACAGTACTCACAGGATTTACACAGATTTCTTAAGAATAAACCTTTTTAGCCTGTTTCAGATTTTTATTTTTCTCACATAAACTCCCAGCCGTGTCCTGTAAAATAATCTTCAGTTCAATCAGATCAGTTCAACTTGACATTAAAATTTATTTGTTTTGTGAATTCAGTCAGTAATGCAATATGTGGCCTATAGATAGTGTCATGGCTGGATATACTGTACATAAAACATTTGATTATTTACGACCATCCTCTGCTTTGAGGCTAGTTAATTCAAATAACCTGTCATAACCTGTAAAGGAATAAACTGTTGGCGTCTTGGTTATTTATATCATCTAATTTCAGCAGAGAAATGGGTGACATGCACATTTGAATAGAAATTGAATAGTTTCATGCTTTCACTTTATCTAATTTGGTTATGTGGCTGTCAGTAAGAGATACCACGTAGCTGCTCACTGATTAGTGCACTGCCTGACTTGAGAAATTGCAATTTCTATATATTTCTGAGAGAGATATTTGCATTGGATTAAGATTCATGCACATATTTGTCAGATAAGGTCTTGCTGGCCAGGCAGAAGTGACAGCGCGAGGCAAGCGTTATCTCCTAAAGGACATCTGCTCAGCCTGTTTACATAGTCCCCATCCAGGACCAGGAGGTTAATCTAATCATCAAACTGCACAAGAGGGCCAACTTCCTGTTCAATCACTTCAGTAATGAGCAGCAAGAGCTGTGGGCTTCCTGGAAGTCTATCCTCTGGGTTCTGAGTGGAGCAAGTTGTGTTTTGATAAGCTTGTGTTTCCTGGTTGAGCATGGCAGCCACGGTCCGCCTCTGACATCCTTTTCCTTTCTAAAAGAGTTGCTCTTTTTTATGTTGCAGTAGATAAAAGTGGAATGTTTCATTGTTTGGGAAAACAGTATTTCTTTCCAGTTCCAAAAAAAGTATATCTCACATATCTCAAATATTACGTTATTTAGATTTGCTTAATGAATCCCAGTTTCAAAAAATAACAAAATATAGTGGTTAGTTTCTCTAAATTACATGGTAACAAAAAAGTTGTTGAATGTTGATCCTCCCAGCCGCTCCCTGATTAAACATCAGTGTCCCTCCTCATCAGAAAACAGTTATTGCACAATTGCTCTTGTGCTGTGGTTAAATCAATTAGTGTCCTTCCTGCTGATCTTGTTTTCCAAGCAGTTTACCCACCAATGAGTTTGCCAGCATCTGAAAATACATCCTTTTAAATGGTTATGAAACAAACTGGGCTGAGCTTTCAATTTTGTTGTCAGACTGGTAATTACAAATAATTGGTCTAAGGCAATGTCAGAGAGTTGGATGGCATTTCTCCCTCACTATTACCACAACAGATCAATGGATGTCCCTCATTTCATTAAGGCTTTCTGAGTTAAGCTCTTAAAACCTGCTCTCATAATAAATTGGAGCAGGACACTGTAATTTGTTGAGAGTTGATGATCAATAGCATGCTTGTTTTTCGTAATTGTTGAGCATCCAATTTACAGTGAGCGCTGGATTTGTCAAAGTTATTCGGCAGGGGCGAATCTAGGATCAGACCTTGAGGGGGGCTCAGCACCTAATGAGAATATGACATGTAGACTATGCCTTGCAAAAGTGTTCAACACCCCTTCTAAATCACTCATTTCACTGGAGTGAATACATTAATATTTTTCTATATATTATATTTTACAACAGTAATGCTTTTAATGAATTACTAGTAAATAACACTGGTTTCACACTGGTAAACCTCAATTCAATTAGGTACACAATATTACCTTTAGAAGCAACTTAATTGGTTGGGTGGTCTATTGTAGTGTATTATAATAATGGTTCAGAATGAACAATCACAGATTTCAATATAATACACCTGTTTTAGAGAGGACCCTCAGCCAGTTAATGAAACCTGAGGCAAATACTCATTCATAATGACCAGAACTTTCCAAAGTAAGTAAAAGATCAAGTTATAGCAAAGCAGATATGAGGAGAAATGTACAAAACATTGTTCAGTCTCTGAACCACATGGGGACAGTCCACTACATCATCAAGGAATGAACAAAGCATCATACAATACAGATATTGTCAAATCAGGCCATCACTCCAATCTGTGCACCTGGGCAAGAAGCAAACTGGTAAGAGATAACAACCTGAGACCAAAAACAACTTTGAAAAAGGTCAGTACCTGCAATAAGAAAAAGAGTACATGAGTCACATTTTCTGAATGCTGTACAAGTATGGTCTATATGGCATGATGGCAAGAAAGAAGCCATTACTTTTTCTAAAAAATGGGGGGAAACTCATTAAAGATCTGAGTGACAAATGGCCCGAGGCACCATGGTTTTAAACTTCAAACAAACCATCACCCATGAACCCCAATCCCAAAAGTGAAGAATAGGTTTATAGTCTGTTGCTTCAATCTTGGAATGGCAGTGATCCAGTTCAAGCCATGTTTTGAATGTTATAAAAGGTCAGTGCTGAGACTTAGAAAATGCTATTTACAAGTGAGTCCATGCAACTTGAGCTCAAGCTCAAACTGATTTGCCAATGTGCACACAACTGCATGTGTGTGAGTGTGTTACTGTAATTAAGAGTTGCCAATTTGTTCAGCTACTCTCTGCTGACCATTTTAGACCTGTTAATAAAAGCATTTCCTCTTATAGATCAACTATTCAATTATGTGACTAGAAAGACACCAACAAATCTGTGAAAACTTACTTTAATGTTGAGCCACAAAGCCATCACTAGGTTTACAAAGGTTATATGTCTACTTTCTCACCTGGTACTTGCTCTCTCTCTCTCTCTCTCTCTCTCTCTCTCTCTCTCTCTCTCTCTCTCTGCCTACTCTATCCTGCTCTCTCTCCTTCTCTATCCTCCTCTCTTCCTATTTGTCAACAAGAGAACTAACATTACCCAATAATCTCTAAGTTAGCTAGCTAGCTAGCTTGTGAGCTCACTAATAAAGTTAACATTTGAGATTACTGGCAGTTAACATTATGGCTTGTTCTGAAACGTCAGTGTCTGATAACTTCTTCACCTTTAAGCCGTACATTAAAATTACATTGATACATTGCCAAATACATCAAATCAACTGCACAGCAATAATGACCAATTTGACCCAACGTTCTCTGTCAGAACATTCAGCAATTTTATTTGCTAACGTTTCAACTTGTGTTTTTCTGCACCATCAAATCTTAAATTCACTACTTAGCTACATCTCACACGCTCAGTTTGAAACTAGGGGTGGGTAGCATGGCACTGATTTTCAATTTACAAGCATTTAAGCCCTCAGACAAGTTTGAAAAATCTAACAAAATCTATAATAATAATATATGTATTTTTTTTTTAGTCTTGCTGAGATATTAAAGTGTGCTTGTGCACCCCTAAAAAGAGTCTAAAATCATCAATGTTATTCAGGCAGTTTAATAATTAATGCTCAGTTGCTTATGTCACAAAGGTAACATGGCACCGTTATGGCCGAGGCCTGCTATGTATGTGTTTCATATGTTTTAATGTTGGACATAACACACTGTAGAGGTGTAAAGCAGGAAGGGTGTTTTATATGGCATAATCTCTAATGGAAGTATCCAGAGACATGTCCTTGAGAGGTAGCCATGCAGTGCTGTAATATCGCCTGGGCTTGTGGCCAGTAAATGGAAGATCAATCTTTAGGAAGGCAATAGAGAACAGCTCCCACAAAATTTAGAGCTGGGCACCGCATTGGTGTGATGTTAATGTTGGTGTGCTGTGCCCCTTTGTTTCTCATGAATAAGCTTATAAAGGCTTAATGGTGTCATGTATGAGCAGCAGCAGAAATGCTTTATAAGCTGATGAAGAATGTTTTTTTTTTTTGGAGATGTTTTATGCCAGATTGATTTGTAGCCTGCTGTTGCGTGGATCATTTTTATTTAATGAGCTTAACAGATGATAGTTTCATCTGTTCTTTCAAAAAATTTTGGAAATAGGGAGTACTTCACTGTTGTTATTAGTGATGTAGGAGTCTAGGATATAATGGATGGAGACCTTCAAACTGGCATTGTGCTTGCATTCATTTTCTTCACCTCTCTGTGTGCTATTTGGTCCTCATAGGCATAGAAATACACACACACACAGTTCAGTGCACCACGCGTACTCCTTGGCTAATGACTGATGATTATCTGCCTCCTCCACGTCTCCTCTATGTTCCAGGAACACTTCCTGGAGGTCATTCAGAACCAGGAGTTCCTGCTGCTCCCTACGGCTGAGATTGTTAAGCTGCTCTCCAGCGATGACATCAACGTTCCAGATGAGGAAACAATCTTCCAGGCTTTGATGATGTGGGTGAGGTATGATGTCCAGCATCGACAACAGGACCTAGGGGTGCTCCTTGCCTATATCCGTCTGCCTCTTCTTCCTCCACAGGTGAGACAGCAAATGAAGACGTAGGGTGGTGGCGGAGGAAACCATATGATCAGGACTGTATATGGTGCATTTGCTTGAGTATGTAGCTGAGAACTAAGCTGTCACGATGCTTCCTTTGTCCACACTGTCAACAATAGCTGTCATTTCCCCCCCTTTGCCAAATCTGTCAAGGATGCAAACTGCTGGATTTATAATGCACTATTTCACAATATGTCTCTTCATATTTATATAGGATTTCAATCATTTTGTCTATAAATGTCAGGAAAAGGTGAAAAATTATTTTACTAATGTCCCAGAGGCTAGCATTACGTATTCAAAGGTCTTGTTTTGTCTGGCTGTGTCTGAACAACAGTCTAAAATCCAAAAATATTAATTTTACTATCAAATAAGACAAAGGAAAGCACATCTTTACAGTTGAGATGCTGGAACCAGGCTGGGAATGTTTAGCATTTTTGCTTGAAAAATGAGTGAAACAGTTATTTAATTATCAAAATATTTGACACTTAAATTTCTGTTGATCCACTAATCAATTAATCGACTAATTGCCACAGCTCTAAGCCACATACATTTACTGCAGGAGAATTGCCCAGTATAACCTCAGCTTTTCAACTGACCACTGAAAAGCAATGAACCACTGAATTGTCAATAATGACTTTATTTATGTTGGTGGCTGAAGTAAAATCTCCTCTCGTAATGATAAATCAAACTGGCAGTATGACAACAAGTTTTTATTTGCATGAGGCAATTAATAGCTTGCTTATGTTTGAATTATTGTTGTTTTAAACAGCGCAACTCATGTTTTATGAATGCCATATTTCTGAGAGGGAGCATTGTTTTACAATTGTGTCATCCTAATTTACATAACATCAATCACAAATAAGCCATTTTTTTGGCAGATCTGAAATATGAAAATATTTCCCTTTTTTTACATTAACACTGCTTAATGGATTACTTTCCAAAGCTTATTTTGCACATGTCGGTTTTATAATTCACTTTATATTGGGTGACAGGGGTGGCAGGAAATAATAACTCACAGTATTGCTGTTTGAAAACAACAATGAAGACAATGTTTTTATGAATGGAAAAAAAAGTGGAAAATATGATCTAATTCATAAGTTATCTCATCTATCGGCTTGGGAGATACTGCTCACTGTGAGGCAAATAAACAACAGAAATGAACCACTGCTTTCATGAAAACCAGAACTTTATTTTTTTAAAAACTAAGAAGATGAGTGTTGCTGACATTACTCATAGGCATATCAACATCAATACATTTATACAAAACATTAATTCATGAAAATGAAATGTGTTGGTATTCAATAAAAACACATAAGATCTTACTAGGATGTATAAAAGTATGCCTTCAAATCTATATAAGTTGTGATAGTGTGAATGGCTTTATGACTAATTTGTTCAGTTGTTTTATCTCAGGCTGATGTTTGCACATGTGTTTCCATTTAATGTGTTTTGTTGTAATGTCTGGTTTGATGCAGCAGTTCTCTTCATCCAAGACAGTTTTCTCCTATGGGAGACAATAAAGCAGCTGCATTAGTTTTCAGTGTAGGCTCGATGATACATGGACATAAGACATTTAAGTCTTTGAGTTTAGATATTTCCCAAATAGATGCAAAATGTGACTATAGAATTGTCATAAATATTTTGCATTTAACATAAACCATTATAAATAATAATATGTTAAGACTTGCTTGTATCCAATCTAAAGATAAGACAGTTTTGTGTACAAGGGTCCTGCATTCTGTTACATTTAATCTAACATTTCACACATAAAGTACTCAAGGTAATTCTACATGAGATTAACCTGGTTTTAGATTAACAGGCCTTTCATTGCATCCCTCCAAAGGTCATTTGTATAAATACCATAAACGTTATCAACCACATATGTTTCTTTATATTTTAATGCATTCTTTCTTATGATGTAGCCTATTGATGAGATTTTTATTTTAATCCAGCTTCTTGCAGATCTGGAAAACAACAAGATGTTCTCTGATGATCTGGAATGCCAAAAGCTGCTGATGGAGGCCATGAAGTACCATCTTCTGCCTGAGCGACGTCCCATGTTTCAGAGCCCAAGAACCAAACCTAGAAAGTCCACTGTTGGTGCACTTTATGCAGTAGGAGGGATGGATGCCACCAAAGGTATGGCCCATATACAGCACGTATCTATATACAGCTGTGTGTGGATACGTTATTTAAATTGTAAAACCTGCTGTGTCTATGGTTGCAGGCTCCACCACCATAGAGAAGTACGACCTGCGGACTAACACTTGGGTGCAGGTTGGAATTATGAATGGACGCCGGTTGCAGTTTGGCGTGGCGGTGATTGACAACAAGCTGTATGTGGTCGGAGGAAGAGATGGACTCAAGACGTCCAACATGGTGGAGTGCTACAATCCAATCAACAAAGTGTGGTCCACCATGCCCCCCATGTCAACACACAGACATGGACTTGGTGAGTGTTCACAGTGTCTGCCAGACAACTCCACTTATTTTGTTAAAAAGAAAGTAACACACTGATAAATAATCTAATGATGGAGACATAACAACATTGTTTTGCTTAGATTAGTTAGTTAGTAGATTAAAACTGAGAATAAAACAAGGACACCCTCTGTCAAAGCAGTAAATCTGCTACAAAGAAAACTATTTGTTACTATTCTCAAAGATCCAAATATGACATGAAGTGTGTTGACAATAAAACACAAATTCAAGGTTTGGGTTTTATATCGGTCAGCCTACCTGGTGTTATAAAACACCCAAAATTGCAGGATGCATGCTCGGAGGCGTCACAGCTGGCATGCTGTTAAAAAATCACACGTTTCTTTTGAGATAGACCTTTGATATTTTCCCATTCCCCTATCAAAGATTGGCAGGCTGTGCTGGCCCTGCTCTTCCTTACCCTTCCCTGCCCAATAAATTTCATATCAGAAGGCGTTTTGATTCACAGTTGAAACAGGTCTGGGTAACAGAACAGGGAGATCTTGTCAAAGCATTCAGCTCACTCACTCGGTGTGGTCGGAGGTATCGGAGCGCCCAGGAGATAACACTGTACAGATTACCTGTGTTGTCTTTGATGTTTCATGTAGCAAATATCTCTTGCTGCTTTGCTTGTGGTGTGCATATTTTGAGTATGAATATATTTGAGCTTAGTGTCCACCAGCGTCCCTGCACAGCCGTTGCCTGCTGTGTGCATTATGAGTAACAACAACAAAAGAAATTTCTTGAAGATGACAAAAGTATTTCTTTTTTATTCCAAAACCACCATTCAGTAGTATAAAGAGAGCGCCACTTCAAGAATTGCTTCTGTCTGACAGTGTTTATGTCATTCATGAGTTCTCTGAATGTGGTCTTGCTCTTATGTTCCCTCAAAATAATTGAACTCTCACCAAAGGAAATAAGGATAAGGGTGGTAATATAAAAACCCATTGTGTTAAAACATCCTCTGCATTGTTGCTGGTGAAAATCGCTTTCCTCTGTGACTTGGGAATGAGGAATAACAATGCTGTTTTATAGTCTTCCTGTTTGAATACATTTGGTCAGCTGCATGACTCACTCTGTTCCATGCTCAGCTCTAAGATTAAAAATGTACCTCTGCCTCAGCTCTTTCCAAGAACTGTTGAAAGAGGGGGTTCAATTTTAAAATGTCATTTAATCTCTTTTCACTGATTATTTGCTAGCATGTGGTTTACATTACATTGTGCTGGCATTATGCTTTGTGATGAGAATTTGAAAAAAGACACTGATCTTTGTTTCATAAGCCTCAAAGAAGTTTTGTAGCTTTAGTCACCCTTTTGATATAAAACGTTTAGCATTATAAAAACAACAGTTGGAGGTCACAGATGTTACAGCATCAACTGTGTGCCTGTACTACTTGTACTCCTGTACTAATTCATTAAGTGCTTATATTGCTGATAATGATTACAAATGCACTGTCCTTTTGTGTTTACATAGATAAATAAACATAAAAATACACAAGTACGAAGTAATAATAAAGTATATTAATCATTCAATGTTATAATTTTCTTCCTATTTTACAAAATCATCCAAAAAAACAGCATGTTATTTTGGGTAACATGTGCCTCTTGCATCAATTTGTGTAGGTATTGCTGTGCTGGAGGGCCCCATGTATGCTGTAGGAGGCCACGACGGCTGGAGCTATCTCAACACAGTGGAACGCTGGGACCCTCAGGCCAGACAGTGGAACTACGTGGCCAGTATGTCGACACCACGGAGCACCATGGGAGTCACAGCGCTCAATGGAAAGTAAGTTGCCTTGTCTATATTCAACTCACAGACTATCCCAACATGGCCTAATGATAAAATTACACTATAAGGCAAAATATATTGTTGTCCTTCTGCTACTTTGTTTCCATACTGAGGCTGAGGTCAGTGGCAACCGTAACAGACACTGAGGGGGCAGACGAGTACAGGCAATGTGCAATAAAAAAAGGAATGCCAGTATTAGTGCAGAATTTTGAAATATTCTTCTATTTAAATGTTGAAGTTACCAGTGTTCTTGCATATTGTTGCATGTTTTAACTTTGTATTTAGACTTGCTTAAAATTTTATCATCATGTCTGCTTTTATTTTTGCTAAAGATAAGTTATCTCTCCAAAAAATAAATAAAAGCAGATACTGTATTATGTTAATCCACAATATTCAATAATCTGCAAGTTAATTTGCATAATGTACAGTAATAAATGAAAATGGAAAAATGAGAAAGAATCTAAAACACTACTGCATGCTTTGCTTTGGAAAATGGTCAACATTCAGCAGTAATGTAATACGTAACTTGGAATACAGCGTACAATAACATTGGCACGGTTGTATAACTTACAGTGTGCTGGTCCAAGAAAAGCAGAAGCGCTGTATTCAGCAGCTCAAGGCAGAAGCTGGTCTGATTAGTTTGATAATTTATACTGTGTAATCTAGACTCCATAAAAGCAAAACACTTCATGTATTTGTATGTATTAAATTCCTAACTGCGCTATTTGAAAGTAAATTAAGCAAGAAACAGACCAGCTCAGCCTAATTTAAATATGTTTCTGTGCTGAAGGAGAAAAGAGGCTGCTGCTGCTCGGCTACATCCAGAATTCAGTGTTAAAGTCGACGCTGAGTTATTTCTGCATCTAGGTCAAAAATAGACAAGAAGGAAACTGTTTCCCTAGCCTCTACTTTCTTGCTGTCGGGTCTTTGAGCTACAAGCACTTAAAACACTGATGTGATATTTCTGGAGGGAACACTCTCAAGGAAAGAGCCTTTGCAAGATGCTCTCCACTGCTCACTGCTATATCTCATAAAATCTGTCACATTATCACTGGTCTGTCACTATTCGACAACTGATATGAGTTATTCCTGCCAGAGATGCAGAGGTAGGTACTGTATGTACAGTATGTTAAATATTTGATTTTGAGCCTGTTTTGTTTATTTTCTTAGATTGTTTGCAGTAGGTGGTCGAGACGGCAGCTCATGTTTGAGGTCCATGGAGTGCTTCGATCCGCATACCAACAAGTGGAGCATGTGTGCTCCCATGGCCAAGAGGCGAGGAGGAGTGGGTGTGGCGACATACAACAACTTCCTGTATGCTGTAGGCGGACACGACGCTCCCGCCTCCAACCACTGTTCGAGACTCTCCGACTGTGTAGAGAGGTCAGTAAACGCTTCTTCTCTGGAGAAAAGACACAAACAAGAAAAAATGTTGTGCAAGCAGTTGATGGAACTCAGTCAAAGGTGGGGCTGAGGCTGTTGACTTTCTCTTAAGAACAATAGAGAGTTAAAATCATCTTGATCCCCACCCTGTTCCTGCATTTTGAGACATGTCGGCGTTATACTACGTGATACTCCACTGAAGAGATCATAGTTTCCACTGATTCTTTCATTTTATAGTATCTGGCACCATCTTGTGGCCACAATATTCTCCCGTATCTGAACCTAATGTGATGTAGGTAGAATGACACCTTCAGTTATAATTTACTGCTAAGAAAAACATCTCTTGTTTAAATAAATTAAATTGTTTCCCATTATTTGTGAATTCATGTAGGGATTCTATGATTATTGCAATAATGTTGAAATAACATGAAATGCTAATTGATGCCTTTATTTTGAGAGTGGTACTGATAGAAGTTTACTCAGTATAGATTGAATCATCTTTTTAGGTGGGCACATGACATCTATATATTGACATGTGTATTACCTTACAGTATGCTGTTTAATTTATAGACTGATTCTGACTGATACATATTTTCTGTGTCGTATCAGTTTGTAAGGAGTTCAATGATTTTCTGAAAACATTTTCAGCATTTGTTTTGACCTACTTATATTTCAATAGAGATGGGCAAACTGTAAACTTTTAACTTTTGCATGTTTTAGGCACTTTAACCAGTTTGTAAAATCAAATAATGAGTAACTTAGTGCCTACAGAGTCATATATTTGTATGATTACTGTAATTCTGTTTTACTTTTTTTACTTATTGTCTATGTGCATAAAATTATGTAGATTGCCTTCTGCCACATCTTTATTTTATTAATTTAACTTACTGATTTAAAGCTGCATAAGGCAACTTCAAACTTTGGTAGCCTCGAGTGTCATTAAAACATCAATGAATTTCAGAACATTTGAGTGATTTCACTACACAGAAATTATAGAAAGTAAATCATTTTCACCATCATTTTATCATCTTAGTGGTCCACATGGTAAAGAAAAAAACTACTTTATGCAGCAACTTCTTCCCTCGCTGATTAGTCCAGCTCTCTCTGGACCCAGCATCCGCCAGATGTTGTTCAAGAGACAGTTTTGCATTTTTGCTTTTTTTTCCAATTTGGTTCTCTGTCTGTGCTGAAAGAAGTTCCCATTAGTGACCATTCAGACATCTGTGATTAAAGAGGGCGGACATAAGGATGTCTCAATTAGTGGGGATGGGGGACTGTTTTCCACTGGAGATTTAGGCTGCTTGGATAGATGAATTTTTACAAAACTCTTTTCACCCTTCATCCTGGCGATGATAAACCATGCAGTACCATAATGCAAAAACAATCATTGACCAAATGTTGTAATTTCAGATATGACCCAAAGACAGACACGTGGACCACTGTGTCCTCCCTCAGCGTTCCCCGGGATGCAGTGGGTGTTTGCCTGCTGGGTGACAGGCTGTATGCTGTGGGAGGATATGATGGCCAGTCATATCTGAACACTGTTGAGTCCTACGATGCACAAAACAATGAGTGGACTGAGGTAATTACATCAACCAAAACTCATTTATTATGAGTATTTGTCCATCACAACACAAAACACAGTGCATGTGACTCATACTCTTAGATATTAGTAAAAATATTATGATGCTAATTCTGTTTTAGGGAACCTTTGGTTACATTTTTTAAGGAACTGTTGCTTGCTTTTGTCACACTTTGTTACTTTACAAACCCATTGGGTTCATCTGCTGAAGTCACGGAATCCTATCAAACATGTTATGGCTTGCTTTTCTTTTTTGCAACATATTTTTCCAATCTTGCCACTGCAACCCTCTTATCTGCATGAAGTCAAATGGGATTTTTTTTGAAGACAACCTCAGATGAGAAGCTGCATGTTAACCTCTCTGTCTTCCTGTAGGAGGTCCCTCTCAACATTGGCAGGGCAGGTGCCTGTGTGGTGGTGGTGAAATTGCCTTGAGCGCTTTGTCTCACGACAGCATGGGAAAGAAATGAAAAGAAGTTGCGAAGAAGAGTGGACAAACAATACAACAGATCAAGGACACATCCTTCGAGAGTCATGAGTTTTTGTTTTTTTTTCTTCCTCCAGATTTTTCTGAGGAAAACACAGACAGAGCCTTGCCCATAAACCATTGTTTCTATCATTAGTGCACACATCTGCCCACTGGGGAGGACTTGCTCAGAAACTGGAATGCAAGGCGCATTCTCTACATTCTCAACCGATCAAGAATTTTCACAGACTTGGCTAAGCTGTAGCAATCAGTGCCAAGTCTTTGTTGTACTGGTTTGTTATACTAGATTTATGAAAAGTTCTGTGTACGTCTTTAAGATATAGATTTACAAGTTTTGATCAAGTAAGCCTAACTACAGGTTAGATTACATTTCTACCATTTATAACATTTCCTATCAGTGCCATCACAAACAGTATATTTTTGGGTTTATATTTCCCTTTACAGCCACTCAAATAAAAATGTTATAATACATAGATGTAACTATGTATCAGTGTCTTTCCTGAGTGAGTGGTCTGAACAGACTCTTTAGCAAAAAGGACCACTGTGAACACTGAGGGTGAAGAGTTTGTCCAGGCTGAATTGCAGAACAGAGAGGAAATCAAACGTTTTCGCTGAAAAAATGTGTTTGGACATGTTTATAGTTCTTTTTTATTGAAACTGTAGCTACAGAACACCAAAGTCATTTGCTTGTCTTAGAAGTCTTGTTACGCATTAAATAAAGGTTTACAAAATTGTGAATTACAGAAAATATATCATATTGATATTTCACATTGCTGTACAGATTTTTGTGAACTTTCTGAAACTACATTTGTGTTGATAGAACCATGCCTAAACCAGTGTACTCTGGTGACTACACTTATTATTCTTTTGTCTTTATTTCTGGGCGCGCTAGCTGAGCAAATGTTTTATTTGATTTATACAATAGTGTATATCACTGTCTGTTCTGTATTTTTAAGTATATAATGCCTTCTGGGTCATGTAGATGATCTTCACTGACACAACACACTACATCCAAACTAATTACCCAAGTCTATGAGAGAATTTCAAGTACTGTTTTACATTTTTATGTGAAACACTCGAAAACCTGATTTCCACAGCACTTCACTGATGTGACTTTGATTAGAATTTTTAGATTTGTAGTTGGTTGTTCTGCTCTTAAAAGTAAAAGATAACTAACTTGTTCATGATGAGAACAATTTGTAACTGTAATTATAACATGTTTTGGGGGCCAAATGTTACTTTTTATGTTTTTATCCTAATTTTGTACAGCATGCAAACCTATAAATTAAATGACTTCAGTCTTCTCTGCATGTTCAAATCCATGTTTCGAACTGAATGTGACCCCTCAGCGGGCATATTTTTATTTCTCTTGTTGTTCTGCTTTAAGTAAACTAAACTGATTCTTTGACTAAACAGACTTGGATACTACTTTGATGTCAGCATTAACCTCTGTTTTGTTCTCATCTCAGCACCCACTTTTTAAATCAAGCAAGCATGTTTGTTGATATCGCTGTGTATTTTTCACTCTCATCAACAGACTGAGGACCAACTGCTACTGCTTTCCTTTGTTTTTTTTCACTGTTTACCCTCCAAATAGTTTTCAAATTCCCTCCTCCGCACTCTCCTATAGCTTGTTCGGTTTGATTGTGATGGTTTTTGCTTACAAAATACCAGCTTATGTGTCCACATGTACAGTTTTAATACAGAAACTTGCAGGTCTCTTCAGAATACACAAAATATTAGACACCCGTTAGAGCAAAACCTCCTTTGCACAATCCATATCTCAGTTGATTTGAAAATTAATCTCCTTCTCCAACCTTCTATTTCTGTTTATCTGCATCTCCTCCTGTCAGATCTTATAAAGGAAATCAATTAAGGACAATAGCTTTTCCCTGAAATCACCTCGTCAGAGTGTAAGATTACTGTCAACATGTAGAACATTTATCTTAATATATCTCTGTCCAATTAATTGGAGAAACATAGTGTTATGGCTGTAGGAACATGAGACCATAATGATGAAAATAGCTTCATCCAATTTGCCCTGCATTGGATTGTTGCAAATGTGGAAGATCCTTCTCGAATTCATACTTCTCTGTTATATTCATCCGTTGGTTTTAGCTTAGTGTTGCTCAATCTTCAGTTCCACATCTGTCAGACAAAACTGCTTTGTCTGTTTAGTTGCCACCCATATAGTAGGTTAGCAACCACAGCTAAACACACACAGTGATCTAAACAATGACAGTCAGTACCATGTTATGTGAGTATGATGCAATACGCTATCTAAAAGTCATCAGGTTTCCAAATCTGATTCAAGGGCTCAGGGAAACATGTGCTATATGACATTATTACATTATAGAACAGAGCTGGAAAAACCAACAAAACACAAAGATGACAAAGGACACTCTTACACAGGCTTAATTTGACTGTTGTTGCATTTGCAGTCAGAATTCTTAAGTTATAAAATTTACTGAAGCAATTTAGAGGTAAAGAGGTTCATTAAACTTATTATTATCCTATTGCAATCCTAACATGTAAGCCTTTTAAGTACTTAACATGATTGACATCACTTGAAATAAAACCTGATCTTACTTTTGAAGAATTTTTTCATTTCCTCTTGAACTTTGAATTAATTTAATCTGAATATTGCATGTTTCCTGATATTGTAGTCACCATCAATGCCATAATGAAATAATAAGTGCACTAATTAAAATCCACAAATCCACACCAAACTATTCATATTTACACCATAAAATAGAGCTATTCCTGAAATGATAAAGAATAATAATAGAGAGAATAATTAGGACGTTATGTTCTGGGTCATTATGGCAAATAAATTGAATATAAAACATACACTTAGAAGGAACATTTTCTTTTTTCAAGATTTCAACACTGAATGAATTTGTTTCATGTTTCCAGTGTTGAATGAATTAGAATAAAACCCACTGTGCCTTACTGATTTCCTTTTTGAAACCCAGAAACATTATAAAGGAGGAGATGGAGGAAAGAGAGGAACAGACATATTGCAGAATTCGTTTTAGGCTTTGAGACAAATGAGTAATGGATTTTGTTCATTCAATATAGAACAAAATAAAAAGGAAGTAGAAATAGGATGTTTTTTTTTGAGTGCAGAAGTCCCTGCAGTAACTTACATTGTCAAATTCAAATTCAGGCACTTTAATGAAAGGATGAAGTCAAATTATTCTAAATATACATCCATCCATTTTGATTTTGTTAGAGAGTAATCAGCTTTGTTAATTTTAGCAATTTTGGTTTTAGTATATTTCCACCACCATCACACACAGTCAGTCTGCTCTTTCATGGTGATGTAATCATATCATAAATTATCCAGAGAGGGTGCTGTTGCACTGCAGAGGACGTACCAAACCACACTTACCACCGCAAAAGGCAAATCAAAGATCTCCAGTACCATTACTGTTCATAATAAATGTCAACTAGCATTAAGAATGCCAAGGACAAATACTTGAGCTAATAACCCTGCATAATTATTGAGACATGATGATGAAATGTTGGGAAATTGGATGTTAAGTCGTCTCCTTCTCTTACTTACAAATGAGCATCTTGCTGAGTTTTAAGGAGAAGCCTACGAGCAAGATGAGTTCTGACGTGAGAGATGATTTGTCAGGTTTTAAAAGGATTTTGGTATCACAAAAGTTTGAACAATCTCTTATAATTGTGTGACAAATGTAGACAGACTGTTCTATTTTTGATCTCTGCTCCTAGCCTTTTTTTTCTTATTTTTTTTAGGAGTGAGGGAGCAGCTCTCCCTCGTATTTTATTCTTTTTTTTGTGACAGTGAACAGAGATGGAAAGTGATGAGAGAAAGATGCAACAGCACAGCATGAGTTGCAGACATTGTACAATATTGATTGGTGGTGAAGACATACAGTACGTGTACTAGGTTGCTTTCTTATGTAATATATATTTTTGGATTTAGGAGACATGAAAGCTTTCATAAATTAAAAATCATTGCAATACAAAAATAACATGTTACAGTCATTGAGTTTTGATTTCACCAAACATTTTCTTTTTTCTGTCAGATAAATGATAATGCAGCATAATTGTTTGCTGTCAACAGTCTCAGAACTTCAGTGCAGATCCGTTGGCCTAATGCTCACTGAAGAATGCCTGAGAAAAAAAAAAGGATTTGGATGGTTTATTTGTCAAGACACAGTGTTCTAAGAAAGACTGAGAATAATAATAATAATAAAAAAATATATATATAGCATGTGAGGGATCATCTTCACCACAGGGACAAAAGACAAGATGGATCCCTCTACAAGTGCCACAACAAACTGTCAACTTAGAATAAGATTGTCTCGTCAAGCCTGCTTAAATAAGCCTGTTAACATGGCACTTTTGACATCTTGCAATGTAGTGCCGTGTCAGGCAAAATGTTGTGTCTTCTCTTCCCAGGTGATGGCAAATTGATTTTACACTGCAACATTTTTTTTGTCAAGCGTCTGAATTCAGACAGAGATTTAACATATTGCACAGGCAGCAGGACAATATCTAACTGCAGAGACGTTCGTTCCCGTTCAGCGAACAATCCAACCTGAAAAATTACCTGCTTACCTGAGGAACTACAATGCAAACTATAGCCTTTAAGTGACACCGGCGGTGATGAAGTAGTTAGCTGAGCTTTCATAAGTCCACCACAGATACAAAGAATGACAGTTGCTTTTCTCGTCTGATCAAAGGCAGCAGACAAGTGCTGTAGAATGTTTCTCCCTCCATCCTCCCCCCAAACCCTGTCTCTGTCTAATGATAGTTGAATACATTGTCATCTCATTATCTTTGAAGAGGGGAAAGATCCCTCCCGTATGAGTGGGCACTGTGTCTCTTGCCATCAGACGGGCCCTGAGATTGGTGAAGCGCATTCTTGTCTCATTATGTTGAGTGAGAGATATCAGACACATCCCATCTGCCTAACGCTTTCCACACACATACCGCCATGCTTCAGCCATACACGCTGCTACTGAATCCGTAGTTCTAAATCTCAGCTAGAAGACTCGTATAAGAAGCAGGCTGGGACACTGCTATTAACTAAATCACTGCACAGTTAAATATGAGCCAGTGCGGGAATACTAACTTTGGAATCGGATGAGTACAAGCAGGGCTGGATACCAACAAAGAGCCCGTGACATGCATCTATTCTGCATTTCATATCATCATTAATGTTGCAGCCTATGATGCAGTTTGTTTCTTAATGGTTTTAAACTAGAACGCAGAACTCATTTACCCCCAGGGCAACTGGCTGCAAGGCTTTTTTCTGGTTCCTTCTGACAAATGAAAAGAGAACAAAATTTCACTTCTACAGTCCCTCCCTATTTTCCAATTTGCAAACCTTCTCCAGGGTAAAGAAACAGAACAGAGAGGAAGAAAACTCTGAACATATTACAGAATCACACAGTCTGATGCAATGACACCACAAACTACAGCCTCAAAAATAAACACACACATATAGAGCATCATACTTCTTAATTAACTTTTTAAAATTTTCAGTTTTCAGACACTAATTTTGGTGCTTGTGTGACTATTCTAATGTGAATGAGTAGTACCCAAAGCCAAAAGCTAACAATAACTTGTGACAAAAGTGCCAAATTGGTCCCAGTTTCTCTTGACTGGCTCTAAAAGATGTCATGGGCCGATTGCCAAAACATCTTATCGTGGACACAGTACAGTGAAACCACTACACTGATATACATGATGGATGTCAGATCAAAATGAATCCAGCCATGTTTTTACCAGCTTTGAATTCATGCATGGGAAAGCCTGTCAGGGGCGAGAGATGATGTGGACACTGGCTCTCACTGTTTGTCAAGATTTTACATCCCTCCCCCTCACTACTCGTTTGAAGCTAGTCATCTGCTGTCTAGCAGCTTGCTGCCAATACGCCTGAGAATCTAGATTCAACATTTGTAGACTTCTCACAGGAATGAATGCAATTAGACTGTTTTGTGGGTGTAAAACATCCCTTTGCATACACCATGCAATCTATCATTTTAATGGGCCTCAACTTTCCCAGGAAACATGCTTTAATTTGGTAACTACACTCGTCTATTTCTTATTTTGTGTGTCTAATTCAGTCAGGAAACCAGTGACCCATCAATGGCACATTTTTTCATAGCAGTTTTGCTTCTTTAGAAGGCTGGATGGAATAAAAGAAACACAGAGCTAAAAGCACACTTTTAAAAGTTGAGCATCAAATGATGTTTTGACATCAAATGGAATAATGAGGAAACATCAAAACCTGAAAAAGAATCACATACGCAAACAGCCCAATTCTTTAAATAAGACGAGTTGTTTGTTTTCTGACTGATACAGCTGTGACAACAAAGTTGCTCTTGTCCAACTCACTTTCTAAGCCTTTACAGCATTCAGAGAACATCATGTCCACTTCAATAATAAATTCTCCCTCTTTGAAGGACGCACACAATATACATTTTACTGCCTCTTTTTTTCAGATGAATCTTTGCAGTGGGAGGAAAAAAAGCATCTAGAGTTGCTTGTGTGCCACTATTGTGTCAGCTATGCCTCTTACCCCATATGATCTTTCTCTTGGCACATTACAGCTGCCCCTGCAAGGCCCGCTTATGAATTGCCTCCAGAACTAAATCACTTCCTTTGTCAGACATGACTGCTTTTCTTTCCCAGACCCATTGCTTACTGCTATTGTTAGCGAAGATGAACGGCCCACGACAATTAAAGGTGTGGACCATTACTTCTGCTGTAAGGAAGGTTAGGCCTCATGCTTTACAGCCTGAAGGGAGAACATTGCAATATCTACATCTGTCATCTAGGGCCATAATGGAAGGTCTTGGAGTGGACTAGAAGCCAACAAATGTCCACTGCTCTGAATGCACTGGGTCAAGTTTATACAGCCATGTCAGAGGTCTGAGGGATGCATGGCAAGAATATTACTGAAACTTACTGAAAGTTGAAGAAATGTACTGCAAATACAGAAAACACAAGCATCTGAAAAGCTGCAAGACCAACTACGGGGCACACTTAAACCGATTAATATGTCAATTACTGGGCAATGGTGATTAAAAATTAGCTAACAATGTTTATTTTAGTTTTAACACTCTGATAAGGTGACTTTGATATAAATGAATTAATATGTATTAATTGCTTGCATGCTTATCAGTTTTAATTGTTTGTTGTTATTTGTGTTGTGACTATTGTTGGGCAGTTACGGTAATATGATAGAAAAGATTACAATTTGAAATTCAATAATTACATTACAGTAAGGCTCCATTTGACAATTTGGGGTTTACTTGTTCTCTGTCTTTCCAGGGGTTTGATGGAGGGAAATAAATTAAATAAATGCTGTCTCTGTGTGATCAGACCCGTTAGCTTAGTGCAGAGGATGGAGGTGTGGGAAAGCAGCTAACTTCTACCAAAAGTAACAAATATGTGACTTCCAGTATCTCCAAAGTTATTTTAATGAATGCTCCATGTCATCAGTACATACCTCTAAACTGTAGGGTGGCTGCTTGGTAAACCAGAGGAGGTTTTGGAGTTGTTTAAAGGCACCTTTGACGGAGCTAGGCTGAATAATGAAAGTAAAGTAACAAGTAATTTAACTAATTACTTTTGCTGAGTGCTTAAGTAATTAGCAAAGCAGTGTAATTGTTTTTTTTTAATGATTAATACATTGATTAAAGTTTTCAGGTAACTTGCCCAGTGCTGGTTGTAACTATTTTTGTTGTGATATACAACTTGCAGCATTGCTTCACTTTCTTGTGTTCCCTATTTGCACATCTCTTAATGTTGTATATGTGTTGTCAGATTGGTGAATGTGTTTCTTGTTTCTTGCTATGTGTTTTCTTCAGTTGCAGAGCATTGAGCTCTCTTGGCTGCCATAAAAAAAGAATAAAAAGAATGTGAAAAAAAGAGGAATATGCAAATGTTAATACATATGTCTTTTTTATAGTATATAACACATTATATCTAGACTGTATTATTCAAACTAAAATTCAAACTGAGATCATTACCTTGAATACTGCTTTATTGGTTTATACCAAGTATTGCTCTCTGTTTACTCCGTTTGTTTGCAGTTCCAATTTCCTGTGGGATGTGTAGATTCTGAACATCATAAAAATCAAATCAATAAATATTAATTTTAAATTGTTAAATGTTTATGTATCTGGTCATGATGAAATAAAAAAAAAACACTGTGTGATTCAGTGATAGCTAACTGAAAAGCAAATGTTATCATAACTAATGTCAGAGAAACAAGCAATGCTCCATAAAAGAAAGCAACATTTTGTAAAACTGATGTAAAAGCTTTAGCTCAGCCAAAGTCACCTCATGTACTGTAATATGGTGACACAGTTGTTTGATTCATTGATAAACTGACTGACTTGTTGATTGTTTTGCTTCTAATGAACACATATTGTACCAAATAATCTTTGAGACAATAAAAGTTAGTAGTAAAAGAACGCTTAAGTCATAAACTTTACACTTTAGTTGCTTTTTTCTGGCATCATCTTTGGTGCCAGCCTGTTGTGTTTTTGTACAGCACTTTCCAGAGACTTTTTTTTTATGAAGAGTGGTGTAATGACTGCTGGTGCTATCTTATTTTTTTCAGCCATGGTGCTTTGTGCTAATCTATCCTCTTCTCCCTCTGTTTATAACAAAAGACAAAATCTATAAAAGTAAAATGTATTCCTTCTTGTGCACTAACGTTTTTTCCAAGGAAAGTCCTGCCAAACATGAGCAATTAGGGTAAAAAAAGGGGATTCCATTCTGTAAAAATACTTTATAATGGATTACTTTCATCTTTAAATCACTTTAAAATCTTCAAATGTATCTTACAGGAAAATGTACTTTATTGAAAACTATATAGAGACTTAAAGGTTTGGTCAAATCATCTTACATCTTTGAGTAACTTCTCCCTAGACAATACAGATGTGACACATATACATATACATGCACAGAGATGAAATGACATTTATATGAACGTGACAAGAAAATGAAAGTTCTAAAGTAAAGTGCAAGTACAATGGTGTGATATTGCAAAACTGAACACTTCTGCTACAACATTCCAGCTGTAGGCGATCTGGTCTATAACTACCTACAGATGGGATCTGAACACAGACACACCAGGGCGATTTAATCAATTTTTAGAACATTTTGTTTCTTGCTTAACCCCAGGCAATCAGAATCACACAGGCAAAACCCACACGGCAGCCATATTGCCAGGAGGATTGCCCACGGTGGACAAAAGCTGAACCTTTCTTATCCTCCTATAGCCTTGCGTCTGAATCTGAGAGCGTATGCATGCAGATAACAACTTCAAAAGATTCATTCTCTTCTTACTACACATTTTTTTTGCAGGAAAATCTCTTGTACTCAAAGTAGCCTGATTCTTGTGTTACATAGCCTTTAGCTTGGTAAAGAGCTTTCCCTTCAAATTCATCCTGAGGCAGGCTCATGCCTGATACCCCTGTTTGACGTGCAGAGGTGTTGAATTATTTAGAGTGAATCTGTATTTTGTTATAGAATGGAGTGGGAAGCAAGAATACTAAAATGTATCAAGTTACAGGGTATGAAGGCTGCTTTGGGTGAATTAAGCACAGGATATTGACCTTGTAAATACTGGGTTTGTACACCTGATCATTACATGACTTAATGTTTCCCCTGTTGCCCCTAAGCACCTCACATTTTAACAAGTG
Source organism: Thunnus thynnus (assembly GCF_963924715.1). Taxonomy (NCBI): domain Eukaryota; kingdom Metazoa; phylum Chordata; class Actinopteri; order Scombriformes; family Scombridae; genus Thunnus; species Thunnus thynnus. The sequence continues at coordinate 18,275,871 of NC_089525.1, forward strand.
AAAGTGTTCTCAAGAAAAAATTCTCAGGAGAGTAGTGCTTGTGAGCTGGCTTTTAATGACTATAATCTCTACAGTCAATACATGTGACAAATAGTCAGTAAAATGTTACAGCAGTCCTAAGCTAACAGGTCAGTGTTTTAAAATAAAATAAAACAAAAACATGAATATAGTGCCAAGACAAACAGTGAATGCCACCGTTTTATTGTGTTCAAGCTGCCCCTTCTCTTGCTTTTACTCTGTGCTGTATACTTTATGTCCTTCACAGCACAGGAAACCATGCATAAAGACCAGGCTTCCCAGCATGCCTCAGGCTTTCCAACATACTTGCCAGCAGGATGCAACACTGTGAAAGGTGCTGCCTCTTTAAGTCTCCTGTGTGGCATGTTAAGCAATGGTAATCTGCCGCAGTGCAGACAATAAATTCCACTGCATAACTAAGCGTCGCCATGGCATCGTACCTGGATGGAATATCATATGGGCAGATGGAGGGATAGATGGATAGAGGCCATGCCCCTTGCAGAATAAATATGTGTCACTAATGTTGACACAAAAGGGACAAAATCTGACAACTACTCGCAGTGCCGTGTCTTGTCCATGCGCTGTATTAGAGGAGAAAAAAATAGGACTGTGCATTAATTATTTCCCCTAGCTTAGTGGCGGTTTGGTCAGCATGCGATTCATCTGTTCAGTGCAACAATGGAGCACAATGCTATGACAAATCTGAAGGCCTGGGCTGTCTTCCCAGTTCCCAAAAGCTTAATAGTGTGCCATGTGGAATGATGTAATGCTTAAAACACTGCAAAACTTGAGTGCTCACCAGCTTTAGTGAGGGCAGGGGAAAGAGGGAGAGACAGACCGGAGAGAGGGAAAAAGAGAAAGAGAGACAGAAGGAGACTCAAAGGGCCTGATTACTGCATATCATCTAGAATACAACTTGTACCACACAAATCTCCAGTGAGATCCCCATACTGTTTGAGTATGATAACAGAAATGAAAAGCTAGTTTGTGTTGAGGCTCTCTTTTCACAGCCGCCTCGCAGTGTTGAAGAAAGTGATCTTTCGAATGTTCACTGCATGACTTAGACAGCAACTCTGCAGTTATTTGACAAACTGAAAGCCATTTCAGGCTGTCACAAGCAAAATTATTTGGAACACCCTGTAGCAAGGACCTATAATCCCCAACAAAGAAATGTTATTATTCACAACAGTGTGAACAGAGACACACCAAAGCTGCCCTGCACTAAGTGCGGGTTTTGCTACAGGTTTTGATCATTTTTTCTCAATTTTTTTATGAAAGATATTAGACTGACTTTTCATTCTTGTCCCTTCTTTCAAGTACAGAAGATTAAAGGATGGTACTCTATAGCAAACACAGTAACACTTGATAAAACAGCTCTTTACATACAGTAGATATTACTTCTTACATGAAGGAAACCAGTGACAGCATGCTTTCAAATGTAATGACAGATGCTAAATCAAATGCAATGAAATTATTAATGGCATTATTATCCAATTGTTCTAATCCATTCATATGATCTCTTCTGTAAATGTGTTTGCCTCAATATGCAATACTAATGATTCAATTATTTAGAGGTAAATTAATACAACATTGCCTAAAATCAGCTTTTCATTCTGCAGACAGTAAATTAGGGATATTATACCATAATGAGTAACTAATAATAAAAATGTGCTATTGCTTCCAACTTCAACAATTTAAGTTATACTTTGTTGAAAGTGAGGCAAAATACCCATGTCAGGTTAACAAATGTCTATAATCACTAAAATTACAAAAATAATATTATGTTCCAAGAAGTTCATCCAAAGCACATCACCATGGCATTTACATGACTTGAAATAAAAATCTGATATGATTATTTTTTATCCCTAACTGCAGTCTGTGGGCATATTTCAGCACCTCACACTGTGCAAACATTCACAAGGAATACATATCAGATCTCAATCAGAGACTTCCAGAGTTGTTTTAAGCCTCTCTTTTAAGCCTCTCTTTTTATTATGTTACCAAAAAAAATTACATTATGTCATTAGGCAACATAATTGCAATTTGTATTTTAAAAATGATTTAGAGTAAAAAGTATTAGATCCAAGGTCTAATGAGGTCTGATTCTTAAAAGGTCTCATGAGTGTAGTTTCTTTATGGTAAGTCTTTATTATTGCATGACACAGAAATCAATTACAGTTTTATAGAGAATCTTGATCCCTTATGGGGAATTCAGCAAGGAACACTTTGCATTTTTACAGGTCTGCCGGATTTAGACAGTAATGAAAAGCGTTCACTAGTGACATGTCTGTGGTGTTTTGAAGCCAAATGCATGTTGAAACAAGCCTTCTCCTCCTTCTAATAATTCATTTGGTGGAAAACAACAGATAAATACCACTATCCACTACAACTCTATCCAGCAGTACCTGACTGAAATACTTTACTGTGGCTATTGGTGGCTGTATGACAAACTTGGTATCCAGCATTCATTGTCGATTTTCTATTTCAATTCAGATCCCAGACCAATTTGTTTCAGCCCGTGGAAACACGCTCTTTACTATGCATGGCGTTCTAATACCCTTGGCCCTTTTGGACAAAAGGAAGAGCAGAGAGCCAGGGGCATTTCATTTCATGCTCTGCCTCCTCAACCCCAGATGTTCACCTCGAAAACATCTCCACTGATACAGGTAGGAGCTTAATGGCCGGCAAATTGCCCCGAGCTCAGGTAAATGAAATGCAACCTCTGTATAATTTTAATTGAGAACTCTGGATGGAAATCAAATGATAATGAGCTCCATGCATGGAAAGTTTTCAAGTAACAGTGAAATTTGTGTCTGGTGTGTAAGTGCAGTTTGGGCTAAGGTAAATGGCTTTTTCCTTGCGAGCTTCTCTTCATTTTAATTGTGGATTGCAAGGTGTAATAAACGAGTTGGTCATCACTTAGCATCTGGTAAATGAAGCAGAGGATGTACACACCTCTGAATGCACAATGGTGCTCCATATTTACAATTCAATCCGACAGGGTGCCTATTAGAAGCCATAAAGCTGCTCAACTGTTAGATAAGATACCCTCAATAACCCCACACCTCCTCCTTCTCACCCCCTCCCCTTCTACACAGACACGCATACTCAGGTCCTCTGCTTAACATTGTTCAGTTGATATGTCTTCATTTATTTTACATGTTTTCTCTGCAGGTATTTGCTTTGCTTCATTAGTACCAACACAGAGAAGTGCCCTCATACATCATCTGTTATTCTTGTTTTTGGGCGAGGTTGTAGTTCATGGTAGCCTGAATTGCCCAAAAGTGGGTGTATAAAATCCATTATAGCAAGCTAAAAGTAGCTACTGTTATCAACTCAGTCAATCAGCCAGTGAGATCTTTATTTTGGTCGTTATGTCTTCAATCTACTCCTCTTAAGTTCTTGCTGAGTTTTATTTAGACATTTTGGATAATACTGTAATGGAAAACAAATTTGAGAGGGAGGAAGCTTTTGAGAGTTAAACATCCCCATCAACAAATGTATTAGTGCTAATTACTAGAATGTTGGAGGAATATTTAAAAAACTGAACTGTTAATTAAACCTGCATTTTTTGACCACTCGGGGCTAGTGCACCAAGCTGTAAATCATGGATGTTGCAGCCCAAATAGTATTTTCCACATAAACCACCATTATAAAAGAGACATCTGTAAAATTTTGACAGGGCACTTCTAACAATGTAAATGATTACTCTCTGTATTATGCATTTTTGAATCCATGAAGGTTGTGTATTTGTAAAACTTTCCCTGAGCCTTGAAAGGTGACTTTTATGTGTGTGAAGTCATCCCTGTGTGAAATTTATGGGACGAATGGGAACAGGCAGGTGGGCCAGTGGGACAAACATTAATATGCTGTCGGCCGCACAACACGTAAGCAAAAATGGCTTTTGCGCTTGTTGAGCAATTTTCATTCAGATGCCATTTTGGAGTCTGGTATCCAGTTCTTATCATACATCCATGCTGTAAACACAACCATGACATATTATCACCTTATACAGTTGATATAGCAAGTGGGTTAGCATAGAGTATAAGAGCAGCGTGAGTGACTCAAAATCAGTATAGTTTGGCTGTAAAACCAAAACAATGAGCTGAAAGATGCTAAAATCATCTGTAGAACTGAGGTGAACTGCAGAATCTGTTGATGATTCTTTGTGGATTTGTCACCACAAGCAATATCTTTCACAATACACAACGTAATTTGATCCATATTAAATAGAAAAATATATAGATTATTCCAGATTTATCATTATCATCATCATTTATTCATGAGAAGCAACATCCCTCTCTAAACTGTAGATTTATACCACAGTTGTTGGCTGAAAGCAGGTCAGTCAACAGGTGTCGGTGACATTGCGGGTGCACTGCACTGTGGGACAGGCTTGAAAGACTCAGGGCAAACCAGATGTTGCCAATCTGTCAAATGAACTTGCACCATTGCGACAAACATAGTATTTGAAGCAAAACTTGAGTGACAATGACATGATTAAAAAAAAAGATGGGGGTGCTCAAGTGTTTGAAATACTACCGAGAGCCAGGCTTGTGAACAGTTTACCAAAAAGCAATTTATATACAGCAAATTATATGTCTTCTTGGCTGTGTCATTTGACATGTGGTGCAGAAGTGCAAACTAACTGAAGTGCTGGAATCATCTCCAGACACTACTTCTTATTTGTCACCTGTCTCATCTCTCCCAGATGTTCACAAGGGTCCTAATGATGTGCTCTTTCTCTCCTTCTCTCTCCTATCTTCTTCAGGAAGAGCATGGGATTTGTGCTCTGCCTGAAGTTGACTCTCAAGTATGTTGCACATGTACACAAGCACACACATATGCACACATAGATACATACACTTAGGGCATGGATGGACCATATTCGAAAGCCTTCTGACAGGCAGCAGGTGATGGCGCCAAGGCCAGCTGCTCTTGCCCCACCTCTGCTCAGCTGTCCGAGCCCAGAACAGCCTTTGAACAGCCTATTACCCCGACACAGCACCGGGGGAAAGCAATCAGCTCCAGAGGTACACCGCTCTCACACCAGATGGTGTGGGAGATGAATCGAGCCATTATATTAGGGCTGGATAATTCCTCAGATGAAGCTAATTAAAAAGAAAAATAAGTGCTATCCTCCCTCTTCTTACCTCCTTTGCAATCTGAATGGAAACTCTGCTGACAGCCTTACACTTCATGGAAAAATAGAGAAATAGTCTTTTCTTGAGATTCTTCAGATTAACTTTCCCTCAAACATCAATAAATAAAAAGTTTCTTTATAAAATGAGATAGCTCTATTTGAAAAAACTGACACTTGATCTTACCAAAAATGACTGACAGCACAATCTGAGTCTTCTTTTTCAGACAAAGAATGCCGCTGACAAAGAAGATACACTTTGCAGGCAGGTACCTGTGTGTTTTAATTTAACTGAATAAGATCATAATCTGATTAGATCATTGGCTCATTATCACTTTATCCCAATATGTTTATAATGCTTTGGGAATTAACACTTCAGCTGCAGAGGCAGTTAGATTATATAGACACGCTTTTATGAAAATTTTAGGCACCATCACATTAGGAAACATAGAATTCTTTTGAAAAAGATTTCAACAGCTTCAGTAAAGATTTAAAAATAACCCTTTTTTGTACACAGTTAATGTCACTGGTAGTCATTAAAGCAACGCACAGAGGCACAGCATCTTACTGATTTTAGGAATTCTGGATGGAAGTTTACATGGGCAGCTGTGTGAAATTAACTTTGTCCCTGCTATTGTTTGTCGTCACACCTTGAAAAATACAGCCGAAAAAGTATGTCAAAGAGCTCTGTAAATATGGTACCTGCATTGGCTTAAGCTCAAGCAGACAGAGACGGGCGACACCAGAATATGAATCTCACTTAGCTTTAAAGGATTTAGGTAAACTCTGAAACAGTGCTTATTGCTCTCTTATCCACTTTTGTGTTAATGAAAAGCATGTCCTGAATCTGTCAAGGGAGATTAGGTGAATATCATTCCTATTGTCCTTTTGCCAATGTAGATTCACTGTATCCACAGGGATTATAGTCCAACCCATTCCACGTGTATTACCTCTCTCCGCCAAAGGAACTTAAGGAAAGGTTGAGCTGATGATAAGGACCAGAAATCATATGTCACAGGAAACTCAGACTACATGAAATTACATCAAAGGTGGATACTATTTTGACTACACAGATCCAATACACTGTCCCTAAATCAAGGTAATGAATTTAGGATGTTTTTTGGGGGTTTTTTGGCAATGGAAGATTAAAGATCATAATAATGATTTTTTCTTATTTTTTTCTGATGAAATTGAAAAAATGTGTAATGTCTTCAAATCCGCCTGTCCTCAAAAGAAAAACAACAGTATAGTTAGAAAATTCAGCCGGCAAAAATGACATACAGTTACATTTGAGTGACAGACGCCATCTAGCGGCTGCAGTAACTCAGAGAAGTGATGCAGTTCAAATGATGTCAATGTAAGGTGACATATTTCCATAACTGGTGGTGGAGGGCTACATAGATAGATAGCAAAAAGTGGACTTAGCTGCAGGAGACCGCTGTTCACTTCTCGTTTCCAGCTGTGAGTTGGGATAGTATTTTAAAAACCGTAACTATGACTTTAACCCACATCACGTTTCAAGTGATAATTTTAACCCAAACCATGATCTTTCTCTAATTCTTAACCAAGTGTTTTTTGTGCCTAAACCTAACCAGACCTTAACCACAGCGTTGTCACAACATAAAACGTCATTGTTTTTTAACAGTGATTTGTAACGGTTTTGGAAAGCAACAATAGAGGCAGCATATTAGAAAACACTCCTATGGGTCATTCTGGAGTGCATAGTGCAATCGACCTATGAGGTCATTTAATCATGAGGATGTGTTGCTTTAAATGCACCACATGAACATATACAAAGATTTTTCATTATTTGAAAAAAATAGATCAGTGATTCAAAAACATTTAACACATACAATACACAAGGAATATACAGTAAAAGAAAGAGAACAATAGTGTCTGTTGTATAGGAGCGATTTAGTCAGGTCTATAATCAGTAGAAAGGAAGACACATTTTTAAAAGAAATATCTATATTATAATAGTCATTGAATCAATGGTTTAGTCAATTGGTAACAAATTGTGTATTCCCCTTGTTTATCTATATTCCTTATCATACCATAAAATGTTGGTTTCCTACCTCTCATGGTGGCAGACATTTGGTATAATGTGTGCTCAGCCGGCATTTGTTCATCCTATGTGTAAAAAAAGTTTTCATTGGCAGCTCCAAAAATAAACTCTTCAGCTCTTCTGGAAGTTTTTCTCTAGCTCTCAGTGGCCCAACACCACAAAACAGACTTTCTATGTTGATGTTTCCTTTATATGCCACCAAAATCTATATCAAGGTGAAGTTATTCGTATTCAGAACTGTGCTGTGCTGGAGCTTAACTCTCAAATTGGGCACAACATCAGAAATATTTAAATCACTCATCTCAAGCTCCTGCCCCATGGCTTTTGAAATCAGGGGCAAAAAGCTCTTGGCCTTAATTCCAAGAAAACGGACAGGTTCACCTGCCAATGCCTGGAGACACCTTGAGGGCTTTATCATGAAAAATTGCATCAACCGAATTATATTTTTAAATTAGCTAGTTAAATTAACACTTTACATTTACATAGAATTTCTTGAGATGAAGCCATATCTACCCTAGACATTTAATACATTTGCAGCTTAATGATTTGCTGTTTTTTTTTTGTCTTTTACAACAGATAAAAAATGTTTTATCAATAAAAAGTCAATAATGTCATACCATTTTCAATAAACTAACTGCAAAAATAAACTTTATTTTAAAATTCATGATTATAGCACACTTAAAGATTTACAGTATGATTAAAGCAATCAAACGTCTTATTTCGAGAGTACTTCATTCACCGCAGCAGTAAATTATGGCACATGTCACTTAGAGGAGTGAATCCCAGTTATCAAAGGTCATACTGCTTTGTTGAACACTTCTGCTGCAGCCAATACAACGTTTAGAGTTGAGGACAATGTTCTCCGCACATGTTCAGCATTTAAAAAAAACTCTGCAAAAAAGCCAGCTGAGGATGTCAGCTCGAAATAGAAAAAAAAATTGAACACAGACAGAAAATGCAAAGCAGCCAATTATGTAGTCTGTGTAAGTTGGTGTTAGTTGAAAATACATCACAGGCATGGCAGTTGCTGTCTGAAAACTGTTAAACATAAACTTTATTTTAAGGCGCATGTGCAATGGTCAGCAATGGAAAGGAAACAACAGAAGAACCTCTGGTCCATTATTATTAAAATGCTACCCAAACCTGCAATTTATTGCTTTTCACTGTTCATTTCTCATTTAACTAAAATGAAACAATGTGAAAGTAAATCAAGCTCTCTGCTCCACCATTTTTTCCTTACTGACAGATGAGCTATGCCTTTTTTACAGATCCATCACCAGGACGAAAGTGTGAACACACACAGCACAGAGCTGAGGGAATTTAAAGAGTGAATATACAATCATAATACATGTATGTCTACAAGTTCCCATCCACAGAATGCAATTTGTTTTAGCCAGTAATGTAGTCAAGAATATGTTTAATCATTTCCATGGTGTTGAACATTATAATGCTGATATTATAGAGCACACGAGAATCACCTGCTTGTCTAGAGAAATTTGGTACTTTAAACTTAAGGTAGTTCAGAGCTTTGAAGAGGACTGAAGGCACAAATGAGATTGTCAGTGCCACAGGTTACAGTCTATCCCTGAAGCCAAGATGAGCTTAAAAATTCATAGAGTATCGATCCCTACTCTTGAGCAAAGTAAAATACCACATATAAAGGCAATATTGATGTATACAGTACCTGCAGTATAATGTTTAAGATACAGGTTCAGTGGACCACATATTGTAGGTCCAAGAGGAGGTCTGATCTGATCTCAGTGATGTGCAGGTCCTCTAACCTTGGAAAATTTGTAGGGCAGGACTTTTTTTAGTTTACACAGGAAAAGAACAAGGGGAAAGTTGAGGGGTTAGGGCTGTGTGTACATGTATGTGTTTTGCTTGTACAACAACAAAAGAATAGGTTCAGGAGTATTGAAGTGGATGTATAGATTGTAAAAAACTTAGAAAAGCTTTTCTAAATAGGCACAGATTAGCTGTTTACAGAAATACAAGCCATGTTAATCAGATTTTTTAGGTGTTAAAAAGTCAATCAATCTGGTCATTTGGTTTTCTCTGTACAATTGTAATTTACAGCCAGCGCTCAGCCCCGTTTAGCAACTAATCATGCAAATGGCATCGAGAGTGCCACTTTTGTATCTTTCATAGGAGACACTCTGTGCCCACACAAAATAGACATTTACACACATAAGCACGCACACATCCACGCAACAGCAACACAAAGATACACTTAAAAATACATACTGTAGACGAACATCACAAAATTTCCATACAGTTATCGTTAACAGCAATTCCATCATGCAGAAGCTGTCGGACTTTATGAGTGATATACAATCAGTGGCAAAAGTAATCCATAAAATAGCCATGCACTTGTGCAAGGTGTAATTTCCATTTCAAGATGTGATTGCATGCAGTTGCTGAGTGAAGTGAATTGGAATACTGTTTATATTTCTTTTCTTGATTGATTTTCTTATCACCAGCTGGATACTGCATGATTTTGAATGTTTTTCTTGCATCTTACCGCACAAGATGCCCAGTTATGGACTTTTTCTCTATCTGATATTCAAGGCAGTGTTTGTTTGTTTCACAGACTCAAAACTGATCGCTATTTAATGACCAATTTCATGTCCAAAATCTCAACACCACGTCTTTGGAAAGAGACTAATTCAAACTATGAGCGACCATATAACTGTAAATAGTATATGCAAAACAGATATGAACATGGTGTAAATGCAACCTTGAAATGCTAATATTTCGCAAGTCTCAAGAGTTTCCCTGACAGATACTCATAAGAATAGTTTGATGTTTATGTAAATCATATCTTGCTGACAGATGTAATGCTGTCCTTGGAAGTGCAAACAAAGAAAAACGGGGAAGGGGAAAGTGAGCACTGAAGAGCATGTCTATTGTTTCGACAGCTTGTGTCCCCAGCATCTGGCATCAAGCAGGAACAGCATGTCAAGATTAATGAAATGTTACTTTTATTGATCTACAGCTTGCAGTATATAAATATATACTTCTTTAGAAACTGCAGACACTCATATCGTACACAACAGCAAGTGCAAGCTCAGTTTGTCAAGTTTCTGAAGTTTTAGGGCTTGCAAACTCAAAAGGATCCAGCCATACTGTACCACAATTTAAAAACAAATGTTCAGCGCACGGTTTAGGGAATAGATAATCTTAATGTCTTCCTTGCTATATTCCGGGGCTTTAAATTCCAATCAATGAAGTGAAATTAAAGACCATGTGAATGACTTTCAGCGCGAGTCGACTGAGCGGACTTGTTAGTGGGAGCAGGGGCACGGTGACAAGAGCGTGGCAGAGACTGCTCCCTCACTCTCCTCTCCCCATTTAATTTTCCAATCCACTTCCTCCACATAGTTAGGAGAAGTGAGTTTTGTTCTGGTTTGATACACCATCTAATGAGAGCTACTAAGAGCCTGTTGAAATCATTCCCTAATAACACATTCTGAAGGCTGCGAATGAGGAATATTTTCCCTCTATCTCTCCATTCAGAGTTTAATACATTTTTTCACTCACCTCTGTTCCATTTCCTTTCCTCCACTGTGTTTCTCCACTTTCATGAGCTGTATTTCAGGAAAAGAAAAAAAAAAAGATTTTCAACAATCATTGCACTTTGATTATATATGACATTAACAAGCGATGCATCTTGCTATTACAGTATGTGGTCACTGGCTGCTGATATAGAAAAAAAGACTCTAGAAAGAAGTCTTAGAAACAGCACAAGACCAAGAAATGAGCAGCAAAGGGTTTGAAATTTTCTATGCAGAGATTTGCAGATATGAGGATTGATGTAAGCATAACTCCTTATCTCAATACGGCCATAGGCTTCACCAGGTAACCTCGATTTGATCTGAAATTGGTCACACATCCACCATGAAAATATGTTAAGATTCTGTTTATCAGGCAATACTGTATGGGCAAGAGATGCTTTCTAAAAATAATTAATTAATCAACACTATGCATAAACAAATGCCCTATTGAACTGAATTGTACATGACAGCATAACTTGTCCACCCTTAATCCATTCTACTTGCTTGACACACTGGAGCTGTAACAAAAACAAGTGACCCGACCTGTGTTGCTATGCCGTCTGCTTAAAACTCCTCAGTGGTACAAATGTTATCTATTTCAAAGATAGAGCACCCTCCCCTCCACTTCCTTGGGCAGTGGGTATTAGTTACAGCTGAAACACTGGTTGGTATTCTGCTTTGAATCCTGGAATTGTGTCGGCACCTTGACGTTTGATTGGATCTGTGAAAATACATGTATATGCAAATTTGCCAGATATCAGTTCTTACTCGGGGTAAAATGGGAAACAGTGGTTGCATTCTGACGAGCATGCTGCATGGACTTTCCCTCTCGTTTTCCTTAGAGAGCAGCATGTGGTGATCTATAAATTCCCAGTAAATCTCAGAGCCTGGGTGCCTTCCCTGACATTTCCACGCTCCCACATAGCATATTTTTAAGCAGGTAAAATCCATAATCTGTGTCAATGGTATCACACGGAGTATTCGCAGGGGGCCCTGTACACACTAAACCGGCCAAGGATGCAGTGCAGAGGCTCAGAGGAGGTAAAAATGTTTGTTCTTACCTCTGTTGTCATACCCGTGCCTCAGGGCCTACACCAGAGTTACTCATACCTCAGCAGAGACAATCCAATATTCTGCTTAGTGTTCTGCAAAGCTGTTCATCCTACAAGACTAAATGTATCTGTATTTATAGAAAATACGCAAATATTAATGTATTGAATAGAAACAGTGCAGTTATTAATGCTGCAAAGCAATAACATAGGTCAATCCACATGTGATATAAATGTAGTTAATTATACAAGAATATTTTAATATGTCAGGTATATCAGGTCACTAAATGAACAAAATATTAGGGGCATCCTTGTTGAGTTGCAGGCACTTTTGCCCAATCCACGTCTTAAACTTTCTCTTTATCAGCATCTCTTCCTTTGTAGTGGTTTAATCAAGATTGTTGTACAATTTAATCAATATCAAAAACGTAATTGTGCAGAGAGTTTATGAAATGTTTCTATATGCAGGGTAGAACTATTTAACATGTAATTATGTGATTTTCACTTACACTTATCACACTAACATGTATTTTTTTTTACCTGTATCTTTCCAAAAATACTGTATTTCCCAAATGATGATGCATTACATCAGCCACCTCACAAATACTGTGCAGTAGTATAAGTCATAAATAACTTTTGAGTAATTCAAATGAATTTAAAAGAGCACAGAAATATGTCCTTTTATTCTGTAATGATGGATCAAAGTCTGCGCATTCTAATCATTTGTGGTGTTTGGATTTAGATGCATTGCTACTTTGACATTCATTCTTGCAGAGAAGAACAGATAATTGTATATGATACCCACTAAAAAGCGGTTACACTGCTGTGTCTGCGCATCTATGCATTCTGACAGTGGTAATCATTAGTCTTTCAGCGATCTTTGCAATTAATCTATCTTGACATGATAATTTGCGTCTGTTCTATTTGAGGTGTTTTTGTGAACCTTTGCTCAGCAGGGTGGCACGGTGGTGTGCGTCTGTAGAAGAAACAAGAGGCAGATGCATTCAGTGTTCCAGTCTGTCAACACCACACAGGCTGTTAACAGCAGAGATCAGAACAAAACAGGCCTTCCAGGTTTTGTTCATTGTGTCACCAAATTACACTTGACAAGTGGAGGGGAAATTGCTTGATTGATGAACAAAGTAATTCTCTGCATGTAATTAATACACTACTAATGGCTCCCCATTTGTCTTCCATACTGCGCAGTAAAACTCAGAAGAAGGTGGGGCAACATATCGTAATGAAGGCTCCAAACTGACCGCCCTGTGATGTGAAAGATTGTGTTTCTTTCACAAGATTTTGTTACCTAATGGCTTGTCCGGAAGCCGTAGGGACAATGTAATGGACCATGTAATGGATAAAGGATGGTATTGATGGGCATGTGTTGACTTAACAATATTGATCTGGAGAATTTATATTGATAAATGCAAAAACATTTTTCACCAAAACACTAATGCAGTTTTTATGATTCATACAATGAATAGCTCAAAGCTTTTGCCTCAACATAAAGTAATAATGTGTGACATTTTCATAAAAACAAATGTGTGTTTTGCTACTCTTTATCACTACATTATATTAGATACTGTGAAAGCCTTTACATGTTCTACACTAAACACCACAAAGTGCTTCTACAAAAAATAAAAATAAATCCTCTGGTGCAGAGAAGGTGATGCTTTGCATTCTCATCAACAGAAAAAGGAAAAACTGAACACAAGAACAAAGTTGCCATAATGAGCTGTGATGCCCACTAAGGTTGAGCAGATAATGGAAACATCACCAGATACAGTCACTCAAACTTCATAGATGGAAAATCAAACTAAAAAGATGCAACTGAAATAAACAGTATTTGACTGAGAAGACATCTCTAGGGAGCTTAGTTCAGCAACACCACAGCAATAAGCACTTAGCACCAAAGCCAAAGGCAAAGTAAAACAACAAAAACTGTTGTTAGCAAAGTCTTTAATTGAAACTTTAAAAGAATTGGGATTACCGCGTCAATTATAGACGAGAAGGACAGTTCGACAAATAAACAGATAGATGACAGAGCACCTAATCAAACAATGTGAGCACGGTATAGACAGAGAGAGAAAGGAAAGAGAGGAGAGAGATTGTGATGGATGACACAACATCCAGCATAGTATCATATCTCTGTGGATTAAATGCTTTGGGAAGCTGGCCCCGGAGTGTGCTTGTGCATATCATTAAGCCCCATGAAGAGGAGTAGGAGGGCACGTTGGAGCTGCTGCCCAGCGAAGTGCATGGATAGGCCACGTCTCACAGCTGGCGTTCTCTAGACTCCAAAGGCAACCGTTTCTAAGAGGGATTGGGTTTTATAACTTGTATATTTTTTCACAAAGTATTTGAGATGATAAACATTTCATCTGGACAGAGGCAGAAAAATCAGAGTAGCCCTGCAGGACCCAGTGATTGTTTGTGTGTATCTGAGTGTGGTGTACAAGATAGAGTGTGTGCATGTGGGTTGTTTTGCACATGTGTGCACATCCTTGTATACCGTTCAGCTTGTGTGCCATCCAAAGTGTATTTACCTGTGTGCGCTGGTGTGTATGTGTGCACTGTGTGTGTCATTCTTCCGGAAGGCAGTTTTAAAAACACACTATGTCAGATATTGGATGACTACTGTATAATTTGACGGGTCTGTGCACAGAGGCCGGCTGTGGTATGAGTCATTGATTACACATCAGCTTAGTATGCTGCAGTGCAGACCCCTACATTGGTGGAGAGGCAACCTGAAGCCCCCAATCAATAGCTGCAGGCCTGTGAAGCTTTCCATCAGGTCCGGAGTGAAGGACTCCCTACCTTTCCTCTGGGCCCAGGCCTAACCTTTTCCAAAGAGAGGTGATGAAGAAGCTCATCATTTCTAATGAGGAATTAGTGATCGGGCCAGAAGAAATGACTGTCAGCACCACATGGAGGAGTCCAAAAGGTCTCAGAGACTGAGAAGTGCCAAACAGTATTCATTAGGGACTTGGAGATTTTCTTAATTTCCTTTGAGCAGCAGACAGCAGGCTTTAACTGCAGGTCTGGGAAGCCCAATGATTAAATATATGTGTGTTCCTATCATTACATTTTTTATGTTGCGAATTGGGAGAGAATGAACATTGCTTTAAGAGAATCCAGTTGTCTCCCCTTGTGGTTACTTGCGAGGAGAGAACAAAGCAATATCAAGAATTATTAAAGATTTCTTTTTTCAGAGAGTTATATTTTAATAGCAGAACTTTTAACCCAGAAGACATACACTTGTTCTAAAATCAGAGCCAACACACCCTTTCTGAAATCACGTGAATCATTTCATGTTCAAGAGATGAATCATTCAATTGACAGAAACATATTCACAGCTAATTAAAAACGTAATTGCGTGCACTTTAGCCATTTAGAGCAAGATGAATGTGAAATCATTAGGCATCCTCTGAAAACCAGATGTTCATTAAATTATGTCTATACAAATGCCATTGTACAATAGATTGGCAGAATATATGCTTGCAGTAAAATGCTGAGTAATTCATCCCTTAAAGCGCTTTAATTGATTTAAGCCTGCAAAAATAACCCATCACTGCATGACATTAAAAAAACCAGAACTGGCATGACAGTTAACTGTTATTTTTACCCCTTCTTGCTGTTGTTCTATAAGTCATCTATTATTAAGATCCATTTTAGAATCTGAAATGAAAAGTGAATGAATAAGAAGTCTGATTAATCTTAAGAGAATGATCCAGTTGCCAAGCGATGTTGCTTTTTAATAAATAATATCAGTAACATAGTAATACTTATGAGTGTAATATTTTTCTGACGCATGGTAATCACAGCAGAGATAAGGCGACATTCCCCTTCGCCTGGCCTCAGACAAAACCATCTCTAGAGAATGCAACAATCATGCCTCAGTTTCTCTCTCTCAATTAGCCCCCGCTGTGCAATTTATTGGGTTTGCTGTAACAGTCCCTTAACAATACTTACCAAGACTAGTCATTACTCATTTCTACAAGATAGGGACAGCCATCTGCATATCTGGGAGACATAATGTACAGTCTGATACAAACGATCCAAATTTGATGGCTCCTGATGATGAATAAGGAATACATAATTGTCCAAATTCATCAAAACTAACTGAGAACAGTTTTGGTTTTCTGTTAAAACCACCTACATATTATTCATTTCTTTTAGTTCTTGTCAAGTTGAGCTCAAATGTTGGCCATAGAACACAAAATCTCTATTTGCACTGCCAAGTGGCAATGACAGTCTGGAGACAAAAATCCGCACAATGTCTCACTCGCATTTCTTTGGTTTTTCGATTTTCTGGCTTTTGCGGATACATAAAAAAGTTGCAGCAACTATCTCAGTTTGTACAAATTGTATATGTATTTTCTGTTCTCTGTATTTTCTGAGGCTCTGCTTCATCGGAGGGGTAACGGTTGTTTTACTGGTAGAGAAAAAGGGTCTCTGACCTTTCTGATATTATTCCTCTATCTCGCTTCTGTACATTTCCTTCTTTCATATACCCAGTGGAACCCTCTTTTTTGTGTTTTGACAATTATTATGAGTCTCTGTCAGACACCAGGAAGCCAACTCACTGTGGTTTATGTACCTAATAAAAGCTATGCTGAATAATTTCAGTTTCTCTGAAGGCTTAACAACAGCCACTGCCTCTGCTTTTTACATTAGACAATCCACTGACTGTGGATTGGACAAATGGAAAGCGTACTTTTTCTTGGAAGAATGGGCAGAAGAAGAGAGATTCAAACGGAGAGGAGGAGAGAGTTAGATGGTGAGGATGACAGATGAGTGGAGTACAGTTCTAATTGGTGTTGATACTGTACAGCATCCTGTTTATTACATACAACATTCTGTATCTTTTGCTTACATTTTGATGTAGTCTTAAGAGGTTGCAAATGATTGACAAATATAACAACTTACTCAGAAATCTCTCTTGTTCAGTTGTTTTTATAATATCTCAAATGTCAAAGCAACCAAATGAAACATGTTTGGATTCCTTACCAAATTTTACAAATCAACAATTCATTCTCTGTGTGACTGCTGGCAGGAACCTAAATGTACAGCCATCAAAAGCATCTCTGGCAGACAAGCTGAGACACCTTGCTCAAAGCAGCTGCATCTATCTATCTAGCAACCAGATGGGGATCTTTCAAGAGCATTCACTAGGTGGCAGTCTGGTAACACAAAACCTGTTGGCTGACATAAGCCTGCAAGCATACATCAAGACACAGAGAGATGAGCCGATAATATGGATTAACAAGATTTGGCTGTTTTACATCTGCATCAGAATATAACATTTATGTTGCGTTTGGAAATAAAACTTTAAAAAAGAAGTTCCATACATACGGGATGCTGCTGACTCTGGTAAACACTTTTTTCCTCTCCTTTCAATAGATCACTGTGTTTGCCGATGCAGGTGTAGAGGATGGAGTCTGGGGTGGTGATGCGGGGTGAGATGGTCCTTTTACTTTAAGGATCTGTAAATTGTCCAAGCCTTGTTTTTTCCTCTGATACCTAACCACTTGAAACTGCTGTTCCTACACTTCACTGAAGCAATTATAGAGAAGGACTTTGGCAGATCAATGAAATCCCCTTTAGATCAGAGAGCTGTACGGGCGTTTTGATCAATTCCAGATCAATTTCACTGTTTTGCCCAAACCATGGCCAAATAAAAGTGGGACTTCTGGTTGAGGAGTACTCACCAGTAATGATAACAGCGCCTCTGTCAATGGCTGCCTGTATCTGTTTTCTGGCTTGTGTCTGGCTACAGTATTTTGTCTACACTGCTAGGCTTAGCACACACCCGCTGGTCTTTCTCTCTCTGTATGTCTCCCTGTCTTCCCTCTTTCAAATGTGGAAAAGTGACAGGTGCTTGAATGCAATCTGAGTTGGCAACTCACATCAAAGCTCTCAGTAAATTCTAAAGAGGAGCTGAAAGTCGTCATTAAAGAGACTCTACATGGATAAATCTGACAAGACTAAGTACTGAGTGTAATTGAGAGAGGGCAGGAGATTGAGTGATAGAATAGCTGCAATTTCTCCCAAAATTTGCTGTCATTGTATACTATGTTCATTGTCAAAAATACTGTCAGTACAATTTTTATGGATTGCAATAATGCAACCCATTGGTTCCTTTTTAAGAGTAAATGCTTCATCCTGTTACTGTGTTTAAGTGGCTCCAAATTGTAGCTAGTCAACTGTTTGAAAATTATAACTTCATTTGCAGAAATCCTGTAAGGTGATATTTGTAAACAGCATGCCACCATTACACCATTATAAAAGAAAGAAAGAAATACAGCAAAAGGAACAAAATGATCTACAGCTTGTAAGCTTTCTCTGGACAGAGGTCTGGTTGCTGAGAGATATTCATAACAACACCAGAATTTCATCTGGGCAAATATAGGCCAAATCAATGTTTTTTCAATTAGCGAGGATGGGACTGTCTTCTCTAATGCATCCTCACTTTGTGATGAAGCTGATAAAACGGGTGTCTTTTTACATTAAAAAAAAAGCCTTATGCAGCTTAAAAAATATCGACAACTACCGCAGGACATTTGTTGCCATCTGAAAACTGGTTTGCTTGCTGACAAAAAGTATTTATTGAATCATTATTTTACTCCCTTTGTTGGATGAACATTTTTCTCCCATTCTCATATATTTTAACCCTCTAGTCACGTGGAGCTCTGCACACTCAAAAGAGTTAACATAACAAGTGCAAATGATGATTTCATACACTTCAAATATAAACTCTGTTCTGATCACCACACAGACACACAAGCTGTGCCTCTTCTCCTGTATATGTAGCGAGCACAGGCAATATTTGTAGAGTCAAGCATACTCATCCTGTACTTTGCACCAGAGCAAGTCAGGAGCTGTTAATACATTCTGTGCTGCTCCAGCTCTCACCAGCTTCACGATAATATATTTCCATCAGCTGAAAACAAGAAAAACACATCTGAGGCCTTTAATAATGTAGACAAGAGCCACTTTGCCCCACCCGCACAATGCATCCAAAAATTAGTGTCAAATGCATGCATCTTCTGAAATAGCTTGGCCGCCAAAGCAGACTGAAAAATAAATATGTCAAATGTATTGGCATTCTGTATGAATAATGGATATTCTAATACATCAGTGTGTTGTATTGTATTGCAAAAGAGCCATATGAAATATACATCATCTAATTAGACAATGTTCTCGGACGTGGCGCAGCCTGTTTTTGATCAATATGTAATAAGATCTAGTATCAATTAGTGATGGTTGGGGGTAGAGATTTAGCAGCAGAAAAATGGCAACTCTAAAGGTAAATAAAACAGCAGAAAAATCACTGCAGTAGGAATAAACAAATGACACAATAAAGATTTAAAAGTGCCATTTTGAAAGCAGAATATTGAAATCTTTAGATTTACTGCATCATTATGCTGTGGCTCAGCTATAACAACTCTATTGATCAAAGAAATTATGTATTTTGTGGTTTTGTATGTGCAAGACTTTTCTATCTGTAAGAAGATAATTACTGAAAAGGTGACACAAACGTGGCAAAAAGATTCCTGGCAAAGCAATTATTTTTGTAATTAAAATGTGCTGCATTTATTCACAATCACAAGACCTTTGCATGAAAAACATCAATATATATATAATATTTATAAAGGATGTTCAAATACTACATTTATATATGTTTTTTCACAGTGTAACTGGATGACAAAACAACTATTTTTCCTGAGGTTAACTTTTCATATAGAGTTGGACAGACACTAAATTAATACTATTATTGTATAGGCTCTATATACAATTGTTACTGTTCTGCCTTGTTACACAAACTAGATTAATCCTGAGTTATGTGCACATCTATCAATCCACTCATACCTACAAGTCAGGCCTGCACAAGGATCTCAAACAGGGATGGATTGTAAAGGAAGATTGTGATCTGACCTGTTCTGCCGCTAGTGGTGGTGGCAGGCAGCCTATCTGTAACACAGGGGCAGTGTGCGTCTGTATGTGCCTGTGTGTGTGTCTGTGTGTTGAGGGAAGTCACTGAAGCAAAGACAGAGCGTGCACTTGAATGATTGAGGTTACCCGGGTGACCTCATAAACCAAAAACCGTGGCAGTCTCCCAAGGTGAACTCTGAATTATGCCGTCATTAAAGGACAGGCCCAGTTGCCAAGGTTAGTATGTAAAGTATAATCATCTTCCTCCCCCTTCTTCCAGTCACTCATTAGTCCCCCTCATGGGCCAACAGAGATTATACCTTGAACTTGCTTGACTATCACTATCTGCCCACTGGGAATGGCTCCACTATGGGCCATTTATATCCCCTCCCACTATCGCCAGCTAGCTAGGTCTACAATTCTGCAGGTGTTGGGTCTGTATGTGCCTGTGTCTGAATGTACTTGCATGGGTGTGTCTTCTAGCCCACACTCGGCACACAGATCATCGAGTTTGTCCCATAAAAAAATGAGGGATGCTTTGACTTACCGCCACATTATGTCCCAATTTATAAAAGAACCACCGGGAAGAAGCCCAGTGGCGTTGCAACAATTTGTTAGAATTAGGACCATTTGTTTTGTTTCCCAGGGCACTCTCTGCTGATTCAAATACTTTGCTTCCAAATAGTATCAGCACCATTTTAAGTGGAGCAATGCTACCAAACATCACATAAATACATGTCAAACATAACTTCAGTCTTCAATTGTAAAGGACTATCTGCTGAAAGTAATGGCAATCAAAACACATATTGCAATCAAGGATGGACACTTTGGGGTACTTCATCATATTAGTATGCAAACAGGGCAGCCAAGTTTAATCAAACCCTGGAGAGGAACCAAAGGTTTTGTTTTCAGAGGAAATCATGTGCTGCTAAAATCAACCTGACCATTCATCACATTAATTTTCCTTTGTTTACCTGACAATGACCACTCAGAAACAAGTGTCATTTAAAGTCACAGCAATACCTAAAATTGACACTGATTTAAATTATTAAGTGTTGTTTTTTTAGTGGTGCCTCTTTGGACTAAGGTATTACTATGAGATGAGCTGTAATCTTGGTAAATATTGTAGCAATAATCTAGACAGTCTGTTTATGTTTGCATAAAGTGATAGATAATGTTTATCCACTTTCCCATTTATTCTAGCCAATTGCCTGCTAATGTTGGTATCGGACGCTAAGAGAGGGTATTCATTTCGAAATTGGCAACCACACTAAGCACACTTCAAGCTACGGGTACTTCTAGTTGGATGTACAGCTGCTAAAAAGTAACACATTGTGACTCAATTGATGTGTCTCCTTTGAGTTAGTCATACATTGCCATTCCATTTAGTGAGTATCGTTTTCGCTGCTTTTTGTGAATGGTTCTACAACAATACATCAGGTAACCATTATATTGTAGGCTTATAACATCAGAGTCTCTGACAGCACATCTCGACCCCCTTAGGAGAATAAAGCACTGCTTTGTTCCTGTAAAGTTGGGAAAAAGAGAATATGATCAAGATAACTGAGTTTTTTGCTGGACAGTGATAGAAAACCAAAGGAAGAGAGGGAAGGGTGTGCCACACACTCAAAGTATACAAAGCTTTATTATCATAAATTAGACTTTGTCTTGACAACTAAAGCTTTCTTCTTGTCTTTTTGAAAATACAGTCTTGTGATGTACTATTCTTTCAAATGGATTAAAGCCAACTGACATGTGCTGTAAGGCAAAGACTGGCTTTTTCATGGTTCCAACAGACTTTTATGTAACAGAGTAATGTATTGCACAATAACGGGTGCTATATAAAGCACTACAGTTTGTGGTACTGATGAGTGA
The DNA here is from genome assembly GCF_963924715.1 of Thunnus thynnus. Lineage (NCBI taxonomy): Eukaryota > Metazoa > Chordata > Actinopteri > Scombriformes > Scombridae > Thunnus > Thunnus thynnus. Next base: position 18,297,507 of record NC_089525.1, read on the forward strand.
CCCTTTAAATGCAAAAGATAATTTATTCTTCATCAGCTTTCTCACTTTTATATAATGATAGAAGCAGTTCAATGATCACTGGCAGAGCTCTCTCCCCATAACAAAGCAGCAGCTACACAACCCCTCATTCACCGAGTCTCCAGGACTGGAGGGCTCTGCTTGCAATGTTAATGTTGAAGCAAGCTAGCAACCTACACACTGACCATGTACGTGCAGTTTGTGCCTGTCTGTTGAGACTGTCCTTCCGAGAAAAACAAAAAATAAGTTGTTTCAGTAAGTTCTCCTAAACAACATATGTTTCATTAAAATGACAAAGCCCTAGTGTCCTCAAATTTATGTTCAATTTCACACCTTTCAGACTACAGATACTATTTTTATCAGTCTTTCTTTGTCTGGCTTTGGCTTCTTATGGGACCCTACTTGTTTAAGGGGCTAAGATCATTCATACATAGCCTGCTGAGTTGATAATATATTAATAATATTATATATAATATATTAGTAATATTATCTGCATTTCAGGCTTAAGAAAAAGGAGGATCATGCCCTGAATCAGTAGTGCCGCATTTTAAAAAGCTTTTAAAAACCCTCTTGTATAGACTATATTTTTATAACCTTTTTATGATTTTGACCCAAAGGTTTCATGTTGTCCTTTGTAATATCTTGTTTTAGGTCTCCACATATGTTTGGCCACTCCCTGAAATTCTTGATTTGTTTAATGGTACTATATTTTCTGTGCAGCTGTGAAGCACCTTTAAATTCTGAAAGGTACTTTAGAAACAGTTACTTACTGTACAACGCCTTAAGTCTTAAATTAAATCTATACTGTTATTCCGAAGGGGGCTGTCCAATGCCACACACTGCATTGAATCCTGACTGACACAGTGCAACAGGCCAGCCTGTAATGATCTGCCACATCTATCCTAGCCTCAACAGAAGCTAGCCAAGAACAAGGTGGCCCTTGTGCTGAACATATGAGGTCTACTGCACTGTTTGTGAGCTGTGACCATTAGTATTGTAAGTCTGGCAAGTAACAAAAAGTTCATACTAACGTCTGAGTAAAATGTTCAATGACAACGGAATTTATTTTCGCCAAAATATCCAAACTTGCAGTAGGCTACTATATCTGCTTGTATTGATGTCAGCATTATTCAACTTTTTATGGTTACATTTAGGCAATGGCAGCACTTGGTTAGGGAAAAATCTTGGTCTTGGTTTAATACAGAAAAAAGTCTGTGGTGACTTGAAGCACAAGACATGACATAACGAAACTATAATCTTTCACTACCCTTTAACCAAAGTGTTTTTAGTGCATAATCTAACCATGCATGGGACTCAGAATGCAAACCTCGGTCTCTGGTGTCAACGTTCTGTGTTTTGTGTGCCTGCCTTCTACCCTGACCACCTCCCTTGTCTTCAGTGCAATAAATTAATGTAGCGTACATTCATTCAAAAACATTGCCTGTAAACATAATCCAGACAGCAATTACATTGGTCAGTGCAAAGTAATTGGGAAAACAATTTAGTAGTATATAAAATTAATTTCTAGGAGACAGGCTTGGTCTCACAAAACAAATGTTTTATGCACATCCTTTAATGCCAAGCACAGCTGTGAAGACCCAGATATATTCGGCAGGTAAAGCTGATAAATGGAGAGAGGAATCAACCACAAATCTCCTCCTCACAGGTTGCACTGAACAAGTCTCGATGCCTGAACACTTCTTGAGGAATGCGCACGAACAGCTGTAGGAGGATCCCATTTTGATATGTCATCTTCCCGGGACGAATTATGCAACCTCTCTGTCACTGTCCCTGTCATCCTTACGAGTGGGAGGACTGAGTGCATTGAGTTGTTGCACCAGAGCATGAGGGATGGATTCTGTTTGAGGCACCACTTAGATCTACTCTTTTAAACATGCAGCTCAGGTTTACCAAAAGCTACACAAATCACTCACTCTCTTTGTTGAGGTCAAAGAAAGTAGTAACACCATCTTAATTGCCAGTGACTTAAGAAATTTTTCAAATGTACTTGAACGGCTCCTTCGAAAATCACCTTAAGAAACAAAGGCAATCCCCATTAAGGGACAGAGAAACTGATCACTGTATGATTCTTCTCAATGCCCGGTATAAAATGCTTCAAGACAGAACTGCTAAAATCTGTCCTTTCTGCAAACCCCTCACGCCAACAGACAATCGCTGATGCATATAGTTTTACAGTAGAATGCACCAGTCATCCTTCAAGCAGATGCTACATAAGTCATAAGACAGCACAGAACCAGTGCAGCAACACAATGGGTCTCATGGGAGAACATTTTCGGATTCTTATCCTAAATCTCTCTTACTTCTCTTTCAAGCTTGCTCATATGAGTGTTCCAAGTCAGTTTCACGAAACTCTCCTCTCAACTGTCCTAAATTGCTCATTTCAACCGAATGAATACCACCTGTCCATGAGCAAGTGTGTATTCATGAGATTTCATCATTATAATAATCGATGCCTCTAAAATTGCTTTATAATGTGAAGTGTTCTGCTGCGTTTGTGGGCAAGTTCTTTTCACATGAATTTTGCACTGTGAAGCTTCAAGTCAGCAGGCAAAAACATAACAAATTTAGCAGTGCCAACAATGGTATTAGTGGACAAAATATATTACAAAATATTAATAGTACAGCTGTCAATAACAGTCCATCAGAGCAGTGATGTCCTGTAACAGAAATAAAGTGTGAAAGGTTTGATTAAATGTACATAACTATGCTGCTGCCTTTAGATGATTGTGGGGAGTCAGACAGCTGAAAATGAAGGCCTTAATACAGATTACTGCCATAATCTGATAAAATGTGTATTTTCTCCTTTTTAACTAGACAGGTTTGTTGACAGGCTGTACACCCCCAACTCAACAAGTTGTTGTGTGGACTACTACTTGCAGCATGAAATCAGGATGTGGTTGTAATTATTTTTGACAGACTTATTTATTAAAACAGTATGAGTCTGTTTTGGTTGTGTTGTAAACATATACACAGTTGACTGCTCTTTTTTATTTTTGACAGTAGCTGTTCAATGCGTTTTTGCTGTAGTATTAAACTGCACTTGCTGTTACCCGAGTAGTTTTGCCAGTATGGCACCAGCGGTAAACAGCCTTAAATGGCAAGAAAGTTTTATTTTGTTTCCAAAATTGTCTTTTATTTGGCAATTTGGATTTTTTTTTCACTGTCACAAATAACAAAATGACATTTACTAATAAGAATAGGGGAAGCGCTGCTTCCCCAGGGTGCAAAAATTCCCTGCCAGTCGTGGTTCAGTACAGCTTGGTGTGGATTTTCTTCAGAAAAAGCCCTGGTAGCTGGGCCAAACCCAGTAGCCTGCTCTTTCCTGCTCAGCAGCTTAACCATAAGAGCAATGGGAATAGGTTTACTGCGAAAGGTCACTGTACCGTAGGCCGATGGAGAGAAAGCTCAGAAGGGCAGTTAGCCCACTGCTCACATTTGGACACAAGAAACAGAGAAAGATGTGCTACATTCTAAGGGTTACTGCAGCTGCAGCACTGAAAGTGTTTGAGTCTTTCCAGCAATCTCATTGTCCACTATCAACAGCAGTCAGTGTGCCGCCATAGCTCAGCTTGTGCTATGCTCTTTTTTTGAGGCATTTGAAGCTCAACTGATAAGTGGATAAAGAGCAGTATAACTACTGTCCATTTATGGGGAGCAGTCCCCATAGGCCTCTCCTGATTGGCTCAGCATACATAAAAATTTAGAGAGAAAAATTTAAAGATGAGTGGGTAAGCCTACAAAGCATTGTTAGAGGGTGAAAGCAGGATCACACTTTATCATTAATTAGGCAACCATTACCATTTACCAAAGTTCTTTAAGTAATTTCTTTTTAGTCAGCATATGATCCACTAGAAAAACTGCTTCTGAAGAAAAACCTGCTTGTTAGGCATAAGTGTTGAAGGTTCATGAGTATTATATTTGAAAATATTTGTACTAATATTATTATTTTATATTATTTGTAATATATTTAGTCAATAAAAACATTAATTTCAAACATCTGTGAAGTCATGTTTGCATTTATTAACAATATGTTGAATCTGCACACATGAATCATCATGATTCAATTGCAGATTTACATATATGGGTGGGGTTCTTCATGTGATGTAATGATTGAAAACATTTGCTATCTAGCCCATTTAGATAGAATTACTATTCTTTTTTTCTGATTCATTCACCAACAGTGTCCGATCCATGTACTGTACTCGACTCTCAGAGATAAAGAGTCTCATAAGCTGTCTCTCTCTGTGAGACAGTGACTCATCTAAAAAATCTAATGGCAATGTTTATTGACATACATGTTTATTGACATTAATACATATTAATTTGCACAGAAATCATTTAGATGCAAATGTTATTAGATTCATTCTTATGAGCAATAATGCTTGATTTATTCAAATTGGGGGGTATTTGTGTGCTTGTGATTATTAAAGTACAGCACATTACATATCAGAATTGTGTATTTAATGTAATATATTTCTAAATCTTGTATTTGTGTTTATCACAATACACGTTTGTCAATTGAACTGACACTTCTCTCTCTCTCTCTCCATTCTGCTGTGTCTGAGAGTTCAAGTATTGACCACAAAAGGTTTTAGAATTCAACATTTTGCGTTGACTGTTGGCTGACTGATGGCATTATTTTATTAATGATTTAGCACTGAACTTTGCATTGTGCTGACACCAGAGATGGGGTAGCTAAGCTGTGAATTAAGCCCCAAATCCTTTCGATTCCCCCTGGCTGGCAGTCTGCTCATCACCATTACTTATTCACCAGAAATAAAAAAGGGACTTCCAGTGTGGTAGCGACCCTCTACATACACTATATCCTCCAAGTCCTACCTACCTGTTATAATCCTGCATAATGGAAAAGTGGAATGTCACCTTGTGTGAGAGGCAGCTGATATCTCTCAGCGAGCAAAAGAAAAAAAAAAAGTCATTTAGCACAAGTGCAGATCACATTTAATTAGACGAGAGGATTTAAATTGCCATGCATCAAACACTGCGGATGACCAAAACGGAAAGAACTTGGGCCATGGGCCAGATTCCATGAGCTCTTCCATAACCCATCAAAATCCCTTGAGCTACGGGGGTCAATAAGTCAGAACACAGCTGCCTTAATTAACAATGACCATAGCTGGGAGGTGCCCAGAATTTCAATGCCTGCCACCTTGATTCCAATGAAAAACTGAGGAAATTTACAAATTAGCAGTTTTAGTTACAAAATTGCCATTGTTGTTTTATTCATTTGAATCTCTGTCATGGAATGTGCCATAAAAAATCCTGCTGCACGGGCAAGATCATCAGAGGATTATACAGCAGTAACTCATTACATGTACAAGCAGCACAGGCTCGCCCCGGGCCTCAGGCCTCCAGGGGCCTCACGAGACATAAGCTAAAAAAACAAAACAAAACACAGTCAACACAATGTAGAAGAGTAAGCTACCTGTGATGAGGTGTGAATCCTCTTGCAGTGCTTCAACACTCTATGTAAAAACATGCTTTACGTCATTACATTACTACATTACTTGGCGGCACTGTGCAGCAGCAGTTTTCATCCAGCTCAATGGCTAGCTGCTTTTGCTTGTCAAAGTAAAGACATTGAAAAGGACAACAAAAATATCCTGTGGACTTGGAGGAGGACTTTGTGGCAGAAGTGATTCAATTTCAGGAGTTTGTGTGCAATGAGATGAAAATATTAGCAGTTGAACTGATTGTGTTAACCGGCGAAGCTGAGTGCTTCGTGGTTGCTCGTAGAGACGGCAGCCGCTGAAAACACCAAGACAACAAATAGTGTCCTCGCAAATTCCTCAGTAGTTTTACTTTTATTACAAGTTTAATGAATATTTGTCAGATTATTTTGGTCTAAGTTTGTAAATGAAACTGTGTTGACAGCAAGAAGCATTCACCTTTCTTAAAATTAGTTTGAGTGTGTTTCATGAAGGACTTCACATTACTGTCAGTAGAAAATGTGGCCCAACCAATAACCTGCTTTGATTATGGATGTATTATAAGATCTTATTGTACATACATGGCTTTGATACTTTAGAATCAAATGTTGTGGGAGCTATTCACAGTCATGGCCAGTGTAAAAACATTTAGGCTACTATCCACTATGGAGTATCAGTCAGTTAGATAGCCTGTATTTAATACACAATTTGTCAATCTGCATTATTGCGTTATTATCATTTACATGCTACATTAAAGCAACATCAGTTATTTTTTTCTGAAATTAATCTCTTTAAATGTTTGCTTGTTTAAGGGGAAACACTGCACTTTGTTGCAGTATCCCACTCTGATGGTCACAGGTTAAACAGACGAGACTGGTCAAATCTGGTGGCTACTGGAAGTGCAACCACCACACAGTTTGTGCACAATATACGTTCCTGCACAGTGTAAGTCCACAGTGACAGAGAAAGTTAAGTTTAATATGAATATGAGTCACTTTTCCAACTGAAAATAATGGTATAAAATCTGCTGCACTGCTAAACTATGCGTATTGTTTCCTACATTAAAAATAACAAGAAGTGAATGCTTCTTACTCAGCACACAGTTTCACTTATAGAAATCGTCAACTAAGAAAAACACAGATTAGTATGTATTAAAATGTCATTAAAGAAAAATTAAGGTATTGATGAGGACACTAGCAGTCACTAAGAGCAACCACGACACAATTAGCTGAAAGTCGCTAGTTAATAGGGTCACTAGTTGACGTATTGTCTTATTTGGTGAGTTTCATATTCTGTTTACTGATTAGGAGGGCACTTAATTTACTATTTGTCACTGTCTGTTGATGCAGCGTGCTGAATTAATGTTGCCTTGGCATATTGTGAAGGGAGGCGTGCACTTGGAACAGAGGGTGGAGGGCAGGCTCCAAGACATCCGTAGCAGCGGGACCTATAGCAATGTTAAGGCGCCCCTGTGTACAAGATAGATATCTTCACAAGACGTCTCAAGATAAAATGAATTTGATGTTTCTAGTTCACTAACGACTCTGGTCTGTGTATGGAGAGGTAATTTTTTGATACATGTTAACCTGTCAGAGTGGGCGAATATTTTCACCATTTAACTGACACCTATTGTTGAGGAGTGATTTCACTTTCATTATGCTTCCCAGAGATATCAATAATGGCCACGCAGCTGTCAGAGTCCATTAAGACACATCTACATAAGGATGGGAGCATATATTCATAGGCATATCAGTTTTCTGGAAACTGCTCGGTGAGATGGATTGGAATGACACAAAGATGAACTCCCTTTTGAATCCATTGTGAGACAGGAACTGCCACATTGGCTCAAGGTAAAATATCACCCACACATGAACACACATACTGAGCAGCACACACACATGTATGCACACACACTACAACTCACACTTAGAAATTTATTTATATATTTCTCAGTCATGTGGCACTTTGGTTCTATAAAGCTGTTATTGTCTGACAGCTTTCTTTCCAATGTCCCATTGCAGAGAAACTATGGAGGCTGGACAAGATCAAGAGATCACACGAGAATCCATCTTGTCAGGCCACCAGTGGTTCGGACCAATCAGTGTCCTACTGGCATCTATGGGCGTGGTTTAGGTGTGATGACAGCAACAAACGATAGCACATGATAGACGGTGATAGACAGATGGTTCAATCACCTGACAAGTGCCTGCCCTTTTCCAGTTTCTAGGGACTTCTGTGTAATAAACCATATGGCACGTCAGGTTAGGACATGGAATCACTGATTCTGATTCTAAGATATTTGTTTGCTGTTTTAACATACTTATCTAGGCAATATTTAAATAGAAGTACATCAACATTTCGCTGGTGCATTACACATATACAGAACTCCAAATTGCCTAATATTAAATAAATATGAATAAATATAATCAAATAAATACCTGAACAAATAAAACTGCTGGGATCACTCTGAATTAACCAGCTAGTTGCTGTAGCTACACTTTGACAGAAAAATACTAATAAAAAATATCCAAGCTCACAAGCCAAGCTAGCTGGTTAGCTAGCAAGATAGGTAGCATTTCTAGCCAACCTGATCAGGTTGTTTCTAGCCTTGAAGTGCTTAATGAAATTAGTGTCTGTGCACTGTATTGATTTACAGCAGCAGCTAGAAGTTTGTTCACAGTTCATTATCTCCTTGAACAGCTAGTTGGCTACAGTAATTAAGAATTTCTTTGACATTGCTCTAGCTCTAGCTAATATGAGGTAGTTAGCCAGACTTTAAAATTCCACAAAGTATATATATGCTGAAACTGTAACTGGGAAAAATACCTGTATGAATCTGTATAAAAACAGAGTTTTGAAAAAAAAAATCATTTTGAAAAATAAATAAATAAAGAACGAGAACTAAAGAAAGAAAATGGTCTACAGTAATATGGTGCATGGACAAAATATACAAATAAGCCCACTAACTCTCATGCGATTGCACCTCAAACAAAGCAATGTTTTTTTCATTAGGAGCATATGTTTTGTACAATTAACTAGAACTTGCTCATTGTTCTTGATTCACATCTGTAACATACAGAGCAAAACGGCCATCACATGGAAACTGAGTTAGCATGCACTGACATTATTGCCTTGATAGCTCCATAGCCCTCAGCAGTCTCTGCATAATGAGAACAATGTACTTGATGGTCTCATGATTACTGCATATTGCTTTGCATACACAAGACCTCAATTCCACCACATAAGCCTATGTGTAGGTTTCCATGCATTGTACTTACATTAATATTAAAAGGCCTATTGACTGCATTGTCTGAGCTCAGCAAAAATAAGAAGAAGAAGAAAAAGAAAAGAATAAAAAATGCACCAGTATTACACTAGATCAAATCCCAAATGGAGCAATGACCGACTATCCCAGCCCACATCCAGGTGTCCCTGGAAGCACCAGTATTGACCATCACAACAGTGAGAACAAGCTTCCCTGTGGGGGCCAGATGAGTAAAGAGCTGTCAGACTTGGTGCCCTTAAGCGTTAATAGACCCCCTGCAACTATCTCCAGGTCTGCATCTAGCCTCCAGCTACGTTCTCCAAAGCTTTAGCTGTAGAACCCTGGTACTATATTCACCTCCATTTCATTCTGTCTCATAGATGAAGAAATGGATAAAACCTCACAGAGATAATGGTGAAGTTTCAGCATATACATATATATATATATATATGTAATGCATATGTTAACAATGATTTAGCTCATCCATGTTACTCTACTCTATACAGTGTGTCCACATTTGTGGCTCTGAACTGATTAATACATTGTGCAATGTCTCTCATGGTATGTTCACTTGACGTCGACTTTATTGAACTCTGTTTAAATGGAGGTGCACTTCATTTTTGATTTCAGAATTGTATAATACAGCATTTTTGTTGAGGCAGATTTGTGTTGAAGTCAGTGACTGAAAAGTTTGAAGATACAAAAGCTGAATACAAAATTGCTACATTAGCCACAGACCCATGGTTACACAGGCACAAACCTTTCTTTTGCTTTAAACTTATAATCTTGCTTTGTTCAAAACAAATTTTCTGTCAAGAAATACATGCAAGCAAGGTTACAAAAAGAAAAAAGTATTCAATTTTATTTCAATACTGTACCGGGAATAAAAGTATTGAACAAGAATGTGTCGTGAAAAAAGTATTACATAAACAAGCAAGTATTTAGCTGAAGATTTCTGTTTGGACTTTTCATTGGACGGAGAGTAAAATAAAAACTGTAACCAGATCTATTGTGTAGCTGTTGGACTCAGACAACATGTTCATCTGCACAAGACAGAAAGAAATATCCAACCAGAAACCCCTGTTTTAAGTGTCAAAACTCTTAGCCCCCAGTAGGCTTGAAAGATGGCTCTGAAAGCTAGCTCCTTTGTGCACCTGTAGTCAGCTTGAATTTAACGGTGTTACAGTGGAATCAAACGACTCTTAAACTGTCCATAGAGACCTTTAAAGCCACTCCTGCAGCATGACTCACTTCTCCACTGTTCATCTGTGTGCTCAGTATGTTCCAAGTAGTCATATTTTGATGTTAACTGTTTACGTAAATGCCATGCTTTGCAAATGTAAATGTAACAAACACTAATTACGCTATTGTCAAATGGAAGCTGTATATTTTGGCAAACATGAATTTTGGGACAGACATACTGAATACAAATGGACTGTGGATATGTAGATTATCCTGAAAAGTTTCTATGGATGTTTTGATACATTTTTTTTTGGCACAGGAACTGGGTCACCAGTCCATTGTAACCACTTGTCTCTTTAACAAAGACCATGTATAAATTGGCATAGTTGAGACCAAAGAGTCCCTCAAACATGTCCCTTTGTCTTGCTCTGTAATTCAGAGAAAGTTGCCATGGTGATACCTCTTTTACCACCAACTATGGAATACATATAGGGGTTCTTTTTGGGTTGGCAAAATTGATAGTCCTTCACTGTTTACAGGCTCTATGGCCCTTGTGATGGCCGCACTTGCAGCCACACAGCTGCTTTGAAATTTGTATCCCAGCTGGCACTCACACTTTGGTCTTTTACATTTGTAGCTCATTTTTTCCTCAGTTAGCCAATTTAATTACATTTCACATTACATACAAATAAATAACAACACACTGGATTCTGTTTCATACATCATACTCATTTTATTTTACAGTTTGGCAGTACATTCTATTTGTAGCACGCACATTTGGTCAACTTTTGTACAGTCGTTAGTTTAAGTTGTTCTAATTTTTATTTTTTTGAGTTACCAGTGTTGGGGTGCTGCTCCTGCAGGACATCTGGCCAGGCCTGGGCAAAGGATGTGCACCAGGATAATGGAATGGTTAAATACAGGAAGTGGCCAATTGGGTCATACCAAGTCCTGCCACTTCATAGGGAGGAACTGTTTATTTCAAGTTTAGTCATATTGTTTGTTTCTCTTTATTGAATGTTCAGTTGGGTATTTTTGGTTTAGTTGATTTAGTTGAGTTAACCTGTTTTGGGGGGGAATTCTGTTGTTTATTGCTTAGTTGGTAGTGTTTGTCATTTGTCAGTTACCCCTCTTGTGTTATGGTCTGATCAGCCAGTATATATGTTCCCCTTTGTGTTCATTTTGAAAGGTCTGTTAGTAGGATTAAGTTCACTTTAATTGAGTTCTGTTTATTTGACCTCTTTTATGGGCCCTGAACTTTATTTACATATTTTGTCATTTGCACCTTTTTTGCCTTTTTTGGGGTAAAATAAAAACCCTCTTTTTTTGAAACTACCTGAGTCTCCTTTGTCTGCCAGATCAGTCCCTTACAGCCCTGTTCACACTCACACCTAGCATAAGAATGTGTCTCGAGTGTCCACTTGTGTTGGAATCTCACTTCCCTGCTCTATATGCAAATAAACATATACATTGTTTGCATTTGCAAAGACCAAATGCATTGTTTTTAACCGGCGGTTGGCAGCAATGTATTTCCTGTGCTTAGTCTGCTGGATATTAAAAGAAAAAGATGTTTGCAAAGACAGGCAAAAATGTAAATCAGACAGCATGCGTTGTGTGTACTCTATGCACGAGAATCCATTTTGCCTGCTGCTGTGGCTTCTTCTTGTGTTTTCACACTTTAATATGACGCCATTGGCATGCGAATGAGTACGTACTTCCGCTTACACAGGGGACGCCAGCTAAGTAAGCGGTCCTTCAGTGTGGCCCAGGACATTTTCGCATACACAGTGCTAATAGAATGTGGCCAAACGCAGCCCAGACCACCTCTGAATGTGGCCTGAGTGATCGGATCTCAGTGCGTATTCAATGCATCTTGGGTGAATTCACACCTGTACTTAGAGCTGTCCACTTGTGATCGGATCACCCAAGATGCATTTTAATGCCAGGTGTGAACAGGGCTTTTGTCTTTTAGTCATATTAACCCCACAAATTCCAGTTTGAAGTCCATCTACTTTTCTTTGTCTTTGAGAGATTGAATTTTTGACAACAGTGTTGCTGTTACAGAAGCACCAGCACTACAACAGCAGCAACACCATTTCCTTGAGTGAAATTTGTGAGAAGCAAAATAGTTAAACATTTAAACACTCTAACAATTACTAGTGAGAAAAAAAGTTTTAAAAAAATGGAATAATAACTGTCAGCACATACACTGGTGTTAGAGGTTGTGTGTTATTGAAGACCTTGTCACAAAAATGCACAGAAGCAACGATTTAGACGTTTATTTATTCAACTTAATTGCTTTCATTGGTTTCAGGACAAGTTCATTAAAGCCACTGAAAGAGTTTTAAAAGTAAAGGCAGAGGTTAGCTGCGGGGGAGATATATGGATCTACCCTGACTGAGCTGCTTTGTTAAACGAAGGAACACATTGTGCAATATGGTTGATGTCCAGGTGAAGGTAAGGGTTTTTAGTAATTAAGTTAGTTCTGAGAATCTGGGTTTCTTTTCCAGAGACTCCAATTTCTTATTCTGAGACATCCTCCATTATTTAATTCTTGGCCTCAACTTTAGCCAAATTCTTTTCCTGTCATACCTTCATTAAAGTTATCTTATTTTCCTTTTCTCTCACCTAAATCCTGATTCTAATTCAAACTAGGGGTTGTAGCTCTAATTGGGAGAACAGTGATTGTGGCTTCAAAACTATGTAAATCTTACAATTCCACTGCATATATTTCAGCTAACTAATTTGACATTCACATCCATACCGATCCATGCCCAAAGACTTCAAAAAACTTTTCAAGTTCTTACAGCAAACGTAGGAATCTCACTGAATTCCTCTTCTATCCAGCCATTTTATGGTCTACCAGCCAATCAGAATTCTCTCTGACTTTCTAGATTATTTATTGTCTTCACCAGCGTATTGTTTACTTGGGCTGTGCTATATGTATTATAGCATACAGCAAGGTTTGTTTGAGCTTGAGGGCTGAAAGCGGCTGCCCATTTTTTAAAGTATAAAACATCAAACATAGCTTTTAAGCTGCTGTAGATTGTATGCCACAGTTGAGGTGTTGATTCACACTTGCAGTTTTCACATTGCTATGAGTCATTTGATTCAGTGTTCACTGGTAATAATTTTAAAAAATGCTTAATGCAGCTTTAGGGCACAAACACAACGATAGGCTGACAAGATGAATGAGATGTCACAATCTTCATTCTTGTGATTTTGTACATTTAGGACTATTTCTCATGTCATTGTTTCACTTTTCTGTTAAACCAGATTCTACTAAGTTGGTTATTTTTCAAACTAGTAAACTAACTCCATCCTATCATTGTGAGATACCACCTCAGGGCATGTCATAAATCATGATGTTAGCTTGTTACTACAGTAAAGGCAATATGTTTTCATTGTTGTTAGATTTAACCACTCAGCTATTTAGTATTGCTGTGGCCATTTTGACTTTGCTGATTTTGTGGCTGCTCATACATATTTTCAAGTGTGACAGTTTGCATTTTTATTACCATTTACATCTAGATGGCGCTACCCGTAAAGGTGAAAATATCTTACTTATTCTTTCTTGGAAAGACGCACACAAATGGATATATACATGTACACACATACTTCCAAAACATACAATTACCCTGATGGCCAATTTTTAACAAAAAGATGAGTCACTCAGTAATCAACAAGAAAAGCTCCGCTGAAAGGGCCAAATGATACCCTTCCCTGTTGTAGCCTTTGTGATTGAGAGTTACATCACCTCGATATTACATTCACACTGTTGTTTAACAGCTAGAAAAAAAGTATAGATAGGTACAAATGAATGCATTCATACATAGATACACAGATTGATTCACAGATAGATGTGTCTTAACATGATTGCAACCATTGATGATCAAGGTGATCAATTGTCAATTCATGACAACATGTAACCCTTTCTGTTTTCCATCTAAATGTATATTCCTTTACTACTTTGCCACTGAATTTCTCTGTAAATGAAGGTTTAATTCCCTGAGCCAAGGTCCTACGACACCTTACATGATGTATGTCTCTGAGTTCATCCACTCCCATTATAATCCTGTTGTAAGTGTCTCATGGCAAATACCATCAAAACTCTGCCTCATTGAGATGGACAAGCACAAAAAACACAAGTGACAATAGGAAATGTAAAGGGTAAAAAGTTTCCATGGCAACAAAGAGAAAGGCTTTGATACCTCTGGGCATGAAATGATGAAGACAGAGAAAGACTGCATGGATTTGCATCTGAGTCCTGCACCGTGTGAATAGGCATGCCATTAGAATACTTGTTGTCCGTGATGAAACCTTAAAACATTTTGAATTTAAACTTAAACATTACTTTTTTTTCATCTGTGCAGTTATGTCCATGTTTTTACTAGAGAATGGAATGGCACTGAGGTATAATCACATTTCTAGAGGATTCTTGAGGCCTTCACCACTGGCTTTATCTGTCTTTATCTATCCACAGAGTCTTTGTAGTGTTACAAATTATCATGAATAATTCAAATATTTCTATGTGAGATGACTTTAGTGTGAGGCAACATTTATTCACCTTTCTATAACTTTCTTTGTCAAAAATGAATAACTTTGTTATTTAATTTAGAATGTCTTCTCTAATTGACATTATCCAAAGTTATGTCAATTGCTGACTTGTTTCTTTCTTGAAAAAACATGATATACCATACTGAGATGTAAGAGTGTCTCCTCCGTTTTATAGCCCGCCTGTCAGAGTACATTATTACAAGCCTTATTGGTTCCCTGATTTTCATTTAATCTGCCACCAAGATGCATTATTGCTCACCCTTTATGATCTCATATTATTTTATTGAACATGCATTGTGCTTCTCTGGTAGTACTTTCTTTTACAGCAGTGCAGTAAATTCCACTCTTTTAAGATGAAATCTTGAATTGCTTTAAAAAAGTTGGTGCTGAGCAGCAGGGAGGTAAGGCTAAATTTGGAAGATGCGTTGTGGTGAGTTGTGGTTTAATGATGGGTTCACAGAATGTTAAGGGCCAACTCTGGTGGAGTAGGATTTATTTAACTGATATCTGCTGCATAGCAAGGCAGTTGAATTTCACAACAACATCAATGTACTTTCCAAAAGCTGTCACCATGGCAGCTTGATAATGACACTGATAAAAGGTTAGCACTCATTGGTTGTCTTGCTCTGGCTGAAAACATCTTGTAATGTGCACATATAAAAGAGAAAGGTGATATGTCTTAGAATTTAAATGACTGATGTTGCTGATGACATTAAAGATGATGTCATAAATGGACACAATCCAAATTCTGATGATGCCAGTTTAATGAAGGACGGCAGTAGCGAGGGGGCATTCTTAACAATGATTATGCGTTTCTATTGACTACACCCCATAATTAAGTATTTTGCTGTACATTAGACACCAAACTGAGAGGACTTACAGAAAAGCATGATCAAAACAGAAGGTTACCACCTCCTTGATCCCTTCAAGGCTCAGAACATAAGAGTGTAGCAACCTGACTTTATATTAATTATTAACAGAGAAATATGTATTTGACTGAAAGTTTAAACTCTGAAGCTCTGGTTGAATATCCTGGGGTTCCAACAACTGGTGTTATAGAAATAATATTTCATTTTTTTATTATTATCATTATTATGCTATATTTTATTATTCTGAATTTACATATAATAACATATAACAACAGAAAAAAAGATATTCCAGTGAGTAAATTACTGTTGATTTGAAAATCATACAAAGCAAAATTACTGACATTTAATTTGTAGCTAGCCTTTTTTTAATTTTGTTCTATTCTGGTGTCTTATTACATAGCTGATGCATCTAATTGTCTCTGTATGTGTCAGCCATTCACTGTGCATTCACAATTTATGTTATTATGTTCAGACCTACAAACTAACAATTGCCTGTTAGCTCCAGATACCATATTTAACAAGAGAGCTGCTTAATCATAGGCTAATTAATTTCCCAACTTTGCACTGGGCCCATCAACACCTATGACAATTAGCGCTATAGCCTGCTGTCTTACAGTCATTACTGCTGTACTGTACTTACATTTTAAAAGTGTTTTTATTGTCTGTTTATCTATACATAATCCTAACACATTACAGAAAAGGATTTTGAGCTTATGAAACTACAGCTGAACGTGGGTCCAAATCTTCCTTTCTTAATTTTTCGAACTGATAGATAGCGAAATTAAATACAGTCATGAACTAGCATGTTTCCTGTTAAATGTGTAGTCATTATTACATGACAGGGTGTTATATTATAATATTTGTACTGGACAACACTGATGCAGCTGGGGTTGGAGTTCATATGCATTTTATTGAATCTGAATTTATTATTTAATCTACCTTCAAAATAATATTGAAAAAAGAACAATGTATTTTATCAATTTGGAAATGGATCTGAAATGAAAACGACAATCAGAAACCAACTCTATACATCCATAGGCAACACCAGAATGGTTATAATTCCAGTAAGGCTGTCCTTCCCAGGAAATACAAACACAATAGCGACTGACTGTTCTTCAATAACTAGTTGTATGACTTTGATACAATGGTTCTAAACACCTGTTCCAAGTGTAAAAAGGAGGAGCACAATTATATTACTAACAAGCTCCCTGGTTTCCACAAGAATTGGCTTGGCAACCAATAAAGCATGGCTTGTTGTGCTTTATGGGAATTATCGGTTCAGTTGGAGTGCATATTTGACCAAATTGCTTGGCTGAAATGACACATTATATAACAGTATATTAACCACAAACTCTGAGTCAGCAGAATTTGTGATGCATTAATATCTCCTTTTATTATTATTATATCAGTGGTGAAAGGTATTGCTTTATTTAATTGAATGTGCAGTGAGATGTGTATGCAGTAGATGCTTTGGTGCATTCAGGCACAAGGGATATCCACCAGATTTTGGGGAGTAAAACTTGGATTTATGTAATCTAAAACATCCTGGAGTGCATCCACAGTACACCTACAACCAGCGTGTGGTTCTGAAATGAATTTATTGGCAGTACTGCATACTATTATGGTGCTATACTGGAATCCTCTGACGACCTTGAGATACCTTGTCTAAATGCAAAGCTAAGTAATAAGTATGTGTTTCCATTTCAGAGCACCCAAAATAGCATATTTTTTTCTCAGCATAAAATCATCCATATCTTAATCACTTGTACTAAAGTCTGGAAGAACTACTGAGGTGATGCCATTTACATCTGTTTTGCAGAGACCTCCTGATGATATTTACTAGACGTCAGTAAGACATATTCATTGCAACTATTTTTCATGCTTAGGATCTCTAGCCCCAGTGCTGCGTACAGGGGAAGTCTTCACAGTGAGCAGAATCATATGGACGTATAAATCAAAAAGTGCCTTCTCAACTGATAAAGAGGAAGATAAATAGGTTCAATCCAATAGTGTCTCTGGAAGGAGCTGTGGGCTTGAGGCATTCAAAAGCAGCCCACCCTCTTCAATAAGCCATGAGCAGATGAATGGACTGTTCTCCCATTCCAGGCTGATTGGTGCTGACAAACTATAGATCACCTGTGAGGGAACAGCACCCTATTTCACCAGGACTTGTCTCACTCTATTCCTCAGCCACTGAAATCACTCTACCTAAGACAAAACGACAGCTTTTTTGTGTGACTTTGTGATTTTTTTTTTTTTTTCACAGCCAGGTCACCTCTAACAGAAACCTCTTTTTTGCTTACAACACATCTATTGTGATCATGAGTTGGAAAATCTTTGCCCTTATAGTTAATTTCGAGGAATGCACTTTTCTTTGAAGAAACCCATTGCATTTGTTTTCTTTTGTGTCCTCCTGCTCTGTCCTTGCATCTGCACTTACACTTTTTTTTTTTTTTTTTTTTTTTAACACAATCCAGTGCCATCAGATAATTAAGAAATGGAAGCACCTACAAGTTCCATCACCACTAATCCACTGGATCCATAGCTTCCTCTCCAACAGACCACAAGTAAGGGTTGACAATTCACTGTCACCCACCATTTTACCGGTGCTCCATGAGGGTGCGTACTCAAGGCTGATTTATGGTAGGTCGCTCAACATTTTCCTTTCACATCTCGCACCTGGAGAATTTTTTTAAGTTGCAGACTCATATTTTGTCGTGCAATGTGATTGGGTAATGTTACTAATATCAACATGGAGATTTTAGTTTTCACTGAACTTCCTTATTGATATTTTGGTCTGTAACTTTAGATGACTTGTAACATCCTTGTTTAATTAGTTCAATGGAGACGACTGAAACGTTTTATTGAAGCATAAATTGAAAGCGTGGTGCAACTCTTTAATTTCTGTTGAGCGACACTTATCAAAAGTGCCAAGCGACCTACCATAAATCAGCCTTCAGTTCATTTCTCTGTACCCTTTATACAAACAGCTGTCATCCAAGTCCATCCACCATTACCCTCTACTTAAAATATGCCGATGTCACGGCCATCCTCACACTACTCAATAACAACAATGACTCTCTCTCTGCCTATTAACATTCCATATCCCATTTTAGCACATGGTGTGATGATAACTTTCTCCACCTTAACATCTCAAACACTAAAGAACTGCTCTTTGGTCTACCTTGGCATCATACTGGACAATAACCTCAGTTTCAATCGGCATACCATGGATTGTCAGCAGGGAACAACAAGTGTTGTCAACACTGACTTACAGCCATCTGTAAACTAAACCACTTGTCTGTCCAACCCCATCTTGTTTCTCCTGTACCGTAGCATTATTGAGCCAGTATGGTGCCATCTGTTTTTTCCATATGTTTACAGTCACAGATAAGAATAAATTCTTAAGGATAATTAATTTAGCCAGCAAACTCATTGGTATTCCCACCCCCAACTTATCCGATTGTGTCACCTCATACCTGATCCGCAAAGCAATCACAATCACACATGACCCAGACCACCCACTCTACCAGCACTTTACCCTCCTTCCTTCTGGCTGTATGTATAGACTACCAATGTGTAGAATGGCCTGTTTTGGCAAGAGTTTTCCCACAGCCATACAATCATCTTTAAATAAGTAACCTCTTCTTAAGTTATAAGTAATGCAGTCTGTGGTGTGTAGAGTGTCAATCCATGTTTTAGTCTCTGTTGCGTGACCCCTGTAATTAAATTTCCCTGTAAATCCTGTATTTTGTACAACTCCTCATAATTCTGAATGTCTTCCTTGTATGTGTATGCAACTATTGTGGAAAAGAATTTCCTCCTTGAGGAAAACTATCTATCTATATACTTGGGAAGAAGCTAGGTAAAGCAAATTTGGATTGCTTCTTTGTTGATGCTTCTGCGTTGATATGAATGTGCGCTAATTGGAGAGAAGATTTGTTAGACATGTGAGAACTTCACCACTGATCTCAGCTGGTTTATGTCTTACTCCTTGTCCGCGTGGGTGATGAAAGCCCTCAGATTAAAAATCACATGCAGAGATTGTCACCAAATTACTGATATACAGTATATATGAATTCAGCTCATATCATACAGTTGAGAACATTCTGTATGACAAATGATGTAATGAGCCCACGCCCATGGAGACTTTTACTTTGAGAAACAGCTCATTAGAGACAGAGAAAAGTATGTGTTTCTAGCTATGACAAAGAATAGTTGGTTTAGTAGTTATCAGAGCAGTTTTATTTGTGAATGATGAAAATAGCCTGTGAACTACAGGCACTGCTGAACTTATCAATTGAATAAATTGCAAGATTTTTATCCTGTTAATATATCCTTCAAATTCATTTTTAATACATCTTTTATCGCCCATGGCAAAACTCTGTTTCTTTGATCCTCTGCAAGTCTGTGCATAAAGGATCATAAGGATTTGTACCATTAGGATTAGGGGAACAGCTTCTTTTATCAATTATATCAAAGTTTCAGCTGGTGCCCATTAAATACACGCTCACACAGACACACAAACATACAAATACACATGCACACCATTTAATTCTCTGGACATCCAAAAGATTGTTGGTAAAAATAAGGAGCACATTTTTGTACTCGTCTTGACTCAGTGTCTGCATAGTAATCAGCTTGTAAATTTGGGTTGAATCACAAGTCAATCCTCAAAGCATCATGCTTGTTAGATCCATAGGCTTGAGGCTAGGAGCTTGGAAGAAAGCCAGGGGCATTTAAAAACAGTCTTCTATCCAAAGAAGGGATGAAAGCTTACTTTTAACTCCTACTATGCTGCCAGTGTTGAAAGTGCACTGCTGACACTGTTACTGTGTTCTGTGCAAACATGCTGAACTGTACACCAACCGCAGATGACATTAATGATAATAAGCAGCAGGGAATATTTCGTTGTGTTCTTATTAGAAACTGAAATTGCAGCTGCTGTTTATTGTATGAAAAAAACCAACATGGATCTGATCAAGACAGAAAATATATTTACAGTCATTATTGGAAAGCAATTAAATTAACACAGTTGTAGGAAGTAAAAAGCACAACCTCTACAATGCCTTTGTGAGATGGTAAATTTTATGATGGAGCCCCCTGTGTTGGGCATTCATTGAATAGAATCCCTCATGACTTGTTATATGGCAGCTAAAA
Organism: Thunnus thynnus; assembly: GCF_963924715.1. NCBI lineage: Eukaryota > Metazoa > Chordata > Actinopteri > Scombriformes > Scombridae > Thunnus > Thunnus thynnus. The sequence goes on from NC_089525.1 coordinate 18,318,026, forward strand.
GGAGATGGATCACCCGCTCAAAGCAGATGTTGCCAGCACACACAGGACCCTCTGAAAACAATGTGATCCTCCAGGACCAAGTAAGTACACGCAGAGGCAGACAAACAAAACACACACTGATCTTAATATATTACATGGACAGGCCCCCTGCTTGTAGGCTAAGCAGACACACACATGAATATAGTTCTTTATATACTTTTACAGTGAACAGACACACAAACACAGGCACAGATATACAATGGGATTTTTTGGCACACAAAATGCACATCACCCAAGCTTTATTTGTTTGCGTTTTATTCTCAAAGCTGCAGAGAGGACATCACACAGTGAAGAGCTGTCGATAAAACCTGCTCAGTGTGCCCTGTAGTGTTTATTCTAGTATGAAAGGTAAGGTCACACCATGTTGCAGACAGCAAGTTCCTATGGAGCAAATACATCCTGAATGCTGATATCATATCCTCCTGTAATCCTATAGGATATATTCTGAAATCCTATTCCATAATGTGTAAAAGATGTGTTGCAAACCATTTGTGTTTGTTAGTTGTTGGTTGTCAAATAAGTAAACCAGACAGAACTAGGTATTTAAAATCATGCATGCTCTAAAAACTTGGTAAATCGACAAGCTGCTTCCTAATGAAGAAGCAGCACACAGGGGACCGTTTTTCATTCCTTTTTAATATGCCCTCTTCCTTTCGAAATTTAGATGCCTGCATGTTTTGTAAAGTCACCATTGTCATGGGAATAGAAATGGAGCACACACAAAGCTAAATGTCAACCTGCCTCCTATGGGTAGATGACTCATATGGTGTTTGGAGTAGAAAGGTGTATAATAGACCCAAGTTGGACCCAAGTTAAAAGTTGGTGGTAGATGGCCTGTTGAAAACAAGTCACACCTGCATTTTGTCTAAGTGTTATTTTCATATAAATTACATGAAAATAAATCTTAAATTAGGTGTCAAAGAGAGATGCAAAATGAGCAAACATGGTGTAAGCCAAAAGACAACGTCAGTTTTGCAATTTTAGGTGAAAGTCCATCTTTCCTCAGCAGGAAGGACAACGCTACGGGCTCTGTGTGCAAACTTCCATCATTGTCTCCATTGTGTGATCTGTAAATGAGAGACAATTTGCATTACGTGGCATTGGTAAAGGGATTAGGAGACATGATTTATGCTCGAAAGACATTTATCGTTCAAAGCAAATGAGTTTCTTTTCTCAGTGGAACAATAGAGGACTGCCTGACTCCTCCCTTAATCTTTGTGAACAAAAAGGGCTCACTAAACTGGAACCGAGGGTCCATGTAATTCAGACCCTGATTAAGCTACTTCTCCTAATTTTTACATTAGCCTGGCCTTCTATTTCCCCTGGTTATGAGCATTAATCACAGTTACACAAGCAAATCAGAGGTGAAAACAATCTGATGGGTTGCTTTTTTATTGGTTATTGTTGAGGCAGAGAGGCAAAGGTTTAAATCAAAGGTCTTCTTCATCTTTGAAATAGTTAGAAAATTGAAGGAAGCAAAAGTAAAAGAAAAATGGTTTTGTTTCTTTTGTTCTTTCTTTTTCTCTTTGTCCAGAGAGACATTTGTAGACCATGAGGTGAAGGTGCCTTTCGTTTCTCTGAAATAGGCAGTTAGGGGGAAAAAAAGAAAAAAAAAAACTCTACTGTTTACTACTGTCCCTTTTGAAAATGATTTGTTGGAATTGGTCCCTGACACAGCTGCAGGATATTTTGTCGTTAACATCCCAGATCTGAAAATGTTTTTGACCTCCTTCCATCCCTTTTCCAGCATAGCACACCTGCACCACAGATCTGAAAATGCACACTGTTTGAACCTCGGTCCAGAAATACCAGGCTGACAGTGTTGAATGGAGTGTTATGTATTATGGGTTTTCTCGAGTCATCAGAGGTTTGTCCATAATCATGTGGAACCCAAGGGGACGTCAGAGTCAAAGGAGTCAATATGATTGGCATGACTTTCAACCTTGGTGGTGGGGGTGCAGGGTCTTGGCTGTTAACACATGGCATAATACTCAGCCAGGGAGATTAATGGTTCTGACTGAATCAGCCCAGTGACTGGGGATCAGAGGATGTAATTGGGTTGAGCCCAAATATGGGCATTCTAGACAGCTGCTCATAGCAGGAGCCAATCACACGCCTCCATCCCTGCCACACTTCCAGTTGTTCGCCACCTCATGTAAAGATACTTGAATCTCTCTTATGCACTGAAGAAGCTGCTTTGAGATTTAGTTCTTGATTACTTTTCTTATGTTTTACGAGTTTCTTTCCAAAATCAAACACTCATTAATCCAGACATTTATCAATACTCAGAAAAAAATAATCACTGGTGGGATTATTATATCTCTAAAGAAACACTTTCAAAATAATACAATTTTAGAGGACCATTGTATTACCTTAAATGCTGTTCGTAACATTCATTGACATTTTTACTTAATTTCAAACACAACTACACATATATTACAGTAACACAACCATATCCATTACACAGACTCTTCAACACAAAAAATGTATTTTATCAAATGCACTACAAAGCCTGGCAATGTAACTGCAGGTTCCCAGTTTATGTCCAGCTGGCCATCTTTTTCGCATATCATCTCCTCCTCACCCTGTGTTTCCTGCCTCTCAAAAATAAAGAAAAATGCCACAAAAAGCTGATATGTAAAGCTATATTAGCAATATTTTTAGTCTATGATATTATTGTGTGTGCACTGATTAAAGATCTTTTATGTGTACAAATTGTACCTATTATAAATATCACCTATTATAAAATAATTATTAAATTATACTATTTTTATATATATAAAGTAATAATCTTAACTTCAAAACTGGCCAACTTGAAACGAGCTGGTCCTGCTCTTTTGACATTGTCACACTCCCCTAATTCCAGCAAAGTCCCTGCTCTGATCCCAGCTGTAGCAGGAAAGAAATCATGTAAATTTATTGGTGACATTGAGATGGTTCTTTGCTATTCAAATGAGGCATGCCTCGTCAGACGCTAAACGGTACCGCGTATTGGCTGCTAGCGCTAACCTCCCCACAAACAGCTGTGACCCCATGCAGGAAGTCAGACATCCCACTTCCTGTGGCAAGCTGTGCCGCTGGCTCTCTTGGCCGAGGATGGCTTTCTAATTGGTGTCCTCTCACCCCTTTACTCTGAGATGCTCCTGCCTGACAGGTCTTGGCAGCAGGAGGAGATGTCCTTGGGGGGAAAAAAAGTCAGATCTGAGAAAATGCCAGAGTACAACATTTTAGAAAACGTCCCTCAAAGTCTTTTCAGAAAGTAAACTGAGGGGGAGTTTTATTAGACATAAAGAACAGTGAAGAAAAGAATCTATGTGAGCATGTCATGGATGGCCTGATATTGATGCAAGTGAGATGCTTTGAGAGTAAAGAGAACTTCTGCATTGTACCAGCCGAGTGCCTGGCATTTAGTCAATTGAAATTTATCTTTGTATGAGGGAGGCTGAATAGCTGGGTATGTAATGTGAATGGTTGACTGATAAAAATGATTCAAGGTTTTAGCAAGGTGTGCTGTTTTTTTAAAAGAATTCAGTGATGTAGGTGTATTTTTTGTTTTCTTTCCTTTTGTTTGAAAGTGGTATATTCAGAAGTAAGTAAGTATAGTGATTTTTGAAAGTTGAATGCAGAAATAATGTGCAACTGTGTGGAAAAAGGTGTTTTATAATTCCCTACACAGTAAACAGTGCAAAAATACAGGATATAAACACTTGTAGATGTCATTTGTTTGGTGATTTATAAATCTGCTATACTGTTTTCCATTACTGTAACTTGGAAATTAAAAAAAAAAAACAACTACTACTGATAGAGTAGTCAGGCCTGGTACATAAGTTCAGGGATGTTTTCCATGTTATGTGAGCAATACAATATAATGACCTACAGTATGCTGAAAATATCCTTTGCAATGTAACTGGCTGTTTTTTTAATGTATCTAACTATGCTGGATCATCAAAGAAATAAATACTATCCACTTTAATACACAAGGGTCCCTTTTTGTCATAACTCACTAGCTGCACTTTTGACTTCAGGTTCAGTTCTGGATCATGCACCCTCCAGCAGTTCTTTGATGATTTCATTATAGTGGGTGTCTGGTGGAGTAAGGAGAACCATCTGCAACTAAATGTCAGTAAGATCAAGGGGCCGGTGGTGGATTTCCGACAGAGCGAGAAGCTACTGACACCTGTCATCATTCAGGGTGAAGAGGTGGAGATGGTGCAGACCTACAAGTACCTGTGTGTAAATCAACAAACTGGGACCGATCTGACAAAAAAGAGATGCTGTAGGAGAGAGGGCAGCACTGACTGCTCCTCTAAAGGAGACTTAGGTCTACATAACATGCTATTCATGCTCAACCCAGGGCACTGTGATTTGTGACTATAAATTAAGGAGTTAGGGTCAAAGGTTAAAATGCAGTCTATTAAAAACAGGTGAACAAGGCTATCCATTTTGTACAATGCCTCCTCTTCAGTTTGTTCGGTTGCAACTACTGCTGATCTTATTACCGTACTTTATATAGTGTGGGACATTAATTTTTACAATTCATACACACCAAAGTAGAGTTTAACCTGCTCTAGAGCCAAAAATGTTCATTTTGTATTTTTGTGTGTCTTTATACAACCCTCTTTTGCTATGTTTGTATTTTTATTAATATTCTTCTCTCATGTACACTGTTTCTTTTTTCTCTGTAATGGTGTCCCATGGCGATTATTAAATTTCCATCTTATCTTATCTTCTTATTGACAGAACACAATATTTCCAACTCAAATGTTTGCAACCTATATAAAATCCAATTGTATGGGTAGAGATACTGCAGTAAGAGTTAATAGAATAGAGGAATCCAGTGTGTGGAACATACAGCATCCCTGATATCCATGGTTTTGATATTGAGTGCACTAGCTGTGCTTTCAGACTTTATCTGATGATGTGCAGAGGAAAGGAGCACTATCTATATTGTTAAAGCCAAAGCCTGTGGGCATCAAACATCGAAATGTCAGGGTTGGGCTAAATTCAAAGGATAAATTATTCATATGGCCCCAGTAAAGGCTGTGCATGAGGTCACCAGCAGGCCTCACAAGCAAAGGAGAACTTGACAGGGAGCAGCACACAAGTAGTCTTCCAACCCCTGTTAGGAAGGGGGGGTCATCACTGAAGCAGCTGTTCAAGCAAGCAGGGGAAGTGACCTGCTCAGTAAACCATAAACAAGCATGAAGAATATGCAAAAAAGGCTTCCGTACTGTATATTGAGTTGGATTTGGCATGATAGCGTGCTCACCTTGGGAAGGTGATGAATTGAGATGAGAGAGGCACGGCAAGTCAAACACACTGATGTCACTACAGATTTAAGAAAGCGTTTGATCCCGTTGATGTCGCTAACATCTTGACAGGAATCTTTGCCACTGCCTATCAGATGACAAGAAAACAATCTTGGGTCAAATGAAACACAATGTTGTTGATTGGGTTGCGCTGTGGGTACAAAGGTGTAAAAGAAAACGTCAAATTTAGTTCTTTTCTCTCAATTTAATTTAGATAGCAAGAAAGCTGAGAGGATTGCAGGCACATTGGGACAAAAGACTTAGACAGGTAACAAACGTTTGATCTTACAGTAAGTCTACTGGGGTGTAACTCCAGATAGATATGATGGCTTATGAAAGATTATTTAAACATAGAGGCTCATCCTTAGGGGAAAGAGTTTCAGCTGTTATCCTTATTTGCTTGAGCAGTTCAGTCTATATTAGAGAACTTTAGATTCCTCTCATAGCCAGAGATAAGACAGAAGAGTTTGTCTGCACTCAATCTGAGATGTCGCAGAGCCTGATTTGTTTTGTTTCAAAACTGATAGTAATGAGCTCACTTAGAACAAAAAATGGTCATGTCTCTGCATTTCTTTGATTTCACACATTAGTTGAGATGCCTTTAGTTTTTCTATTAGTTTTGGGAAAAGTTGCCTAACTTTAAGGAAGTAGTAACTTTAACCCACACCACATTTCAAGAGATCCTTTCAACTCAAACCACGGTCTTTCCCTAACCCTAACTAAGTGGTTTTTTGGTGCCTAAACATAATTATTTTTAACAGTGATTTGACAAATGATGTCCTGCCAATTACTGCTGATAGAGGCGTCTGATTAGAAAACAGTCCTATGGGTCGTTCTGAGGTGAATGGTCAAATGACCTTTGTGGTTGTTTAATTTGGGGGACTTGTTGTAATAATACTGCTTAGTGTCCTACATCAAACCTAAAATGTGAGTGGTGTTTTTCTTTAATGCAGCAAACTGTGTGCACGTGCATGTGTGTGCATATGTTGTTCATACTGTATAGATATACTTCATATACTCTATACTTACACACACTGTTTGCACACATTTAGCACACACTGAAAACCATGTTGCTCTAAAGAGAAAAGTTTTATTGAACCAATTAATCCCTAAAGATAAAAGCAACCTCTTCCCATCTTGCAAGACCTTTTTCTTTCAAAAACATGGAGCTGCTATATTTCTACTGTGCATCTCTGTGGCAGTGACAAGGAAACCAATGCTGACCTTCATTTAGACTATGGAATGACAATACCGGAGGGGAATAAGAAAGGAGGGGAGGGGAGAAAAAGGGAAAATCAATAGCTCATTTTCTGCTTTTTTGTATAGGGATTCAGATGTTTGCTGAGATAAAGGTCGACAAGCCTGAGAGATCTCTTGCACCATCTCAACTTCAACAACCCTCAAATTGCTATTGTGTCCGTGGCAATTTAAAACTGAGAAATCTGATTTTGCCCAGTACCCTTTAATGTGTCTCATGGAAATGAGACTAGAATTATTTATGTGCATTGTCTTATTTTTTCTTTGTAAAAAACACAAGATAAACTATTCCTCAAGTTTATTTTGTTCACACAAAAACAGTTCAAGACATCAGTGTATATATATATATGACACAAATGATCTAAATTGGAATAGTACTTCAAATTACAACAGTAATTGGAAGATACTGCAATGTGTTAACACATTCCAGTTGCAGTGTGTTAACAACATATGGATCACAGCTGGTAAGGTGTGCCTAAGCTATACATTGCACATTAGATACATGTTAAAAGATACTTGAAGCAAAACATCAAAAACACTGAAAACAGCTTGGATGGGAGGACCACCAGATGTTGAATTCTGATAATAAGAATTATGACTGATGAAGGGATGTTCAAGAAGAAAAGAGAGAAAAAAAAAATTGGATCTTTGATTAAACAACATGAATGGAAAACAAAGAACGGCATATAACAAGACTATAGTCACTGGTCATCTCATTAAAAAAAGTTATCTGAACAGAATATTCTAAAATTATGAATAAAGAAATGATGAAAGATTTATCCTTTTTCACAAATGACAATGCTTCTTCACCTTGTTCATCAGAGGACAATATGGATAATGCACCTAATGTCAAAATGGATCCCTGCTTCCTATTTTAGCAAAGTCGTCCATCCCTTACCAGATGCTCCCTGTTGCGTGTTCTCACAATAATTTTTTGGTTCTGAAGATGGTGTGATTATGTCCACAGGAGACTTCCACATCCATCATCACTTCCATCATTTCCCCCCATTCAAAGGGGACAAGTTCACAGCCTCAGGTAATTATGATGTCTTTTCTCAGCGGGAGAGACAGGTCGAGAAGGGTCAGAAACCTCCAACTCAGCCTGCGTTAGGGCTACTTTAGAGGGAAAAGAAATGTGGACAGTGTCTTTCAAAGGATGACACAGGAGCCAATAAATATTCAACAGACAGAAAAAATAATAATTGTGACATCTTCGTTTCCAGTGCGCTGTGATAAAACAGTCCTCTATATACAGTAGACTCAGTATGCCATTGAATCAATAAACCTAAATGTGCATGATGGAAAATGAGGGGCAATTAAACATTAAATAAATAACAACATAAACTGCTCTGTTAACTGCTGTGGATATTTTAGCATAGATGTGTTTGTTTACACGGGTTGTACCATGCAGAATTAAACATTACACCATCTATGTATTGAATTATACTGTGTAATGAACTTTATATTCCATATTACAACTTTGTTGAGACTGTGACAAGGAGGTGTTGATCTATTTTTTTTTTAATCATACAGTATACTGTAGTTGAATAAACAACCTGTATGCTGAACATTACAAGCTTCATAAAGGTAGCTTTGCTGTTATTATACTGGATTGCATTAAATTATAGGGATGTTCATAATAGTGACCAACCCTAACATTAACATGTAACATTAACAAAAATAGCAGGTGTGCTTGAATACACCCTCATTGTCCCTGCACACATGGCCTCTAGCACTTAGTCATTTATGGAGATGTCGCCTTTAAAAGACATGGCAGGTGTTCTATATGTCACTGTTTTTCTTAGTAGCAACAATCCCATAAAAAGTCAAATCAAGTTAATTTTATATGTATAGCCCAATATCACAAATCACAAATTTGCAAGCAAAGCGAAGACCAACAATGTGTTAGTCTGTCTCTCAATATTAGGTCTGTTGCACTCAGCTGCAAAGCCATTCATTCATACTGAAGATATAAATCTGTAAAACAGGTCACAAATATTTTGCTTACTCAAACAGGAGAAAATAGTGCATTTGTTGGTTGACTATTCGCGGCCATAGATTTATATGCTCTAGTGAGTACTCATAGCAGCAAGACGGTGTATGTGGGACGGTGTATGACTCAAAGTAAACTACAGCACCCATGTTCATATAGTCATAGATGAAGGATCATGACACCCACTGCAACAGAATGGCTGATTGATGTGTTTTAAATAGTTTTTGGAGAACAATAGAGGTCTGTGATACACATGAATAAACAGTGTCAGGCAGATACTCAGATATATATATATATATATACACTTACTAGTGCAATCAGTTCATTAATGCATCGTTTTGGGTCTTTTTATGAGATTTGTTGATTAAAAAATAACAAAACAAAACATCACTAGCCTTATTTAAACAGAACTAATGACATTTTCATAACATGTGGAGCTATTTACTATTTTTAAGGCGTTAAATGACTAAGACTTGATAAATTGTCATATTCTCGTATAATGTAATTTGTTTGTAGACCTGATGAAGATTCTTTGATCATGGTCAAGTCATGGTCATTTTTTCCAAATGTCTTGCTTTTAAATCTGGTACACTATAATTTCAGCTCCACACTGCACATGTAAATGTATCTTCTCAATTCTCAATAATCTCAAAAATGATGTCAACATTTTGTATAAATAGTGCAGAGTAATACAAGATAATGCAGAGTGCTGGATCCTAAAGTACCTGTAGCTGTAAAACCACCTGTTGTATGTGATTATTTGTGACATTGATGGCATAAGGACTGGAACCAGATAACAGATGCTTCCATCTAACCAGTCTGCTGGGCTACTAATGAATCACGAAGCCCTTGAATGCTAAGTGGCATTTGAGAAGTCCCAGGGTATGCTTGGTGTTTTTCTTTTTTTTTTTTTTGTCAGAATGGTTTTCCCAGTGCACCTACACTATGACTGCTAGATACCTCTCTTCCAATGCTTCATATGGACAGCCTACAGAGTGTGTGGTGAGGGATTTTTGTCCTAATGGGGAGTCAATGACTTAAGTTATAGAAATATATTGATTGTATGGTCATATTTTACCAAAATATATGTACATTTCCTAAGAAGAAACATCCTGCCAGCTTGATTTCCTGTCGATCATGATGCCAACCTATCAATGAAAGTGACTGGTTGGATGTTAGAGATCTTTTATCTGAATAAGCAGCATCCTTTTGCCCCCTACAATTGACTTGCACACATCAGCTGTTGTCTGCTGTGATCAATTACCTCAGATGAAAGTGACAAGGCTACTGCACCTTTACAGTGTAGCATTTCCTGTGCGAGCTTCAGCCCAAGGAGTGATGGGATGTCTCTGTCAGCAAATCTATCTCTTGAAATTCAGGCCTCTCAGCTGTGACACATGCTCAAACAGCAACAGAGATGTGACTACGGTATGGAAGAGAGGTGTCAGTTATTGAATGACCTGCTCATATATTGGTGGAAAAGAATGAGGTGTCAGAACAAAAGTGGTAATAGACTGGAATACATTAAATGATGTGGAGTGTCCACCGGACTGGAACCAATTCTACCCGTTTCTTTAAAGCTCAGTTGGTCGAGAATCAGTGACAGAGAGTGCGTAACCATGTGTGGTTTAGAGGATTATGAGAGGGGGAAAAAATGAAATGTAAACAAAGCTTTCTGTGCTCAGAGTCATCTTTGATTTTATCTGCATTTGGGTGTCACATGGGAAAAAGTTTGAATTAAATACATTTTTTTTTAATCAACAAAGAATAACAGAGGATGTCTGGAATTCTATATTTATTCAGCACTCAGAATCCAGAAAAATGTAAAATAATAATTGTCATGATTACATAATACATCCTTTTATAAGCAAATAATTGTAAACAACACTCAGTGAAATCATATACATAAATAAAATAGTCACATGGTTATTTACCTTTTGAACTTCATTTTAAAATATGAGAATTTTGCAAGTGTGTTAGTAATAGACAACAACTGATAAACTTGACACTTCAAAGTGCAAGTGGTAAAGAGAAAGAAGAAAAGAAGAAAAATAAAGGCTTTCATCCATTTCCTAAGCCTTTTAAAAGAAAATAAAAATGTCACTGCTTTATAGTTACACATTTGCATGTTGACGCTACACTTAAGCTTCACTGCATCATCGTTATGGAAACATAATGCCTCTTGTGACTCCTATTTGTCTGGCATTTCAAAAGATTTCAAAGTACATCTATGCCCCTCCCCACCACACATAATACACACACACACACACACACACTTCCACACCCTCCTCTCTAGTCTAGTAAATCTCATAGCATCGCCTGTGAAAGCTGCTGGGATCTGCTATTTTGTTCTCTTTGGGATTGCTGCCTCTTCCCACTTGATCCAAACAGTCAGCTTAGGGAGCTTGTGGCACACAGGCGTACAAGTTGCCAAGGAGCTGTCACAGAGATGTCCGCACAAAGGATTTCTGCTGCAGACTAGTGGAGTTTGATATACAGAACAGCACTTTCCCTCGGTATTTGAATGTACATATAGCAGGGGGTGATCCAATTGCAGCCCCAGGAAACGCTGGATTTTATACCACAAACCTAGTTCAGTAACAAAATGACAGCTTGAGAAATAAATTGGTGTCGATGAGGTACAAGATGCAGCTTGACAACACTGTCAACAGGATTTATTTAGCAGAAATAGTCGATATCTGATGCCATGCAAATGAAAATCAGGCAAAACTAGGGGAAGGCAGTTGAGGATGATAACATGGTTATCATGTATTTTTTAACCGAGTCCCAAGACAGGGTAATGCAATGAGTATAGAACACAAAAAGTCAACAACACAGTAAATACTGGGTTTGAAATTAGAGACGTACACAGACATCATTATCTGTATCTGTATCTGTATCTTTTCAACCAACAAAATTGTCTGTCTCTGTATTCGGATAGAAGGCCAGAAGTAGGAATGGTTTATACTGGAAGTCACGTTAAATCGGGCAAATGTATTTTCTAACCTAATACTCTTCTGAACTAAGTTTAGATAGACTGTAAACCATCTGACCCCCACCACCAACCCCCCTAAACTAGCTAGGGGACACTGAGCAGTCAGTTTGAACTAGTAAAATGAAGCTGTATAAATCAAAACAGTCTTTTAAACATTTTCTCACTGACCTCTTTTTGTAAGGCAATACCTCCCTCATGGTTCAATGAATAAGAAAAACAGCCTTACAAATCGAAATATTGTTTTGCATTGGAAATGAAAACTAATTACAGTAGGCTACATTAACTTTTTTTTTTTTGCCTATTCTATTTTTTCTTTCTGTCAAAGACCCTTCAGACTTTTTCTTGAATGATAACCTTCCTTTGACAAATAAAATAAAAACAGAAAGCGCACCCATCTTTATGTATGAGTACAAATAGTAGCCTACACATCTTTGTGCAATTACTCAAACTTCCCCAAGTTGTATTTGTTGAGAACCAGCTGCTGCACATGAGCTGGGAGCAGTCTGGAGTGATGGGGAGACACGACATCCCCTGCTGCGCTAAATAGTCTCTCTGATGAGACGCTTGTTGGGGGACACAAGATAAAAATGCCCATTCTGTTTGCAACATAGGACTTTGATTTCACTAACTAGTCATTTCATTTACTACACATTATTGAAAAATGATCGCTATATTCTGTAGTCGCCCCTACCGAGTCAGGTGTGGGAGCTAGCGAGACAAAAGCCTGTTGTGGCAGCTGGATTTCAAAATAAAGCTTATAACTTGTAGTTTTTAGCTGTATGTGTTAATTTCCTCCATTAAAGGGGCCATATTATGAAAAACTGACTTTTTCAGTGCTTGTATGCATTTTGGTCTCTGATGTGCCTACTAACACGCTAACTGTGAAATAAGACCACCCACTCAGTTTGGTGTGGGTTGGCTTGCTCTGTGTATGTGATTCAACAAGCCATTAAGATTTGATGCCTCTTCTTATGTCACATGGGGCGAAGCTAGGCTAAGGCTAGGCTAAAGTTTGCATGTATTGTGGGGCTGTACCTGGGGAGCAGAGTTGAAGAGTCCTGCGTTGCCATTGCTGTCTCATCCTCTGGAGGAATAAACATCTGCTGTGATCCGAACAGTTTACCAGCAGGCGGAGTTTGTTTTTTAAACTTTTGGGATTAAGAAGATTTATCTTCAATCTTGCCTCTCAGCCTAGCCCAAGCACACACCACCTCAGCTGCTGTCATCAATAATAAACATCTGACATACCGGTGAGTTTATAGAATTTTAAAGTTACACAGTATGTAGATATCTATGTGTATAAAAAATAACGTTGTTGCTGTATTTATGCCTTTAGATGACATTATATTGACTGTGGATGGAACAGCTACAATGTTAGCATAGCTCTGGTCAATCTTAATTCCATTCAGAAGACAAACATTTTAAAAGTTGTCTAAATTTATTTATCAAACCGGCCGTTCTTTACATAGCTGTCTAGACAGGATGAGAAGGCTGCTGTGACGCTTGATCTTTGTGGTATTTTGACCAAAGCATGTTCGATACATTTTATTACAACAGCGAAAGGCAGAGGGCAGCTTCCGAGAACTGGCCAATCAGAACAGAGTGGAATCCTTGGGAGAGGGGTCTTAAAGAGACGGGCTAAAACTGGCTGTTTCAGACAGAGGCTGAACTGAGGGGCTGTGCAACGGGTCAGTATAAGAAAATAAACAGTTTTTATTAACTGTAATTCATGCAAAGATATTCCAGTAGAGCCCCAGATTAAAAACATAGACCAGAAAATATGCATGATATGTCCCCTTTAATGATAACACCTCCCTGATGATTGTTGTTGATGTTGTTCCCATCAGTATGCCCTGATGATTACTGGCGTACCAGTGTCATTCAGTTTGGACAGGTTTGGTTCAAGTGTTGAAAAAAGCCAGTGAATCTTCAGCTGCTGTCCATCTAATGGCATCAGAGACTCCAGAGAGCCCCTGACCACAGACAGCACTCAATCAGTCTGAGCCTTCAAACTGACCTTGCTCTGCAATCATCTGGCTATAGGGGATTAAGCAATCACTCAAACCACCTGGAAAGGACTGTTTGTTCACATCCTACAGCCTCCATCATATCACAGATGTATACGTCAAAGCCCTTTTTTTTTCTTTTAAGCCCCGGGATTCATCAATAACTCTCTGATTAGGGAACAACCCCAGTGTTTCGTCCAAACAAATTTACAGTGTCAATTGTTCATTTATCCCTTTCATTTTGGCTGGTCCACAACAGCCCTATAACTACGAATGTCTGTCACTGACTGAGTGAGTCACTGACTGAATGATGAAGTTACACAATTGGTCAGCCGAAGCTGGCTGAAGGCCGACGAAGCTAAGTATCCCAGAATGCATTTCGCACCACTGACAGCAATGGCAGAGATTCAGCTGTTGTTATTTTTGCTGTGGGGCTGTTAATATGTCACTTTATTTTATTTTCAATATTTTTTCAAGCAAGAAAGTAACAATTTAGATTCCCAATGCCAGCCAGTAATCTCAGCTGCTAGCAGTCTATGGCGAGTGGATAGTGCCACAATTACCTACCGAAGGAGACTGTCATATGATATTTACCTGAGAAGAGAGGATCTGTGCGCCACTGCTAGTGTAACTTACTGTCAATTTCAGCATGTTACATGTGTCTAGCGTCTTTTCGATATACAGCACTTCTGTGTTCATGGTAAATAAAATAAAAGCAATATAACAGTTACATTTACAAATGCAAACTTCACACTGTATCAGGGTCATTTACATTTAGCATTAATGATTAACTTGATAGTTACTGCATTAAAGCTATTTTTGGGTTGTGGGTAAGTGAAATTATATATAAACAACACGTTCTCACTCCCAACTCGTCACATATCGAAGCTTGGTCAGGACCCCCTGGTGTCACTTTTTAACGCACGGGGTACCCCTTTAGCGTCATTTTTCAACGCGCAGTATCACAGTAGTCACTGTTATAAAATAATTATATTTTATAGTGTGACGACGCAGTAGTTAAGGTCTGGTTAGGTTTAGGCACAAAAACCACTTGGTTAGGGTTAGGGAAAGATCATTATTTGGGTTAAAATAAAAAATAAAATAAAAACGGCAAGGTGGTCTCGACCGTGCGCTGTGCTGACTTCCAACTTCCAACTTTCTGCCAACAAAATTACAAGCCATCCACCGACCACTACACCTCCTAATAAGAAAGTAAGTCAGTTTATATAGATGTCATGTGAAGTATTTCACTCCAGAAATGTTGATATGATACGTATTGTTGAAATGTTAATATGCTCCGTATTACAGGTGTTGAAATGTACATATTCAACATATCTGTGGTTTGCAGAAACATACAACGCCAACGTTTTATTCTGGCGACTAGGCTGAAATTTGTCACCTTATTTAGACGTCATTGGTCTCATAGCGTCTATTTCAGATGTTGTGGGAGTTCAGCAGAAGTCTATCGGACTACCCTGCACATTAAAAAATGATGCTAAAGGGGTACCCAGTGCGTTAAAAAGTGACGCCACGGGGTCCTGAACAAGCATCAATATGTAACGAGTTGGGAGTGAGAACGGGCTTATATAAAACATATAAAAAAGTAGTGTAAATCTTAACTCAACCCTTCTTACAACAGCACTATATAGTCTCCACCCAAAATCTGGTGCAATGAGTTTTAAGTATTTTTAATGTTTTTCTTATGTGTACAGCACCTTGAGTTACAACTACTGTATAAAAAGTGCTATAAAAATAAATAAGCTTAAAGTTTCATAAAACAAACATCTTTGAAAAGCTGGCGATGTCCATGTCTGATGGTAACCAGGCAATGTACAAATTAAAAGCCCTCTAGCATTTCATACACGGTTCAGCCATATGCTAGGTTTTGACCTCGTCTTGTTTAAATAGAGATATGCCCATGCACTCCTAATTGGACATTGTGGCTTGATTATATCTATTATACAATCAGGTAATGAGGAACTTCATGAGACATTCGGGCTCGCCTGCTTTTAGCAACAACACATACAGAAAATCAAGTTTGCTCATTACTGTACACCCTTTTTTTCTTAGTTTCTTGTAATTGTTTGTCTCTGTAATTGCTGCAGTCTTCAAAAGCGGTCATGCTTTTTGACACTTATTCCCACCAGAGCAAGGGTGTCATGGAAGTGTCCCTCCCTCCACCCCCTGACAGAATCATCAGGTCGCTTTGTGATTATTCCCCCCTACCCCCAGTGGCTTTCATACTTTACGGTTTGTATGTTAATTGCAAATTATGATCAAAGACAAATCACAACTGAACATCACACCGATGTTGTTCTGTCTTTATGTCTTTATGGTTGGATTGGTGTCATTTTGGGCCTTATTCTAATGACAGAATGTAGTTAATGCAGACTGTAGAGTGGATACAAAATTATACCAGTGTCCAACAAATTCACTCCCCTTGAAATATTTCGAAAACATCAATGCTTGCTTTTTTACTTTATAAATGTAAATGTTATTTGCAGAGTGGAACAACATTCATTTTGATCACACTGTGTATCAGAATGGACATGTGCCTTTTAGTAGAGGCACTTTGAGCAATCAACATTAAATGAAAAACGTAGCTCTTCTTTTAATTCAGTCCTTTCATTAAAGCCCTTGCTCACTTGATGCAGCATGCAGCTGGATAGCTGAATGGAACCATATCAGGGCTAAATGCATAGCAACACAGCTAGCAAAGAAGCATCTAGAACAACTGGCATGTTTTAGCACTGCAGTACAGTGCATTGGCACTCAGTGTCCTTCAGAAGGTAAAGTGAACTTGTAGTTCCAGTCAAAAGACTCAATGACAAATGTCAGTGCATGATATCCGTTATGCATATTCATTAAAATCTGATGCCAGCTGTTTGAAAGGAGCACCTAGAGCATCTATTCAAATTCAAGCCTTTACAGAGATGCTGGCATTCATCTCTTTATGTGGTTCAACTAGTTAAATTTCAAAATGTATCGAGACGGCTGTTCTCATCTATGGTGCAGTGTCTGATATAAACCTGCTGCCCTAACTCAGCAACACTTGACCAAACAGCGAAAGGAAAATGATTATTACATGAAGTGAGCGAGCCAGCTCAGGAGTGACTTTTCAACTCAAGACACCAAACATCCACTCCGCTCGTCCCTGGACTCACTGATAGATGTCGATGTGTTACTACAAATGAGAAGGATTTGCTGGCGGTCATTTTCAATCACAGCACAGCATCTCTTTCACTATCTCTGTGGTGTTCCCTATAATAAAGCCTTGTTTCAAGAGAAAAAACCTCTATCTTGCTCTTGCTTTACGTGATACTTCCTGCATCCAATTACGGGCCACATTAGGGTAATTTTCTCCCAGCACTGCATTTGCATTCTGTATGAGACAGGCGAAAGGGATGTCAGTCATTAATCATGGCCCAATGAGGGCTGTCAGAGCATTGTCATGCTTGTCAAATGTCTGCTCTCTAAACTCCCTCCAGTTATCAAATCCAGATCTATGACCCACCTGCAAAGCTTGACAGAGCTAGAGGTGACCTCTTTGAAGCAGGTAAAAGCATGGGGGGTGGGGTATGTGTGTGTATGTGTGTGCGCATTTATCTGTCTCCCTGTCCTTCTTCTTCCGGCACTTGCCCCATGTCACTCACGGTGTGTGTGTGCGTGGGTGTGTGTGTATGTTTGTAGTAGTCTAAGATCTCAATTAGCTAATCGCTGTGCTGTGTTTGTTGCTTCTGTTTTCAGGGTTTTGGTGACTGATAAAAACATAATAGCTTACAGAGTTTTAACAGAGGCAGCTGATTGTGTGCAAACATAAAGAAGAATCAAATGATTAGATACTGCTAAACAATGCTAATTCAGCTGAAGAAGCAGAAAAACAACAAAAAAAAAACAGAACACTGTGGGTTTTCTAGAGCCTGGTGACACTAAATCCATGCCAGAAGCGCCAGATGTGAGACAATGAAATGATTGCACATTTGAATTGGCTATATGTCACCTCTTCTTTTCGGTCACTCCAAATAACACCTTGATGTCCATTATCTGCACACATAATTGCTATATTGATTTTCCCTGTTGCTTCTTTCTTTTCATCCCACCATGCTTTCGCTTGCCATTGTTCAATAGATGTTCTTGAAAGTAAAGGTTGATTGGCTAGAATAATACTGTTTTGAAAAGAGATTAAAGGACCATACCAGTGTTTTTGCATATTTGGGCCCAAAATCTGCAAATCACACATATTTTGCATTGCAATTGACCATTTTATAAGAACAATATAGTATTTTTGATTTTTAATGTCTTTATTTCCAGGCAACCATTGGAAATCATTAATTTTATTACATTCAAATCTGTTTTTGAGAATTAAACTTGCTAGATAAATAAGCCAACACAATCAACATGATGTCTGATTTTTGCCACAAGTTTATGGAAATAACACAACACAATGCAAGCCTGGTAGGTAGGAAAAACAAACAAAAAAAAAAATCAAAACACAGAGTAAAAATGCTAAAATGTGTAAAAACACTAGTACGGTCCTTTAATGAGGATAGATAGAGCACACATATCAAAGTCAACATACAGTGTAGTGGGGTCTACCACATTCATTATCCATTTAGTAATCTAGCAACAATAAAACAACAAATAAAAACCTCTAACCATGGAAATTGATTATATATTTAAACCACAAACACAACACACTCTGCGTCAACAGTGTTGTTTTGTTTGATCCTCCGGATTTCAAAGAGGAGGGAGAGGCGTCCTACCATCGGAGAGACTCTGACAATAAACTCCATGGAGGAAGAGCTTCAGGGACTTGCTGCCTTAACTGCAGGAAAGCTGCGTGTGTGCTGAACGTGAACAGGCTTGTCAGGCACCGTGGCTGCCCTGTGATACTGTCTTTAGATTCACACAAAGAACACGCAGTAAAAGCAGTTTCTCTGATGTACTTCCTTACTGCGAAAGGGGCATGATGTGAACTTAGTTTCTCTTTATTATCTATCAGGCAAGCCAATGCTATAAATGTATCTACTTTTTTACTTAGGCAGGAAAACCCTGGGAGGATTAAAGAGAGTGGTAGTTGTTATTAATTAAATTAAAGTAACAAATTTTACTTTTTGATAAATGATACTGTTTTTGCCATTAAATGCTGCAGATCGATACAAGACACTAATGATTCCACCTGTGCCCAGGTCACGAAAGAGTATTTGCTTTGTGGTGTCTGGTGTCTCGTTCCCAGCAGGAACAATCCTCAGGCTCACAGGAAGTGTTGTGTTTTTCTTTATAAAAAGAGGTTGAGTAAAGTAAAGTTTGTGTAAAGTAAACCAAAGACCAAGTTAGTATGATGGCCACTATGGCTGAACAGACAAAGAAAACTTACTTACAAAGTTGAACGCCAATTAAAAAGAGACAGGACAAGGCCAAGGAGGAATACAGCACAGTACTGCACGACTTTGTGACCACCTCTTTTAACAATATCACTAAATTGAAAAAGAAAAAAAAAAACAGTTTGTCGGTTTAATGTTTGAAGTAGATAATGAACATATGCAATCTGTGGTCATTTGTACATCGCAAATCTTCTCACATCAGATTTTCAGAAGTGTGCAATATACATTTGAAATAAAGATGCACACAGCTACTGTACGCATATTTTTTTTATTTTATGGTGTGTCCCATCAGTAATTGCTCTCTAATGGCAGTGGGAGATTTTCTGGCATGGCTTTGGTCCTCTAATGTCTGAGAGGGCAAGGTCAATGTTAATTACTACCAATTACCCCAAATTTTGACTAATCATTTGGGTTCTCTATGATGGCAGTGAAGAGCACTGTATCTGACCCTGTTTCAAAACCTCCCATACTCAGCTGAGATCATACTGAATGAGGTTACTCAGAGGGCCTGGCCATATGGTTAATGTCATTGTCATGGTGCACAGTTGATTGGGTGACTGCTTGTGCCTTAGTGATATGGACACTGTCAGAGTGGAAGAAACCAGTCCTGTAAAAAAAACCAAGAAAAAACAAAAAAAAAACATAAAACAATTTTATCCCTCGTATTCCTCAAGCTTTACAGTATGCAGCAGTGATCGTACAACATGTCCCAGATTTGTCATTCACTCAGGTTCATCTGTTGTCATTCGTGTTGGAGACTAGTTTTCCCGTTGTGTATATATTTATGTCTCACAGAGATGTGGAGAACAGTTTTCTGCAAGTTCCCAGGAGTAATTTCTGCAGTGTGTCCCTAAAGCTTGAACAGAGATGGGAAAGAAACTCTTCAGGACCTCTGCCCTTTCTGTGCAGAATACCCCACAGAAAGATTTAAAGCATGAGGGAGTAGATGCTGTCAGTGGTGTTGAAAGTTACCACAGGAGGATGGATCTGTTAAAATATGTTTACTAATTTACACCGTACCACTGCTTCCTTTCTCTTTCAGTATCTTCTTTTGTCTTTACATCTCATGTCCTCTCATTTATATGAGATTATGCATTTCTCCCAGTTATATTATCTATCTTATGTTCTCCTGAAAATCATTATTATGTAATTGGGGTATAAAGTAAAAATAAACTAATAGCGTGCATTATGTTTCTGTACTGTAGGTTGTTATTTTCAGTATTATTAACATTCTCATGCATGCTATAAAATCTAACTTGAATTAAAATATGGTTTATTTCTTGCAAAATCAAGATAGTATAGAACTGTCAGTCTTATCTGACATCCTATTTGTAGAGTTGTAGAGTCAGAAGAGTTGAGTCCACTATAATGAAGTGTCAACTTGCACAGTAGGATAATATTGGTACTTTAGCCACCCTGAGACAGACAATCTTCTCCCTCCAAACTCCTATACATTCACTTTACATGAGTCAGTCTATTTTCTGGTCGGCAACATTCCTCTTTTTGTTGGAAAAAAAACTCATTTTGTCTTTCATGGCATATCGCAACCACACAAAAAAAAGCTACAGTTTCATCCATCTGCTGACCTCATTTTCA
This sequence comes from Thunnus thynnus, assembly GCF_963924715.1. Classification (NCBI taxonomy): domain Eukaryota; kingdom Metazoa; phylum Chordata; class Actinopteri; order Scombriformes; family Scombridae; genus Thunnus; species Thunnus thynnus. The sequence continues at coordinate 18,338,605 of NC_089525.1, forward strand.
TGGCCAGGCTCAAATCTTTGAGTGGAATTTTCTGGGTGTGTACACTCAGCCGTCCCTTGGATGTCGTTGGCATGTCTCCGAAGCAATTTTCTCAACTATGAATAATTCACCAGATATTATTCCAAAGGTCATCTTATAGTAATTAGTACCCTGCTGTTGACTAAACAGCCTCAAGGTACCTGATGGCCAGTTTAATTACAATTTGAAATTAGTGTACTGTTTGACAATCTCTATATGTTCTCCTGACACTTCAACAGATGACACCTTGAGAACTAAGTAGGCTTACAATAAGTTAGCTTGTTAGCAGATGGGGATGGAGGGTGTAGGGGTGAGAAAAGAAGCAAGCAGTGAGTACGCTGACAAAGTCCTTTCTGTTCAAATATGCAGTAATTACTGGAAATGCAGATTGGTGTAGTTGGGTATGCATGTGTTTTGACACTACAGACATCCTTGGCACTGTCACTGTCTCATTATTAGCCAATTACCATGGAAAACTAATGGGGCAGGTCACAGCCGGCTCTCTTAAGGAGATTGGGGAGTGAACATATGCTGAAGATGCGGCAAGATGACACAGTCCAGCAAGCCTTTGGCGTGTTACGAGGTACATGACATGGCTCTTTGTGTCGCGCAAGTTAGGAGTCAGTGCCGACAGATCCTGTCATGTCCCGTTGTCGTGAACATCAACCCCTGCACTATACTGTATGCTTGAGGTTTCCTCTCCGAGGACTTGTATATATTCATAAGAGAACAGTGGATAAAGCATTAAGCCAAAAGGGCCTCAGGTGGATCTATAGCCCAGGGGGATTGTCAAAGCTGTTGCAGAGTTTGCCTTTGAGGCATCAAAGCTGCCATAGATGGATGAGTGGATACATGGATTGATGGATGGATGGATGGATGAGTACATGGATGGATGTGTGAACGAACAGATATTAAAAGAACATGAGCAATGACCAAAAAAAGATAAAAAATGCCATGTACAATTTAGTTTTTTCTGTATCTTTACTGTACACAAGCCCAAATGGCCACAGGTAGAATAGACAGCCTTAGGGTATCAGTGAAGATCCTGCACAGAGAGTCTAAAGTACATCACAGTTGACATTCTGAACAGACACACCACATGAATGAATAGATACTTTCTCTACTCATGGCTTAAACTTACATTTACATCTTGGCCCTAGAACTAAAATTAAGGTTTATTGTGGTCTATTGATTTTCTTCTGAAATTTATAGCCTACAGTACTTCCTAGAGTCTATGGTCTATGCTGATATAATAATGGCTGGGCAGTCTAATGAGTAGAGGAGCAAACTTGTGACGAAAAGCTCATTGATCTGTATTGTTGGATTACATCAAAAATGTAGGAACTGATCGATGAGTGCTCTGCCTTTCCTAAAAGAATCCATCAAAGTGCCCTTTAGACTCTAAAGGTGCCATGATCTACATTTAAAGGCCCAACCATTCATTTTTTGACCACATAGATGTAAGGTATTTTGATATAAATAATGATGAATGGAATATCTGCAGTTCAAGTATTTTTCCAAATTCATTATAACTACTACAATACCATAATATTTAAAACATTACTGTGTACATAAAACATGGCACCCCTTCAAAATCCAGAGCATATTTAGCATGCGATTTAAGTAATGGTTGTTGTAGAGTACCTGTTCTGCAATTTACGCAGCACAGTTATGGATAGATTCATACCATGTGTTCACATCACGTGGACGGTAGCAATGGCAATAATTCCAATAGTTACAACTTTCAGTGTTGGAATAAATTGAATTCAAAGTGGCAACCGTCAACATATTCCTTGTATGCGAAAGATGTTGCTTGCAGTGATGAACCCACAGGAAATGTTTAACTGACTCTGCAGTTTTTATTGGATTTGTGGAGCTTTATAGCATCTTCAGCTCATTGTTTTGGTTTTCCAGCCCACAACTTAAGGTTTTGCTACACTTTCAATGCTATAACACCCCACTGCACTGCCTGGCAGCAAATGGAAGACAAAGATAGTGACTAGCTGGTGAACGTAGTGGAGCATTTAGCAGCTAAAGAGCCTAATATTTCCCTCTGAGACCAAAAACAGCTAGTAGGAAGCACTCCAAATGAATGCTAATGTTGCTCCCAAGCGGCAAATACTATGGCTTGAGGCTGAAGCCAATGCAGATGTACCTTAAAGTGCAATGCCCCCGGCAGCTGCTAGATGCTGGCTCCAAAAAATCCCTGGCTCCAATTGACTCCCCTTCAAAAAGCATCAACTTTTCTCTAAAAATATATTTTACAATGACTTATTATGGTCTGACTTGCTAAACTGGGGCCTTCTATTAAGTGTGCTCATTTTGGAAAGTGTTGCTCTGTTGATTTGAAGACTTATAGTAGACATTGATGTCTGCTGTGTGGGTGTTGATTGACAGCTGTGATTGATAGTTTGCTCACCTGCTGCTCTCCCTATCTCCAGGACTCACACTGAGTTGCAGTATTTTGGTACATTTAATGTTACTTGATGATAGTCTACTTTCTCTGTTAGCAAAATTTAGTTAAAGTACCTATTGTTAACCCAAGTGTGCACTGCTTGGTGTTCACAGTAAGCTAGCGTTCACCTCTGTCCAAGGTAGCGGGGTGTATTTCCAGAGTGTGACACCCTGATGGTGTGAATGTGGCAATATCCACAGCCACCAACAATGAATTGCAGTTTTTGAAGTCTGTCTTAGGGTTGTGTGTGTGAGTGTTTTTCTCTGTTCCCATAAATATATCCATTTACCGTATGTCATAGGTTGAATTGTTACCCCAGTGGTATTTATTTCCAGAAATGATGAAGGTGAAATTCCATGTCTAATTTGTCATATATCATTAGCTGGAGATTGCTATAATTGGAGTAACAATATGCAATAACAATATGGAGTGACAATATGCTCTCATGTCACATCTATCACTGATATGACAATGCTCTCAGGCAAAACTTAATCAAACAACAATGTAAAGTGAAGGACAAGCATGATCCGTGCATACTTTGAGGACTCAATATTTAATGGCTCAAGTAAAATTCAATGACAAGAAAAATCATTTCACCATATGGAAGGTCATTTTTTCATAGATTTAAATGGGATATTGTACAAAGGCATGACAACACAGACTGTATAGCTTTAACGGACCAATACAGATTCGCTGGCAAGCATTGAAGCCTTCTCTCAAAGCAAACTCGACCTGACTCACTGATGACTAATTTACAAGCATATACTTAAGTCTTATATCATATTTTGATATAGTTTTTGTACAAGATACATTTTGTGTACATAAAATATTCTGGCAATGTGCATGCCAGTATACACATAGTGCACACGCACGCGCGCATACATGCAAGGACACACTCTCCCTCACACACATACAAGATCACCTATAAACACATTCAGACACACTCTCATTAATATTATGCATATGTAACCATTTACATTACAACAGAGATTGTCATCTCATCTTTTCTTATGTTTTCCCTTTTTATCAACATAGTGAATTCCAGTATTTAGCCTGTAGCCTTTAGTCCTTACTGTATGCGGCTTTCCAGTTTGTAACCATTATTATTAGTTCTTAGGGGTACTGCTATGTACAGTGTAAAATCCATTTTACCTGACAGAATAGATATTTGTGTGTACTTAGAGGCATAAGTGGTACGCACACTTCACAAAGTTTGAATGTGTACACTGTGTAACATTTGTTTTGTTCCATAAGACAGACACACAGGTAGAGCAGTAAACATCAATACTGAGACTGAATCTAGTCATGGATGCATGAGCTACATAGTCAAGTGTCAAAACGCCTTGTGGAAGTCCAAACGGTTCATGCAAATTATGACACAGGTCGACATGATAATCATGACACAATTTTTGAGTTGAAAATGTCTGAAAATAAAATGCAATGTTCAGTTTTTTGTATTGTATCTTCGCTATTCATATTATTAGGAGAGATGGAAAACAGGAAAATGAGAGCAGAATCATGCAAAGTGAAAAACTGTCATCACTCATGACATTTTTTCTATTTGCCTGTATTTTGTGAAATATGAAAACCACTACTTACTCGGAGGAGCCTCATTCCCTCACCCCCACCCCCATCCCCTCCAAAAACCAAAAACCAAAAAAAAAAAAAAAACAAAAAAACAAACAAAACAAATTCACATTCATGGGTATGCTCTTTGTTGAAAAAATAAGCACATCAAACATTGCCAGTTTTACCTCTAGAGGTGCACATGGTAAAATAAAATGGGACAACAGTACACAAAAAACTCATATTAGTATCCAAAGCAATATCCTACTGATGTACAGGTTCATTCATGCAGTCAGAATTTCTCAAGTTGTCTTTCAATAAATGTAGCTGCTGCAACATTACAGTACATAGGAGTTATGTAAGCAGAGTAAGTTAAAACACAGTGAGGATTACAGATAGGTAATATTGTGCATACTGTACACATGTGATTGGATAAATTATTTCAAACAAGGACATTTTTGTTGCAGTGTGATAGTGTATTATCCCATACATATTTAATGGATATTCTCTCCCCCCATGATATGAGGAAGGGCACAATTTCCTGTGTCATTTTTATTAGCACTAAGCAATGGTGATGCATGGTAAAGAATGCAAACGTTTCTTAAAAACCTAATTGTTTTTTTTTTTGTTTGTTTGTTTGTTTTTTTTGTTGAAATAATCCAAGCCAGAAATGTATTTGCCCTCCTTTTTCACATAATTTTGGATTTTTTTTTTCTCTGACTTTTGGATCATTTGTCAAAGCGATTTCAGTTTTCAGTGACATTATGATGCATGTTCCCTTTGATATGCGCTCCTTTTGATTAAATATGTATTATTTATGCCATTTGGTGATACATGTCTGTCCTATAACAATGAAATGAGATTAAAAGTGATAGAAGAAAAAAATGAAAGTATTGGTAAATGAGCTGAAATTGGATTCCCGAACAGGGACATTTTCATCAAATGATGTTTATAGGAGGATTTATTTAAGTTGCATGTTTTGAATTAAATTCATTTTCGTAATTGACTGAGGTGAAATTGAATTGCCCCTTTCCTTGTCCTTGACACACTGTTCCTTTAAGTGATCATTTCACTGAGTCTCAAATAAATCCTCTTTATAATGATAAGAGTCCTGACCCGAAGTATCAGAGAGAATAGGTGTGGTAGCTAAGAGCATGCAAACACAATTTGCGTTGCACCTTCCCTCAAGAATGCCACGTTGCATTATAGATTTAGGCCTGTTCCCAATTTGCAAGATGGTACAAGAAAATGAATTGCATGAATCATATACCTGATGATGTAGACACCTGGCTTGGATGTTCCTAGAAAGAAAAATGAATATCAGCAAAGTCACTTATTGCTGTAGCAATAGATTATACTGCACCCAATCTGTTACAGCAGCAAGTTAGTCTGGAGTAGTTATCATCATCAGTACAATTTACACACCCAGGCAATGATGCATTGTGTGTGTATGCCGAAACCATGGTGAGGGGAAGCCTGAAGGGAGGTCCTTTCAAATAGTGCCAATGCGTATTCTTATGATAACTGCAAAAATAACATTTACATCAATAATTCAGATAGACTCAGGGCCCTGAAGAAATTCTTGCACTCTGGTCTATTATTCCACTGTCAACACATAGTAAAAACTGATAACAGAAACTTTCCTGCCAAACTAAGATGTATGAAAACACACAAAAGTAATAAATTGCAAGAACATAGGTGTCATTAATGCTATGATGTGAAGAGTAGGAGCGAATAAAGCTGCTATTTTTGAGGGCTTATCACCTTGTCATTGCCTCTGCACATGCAGAGCATGTTTCCAGCTAGCCAAGAGAACAATTCCAGACCTCCTAACCACAATGAGGGTCGCTGCTGAGATCACACATCAAAGTAATTAGACTGAGAATTTCATAATTGGCTCCATAGCTGTTATTATGCGAATGTTTCTGAGCAGTAAAATGTGAGAAATAAAAACAAAGGGAAGGAAACAAAAGGGTGTGTTTCCAAAGCGCATTTGTCTGCACCTTTCAAGGCTAAGCTATTGAGATAATGCTAGTTGTGAACAGTTTTTTAATGGAGTTGGCAGAGATGGAGCAACCACCATATGGAAAACATCTTGGGTATGTGTGTGTATTTTGTGTACCAGTCCATGATGAAAAGAATTCAAAAGATTACCGGTGCTGTCTACTATTGGCCTAGTTATGCTTTGTGGACTTTTTTTTTAATCCTTCTGCAGTCCCCTGACCAAAATAGACTTCTGAAACACATTCAGGCAAGACAAGAGAAACATCTTCCATCACCAAAGGAGTTTGTGCTGCATGTTATACAGAGCAATACTTCACTAGAACTTGAACAGGAACACCATCCACCCAGAGCTCATAATTAACATTTAGCCCAATTTAGCTCACTCAACACAAAGTACTGTATTTGCATTTGTTTCTGCGTGAGGAAATGGTCTTTTAGGACACAGTTCCACAGTAAGCTGGGCCCAAGGAGCTTAAAGCGTACATTGCCCTTTCTTATCACTAAGCAAACATCACCGAACTGAAAGCAAAAGCATTTCGATTTTTTTTTTTCCTCTGATGGAACTACTTTGGTATAGAACTACCTTTTATTTATTATACATGGGTCAGCTATGTTGTTCCTTTCAAATGCTTAAGCGGTCAGCCTGATCCCATATGATTTTGTCTGAAAAGCATCATCATGATCAAATCCATTCTCAGATGTCTTCATTAGTAAAATTGAGCTGGAGCTGGCCAAAGTTATTCAAATGATGCATAACTCCACACGTACGCATACATACTGATCATTAAGTCACTGACAAAAAGCCATCTGTGGATGGGGTTAAATGTATGTCAGGCCAATGAAGATCTGTCTTTTACAACTGGTGCTCATGTAAGAAGGAGCTGCTGCCCCCGCCAGTGGTCGTCTGCTGCCCAGGAGAGGAGAAGCTTGCCAGGGGGATGACCTTGACGGGGTCCTCCTTCTTACTACTGCAGTGTCTGTCCAGGGTGTTGTAGAACTGCGGCCGGTTGATCCCTTTGTCCAGTTCATCTCTTTTAGGCACAGACCTGCCCAGGGTATGGCGACCATCCATGACCCCCATGCAGCCCATGTTAGCTTTGGCTCCACGGGCACAGCTCTGCTGGAAGCCAAAGGAGGGGAGCGTACCGGAGATGGCAGTGGTGGTAGGGGTGGAGATGGGGCTGTTGCTGCCAGGACCCTGGAACTGGGCCAGGGCTGGGGGCATCCAGCAGCTGTCAGAGTGGCCCAGTATCAGACACTCCTGGGTACAGGTCTCAGAGGCCTCAGCCAAGGCTTTCTGCAGGTTCACCTCGATAGCTGTAAAAAAGCAGAGAAAGAGGAAAGAAGAAAACAACATAGGTCAGGTCAACGAGTGAACTCATGAATCATAATGTAAATAGAAGAAAGTTGTCATCTTATCAGCGGTTGACCCACAAAATGTCAGCCTTTTAGCAAAATGAAAGTCAGTGATAAATGTTTCATTTTATCTTGTAATGAGAAAAACACCAGCAGAGCATTTAATTTCCATTGATATTCCCATGACTCTGTCTGTTTACCTACAATATGCAATGAATTCCCTGTAGCTTAATTAGAGTTAGAAAAAAATGTCTTGCTGTTTGTGTCTTGGATTGGCTTAACTGTATTAAATATTTAATGAACATCTTAACAAAGCATTGTTTATTTTAATCACTGTCAATGTGGCACACCTTTGATCTTTAAGAATCCAAAAAAAATCTGGTCAAATAAGAAAAAAAAAACAAACAAAAAAAAAAAACAGTAAGCACTGTGAGCATCTTTAGCACTTTCAGGTACCATAAATACACGTGCTTAATTGTGACAATATTCAGACTGCATGCATGGAAGGTAAGAAAAAACTAGAAACTGAATAAGGATGCGACTGGGAAAGCACTCATACTATCTTATCTCATTATCCTTGCACTGACATCACATGTAGAATGAGTCTGGATTGAGGCCTCAACATTGAGCCTCAGCAATAAAGCCTGTCAAGCCAGATAATTAGAATGTAAAACAGTATGCACCAAGGCAACCAGGAGCCTGCAGTGTTATGTTTCCTAGGACATGCAAAGGAAAGAGGGGTCCTCATTCAAACATCACATCGCTCCTCTAGGCTTCAGCTTCAAGCTGTCATGTAGAAATTATTTAGTATATTTGCATAAGTAAGAATGCTATCAATAATTAAACGGCCTTAGACCGAAGTACACTGGGATGACTATTTCCTTTATGCACACAAGTTGTTCACACATGCACGCATGCTCTGTGCAATTCAATTCCACAGACACTGGCAAATCTTCTTGCCAATTTGTTTATAGTTTTATACTGAAATACGGCATTATACAGACTGAAAATTAATATTCTGATTACTCTATCCTAGTGATACCAGTCCTATTCCATAAAACTATCTAGATTGTTGCATAACGGCCCAGTGCCCTCACTTTTTTGTATTTCTGTGCTACCGTAGATTGAATAGCACAGCCTCAACTTTAATTATGAGAGCAGTGTCTGAAAATGAATCGCCTGGTATAAATTGTGAGGATATATTTGGAGTGCCCACATGGAGTCAAATCTGTCCTCTCCATACTGAACTGGAGCCTTGGAGCAGGAGTGTATAAATCCCTTGGGCGGTAAATGTGTCACCTTTCAGAGGGTCACTAACTTCATTAAGGCAAAAATGGATGCTGCTTTCTCATTCTCTGAGCTAGCACAATAGGGGCGAGCCAAGTCTCGGCCGTGCCCTGACTCAATCTCTCTCCAAGTGTTTTTTTGGTGATGCCTTTTCAGGGTACTGCCTTTTTTGATGAGGTAATGCTATTAGCACAAACGTACTTCTTATTCCACAAGCATACACCCAGACACACAAATAAATGTTCCTAGGTCCTAACACAACACACACATTTGAAAGTGTGTTTTGTCAGATTACTTCCCCTATCCTCAATTTTAGCTGATCAGTACAGCCAAAAGGTGAAGCTGTCTTTAATGTAGCATACTTTACAAATGGAAGGTATTTTTGTGGCTTTGTGACACACTGCTTGAACTCACAGCAGCTGTGTCAACAGCCTGCAGTGCTTCAGAATTTTGTATGCAATATTTCATCAATATTTCCAAGCAATATTTCCAGCTTCTCCAAAAGATATAGGCCTGTGCTATTTTCTATTCCAGAGGGATAGTTTGGATAGGCGGTGGCGGATTTGGGAGGGTGGGAGCACGGCGTGAGTGATGTTGCTGACAGCTCTGGCTGCTTTCGTCAGCTAGAGGTATGCCGCAGCCTGCTTGTGATGCCGCTGTCTTTTGTATTCAGGGGAAACAACTGTACCCCGCGGAGCTTTCGGGAGGAATCACACATCACTGACGCCATGAATCCCCTGATGCTGTGAACATTCTTTTCTACGTTCCTTTCAAGGAAATTTGAATGGCAGACAAGTGGGGATAATGGCAAACAATGGGGTGTAATAGACAGCATGACTGAGATCAGACCTACTGTTCTCATTTGAGATGATTCATCTTCACCGAGCAGTGGTGATATGGTTGAAACAGAACTGTGATACCTGTTTAGTTACTCTGTGGAGTCAACTGAACATCTAATACAAGCTCACCTGTAATCACCTGAGATAACTGTTGGTTGACTTCAGAAATTAAGTGGTATTCAATTCACGTTCTCATTCAAAGCAGCCTGTGGGCTAATTTGACTGCTCTGTCATAACGTAATCTATTATCCATGATCTTGTGTATTTCTGGGCACCCCACGGTGCCACAGTACTAGGAATCTAGTTGATCTTATGGTCATACACAAGGTCAATACCAGTGGTAGCCTACAGCAATCTTGTTCTGCAACATCAACACATCCTTTGGCTAGCCGCAGATCGAAAACCACTGCATCCACCTTCAGCTGACCTTCCATTCGTGTGTCCAAACTTAATAGCTTGTATAAACACTGGACACGTGTAAAAGCCAGGTATGAGAATACTCCATGGCGTGCACATGATTCCCAAAAATATTTTCTGTACTGAATGAAAATAGCAGAGAAATGACAGTGGACAGTTCGACTGGACACAAGGCATAATGTAATGTATAAGTAAGTGTAAGTACTTGTAATCTTTTGATTTAGAAATCAAGGGCGTAGGTTTGGTTTTAACTTTGGTTAGGACATTTTTTGTTGGACAAAATAATTGTGTATGTGTACTTGCTCTTTATCACTCTTTCCTCTTTCATATGCACATGCACGCACACACACACACACACATAAAGAGCCTGACTCTGCAAAACTCTACTTTACTGAATATGCATTTGCTGACTTGCTTGAAACTGGACTTGTATCATGATTTTTTCTCTGATTTTTACATTTTATCTTATTGAAAGACTCCTTAACTGTAATTTGGAGACCAAATATATATGTTTAAAAATAAATTATCACAAACCGTCACAATGAATGTAACAATAAAATAAATGTGTAGAAACCTGTAGGGAACACGCTGCTGTGTAATTAGTTGCTGTAAGGTTTTAATACCTCACCTGAGATTCTGTTCTTCTTTCAGTTTGTAGATTTGGGCGCCACAACTCAAGAGTTTCATGACAGAACCACAGTGATGCTCAAACCTATCTTTAAATAATCTCAAAATCTTCTATTTGTTTTATTTTTCATTCAGCCCCTGAACTTATGGCTAGATCTTTCATTATGACATCAGAGCTCAGCTGCTGCAGCTCACGTGTTATGTGTCAGCATGTCTGAGTAACAATCACAAATTAGCTAACAATGCCTTATGCCTGAAATTAAATGTGATAGTAAATGATCTTAGTTTTGTCTAGTGAACTCATTTGGAACGTTTAAACAACAAATATTAATTGCTTCAAATTCTCCACCTCACCGACTCCACTACTGCTGCTGCTGCTGGGTTGTTGCTAGTCAACAATGCATATAGCTTGGTGAGGGTTGCCAGATCATCAGGTCGAGTATTCCCCATATTATTTCACTCTTTATCATAATAGTGCACTTTTTTTGCAGAAAACACACAAACCTGGCAACTCCGCAGAGATCTTACCAATAACATTACATGAGATCAGTAAAAATATCAGTAGGGAAAATCCTGCAACAGCTTGATATTGGTAGGGACATCATACCCAAATCTATGCCCATGTTAGAAATATACGAGGGTTGGACGTGATAACTTCAATGCCTGCAATAATTTGCAATCCAATGCAATCAAGTCCAATAGCCCTACAAAACTTTTGGAGGCTTATATTACATTTTTCAGACTTTTTAACATTTTAGGGCTGTAATTTGTACTGTTGCCAGTATGTAGAAGGGAAAAAAGACATCAACAACTAACAATATAATAAATAAAGTATAAACATCTTTCAATCTTGTGCAGTCTAGTGTAGCACCATGCACTTGAACCCACTAAAAATTGAATAAAAACCTTTCTAATTAGTTATATTTCAGCACCAAGGTAATTTTGTAATGATTTGAAAACAGTGCATGGCTCATTCCCATGAGGTTGTTTAAGTGCCATCTTACCAACGAGACATCTGGAACGTTGACAGTTGTGTGTTTCAGTATTATATTTTGCCTTTTTATTATACTACACTATTGTACTGTTATGCATTCGATCAGACTTGATTTTTTTTCTCTGATGGCTGTGAAATTCACTAATGCAAATAAAAGATCTGACAGGCAGAAACAAACACACAGCTAGGGCGCATATTAGCCGCCTGATCAGGGCTTTTCAGTACAATAGTATGAGATATTTAACATGACAGTTGATGATATTTACTGACAGAGCTAGTTACATCTTGATGAGCTTCACATTAAGGCCTGCACACATATCACGATTCAACTCATTATTTCAGCATGCACAAACTCATTATTGCTAATTAAAAGGATAATTGCATGCATCTAGGACATTAAATTCCTCAAACAGCCATCAGGAAGGTGGACTAGGCCCCTGACTCATCCTACAGTGGTAACTGATGCAATATTTTCATTGTTTTAGCTTGAAACATATACACGTCAAACCCATGTATTGTCAAATGAAAGCTGTATCACTTCCAGTAGACTGACTCAATGTAAGAATGCATGGTTATGGCCATATTTGAATTATATTTGTTTACTGTATTTGTCACATGTATGCTGTATTAGAATTCAAAACAGTCTAGGTCAAGCCCATGATTACAGCATGGTCCCCATACTAAAATCTTTTCAATCCAGAAATTTTCTTTTACATTGTGACCTTTTTTTTTGACTTTTAAAGGTTTTGATACATGGACTGTCACTATGCAACATTCTCTGTTTTCTTCACTGCAAAGCCTTCAAAGCTCAATGAATTTAATTTCTTTCTAGTCACACAACATTCACAAAAGTTCAAAAGTTCATACATATTCCAGAAGGTAACTATGCCAAGAAAATTTACCTTTCACAACCCGAGTCTTTATCAGCATTGCCCCTCTCAGTGTCAGTTAGTTTGAGATCATCATGTTTAATCGTGCTAAAATGATAAAATAAAAATGCAAAAGAGGCTTATATTTAGCTGCATGAGATGTTAAAAATGGAGACTTCGCCTTTTATCAAGAGTTATAGAAGCATCCTAGAGTACCACAAGTACTACAGCGAGTGCCAAATATTATCATTATCATATTATGTGTTCTCGTGTGATAGGGGATGAGATGAGACTGAGAGTGAGAGTGAGAGAAAAAAAGAGACACAGAGGGTGCACAAGCAAATGTCTCCGTGTCTGGAGGGGGACCAAAAGACAGAAACAGAAGAATATGGAAGATTCTTTCAACAAATAGAATCTCAGTAGAAATAATTGGGTTTGTAATTGCCAAGACTTTATCACTGTGCTCGTCCTTATACCCACTCCAAACGTACAATCTGGATAAGCAAATGGATGGTCATTAATAATAATAGCGCTATTAAAACCCCTTGGTGTTGCACTGAAAAGAGAAGATACCATTACTTTCATCACAGATCTGGCAATCATCATTTGAAGGAGAGACTAATGTCTCACTTTCACAGAATTACAAATACGAGACAGCCCACTTACATGCTTTATGCATTTCATCGTCCTCCCTGTTTTCTCATGGCCCATATTTATGATGCACACTTGTGACTGATTCATAATTTTGATGAAGTGTATTCATATATGAATTCACGTTCTATTCAAGATATTGCAAATCTCATGAGAGGCTGTGTTTTGAAGGAATGGAAACTATACCATACTAATATAAGTCCTGCATATACAGTACTTAAACAATGAAATAAGAATATGTTGGCTTGGCGACAAGGTCTGTGACTTCCCTAGAATAAGCCTGTCTCTATGGCAATGAGTCTGAAAATTAACTTTTCTCTGCACGTCAGACTCAAATGCTATTTGGTTTTCTTTACTTTTATCAGGAGGAGTTACAGTATAATCCCTGGCGAAGGCAATAAGAGCTGTCATTGTCACTGCTGACAAGGGCGAGGAGGAGGAAGTAAATATTCCATTGTTGCAATAAAAAACTCGGCGTGCTCTTCGGAAAGCAAGGATCAACTATGCCACAGAGGTCAGCAGTGCCATGTAGGAGGCTGACATGTATTAAGATCTATAAGAAGCCACACTGGGGCTGACAGTTTGTCAAGACCTCCTGAAGAATTTTATGAACACCATTTTATTATAGAATGTGAAATGAAACAATATAAATATCCCCATACAGGCTTCATCTACAGGCCATCATCACTGACGATCATTTGACTTAAAAGCTGCATACCAGTGAATAGTAATGAGTTACCTATGATAATGGCACAGTGGATTTCCCCACTGAAAACATACATTTCAGAACAATCCTGTGTCGCAGCGATACAAAGTGAGATTTAAGAAACGGCAAAGCCATTGCTTCTCTTTTTCACTTTTTAAAACAAATAGTGCCAGATGTAATGAATGGCCTTTAGTAAAAAAGACAATGTGACGCAGATAAGAGGGGAGTGAGGTTGTATTCTAGACTAATTACTTTTGATGCATTTACTGAGACGCCGCTGACAACGGTGAGTCTCTGAGCCACATACGTATTTATCAGCACTTGTGGGACCTATACAGTTCCTCACCTGTAATCCATCTAGCCTTGTCTTCTCTCGACCCTTTTTGCTTTCCTAGTGTTTGACCCATTGTAACTGAAAGTAATTGCAGGCAGAAAACAACATCTAATGATTACTTTATCTGGGAGTCTGAGAGAGAGTGAAAAGTCACAGACAGGTACTTTCAACAAAAGGAGGAGGTCTTTTTGTTCCCGACACACAATTTCAGACAACAAAGAATATTATTGACTTGGCTGAGATTAGAACACCAAAACAAATAACAAAGCACAGGGAAAGGACAAAGTGCACAAAGAGAGAAAGGATCCCTTGAACAACCCAGTGCCAAGCATTTGCTTCTTTCTTTTTGTTGCCATTGATTAAAAGTATGTTGTAGGTTGAAGCACCCATTTCTCCACTGAGCATATACAAGACCAACACAATGTACAGACTAAATTTCATGTAAATTCCTTTATCTTGAAGTCACACTTGTTGTCCAAGGGAGAGAGGAAAAAAAAACTCATATTGCCTCAAGAATGTTTACAAAAAAGCAAAGCCCACATCAACAACCACAATTTTGTGATTTCCATCAACAAAGAGCACACAGTTAGGAAGGTAGAACACAGAAACAGCTTTCTTCTTGACACTTGACATTTTGTGTGTGACATTGGTTGATTACATCTCCTTCATTATGTCTGGACTACTATTGGGCCTCGCCACCCGCCAACAAGAAGCCGGTGTCACCATCAACACAATCAGGCCTGGCCAAATACCCAGCATGGGCCAGATAGATGAGAGGTGCAAACACCATAACAATCTGCAATCAGCGCTCATCACTACAATGACACACAGAGGAGGAGTCACAGAGTTTCTATGGGGGGTAGAAACACAGACATGCTCATGTAGATGCACAAGGGCACACACAAAACCCGTACACACATAAACTGACACTTTCAGAGTTTAAAATCTCATACAAGGACAATCATTCATTTCTCGTTCTTTGCGAATCTGTACTTGTGCAGGCGCTGGACAGTACTGTAGATATACTGTAGGTGTGCTGTCACTGACAAGGAAGCAATACATAAATGCATATTTATAAGATTAAAAAGGTGAATCCACCTTAAAATTCATTGCACATGGA
The DNA here is from genome assembly GCF_963924715.1 of Thunnus thynnus. Taxonomy (NCBI): domain Eukaryota; kingdom Metazoa; phylum Chordata; class Actinopteri; order Scombriformes; family Scombridae; genus Thunnus; species Thunnus thynnus. Next base: position 18,353,848 of record NC_089525.1, read on the forward strand.
TGAATGTCTAAAAAATTTCCATATTGTGTAGATAATGTGCGGTCTGGGAAATGAAAATAAAGAGTGTGGTATGGAAAGGAAGAGAAAATATTTTAGATGGATTTAAAAAAGGAAGGAAAATGGGCTGATTAAGTGGGACCTGACAAAGCTGTCTGATATTTGCAAGAAGATTGGATTGTTCCCGCAAGAATACTATCTAAACAATCAGGGTTTTTTTTTAGGAAATGACTTTTATCTAAAAATGTAAATGTCACTTATTGCACTCTTAGCTTTCCTTTTAAAATCAAATTAGAAGTTGATTCGAAGTGTAAGCAGGTCCTCAAAGAATTAAACCTGTTGCATTAGGAGCCAGCATAACAACTGGAAAATAGCTAATAAAAATGAAGTCACATGATGGTGGAGAGACGAGAGAGACTATACAGCAGCCAACGCTGCGCTACATCCTGTGTCATGTAACAAGCAAATTCATCACATTGACCCATTGCCCCCAATTATTATGGAAAACAAGAATGAATCAAATTAACATTGAAGAAGCTCTCAGATCTGGCTGCCTGTCTGTATAGCCGATGGATTCAGCAGGAGGAGAAGAGGGTAATAAACAAGGTGCCACTGCATATGCTATATATCTTGCAGTCATTGATGATTAGCTCTGTTTTCCCTTAGCCATACATTACTGTTATTGCCTCCATGGCCAGGCAGATAGGAGGGGGATACAAAGGCATCATGAAGCCCATCTTTCAACAGATAACTGGCAGGCTGAAAACCACTCAGCACCAGCGGCAGCATGGATTCAGTGCATGAGTGATCTGGGCATGGTGAAAATTGTAATCTCTTATATGACAGAGCTGAGAGTAGGAGTTTTTCGCCATGTTTTTCATGGGTGTGTGTTTATGTACGTGTTGTACAGAGGTATTCCTGAGTGAAATCATTCAATGTAGTCACAAAAAAGAAGTCTCTCTTCAAATGTCAACAGCTGAAGTCCTAATGTTTTGTCCTACACCAGGCAATCCAGAAAATGTGTAATCTATATGAGGTGTCAGTGTCAGGACCAGACATTCATGCCATATCTTCCTTCTCTCTTTGCTTTTTCTTTCTCCATCTTCAAAATACAGGACAGCTTAGACATGAATACCGACTGAAGATGGTATTAGTCTCACGCATTAGTGCTGAGAAAACGTATATTTGCAATATCAGTGTGTAGTGTAGCATGTTAAAGGTTTTAATATGAGGGGCAGACTCTACCAAGATCCCCCTGTGCATGTACACTTTAAAGGTTTTCCTTTTCCGAAGCGCCACAGACCCTCCTCCGGGGACAACTATTAATTTTTCACTGAAACCTCCCCTGAATAATGAATTCTGTCCTATTTATACACTGTGATAAGTCCACTGAATGTCTAAAAAGGGGTTATCATAAAAAGGGTAAGGCTTTCAGAGAAAGACCTGTTCCTGCTTAACATGTTTAATTCATCCGCATCGCCATGTTCTTGAAAGCAGAAGAAAAGTCATATAATGTATCACTAGCAAACATGAAAGCAGACACAAGCGGCGCATTCAATAAATCACAGCTTTACTTTTACTGTTTTGATGTTGACTGTCACAATCCTCCACCCAAACACCAGCCACTGAAAGTTCAGATATATGCTTTTACTCCTCTAGGCCCTGGCTGACAGATATGCTCTCACTAAAATCACAGAGGTACTCAGTGGCTTGTGTTAATGTTTCTGTCACCACGCACATTATTTGGGATGTACTGAGTGCAGGTATTGTCAACTAACAGTCACAACAGAGCGAGCGACAGATATAGACAGACACACAGAGGGAGAGAGTGTGTGTAAAATGGCAGCTAGGAGATCACAAGCAGAAAATGGAATATAGTTTAGCTCATAAATAATGAAGTAAAAATTGGAACATATTTCAAAATCTGTGGAGAAAAAAAAACATCCTCTGGAATTAATAAACATATTTGATACATGAAACTTTGATCCTTAAAATAACTGTTGCTGTAGCGACTTCTACGTACTCCAGGAAAACAAAATCCTAATTTTGCTGCTATTGTATCAGCACCAAACCATTCATTACAGTTTCACTCTCAAACCAAATAACCATGAGGCTGTCTAATCATAAAAACAGTTACCCTTACACAAACACAATTAATTTATGTTACAGCTGGTATTACCAGTATCAGACAGTGCTATTGACACAGATTAAGTGTAGCACATAACTCGAATGCATGGTGATCTAATTCAATATTATAACTGAAGCATATTTAAATCATCACAATATGAGCATAAATGCAATTATAACTGAATGTAATTAAGATTTAGTTCATATTCAGTTTGATTCTGCTGACATACTGAGAAATTTCATTCATATTTGATATCAAATTGCTGATTATAATAAAAAATTGGCCATACTTAGTTCCTAAAAATAATTCATTTCAGTCTTGTAAATTATATATTTGTCTTTGTTTTAGATTTGAACTAAATATATTGAATATTGCCATCGAACCATTTGGACTTTAAAACCCGTTTCAGTCTTCTGCACTGCTTTCAGTTCTTTGGCAGCAGCTCCTCTTTCAGCTTCTAAACAGAGGTGTCTCAATAGAAAAAAAAAGAAAAAGAAAAAAAGATATAATAAAATAAAAGGGCAAAAGCAGAAAGTAGGTTCGCTGATTGTGTTCTGCCTGTGATGATGAAGAGAATGCTCCAGTGGCTACAACAGTCCACAGAGAGAGAGACAGTCAGTGAAAATAGCCGTACAACTACTTTGCTCCAGAGACTGCCAGCAACCCATTGACCTCGATGTCTTGTATGCTGTTTAGCCTAGAGCGCTAACTATCAGATATTAACACCCCACATCTTTGATTTTGTGGCCTGTCAGGCCCTGGGGACACTTGTATATAGTGTTTGTCCCGGGGTGCCATCCTCTTTATGTCAGCTGTTTCGTCCTCCTCCAACACAACAAACACCCACAAAGGGTATGTCACATTTCTTCTGTCTGGCATCTAGTATAGACTCTAATGTTGACATGTCTGAGCAGATTCTGGGCATGGCCTAGAGAGACAGGAAGTTTGCAAGAAAAAAAAAAAAAAAAAGTAGCCTTGAATGTCACTAACATGTCCGGGTGTTTGTGAAATTGTGGGAGAAAATTGCCAGAGCTTCCTGGCTGATCGCCGCCACCACCACTGCTACGATGACATCACTATAGCCAATTTTATCCTGCAGTTTATTTCAAGCAGCTTTATTTCTGTGTGCTCACGTGCGCGCCTGTGTGCATGTGTGTGAGTGAATGTGTGACAGAGAGACAAACAGGCTTTCTCTCTATGTAATTCAGTGTGTGAAGGCACCAATACCCATCTCTATGATAATTTCCTATTCACTATGAGCAAAGACAGCAACACTGATACAATTCATTTCCCCTTTATTAACTGGTGCGGAAATGTTGCGCCCAGCAGAAGTGACTTCTGAAGTCTTTCAGGGCTGAGGGTGGCAGAGTTTGTTTTACGGGTGGGAGGAGAAAGCTAAGAGAACAGGGTAGATGATTTTGGGAGCTATGCATCTATAATAGTGTATTTGCCAGAGACAAGAGGCTTGGTTTCCATGAACATTTAGTGGCCTATTGAGTGTCTTATTTAGCATGAGACCCTGGATCAAAGCCAATCGTTTCCAACAATACATTTACCTTGTCTAAGAGAGTAAAAACTACCTGTCAGCCCTGTAAACTTTGGGCAAAGTTTTATTGTTATATGTCTTGTTTGCATTACTCGTTCGAGTTTCATGTGTGACATGCAGAGTCAAGTCCAGTCAATCATAGTGACATTCAATTCACTCGAACTGATGACTTGCCACCAGTCTGCCACTTTTATCTCTGGCTGATGTCCTTTTTATTTTCCTTCATTCTAACTCTTCCTCTCTTCACTCTGATATAGCTAATTATTTCAAACTATCAGGTAGACAGTTTCAATTTCAATTAAATCCTGTCTTCTGCATTGACCTTGGGGTTGCTCTGTCAGCCCCGAACAGGTCCTCTGGCAGTTATGGGTGCCATTTAAGAAAAAATTTAAACTCAATTTGAGCCCAACTTCAGTGAATCCACGCTGAGTTCACCCTCGTCAAGACAGAAGTGTGCTCAGTATATGTATTCCAGTAACACACTTAATGTGATAATTGAAAGGGTCCCAATTAAAGCTTCAAGGCATAACTGGCTACTCTGATGCACCCTAGGGTTGCTGTGAAGGACAGATTTACAGCCTTATGCAGCTAATCTAGCTGTCTAGTATGGGTTATGAATCTTAATGCACTGATGATGACATATTGGGTGATGTAAGCTTATAAACACAATATGTTTGTTCACAGCATTAACAAGAGGAGGTAAATGTAGCCATAAAATATCACTCAATTAAATAAGTAGAGTGGGTAATCACATTAATGTCAATATGGTTGCTGTAGGTGCACCAAACACTCTGTTTGTGTACCTAAAACAAAGAGAAAAGAAAAAAAAAAAAACTTCCACAAAGTAGCTGCACTATGCCATTCAGGCAAATGTAATATTAGACCCTGCTGCAAAAAAAAGACAGAGGGCACCATGTATGTAAGAAAAACAATTACGTGATATTGACAGCTAGTGCAATCAAAGGCTCCCCTGCCAGACTCAATGAGGTGCCAATCAACTGAGTGTCTCTGCCTCACGTTGCCGCCGCTGCTGCCGCTGCTGCCTTTCATTTTAGAGTCAGAGGAGATTCTGCCGTGGTGAATCATCAGTCAATAGCTCAGAGCTGATAGTTAATGCTGATTGATGACATTCACCAAACCAAACCCCCACTCCCCCACATGCCCCCCCACCAACCCCCTCAGCAATACCTATCATCTGCAATAAACAGTCAGGATGCAAGATAAAAATCAGCAGATTAAATCAAGAAGAAATAAACAAGCTAGCTCTGTATGTAAAAATTACTTTTATTATTATTTTGTTATATTGTTATTAATTGTTATTATTATTATGGTAGTAGTAGTAGTGGTAGTATAGTAATAGTAGCAGTTGTAGTAGCAGAAGTGTTGTTTTGATTAATATTGTTCCAAACTAGTTTCAAATCCTCTGTCACCATGTTTTGAAGGCTTTATTGTTTCTCTTGGTGAGAAACTGGTTGCTGATCGAATGTTACTAAAGGTTGTCCATGATTGATTGAAGCTATAATTAAAATAATGATTAAAATAAATGATAAAGCACCAGATGCTTTCTCTTCATTGTCCCATGAAATGTGAATTAGAATGTCATTCAAAGCATGGCATTAGCCAACACAATGTACAGGCATTGATGAACAACTTACTGCACGCACGCAATTAAAGTGATTCTATCAAATGTGACATTTCTATCACCACAACATTCTGCCTTGCTCTTCCTTTTCCTTCACCTGCGGTGGTTTGCTCACGATCAGAATAATAGCACAAGATCACACTTCAGAAGAGAAAATATCATTCCTGTGGAAAATATCTTAATGTGAATTTATGTGAAACATGGCAATGGTGAGCTGTAATAGGCACTTTGTAACCCAGAAATGTCAAGCAGGAGGAAGAACACTGCAACAAAACATAGGTATGATATTGAATTGGCTAGAAGTGTCACCCCTAGAAAAACATAAAATTATCTTCTCTCCCTCGTTCTGTCTTTGCCAATATTCACTGTCTAGCTCTTTCTTTTGTTATTCTCTTTCTTTACAGTTTCTTCTTGCTTGCTGTTTGTCTGTTTATTTTTCTAGATTTATTTTTCATCTTGTGAAGACAATTTTTAGCACTCTGCTTTATTAAAGCATTTGTTGGATCTGGCAACTTCCTCTGCAGACTGCCCATACAACAAGGAAAAGGAAATAGAAAGCTATAGGGGGGGATACAGTCTTAAGAAACAGAACTTATGTTGAACATCATCCGGTAATGGTTTCCTACAGCCGGAACTGTAGCATTTCTTCATTATCCCTCCTCCACTCTTCACTCACACATCCACTATTATTTACAGTGGCTCTCAGGGAGTCAACATATTGAAGTCAGACATGCAGGTATACTATGCAGGATTTTTCCTTAAAACCAATGTATAGACTCATACAAAAATAATCCCTCTCAGTCATCACTTATGACCCACTAGAAGTGTATGGTGGTATTTTTCAGCAGAAATCCTGCCCTCTGCCTTTATTTTCTTACTTATTATTTTGCTGTGTTCGGGACATTTCTGGGTGTGAGCCTTGGGGCAGTGGGTGTGTAGCCCCCAGCCAATAACAGCGTGCAGGGTGTGAGGTCGGGACTCTGTGTCTGTTTGACCGAGGGAGGGACTGAGTTACACACACGCAGAGCGGAGAGGCCACAGTTTGCATTCACACCAAATCCAATAATACGGCACCTTGCTGCAGGTGGTGGAGAGGTGTGGGCATGTTTGTTTGTGCTTTAGAATGTAACTGCCATGAAACAATCAGAAAATAACATTTTACTTCTCTAATTCACTTCTTTGTTCTCACTACCACTGCTCTCTCTCCTAATTCACTCTCTAGCTCGCTCGACCTCGAATGCTCTCTCTCTCTTTCTCTCTCTCTCTCTCTCTCTCTCTCTCTCTCTCTCTCTCTCTATCTGTCTCTTTTGCTTTTTCTCACTCTGGTGTCGTTGAGCTGGGGAGGAGGGGCCAACTTTGAATGTTATGTTTACAAACAGCTACCGACAAATCCTCCATAGTATGCCTTTAAAGAAGGCTGGGTGTTAACCATCCATCTCTTTGACAAGTAGAATAAACTAATTTACTAATTTGCCAGCATGTGACCCCAGTCATTTCCATTCATAATTCATTATGGAAATATAATCAGACATCATACCTCACCTTAAGACAACATTGAGATCTTGAAAAAAACAACACTATGCACTACAGTGTTGTACGAGAGATGTTAAAACAAACTGTGGCGCTAAAACGATTTCAACAATGTGTTCAGTGCATAGAGACTGCGAGGGATGTTTCTGGCTCCTATCCTTTTCATTTCAATTGCTCTTTGATTCATATAGGTCTTTAAAGAGCAAGGTGGGACAATTACCATTTAAAGTGGTTAACATGCCCCAGCTGGTATTCCTTTCCATTTTTATCTGAAATATTATTCATTGTCATTATTAAACATGTTGAGAGCACTTCTCAGGGCTATATTGCACATCTTGGCCACAAATTGTGATAAACATACTGAAAGCTCCCAAACCCAAGTGGCAAGAGGGGAAAAATCATTAAGAGACATCTTCCTGGAGACACAGTCAAAAACAATTATCAAGAATTGAAACGCTATAAGGAACAAATCACAATGATATTCCATATACAACACTTAACTCTCCGTCTATTTCTTGTTCAATCCGCACTTCACAGAGCGCATAACAAAGAATTGTAAACTCTACTGGCAGAGGAAGAAAGGGTATTAATTTTCCAACCTGGAAACTGTAAACTGAAAATACCTGTGAAGTGAATAATTCTGTCTGGGGGAGACATGTATTTTCCCCCTTCCTTGTGTCAACACAACTTCTTTTGAGGTGTGCAGCGATGTCTGTATGGACCTGATAAGTCTCTTATTCTCAGCAAAGAGTAATTTGCAAAATGAAGACGGCTGTACACAGACTCTCCACATTGTTAATTAAATCATTCTGCCTTTGATGTTTTCTAAGGTTTTAATGGGAAAATAACAAAATTAAATAGGATGCTGTCTTCCCTCCTTGTGAAAAGAATGATCCATGGATGGTGCATCAATTATTGAAGCTGAAATACTGTAAATAAATTAAATTAACCATAAATAAAACTGCATGACTTCCTACTGAAAGCAAGCATTGTTTTTCTTTAAAACTGTCAAGGCATTGGCATGTGAAAGGAGGCATATATTATTCACAGTTATTTGCACTTTATACCTGTTGCCAAATGAACATGGACCATATGGTCAGGCAACAATTGTAGGTGTGTCTGATAAAATTAAATATTGTCTTTCCTCATAACCTCATTATTTGAAATCTATGGAAGACATTATCAATAAGAGAGGAGACATTTTGATAGACTTTGTATATTTTGAATGTAATCCATATTTTTCCTGAGACCATTTTAGTTTCCATTCTCTCTCAATTCAACATTAAAATGTACTGCATGGAAGTCAAGCCTCTGCAGTGAAGCTAATTCAGAGTGAAATATGAAAAAATGAGAGGTCGCTGACTTGACACGGTGGTTTGGAGCCCGATGATTGTGATTATGTTCTCTAGAATACACCTTTCAGCCTTTCTCCCCTCCTGAAACCTGCCTCTTAATTTGATCAATAAAGATGAGTTTCTCTCCATAATGAAATTCACACTCAATCACAAGTTTGTCAATGGCCACCATGAAAGGTCAGGCAATAAAAGGAGATTTTGTTTGAGGAAAAAAAGAGACTGCCTAATTAGTTTATTCTGCTCAACATGGGGCTGCTGCTAAACAACACACTTGCTGAAAAGTGTGATGCCATCCATCCATTTTGTTTTGTCAATAACTTCCAGGGCCACAAATGTGGTGGGAGTATTACATGATGACCTTTGCACTAATCAATCCACTGACACTTTGTGTCTGAAGAGTAAAGTCTGCAAATCAGGTGTGGAGAGTGTGTTTTCCAAGTAGAGTCAAGCTGATAACAGAATACAGCCCCTAAGGTGTTAATGGCAGGCTGATTATCTGAATGGTTAGTGTTTTTTACGCCGACCTCTAATTACTTCCATGGCTAGTCTTTGAAAAAGCAATTATGAGCTGGGCCAAACTGTACATCTCACTTTAACGGTTCAGTACCTTTATTATTCATTTGTTCTAATTTGCAAAATATCAACAACAAATAGATAAAAAATAGATTTAAATAAAAAATTCTCACTTTCTCCATATCCTGTACAATGAGCCTCCATCACCACATTTCATTCAAAACCAAATGCCTATTATAATCCTCTTACCAGCATAATTAATCTGAATATAGAAATGCACTTAACGTTGAACACATTTACTCCTGTAATCACCCCTCTAAATAAAAACATGTCGTAAAATGAAGCAAAAAGTATTGCACACAAAAAGTACATAACTTCTCTGCCTTTATTTACTTGATCTGCTACATAAGTGTCATATAAGAAATAGTAAATGATTAGTATTAAGCACATTTTATCAAGTGAATACTTAGAGATGTCTCATCCAAACTCTCCTGAATTCTTTGCTTTTATCTACCAGCAGAGGGCATGTAGTCTCCCTCAGTGTCTCCTTTCAATGTCTTGCTGTATTGAAAAGTTACTAAGACCTCACTAATGCTACAGCTAAGCCGCTTGATGTCTGAGGTACCTCTATAAGGCTCCCTGCTGCATCGTGTTACCAGCAATGCATCCACCCTACAGCATACTGTATGTAGCAATGCACAAGGGGGAGCAACAGACATACATAAACCCACTATAAAGAAATGTGCAATGGCTTTCTTAGTGCTCACTTGACAAAATGTGGATTTTTTTTCTCTTAGTCCTTCTTGAATAGTCAAGTGCTCACAAAAGGGGGGGAACAAAATCAGGCTATATATTGTGTGAATTAGTTGTTTTTCTTCTTTCTTACAATACATGTGCTACATTTATCAACTTCACACTGACAAAGCAGTTCAATGACATTTAATTAACACACTTAGAGGTGACATAATAAGAGCTGCAGGTGAGGACAGATTATTTTAAACTATCTTGTATGATTTTGAAGGTGTGAAGAGCCCCCTTAAATGATGTGTCCTGCTTCTGTCTTGCCACAGATGTCCAAAAACAACTCGACAGCATGGCCCCATAGACTGGACCAAGATTAATGATTTGTGACAGCTTCAACGAGCCAGGATATGAACAGTCGTCCTGCAGCCATTACATGAGTAGAAACAGCCGTTGTTTCGGCAGAGGCTTTGATTTCTTACTGTACCCGCTCCTTATAGCAGCGTAGCAGGAGAGGGGACCTCCCGTCACTTACAAATAGGCTAAGCAATATTGTGGAGGCAGCAGGTTTTGTAGAGTGTGAGCGGGTGGCTGCAGCAGCGTTGCAATTTCAATAAAGCTGGATAAAGTAACTTCTGATTGTCCATTCTTTCTTGTAGCTCTCAAATATTGAGATATCAATGAAAACAACAAACTGTATCTCTGTAGTTTATATTGATGGCTTTAGAGGCTTCTGCCAATGCCTGTTGTGTAATTATAACAGCCTAAATTATGTTTGGCGGTAATTCTCCAGCACAGACTATGTTGTGATTAGCATGGGCATGAATGGAGCTAGATTAAACACAGTTGGAGAATATAGTGAGGGAACTGCAATTAGATACAACATTATTCCTTTTCTGTTTGATTCTGAGAACATTGCCTTGTTCTGCCACAATAGGATTCAGATAGTCCTATTGTGATGAAAGCCTATTTTGAAACCTGGTGAATGTACAGAACATGACAAACCACTTTGTTTCAACAGGACAAAAGATTGACTTGGCATGTGTTTTCTGACAATACCTTTGCTTGCTATTTCTAAGTCTTTTCTTTCTGGATCACCCCAGGAGCCATACAGGAGGGCTTTGAATAGATGAAAATAGTCAAGAGATTGCTTTGTGTTGATGGGACAAATGCCAGTTTGAATCCTTTTGACCGTCTAATTTAGTTTGTTACATCATCACTCATGTATTATGAATTTTTTTTTACAATTATTGTGATTCAGAAAAAATACCACTATTCAAAATTTTCAGTGAATAAATATGTAATTTAGTACTTAACAGTTACACTTTGTCACAATGCCACAACAAAATGACAATAAATTAATTTCTGCTCAATTCTAAATATTCTCTTGGTGCAGTATGCTGTACTGCACCACCAAAACAAACTACATATTTTCCAGGAAAGCTACTCAACACATTCTGAAAACAATTAATTCCCCCCTATTCGCCTTTTGTACAATTCTACATCAGGCTTGCGAGAATGTCAGTGACTGTGTTTGCATGTCTGCATGCACTGTCCTTGCTTAGGATTCAGCAGATGGAACCATGGGATGGAGGTTATCAGCCATCCCATTCCCCTCTGGACTGTAATTCGTTGTCGACAATGTGCTATGGACCCTAAAGGCCTGCCATCTGCTTACTTTCGCTCCTTCCAAAGGTGAGAAATTTCAAACCACCACCTGGTTGATGTTTTAGCCACGTGTACCACCTAGTCACTAGTGGTCTGGTACATATTGTATAAAAATAGAATGTTTACATGCAGTGAAATTACACTGATACATAAACAGTGTAAATAGCCATATTCACACTGTATACTGTACAAGTATAGGATATTCTAAGTGGTTATAGGGTAATCTTGGATAATCGGGCATTTAGGTTTATAACAAATAATTAAGATTTTTTTGCTTTTTAGTTCTTGTGAAAATTCTAAATTTAAAAAGAAAAATAAAATCAATAATTTCACACAGTGACTCAACTGTGAAATAACATTGTTTAAGGACACTCGCTAGAAGTTAATACACCATCCATATTACTACTGAAACCTCAAACTCACTTATGGATTTTGGCACTGATCAGAAAGTGAAATTTTGCCCAAAATAGACAGGTTACTTTATTCCACAATCAGATTTGAAACTTAAGTGGTTGTGTGATATCAACTCCTGCCTGGAGCTTCACACTATATCTTTATAGTACAACAAAGTTTAAAGTGACAACGATTATTTTAAGTAGCTCTGATTTTTCTTCCCCCAGAGTGTCTCTCATATGTTTTCATAAATGTGTTTACCAGTTTTAAGATCTGATTAATAACTTTTGATGGTACAGAGCAAAGTGACTATCCATATATTTGCAAGCACACAGCCAGTAAGCAAGTTCCGATTGCTCATTCATAATGTGTCCAGTCATTCATGCTCCACTCTTCCTCTGTGGTCGCGTACTTGCTCGCAGAAGGGAAAGAATTTTCAGGCTTTTGAATGGATGTCTTGTTGCTTGTGGATCATCACTGCATTCAGAGATTGCATTTTGACAAGCAAGCCATCCTTAATCCTTGGTCACATTGAGTTGCCAAGTCGATGTTGCCAAATTCCTTTTTGTTGTGTTTCCCACCCCCACGTGTGAGTGTGCACACGCTGGTAGGGTTTTGACAATATATAATAATCTGATCTAAGATGCTGGATTTTTTTATATTTCTTTTTTTTAAACTTGCAGTCCATTTATTGATGAAGACATAGTCACCAGTGACACCATTATGCGAGAACAATGTTAAAAACACATTAGGAATATGTGAATACAATATGGACATGACTGGAATGCAACAAAGGTATCTCTGCAATCTAAGAGACGTATCCTAGAGATAATTCTGAATTTACTGGCTAGAGTATTAAGTTAAGCAATAAGCACCTGTGCAGCAAAAGTCCCTTCATATCTTCTTAGTTAACTTTTGAACCTCAGCAAATGATTAAATTTACTAATACTGAATACAGCTCATTAAGCAAATATATGTCAATGCAAAGGGTAGGGACTAATCAGAAAGCCATGTACTACACAGTGTACTACACACAACACTGCCATGTCAACCTTTTTGCTGATTTGGCACATCTGAAATGTGTAGAAAACAGAGAGGTGACTTAACAGATACACCAGGTCCCATGTGACTCTTTATACTTACAGTAGATATTGAGCTCTTATCCCAAGCTTCCTGCCGAACCCTCTATACATCATCAAATTGATCTAGTGAGGAAGATTTAAGCCTGAGCCTGGAGACAGAAATCTCGTTCCAAGGTCAGATAGTGGGAGGCAAAGGTCATGGGTCACCTGTCTCTTCGCACCTGCCCTTGATGTATCCCCCACCAACTCCCTGAGGACCTAAGAGATTCCTATTCTGCTGATGAGTTAAACCTGCTTGAGCCATAGAATCCACAGGATTTCTATCGGCCGTGTCTGCTGCTGTGTAGGACAGTAATCGTAGCACTCAGCTACATCAATCAATATCCACGCAACATGGACACAGCATGTAGCAGCTGATGTAGCCAATGCATTACGCCCAAAGTTTGTCCAGCGAACCAAAGTTCATCTTGGAAAAACTAGAGGTAATTCATCATGAGATGGATTATTCCACGAAACTTCACTCTGCATGTGCACATGGATTCCTCAGGAGGCATATTCTCATTATACTAAATCACTCATTCCCTTGATGCATAGATAGGGAGTGTGTTGAACTGTGTTGCCATACAGTAAGATTCAGGGTTGCTAAGTATAGTGCATGCAGCTGATAGAGGCTGTGGACAGAAGGTATCCTCTGGGCGCTCAGAGAAACGCTACGTATTAAATGGAGCGGCAAACTTTCTCTTTTTTGAAATGGGGCATTATGTATGCATGTGGGGATGTTTGTTAAAAACCCTTGTCTGCTGTCAGGCTTCACCTCCTTTCCCTTAAACTCAGAAGGAAACGTAAGCTGTTTACAAATACAGCATGACAGGTTGGATACTGCTAACTTAAGTTTTCATGTCAAAACCTGTCAGTGGCATTTAACAAGAAGAAAAAACATGTCAGATCTAAAATGCTTCCAGAAAAAAAGTCCCAACCAGCTGACATGTGGATGAAAATAGCACTTAACCTGGGATGAACTAAATCACATTTGTTCACAACTCCCAGTGCTTAATTGTATACAATATACTTGTTTCATGCAGTACTGTAATCTTATAATTACTCATTTGAGAAGCAAATCACTTCATCGCATTATAACCAATTCCTTTTATGAACAATACCATTTTCTTTGTGTGTAGGTGGATTGAGTACATTATACTGTAGGCGTCCAACTGTAATTCAGTGTCACAAATACTACTGTTTCTTTTCGTTTATGTTTTTGTCCACCTATAGGAGAATGTATACAGGAGAAAATATCAAGTTTGGTGAGAAAGGCTTCGGGCTGTTTTGAGTTCAACTGGGAATACATTTTTTTTTTCAAGGGCAGTGTGCAATCATGGAGCTGTGTTATTCCCTATGATTGCCAGATCACTGGCAAAATACACACACACGCACACAAACATCACATGCACACATGGCGCGGCTGTGTGAAAATGTGACTTCACAACATCAACAAAATATTCAGAGTGAAGATCAGAGTGAAGAGACATCAGACACCCCAGTCCAGGTGATATTACAATTTTTGTGCATCAATCTGCCCTTTTTCTATGGCCCAGCAGTTGTGCCCCTTGTACTATGGATTAGCCAAATCTGTTGTCAAGGCAACATGATGGGATGTATAAAAATAAAAATTATGAGGCTTTTACAGTTATAAGATGATCTCAAAATCTCAAACAGGTCACTGTAAAAGCAAACAAAGAGCAACTGGGAAGAGGAGACAAAATCAGGCTGCAGTGTGCATTTTCAAAATGAATTAGATTGACTGCAGCTGTTCATGCTTATAATAATAATTTGGAAGAATGATGATGACCCTAGCCATAAATGAACAAACATAAACAAACAAAATGTTGATTAAGGGGTGATAAATTGTATACTGTGAAACTGGTCAGATTAAGCAAATTGAATCATCTGCACAAAGTTTTTGGTGCCTATTCAGAGTTTTGCTATTGCTTACAAAGTGAACATGGTCTGTATTGTAAGAAACATAGACGTCATATCGACCACTGTAATTTGCATATATAATATAATTCATTATTTAGTGTACTGTATATGGTAACATTTTGTCTTAATATATAAGTGCAGAACATAAGGTAGCTACCTTTGTTAATACTAAAAGACACTGCATTAAATTTCAATAATAATAATTCACAATTTCTGCTGGAAAACATGACAGTCCATTTTCATTTGTTTTATCTTATGAACTCACTACATGCATATTGCTCAGTTGTGGTTGTCAGATTAATTCCTTTTATTAAGTTAGCATTTTTTTGATTTTTAATTTTCCTAACTTTGTGATTTGTGTGTGTATATATTTTGCTTGCCTGCAGTGCTTTGGGGGCTTTAGTAATGAAAGGGAAACAACTTCAAAGAGATTAACTCATCAGCTTCGGATAATAATGAAACAGTGAGATAGCACATCATTTTTCTCCTCCTGTTCCAGCCACTGTATTAGAAATCAGGAAAGAATATGTTGTGTAATTTGATTGTATTTTCTCCCTATGTCTGCTTCCCTCTCTTTATTTATTTATTTGTTCGGTTGCCTTTTATTAGAAAGAAGAATTTGGGATAAGGACAATATAATAGCCAAAAGCCAATGAACTAAACATTGGTTTTAGGAAAACCCATCATAAGTGAACCTAGGTTCAGAGGCTATTGTTCTCCTATCTAGCAATGAGAAGTCAGGGAGTAAGTTAAGGCAGATCATGAACCCAATTGCAGGGAAAAATGTTTGTTTTCCACTATAACTTATAGTAGCAGCCAAGTTTGTTACTCAAGAACTCAGCGAGCGGCTTATCAGGGCAAAGTGTATTAGAGAAAGATACAAATGTGAAGCCTGGGCTGTGGGTGTAGTATGGCTTCAAACTTGTTAAAAGGGCCTGGTCAAGTTATGTCGGATTTTAACGGCCATTCGCGCAGATTGGCCTCTCCGGCATTCTGAAGGCCCATAAAGCCTGATTCATCACCCCACTCGCTTGCAGAGGGCACGCAGAAGGCAGGGAAAGAGCAGTGCTCAGGTATGCTAAAGTCATCCATGATGGAATCTGTCAACTCCGCAAATGGCTCCCTTTCGCCCTGCTGCCTTGTGCGTTTTATCAGCTGAAGGAGTCGATGACAGAAAGTCTATTGAACTCTGACTGCCTCTCCATACAAATTATTTCTTTCTGTTGAGCAACGTTTGTGTTAGAGCAAAACTTGATTATCAGTCAGATTTGGGTCTGGCTGGCTTGACATTAGGAGTAAGAACTAAGGCGGTGATACATGTCAGTAGGGCTCAGCCCCCTTGTTTGCTGGTAGCATCCCTGTTTACCTCATATCAGCTCTGCTTTTTCACCTTCCCTCTAGTAATCATAATTATATTGGGAAATTCTATTTGTTGCAACGCTGCTGACAACTATTGAGAATGAAAAATACAATCTAATAATTTGCTGCTGCCGACACATCTTCAAGCACAGCAGGATTTGGGGGCAGAAAACAACGGGTGGGCTTTAGCAGCATTATGAATGCTATTGGATCATTTTTTGAGTGACAGATAAAAAGCTCAGAGGCCCAATGAAGTTTCCCCAGATGGACATAGAATGCTTTATTTTAGCAGGCCTGATAATTCTTGTCATTAAAACATTATCTCCTCATTGTAAATGTGGAAATATGATTGATTGACAGTGAGATTAATTATCAATAGATTTTCCAAACACTTTATTCATTGGTTTTGGTTAATCAATAACTGAGCTTTGCATACGTTTTTGAATATGAATTAAATATGAATCATTCATTCTATCTCTTAAAAGCCATTGTGTTTTCATCCCAGATCCACCCTGCTAATGCTCTGATGTGTATTGCACGTATTTATGCTGTTGATATCAAGGAAAACCCTCAGAAGGTAGAGTAGCCTAAGGTTTTTTTTCTCTTTTTTTTTTTCTTTCTGAAAATCGATGCATGCGTCATTGCAGTGGAAAATGGAGTGTTAGATTTAGGTTTACTGAGTGCTAAGATGCCTCCTTACATTTTGTTTCTCTCCACTAGTCCAATTTCATATTGATGAGCTCTGCAGCAATTCAAATTGCATGTCTTCTTTAAACATTTAACTAGCAAAGAGAGCAGTCACACTCTTTACTCAAATCCTGCCTCTGTTGAAAAATGCAAATGCTATGGCTGTGAAAAGAAAATCAGAAAGTGGTACCTGAAGTAAAGTTCAGATTTCCCAGTTAATAAGAACAGGCTTTGTCTTACATGTATGACCTGGACCACAGCAGGATGAAAATGCAACCGCTCCACATGATGGATCCTTTGTAGTTTAGCTTCCACTGAGGATCAATAGTAATACTGCATTGTAATTTCACCATCAGTTTCAATATAAAATTGGAATTTGCTCTCAAGGATTCACCATGCTGCATACATGTATCAGTCAATGGATGTCAGCTCCATAAAACAATAAAGTGGAGTGCCTCTCTAATATTTGCTATGAAGTCTATGGAGAGATCATTGGCACTCTTTTCCCCCCAAAAAAGTCTTCCCTGTACTCCTCATGAGTTTAGTTCTGGATCTGGGTTTATATGAATTCTTTAAGAAAATGAAAACGTACTTCTTTGCATCAACAATGTGTGTGATATTGCAATGCTATTCCCTCATCATTAATAAAAATAAATCAAGAACAAAGGATGCTCTATGTATTATTCTGATAGCAGCTCTTGCTCGATCCTTATGAAATACATAGATACAACAAATATGTGCCAAAGCAGAATGTGTCAGATGGGGGAAAAAAGAATATGTCTGAGTTAGTTGGCACAACACAGTGAAGCTCACAATGTGTTTTGTTTTTTGGGTCAAATGAGCCAGAACTTGCTTGAATGAGGATGAGCAGTAAATTTTGCAAATCATAAGAAAGAAAGTAAATTGGTGAAATAACTATATTGGTAAGGTCGATTTTTTTTTCAACAGCAGCTTTTATAATGCTCATTCTGGATGCTCCCAAGGAAGCTGCTTAAAAATGATAATCCGGGAGAGGAAGGGAGAATCTCCACAGACCTGCCTCAAGCTTGCTTTCAACCCTATTAAGAAATATTATGCAGCCTTCCAAAGAAACCTAAACTCCAGCCTTAAACTCTGTTTCCTGCATGCCTTCCCCTGGCCTTATTGTCTCTGTCTGAGGAACTATCAAAAAAAAAAAAAATCCCTGGGCATGTCTCAAATGACCAATTGATAATGAAAGATTGGTCTTTAACGGTTTTTCATAGAATATAAAGTACATTACCAAATGTTATGGTTTCCCATGGTTTTTCTATATCAAATTTGTTGTAACGGATATTATTTCCCCAACAATCCAAGCAAATTAAACACAGATTGCACAGCAACGCAACAGTCAGGTACCTAAACACCTCATTTAACCCAGAGTCCACCAGGTAACATTAGCTTCTTTTAGTGAGTTTTTACAATGTTACAGAGATACAAGATCAGCAAAATGCCTAAAAGTTGTACTGTTCCTGGTTACACCTCCAACAAGGTGAAAAATACAGATCTTAGGTTTCTCACATTACAAAACCAAATCCCAAAACAGTGCTGCAAGAGTGCTCTGCCTGGCTTCCGGCTATATACGTGAGGCTGCCTCAGGCAAACTGTGGGACTTGGATTCATTACATGTAGCAAATACTTCACACAGGGTCAGAATGCATCGCAGATGTGTGCTTTACTGTTTGGTGTTTTTTGTTTAAAAAGCAAAGCTATGCATGTTTTCCCTAATTGTATCAATAAGCTCAATTCAGATGTTAACCTTCCTCTAAGGTGTTCTTAACATGAGGGGTGAAATGACATTGGCTAAGTTAGCTTTCCTTTGTTTGGTTATACATTAAGGAGTCTGCTGTTTTGCTTATTATACTTGAAAATTACAGCTGATGTATCAACACTTAACTCTAGTTAAAAGCTGTCTCTACTGCTGCTGTTCACAACTTTTTCTCTTTAGCTACAGTATCTCATAATAGCTGTCAGTGATATGAATGAGAAATGATGTAGACATTCAATCAAGTGTGAATGGGTGTTACAATATAATATCATTGCCCATCAGGGGACCTTGTTTACCCAGCATGCATCTCTCTGAAAGGGTGAAGGCTGTCAGCAAGGGCTCAACCCTCAGATATACATGCTTCTCTGCAAACTGAGGGCTCATTATGTAGATTCTAAAACATGGATTAAATTTATTAAAATTGATATATATTTTGATTTATCTAAAATTACACTTCATGGGCATCAACAACGAGTCCCCTGCAAACAGAGCTCCATATGGTCAGTGATATTTTGTGAAATTACTGGATCAGTATGGACTATTGGTTTAGTTTAAGTTCAGTGCTTTGTACATATCCACCATTGCTGAAATCCTTATAGTACATGCAGTGTTCAATGACTCCTTTAAAGACGGCCTCTCCTGTGGCATATATGTCAATTTGTCTGGGGATTTATTTGTTGGCTAACTGAGCTGGTATCACCTAACTCATTCAGGTAGACAGAGTGTGTGTGTATGTGTTTGTGTGAGTCATAGAGAGAGAGAGAGAGAGAGAGAGAGAGAGAGGGAGAGAGAGAGAGAGAGAGAGAGAGAGAGAGAGAGACAGAGAGAGAGAGAGAGACAGACTATGCAATGCAATCATACTTGGCCAGCATCCACTCATACTGTAATGGGGAAAGTAGCGTGCAAGCATAACTCTCATGAGAAAACAGGGAAAGATGAGAAAATAAGTGGGTCAAGCACTAGGCGTGAGGGGCAGGACTGGCGAAGAGGACCCCACTGAAATCAATGCACTTCTCAAGGCTTGCTTTGGTGGAATATCGAACACCAGAGAAGTGTACTGTGGTGGTAAATGATGAGCTAAAAGCTGGAGGTGACCTATCTGAGTTTGATTATCATTCCCAAGACATTGTTTGTCATCAGATCTTGTGAAATAGGTATCATGCAAATGCAAGCTGGCCTTCACAGCAACTGCCAGAGTGATTAAAGTATTAATAGCCAACAAAAACACCCACAAAAACCAATATATTTTCAGTTTTTTAGTCTGACCTCCATTCATGGTAAATTTTACATTCTGATGAAACATTATTCCTATTTTTAAGAGTTTATTGTTTCGTTATTGGTTAAAATCTGATGAATTTGCAAATATGTTAATTGTACTTTAGTCATGGCTAACAGTCAACCAGGAAAGAATAGTTACTTGCAGAATTATAAGTTATTATAATGACAAGAATTTCCATCATCAATTTCACAACCCAGTAAAAATAAAGCCAATTCAGAAAATAAAACCACTTATCTACGTGAAACGAATAGAACTGAGGATCTCAAAATATACCACAAAACAACTGGACACTGAAAAGGATATAGTAATATATTAGTTGGTCCTCTCACTCAAGTAATTTAATTTCTATTGCCACTGATTAGTCCCCTGGTAAAGTAGGAGGAAAATGACAAGAATTCTGATTTCTTAGTCTTGAGCAACTGATCAGGCAAGTGATTTAGGCCAAATATTATTCTCACTCCAGACTTCTGCTAGCTGCTTCATGAGTATACTGCTGGAGGCAGTTTGTTGGACTTTTGACACTGTTGAATATGTAAATATCTTCTTTTAACTCTCAAAATTTAAATTTTCTCTCTTTTTAGTGGTGATGCAAGGAGAGAACTGTGTAGGCCTTTGGCATCATCAGCTTAATTGTGGCATTCTGATGGCACACCTGGTACTTATTAACTCTTGTTTCCTGACACCAAACTGCTCCTGATGATGGTTTTGAAGTTAAGCCTGAGACTGGAACAATAATACTGCTGTCCCCTTTCTGGACTAACCTTACTCTTACATCATGTACATGCTGTATATATATATATAAGGATGAAATTGTGCCATATGTAACAATAGCAAACGAACATCTGTTCTTGAGAGCACAGCAGGAATGTCAGTTTTTCTTAAATAAAAATATCTCTGAATCACATCAAGCCTCCAGATATATACAGATGACGTTGTTATACGTGTTTTAAAAAATTAAATCTATGAATTAATGAACTATTAATGAACAAATTATACAGGTTTCAGAGATTCTTTACAAACTGTCATTTCTATCCTGCATATATCTCATTGCCCTTTATTCTCCATATTACTGTGAAGTTCTGTGAAATTGTTTTAAATTTTCCAACACTAAAGTCATCTATGTATGTTTACATAACCTGGCTGCTAAGAGTCTAAGTGACATGGTGAAACCTTTTTGGGCTTTTGGCTCAATTACCTGAGGCGCTGCTGTGGGAAATAGCAAAGTGCTCTGTCACAAGACCTCCTTTAGACAGACAGCTTTTTTTCTCTTTAAAGGGAATCAACATATGGAATCCCTTACGCACACAACACAAAATTGACCATAATTGGCACCACTTTAAATACAAAATGGAACACTTTCTGAACAGCAACCAGCCATGAGGGAGTCATGGGTGACCTCCACTCTGTCTCTGTCTGCTATCTCTCTGTCTCTTCTCTTTCCCTTTCTCCGACTCCACTGCACTCTGCACAGTTTCTAGATATCTGTTTTCTAAAAGACAATCAATTTTTCTGACTTGCTATATAAATTTTACATTAAATATATATCATACATAAAATATTTATTATAATTTAAATATATGTGAACTAAGTTTATGTGATACTCCTGAGTGCTTCAGTTACTGCCAACCATTCAGCAGACTTAAATAACTTGCTGCCACCAGGCAGAAAATGTAGGCATCACACAGCACTGTGTGGCATTTTCACACTTCAGCTTCTACAAAATTGAAGTAAATGATAAAACAAGAGAAACATAATAGAACTTTTCCATAGTCCCTGGGGGAGGATCCTGCATTTCAATGTCATATCTTCTTTATATAGTATATCAATATGATTTCAGTAAGCGCTTTAATATGATATATATCGCTGTGGGTCTGGATCAGGGAGAAAAAAAAAAATCCCATTTACAAATTGTGTCCTCGTTTGTTAGTGGCACGGCACCTCAATTACCCAGTGAGCAGGTTTTTATTCATTCATGCAGACAAAGTCACGTATTCATGAGGATTAACCCAAAACTCACTCATAGACTGGCAGGCACAGATTGCATATTTTACCATATGAGGAATAGCTGACGCGTTTACCCTCAGAAGATTGAGAAAAAGCAAGATGAGAGAAGGAGGAATGCCTGAGTGAGCTTTTGCATCACTGCATGGTCAGTTTCACTAACTTTATTCTGATTTCTGTTTTCAAGAATATATAAGAGGGTATTATGAATAATATGTGTGCAGTGGAGAGTGCTCATACTTGTGAAGTGAGAGAGCATATGGCATCATAACAGAAAAACAGGAAATAGTGTAATGCTTTATATTTGAAACCCGACTTTATGTTTTTCCCTGGGGAATTTGGGTTTTGTATCTGACACTGCAGGAACTATTTGAAAGGAAATATTGCCTGAACAAATCCAAATGCAACGTCTACATTCACATTCACAAACAAGCTTGGAAACAAATCAGACAGTATATCCATCAATTCCTGTAACTAAAAAAGGCATACAGTGTTACACTGAATGCCAGCAAAATACATTCCCTTCAGATGTACTCTCTCAGGAAAATATCAAATCATCCTAATAGCCAAACTTCTCTTCAGAAATTGTTAGGGAAATCCTCTGTCCCCTGTTATATTACCCACATTTATCAGGATGCAGCATAGCCATTACGTCTGGGGGTTTATCAAATTATCTGCTTGCAGAATGGCCGAAAAGGGACACATTACAACCAGCCGACTTTGTCTGAGCTGCTGCACAGCAATATTCCGGGATGCTGCAGCAACCAAAAGCAAATTATGGTGAACATAACATAGAGTTCAGTGGAGCGTTAACAGAATGGATGGCCCAATCCCGATTTTCTATCTGTTGGGACAGATGTCCCTATGTCCCTGTGACTCGTGAGGTGGACGGCCCTGTAAGCGATGGCAGATGCTCCAAAGGTAAGACAGATGGATTTTGCCGAGGTTCGGTGAAAGTATGCACATTTTTCTTTTTGAAAAAAATTATATTAATCATTTACAGTACACAAATGGTAACTGCAATGCTAGCTGGAAATGATAAAAGAAGAAAAAAACATAAGGTCCTACATGTGAGATGTTATGTGACGATAAACAGCACACTGTAGACCTCTGTAGAAGATAATATTACAGGTCTAAGATATAAAACACATTTCCAAGTCGTTTCAAAGAAGCACAAATCTTTAGAATAACGAGAGGCTAGAACTTCTTTACCTTCTCAACCTTGAAGGGAAAACATATTATTCAACATAAAGGACCGCCCAGAAAACTGCAGGATAGAAAGACTCTAGTCTGTCATGTATGGCTTCTTTTGTCATGAACCATGTAGAGGCAGCACAATAAAAGTAACAGTCTTCAGCTGTGTGCAATCAATAAAACGATATAACATAAGAAAAACATCCATTCCTTGTTTATGATGCGTGTGATTTTTTTGATGTCTGCATTTGTCTGCAGAGTGAGGAGTGGATGTGCGTACATTATAAGTATATTAAACTAAATGAGATTTTGCTTTACAAACATGCAGGCATGTCTCTCCTGCACATGCGAATATGTACAGTATGCATTTGTGCATGTTATATTCAAATCCTGTCAGCTGCAGACAAGTAGCCCAAACCCTGTATTTCATAAACACTGTGCCTCCTAATACACTGTGATATCAAGCTCTCATTGTTGGGTAATTGCCACTGATGGAGAAAAAACAATATTTCATTCAACACAATCTGTGGTAAACTGAAATCAATGAGGCTGAATAGTGTGATTAAAATTTGATCGGATCACTGACGACCAACAATGACAACAAACATGGAACAGAGCTCCTTTTTTGAACAGACAAAGCCGCTCAGTGGTTTAAATGTTGTTCAGTGTGGCCAGGATAATGGCAGCCTATTGATCCTGTCAGAATTTATTCTGAAACCTTAACTTTTTTTTACTGCTTCACATTACTTCTGAAAAGAAGCAGTGACACTGTGCAAGACCTGGTTATTGAGAAACACTGGGAGACTTTTTGAGATTTGAAATGTTGGGCTGCTGCGTTTAAGTTTGATCTTTTGCGGCAGGAGAATCACACTGAAAAAGGATCAGCAAGAAGAGGCTTTCAAAGACCCTTAGGTTGTCAATGGTAGTGTTTTCTGCTTGAGACTTCTGTTCTTAACTGTAGTTGTACAACGTGGGAGGTTTGTTCAGCTAGATGCAGATCAAGGTGTATCTGTATGTGTGTACAGTGTGAGAAGTTTCTGCATGCACTGTGCATCTGTGAGAATAATGCTAATTAATCAAGTAACCAAATTTTTTATTTTTTTATAGAACTAGAGCAAATATACAGAACAGAGGAGAAAAGTATGTCAGGTTTTAAGGTTAAAGTACTGTGTTGTTGATTTCTTTCAACCTCTTTTCCTTTATCTCTATAGATTCATTAAAATGAACAATTAAGAGGCAATTAGTGTCTCTATTTACAGAACACAAACACTGTACACATGTGCATCTCTTACTTCTGATCTACAAATTACTGTCTACACTGAACCGCATTTTCTTTTATTTTAAAACTAAAATACTTCCAAATTGACATTTTCTGGCATTTTTAGCAACTGCCCTTGTTTTTGATCTTTATCTCTACTTTCCATCAGCAAGCAACGTATATTGCTCTGCTTCTAAAATGTATGTTTAGACAGGCATAGTAACAAAGAAAGGTGTAACAAAGCCTCAAGGAAACAAGAAAAAATGAAAGAGAGCTTTTTGTGATCTAAGGGAGGATTTCAGCCATACATTCAACAAGTATAAGAACTTATGGTGCGAGAGAAGGTTTTCTACAGTGTGTATAGACCGGCATTTCCTCAATCATCCTTTATACCACATGAAATAAAAGCCAGCATGAGACCCCATGGCACCTCTGTCCACACTACCATGTGTTGCATTAAGGGTGTATTATGTCATGGACCAGTGACTCGCAGATGTGACAGCAGGGCTGATCATCAATTATTATACCTCAGTGGATCAAAATGAGCATATCTGCTCATTCCAGCATCCAGCATCCCCAGTGTTGGCCTGTGGCGGCTGAGCGGCGGCTTAGTGCACCTCCAATCCCCCCCCCTCATCCACCATCCCCTCTGCACCTGTAAGCTCTGCGACACCAGCCGGAGCCCTTGCAGAGGCAGTGGGACATGCCTCGAGACAACATCTGCCTCCCTTTGGTGACCTGCCGAGTTAAGCCAACTGCAGAATCAAGGGCATGCTCACAGAGGTCCCTGATTTTATCATAACAAAGACCTCTCCTGCCTGTAACTGGCTTCAGGAGACGTTCCAGTCTATTTTCTGCTAACACTGTGAACTCACTCTGTCTAACACTGTCTTTTTTTTCACTCTTTATTCTTCTTTCTCTCTCTTGCCACTCCATCTAAAATGAACACCAAGGGACACATCCAAAGAATCCAGATGTCTGTGAAGACGTCATCCACAACTGTTACAAAAAAAAAACGCTATAAAAAAAACATATTTTAGACTCTTTGAGTGGAGTTTGAGTAGATATTTTAAGTGTCTCAATGATAAAAGATATAATCAAATATAAGTTTATTTTTGTTTTTTGTAACGTAACACCACACTGTTACGTTATGAAAAAATAATTTCCCCTCAAACAAAAATAAAAAATATGTCATTTTCTTTTGTATTTTCAATTCATGTTGCATATTCACAATCAGTTCTGTGATGATTTATCTCTTATGAGTGGGGCGTATTAGTCGGTACTAGGGGGCCTCTGTATGACAGATATTTGATGCTTGAAATCCAGTGGGACCCCTGGCTGAATGGAATCAGGACAATCAATGCAATCAAGCAGGTGTCTGGGGGAAATGGGGACAAAGGGATACAGTCTGTCTGCCTGCTCGCCAGAGCTTCTGGCAAGCCTTGAGCACCAGTTCTGCTTCTGTATGCATGGAATGGCAGACAGCTGACTGACCTCACGAGTGCTACATTGCCTTGAGGTCCCCACAGATGCCTCACAAAGAGCCCGGGCAGAAGTACCTCGCGAACTTGACCATGGTGAATGTGATGAATGCCTCAGCTTGCTTGCTGAGGAGGATACACAACAACCAGGTTTACATGTTCAGTGTCAAGCCCCTCAAAAGCCCCCTGTCATTTTCTGTTAGGTCAAACATGTCCTGCAGGGCCTACCTCAAAATCTACTCCCTCAGCATATCCCATCTCCTCCTTCTCCCTTTCTTCCTGCGCTCATTCAGCTCCTTCCGTTCCTTGCCACACTCTCGCTCCATTTGTCAGCGTTACCAGCCCGTGAGTGGTTTCTGAAGTGATCCATTTGTGCGCGAATACCAATTTATCAGCCAGTCAGTGCATACATTGATCGGTTGGGGATAAGGTCCCATACAGTACAGTGAGGAGTAATCCCGTTCATGCATGTGCATTCCACACCTGGATTAAATCACAGCGGTAACTCAGGATGCAGATTAAAAACATACTGTAACCTGCATGCTTTATTATATTCCAACCAATTGAATTAACTGCTAGTAACTTCATCAGAGTGTGTGCGTGTCCGTGTGTGTGTGAACTGTTATGCATGAGATTTATTGCAATTTTATGCCCGTGCTTGTGAAATTAATGATTTCACAGTAAAATATTGCATTCCTTGTGAATGACACATTTTAGATGAAATATGTTAATACGTGAAATACAGACAGATGGCATCATAGTTGTAGCCGTCTGTCATCATATCACTGATGTCATTGCAGCAATACTGCAGCTATTGAATCTCATCAAAACTGCGGTTTATCTCATTGTGATTTCTTATTGAAAAATAAGACGGAAAAAAGCGGCAATATAATTTTACATTGGTCACAGCATGCCATTCTCAAAGCATATTCCTCTTGTTTTTGTACTTCTTTCTCGTCTGTCAGCGTACGTGTTACATTCATTTTGCCCTGATACATCAATAAACGTGGTTCTTTTAGGACAACGAAGCTTTAAGAAGGCTTCTCTGTATGAATCTGGTATGCCATGGTGTTCTGCTGCATATCAGGACAATCCAGGTCAATAACATTAAAGGCTGAGAGACTTGGCGAAAATACAGCCCCTGTGATGCCGTGGTCTGCTCAGCCTTCAGGAGACATATTGATGCACAGTTATTTTGGTCAATAAGTCCTTCTGAGTAGAGGCCATCCTTATCCTTGAGACCGACCACATGTGAAAAATGAGAAAGGGATGAGACCATGCATTTTAATCTGTCTATGGTGCTGTATCTTAAAGGGGAGAAGAAGGGGGAGAAAGAGAGAAGGAGAGACAATGAGAGAGAGAGAGAGAGATGCACTTCCTCTAACCCTGTCTCAGCCTCACTAATGCAGTTGTTAACAATAAACCATACCATTGGTTACACTGAAATACAACACGTACAAGTCAGAGCATAATGGCTTTATTGAAATATGAAGCAAGCTGACCTCTGACCTTGCGACAGAATTTATAGGCAAACATAAAATCTCCAATGAAGACATTTTGTATTCATACATTTTCATATGTGCAGATGGTTACCACTTCTGCCTGCTTGAAAGCTCTCATTTCAAAGATCTCAATTTACTGTTTCTAAGACACGGAAAATGAAATAGGGCATATCGATAATGACATGATTTCATGTATATCGTCTATACAGTGGGTGTACTGTATGTGTGTTAGAATACATGTTGTGTGGGAGGGGCAGGAGTCGCTAAATTGCAAGAAAAAATGTTAATGCCAACAAAAGCTCTCAAACTGAAAATGAAAAGGAGTGGGATTTTTGTAAAAACCTATCTATAACAAATGGCCTTGCATAAAACATGAACACATGTATATTTTATAGCTTCCCGTGTTTTCCTTCTGCTTCTGAAGGAGTGCTCTTTCAGGCAGGTATAACCTCAGCTCACCACACTGGAAAGACAGCGTGATTCTTGAGAAACATTGGGAGGTTTGCGGTGTCCAGATCTGTGGTGAGATTTCTTAAAAGTTTAAAAATTCAAGCAAGTTATCATTTGAGGAGCTCCCACGTAGAGATGTAAGGAAGTGTTTACTAGCGGCATGATTTCAACTGGATCAAATTAAATGAGGATTAAAAAAAAAAATTTGCTACCTTGCCTTTTGCACCACACGCCAAAGACACCATTCGCATCCAAAAAAACGCTTGCCCAGTTTCAGGTGTGTTGTTGTTTTTAATGATTTATGTTTGGTGTTACTGAGATCATATCAGCTAGATGGGATCAAGGACCAAAAATGTTCACCTCTCGCCAACCTAACATTTCACAGCTTTAATATGCAGTCTGAGCCATATTCCAGTTTAGGAATCACAGAGTCAGTGAAATGGAACAAAGTGAATTGCTGGCTGGGGCCTTTGAGCCTCTATCCTTGTTTGAAGTCTCTCTCTATCCCTGCAGAGTTCAGAATACATTGTCCAGAGACATGATCAAACTTGGCAGCTATTGATCCCTTCCCAAACCAGGCACAAGACTTACTGAACATGTTAACAACTTTGGAATGAGTATTTTAATTGTGCAGGTCTTTGAAAAGCCCACTCAAGTCACAGTGCTGCTGAGTGAATTTGAAGTAGCAACTTTTGGACAGTCAAACATGATGTATCCAGCCAACTTTCTTGTTTTTCTCTGAAAAAATCTGCCTGAACTCTCTGAGTATTCGCATCTTACTGGGGCACACTAGAGAATAAAGAACTGTTGAAGTAAAAGTATTAAAGGGTTCATTAACGATAAAAAAAAAAATCTCATTTGAAAAGTTATTTAACTACATAGAACAGTTGAGAATAAAATTTGCCACTCTTAGTGTGCTGGCGACTTAAGCAGCAGTTGATTTTATCTTTGCATTCTAAACACTGCTTGTCTGTTTCAATTAGTTTGTAGGTTAGCTTTCAGCACCGTGATAGTGTGTTCAGCTTGCCGGTATTTGCACTATGAAGCCCTTCTAATGGTATGAAAACTGTTAATGCAACACACTGATATTTCAAAAATCTTTAAATATTTTTTCCACCTTGTCCTGTTGAGATCTGGATGATTGCACCAGAAATCTCCCGTCTCAACTTCAGAGAAGACTTTGGCAAGACAACAAAGAAGGAGCCTAATACTCTAGAAAAGGAAGTTTCTAACATGACACTTTTCAGTCGTTTGAAGGAGGGTGGAGAGAGATTTCTGCGAGCTGAGTTGACTCCTCCGAATCAATAGCTTGTCTCTCTCTCCGAGACAACTGGTGTGGCATTTGAACCAGATAAAACAAGGGTTCCCCTCCACCTCACCTCTGAGAACTGAGCACTTCCACCAAATCCCAATCGGTTGAGAAGGATACAGATGAGTCCATCTAAATCTCCTTCTGACTCAGCTCTAGACCCCCGGCGGTCAAAAAAAGGAGAGAGGGAAAAAAAAATCTAAAATCATCTTAAAAGGAATGGTCCAATCTATGTAGGTTAATACTCACTGTTGCTTCATTTAGCTCTGTTGCAGGCCCACTGGGGCAGCTGTAAAAAGTTCTGGGAGCCAGAAGGCACAAAGGCTTTTATTTATTTATATGAGGGAGAATATACAGCGGGAAGCAAACTGGTGCAAATGATGTGAAAAAGAAAGTAGTTTGAAGACGTTATCTTGTAGATTGTGGGATAACTGCAAGAAAAGAAATATGCTACATTACCATTTAATGTGCAGCATGAATTAAATATACACACCGCAGCCAGAATATCTCTGATAACATGACAATATGTGAGGTCATGATGTGAAATGAATGAGAAATGCTTCCTCCCATCTTTCAACAACCACACCAGCAATATACCCTTAAGCAGGGGACTTCATTTTTAATTACTTCAGCGAAGCTGCTCATTTGTCAGGAGTAGATGACGAGATGCGTTAGCAGAAGTAAAAGGTTGCACTGGCAGCTCTTAAGTGTGTAAACGTGGAGAAGGGCACTGCTATCAAAGAGAATGCCTGATCAGCCAACTTTACACGAGTAAAAGTTAAAAAAAAAAATTGAAAATGAAAAAAATCAAGCCCAACAGTCTTACAGCAGTTCATCATCTTTCTAACCTGTGGTCAGCCAATTATCTGGATCTTGCTACATTGTTGGACTTTTAACTCTCTGAACAAGGGTCCTCTTCTCCCTTGCATGTCAGCTTAGTCTTTCCCCCTGGTCGCTGATGACATTGTAACACTAATTACAGCTAATTGTTCTATGCTGAATGGATTTAGTCACATTGCAAATGATATGCCATTGGTCAGTGTCACAATGTTTCCACAGAAAAATTCAATGGGGAACGGAAATTTGCACAAATGAATGTAATTAAGAACCACATTCATTACTTCTAATTGCATATGAGAACCCTCAAAGTGAAACTGAGATTGGACTCATATGAATAATTAATGCAGCTAACTGTACTGAACACTATGGCGTTGTTTCCGTCACATAATGATTTACTAAAGTATTGGTATGAATGACAAAATGTGGTGCTACGGTTCTGTACTGAGGCTGGTGCCGTCGTAGAGTTTCAACTTTTTTTTTTCATGCTTCTTCATGAAATCCCTTTATTCATGGGCAGATTGTGTCTAGACAGTTGAATTCCAATCTTAGGGCAAGCTTGGCATCAGTGGCTAGACTTACTTACTGGGTGGAGTTGGAGGTTTGAGAAGTATTACAAAAGCAAGTGGTACCAATGTATTTGGCACACTAGATCAAGTCAAGTGGCCTTTTCCACAGACAAGAAAAAGGGTAAATGTAAATCAGTCAACCGGAAAGTCAGTCTGAGAGCTATTATGAAAATTTCAGACCTACAGAAATCAAAGAGTTTAGAATTTTGCCCCGACAAAGTATGAGCTCAGCAAGCCTTTAATCAGATTATTTGTCTACTGGCATCAGGAATTTTATAATGTGCTAAAGAAACCTTAGACACAAAATTGCACAAAGTGAAAAATAATTTAAATATTTAACAAAAAACATTGATTGAAATCAGTTATTTGATGAAGTAAATCCCTTTTCTGAAAAGTCTGTCGTTTTATAATACACTGTGCGGCATGTTTAAAACTATAATCTTATTATAGTTGCAGTGTTTAAAAAGGATTGGCTTATTTTAATAGCAGATTTAGATCTTAGACAGACAAGGTGTAAGCTGGTCATTTGAAAGCCATATGCCACAGATTAAGATACGGCACTATACTGTACAGCTTTTTTATGTTTCTTCTACTGACTAATGCGCTACTTCAAAACTGCCTTTAGTGAGCTGCTTGTAAGAAGGCAAAAGCACAAGCCCTTAAATCCCTCAACTTCAACAACAGGAGAAAGACATAAGTATATTACAAATTGTACAGAGAACAAAATTGTGTATTATTTGAAAAATGTGAAGGATTCTCAGGGATTTGCTCCCACGTTGCTGCACTTTGTCTCAGGGCTTACGATTTGATTCCACCGGGCGCACCTGCATCATGTTACGACTGTGACACGGCCACCGTAGCTGATCGCAGCCACTCTAGTCAGTGCTTGTGATTCCACCAGATGTGCCGCAGCATGTTTCAGAAGCTCAGAAGCATTCCAGAAGCGGCTTTCCGCTCCGCTCCGCTAAAAATATGCACCTAGTCTATTTTTGACGGAAGCCGCGTCGAGCTACACATAGCAGATCAAGCAGGGCAAGAAGTCAAGGCACAGGAACAGCATAGAGCATCTGGTCAACTTTCAAAATAAAACACCCTGTGCAGACTCCTGATCATATATCAACAATAAACACAATTAAAACACACAAATAAAGAAATCATTTAACTACTTACTCATGGTAGAAGCATAAAAATCAAGAAAAATTACTTAATCAACAGCAAGTCAACGTCAGGCAGGAAACGTAACCTTTTGTTTGTTTGTTGTTACACAGATTCTCGCAGCTGCCTCACAAGGTACAGAAAAAAAACACTCCACTTCTGAAAGTCAAGACTGATATTTTCTAGTCAAGAATGACATTTTCATCAACTAAATGCTTTTAGTATTCCAGTGAAAACAACGGTGCTCTTAGTGATTCCAGGAAAAGTCAGTCACTTTTGATGTCTAGAACTTGAACCTCTTTCAAATGATGTGCTAAAAACAGAGGATGCCAATGCGCTGAGTCACTGTATGAGAGAATGTCAACTGAAACATCAGTGCGCATCCTTCTTACTTGAGATGCATCTAATATCATTATGCATTCCTGTTTTTGATGTTTTGATGAAGTGTTGCAATTTGGCCAAAAGGGACAGGTACGATTCATCACTCCTAATTGTTCTGGATGTGTAGTTCTGTAAAAGCCAGCTGTCAGATGTATGGGGGTTGGACCTAAAACCACACATGCTAATGATGTTAATTTTCAGCTTTTATCTATTTGTCGAGACAGGAGCGGAAATATCAAAACCTTTGGAACAATGTGTGACAAAAGAGGCGACAGCACAAGAATGATGGCGGGTGGTGAAGTAAGCCTGGAGGGGGAAGCAAGAGCCCATAAAATGAACAGCCGCCTAACTCATAAATAATAAAAAACATAAAATGTCATATGAACTTTATTTCAAGAGTGGGTGGTCTAATAAAGATGCAGGTTTAAAGAGTTGAGAAATTCATTGTCATAAGAAGGCCACATGGCTTGCCTTTGGCACAGACAATTACTCAGTGCAAGTTGACATTCAGGTCCGAGCTGAAGCACCTTTTTACGAAACAATACCGCTTTTGACTCCTGAAATTCTCTGGCTCTACCCTCGCTTGAGTCTTTCAATCTCTCAGCTCTATTTCTCCCTCTTCACTTGGAGTCATTCCATCTCCTTTCCCCTCTTTCCACTTTTCCTTGTTCTTTCTGCTTTACAAATTGAGACGACATGATAAGAGATTGCCACCGCCATGCCAGCCTGGTGCTCATTGATAAAACCATATCTAATCCATCTTAGGCCCCCCTCTGTCACCACCGCACTCATCTCTGAGACGGTCAACATGCAGAGGATCCATCTCTCTTTTTGAACTGAGTAGTACAGAGTCAGAGTTTATCTTTAAACTTCTAGAAGGAGAAAATGGAGCCGGAGGAGTCAGGCGACTTTCACTCTGCCTTCAAATGAGCTGCGAGTGTGTGTGCGCGAGAGTGTGTTAAATCAACAATATCTGAAAGCAAATGAAAGAACTTCCTTGAATTTAGGTGAGAAAATATGGTCTTTTAAAGATGTATTAATCAAAATTATACAAATATAACATATTGGGTTCCTGTATTTTCCTGAAGCCTAGAGGGTATAAATATCTAAAAGCTGCAAGTTCTACATATATTTCATAATGAATTATATATATGTACATACAATTAATCAAATCATGTCTCATACTCTCATACTGTTCTGTCTGCTTTAACCCTTTTTTAAATAGTAAAATCGGTTAGAATTAGACTGACTTTAATAACATTTGGTGTGATAAGGTTACAGTAGCATTAAAGGGGGCTTTGTGGTCAAATAACTAAAATTACTTTTCTAATATGCACCTACTAATATTAGACTCTGCTATTACACTTCCAGTTATTCTGTTAACACTTACCCTCTGCTGTGGTTTTTAATGCAGCAATTTATAAAAGTACACATGCATTTACAGCATTAGCCTTCTATCTAAAACTAATGCACTTCAGCAAATATTACCTCACAGTGGGTAATAAGTGCAGTATTTGAGTAAGTTTATGAAGTATGAGATGTTTATGTCACTGAATATTAATGAGATGATGAGTAATTGCCTCTGTATATGAATAAATCACATATATGAATCCCTGCTGTCACCATGGTGAATATATTAAAGAGAACAGCTGGGAAGGAGAGGTTTGATCATTAGATGTACACGTTTGTGTGCGCATTTATGCACATGCTGGGTTTATAGATGTACGTGTGTGAGGGAATATGGAGGTCAGCTGGTCCTGAAAAAAAAGACCCATCATGTGAGAAAGATTTCTTGCCATAACTTGCAACATTCTCTTATCAAAAATAGAAAAATCACAAATGGGACGGACCTTCGCATGTAAATGAACAGGAAGCCATTGGCAAGATGTCACCCATCTTGTCTAATGTCTAACAAATGTATTCACAATCACACTCACACTGACACCCCAGCCCTGGACCTGTCAGCGGAGCTGCTGGGGAGGCAGATGTGCCAAGGACTGTTGTCTCACTTACAGCTATGATACAATGGCTATACTGCATGTAGGTGTATGCAAAGCAATCTATTTATACCTGTCCTGTAGATTTTCTCTGCCAAATAAAAAAAAAAAAAAAACACAAAAAAAAAATTGTATTTTGACAGGTAACTCTAGGCAATAGCTACAGCATGCCTTGCAATAATTCACTCGGGCCATAAGAGGAGTGAAGGTCTTCACCGATCTGAGACTCGATCCAGTGTGTATTATATGATGCAGGGTTACCTCCAGAAAATAAAATCAGATTCACCAGGACTAGAATATCCAGCTTGAAGTGTTTGTGTGCGTGTGTGTGTGTGTGTGTGTGTGTGTGTGTGTGTGTGCGTGTGCGTGTGTGTGTGTGTGTATGTGTGTGTGTGTGTGTGTGTGTGTGTGTGTGTTGGTATATAACAAGGACACATTGATAAGGGACTCAGAATAGCCTTGTTCATGATGGAGCAAAATCATTTCAGCAGTATCTTTGGCATGCTGCTGGTGCATAGGCTTTGGATATACACTGCCACTGGTGGAAAAACTCAGGGTTCTCTGTGGTGTGTCTTGGGCACTCTTCTTTTTCCCTTCA
The DNA here is from genome assembly GCF_963924715.1 of Thunnus thynnus. NCBI lineage: Eukaryota > Metazoa > Chordata > Actinopteri > Scombriformes > Scombridae > Thunnus > Thunnus thynnus. The sequence goes on from NC_089525.1 coordinate 18,388,266, forward strand.
GCCAGTTATTTGAGCAATGTTTTTTAAAAAATTCTGTTGTAGATGTATGAGCAAGGAATTGCGCATCCCTGTGTTCAATGGACCTTTTTATGGAGAACATCAGTGGGCAGTAAGCCATGCAGTGACAGCTGTCTTCTGAATCATCTGATTAAATTCAGCAACAGAGTTCCAACTTCAGAGGTATAATTCCCCTTACATTGTACAGCTTAGCAGTGGGTAACATTTAAAAAATTCAGACTTATGAATTAATTGTCAATAATAAATGCACCATTTTGAAAGTTATACCCTTAATCTTATTCTGCACTCCTGTGAAAACAAATTCACTGCTTGTTTTGATCAAAATTCAGTTCAAACCCAATTTATCTGCATATCCAATACAACTGAAACATTTTTTTAAAGGTTTTACAGAAAATCCAACAATACAGCACACGGAATTGACTTAATTTAACTGTCAGCAACTCAACCCTCTTTCATGGCTACTTGGGTAAAGATTCACCTCACTAAAATAGTATGTGTAAAAAATGTATGTGTAACTAGCTTGTTACAAATTACATTATGGCGAGTCAGCTTCAAAGATCACAAAAAAGGTAAAATTCAGTACTCACTGGATTCAGGGTCTGAGTTTCCATCTCCCTCGGTGCGGCTGTTAGGTGACGTTTGCTCATAGAACTCCTCCTGGGGGAAGCTGAGGGGAAGAGGCTGGGTGGTGCTGGCCGTGCTGCTAGGCTCCGGATCTCCCAGCCCGCTGTCACTGCAGCTCTCCTGGGAACCGTCTGGAAGGTGGAACGTCACACGGCGCTGGGTCTGGAACACATCAACAAACATGTAAAAAAATGTGTAAAAAAAAAATTCATGAAAAAGGATCAAATGACAATTAAGTAATGATGAATGTACTGGACCAGGGGCTTAAAAAGGCCCAAATTCAGAAATCTGTGGTGAAATTACATTCGAAAATTCAATTGTGTCTCTATCACTATGATCCACATCACAGATTTATAGGCATATATTTTTCAGAGGAAGAAAGTATGAAAAGTGAGCAAAGACAGTGAGGTCTGTCGTGAGTAACAAGGACATTCCTTCTGCTGGGACACTGCTGCTTGTTGAATTTTTTAAAATGTAATTTTTCAAAGCTTTGAGCAACACAATCGAAATTCCTTTCACCTTCATTGTATTGAGGTGAAGACAGAAATCTGGATGTCTCAAAACCTGGGGACACAAAACTGAAACTGTCTTTGTAGCTACATCACTACAGGTAAGTGAGAAAATGTTTTTTGTTGTTTTGACATCTTATTTGGGTGAGCCAACCTTGAACAGCCTTAGTGAGTCATCAGATTCATGTAATCATTAGTTCAAAGTCTGACCCTTGACCTCAGATACTGCTACATTGTCATTTTTGAGTTATCTTTATCAAAGCAACCGAAAAAAACAAACATTTTACATAATGCTCCTAAAAAGTCTGTCATTTGCAGGGATGCATGCACTTTTTTATTAAATGACATATCCTTTATAGAACTTCTGTCTGCTTCTTGAAAGAGTCTTGGCAGTCCACTACGGACAAACACAGATTATTAATGCTGTCATGAGTGTTAACAACAATTTTATGGGTGAATGAGTACTGTGAGACAGCATTTACAAGGAAAATCCTTGCCTAATTGTCTTAAGTCTTGTTGTTACATGCCCAGAACTGCATCCATCATCTTTACCTGCTTTTAGTAGGAAAATATAACAAAATTGCACCCTGTCACCAGGGGGACTAATTGAAACAGTGACCTCATAACCCAAAAATAATTTCTGGTCTGTTGAGTCTAGTGAATTACTTTTTCGGATAATAAACTGACTGTAAGATTTATAATTGAGACTTCCCGTCCTGATAATAGATGGGATGTGTATTAGCAGGTTGAACTATGTCCTAGTTTTCCCTTTCACCCAATTTAGACACAAAAGAAGTGGAAATGTGTGTGGAGGCTGAGACTTTGATTTGTAAAGTCTTGGGGATCACAGGAGTGTGGGCATTTTCTTCTGAGAGGTGCAGGCCGCTTTGATTTCTCTGGAGGTTTACAGGAGTTCATGTTGCGACCTTTCTTTGGAGCTAAAAAAGAAAACACACTGTATGTAACGGTGTCTGCAAACATGTTAGCTGTTCCTCCAAGAAAACAAACCATAGTAACACTCGTTCATATTGTGAGACACGCTGGGTAATCTGTAGACACCACTGAGTTCATTTTTACTTTCTGTGTTTTATATCTTTTCCTTGGAGTTTAACAAAGATAAAAAAAGGAGGAGTGAGGAGATCAGACCTGCATGGCTTTGAGGTAATACTGGTAAAAGCGAGCACTGTCATGGTGATATACAGTATACTGCAGCTTGAATTCTTCATGTCTTCACGTGATTCCCTGATTAACATCATACTGCATCACACTGTATAGGGGCATAAAACACATAAAATATAATTACGCCCTCAGCTTCGGTTATTGCGGTGAATTTTATTCATCCCATTATTCAAACTGATAAGAGATTTTTTTTTTTTTCATGAGCAAATACAACTGGAGAGCAAATGACTATCTTGATTTTCTTCATCGCTATAGCAACAAAAGCAATATGCAAGTCCTGAATTAAAAACATCATTAACACATGCTCCTTTAAGCTCAGGGGGAGGTGATGTCTCTGTGCAAACATATTTTTCCTTAGACACTATGGTGCATAGATAAAGCACTTATTGTTCTTTGATAAAACTGAATAAGGCTAGGAAAATAGAGTAGAGAGAGGGAGAGCGAAATAAAGTCTGGCACTAATGAAGGACAAACTGCCAAAAACGAAGTGCATAAAAAGCTTCATTTAAAAACTATCAGAGAGGGTTGACTAACCTAAATCCACACAATTAGCACCCTGAAAGCACAACTGAGTGGTTTTCAATGCTGTGATGTTGAAACAGCTAGCTAAATATTCTATTTACTTGATTCATCTAGATCCTGAGGCCACAAATCATTGAGTGCGTGTGTGTGTATGTGTTTGCTAGTAAGGAAAAGACAGATGAGAAATAAGGCGCGATAGAGAGAAAAAAGGGCATAGCAGTCAAAGAAACAAACAGAAAAGAACACACAACCTTCAACTCTTGTGTGAGATATGAATTCAAAAACAAAAGCTTTTCATTGCTGTTTTTTTTTATTGGAAAAATAAGACAGAAAAGAGTTATCTGTGCACACACACTGCACTGATTTCTGAACCACATGAAAATAAATGATGCAGGACTCCTTGAAATTAATCTTGTTTTTGCTGGATGTGGCGTGTGACATGTTCTTCTGCCAAATGATGAGGTATATTTCCAAAGTTCTGTAGAGATGTTTTTTCTCACTCCACTCATGGATTTATTCATTTTCTAAGACAGAAAGAAGACGAATACCTTGTTGGCAAAATCGTATAGTTCTGTTTGCCATGTTTGCCCACGCTTTCAAGTAGTCTAAATATCTACTTGTTCTCAAACAGCTTTGGCAGCTGTTTCTCAAATTACTGGAGGATGCACACAACAGCAAAGTCCAGGTTCCAGCAAAAGAAAGAGCCCACTTACGAAAGGTTGGCAGCTCTACAAAAAGCACACTTTCCTCTCCACATGATTCTAATTATTGGAAACTTGCTCCAACAATGGCATCCAGAATCTATTAGAACAAACAGCTGTCCATGACAATTAGGACATAATCATTTTGCATAAGGGAGTGTCTTCATTTTTAGACCGCTGTTTCTTCAAGCCCATTCAAGTTGGTGCCAGATGTTTAAAAAAAAAGCCTAATTTAATTTCACATTGCACTCAGTGCTAAGTCGTTTGGATCCACAATATTAATTACAATTAAATGCCATTAATTGGTCTTAAATAAATAAAAGTTTTACTCTCAGTGATAATGACTCACGTGAATAAAACATTAATGCTAAAAGACAAACATTACAAACAAAAACAAACACTGAACCGAGGAGTCAAGGTGAGTGTTTTGCTAAGCATTATCACTTATTTAAAGAAGCTGCCAGAAATCCATAAAGCAAAGACAAGCTGCGGTAAGAGATATCAAGACCAAACAAAGCCTGTTCAGCCAGATAAAACACTGCCTTGAGAAGTATGTACACAGAGATAAAATGAACAAGAGAGATGCATGCCAAGTTCTACCATATAACAAGCCAGCCAATCCAAAACCCTCCCTCTGGTAACCACCCAGACAATAGGCAGATGGGGCTGGATTCACGGGTTACAGGATTAGAAGTCCGTTATATTTAGATATAGAGGATGGGAGGCCAAGTGGCTGCCACCTTGTCCTTCGGTAGGCCACAGCTCTTTGAGTTTTATTATTATAGCCCCTTTTTTCCTACTACAACTCTATAGAAATAGCAAAGAAGTCAGTGCTGCACTGAGAAGGACTTGGCTGACAACCACCTCACTTTGAGTGATAAACAGGGACCACTTAGGAGTGAATCAGGGGAGACTGGCTCTGCCATTTTAGATAAGGATCAGCTCGCGGGCACACCTAGACCTGCATAAATCCGGTCAGAGAAGATGGTGATTTGTCATGTTGCACATGTCTTATGTGGAGGGAAAAAAACAAAACAAAAACAACAGCAGCAATGGCAAGGTATTTATGTGAAAATGCTGTCTCACATGTCCCACTTCTGCTTGATGTCAAGATTGTGCAACATCCACAACAAACTGTTGGTGGTTTTACTTTCTGGGTGTTTCCTTTCTTTTTTGCACATTCTGTTCCAGCGCAGCCTATTATGTGTGAGGTGATTTGCCACTGTGTGTGAAAATGGTAAGTTAGCGGGAACATACAAGAAGGAGGTGATTCTAGCAAGTGGGTTGAGAGATTACTGGGTGTTTTTTGACAAATCAAATGAATTTTTATCAATTTTATCTGAGTCCTCTACTATGGTGATTTTCTCTGTGGAACATAAACTTCATCATCAGCATCAGTAACATCTTCCAGTCCTTGTAGAGAAGCGTTTCACACTTAACTATCAAATATTTTTGAGCACAAAAAAACTGTATTATTATGTCATCAGATGTTACCAATATAATAACTTAGATATAAACAAACATCATATATCTACTAGTTTTATTGTAAATCCACATCAAATAATATTAAAAATATTAGAATACGCTTCCAAAGCTAAGACTCACTGACCTTAAAGGGAGAATTCACCCCAAAATCAAAAATACATATTTTTCCTCTTACCTGTTGTGCTATTTATTCATCTAGATCATTTTAATGTGAGTTGCCAAGTTTTGGAGATATTTGCCGTAGAGATATCTTCCCGAAAAATATGTAATTTTGAAAACTGTCCCTTTGTGAACTGTCCCTTTAAGCTAAAGAAATAATGGTCAGATGCCACAACATAATCAAACCACATAACTTTTCAAAGAAAGTTAAAACATCAAAATCAAACTGTATTTTTTAGATTTTATGTGACAACAATATTTATTATGTCTAGCAACACACACTATGGGATGACATGCAAATTTATATCTGGTGAAACGTGTGTGAAATAATGTAATAAACCAACAACCCAGCACAATATCATGCTCTATTGATGCTTATAGACGAGCACATGCAAGAAAGAGTGAAGAACAGAGTATGTATGACTTACATTCACAGAGGTTATCTTGCCAAGTTGACAGGCCTCCTGCAAGGACAGAAGAACAGTAATTCCATCACTGTCTGAATGTAATTCTACAGAAGATTTACTATGGAAATGAATATTTAGATCCAACAAAAGAAACTGCACTGGGAACTTTCCAGTCTTCTTGAAGTCAGCCAGAGTTCACAATTGACAACCTCATAGATTTGGGGCTTTAAAGGCTTTTTTAAGTTGGAATTGAGATTTAGGATACATATTGATTTCTTACTCAGACTCAGAATTTGTACAGCACATTTCTGTGCTCAGTTGGCACACCAACAAACCGGTCTGCAGAGTACACACCCTCTCCCCAGAAATGTAAAGAGTAGGGCAAACCTGACATCCTGACAACACAAGCTATACAACTGACACTTTGATAAAGATGTTTTCTCTTCATGTCAGGGAGGAAAGTGAACAGAATATCAAATGAAGCATCAAAAATTAACAATACACAGCGACAAGCTTCTAAATTGGGAACAAAAGACACCCGCAAGCCTGCAAAATACTAGCATCCTCTCTCTGGGGACTGAGATAACTCACAGAGAGATAAGAGTATTTAATTTTTAATCACCAATTTTGTTTTCTTTGTACTGTGTATAATAATCTGAGTACATGACTTGATTTACAAAGAAAATAGAAGAAATCTGGCAGTGAGGAGCCACTTAGACAGGGGAGAATCAGAGAGGACTGCTGAGGTGGAACGGTAAAACAGTGAACAGGAAACAAGTTCATGTCAACAGATTATCCCACCATAATTGTTCACCAAGGGATTCTGTTAGTGACTGAGCGATAGAGCAGTACATCCTAAGCTATTCATCGAAAACAAAATGGAGCATCATGGTGGACAACTAAACTAAATTTAAAAAGTACAGTTTCCAAACTTCTGACAAGTGACTGCCTGGAACAGTAAAGAGTATAGTATTTGTCAATTTCTTTGAAGATGAGCATGTTTTAGACAGTTATGCAGGTAACTATTAGCTAAGCTCATTGCTATTAAGTATTTAGGTGCCCAAACTAAACTCATGCATACTGTATACAGTACACTGTTATATACTACACTGGTAAGGATTCTGCCCATAATATCAACAGTTTGTCTCTCATTTAACAGTTTTAATAGTCTTCAGTCCATCGGACATTATGCGACTGCTCTGCTGTATGCCAGATTCACTTGCAGTAACAGACATACAAATAATTATCATCTGACTCTACAGTTCCCCTCAGATCTACTGGGCCTTTTAGCATCTTTCAGCTCATTGTTTTTGTTTTATGGCCTGCTGTTTTGGTTCAATCTCATCATGTTCATTCCAGCAGCAGCAGATTGTTGTTTTCACCAAAAAAGCTTTGATAAACCCACTGTTACCTAACCTGCACCAAATGGCAGACAGACAAGGTTAGCAGCTAGAGCTGTTGAAAATAGTGGCGCATTCTAGAACCTAAAGAACCAGATATTTCACTCAGGTGTTGGTGGCATCGAAATCACAGCTGAAAGGAGAGTGAAGACTGGACTTAGAAATATGAAGATAATGAAGTTTAGATGGTAAAGCAATAAAGAGTGAGGTAGGTCAGCTCAGAAATGTTTTGTGACAGGCTTTTTGTTGCTATCTGAACTCTACTGCTAAAAGGCTCCTGCACATTTGTTAGTCTAACCATAAAACAAATACTAATGCAGTTGCAAATAATTATATTCTCAAAAGCCCTTCATCATTGAAATTAAAAGCAATTCTTATAAAATAAAAGAAACAAAATAGATCAATTGATTTATGTATATGGATGTTGTCTAGATGATTTCCATTTAACATAGATGCACAAGTAAGCTGTATAAACACTGCATATAGACACAATCTACCACCTAACTGATTTGCATATTGAAGACATATACAGGTTATGTCTAAATTGATCTTATAATCATAAACTGGTAATACTGTACCTATCACTACACCAGACAGACATCATGGCTCGAACTGCACCAACCCATTTAAATTAATTGATGACGACAATATTTAATGCATATCTGAGCACACAAACATTTGTCAGGTCTGTTTGAGGAGCTACTCATTTGCATTAACTGACTGGTCATTTAAAAGCTGGATTTTACTTGAGGCTGCCTTCAGACAGTTGTTTCTTCTCCAAGTAATGTTTTATTCAACATTTCATGACACATACTTCAAGTTAGAGACCTTACCAACCAATTAAATATATGATAATGTACATGAGGGAGCTGAGAAGGTGACCTATGGTTGTCTCATATTTAGATGACATTCAAAATAGTAGTTGAACATCTGATTGCTGGAGACCATATGTGTGTGTAGTCATTTTTTTTTTCTTCAGTATGGATTGGTCAGTGACCTTCTCTCTGAATGTACGCCTCTCCAACTAGTGGTTTCAAAGCACCCACATGCAAGCCTGGGAGAGAGTTATGCTTAAGATAAGTGCATTTGTTGGTGAACCACATCAAAGTACAGAGGGATGTCTTAGCGAGCAAAGGCAGTGGAGCTCGAACCAAGCCTTTGATCACCCCAGGCACTCTGATCATTAAAATATTGGATAAATAATTGATTAAAAACACCAGACCTTATTGTGCTCTGTTTCTATATCCAAATGAATCCCAATTTTGAGACACAGTGGCTGTACAATGAATAAATAGCAAATGTACAGTAGGTAGGAAAGAAAGGCATATACTGTATAGTTCATGTAGCATTGTATGGGATGCTTTGAAACAATCGATTAAAAAATTTGTATTTAATATTTTTGTAATGTGTAAGCCGAAAATATACTGATTACAGTACAGTCTGTGAATTCCCCAGCACTGACTTCCAGTATGAGCTGGAGACAGGCTGAAGTGCTGCAACAGATCCAACTTCCCCTGTGAGGGTTTGAGCTATGGGATGGCAAGTTGGCACAGAGGTAGAGGGACTGGGTAATAATCAAAAGGCACAGACAGAAGGCAGGTGAGAGTGAATTCCAGCTGTGCGTATAGGGGGCTGGAGGGTAGATAATGCAGTGAAAACCAAAGCCTGGAGTGTACAAGAGAAGAACAATGTGCCTACTGTATGCATGTCAGGGATATTAAAAAGAAAAATTTCCATCACCTTTTGTACATAGGAGATTGATGTACAATCTCCCTCAGCACATATACATTTAGAGTATAAAGATCAATCTAAATTAAACAAGATCCCATTTCAATTTAGAACACCAGGACAGAGTCCTTTGTTTATTACTGTATATATCTCACAGCATAAAAACCATAGTAAGCATCACATTGCAAGGGTTGCCAACATAAGCACAGTGGGTGTTTGGTCATTTTATTATTTATTTGTGTCATCTGGTCATTTCATTACAGTCGAACCAATATATGGCAGCAAAATTTATGATATCAACTGTAGGTGAAGTAAAAGGCAGAACAAACAGCAAAGGTCGACAAGTAACGTTTCCTTAGACATGGACAAGTATTTGTCAAAGATGATGAGGCGACAACAGCGGACATGGCAAACCTATTTATTTTGAGCAATGCTGTCAAATGTTAGACTAATCTCACATAACTATGACATCAGGCACTTATTTCTTCAAGCTCTGAATGGAAAACAACCAGAGGTGCTGTTTCCGGAGGCAGATATTTCAAACACATAGCCAATCCAACCTCTAGACTTTTAACGTCTTGTTATTCCAATTTCTTTGATGAGATTTTCTCCTGATTTCTACAGGCTTGATGCCACAGAAGTTTGTCTACATGAGATTACTAAGGAATAACAATCAACCTCATATTCCTTGTGCTCATTTTCAACAATTACTACAGTTGGTGTCAAAATGATCTATTGGCTTCACAAGGACCGAATAATCTGATACAGAAAATTAAACCTCGCATTTAACTATTTTTTCTTTTTATATGTTCAAGCGGAATTGGCCGACCTCTGCAAACATTCAGCAAAAGGACATACCTCAATACAAAGCTTTGCTCAATTCCATATAGCAATAAGTTCAAAGCAAAACAAAATGGTGCATCAATCAGCCTCGCTGCAGTTTGTGAAAATAATTTAAAATGTGTATGATGTGATAACTTCAAGCCACACTGAAAGCCTTAAAACCCCTCCTCCCTGGGGTTCTCATGCTCCTAATAGTTTAACACTAATGAGATCTGGTGCTCCCGTCTCTACAGCCTCCCACATAACAGTTTATTTCATAGTGTAAATACCTTTGAAGGTGGGGAGAAGCACAGAGCGAGGCAAAAAGACAGAAAGTACGCTATAGCCACAGTCTCCAGCTGCCAAAGCTTGCCCTTGCGTATTTCACATTTGCTGTGACTTTGACTCAGAGTTCATTGGTGAGGCTCACTATAGTGCACTGCTGTTCAATTCAACTAGTCTCCCTGCATGAAGTCTGTGAAAATAATGGTCAAGCAGGACTTGTCAGGACTGCTCAGTATTCCAGAAATGTCAGGGCAGTGCCACAGTCTACGACTTACACTGTTTGGAGAGGGTGAGAGAAAGGCATGTGGCCTGCTATCAAGTGCTTATCCCCCACGGATGAGATGGATGTGGCTGAATTTATCAATAGGAAGAAAATGACAGCTTTGTCAGGTGGCTGTGTCACAACCACACACATGCAGACATATGCACACATAATACAAATATTCACAGAGGAAAACTTGGACGTGCATGCCATCTGCTCATATGTGCAGGCACAAGAGACGCAAATGTCTCAGCCAAGAAACAGTGAACAGAGTTCAAGTTTACATCCTTTATATTTTTGGCAGACGCAGCATGTCTTAGACAGTGTGATAAAACTGTTGCAAACAAAACACCTCCTCATCAAAAGGGGCTAATAAAGTCTTCAATATACTTAAGTGTAGCCTTAGATAAATAGAATCCCCATTTCCCTGTGCATTGGTGTTCAGTTGTCCAAAGTGTATTGATGTACTTATTGACATTCAATAAAGGGAAACCCTCTCAGCAAACCACAGAGTAGTATAAATCCTGTACACTTCTTGAGTGTGCACAAGGAGCAACTTTCTTTTAACACAATTACTGGACAGCAATAATGTCACAGTGTGTTCGAACCAATTTTGATTTACAAGTGGACAACATGTTGCCTTTTCATCAGCTTATTATTATTAAGTGGTCTGTATATATGTGTTTCCCTGGACAATCCTCCCTCTTGCTTCACTCTTAGTGAGGTATTGATCCTCCCAGTGTACCGGCCCCTCCTGATTTCATTAGGCTAGCTGCTGTTAATTACTCCACACTCTAACCTTTTGCTGTTTCATTTGGACCGACAAATTGGGTGAATTAAAAAAGGGGGAGGTAGAAAGAAGAAAAGAAAGAAAGGGGAAAAAGCTCCCTAGCAGCTGTGGTGTTGGACCCCCTCCCTCTCTGTGGCGCTTGTGTCAGAATCCCAAGTGGCGTAATAATTAAAAAAGTTCATCAATGTTCTCTTTGCTCATCAAATTATGCAGAAGGAGGCTACTCCAGTAATTGTTGCAGAGGATTCATTTATGAAAACCATACCGGCTAGATCTAGTATAGTTGTCTGGGGAATTGGAGAATGATGCCTTTTTCACTTTATGTATCTGTAAAAGGTTCTCAACTTCAAGCAGGCTTATCATTAAAACACATTTTATTCATTTATGCATGTTTATTTACAAGGATCATGTGACAGACATTACTGACTTCTAAATTTTGTTTTACACCGATTCAAAATGCAGCATCCCTTTTTACTGACACACCAATTTGTCTTCTTAGTGAAGGTATTAAAAGAGTATGATATGACACATAGCTGCAAAGTTATAATTAGACTTAATTTAATACCTTATGTCATGAGATTACATGTGCAGTGCATGGCATCTAAAGCATACTTTAATCACAGGGGATGTAATTGATTAACCATATGAGACTGGGAACGAGATGATGAGGATGATGCTCTAAATCCATGTTAAATCAATACAGCCACTTCCTACACATTGAGGGATTATTGACAGAAATTACTACCAGCTGTAATTGCTGACTTACAATCATCAGATAATTTCTGGCTTGGTGCATCGTGTTTATGCGTATAAGTGAGTCAGAAACATTGTCACTGCTATGACTGCTTTAAGTAATCACCTGCTTTAAAGTGGGACAATGTTTCAACATGGATACATTACCATCTGAGCAAGAGACATTTATAGGATCTTCTAGATCCTTAATAGGAGAGATGCCCTTTCCTCAAGGTTGAGTACATTCTAGTTGAAAAGATTCTACTGTACATGATTCAGAAGGAGCCATTCAGAGTACTCCCTTTGGCTGAGATAATAACTTCATCATAATTAGCTCGTGGTGCTCAGGAGTGTTGAATTGTCGGTTGCAGTGGGATCTGGGCTGATTTATTGCTTGATTTAATTACGTATCAAAATTCAATTAGACATGCTTTCAACCAAATTCAAAGTGAGTTTTGTCAAGCTGTCCCTTGAAATCAGATGCGGCTTGAAGGACATCCTTCATAATGCGGTGACATCTAACTTAATAATTATCACTTACCAAAAATCATTCATGTGTTACGAGACGAAGATAGAAAAAAACAACAAAAAATTGCTATTTCACTTTAAGAGAAGATGTGCTTTTTTTTTACCCTTCCATCTCTTGTTTCACATCTCAACTGACATCAAACAGCATCAAATAGTGTGAAACAGACCTTGATTCAGTACTGATGTGAAGAGGGTTGCAGGTACTTTACCAAGTGAAGATACATGACAAAATGCTCTTTGAGGTTGACTACGGCTGAGGAAGTGTCTGGCTTTCTTTACCCACATCACTCACTGCCTGCTCACCCCCTTTTGCTCCAGACTACACTAGGGAAAAAAGGGGAGCTGTTTTGAATAAGTGTCACACCAGCCTCCAAGAGCTACATTGATCTTTACTACTATGCAAATTCAGGATGTCATGGTGTCTATGCTAAGAAGCCAAGGAAGGGAAGGAATATTTCAGCCGGAGGTCTCTGACTCAAGTGTAGTCCTTTACCAGTATTGTAAATACACTCATTGACAATTTTATTAGGTACACCTTAGTAATACTGTGTAGGGCCCACTTCGACCCTCAGAACTGCCTGGAATTTTTTGAGGCATTGATTCAACAAGGCGGTGGCAATGTTCCATAGGGACTTTGATTTGACAGGAGAGTTTTTGCAGTTTTTCAGTGGCACAAATGCTGTGAACATCCCATTTCACCTCATCCCAAAAGTGTTTTATTAGGCTGTGATCTGGGGACTGTGCAGACCATTGGATGAAGTAAAGTCATTTCCTGGAACCTTCTTGAGACAATGACAGATTATATTACTTAAAAAATCCAACTGACAGAACAATATGAAGGGTTGCATCTGGTCAGCAACAATGTTTGCTGTATTTATACAGCAAAAGTATTTTAAATACAGCACATACTGGCAGACAAAAGGCTTTTTTTTCCTGATTTCAGTCAAGCTCCTATTTGTTTCCTACAATATCTAATATTCATTGCATTGCAAAGATGCACACTTTGCCCCTCATCACTATCAACACACTCACCCCAGTTATGGTCACCTTGGCTAATGTTTTAATATGATTGCCTCTTACTTTTTGCTTTGTGTTTGTCTTACAAATTTGCAGCAATATTGTGCTGTTACAATACACAACAACTAAACTGCTTTTTTTGTGCCACTAAGGTTAGCCGAAACAAAAAACAATTAGCTCTGCGATGTAGCTATTGCTAGCAGCCATATTTGTCAGATTCTGGCATCACACCATACAGAAACACTTAAACTATAGTCAGCTTGTTCCTGTTATCCGTGACATTTCAAGCCCCGTTTTTGGTGTGGATAACATGGGTCATACAACACGTGTCAATGGTCATGCCTACAGTTTTCTGTGTAAAACAGAACATTGACAGTGGTTATTGGCTTTGGTGGATGAGTGTGAGAGAATATGCCGCTGTCTTATTTTCCAGTGCTGATGCCTATTGTCACGACACAAAGGCATGTACCATGTAACTGTACCTTGACTTTCTCTTGTTTGGTGATTGCTTTGGCTGTAGCTGTCACAATGAACGATGCAATAACAATATAATTGAGGCATAACAATATCCAGACCTTAGCAAGTCAGTCTGTTATAAATATGATAAAAAACTAATTTTCTGTTTATTCATTGGTGGACAGAGAAATCAAGTGAAAAGATACCAAAAACAACTCCTCATATTCACTTTGCTATTCTATATTGTGCTGCATACAGTGCTTTGCTAGGTGGTCCAGAAATGAAGACTATAGCCACCAGTTAGATGTTGCTGCTAGCAAAGTAACCAAAAGGACGGAAGAACAACACACAGTACTTGCCATGTCCTCTTGACAACTACAACGTCAGTTACAACTATATGTTACTTCCTTGTTGACAAGTACCTTAACTCTTCCTACAACCTTTTCCCACAAGATTGACCACCAGTGGCAGAACAGAGAATCTTTTTTTATTACACTATGTATTGATCGTCACTCCTACCATTATGGTTGAGAAACACTTGAGAAACCTATTAGGTATGCTGTGGCCTAATTATGCCAACAAAACATTCCCCACCACATTACCCCATTAACATCAATACACTCTATGATGTTGATACCAGGCAGAATGGATCCATGGATTCATGCAGTTCAAATCAAATTTTTATCATCTGCGTGTTGCAACAGAAATTGGGATTTCTTAGACGAGGAACATTTTTTCCACTTCAGTTATTTAGTTTTAATATTCATGTGCCTAATGAAGTTTATACAGTCTTGTCCATTTCAAAGTTTTTTTTTTTTTTTTTTGGTCTAGACGGATTTTCACACCAATCCAACACTACAGCAGCTGCTGTCACTGATTAGTGCTTCTTGCATCAGAATCAGTAAAAAAAAATGGTGTAGCATTTGACTGGAATGAAATTAAACATACTATGGATGTTGGTGACCAGCCTGTCCTCACAAGAAAAACGATAGTATAGGTCTAAAATTCAGGCCGGTAAAAACAACCTATAGTTATGTTTGAGTGACAGATACCATCTAGCGGCCATAGTAATTAAGACCTGGGGAAGTGACGCAGTTCAGATGACGTCAATATAAGATGACTTCCTTATTAGGAAGAGACGTGCTGGGTGGATAGCTACATAGTTAGTTAGATAGCAAAAAGTGGGTTTAGCTGCAGGAGACCACTGTTAGACCGCTGTTAGACCGTTGCTTCCCATTTCCAACTGCAAGTTGGGAAATTTTTTTGTAAAAACCGTGACAATGTTAGTTTTGTTTACTGTTGCCATGACAACAATGGTAACATGACTTTAAAGAAGTACTAACTACATTTCAAGTGATAATTTTAACCCTAATCACAAGCTTTCACCCTAACCCTAACCAAATGGTTTTTGTGCCTAAACCTAAACCACAGCGTTGTCACGCCATAAAATGTCATTATTTTTTAATCATTTATAATGGTTTTGGAAAGTGGCATTTTATACTACTATGGGTCATTCTGGAGTGCTGGTTCAATCAACCTATGCAGTTGTTTAATTATGAGGATATGTTGTGATGACACATGCTTGAAGTCTACAGGTTTAGTTGGACAATAAGTGAACCTCTCAACCCATGTCTTGTCTGCCTACATGGTGACTCACAATGTTCTTGACTCACTGTCTGGGGGAGTGAGCTGCATTAATGGGGAGGTGCGTGTAATAAAGTGGCCACTAAGTGTACTGTCAAATAGGAAACATGGTGGAGAAGAGAATGGGAAGGCCCCTTGATGTGTCAAAACTTCAGTTTATCAAGATTTCCTTGTAATGTGAATTGTTCATCCGTTTGATCTACCTCCCTCCCTCTTGAAATGTCTGACAGTTTTCTTCATTGAGACTGGCAGAGGCATTGTCCATAGATTGCGATGTGCAATGACATACTGTATCACAAGCTTGTGTTTGAAGCAAAGAGTCAGAATCATCGTCATTCACGGACAAACATGAAGTACAATGATGATACTGATTAATGATTTTCAGAACATTTATGGAAATGATCTCTTGAAAACTGGGATTTGCTTTTGACTCAAATTTAAACACACAATTGATAGCCAAATGGTCGGTAATGTCATTTAGCTAATTTCATCTGGGTTTGAAAATGGACTTGCTGCCATTCTTCACATATCGCCACAAGCATAAGGATTTCACAAAGAAGCTTGTGAAATATTAACAATCCAAACGGCCGTGGCCTTGTTATAAATTTCAATGAAACCCCAGAACATGAAGTGATAATACTTTATTAATGTCTCTAAGAATAATAGCCTTTTCTCTGCTGAAGTGTTGACGGATGTCACTTCAGAAAGACAGTATTGGATTCTGTTGCAGTTATATATAATCTGATCACTAGACAGAGAGAAATTTTTATCTTTAGAGATCAAATTCATTAGAGATAACTTTGTATTTTTGTGTGTAAGGAATGTGTGTACAACTACTGTCAATCAAAAAACGTATAGAGTGGATCACAACCCTAACTTCTGAGAATGTCACTTTATCTGCAGAACAAAACAACTCCTCTTTTAAATGTTCAGTTAGATAAATAAATCATTTTAGACCCTTTACTATGTTATTCTATACTCTGCAATCATAATAGGGGTCACCAAAACAGCTTACAGGTTAAATATAACTGAGAGTACAATAGATTAGACTGATTAAAACTGTCGCAATATTAGCATCAGCAATACATTCCTCTTTGTATTTCTCACACCTCATAAGTAAATTTGTAAGCATCGAATGATCCTGTAAAGTAAAAAAGTGTGCAGTTGTCAGTAGGGTTTTAATATTGGTAATTAGGTATTTCTTATGCAGTATCTTTATTTTTTTATTTCATTAGCTCTCTACGATGGACAAAGCAAATAGGAATGGTGCAGGTCATAAAAGCAATGAGACCCAGGCAAGGTCATGTGTTTACTCCTCCCAATGAATTGGCAATAAAAGTAAAAGAACAGATAGTAAAACTGGCCAATAGACATAAGGAGGGAGACAGCACTCACAGGAAGAAAATAACACAGGTTGCTGCTTAATTACAACAACATTAGATGTACCCTGAACACAAGACCTACTTTGACCACTGCTACCACTGATAAAATATTAACAGTCAACATACTCAATATTCAGGAAGACACACTACTTCTTCCACCATCTCCGGTGAGACCAATGCCAATTTCATGAATATTTTCTAAGGTAATCCATATGAATGTGAAAGCCATGCAAGATGATTACTTACCATCTTTGGTTACAGCAAATCCTTGTCTACATAAACTCTCTATATACACTAGCAACCAGGGGTGTCATGCATTCAATGCTTTTTGTGGGGGCACAGTTTCGCAATGCATATGTTAATGTTCACACCAAACAAAGTTGTTATCAGTAATCATCTGATGTGCGTATATGTCTGGCCTTTGTACTGAAGTTCTCTGAGAAATTTAGTATAAAGCAGTGGAGGCTGGTCCATATTTTTTTGAGAGGCAAGAGGGAGATCAAAATATAAAAAAAGAATATTTGGTTGAAATAAACCATTACCAAATCTCAGTATTGTTTATGAAATATTTTTTCTCTGTTCTTTGGAAAAAATCCATTATTGAAATTCTAGTTAAAATGCTTCAACAGCGACACTTGCAGGGCAGGAGGAGAAAGAGCAGTCTGTGTGAAGTGGTGGTGGGGAGCAGAGGAGGCTGCTGTCCTCTGCAGGGCGGGATCTCTTACATCAATTTAATGTACTTCATTTTTTTTCATGCTAATCTATGATTGGCCAAGACACGTAAAATGACGCTCCAAGGGAGGACGTCCTCCTTAACCAATCAACAACCAGAATGCAATATTGACATTGCGTTGGTCCGATGACAGTTTTCAGATTTCATCTTCAATTCTCTCCACTGTAAGGAAGAGTAGCAGCAGTAGATAACGAGTAGTAGATAGCTCCTTGCGTTAGCCAACGCAACAGTTGGCTTGTTGTGGCAGCCTGACGGACTCTTTATACATCCATGGAAGGACTGTTAAGGACTGTTGTTAAGCTAACAGGAGAATGGATCTGGACTGTGCAGTGCAGCCCCGCCTGGGAGGCTGGAGAGAGAAGCAACCGGAGAAACAACCAGGAGAGTTAGCTTGTTTGTCATTGTTGCTAATGATATCACACTGGTTAACCAGCAGCCACAAAGTTCTGTTAACTAACAAACAGCTACAAATGGATGTTATGACATGAATACTTCATCTAATCGTCTTTCTGATAGAAAAAAGAAGACGTCAGATAACTTGAGTCAGACACAGCTCTTTGGTCACTAATTTCTTCTCTGATGGTTAAATGTCTCTGTGGCTGTTTTGTGTATTTATCTCCTTAACAAGAATGCAGCAGAGATCATATAATGTGTTGTAGGTAGTTTGCTTGTTGAAGTTACAGTGAAGTAATTGAGTGGTTGTTGAGTCACCTGTTGATGTTGTGTGATTAGTGAATGAGTGTGCAGGAGGTCTGGCTGCTTGCTTGTGACAATTTATTCAGTTGGTGTTTAAGCTGAGTTGTATGTTGAGTAATAAGCTTCAAGTAACTAGAATAACAAGTGTTAACATGTCATCTTTGTAAACTATATTTTGTATGTCGTGCACATAGATAAGAGTGTGTAAGTATGTACGTATTTGATACATGCATTAATACTTTTTGTGAACCTACACTTTCAGATCTATGAATGTTTTTAGTGTTCAGTCTTTCTAGTATTCAGCCCTGATCTGTACCTGTATCAGATTATAAGCTTTGTGGTACTTTATATATGTCTGTATACTAAGAAAATACATAGGAAACACATGTAAATCATGTGATATGTTGTCTGTTTTTGATGAGAACATAAATCTGTTGTCACAATAGAACAATACTATAGATTTGTTTTCACTTTGTTGGTAAAATGACACATTCAGAACCACTCCATGGCTAAAACAAGCACTTCTTTGTTTAGAAACAATATGTATATGCTAAATGTATTTAAAGAAGCAGCCTTCTCACCACTCAGGGGTTTTGTTTTTGAAAGCAAATTGTTTTATTGGCGTATAAAATTGCCCCCCACCCCTTCAATTTCATCAGGTGGGACAATGATACAGTTCGATGCGGTTTGTTGTAAGATTCCATGTTGGTTTTCCTGCTGTCCTCCCCAATTTTTTGAGTCACCAGCCGCCACTGGTATAAAGTCAAGAAGTTGTGATATGTAGCACAACAAGCTAGTGAAGCCCTGTAAATGGAATTGTGTTTCCGCACACTCTTTGGAGCCATTTCTAAACAAGCTACGGTAACCACTCGACTTCTGTAGACAAAGGAACGTGTCACCCAGTGCAACAGTATGACTCATTGACGTGTTTTTAATAGTTTCGGTCAACAACAGAGGTCTGCGGCACAGAGGAATAAGATATAACAGGCTTTGGATAATCACACAAAACTTGTAAGTAGGATGAGTTCATTGTTGGTTTGGTTCTGCCCTTGAGATGTATTGACAAGAAGAAAAATACAGATAATTGCCAACCTTATCCTTTAAGGATTTCTAAACATACACAACAAGCCAGTGAAATTAAATACTGGGTCAGGCCATTTTTCCTACAATGTTCACTAATGGTAACTTCTATGTACGGAATACATTTTATTAAATATTTTCTTCAACTTACAACTTGTTACCAAGTAACTGTCAACTCTTGAGAAGAAAGAGACAATCCTTCTTGCAAAGGCAGTGGCACAGCCTTGATAAAACATTGATAAAGCACAGAGACAAGGCTTGCATTCATATCCCCATTTGCTCCATGCATATCTTTGCTTAAATATGTTGATGTCAGTTTTTCTGGCAGAGCAGTCAGTTAAAAGTGTGCGATTGATGTAATTCAAAAGCCACTGAGCACAGAGCTGTCTCTCTTCCCCAGACTGCCTCACCCTTTTGGGGTCCATCACCATCACCAAAACAAACTTCTTCTCACTGCCAGGGTAATTTTTCCTCCTCTTCCACTACTGAGCAGTAGTCATATTAATATCTTTGTAGAAGGCAAATGTGTGCTCCAGGAGGCCAGTCCCATGTGCTTTTTTTTCCAAACCTCTTGCTGTTTCTCTGGCCACAGCCAAGTGCATTAACATATGTTCTCACAGTGCACAGTGCTACTCTGCATTGGTAAATGCCTTATTACAGGAAGACCCGCTCTGTGCTCTTCCATTGAATATCCATAAGTAGTAAAACACAGCCATATCTGCCCACTCAGAACAGTGGGGATGTGTCTCACATGACAGGGGGGCTCCTTAACATTTAGTCAGAGGCCCTCTTTGTCAAATTGATATTCCTCCCACTCACAGTAATGGCGGGTGGTAATAGTGAAAAGTAAAGGCAATATTGCTACTGCATGGTACACACTGAGCGTAATAAGGTCATCTGCTGGTTATGTTTTTTTTTACCTCCCATATTTATGCCTTTTTAGCATGCGGAGTCAAATTCTCTCAGTATGACTTACATCTCCAAAGACTACACCAGTGTGAAATACGCAAAGGCAGAGGGTGAGAAAAATATCCTGAGCAATGCAGCATGTTCTTGCCTTGCGAGCTTACACGCTTGTAATCATTTCCAAACTGCAATTTCCTCTTATTATTCCATTTGTTTTTTTTTATATTTCCTTTCTGTCTGAATTATTACAAGGCATTTCAGAATCATGAAATCTGTGTCATGCAATACAAACACTGGCGCAAAATTGGAAGATGACACTCACTTTTGTCTAATAGTCTTTTGGCAATTATGCACAAACTACAGTATACTCAATAAAGCAAACTAGCAGGAGGAAAAATAATGAGGCACATTGAGACACCTCTCATAGTATAGCGGGCGATTCTTGACAAGACATGTTTGCAGTTGTCTTAATTCATATGTATGAACTATGTTTAAAATTTAAATAACATCATCCGTTCATAACAAAGAAGTGATGACATCCAGGAAAATACTTGACATATTAACGTGAAATGCTGCTAGATTCGCATGTACAGGGAAAGTGTTGCTTGTATGATAACTATAAATTGTGAAATTGGAGAACAGATGACACACCTATTGTGTCTGCCAATGCAGCTTGCTGATGAGCATGTTGATTGCTGTTAAAATACTACAGCTTTGGGCAGAATGTGTTTTTGGATAGCAACTGGCCACTGAGGTCATTTGAGTTAGTATGCTTGTGGTACTTAACAGTTTTTACAAGATTTATTTTTCATTTCTAATTTGGGTGATCTTTGTTCTGTCTGCTAGAGAGACAGCTGTGCTGTGTTGATCTGAAGACAAATTCTAAAAGAATGTGTATCAAACACTACAGAGAACTTGTCTTATTCTTGCACAAAGAACTGAGGGCTGGCATCCATGTCATCCCACAGCACTGCACTGATTTATAATGGTAGGGAGGAAAAATAAGAGGCCAGGATACATCACTGAAACATGAAGGCATTGAATAATACTTTGCTCATGAATAAAATCATTAAAAGAAGCTCTTTCATAACTTAGACCATAACCATGAATCTTGAGTGTTTTATGATTAATGTTTCATCTATAAATCTATAAATTAGAGGTTTTAGATTTTGATGGTTTTTATTTATATATTTATTTATGTTTTTAGTAATTTATTATTTTATTCTGCATTTGACAGGCCAGATCACCTGAGGACACAACTCCTGTTTGCTCAAACTTTTGAGATCTATTTCTTAGGTAATCTAGTTTGGGCTGCACCACTGTGCAAACTAATGAAGCCTCAAAGGCTTTATTTAAATCATTAAACATGAAATCTAACTACAGTTTTTTTTTGTTTTTTTTTTCTGATGGCAAACAATTATATGGCAACAACCTGGCCAGCAAAATCAATGTCAGTGAAACAGAAGGCAGTTGCATTGTTTATGTTTCTGCCAGGGGAATTTCATGCCTGTCCAAGTATTAGAAATGCTTGACATTCACCAAAAAAAAAGGGGTGGGGGGGGGGGAGTGGGTGCACAAAAAACAAACAAAGAAACAAAAGAAAACATCTGTAATCCTTGTGTACTGATATAATCCCACCCACTTCTAGCTATAGTTCTTTATTAATTTGGAGGAAAATACATCTCACTATAAAAAAATTTAGAAAATACATGCTTAAGGTCATTCTGTTTTGAAATGTATAAACCTGTATGCTTAGATATATTAGCTGACCAGTATGCACAAATGGTAGAAACTGACAGCTTCAGCCCATTGCTAGGTTTGAGTCTGTGGAATAATAATCAAGTCTCCCAACCTTCTTTAGTCTTGGCACACGTATCCTCAATCTCAAAATCACTTATTTAATTAGAAGTCATTTGGGTCTAAATTAAACAGCTTGCTATTCTCGAAATATTCCCAAATTCATGCACCAAATAATTAAAATGCCACTATCATCCAGCTATTACCAGCCACATGTTTTGGTCTCACTAATCTAAGATTTTAAAAACTTTCTGTTACAGTACAACTATTTTTTTTTTATTCCTTGTTCTTCAGTAATGGGCAAGTTTACCCACTGATCAGCTTTCTACTAGCCAGTCAGGCTCAGCGGAGCTGGGTCAGATGCTATGTTGCGGGAGGGCCTTCATTCATTGGGCTCAACCCACTGGCTCGATACACCACCCTACACTCCACATGAGGCACATGTATCATGTCCACACTTTTAAAAAGATCCTTTTGGAGCCATACCTTATGACCAACAGGAAGTCAGCCATTTTGAATTTACTTCGCAATTTTTGCTCAGGTATTGTACTTCAACAAACTCCTCTGAGATAATTAATCAGAGTGACTTCAAATTTGATCAGTGTCATTTAAAGATCTTTGC
Organism: Thunnus thynnus; assembly: GCF_963924715.1. NCBI lineage: Eukaryota > Metazoa > Chordata > Actinopteri > Scombriformes > Scombridae > Thunnus > Thunnus thynnus. The sequence goes on from NC_089525.1 coordinate 18,410,750, forward strand.
GATCAAAAGTTATCAAAATCTTGAGTTTTTGTGGAAAGCCCTTGACATGGCATGCTGGTCAATTTGCATGTTTTGCTATGACACAGGAAGTTGACATGATATACATGATATACAGCAACATGATGTATAATCAGTTGGTGCTCTCTAGCACCACATAGTGGACACAGGAAGTGATGTTTAACTCATTCATGCAACATTCGATATCCATAACAATGCATATACATGTCAGGCGACCTTGACTTAATGTACTGCTGCGTTAATGACCCTCTTGTGTAGCACAGTCTAGCAGCAACAGGAAGCCTGCCTTATGTTACAAAGTTCTTTCAATTTATATGAAAGCTAAAGTGTGTGGTCTACATTTGATATGCAGCAACATAATGTACATTTAGTGTGTGTTTTCTAGCACCACATAGTGGACACCGGAAGTGATAGTTATCTCCTACATACAATGTCCAGTATTCGAGAAAATGTATATGTCTGCCTTGAATGTATCGCTGCATCGTGTTGCTCTGCAATAACAGCACTTCAACTGTGGTGCGCCCTGACATGCACGAAGATGCAAGGGCCTGATCATCGCTGCTTGCAGCTTTAATTCTTCTTCTTCTTCTTCCTCTTCTTCTTCATGCAGCAAAAACTGTAAGACCAAAAGTCACCAAAATTGGCAGGTGGGTCGCAAATTCCACCCACTACTCAGGCACATAAAATGACACTCACTGACCTCAAGGTGGAACTGTAACAATTTGTCATTATTTCGAAAATGATTTGACTTAGAGTCAAAACTCTTTCATCAGTTTAATCTCTCAATTCATCTGCATCTTTGCTCCAATGGTCTTCTGCTCAAAACATATCAAATTTTGCAACTTTTTCTCGATTTTCTCAAAAACCTATTTTTGAGAACTTTTTGAGACCCTAACACTAGCTGCTAGCTTGGTTGGCACTTTAACTGTGATAATGGTAATGCTAATTTTCACTAGCAAAAAACAGGCTTGAAACATATAAAACAAAATGTACTTACCAGAAAAACTGAACTTCAACTCCTTAGAGGGTCATTAAGTACAAAAAAAATAACTGAACAAAACTTTTTAGGTGACCAAAATGTTACAATTAATGTCATGAACTGAAAACACACTGAAATCGTGACGGCTACATTACGCCTATACTCTGTGAATCTGGGGTTACGCTATGGGTTCGAATCCAGCCTGGCACAAATGAAACTTCATGAGAATATCAGAAAACATTTCTTTGTTGATGACAATCATGTGATTAGTCTTTCAGCTATTTATCTGTAAATCTGTAATTTTGGTGAATAGATTTCTTTTGTATTCAATTTTGAGGTCATGAAAACAAAAGACAGCATGTTCACCAGCAGAGGTGATAATCCAAGGGTTAAACTGCTGACTATGATACAAAGGTACAGGGTTTGAATCCCCAGATGAGCAAGTTCTACTTGCCAACAATGTAGCAATTCATGCATGTGGTATGTTTTCAAGTCTTTATTGATGAAAATGTCTTGTATTATTATTTTTCTCTGCTAAAAGTGTTAGTGCAGCATAAACTGTAAGACCTAGAAAGAATAAAAATTGGCAGATGGGTTGCAAATTCTACCCACTACTCAGGCACATATAATGACACTCATTGACCTAAAGGTGAAGCTGTAATAATCAAATTTATGCTTTCACAAATTATCTCAAAAACAGCTTGGCCTAGAGTCAAAATTCTTTCATCATTTTAATCTCTCAAATCATCTGCATCTGGTCTTCTGCTCTAGAAATGTCAAATTTTGTGATTTTCACAATCTGCTTGGACCCTGATCATTGCTGCTTGCAGCTATAATTTCCCAAATTATGTTCAGTATGTACTATGCAAATCACAATTTACTAACACATCAAATCATTGTTAAAAAATTACCATAGTTTAGAAAGTTTAATTTCGTCAAGACAAGAAGGCCACATAAGATGTCATCAACATGCTATCAACATCTGAACCCACAGCAGTTGTGTGTTATGTAGCGTTAGTTGCTAATAGTGAACACTACACTGACTGAGTGACTAATGCCAGGTAAGCCTCGACACTGTAATATGTCCCACTAATGCTGCAATCCACATCATTTTCACACATTGCCGAAAATACAGTCTGATGGATTTTAATATGCATCTGCTTAACATAGCAGAGAGGCTGATATATAAATGAAAACAGTTAGGAAGCATCTGGCAATGAAAAAAGAAACTATTAGTGGTATTTGTGATAAAAATAAATCCAGCTATGAGAGATAGTTTAGTTCTTTTTAGCGTGGGCATAGTGACACTAACTCTACTGTTACCATACTTTATAGCAGTCACCCTCTTAACGTTAGGATATTGAATCGCAGCAACAAACAGTGACAATACAAAAATGAAGCTAATCTCAACACAAAAATGCCACTTCAACATAGTAACTGATGCAGAGCAGAAGCCAATGTTGAAAGTTACGTTACCGGTGGAGTAAAGCAGACAACATCCCAGAGTCTTCTGTCGATTCATTTCTTTCCATTTTATTATTGTTGGACCATGACGGGTTATTCTTGTCTGTCACTGCTGTTTGTCACTTTCTTTTTTGGCCTGCTACCCTCCGGCTAATCTTACTCTTTCCTTCTTGCTTGTAATGCTCAACGCTCTGGTTGGTAGTGGCTGTTAAATTTCCCCCAACATGTTTGTTATGGTTGCATTCCTTCATGTTACCTGACCGCTTTAAAAAAAGTAGGATTTAGCAGCCAAAACAAAAGTATGATTGGGTTTGGTAATTTTTTTTATATGCATAGAAAGTTTTTTGTTTTTTTTTTATAAGAAAGAATTTCCTTTTTGTACATTTAAAAGTTACATAGATTTGCTACTTCAGTGCAAGCAACACATACTTTTTTTTTCAATCATAATTATTTATTCATTGTTACTTAGAATTAATTGTTTGGAATATTTATGTTAAAACCTTAGGGTAAAAGCTTAACTTAAATATAGAAATATCTTCTCAATACAGACACATATGGCCTAAAACTGTGGTTGTTCAGGGAGAGAATTTTTTTTTTTGGTGGATTCTTTTTAATTGTTTTGAATCTTTCTTCTTTGGTGCAAGTTGCCATTATCATTTACATTCTCTTCATTTATGTTACATCTGTCACTCTGCTATCATCATTCACACTGTAATTTTGATTTAATATCTCCCCTTGCTTGATATGGTGATTTTATTTTAATGAATGACTGTTTATTCAGATCTATGCAAGTCACATTTCCTAAGTTATCATTTGAAAAGAGTAATTTATATCATTCTGTTATTCTTTCATTTCACTGTAGTCTCATCTTATCAAACACTGTATGTCTTGAGTCCTGCGGTGTAATTTTATCAGGATGCTTTATGCTCATTGTTGACAAGAGAAAACATGGTGATGGTGATGCGATGTGAACACCTTGTGCACTCACATGACAAATATCTGCTGTTTTCTGTTGGTTATTACTGGGTCCTCCGCTTCAGTGGATTGACTCATGTACAAAGGTATATTTTGTTGCAGCAAGTCAAATGTGATAATGCTGCATTTCAAAAATGCACCCTGGGTACACCTCCTGCAGCCTTTGTGCAATTTATATGAACACCTCAAGTAGAATCTGTGAAAGTCACATTTTGACTGCTTTAAAAATAGTCCAAATCGTTATGGTAGACTCTTGGACTCGGTATTATCCACTGGTCAGGCTAAGATGCTTATATATTAGCAATCTCGGGGATCAGGCACCTGGACTGCAGTCCTGGAGCACACAATGACTTCCCATTAATAGGTTGGGGAGCATCAGTAGAGCCCACCCTGAGCAGAGATTTCCACGTGGATATGGCCTATGGCACAGGGGTACCTGCCCCCAGCCATCTGCACTGATTTGACAAATGATTCTATATCAAAGGCCTCTGCACTGATTTGGGTGGTAATTGATTGGAAGTGAGGCCCTCAAATCCCTGATTGGTTTAGCTGGATGTAGGGGGGAGATATGCTGTGGCAAGTGAGAGGAAAGGACAAGTAGGAGAAAGAGAGAGAGAGAGAGAGAGAGAGTACAGTGCAGGAGATCTGGGAAATACACTACTGAACTCTGCCTCATTTGCACTTTGAGAGAGTTCAGAATGAAATTTTGTGAGATATGCAATTTCTACACACAATATGCGAGGTGTATTTTTTACAGAACCAACCATGTTGTGTTTCTGTTTCTTTTTCTAATGCAACTGACAGGATATCCAATTTGTTAGTGTGTCTGTGAAGATTGGATTTCACCATTCAAAAAGAGGAATTTGGTTAGAAATGGAATATTATTGATTTGTTCCACATGGAGGTGTGGTCTGATTCAGATATATGAGCATGGCAAGTTGGCTGAGAGGGAAGCATGGATTAAATATGTCTTCATCAATTTTCCCTGAATTTTTGATGCCATGAAACCTTGTTGTGGAAATCGTGTGTCAAGGGAGATAACATCAAACATGGAGGCTAGTCATTGTTAGTGATTCCCCTGAGGATTACAGTACCTCAACCTCATAAACCATTATAGGCAGAGCACTGCGTGAGAGTGGACGTTGGCATGAATGAATGATATGCCTCTAAGCTTCTAATCTGTCACCTGTCTTTATATAAGAGGTAAATATGAAGTCCCCCTGAAGCAGTTAAAACATACTATTTAATGTTACTGTATCAAATATGGAATATTTCTCTGTCAAATAATCTCTATAAATGTGAATTAATTCATATTAAACAGCAGTCCACATGATGCATTAAAAAAGTGAATGTATTTAAAGCCCTTCAAGTTATCCAACCAGTCATGTGTACAGTATGGCATGTTGGATGTTTATGCAGATAAGCCAGGAGACTACAGAGCCCTGTTAATGCAACTGTAACAGTGATGCTACGTATATATAGGCCTACTGCCTTTACACAGCAGACTGGCTGCACTGCATACCTTTTGCCATTTGACACAGACATGTGGTGCTTGCTAGTGACAGATGCTGCACAGTACTGGTCCCAGAGGTCACAAATGACCTTTTGGATTGTCTTTTTTTCAGTCACAAAGCATTATTTGTTTGACGACGGCCACCAATGCAACCCCAGGCACCCTCATGGATCCGTGGGTTGTTGCTGCTTGTCTTCTGAGATCACATTTACCTCAAATAAATTGTGTGTGTGCGTGAGTGCATGTGAAAGGGGCTGAGTACGTGAATGTATTTGTGCATCTGGACGTACATGTTCAGGAAGATGCCTCACTAACCACCCATAGTCTTCTTGATGCCTTTAAATAAGCTCAATTGCTGCATGACTAGCCTCTTGTTTGGATGCCAGAGGGATTTTCTTTTATTATACAGAATGAATCATCATTAGGATGTGCTTATTCAGTGGCCTTTCCTTGGCTTAAAAAATGCTGTTGCACACAGGATCTTTTGAGCATTTTATCTGTGGCAATCAGTGTGTTTCCATTTGCATACTAGTCGAACTTCACGGGATAAAGTGTGCTTCAAGAAGCGGGGTGCCTGTCTACCATGTTCATAACTCAATTTTTTACATTGTTATTTGACATTTCACAGTAGAAGTTCTCATTTTGAGTGTAAAAATAAAACTGTGAAATGATGTCCTGATGTTGTATGGCTTTAGTTTACCTTAGCAATTTAAAAGCTGGCAGGAACAGGGTGCAGTGCAGGCCTCATATTGTCAGAGGTGCTTGATCCCCACCCCCATCCCTTGCCCTCTCCATCTGTCACCTAACTAGATTGCACTGTTCACAGAGACACATACATGCACTTATGCATGCATGCATACACATTCTTACACACAGTACAGACACAAATACAATTTTATTGGCCAAATGCACACCATGGCAAAAAAATCAAAACCAACCATTTACTATAAATAACATTTTGTTGAATTAAAAAAAAAACACATGCTTATTAGTGATATGGCAGAAGTTTCTGTTTACCACGTGCTACAAATGTGTCTCTACAGTTTATATGGTATATGTAGCTCACATCCCTGTTCACATTTCATACCGGTCCTGTTTTGCCATAATGAGAAACAGTTATTCAAGCTGTACTTTCAGAAGGGAACCTTGTGAAAAACTGACACAATTTTCTACCGCCTGAAGCCTCGTGTCAGAAATATGATCTTGCCCTCACCTCTTACCCTGACTGCTGTACTGTAATGATGCTCTGAGGTGAGCCCACTCATCAATTATTCACAGAATGCAAGATTTTCGCTCTTTATCTTTTCGCCAGCTACAGGAGACCATTTAAGAAAAATAGAGGAGAAAATAAAGGAAAGAGAGAAAAAAAAGGCAAGAGCAGCAAGCCGCTTTGTGGAAGAATAAGAGAGTTTGCAGTGGACAGACAATGCTCTCCATGTGAGTTATAATTGTAGTTTAACAATGTGCGGGCCTCCGGGATTTTCAGTATGCAATATATGGCCTTTAGACTAGGATCGCTATGGAAACCAAAGGCCCTGAACGACCTGCAGTGCCCACCCACTCGGACAGCCGTTAATCATCTTCGCTCAGATCCTGGCACTGCAGAATTTGGCCAATGTGTCAAGAAGCAATTATATATACTTAGTGCTTGGGCACCCGATCTCCTCCCTCCCCTGTTTTTCCTCGCTCTCTCACTCTCACACTCTTAATATAATCACAGAGCAGTCAGTTTAAAAGCCCTCTGTTCATTTCACTATCTATCTAGGGGGATGCACACAATGCAGATGAAGAGAAGTGTAAAAAGACAGAGGATATTCTATTCTGAGAGCCATTATAATCAGAATATTCTTTTCATATAAATCATATCCAGCCATTTACTCATTTTACCAGCCTCCTGAGCTGACTGACATACTAAATTACCCCAGCTGGCCCATTGCATTCACTGCACATATTGGGTTGGTGCGGATCATGGAGACTAATGTGAGCTGACTAGAGGGAGATTATGTTCCGCTGCTAACAGCTAAAACGTGAATAACACCATCCACAAACCCACGGTGTTCCCCCATTACATCAGCCCTGATCAGCTGTGTAAAAATGGAAAGAGAGCAAGCCAAAGAAAAAGAGAATGAAACGTAAATGTGGAGCCCATAAATAACAAGAGACATACATCCTCTGTAGCGCTCTTGAGAAAGAGATGTGTTCATGTTTGAAAACTTCAGCAGCTACACCGGGCTATGTTAGGCTGTAATTTCTCATCAAGCACAACCTAAAGATATCTATGTGGAGGACATGCAGTGTCATTTTGTTGATTGCCTTTCCCATAATTTCCCTATGACAGAGATGAGGAGAGTGGTATCGTATTTTATTATTATTTACAATCCTACCACCGTCTGCAGCTTTCAATTCTGCCAAAGTTATTTTAGACAGCTAGCTGTGCATTAGCGATGTAGAGCGGTGTTAGGCTTTGAACAGTTGATGACAGGCTGTCAGACAGCTTCCCTCCATTGAGCTCCTTTTACCAAGGTCCACTTTTGCAATAAGCCACTCTTCACCAACCGGCCCTTCATCCAGAAAAGGACACAGGCAATTTTGACACGTTTGGTGCTAAGTGAACTGAAACTGTGTGAATTTCACTACATAGCACATTATCACATTTGCAAGAGGCATGCACCAGGAGCAGGAGTTGAAGGGGAAAGTTACTTCAGAGTGTTGAGATGACTTGAAACCATCAGAGTGAAGTGATGACTTTGACTGTGCATGCACAGGACTAATTAGCATTGAATAAATCTGCCCTTCTCGCCACATGTCAAGTGAATGTATGAATCACGCTAGAATGCATACAAATGAAAATAACAGGGACAGAAAAGAGATGCTTTCAAGAAACTGTTGTTTTTGACTTGATTTCTTTTTTTAGAATCACTGATAAACCAATTAATTTTCAGGTTTCAGCAAAAAAAAGCATATGCTGAATGAAACAATTTTATATGTGAAAAGCTAAGTAGGGTCTTGACATCTTATAGAGCTAATTTACAAATCTGAGATGGAAACAGATGCACAAACAACAACTAATGAGAATATTAAATGCTTTCATGATATCTGCAATTATTGAACAAAATGTTGTTTGTCCCTTGCCTGAAAGCAAGTTGGATCTTACCTTATGAGGACAAATGGGGGGTGGTGAGTTAAAAGACTTCTCCGGTGTCTGGCTCAGGTTCTACAAGAAAAACACATTATCAGGGACATGTTTTCTGTGGAGGGCATTTCCCAGCAAATCTTCAGTGACAGAAGTTGCAGCTTATTTCCTGGTCCTTGCCATTAGCATTTTTGCAATATATTTTAGTGGGGTTAAGCGACTCTCAATCAACAAGCAAGTCTTTCCCGCCCACTAATCCAAGACCCCAGCTTTTGTTGACAGTCATATTTTAAATCTTTATCTTGACAATATCATCTTATCATAACGTCATGAGAGTGGGAATGGTGATGTATTTTGTGTTGTTTTCCAGTTTTTCTTTATTTCTATCCCTCCACAAAGATTATAAATCCTTCTTTGTCAGAAGATTTCACTGAACATATGTTCAGACTTTTGCATACACGCCTGGATGCATTTTTTGAGGTTAAATGATTATCACATTGTTAATACACCAATACATCACTCAGATACAAGAAAACACCATTAAAAGCAGACGCAAGGTAAGTCAACAAGCCAACAACAGATGGTCCCGCTGCTTGTGATTATGCAAAGATCCAAAGTATTTGCATACTCACAATGCCATCATGAAAAAAGAAAACAAGAAGCCATCTTGAGCTGACCTCAGTGAGAAATGAAAAGAGCAATGGGTGAGGCAAACCCAGCAGGGAAGTGGATTGGCTCTGCAAACTTCTTTTGGAATCTACCAAGGGGCTGCCTCCTGGGAAGGCCCTGTTGATTTCCAAGCAGGTGCTTTCAGTTATGTCCTCATATCCAATTATGTGCCTGTGGTATGTCTGATGCTCCCTGACACTATTAATGGCTGCCTTATGGTATCACCAGGACAGATGAGACACTCAACTCTCCAGACTCTTAACATCTATATTTTATTGCAACGTAGAAGGAGAACACCTCACTGGCCAAGCCAACTGAGAGAGAGAGAGGAAAAAAAAAAAACAGCCAGGCTTTCACTGCAGCATAAACACCAAGTTCATGAAATATAAATGAATAAATGGGCCTTGCTGGGACGATGGAATTAGTAGACAAAATTTTCCCTACAGATTGAGTCAGCTATATAACCATGATATCTTAATTGATGTGACAAATAAACATGAGTTATTTTCTTTGGGGATAGGACCAAGAAATTGAATTTACTTCGGTCTGTGCTTTATGCATGCATGTAGATGGCATGATTTCCAGTGGGGTAAACTACATGCTGATTCCAAGCAATGCCTCCAGATTGGACCTTATATATGGTATATTACTAATGAAAGTGGAGGGAATGAAAAACTGAGGATAATCCAAATAACCATAGCATGAAACACGGCCACTACAATTTGCAGATGATTCCACCCTGTGCCACCATTGACAGTATCACTCACAGTAATACTCAATCCCGAAAAGGGAGAGCTGTATTATAACACCAGACATTTTCAGTGCAAACTAAAGTTAAGTTTGTCACTGTCAACTGTCACTCTAAAACAGTTTGAGCTGCTGCTAGAAAAAAAAGCAAAAGCAAAAGGTCACAATCTTCTGTGTAATCAGTGTGCAAAATCAGTGACAAATATGCTAAAATTTACCAAGCAGAAAAATGTGATGTTTTAGATTGATTTAAAATCAGTTTAAGATTGCAAGTAAACAATAAAAGTGTGTATTCCATCTTCAACAACCATTTTTCATTTGAAAGCACAAACAATGTGGAAGAGGTAATATTTACAAATGCAAGTGTGTTCCTAAAAACTCTCCTTGGATTACTACTACTTTAGTTCTTATAAATATAGGGGCCTGTTCAAGCTTGATACCAACCATAGATAATCTAAATCCCTTTCCCTTTCTTGGACACACCCACTCATAAACACACGAGCACGCACACAGCAAGCTCTCCTCAGGCTATAATCACTGTTTGTTTGTTAGATTTTTTTCTCTATTTTTTCCCCATTACAATCACATTTTATTCTTTGAGCAGAACAAAACATCACCTCTCATTGACGCTGTGCTCCTTTGTCACACTGCTAGAGTGTAACTTACACATGTAAAAGGCAATTATTAATCACTAATTTTTCATCAGTGCAGAAACCATGCAGCTTTGTGACTCATACTCTATGTTTTTACAGCATGATCATGTATTCAGGTGAGAAATTATAAATAGAAAAACGTGGAAGCAAAATAACAACTGTCATTTTTCAACTCACCTTTGCTCTGGGACATTTTGAATCTGATAGGGAAACACTATTGACAAGACTTGCAACAGAGGGCCTTGGATTACACCACATATTGATGTTTTTGTCTTTTCAGAGTGCTCGGGCAGGTTATTGTAATTTGATTAGGCCCAGGGAGCAGAATGGAATGATATATACCAAAAATTATTTTCTGAGGAAACAGTAAGATAACTGAAACATGATGTTTTTTTGTCCGATTTCTTGGAGACATGCTGATTTAGCATCGATCATTTCTGCTGTGCCTTAGGTTTGTTTTCTTTCATTGTAACTCTTTCTACAACATTATAACCTACAAATTGTCCATGTATTGTAAAATACACATTTAGGTGGCCATTTAAATGAAACTCAAGCCATCTTGCTTGAAAGAAATATTACACTTAACCCTGTGCATCACCCTGTTTCTATGTGCCAGATGTAGTACAGTTTATAGTAGTCTGGTCACATTCAACAAGCAAACCTCCCCAACAACCCCCATGAAAAAAACAAGAACACTATTCAGTGCTGAGTGGACAGGGACTTGTGGCACATTTGTGCTTCTAGCCCCATCAGCTCAGCCTCCATTCTCCACACACAAGGAGGCTTTATACTGTCGTCTTCCCAGGCTCCCTCAAAAGTGAACATTTAGTTACATTTAGTAAACTGCATTTCCAGCAGCTAGTTACTGTTTCTCCAGCTCTGTTTGCCACTCCAGCATTGTCCCCCCCTCCTCTCATCCCCCAATAAAATATAGTTCTCTCACTAGGATTAAAGGAGCAATGTAGTTCAAGGATTATCAAATGCCTTTGATCATGTGACTACCATGTTTTTGATCTGCAGCACATAGCACCAAATATATTCTCTTTTTCTTGCCTTCTGTCTCTATTCCTCTCCATGGATTTCCCATTGCCTGATGGTTCTCTGCAGTGTGAGAAGAGCTCTTGACAGGCAGTGAAAAAAGAGAGTGTAAAACACATATATTTGTAATATAGCAATGAAGGAGATCATGCTCACACTGCTCATCAGAGGTAATCCACACAAACAAGTGCATGTGAGTTTTCCTCAGTGCATGCTGAAATACACATACACCTGATCCCCCAACCCCCCTCCCCCTTTCAGGCAATGACACTGTTTTGACTGTAAGGTACAACGTTCTGAGCCACAGAAAGCTACTATGGATTATTTGCCTTTGAAAGAGGAAGTAAGTTTGCAGATGCCTCAACCCCCCACTACACCCCAACTGCACCCTGCTGCTGTTCATTAGCAATTTCTGAGCCTTGGGCTATTTTGCAGTGTTTCAATCCCTGCATTATTATTATTTAGCTTCTGACTTGGACATGCAATCAAAGGGACACGCAATATGTGCAACACTTGTATCGCAAAGCAATGCCTTTTCCATGATGCCCAGACTAAAACCCTATAATTGTGAGCCAGGGGATCCATGGCTCAAATTTAGTCAACATACCTCAAAAACTGTTCTTTATCCTCATTGTACGATCACCCCCTATAAATGTCATTGCCAAGACAAAAACGGGACATATCAAAACAATTATTTTGATGTGGCTTCAAGCAACATAACATTTCAATGTGAATGGCACTCGAACCTGAATCATTATGAGGCGTGGTTTCAGGGCAAAAAAAAAAGCCCATCACAAAATGATTGAATATCATTTTAATGGGTAAAAACCTACAAGGCTTTCATACTGTCTACCTGCCATGTTATTAGATAGACCATGTCAGTCAAGCTGAAGAACACAGAAACAGCATACAGACAGGCTGACAAGACGTAAGCATGCTGCCTTCCATCTTCCTCCCAGCTTGGCATGTTTATCTAGTCTTCCATGTGAGCTTAGTGCAGCACTGTGCATATGCATACAGAATGATGAAGGTTGAGAAACTAGTGCCTGAAGGAAGCTGCACATATAGCACAAGCTCTTTGAAATTGTGCCAGGGTGGGCCTCATTTGCAAAGCAATTTGACAACAAAAGTAAAATACTCTACAACTTCAAACCAAATTCTAGTGATGCCAACTGGTACGGCTCTGCAGTTTGCTGAGAGAGGGAATTCAAGAGGGGAACATCCGGTGTCTTGTGTGTGTGCTTCTGACATGGCTTATTTGCAGACCTAGCATTGCACCAGTGCAATGTCATGATTGCTTTGGCAAGGGAAGAGGGCCTAATTTACATGAGAGGGAGTCCTAGAGGCACACAGGAGCTTGCCTTTGACCAAGGTGCCAACAAGCCTGCAGAAAAACAATGTAATTACAACCTACAAAGCTGCTGTGTTCAGAACAAACTTGTATTTAATACAGCAGGACCACATACTAGTGAATCAGTCTGTCTTCCAAATGGGCATGACTGAAACATGCTAAAATATTTAGTATAATTGTTGGATTGGATTGTTGTTACACAACCAAATCAAATTTAAACAGTGGAGTCCATTTTGGATGTGTTCATATTCATCGTTTTATGTTTGAATATATTTAATGCAAAATGTCCAGTAAATTAAAACATTTTATTCTCCTCAGGTAGACTGGAATCTAATGCATCTCCAACACTAGCCGTAAGATCACTAGACTTCATTCGGAGGAGATTTAGCGTTTCCTTTTTTCCTTTCACTGTAAATCTCAACAGTCTCTGCTACCACGGATTGTTTTGACAAGTGCAATATTGCTGTGGATTAACATGAACGGAATTTCCTACATGTGGGTTTTACGATAATCTAAAATATGTCGAGGAAGCTTAATATTGTTTTTACTGTCTATACAACTGCTATGCCTTTGCATTAGGAGATTTTGTTTTCAGAAACCTGATAAATAAAGAAAACAGACACAAGGTTGATGCTGTTTCAAATTGAGCAATAGAGCTGTTGTGTATAATAATACATGCATGGCATATTTAGTGGCTCAACAAAGATTTAACTTTGGATACCCACAGTGTTTTTTTTAGTTTCAAGCTTTTCTGTTTCGACCAGATGCTTCCAGCTAGAGTGTATGGCCTTCAGGTGAGAAAGGGTGTGACTTGATTTATTTTTCATGTTTGACCTCTGGCAAAAGCCACATGTCTACACCCTGTATGCACTCTTCTTCAACCTCCATCTCAATACCAAACAAAAAGGACAACATTAATTAGACATACTATCTATTCCCGTGTATGTTTCATTTGAAATTGTAAACAGATTTTATTTTAGATATTATTTGCAGGCTATAATCACAGATGGTGTGTGGAGGGAGGGATGGGGAATGGAAATTATTGGTTTGTTGAAATAGTGAATTAAGTATTATATTTTGAATCAATAATTCATCATTGAGAATCATATTAACGTGATATAATAAAAAACATTGCTCTGCTGATTATTCTTGTAATTGTCTTAAATATGAGATGCAAATTTCCTGATTTATAAGGACAGAGGTCTCCTTGGATTAGGTTGGACATAAATAGTTTGTTTTTTTTAGAAATTTGCGAATATCACTACGCTTTCAGTGTTTAACACAAGCTAATAGGCAAACATTACGGAATTATTGTCACTGAGACAGTTTGAAGAGGGGAGGCAGTTTGATACAAATTGAGGCCACGAGACGAGAGACTGTGTGCGGAAAAGCTCTCTAATCCAGTAATATTTTGGGTGACTTTCTAAGATAAATACTTTGGCATTGTCTTGATGAGAGAGCCTTGCCTCATTTAAGTGTCTTTGGGATCTGGATCAATCCGCATGGCGGGAGTCAGACTTGTACACTTGACCATATAATGTGGCATGCTTGTCACAACTCAGAATGCATTTCTCTCTTCAAAGTATATTTCTTGGCCTGCTCTCGTCACTCACTCCCTCTAACCAATTTGTCATTCTAAGCCTAGCCTCACTGCTGCCAGCGCCTGGATGATAGCAGTGGGCCTCTCTGATCCAGGCAGTGGCTAGGGAGCAGGCCAAGTGTTACGCGAGCCACCCTGGGACACCAAGCAGGCGCTTCTGCCGGCTGATGCACGCCTCCACGGCCGAGAGGAACTGGCTTTGCAGATGCTTTCAATTCGACACAGAATGGAGCTCATCTACTTTGAGAGGACATTTGCTTTGTGTTTGTGCACTGCATTTGTGTTTGTTTTGTTTATTTTGTGCTCATGTGTCATGAGCATGCACGTGTGTGTGTCGGAAAGATTAAGAGAGGTCTGTCTGTGTGTTTGCATTCATATGCGAGGGTTTGGGTCTAATATGTGTGTGCATGCATGAAAGTGTGTGAAGCCGTTTTTTATATAAAGACACAATTATCCGGAAATTATGATTTTTTTTCTTTTCTTTTTTTTGGGTTTGTATTCACAAAGTTCTGATGACCTACTATTTCTCTGCTGATGTCCTTTAGAAGTCAGTCTAGTCACAATTTTCCTCCATTGGCAGACGTTCCTCTTAAGAGCAAGAGGCAAAACAACAGTGTCGTCGTCACTTCATTATTCCTGTTTTAAACAACCATTAATGCCCTCATTCAAATTCTTGGATGCTGCTTTGCTGTTAAGCTTATCAGCAACAGTCAACCAATTTACTACTGCAGTTCTCTCTCTAGTTGGGTGAGCAGAGCATTAAGTATATTCAAAATTACATTAGCTGCACATTGTTATTGACTACTTCTCACGGTCAGGCAAAACTTTATTTTGCTAAATGAAAATAAATACCATCTTTTCAAGTCAAATTACATTGTGCATGTGCTATGCATTAGCAAATCCTTTTCATTTTACTGCCTTTGAGGTCAGAAATAATAAATATCTCAGTGGCTTTGATTTAGGTGATACAAAACAGTACATTTGAGAAACAAAAGAGCATAACAGTATTCAGAAATAAAATTGACAAATGTATGCTAATCATCTTCTGTTTGCCAAATTACATAGAAGCTCCTGCGTTATGATGAGCAGTCTACTCTCCTCTCAGCAGAGGCGCTCCAAATCGACCTTTCAGACCCCAATGTTTTTTATGTCGCAGCCTTTTGCAACCGTGTTTAGGATTAAACTGTGCATGGCTAATGCATTTTCACAGGAGCACATGTATTTATCTTTAGAACATAGACTGTCAACCACCATTCTGCACCCAACAATCAGCTTGCTGAAAATAGACTCCTTCATTTGTCTGAGAATTCAGACTTGAAGTAGCTCGTAGAATGCCTATCCCTAGCTTTCTCATTTGACATTGATACCCATCTCACAAAGCAACACCAGCCTTTTATCTGTCTGAGCGTGATTCAGTGTTTGATTGGGAATGAAACTGGAAGGCTCCAATCAGTTTCCCTTGTATGAGCACAGCTAACATGTGTGTGACTGCTCCTTGAGCTCTGATGGCAGAGACATGGGCGATTAAGGCCAGAGCCCAATCAAACCAGCTGTGTGCCATTCCCCCCATGGTACTGGTTGTGCCAGGCATGTGTTCCACACCACTAGCAGGCAGAGAGGCCTCGACCAAACCCCCAGTCTGGGGAGTTATGGCCACACATGAACCAGGACATGTAGGCAGATTGGGGGTTTAGCTATACAAACATTTTTCAGGGACAGAGCTGCTATGCAAGCAGAAATAATCTCATTGGTTGCGTTAAACCTCAGTGGAGAATTTTTCTGGCCAAGCAGCAGTAGGCTGCTGAAGCCCAATGCAAAACGCAGGGGGTAAGACAGGAAGTAACTAATATTATAAATCCCAGTGCTCGTCCTGAGTAAAAGAATGCAATTAAGCTGTGCTGAAGACATATTATCTGGGTTATACTCATATCTTGCTGTTCTTCAAAGACCACATTTGCCATGATCATGAGTTGCTGAAGGTTATTGCCATTTGTATTTTTATACACTGTATATATTGCCTTCAGAGTGTTCCACTTAGCTATAGCTTTTATACTGAGAGAAAAAAAAAAAGATTAGCAATATAAACCCCAAGACCAGCAGTGGTAATAAGACAATGTAGTTTCATTTACTAATTGAACATCTTTTAAATTATTGTCATATTTAAGTAAAACTAAAACTAATTTTAGAAAAATAAATATCAACAATAAAAATTACAAGTAATGTTAGCCTGTTGGTCTTTTGTATTTTACCAGAGTATTAACCAGTGGATTCATTCATTTGGTGATTTCAAAATTTTTCAGCTGAATACTTACTCTATATGTTTACATCATGTTTGTTATTTGAGTTTGTAAAACTCATCAGTGTCAAAATAGAAGAAAAAAAAAACAAAAACAAAAAAAAGAAACCCAAAACATCACCAAACATGCCACCAAATAGGCAACAGTGGCACACTTGCCAATAATTCTATTTAAACCTGTCAGCTTTTCAATAACAGGCATTGCTGCAGCTTTCTGTCACAATGTCTTTTTTGATAAAACCAAGGGGGCGCCAAAGTCACAAATTCTCTAATTGTAAAAAAATGTTTGTTTTTTTTTTATCTAAGAGAGTATCCAGTATGTTAAATAAAAAAAAATTCAATAAAAGATTCAATAAAGCTAAGTGATTTTAATTTATTTTTATTTTATTTTATTTACATTAGCATCTTTACATCTTTACTAACATGTATTTGTATAACACTATTAGGCAAACTCAAAATGTAGAAATGGCTTTAGGCTTGTAAAAAAGCGATTGCTGCAGTCATTTAGAATGAAATACTGTCTTAAAGACATGATCAATAACTTGTGTTGAACAAGGATCAATCTGTACCCAGTAGCTCTTCAAGCTGTCCTGTCAATCCCCACATGTGCCTCTAACATAATGACTGGGTTGTTATGACCACAGATGGAATTACAAATCTATTTTTTTTCCTGTTTCAGGTGGACATACATACATTATGCAAATCTATGCTGTTGCAAATTTAAAAGAGATTGGTTTTGAATAGATGTTCTTGTTCTGTGGGAGTACCCTAAGCCCCGATCTACTCAGCAGACCTCACTAAAATTGTGGTCTGGCTTCTGCCCCGTCCCTTCAACATAAACCGTTTTCTCTGAATGACATGCCAAACCATCAGCAGGCTATCAAACGGACGCACATACAAGGCCCTCTAAACACCTATTAGAGCTATTGATGGCAGAGGCAGAGGTTATGACCATGGAATAGGGAAGATATTTGTGTCTCTCACTCCGTATTACCAGCATCTTTGGAAAAAGCTTTATAGATTTGGACAGAGGCGAAGGAAGGCTTTATCAGCACCAACACAGAGAAACACATTAAGGGATCAGAACCCCAAAGGTCAATTGTGGCTGTGGGCAGTGCTTTGTTATGGTGTCCTCTCTGTTTATGTTGCATTGAAGCCAAGTGACACATCTGAAAACAGGAAATGATACCAATTTTGTGTATGTTTTACTAGAATCATAGGTGTATAAAGTCTTCAGAAACTGATTATTGTTCTTCATCCTTAATCTACAGTGTGTTAATATTTATACATCAGTCCTCTTTCTTTTCTTCAACAGACAGGGGCAGTGCTTGGTATTATGTGCCCTTTATCACATCTATCAATGGGATACCAGTTACTGATGCAATAAAAAATGATGAAAGAGGAAACTAAATGCCAGAAAGCTTTTTGGTAACCAGTTTCAAACTTCCTAAATGTATTAATTTGTCATCATCTGTTACCCCTGACAGATGAATACATGTGTATGTGACACACATTGTACAAGAAAGGTTCAAGTGTATAAAAATGAAGCCCAACTGCAGCTTTACAATTTCAATTGCATCTTCTTCAGGAAAATGTAGCTGAACTCTGCTGCCAAATATCATTCTGACACCCGGTTTTTCAAATCTCAACTCTATGACATGCTGTCATTAAAACAGCCCATTGCCCTTGTTCAGAGGATGTAAAACTCTCCTTTTCAGGATTTAATGTCTGTTTTTTGTATATTTTCAGGATCTGAACAATAGACTCGGTGGCACTGTGTCGTGATTTACTTTTCGCAGGGCAACACTCACTGGTTGAGACAAATCCTTAATCCCTCACTAGATAATAATAACAATAATAATGTAATCCTTATTCCCAGATGGAACCATTTTCTAAAAAGACCGTTTTTGGCCCCGCAGAGGTTCTATTCAAGAAGAAGAGCAATGGGAAGTTATTTAAAATACACGGCAATTAAAATAAGACACACTGCCCAATCCTTCCCACCATGTTAATCCTCTCTGATACAGATGTAGCTGTTGTAGCGCAAAAAAGTTTCTCATTTTACTGTCTATTGTGTATCAGCACAATAAGGTCACACTTGTACTACCTCCCCAAAAGTATTTCTTTAGAAAATAAAAAAAATGTATTATTTTCAGATGCCAGTAGGTGTAACTAGTGATCTGACTACCTGCCAGTGAAGAAGCACAATATTTTAGATTCAAAATATCAAGTTTACAACACTTTGGGGGAGAAAAAAGCAAAAAAAAAAAAAAAAAAAAAAAAAAAAATATATATATATATATATATGGCTGCAACAGCTGCTGCACTGCTACTGTAGAATAAATGCAGCACACATGAAAGATGATGAGTGCCTTTTTACTCTTGGACTTCACAAGAGTCTGAGAACACACACATGCGCAGGCGTTCACACAGAGAAAGACATCCACAAATGCAAAACGCGAGCAAACATATGACTGAAGACATGCTGCTTAATGTTTTTCCTTTCTAATGCTAAAGACAGTCACCAAGTCGAGAAACAGATGGAATCACTCCTAACCTTGAAAATTGTTCATGACTACAATTAATGATGGTGAATAATCCTAATGAATGCTACACCATGTTCATGATTGCCATCTTGCTATCTACATACAGGCTTTTGAAAAATGTTCATTGTTATGCTAATCTTTCAAACTGCAACAAAATATTGATGGAGAAAAGCATCATGTATTGCATTTTGTCTTTCTTTTTGATTTTTCCCTTTTTTCTGTTTTCTTTTTGTCTTTCATTCTATCTTTTTTTTTTTCTTTTTGAAAGGCAGTCTCTCTAAATCCAATACAGTTTCTCTCAGCGTGAGGCAGCTTCAAAGCCCTGCTCTGTGGTCAGGCCCGTCGATCCTCTCACCCACCTCCTGGTTGTTTAAGAGAGCAAAAGCACAGCAGTGCAGTTTCTTAAACACACAGATCCACCCCAGCACCAACAGAGAGACGGCTGTTTGGCAAAAGAGCCGTTCTCGCTCTCTCTCTCTATCTCTCTCTCTGTCTCTCACACACTCTCTTTCACTATCTTTCTTCACCTTGGACTCTCACCCCTCTCATTACCCACCCTTCTCCATAGACCTCATTAGACCCCGATCCTCCCCCCTCTCTCTCTTTCTCCACCCATCTCTCTCTCCCATCTAACTGTGCAACTCCCTCATTGTACAATTTATCTTTCGTTCCTTCTCTCGCACTCACTCCATCTGTCAGTTATCTCACCCTCTCCATCCTTCTACCATCATTTAGCTTTTTCCATCCCCAGCTACTTCAGCTGTCCTCGCTCTTCACCCGCCACTCTATCCCGGTGTCCCGTGCCTCCCCTCTATCTTTGCTGCGACTCAATCCCTAACGCCGCCTCTGCCTTTTCACCTCACTCTTGATGCTAAGTGATTGATGCCAAGCTTGGGCTCTGGGCCATCCCTCCCACCACACACACAGGGACATGATGCTGAACCCAGAGGGGATACCTTTACCTCAGAAAGGGAGTTGAAGTGGAGGGTGGCTATGGAAGGTTTTGTGAACAAGCCGTGCCCACCTATGTCTGAGGGGAGGCAGGCTTGGGGGGCCCCTTGGTGGGGAGCACGAATTGGTACACTGGAGTGCTCATTATGGCTCTGTAGGGATTGTCCTGCGGGGCATCCACTGTGTGGCTGTGGAGCTCATTACGCCAGGCAGCCACGGAGCTCGAGGCACCCAGAAGCAGCAGGGCTCGTTGCAGAGATAAGAAAGGGGAGGGCTGCCCAGATTACCCTTAATCAGAGGCACCTGTAGACAGTCAGCGCCTCCCTCCTCATTGCCTTCCGTTAAGCCCCCACCCTCCTCAACATGCACGCACACTCTTTCTTGCTGCTGTAATTATTGCAATTGCTTCACTTGACTTTCATTCCTGAGCACGGAGTTGCACAGCTTGCCTTCTAATGAGAAACCCAAGCTATGATCCGGAGGTGTTATTTATTTATTTAATTATTTATTCAACACAGCATGTATAATGTCAATTATTTAAATTAGTGTGATTTTAGCTCACCGTGCTTTGCAAAGCTCTCCCTACTGTGCGTTATCGTCATTCGGCTCACATCACACTCCTCATAATGGCGGATGGAGAGTTAATTAAGTTTTAATGTGACATGTGCACCAAACTGAGGGGATATGAATCAAATCAACTAGTATTGAAATAAGAGGTGACACATATAGTTAAATTACACCTCTGCAGTGTCTTGTAAAAAAAAAAAGGTAAATTTTACAGATAGTACCCAAAACAATAGTGTATCTAAACAAATATGAATGGATTAGAATGGCCTGGTTCAGTATCATTCAGGTGCAATCACAGTTTAGCTGTTTTAAATCAGAGGCATTGGAGTGTCTCAGCAGTTAAAACTGACACAACTACTTTCAGTTACATCATTTCAGTTTTTAGGCCAGCAAGAACTGGAAACTGGAGTTTAAATTTTGGAATTGATAATTCATTCACCTGCTACATCACTTTTTCTCCACCTGTAACCTGATGTGAAATCAGCACTACTACTACACTGAGAACAATGCAACTCTTACCAGCCTATTTGCATAATAAGAAATGTTACTGTCAGTTGTTTGGGCAAATGTCTATTTCTAAAGACGACACAACAAACAAGTGCTGACTTTGATGTGAGTTAGAAGGTGCTAGCTAAAGTCTGTTTTAAGTGCCGCAGAGATGTACAGTAGGGATTAATAAAAACAAGTACAATGTGATGTGCATGACTGAAACACTTTTGCGATTCTCTCCTTCCTTGCACACCTCCCTTCAGGTGCTGAGGCATTCTTTGAAACCAACTGTCAAGCTGTTGTCTGTGCAGGCAGCATACAAAGAGTTCATCCAAAACCTGCACTTTATTTTTTATTTTGAAGCGCTTCAGTGGATATGTGGCTTGAATTTTTCCTATTACACTGTTTGTGATATTTTTGAGACTACACTAACCAACATTCATCAGTGCTGTGCTAATGCTAAACTGCTTAATATGAAGCATGATTATGCTTCATGGCACGGTGTAATGACATATTGTACATATAATATGTACACCATAATCACACTATGGGGGGAGAGTAAGACATGTTATTGGAATACTTAAATTGTTGTCAAATTACATTATTTCATGTTACTTAATGGGTATTAGGAATTATAAAACCAAAAAGCATAAACGTTTAAACTCATAAGCAGCTAAACCTCCCCACCCACATCCCTCTATCATGTCACACACCAGATTCTGCCTCAATTAAATTAATACGCCCACTTATAAACTGGTTTGTTGAATTTATGGTTTCAAACTGTACAGTACATAGACGTTTTTAGAGATTTTGTTTTAATTATTTCTAATTCACCATTTTGAGCCCCCTTTAGCCTGAAAAGATGCAATTTTGGAAAATTACAGTTTTGTGGTGAAAAATGCCGTTGAATACTGTGTGCATTCTAAATGTCAACAATACAAAGAAATGATAATAGGAACTTTGGTGAAATAATCACAAGAACCAACCATTTGACAAAACAAACAGTTTATCATCGCATAAATGTATAAAGAGTTTTGCCACTAATCATGAAACATGGCCTCATTATTTCAGCTTGATGAGCTGCCACACCTGACAGAAATATGACATGAACAACAAAAACAAAAGATTTGTGTTGAGAAGCTGATCAGCTCATTCCCTCGGTGCCCAGTGAGAAGACTTACTTCATGGGCTACACAGTAGCTGCACCATGGGGGGAAAAATCAAGTTCAAAGAAGTTGTCTTCTCACAAACCGGAATAAAGTGGTGAAACATTCACAAAATATCCAGTTTTATACGTGTTTTATCTCTGAGTTTAGTTGATGAAATGGAAGCGCCACACATTTTGTTTTGCCTGCAGTGGAGAGGCAAAAGGTGAAACAAAGAAACAAAAAGCAGGAAATAGAAAAAAGGCGCTTTCAACGTAGAAAGACAATGTATTTTCAATCTCTGTCATGGTCACATATCAAAATCCCTCAAGTTTTATGAAACATGCTGCCCCACGAGCCTACATTTGTACTTTTTGTAGATATGCAATTCTGAAAACTAAAAGCTAAGGGCTTATGACAGTGTTACTGAAACTAAATTGTCATAAATTTCCTCTGCTTACAAGATGATGGATTACATTCATCAGTGCAAGACCTCTAATCTAATCTGGAGCTGTGCTCATCAAACACCTCTCAGAGGAGGTGTGCTGATCCGGGATCACTAAATATGTCCTTGCTTTTCTTGCATTTCCAGGGTGATCTAAAGCTAAAACTGATGTTAGATCAGCATGAGCACTTTGGAAATAATAGTCCTGATCTCCTTTGTACTCTGATGGGAGAGCTATAAAAGACACATCGCAACATGATATCCATAATTTTGATGCTGTAACAAAATAAGAAATCTGCAGTTTAGATAGATAGATAGATAGATAGATAGATAGATAGATAGATAGATAGATTGATTCTAATTGCATTGACCATATTTGCTTGTCCTTGCAATTAATTGTAATAAATCCATGCTGTAGTGCAGGTACATGTCTGTGAAATGACTGCAGTCTGGTTTTTGACTTTCAGCAGAAGTCTGCTTCTAGGACACTTTTGGTTTTCCCTCTCCCTGCCCACACATAAGGACACACTTGAGTTGTTAAGCCTGCCGTTCTGCATAGACTGGGGCCACAGTCCTCATACCAAATGACACTGGAATGTGAACTGTGGTGTAGTGTATTTCTTTTCTTCAGGCTGCCAGTACATTTGTTTTCATTAGATAGGATTGGTCAGCAGTCTAGGCCCTTGTGTCCAGTAATGGAGTGTACGATTGCAGGCCCATTATAGACTCCCACTGAAATAAATGATATATTGATCTTAAATATTCCATGCTCTGGTGTCTCTCTGAACAGCTGTTACTGCCGCCACACAAAAATCTCGTTACACATCTTCTTTAGGGAATATTCAATGTACCTCATGTATTTCACTCATTGGGTGTAACTCTAGCAAATATGATTCTACAGGTAATGTGGTATACTTTACACAACACGTCTTAAGATATTAAGACCTCGAACAATAAGACTTGGTAAAGCAATCACAGCTAATGTAAAGCTGTAATGAAAACAAACTATACGCAAAGGTGCGACACTGAGCATTAATGAAATTACAGAGCTGGAACTCGGTAGACTCCTCTCTGTGTTGTGCAATGAAACAGAACAGGACAGGAAAGCAACTGATGCATGCAAGTCACAGTCACAATTACTATTTCATTAAGAAGCTGCTACCATTGGCAGACATTCTCTGGCATTGTTGTGGGGAGGCTGGCACGGCATCGGAAGGGGGTTGGGGATGCGAGTTTGGGGGAGGTGGTAGAGGGGATCTGAGGAGGAGGAGGAAGGGGGGGCTATGGGCGGGGAGGAAACATGCTTTAATTTGGGTCATCTCCCAGTCTGCACTGGGTCGGGTGACAGGGCCTCCTCTGCATCTAATCTAAAACACATATGTTGTACTGGGTATCCACCTGAATTAATTGCCCTAATTATTCCTGATACAAGAAGGAGGGGGAGTTAAAGACAGAAAAACTTTTTTTTTTTTTAAATGGTATAGCATGTTAGTCCTACACAGACTTATTGCTGTGGCATGCATGCATTTAGAGAGATGGAGGCTACCTGTCAAAATGACAAGTTAGCCCTTAATTGCTTTAAAAGGGAGGACATGCATATGCTTTATGCTGAAGAGTGGCGTGTGGTTGTTGGGGGAGGGAGGGTCATCTCAGCAACCACAGACACACGCATGCCCACCCTGGAGCAGACAGGCGCCATGACTCAAGATGTTGCTTTGGAGGCCACATTGCACAGTACTAAACATATATCTGTCTCTCATGGCTACTTTTCATCACGAGCCAAAAAGGATGAACAACAGCTATTCAATAAAATACAACCAAAAAAGTTAAGAAAGTCAACTGTAGCTAGACACAGAGTAAGAGGTGAAAAAAGAAATGAACTTTTGCTGCTGGGACACATTTTGACTGACATTGTAAAAATGTTATCTTCGGTATTAAATCGAAGAAATGGTCACGACAGAATCTGTCTGAGGCCAAGGATCACAAAGGGCTGGAGGGTGTTACAAATTGATATACAAATACACTGCAATGGTAAAATACAGCTGCTAGTAAAATACCAGTAAGAAGACAACACAAGAGTAAGCAGGCAGCAACTCACTACATAAATAGCTCGAATTATAGTTCATTACTGTTTATTTCTAAATTGCCTTCAGTTAGCCTGACCACTTCAACCATCACAAAACCGTGGCTGATGGTGGCTAATTTTTGCAGGTGTCATACTGCACTTTATTCATCTCACTTTATGTGTAGCTGGTTATGTTAATAGGATTTCAACTCAATTTATTCAAGTGCTGATCAATGGCATGCAATCTCGGCACTTCATGCATTATGTATTTTAATGGAACTCACTTGCTTTATAGCTGAATGGCTAAAGGTTAACAGTCCCAATAGGTGGGACTCCCCGAAGACTAATCTGAACTTCAAACACAGCTTTTTTTTTCACTTCACAAGGCAAAAGCGCACAACAACAGAAAAGTTGTTTTTATCACCACTTCTTATGGCTCATTGGGAGAAAGAAAGCAATTTATTACCCCACATTCTTTGCTCATATTAATGTGACTATAAATGCCCATAGACATTTTACTCTCTGTAGGAAGTGAGGCAGAAAAAAGGAGGAGTTAGAGGTTGGGGAATTAGTAAAGAAGGGTACTGGTGCAAGGGAGGGGGCAGGGGGAAAGAGGGAGGGTGGAGGAGGAAGAGAGGAATGTGTAGGTGGGTAAAAGTGAAATGGGAGTGTGATTGCAAAAGTGGGATAAAATCTCAGACCAACAACAGACATAGACATGTCACAGTTTCCATAATTATGCTACTTTAACTGGTATTTTGATATTGAAAATGAAAGTCATTTCAGCGGTGAGATCTTAAGCCTCTCTGTCTCTGCAGTTTAATATGGAAAACATCCAGGCGTCTCTGAGGGCCCTTGTCTCTCTCCACTGCCACTCCCTGCTCAATAAAACTGGCATGCAATTCCCAAGATGAGAGTCCCACTGGACTATGTGAGGACTGTGAGGTAAAAGCCCCTCCAGTCCCTACTAAATCTAGAAGTGGAAGACAGAAGGTGCTAGAGACATCTCCTATAAGGGTCACTTGGCAGTTTTCACCTTATTGTCTTCTCAGTCATCAAGATTTGCCTGTGGCTTTTGGAAAATGATGTTGAGCCACCTATGAGATGAGTTTTTTATTTCTATGGAAACTGTACATTTTAAAGTGGGTTTTTTTGTCACTTTGGCAAAGACATGCGATGTGGAGATTTCTGTCTTTTATGCAGAAAATGTTGGCAGTGTAATGGATTGTTGAAGATATGTAAGGTTTTGATCAGTGGTTATTTAGAGGCAATCAAACAATGACTAAACGAAGACTAAAAATGAAATCTGGCTTTTTCACTGCTTAAATGGACAAGTGCTGCAGCAAGCCTAGCAGCTGGCCTGTTTGAATATGGATTGCACTGCTGGGACATTTTACACTATTGCTAGGTAAACAAGCATGAATGCATGAATCAATTCAGAACAAGTTAATGAGAATGAATCTGACTTGTGCAATCAGAATTTGGCCGCATTAGCTGCCATTATCATTCTGTCATTGTTTTAGTTTCACATGGGTGAAAGTGGATTAATGGTAAGATGGACGATTGCTTAGGGAGTAGGGGTATTTGGTGAGGCGAGTGGAGGCTTAAAGCTGTCAGAAAATCACTTAGTCATCAAAAGATTCCAGTCAGAAACATGACGTATAACCTGTAAAGAAGCACTTGCCTTCAACACAGCCTGAACTGGGGCCAGCCGTTTTAACTGGCGCCATCAGTCTCCTCCAGGTAATGCAATTAGATGCCACTAATATCTTGGGATGCTCTTCAAACTGCAAATGCACTTTTGCTAAATAGCACGCACTGTAATAACTAGTGACAGCACTCAAGGAGCCAGATTGAAAAAGCTTTTGCATGTGATTGGTTCAAGTAATTGCACATACAGAATGCTCCCACTGATAGAATTCATGAACTGAAAACAGATGTTATCTAAATCTATGCCGGCTTGTTTGCTTTGTTGCCTGGCAACGCACCTCACCTTGGGTTAAAATGTGAATAGTAAATATGTGAGACAGGTTTGGGCAGCCTAAGGTGCAATTATACTTCTGTAGTCAGTTTCTTGGAATTCTGTCTATAGATCAGGTCACCAGTTTCACTACCCAGACCGCAGAAAATTAACCCGCTCATGACTTGGTGGTCACTATTTGGCTCAGGTCTGAATCCAAAATTAGGGCTCTATACTGCCTAAATGGGGAATCAGGTGTCTTGGAACATTTTTTTTTCTTCATATGCTTTTGTTTTGTTTTGTTTTTTTGTTTGTTTTTTTTTATACTTCAAGCAACATTAAGGAAAATCAAGCTCTATGTCCATGCTTTGTCATTCATGTTTAGAATGCGAACCGCCTACAGTAGCTCCTGAGTAGCTTGAGGGAAGCTGTGGGGCTGTCAGACCATCGATGGCAATGCTCTCGCTATCTTGTAACCGTCAAAGTCGCCCACACGAGAGATGAAGACAGCCACCTTACTTAAAACACACAAACACACACATACATACAAATGCTCATAAAGTGCATCAAGAAATGCCTCAGGGCTACAGACGTGAGTAGTGTATCATCAAAAGTTCATTGAATCATTGTAATCTTGGGCTAAATCTCTTCACTTGACGGATTAACTGGAATATCAAAGAACACAATGCAATATATAACTAAACAGGGCTGATCAGGAGCGGTGATAGTGACTATGTATCCAGAGAAAGAGAGATAGAGAGACAGAGAGGGAGGGAATGAGATCTGCTTCTTGCTCCCACTATTCCCCTCAAGGCGACATCAGGATAAATCTTCTAAGGGATTATCCCGGCAACACAATGTTCTCTGTTCTGCCCATTGTATGCCTCTTTAAGCACAATTGATAAATTAGTTATTTATATTGTGGATGGATGAAAGTCAAACACTGGATTTTCTTTTGATTCTGCTGGTTTGGGAAGCATTACGAACAATAGGCTGTGTTTGTTATTCCCGTGCCAGATTCCACTGTGAAGACATTCATAAATCTGTATAAGATTACAAATTGGAGAGCGGAAATTTTAGCATGCCAGAAGTTTGGCTCTTTTTTTTATTACCTAATGGTACCTTGTGGATATGGTTTTCAAGTACAGAAACATCAGCTGTGTTTCCAAGCTAAAGAAAGGGCACTGAGCCAGCAGGAGTTAGACAATACTATGTAGTTGAGACGCCCTGCTACCCTAATTTCAGTTTGCCTGCCAGCTTAATAGGGGCCCAAATCAGTCTTAAATGAGTTACACATGGGATCAGATATCTCTGTGGGAACCTGTCTGCTTTTAATTTAAGGTAAACTAATAACTTCATTTATTTGTAATTAGAAAAAAAATCCTGTTATAAAACAGTATCATGCTCTCCACTTTCTACTGGCAGCTCACTCTTCAATAGTTCATGAATTTTAATTCATTTTGGTGGTTAGGCCAATCCCCCAGTTGTATGAAGTGACAGAGAGTTTTAGTCAAATTGAATTACCCTTTCTGTGTTTCACTGGTCTCACCCCCTACTGTCCTCATTTTCTTCATTCTCCTCCTCCTCCTTCTCCTCCTCCTCCTCCCCTCCTTTTCTCTTTCCTTTCATTTTACTCATCCTCTGTTGCCTTATTTCACCAATGCCTTACAACTTCCTTATTTTCCTCATGGACCGCCTCTAGACAGCAGTAAGTTGTACTCTATGTCTGTGTTTTAACTCTGCATGCCCCTAGCACATATAAATGACTTTGGCACTTGATGTTTGAAGAGAAAAGATGAGGAAAAAATCCCTAAGTGCAAAATCAAACAGATAAGAGGCAGAAATTTTCACTTTGCTGGAGAATGTGTGTCTTGACATGCATTGCCTTTCATGTTTTCCTTTTAAAGTAGTCAAGGACGGTTAGTTTTGGAGGCACTCTAATCCTGAATGTTAAGGATACATGTATGGGTTTCCATTTCTGTAACGTGAAGTCTTGTTTTGTGAGAAGTCTTACAGAGAGATAAAAGACACTGCTCTAACTTCCATACTAAACCAACCTGATGTGTACAGGTAGGCTCTTGTGTTATCACCCAGTCCCATATGTGTGGCCCTGCACTCTGGAAATAGTCTACAGAGTGATCATCCATACATAAGCAACTAGCCACAGTCATATAATAAATACCTGCTAGAGAGGAAATATTTCACATGCCAGGAAGTTGGTTGCTCAGTGAGTTTGAGGATATACGACCACATGACCCACATTACACCAAGTCATTCAAATGACCTCTGAGGTGTTATCTCCAAAAGGCAAACATGGCAGCATTACTGCCCCCTCCTCCTTGCCAAGGATGCCAGAAAATATCTGACTTTGCAAAGATCCAGTCTCCCTGCATCTGCAAATCCATATTTTCAAGGTCAAATGTTGTATGGAGAATATAGGAGATAATGGTGTTACATTAAATTATGGGAATACATCTCCAGCCGAATAAATTGATGGGTTGAACAGTCTTCAGTGATAAAAGTAGGGATAGCATGGCATGTCCTATGGTAGGGACAGCAGAAACCTTGACCAGATTTAAAAAGAAATTCACGAACAAAGGGGATAGGATTTGGTAGGAGTTCAGGTTAAAGGTAGTGAAAATAAGATTAACATTTAGACTCTGGAACCTAGAGGGTCGAAGGGTTAGGGTCTGCCTTGTGATCCCTTCTAGGAATTTGCTCTTAACTTTCTGTTGTGGAGCACTTTGTCCTTCTCTGACCTGGATCATCAGCAGTAAACCCATTAGAAAGAGAACACCAGATGACAAATACCCCAGGACCATGCTGAGTATTCATCTGCCACATTTGTCTGAGTGACAAAGCATTTCCTACTGGCAGGAAGGGTCATCTTACAGGGTTTCGATGCATGTGGCCAACATGCATTGAAACTGTACATAACTCTAAATCGACATTCTTATTCTCATTGAGGATGTCCATCATGTATAAGGGTGGAAAAAATGACGGACACATCCATCTACTGAATTCCACAGAGGCTTAATTGACATTGTCTGGAGGGAGACACGTGGCTTCCATCTCTTGCCAGCGTGTGTCTAAGCCCTGAGACAAGTGGTTGTACATTGACAAGTGGATAAAACTCCATAACTTAACCAGAGAGACTGGACACCCCTGGCAATAGCTTTGTTGTGTCTAAAAATAGTGGGTCCCAATGGTCTCTCTTAGGAAAAGCAAGAGGCACACTTCATTATTTCATTATATCCCCCCACTCTGATTTACATGCACACCAGAGGAAGAGTAATTTTTATCTGAGCGTCATGGCTGTGGCAGGGAGCTGTGTACTCATCCCTAGCAGAATAGCAAGACACAAAAACAAGCCAGAGATCCACTCAATGCATCCCACCCTCAAGAGGCAGACATGATCTCATGTTATCCATGTTTCCCCTAAAGCATTAAAGCATGCATGCATCATGTCAATGAGACCTGGACTAGGGAACTCAGCCTTTTCAGTCACCATGTTAAATAATGCATCAAGGCGCAGAATGGAGTTTAATTTGAGACAAATCCAGGATTCAATATTGCATCTCTTCTGATGCACTCACAGCTTCATTCACTTGCTTTATGTCCCCCATATGTGATGCATACTTAAGCACTTGGGTGTATTTGCGTCCTAAGACACTATGCATAATTCTTAATTCATCTTATTGCATTGACTCACTGACATTGCGCTGCATTACGGTGCACTTCCATTGATACTTGCCATTGCACTATTTGTGACCTCAGTGACTCTCCCTTTGTGCAGTCAGCACCCATAGCGAGTGCATAGCAATATTGGACATATGAGTAGCAGCATGCTGTGCTGTGCATCGATTTCACTGTATATCATACTGTTGTCTAGTCTAAAACAATTGATGCCAACTGAGGCATAAAAATATTAGTTTTCTGGCACAAATCAGCAAGAACTGGTTGCAGTCATGAGATGATGTGTAGGAAGAAATACACTTGGCTATTTGTGAAGTTGAACTTTGATTGGTTACAATCAGTGATCTGAAGACCTTATGTCATGTAAAGAGGGGACAACATGTTTTCTTCCACCTCCCAGGACAATAAGGTACTAAAAAATCAAGGCCTGTTCTCATAGGTGTATTTAATCATCCTGACACTCTTTCAAAAGATGTTATCAATGGCCAATGTTTGCATTGAGGAGGAGTCCCACAAAAGACTCTCAAAGGATTTGCAGACATTGGTCGATGTGAGTCACCAGGGGGGGTCAAACAAATGTGGTGTGTCTCGGTGACCTTAATCACTTCCAGGTTCATCCAGGCTCGGATTTCACTTGTGTGCCTTATTTCAGGTCACTGCCTCAAAGTCAAAGTAGGGCGCAGTCATTATCTGAGGGAGCACAACACAATCATCCACACAATACAATAAGGTCGGCACAATTCACTGAAGTGCTGCCCATTACCTCTGGGCTTGAACACATGTGTGCTCCATCACAAGCAGCACCTATCTATATGTGTGGAGCATAGGTAATATATGTAGTGAATCTGTCTGTAATACATGTGCAATTCTTCTGGATGTGTGGCTCTTTCTCTTTTGCTGAAAAAAGAGAATGTAACCCCAATCACTGCAAAATGGAGGCAGACAAAAAAAATGGATAAATTGTCTGGAAATACCAGAGTATAGTTTGTAGGCATGGGTTTTTATAAACAGATTGAGGTAAAACAAAGAAGAAAACACAGTGATTACAGGCAGATGGGACTGAGATGTCCAGATCCAACTATCTCGATCACATTGCACTGGCTACAAATAACACAGTATTTAGTGGAAAGGAAGATATTAAACCAAAAAGCAGTGAAAACAGTTGGATTCTTGTCTCACTGTAAAATGTAAATGAAGTCATTTCATTTTTAAAAAAAAAAGTTAATATTATAACCGAGTCATAACTGCAAAGGGGTTTTAAAAAGGGGGCATCTCAAGGAATGTGTGAAAAGCACCAATTTCCCTCAAAATTCACGGCCCAGCATGACGTGAAGCCATATCACTTCATAACGACTATCTGACCAGTCAAGCAACACAGACCTCTGCAACAAAAACTGTCAAAATGACATGTAATAATCTGTCCGACTGATCTTGGGAATGAGTTGCTGCTCCTTTTGAAGACTGCATGCACATAAATTCTTTATTACCATCAGTGAATATCACACGCATTATTTAAGAAGACTCTGCAAAATATCCCTTATTCTATTATCCTTTCATGTTTCAAGCTCTAGCTATCCTTCCACTTTATTGTGGAATATGATCCCAGATACAGTAGAGCTATATTTTACATTGCTACCAACTGTATAGTAAAAGCAACATCTTATTCAGATAAAGGTATTAAAGAAAGCAGAGCTGCTTCTGATGAAGAAAAGCGATTACGTCAAAACCTTGTTAAAGGCTTAGAGACGTTTGCTTGTGTTTGCTATGCAAGTTAATGTCAGTTAAAGCCATGGTTTTGACTCAAAGAGCCCACAGTGTCCTAACATAGGTACGGGTAAAGATCCAAGCCATTAGAATGAACACTACAATGTGTCTTACCACTGACTGGCATTAGCTTTTTGTGGTTCACCATCTATTATTCTCTGCTAATGGCTCCATGCATACCTCCTTGCTGATATGCAACCAATTTCTGCACACATTTTAAGCACATGGCATGCAGTACATTTCTGTTATGAAGACACTTAAATAGCACAGGCTGATGAAAAGAAAAACATGTAATTACTGAATTAATCATAGCAAGTATGACACACAGATATCAAGCTCTGGATATAGTTGCAATTATAATGTATAATGTTCATGGGTTTCATACAAACTGCTTTGAATGTATTCAGATTTTCCCATTTCCCTCAAATGCTTGTTTTTTTTCCATGCAGTCACTTTGAACATTTTTGCTTGACACTGGATGAAGTGAGAACACACAAAGAAAATAAGCATGTTATTGTGTATGTGTGGATTAACTTTGTACTGTGTACATGTCTGAGCGGGATGCATTTGGGGTCTCTGCTTGTCTTTTGTGTTTCTGTCCCAGATTGAGCCTGACAGCTATGTGCAATATCCTGTTATAGAACACAACTGCGCAGACAAAGAAAGAAGGAAAAGCATCAAATGCTTTGGTTAAACAGTCCTTCAGTATGTGAAAACCTTTCCACAGTCATCCCACTTATGCCATGTGAAGCTCTAATTAGTCAATGGGCTGATCTCATTAGACAAATGCTTTTGTTGCAGGTGTCCAGTCCAAGCTGAGAAGATTGCCAGAGGCATAAGGTTAGAGAGGCGGGCTTAGGAAACCAATATAAACGACTTAATGGCTTATATGCAGTCATGCTTAGAGGTATTGCATTGCCACAGTTACGAAAAAAACATGATACTGCATCTTGCAGTATGATATGCATAGCAGATGAGACTGTCTTGACATCTATTGTGTTTTCCAATACGGCTGACGCCATGTGCAACTAAAATAAGATTAATTCTTCTTTTTTTTTCTTTCTTTACTTTAAAGCACAGAAGAGGAGGGAATTGCCTCTGTCTCTAGTCAGAAGAGGTCAGCTTGTTCACTGTTCAGTGTGTGTTACAAGTGTTACAATTACCCTGGAGTAAATTTCCGGGTTCATAGTGTGTGTGTCATCACATTGAGGAACAGGCGGCTTTAAATGCAAGTATTTATAGAGATATCACTCATGGGATGTGTTCTCACTGCTGGATATGGTATGTCCACTGCGCCAGAACAGGGGGTGTTTGAAATGCAGCGATTAGTGCAGTGTCCAGTTAATTTTAACAGGGTTTGCAATGGGACTAATCAGGAATTAAGAGTCGGCATCTACTTTAAATCGCCTTCTTTACGCATTCGTGGGGGGATACTGTCAGGATGGAAAAAGGCAATTGTCTGCGGTCTCCCGATTATCCCCTGCAAAAGCCTATAATCTGGCTGAAAGTACTTAAAGAGTCAAGCAGCAAAATAAACAACATTGATTATCATCCCACTGTTCTTTTTTTTTTTTTTTTTCCAAAGTGGACCATGCAGAGAGGGAGGGGGTTGCAGGCTAAGGTTGCGCCTTCCCCCGTCAGCTCCATCTGCTTGGGCAAATGTTAAGGCAGGCTAAATACCCCCTGAGTCCTCTGTTCAAACCAGATTATCAGCTATTCTAAGGAGGAAGACGAGCATCTTATCATCTCCCAATCTCTTTTACAAAAGCAAATCAAGAATTCTGTACGAGGATTACCAGGATTAAGGAGGACACAGACATGGCCCTCCTTGGACAATGTCTTAAGTTGTTGCCTTTCAGTCTGGCAACCTTCAGCCTGCAAACATGCAAAGACTGCATCCTGTCATGACAATGTCCTTAACACTGTTAATTCTCATGCACTAAAACATCACTCCAAACAATGTTGTTTTTTGCAATGTAGGTATTAGGTTAACATGTTGACACATAATACATCTAACATAGCACTCCAGTGGTCAAATGCATTCATTTTTGACTGTTGGAAACTGAACTCATTTAGTCATACAGCTCGGTTACACCTCAGAAAAGCGCCTCTGCTTTACTCAGCATTGACAGCATCACATAGTGTTGAACAATGACCCACAGTGGGACGTGGCTGGGTTTGAAAACTGCATGTATTAGCTCCAGCAGCATGATAGATTGCTGGACAGGTTTTCCACTGTATGCTTCAAAGAGGGTAAAATGAGGGACGAATTTCAATGCAAACAACCTCTGTAGGGCTGTAGCTTAACTGTCCACAGAATGCAGATGCACCATCAGTAACCTGGTAGCTAAAATAAGTTAAAAAAAGAAGCATTCACACACAAAAAACCTTGGTAAATTAAATTCCGCCCTCTCTTTACTGTATTTGTCTTTGTGTTCAGGGGGGATTAGTGTTAAATCTACATGGGCAAAACTAAGGTTGAAACCATGAGATTACTTCAAAAAGGGGTGGGGTGATAGAAATGGGAATTAGGGGGTCTCCAAAAGAATGCTTGTAAAGCTCACTTATCCCCACTGTAACAACTGAAATTCAACAAAATAATCAAGCACTGACAAAGCCATGCCCAAGCACCAGCAAATACATCATGCAACATTCTATGTGATTGCTAATCATGAAGGCATTATAAATCCTACAGTACATGAGTTATCATGGTGAATTTCTCTACCTGGGAAATTTTAGGCAAGATAGAGACACACTAACTGTCTTGCAGGCACACTAGCAAACCATATGCTCCTTGCACACTATCAGCAAGTACTGTTTTAGATCACACTTTTAACAAGGAACAAACAATTGCAAGCAATCGATGTTCCTCAGATCCCCGCTCCACAGTCACACCTCATTTAATCAACAGAATTGTTTTCAATGAAAACAATCTCCGGGCTGTAGAGCTACTCAGTGTCTCAGAAAGAACCACTCGGCGGGCTTCCACACTGATTTGATTGTTGCACACACAAAGGTAGCTAGACCACCGCAGCTATGGGGGATGATTGAATTATTCAGTTTGGCAGAGATTTGGCAGCAATTGTGTGGAGTGTTGCCTTGAGTGGAGTGCAACAGAAAGACAGCATCTTCTTGTTTCCTGCACCACTGCACAGCACATGCATAAATAGCCCCTGCTTAGACAGTCAGTTTTGCTTCAGGACAACTTCACATCATACCCGGAACACGCTTGCTGCTTGGCTAATTGACCTATACCTCCACATAGACAGACACTTAGTAATAAACAACTTACATTTAACACATTTATAATTACATTTGAACATCCAAAGGAGAGGCATGTTCTTTTTTGTGGAAGTACAATCACAAAATACAAGTTCCATGTCTTAGGCACCTTTATGCATCTGAAATCACCATTACTTTGAATTGTATGAAGGAATGAATGACCAGAATTACCATAGTCAAATTTGCAACTTATAATGACAGGGAAACAAATCCATACAGGCTTTCAATCACTGATTTCATAGTTTAGAGAATTGTCATAAAATACCCACAGTTGTCCTCAGATTACTCGAAGCACATTGCTTTTTTAAAAAGTTAGCTGAGACAGCAACAGCAGCAGTCATTTAGTTCAAACAAGCTTTAATCTTGAATTGTCATTCTATACTGTCTGCAGCCGATGACTGTGATCTCAGTGGAGAACGTGAGTGACTTGTAAAATCAATGTTATGTGAGGGAAAAAAAAGTCTTGATAGCTTCTTTGCAATGTTATCCACGTGAATAACAAATGTGTTCTAGTTTTATGTTACACTTATCAGAAGGGAAGAAATGATAACAGGGGTGAGGTACTGATTGCACTGATTGCATCCTCAAGGTTGTGGAAAGTCATGTCCATCCATGTGGGCTCTGACTAGTATGATAAACTTTTCATGCACATTTTGATTAATCTTACAGCATTTTATTCTTAAGAGATTATAAGCATGTGTGATCAATAATTGCAGTGCATCTAATGGTTTGGAATGACAGGAAACTGATGCACATACAGTAAAAAGCTTTACTGAAGAACCCTATAGCCATACTGTGAATGCCGCATTTGACAGAAAGACATTGGAAAAAAAGGAAGAAAAATTACAATTAATGAAGACCATATGGGTAGCCTCACCACCGCAGCACAATGAATTGCTGTGTGTGTCTGTGTATGCTAGCATGTGTGGGTCTGTATATGTTGCTCCATTTGCGGACATATTATTGCATTATATGTAATCAAACTTACTATATATGACTGGCTTCCTGGGCTGTTAGATGAAACTGAATACTGTGTCCTCATAAATCATGAATCAATATGTCAGCAAAAAAACTTCCCTCAGTGACATACTGTAATACAGCCATGGGACAACCTTTAAATGTCACTTTATAGATGATAAAATCAACTGGAATGCACTTAATGTGAGCTGACCAAAATCACAAGCGCATGCTGAGACCTGTAACAACTGCACATTTCTGTGGGAACAGAGGAGCAACAATGAAATGGTCCAGAGACAAACCAAAGACATTTTCTATTATACCGGCAACTTCTGCTTGCACTAAATCTTTATCCTTTTCCACCCATCCCTCCGTTCTCATCCTTGACTTTGCACTCTGAAGCAGAAGAAAAACCCATTTATCGCCTACTCTATCTTCATGCGCAAATGTTAAGACTCATTAATGCTGTGGCTTTGTTGGACTTTTTTTTATTTATTTATGGCTCATTTGAAAACATTTCATTAACTAATTATGCATAACATGAAAAATCAAGTCATAATTTATCTAGCTCAAAGAGATATAACTATGATCTACCTAAGATCCCTTTTTTTTTTAACTAAGAACGAGGCATTTAGCAGGTTTATATTTATCTATTAATAGAAAGCTGACATTTATGCACTCTCTATACAGTACGAGAACGCTCTACTTGAGTGTGCACCATTCTCTCAAATCACCAAGGACACTTTCCCCGAGGGAACTGATTAGCTCTCTCTCAGTTTTAAAATATGAAATAACTTTGATAAGCAATTAAACATTGTCTGTTGTCTGTTCTCTGGCTTTGTTTTATGCCTTTCAAGTCTGTATTTTTGGATCAAATCCGCATAAACACTGCATAACAGCAGCGGTTATTGTACTGTACCTTCTAGTATGAATCTCCCTCTCAGATGTGTAAAACCCAGTGTGTGTACACAACTGTACATCACAATCGCAGGGTTATCATTATCAAATGATCATTATCAGCTCAGAAACAAAAAAAGAAAAAAGTCATGTTGTTCCAAAAAAAGCTACTGTTCTGCTGTTTTCTGTCTGTGCACTTCAAAGGATGTTTCTTCCACAAAATTTCCATAACTTTTTATCTGTAATCTGTTCCTAATGAGCGATGTATATCTAAACCATTTCTTTGTTTCTTTCTCCTAGTTAAGCACTATATTGTTGCAATATGTAGAAAAAAAAGAGGAATGGGCAGTTTTTTTCTATGACTGAAATCATCCAATTAATGGTGTCCAACCAACACAGACACACATGCTTCTACAAGCCACAGTCTGTTTGACCTATACTATATGCTCCTGCCTAACTGTATATGAGAAAAACAAATGATTATTCCACAATCCTCAACATGGGTTTTGCCTCATTTTAGTTTTACTGTTCTCACCAAGCAGATACAGTTGATAGTGTGCAGAAAACTGAGCTGACTGAAAGACACAGAGTGATATTAAATGCTCAAAACAATGAATAAGAGGAGTCGTCAAAATATGCAATACAATGCAAAAGACTTTAATAAATTTCAGAAGCGCACACATACATAAACAAAACATTTACAGTTTTCTCCACACTGGCAAATCAAAGTCAATTACAAAGATCATGTAAGGTGCATATTGTACTTCACATTGAATAAAAGTGAGGTTGTCTGTCTCCCTTACAACGACAAAAGCTCTCCCCATGTATGAGTTTTTTTTTTCTTTTCCCCATAGATCAGGCAAATCTAATCATTACACAGTGCTAGGATGCTATGTATATTTCATACTGTGGCTCCTACGCAGTAGTGAATACATTTGATACCATAATTACATGAATATACCTTCTTCAATAATAACAACCTGCCTCACAAGAAGGCAACACACATAAAATTAAAAGCTTTAAAATAGACATAGTCCGTAGAGTCATGACATATTAAGACTGGAACAAAATCAAAAGGGCTACTGGTCCATACAGTAATTTCATTTAACTATATATAGTCTCTCAGACAAGGCAAACAGCCTCTGGTCCAATCCATCTGTGCATTTCCAATTGACTAAACTGACTATGTCTATTTTACTGAGTCTAATTCCATGGTTATATGTATATGCCTTATCTATCAAAGCAGTCTTTAGCTTATCAATGAACAGGACTATTGAACAACAATGCTGCTAACCCATCAAGCCAGTTACTGGTGTATACTGTAGAAATTATTCTAGTCAAGACATACTGTACCATAATGATCCTATAGGTGTATAGAAACAGTAGAGGCAAATGATGCTCTGAACAAGAGACCAAAGAAGTAGTAAGTGCACCGTTGTGGATTTTCTGTCAAATGTTAACTTATTGCTGTTTTTAAACTGAAGCCTGGATTACCTTTTCATTTTTGTGTTCAATATTTTTCTCATTTGAAAAAAAATATTTTGTCAGTGTAAATAAGTGCACAAAGTCAAGTGATTTTTGCTTAAGTCTACCAACTCATATTAAAGACTGCCTGAGGATTATTACTATTCTTTGTTTACCATCTGGGGTCATTTTAATATGGATCTCACAGGTTAAATCACTTCCGACTTAGGAATTGAAAGCGACGCACAAAAGGTTAGGCTTAGTGCTCTTCAAATCTGCCCTACATAAACAGCTTTTGATTATAACCCCAGCAGTTAGTCTCTTGTGATTGTGGCTTAGCTCAAAGTATTAAACTTGTCCTACCATTCCTTCTAGTGTAATGGCGTGAGCATGGCGTTTAGTAACACAGTTGTAAAGAACTACAGATGTGGTCATATTGTGGGGCCATGCATGTTTCTGTTAACATTAGCCACACTCTTCACTAACAGTGGCATCAAAAGTGGGACAGAAAGAGGCGAAAATTGACAGAAAAGGTACACTGTGATGTGGGCTCAATACTAATGTAAGCCTACAGGTTGTAGACCTTGCAGCATAAATACAGTCAATAAAGTCATTAGTTCCATGAGCAAGCCCAGATAGAGCAATGTCAAATTATACAAAAATTGGAAAGTAAGAAAATAAAATGGCCACCAGGCAGTTTTGAAAACAAGGCAAAGAAATAGAATCAATAAATATAAACACCATCAACTCTGTGATAGATATACATACATACATATAAACATACTTTACAGATCTACTGACTGTATTTGACACCTATTTTACAGAGTGGGTGCTGGAGTGGGACATTTTTTTGAGGAGGGTTCAGGGCAAACAGTATCATCCTCACTGACACAGTTAAGTAATAGCATAGGACTCAATAAAGCATTTCAAACTTCCAACGGATTCACAGGAGGAGCTTTGTCAAGTTTCAGGCAGGCAACATGAAGCGTCACTCTTTTTCTGAGATTTTTTTTCCCCCCCTCCAAGTTCATCTTTTCTGTCGATTGTATGAAGAGGTGGGGTTTGAGGCTGTAGAGACAGTAAAGTACTTGTTTCACCTCTTCAGTTCTCGCCTTCCTTCTTTCCTCCCTCTGCCCCCTCTCTTTCTTTTCTCTCTTTTTCTCTCTTTAGGTAGTGGGAGCTAGAGATTGATTTTAATCCTGTGGGAGCGAGTTGTACCTGTGCCACAGAGTGTGCCATAGTGTGGTGGTTTCAGTGCCGTCTCCTGAAATATAGAGAGACAGACAGATATAGGGAGATTGTAGTTACAATATCATAGAGCTCTGAGCAGCCTAAGCTGTAGCCTTATCAGTGCGAGGCTACACTGAACACTGAATAAAAAATCTCTGAAGAGAGAGTAGAAGATAAAAAAAGCATTCTTCAAGGCACCGCTGGCAATCAAGTCATTATCTTGTCAGTTTTCCTTGAAGAATGCTACAGGTGTCACAAGTTTGTACATTTTTCCTGTACTTATCAGAGCATGCAATCTTATCCAATTATCACTCCCAATTTGTCGTTTTTGTCTCCCACCACACTAGTGCAGCACTCTTCATTTCCCCTCAAAAAAAGCCATTTGGATCAATTTAGGCCCACTCTTTCGGACCCTTGTCGGTGGGTCCTCTGATATGTACAGAATATGACATTTGCTATTCCTCAGAGAGTTAGCAACACATCTGCCAATATCTGAATCAGGAAGAATCTGAGCTGATAGTGCTTACATTAGCAAGGCACAGTGATTACAGATGTAATGACTCAACAGAAAAAAACAACAAAAAAACAAAAAA
Organism: Thunnus thynnus; assembly: GCF_963924715.1. Classification (NCBI taxonomy): domain Eukaryota; kingdom Metazoa; phylum Chordata; class Actinopteri; order Scombriformes; family Scombridae; genus Thunnus; species Thunnus thynnus. Next base: position 18,451,237 of record NC_089525.1, read on the forward strand.
ATAATGATAATAAAATAAAATAAATGCCATAAGAAGTCGCAAGGATTTAATACTGGCATCAGATTTGATTAACAAGCCTATTAGCCTTTTAAAATCATGGCTTCTACCACTGGCTATGCACCCCCCATGAGTCAGCACAAGCGCTTTGTCATCAGACCATGGGTGGCTTGTGTGACAGGCTCATACCTTCACCCACACAAATAATTTAGTACACTGCTGCCCTCGTTAACCAAGACTTTTATATTTTATTTTTGTTTGTTTTTTTAAATATAAAGATAATAGAATGAATTGCATTATAAATAGGGCATAATAACAACACGGTGGTGTGAGGAGTACTTAAACAGTATTGTATGTGTATGTGATACTACAAAAACACTATTTTGAGTCATAGGAGGTCAGTTTTCTCAAGCAGGGATCATACGTGATCTGTGGCCCCAAAATTATGGGCCAAACTAAAGAATGCCTTTTTATTCTCTGCATATTCATGGTGATGTCTGAGATCACTCAAGCAGGGTGGTACTCATTTGATCTGCCTCCGCTAAGCACATACTCTCACAAGAGCTCCTCATCACTGGAGGCAGATTGACCTCTAATATCATGGGGTAGGGGTTAAAAGAAAATGATGAGATGCGTAAAAACTGAGAAGGGAGGGGAGGGAGGAGGCTTGCATTTGCAAATATGGCTCTCGCTGTATAATGAAGCCATATGGTGGCACAAATCTGTAGTCTCTGAAGTATTTTTACAAGCTTTACTCTTTATCAGCTACATCTGTAAAGTCCCTGAAAACATTTTGGTGACCTTCAACCATAAGCATCTCCCCCTGTGTGTCCTCCCAATTGTTACTCCATGGGTGGGCTTTTTGTCTTTGCTTTATTTTCAGCTGCTTTAGGTGATTGATTGATGGGCAGTGATTTGAGAGATCACTGTAAAGGCACTAAAGCACTGTCTGTCACTTTGATGAACAAAAAGGAAAACAAGACAACCTGCCTATGATCTTTGCTTTAGGACCTCTGGTATTAGGTTTAGGCTCAAGAGAGAATAAGTAGCTGGCGGCAGCAGACCGAATGCTGCTTTTGTTTTAACAGCCACACTTGAATGGATCTCTACAAATTCTCTAATATTCTCTTTTTTCCTCAAATAAAAGCAACAACCACACTCTTCGAAGAAGTGCTGCTTTTAAAGGGGACCTTTTATGCTCATATCCAGTTCTATGTTTTCATTCTGGGACTCCACTAGAGTAGCTTTGCATGATTCACAGTTCAAAAAAGTTCCTTATTTATCTTATACCGGCCCTTTATACAGCCCTTCAGTTCAGTCCCTGTCTCTTTAAGGCACCCCTCCTGATAAGTCCACTCTGTTGTGATTGGCCAGCTTTCCAATCACGTTAAGCGGTAACTTAACATGACTCTGATACGGCCTTCCAAGGGGCAGTCGTATCAGAGTCATCTTAAGTTACTGCCGATGCAAACCCAACATTTCCTGCTTCACTGCCTCAAATTATTTACTTAAATGACTAAATAATGGGAGACTGTTATTGTGAAGAATTTACAGGAAATGAAATACATTCCTCACCAAATTAGCAGAGCTTCGTTAGTGGCGCTAGAAACTGGTCAACGCAACAACATACAAAGATATTTTGAACTATTTGTTCAGTGGATCAGTTAGAAATAATACAGGGAGGAATAGTACAAGCAGAAAAATCCACAGTGAGATATTTGATGAAGAGCTGCAGACGACCAGCACACCTCCAACAGGTAAACAACTTATTTTACTTTACCATGCTGTGTAATGGAAAAACACTCACAGCGTGCCAACTTGACTCAAGTCATGGCTTGGCGTAACTACCCCCAAACATTGGAAAAATGCCATAATGTTAGCAGAGCAGTGAACTCGCTCACTGTGCGTGGAGCAGATAACCATATAAAGGAACCCGTCAAGAGCCGATGTCGGCTTGGGCTGAAAGTAGGAAAAAAAAAAGGAAACTGAGCTGTGCTTTTTGCTCACAGGGATTACTTCTACATACGTTTACCACATTATTTGACACTTTGGCCATGTTTATTATGAACATTCAACACTGTAACATCATATATATAACTGAAAATAAGGAAAAGCATAATAGGTCCCCTTTAATTATTCACTAGTCTTTGAAAATAGATTTAGTTCAAAGAAACACAAAGATGAAACGAAGGAAATATATTACAAGAAACAAGACTGCTGGTCATCTATTGTCACATCACTTCGGATCCTGAGAATGTGACTCACCCAAGGATGGTACGTGGCATCCCTGATAATCTTTAAGGACGACTGTCTTTTTCCTTCTTTCTTATCAGCCTCATTCGAAACCTAATTACAGTGATTTTAATCATACTGTATTACGAGTGATTAACCCTTTAGTGCATTTAATTAACCTTTGCAGCCACTGATTCTCATCAGGCAAAGCTTCATGCTATTTTTTTTCCATGACACAGGTTTTAAATAAGCACACTTAAAACTAGTGGGAAATCTAATGTCTAAAGTGGGAGGCATCACTTGTCAATTGCTCAAGGGACAGAAAAATGTAGATGTATTATCAGCTTAACATCATTGAAGATATGGTTGGTGAGTAGATCCAATGAGGACAGATTTTTCTTGATAAAATTCAAATACTGGGAGTATATGTGACACCAAAATATGTGGATATTATATGCATTAAACCTAACCTCTCTTAGAGAAATGAATAAATATACCTGGGAAATGATCAGATGCAAGCATAGGCTGATGAAGATTTGGGAGGATGTTTACTAATCATATATTCATTAATTTTAAATTATTCCCACAAAAATACTCCACTCTGATCAGCAACATAAGTGAAAATCAATTTAAATCCATGATGCCTAAAATTCATGATGGATAATAATCCAGAATTGTAGAACACAGACTGAATATGTATGCATATTTCAGGGCAGTCACTACCAGCATGAGGGGAAAATCCTTCTGACAACTCGTCAGTGTGTCGTATAAACACATTATGAATTGAATCTTTGGTACCAAGGGCATGTAGTAGGCTTATGTATAATGTACCATGGCAGAGCATAGCTTTTAACCAGGGTTTTAAATAAAAGGTGGATGAAGGGAATGACTATCAACTCTGTGTGGGTGTCTTCATAAATTATCCTAAGCACAATACTTCATGGGATCAACAGTCATTTACTAAAACTATGCCATGAGGAATTTTAACACTTGCTAGATGTCACACAGAAGCATACTGGGAGCAAAAAGGCAAGAACGAACCAAGGATCTGAAAACTGGGTGCAATATGAGGCTAGGCACAAACAAAAGCAAACACCTCATCAAACAAAATCAATTATTGATGCAATATCATGAAATGTACCCAAAATTGGACGAATGGCAGATGTGATAATTATGATCAAAACAGTAACAGAAATGAAAGCCAATGCAACCAAGCAACAACCAAACCCTAAAAAATCTTAAAAGAAACAAAATGAAAAAAAAAAAAAAAGTGGTTGAAAAAGCCAGCAAAAGCAACTGGATGTTTGACACTATGACAACACACAATATGAATACAGTAAATTGCTATCCTGAGCATAGACTGATCAGCCTTGATTAATTCCATTGTGCAGGTCAAATATTAGCATGTACATACTCATACATCATGATGATAGCATTCTTTAAAGTCATCTCTAACAAAAACTATATCACATCACAGCAAACCTTTGTTGTGATGTCATTACATCAATGTGAGCCAATTCAAACAATGTACAGAATGTGTATCTACATATGCCGTTTATAACAATAATTGGGGTCATTAAAGTAGAGCATTTATGGGCTAAATGCAATGTCGGCCTGGCAGGCTTTTTATGGACTACTGCTCCCTTGGTGTTTAAGTATATTGGTCTCAAGGCTCTGCGTCACCTTGACCCCCTCCCTCGCCCCAAGCAGTACTCAGTCTTCCCCACAGCGCTCTGCTCTGGCTGTCAGCACTGAGCAAGGCCACCTCTCCTTACCTCTGATTTACATTTATTTCCCTCGCCAGCTTTTATTTATTGGGGCACTTCGCATTTGGCACATACAGTATCTCTTAGGGAATCATAAGCCCTTTGCTGTACCTTGGCATTCAAATGAGCTTCTCTCCCACAAAGCCTCACCGACACAGTTAAGACAGCACTTAATATTTTGAGGACGGAAGCCACAAAAAGTGGGATTATTTATCAAGTTGTTTTAGCACTTTTTGTGTGCGTGTGCTGTTACCTTTAGACTTTTTGCCTAAATGAATTGTGTCACTCTGGCTGCCATATTTTTTTTTTTTGCTTGGTTTGTTTAAACGTGTCAGTCAAATATATTAGCACACAGCTTCATTCGCCCTTGACCTCAAATACATCAGTAGAGTTCAGTCATTTCCACCTATCTCAGGCTCTTCTAAATCAGGTTACATTGTCACCAACCACTCACACTTAAGTTTAAAATAGCTAACCATCATAATTGCACTGCTGCAGTTAATCAAGCTTTTGAATATGAAATAAACCTGCACATGTATTTTTGTAAATGATTATGCACTTATTGTTGCTTATGAAGGAGGGTGAATACAGGAAGTACAGTGAAAGGTTTGCTGTATTAATTGTGGAAAATTATGTTTTATTCTTTCATTTTGTTGCAATTCTTGAGCATACTTATTTTCAAGTGCAAATGACATTCATGTAGACATGGTCATGGTCTGTGTGGGAAAATTCCCCGACTCCATGCTGCCACCCTCCCCCTTTCACATCACCTACCATGGGACAGCAAGGGGAGTGTGACTGGGGACTAGTGTGGGTGGGTTTAAAAAGGAAGTCATGAATTACCTGTCGGGTGGTGATTTGCCCCGCAGTCTTGAATCCCCCCTGACAGCTGCACTCTGAGACACTGTATGGGTCGGAGCTAGTCGATGAGCACTTGGAGAGTGAGTCACAGCCCACCACGAATGTGTTGTCCAAGGGGAGTTCCTGGATCACATGGTGTTTCTTTGGGGCCACTGGAGTCTCCGGTTTGATTTGAAATGTAGGCTGAGGGGACGCAGACTTGTAATGCTTGGCTAAGTCTGGGCTGTCGGGTTTGAAGGTGGTGGGCGTGGTGGCCCAGTTGTACTTCCCCATGGTTTGCTCCTCTAGCTCCACAGGGAGATCCAGTGTACCATTAACATGCTCATGGGTGGGGTCGTCAGGCTTGGATTCATCTATGGTCACAAAGTTCAGGAGGAGGTTCTTGGGGGATCGCTTCTTTCTCTTCTTCTTCTTCTTGATCTGACGGTTCTCTTGGTTGGGTGACACCCACTCACCACTCTGCTTGCCCTTCTGTACCACTTTGTGTCTGGGTGTCTGCCGGCAGCGCACCAAGGCAGTCACAAATATCACCAAGATGACAGTCATGGTCCCTGCTATGATAGCTATGACAACAATCACATATCCGTTGGCTTGAGGTGTTACCTCACTGTCCCCTATGTTACGGTCCAAGGGTGTCTCCATACTTTTTCGAAGCTGCTCTTGAATAAAGGTAGCATTTGACACAGTGTCATTGACAAACAAGTGAATAAGTGCAATAGCATGTAATGACTCAGGCTGGCCTAGATCTTTGACCTTGACGACCAGCCTATGCAGCCCCTGATCAGCTGCCACAATTTTCTCCTGCAGTGTTACGTTACCCGTTGTTTTGTCGATGGTGAAGAGACCTCGAGGGGAGACCCTAGATGTTATGATGATGCTGCTGATAATACTATACTGCAGCTCAGCATTCATACCAGTGTCATTGTCAATGGCAAACACTCTTGTGACCACAGCTCCAGGGGTGGTGGTGGTCCGCACTAGGTCATATGAGTAATTGGAGGATGGGATGACGAACACAGGGCGATTGTCGTTCACATCGACTACATTTATAGTGACCTTGGCATAGGAGGAGCTCGGAGGCTGCCCTCCATCAACTGCCTTGACCATAAATGTGTAGGAGCTTTGCTGCTCCCTATCAAAGGTGATATTGGGTTTGATCACACCGGTTTGGGGATCGATGATGAAATTATCTTTCCCGTTCAAAATGGACAAGGTTATAACAGCATTATCTCCTGCATCTGCATCCGTTACTGTGATTAAGCCCACAGTTCCATAGAGAGGCAGGTTCTCAGGCACATAGAAGTTGTACTCAGGGTGTGTGAAAGCTGGGCTGTTGTCATTAAGGTCCTGGACGATTAGCCTGACAGTGACATTGCTCTGCAGGGATGTGGAACCATTGTCCCTCGCTATGACAGTGAATGAGTACCTCTCCTGCTTCTCTCTGTCCAGTCGTTTGCCAACAGAGAGGATTCCTGACCGTCTGTCTATGTTAAACCCATCAGGCGCATCAGGGCCGAGAGTATAAATGATCTCAGCATTATGTCCACTGTCTGCATCAGTAGCGCTGATTTTTATTAACTGTGTAGAAGGGTCATTGTTCTCCGGTATGGAAAGTTGGATTTCCGGCTGGGGGAAGATGGGTGCATTGTCGTTCTCATCCTTGATTTTAATTAAAACCATAGCTGAAGTGTTCAAAGGAGGCGTCCCCCTATCCGAGGCCACTATCTTAATTGCATATTCTCGAGTCGTCTCATAATCTAGGGGGGCAGCTGTCTCTAGTAAGAATTGATCATTAAAGACGGGCTTCAACCGAAAAGGAACATCATGGTCAGTGTAGCAAGCTACTTTGCCATAAAGATCTGCATCCTTGTCAGTAACAGTAATTAGGGCTATTTTGGTGTTGAGAGGCGCATTCTCAGACAGCAGAACAGTCCCATTAACCAGGTTGATAATGTAGCGAGTGTCTATGGAGGGAACATTGTCATTAACGTCTGTTACATTAACAATCACTGTGGCTCTGGAGGGGGTGGAGCTGCCATCGCTGGCCAGAACGATGAGTTTGTGAACAGGTGTTAGTTCCCTGTCCAGCGGCTGCTTCACAGTGATCAGTCCTGTAGAGCTGTCAATGGCAAAGTGACGTTTTGTTGAGGCAGAGATCTGGTTGCTGAAGGCGAAGTGGATCTGTGCATTGGAACCAAGGTCTGCGTCCGTGGCATGAAGCTGAACAACTGATGTCCCCATGGGAGCATTCTCTGGTACTGTGACCTCCACCTCACTGTCCTTGAAGATGGGACGATTGTCATTGACATCAGAGATGGTGACTTGGAGAATGGCAGTGCTGGACTTGGGAGGGTTGCCACCGTCCTCCACTTTTATCTTCATGACAAAGGTGTCCTTCTGCTCACGATCCAGGTTCTGCTGAACGATTAGCTGCGGCCACTTGTCACCCTCAGGAGTCTCAATGATGTCTAAGCCAAACTCGCTGACACTCTGCAAAGACAAGACAAAATTTTGAGTTGCTTTCACTCACTAGTAACTAAAAAACTTTTTGAAAGGACTAACTATGAAACTATGAAAGGATTCATCCTCTTTTTCTCACAGTCATCCTTTTTACAGAATTTATTTTTCCCCTTTTATATTTTTTGTTTGTCTGTTTATTTGTTTATTCTCCTTATTTAATGCATGTGTGTAAGGGTGTCATATGTTGTGCCAATTCTGAGGTCATCTCGCAAACTTGACAGACTTATTAATACCATAATGAATAAGAATATCAGATTTTCACTTGGGTAATAACACAGAATGTTACAGTACACATTGCTACAGAGATAAAGAACGTCTGAGATGTACTTGATCTTGTATTTAAGAGTGTACATTTTTCAGTTGTCTTAGAAAGCCAGAATAGGTTGTTGAGGTATTTCCTTAGGTTACTCAGGTTCATTTTTAGCCCTTCTTTGGATCAGGCTTTTAGGGAGTGATGAATGTCAAGAGCAAATTAAACAGCCTGGGACATTCTTAAACAAGGCAGCTGGTTCTTGGCTCTGCTCTGCTCATCTCAGTTGGGTACCCGTAAATCAAAAGCATTTTCAAACATGCTAATCATCAGCTCATTTCAAAGTTTTATTCATTTCTCTTATACGCTATACAATACATACTCCAGAAACAGAAAATGTCATTTAATTAATCCTTTTAAAAATGTGACCAATCATTGCAGTAAATCAAGTCCCAACATCCTTCCTTGCGACCACTACTTGAAAGGATCCTTTTACCTCCTCATCATATTTATTCTGTCTTCACTAAAATTAGATTTCATTCTACTTTCCTTTCTTGTGTCAAGTTAGAATAGAGCAGGCAGTCTTGCAAGACTTGATCACCATAGATTAAGAAAAGGGGAGTGAAAAATTCTGCATATTAGGAAGGGTTTTTGCTCAAGAAGGGCTAAATCAAGGCAAGAATAGAGCCGGAGGAAAATGAAAACAAATGCATAAGTAATCCCCATGAGAAACTGAAGGAACTGGCACTGGCTGTTAAGAGTAATTGCCTTCCACCCAAAAAATGAGCACTAATATTTACAGTTTCAAATGGAGTATGGTATGGATCCATACACAATTCCAAATTAGAATAGAGAGGAAGGATAGGAAGGAAGAGAGAGGGAGAGACAGAGAGAAAAGTGACAGAATAAGAGAGGAAGAGAGAGGAGTAGCGGGGAGGAAATAAGAAGATCAAGCCCATGAATGAGCTGCATGCACATTATGAAACAAAGAAGCCCTTTGAAGCTCTTTCAGTCAGTAGCAGTTTCATGGTAAAACAAGAAAAAGCATCCTCTTTAAAGAGATAAGCTTCATGCTGCACATAATGTTGGAAGAGATTACTCTGTCTAGGCACAGCTATCAAATGAGATTAAGATATATACATTCTCCTTGTTCAAGGAAGGAACATTTCAACCAAATTGTGAGCACAAGTAGGTTTTAAAATCTAGAACCGTCCTTGTGCCAACATAGCGTTGTAGCCGACACAAGGAAACGTGCAGCTGCAGCATGTAAATTATTGTGTACTCTGAAAATTGCTTGCCGAGGGAATGTTGTCAACATATCAGTGATTGACAGAACTACTTAAAACAGCCAACACTGCAGCAATGATCTTTCAGACCTTATTTTGTGATCCTTCTGGCAACCAAAAGTCATACAGGGATAAGTAGACATGGCATATAAAACTATGTGTGGAAATGTAGAGAAGCTGCCTTATGGATAAACTGTGCTGATTCTTTATGCACATTGCAGAACTATTTCTGGCATAACTGAAAGGTCCAGGACAGCATTCTGAGGGCTCTATTGCTAAGCACTGCTCCATCCACACAGAGCTCCTCAATCCTCAGTTGTTTGAATAGTTCACAGATACAGCACAGTAGCTGAGTATCTGCACACTGATATTTGGCAAAGCTTGATGTTAATAGTAGGATGTTGAGTTAGGATGTGTCAAAGGGAATGCTGCATAATGATTTATGAGCCAGCATTTCCTCTATGCTTTTGTCTTGGTTTCACACAATTTTACAACTGACAAGACAGCACTCAGCGCATTTCAATAAGTTGAAGAGAGCTATCTCTCAGGCTGTGCATCCTCCTGAATGCAAAATTAGTCTGGTGGATTGTGATAAGATCTAGGGCAGGCTAAGAAAAGGCCAAATACTAGCATGAATCACTCACTGGAAACCCTAAGGCTGAGCAAGAGGGACAAAGCTTTCTAAACGGCTAAGTGTGCACGTTATACTATGCCTCACTCTTTCTCCACACATACACTGTACAGGTGCCTGTCTCCTTGAACTTTGATGACTTGCCATTCATTCCACATTTCAGGGCCACAGGTCTCTACAGTGATAAGAGAGGAATCAGGACACTGTATACTGTATGTGGCATGTGTGCGGTACACAATGTCATCAGAGTTGACTAATTTAAATGAAAATGATTGAGAGACACTGACAGAAGCAGAGGTGGGTGATGATGAGGGAAGGATGACTCTGAATGCCATTCTGCAGACATTGCCTCAGATTATCAGTGGATGCATCTTTCAGTCAAGTTGATGACCTTATTAAAACTCAGAGGAGACTGAGATTGGGCTGTGAATATATCAGGAGGACTCTAGTCACGGTGATGGCCATGGATGGGGCTAACTGGGGAGGGCTATTCATCACAAGCTATAGCACCTCTTTATAATGCTGATAGAAACTCACTCTCTCTTTGTCTTCCTCTCTCATTCCTCCCTCATTCTTTCTCTCCATCCCTCATCCACATTTGCCCCTGGCCATGATCTCATGCATATAATTAAGACAAAAGAAGCTTGGAAATGTTTGTCTCTTTTTGTCAACCCCTAGAAGAGGATAATGTGTCAAAATAAGATGCTAATGAAAACTGGAAATTCTTGACAGTGAGCTCTCTGCCCAAAACTCCTTTTCACTGCCTATAGGCAGCATGCAATGCATTAATCAAAATTTTCTTGCTACTTGGGAATGGAGCTTGAATAAATTTTGCATCTTCAAATGCAAAGCTAGATTCAGTTTGCAAATGAAATTATTCGAGCTCAGACTTGGAGTACCAGCAAAAAAACCACTCCATCCACTTAAATATCTTAGGTATATTTCAGATAGACATGTAGCAACCAAGTAGATAGAAAAATACCCCAGGAAAAACCTAGGTAGGAGGCAAAAGGTGAAGTCCAAGAGCCCTCCAGATTGCCCAACCAAAATACAGACATCCACTTCATCATCCTGTTTATCAGTGAGGCATAGTCTAGCAGCACATTGATCTACACGGAATGACTTGAACAAGACGCCCACTTTAAATGTGTCTGAAGATGTTGACACAGATGCAACTTGGATTAATGTAGTGTGTGATGCTGCAAAATCATACATGACTGGGATAACTAAAGAGGCCGATGTGTGTGAAAAGCCAAAATTCTAAGCAAAACCAACAGCAGAATCTCCTTTAGTCTTAAGTATGTTTCTGTGTGGGCTTTGAGTTATCCTGTGAATATGTAAAGTGATAGAATCTGCTTTCATGGGGGATCCTCCTCCATCCATGCATGTGATTGCTTTTTCTGACCTTGACCATTTCTTAGGACGCCTTTTCTGCAGTTCAGGTGACGTAACACACCACTGCACTACACTGATGACAGAGTTTCACTCAAAGTGTGATTATCAACCATTATGTGTGATGCTGGAGCACTGTGTAGAATGAAATTACCCATTGCCCCTCTTTGCTTTGGAAAAGGACAAAGTTATACAAAAAGAGGCTACCATGTTTCTTTCATTTGTGTTGACAACTAGACAACTAAGGCATGCTACATGTGCAGTGGCAGACCATTGAGTGTGTCTCACTGTGATACACAATGGTTGCAATTTCAGCATCGTGCCCTGCACAACACAAGAAAACTGGGCAAACTATCATTCTGGGGGAGCTTCTGAGACAAATCTCACAGGACCATACAAAGATAGTCCAAGGGTGGCTTAACGGCTAAGAGCTATTCTAGGAAATGCTTGCACATTCCTTCCCCACTAAACCCTTGGCTTTCTCCTGCACTCCTGAAATAAAAAATACCAAAGGTTGAAAATGTCTCTGGCTCCTTTAATGCTTCTCCCTGAGTTTTACTCATATGGAACCTGGAACACAAGGAAATTAATCTTGAGTACAATGAGAATATAATGAGAAGAACTAAATCAGGGACGCAGTGCCAAGGATGCTGTAAGAAGAATTTCCTGCAAAAGATAATACAACTGCAGCCTAGGCAAGGGTTTTAGAAAGCTTTATATTGTGAAAAGGGCAAAGAAAATGATTGCAGATGATCATTATAATGAGCAGAACATTTGCTTGGTGATTTTCCAGGCATGAACAATTCAGGACATTGCGCTGGAGAGGCCTTGGCAGTAGGGAGACTCTTTAAAAATGCAAATTGGTATTCAAGGCAGACACGGACAGCAACGATTCTGTTCATTCCAACCCAGTGTTAACTTCATCTAAGACTCCAAGATGGACTTGTCATTTCTGTCTCGCAATGTGCTCTCAAATCCAGTAACCTTTCTTTATTTATAATGTTTAGGCTTTTCTCCAGAGTGCTTGCATCTCCCTCTTTAATTACACTTCATTTGTAAGAGCTCATGTCATCTCCAATATTCATCTATCCACAAAGCATAGAGTGTTGTCTAGACTATAAATGAAGAATGCATGATATTATCCTACTTTTCTGGATTTAGGGCTGACTCCATTAAGCAACGGAGAATATTGCACTGCAGTATAATAGCGCATCAATTAGATGATGAAGAAAAGCTTTGCCTAGTTCTGCATGAGACACCTATTAGCATAATACAGTACATTCGTTCTCACTTGCTTTACTATGTTCAGCACATGTAACCTGTTGCAGGAAATTGGACATGCCTTATATGCTGTGTCTGCAATTTCTACTGCATGTTCTCTGATATTACTATACATGGTGAGAACCTCCCTTTCTTCACAGCCTACGCTCATAATGAAATAAAGCACAGGGAAGTATTAATGGCTGGTATAAAACATTGTAGGCTTCATGACATATTCCACTTTATGAAAAAGTAGGTCATATTTTCAACGTAGAGGCAAAATTAATTTCCTATATGGAAATACACCACAGCCCTATAGCACTATACTGTAGCAAGTTTACAGAGGCGGGTATAAGAGCGGAAATCAAAATCATATTGCATGAAGACCAAAAAACAGGGAAAGAAAAATAATGTAAAGATTCACCGATTTAAAAAGTCTCTAATAAGACCCAATGCATCAAAGATAGCAACCCCCATCCAGACAGGTGGCCTGCTGCAGGCCTATCAGTGAGTCAGAGCTTCATCAATAATGCGTTTGCTGACTAATATACTGCCTGCGCTGGAGACAGTCGACCATTGAGTTATTTGAAAAGAAAATTCATTACTTCCTAATACTTCCCATTTCATCTCAATGTAATTGTTTCTCCAAGACAGATTGTTACAATGGTCTTTAGTTTATCAAATGTATTGTAATTGTTCTTTGCTTGGATTTTCAAAAGAACAATTTATTCTACTAAAAGCTATTTATTCTATTAAGTCCATCAGGAAAACCAGTAATTTCTAGACTGTTCCAGTATTATAAGGCTTTGGGCACGTATCTTTCACTATCAATATCTTTCACTCATTCACCATTTAACTAAATTAATTTGTACAAGATGGCTTTTAGTTTAGAGATGAGATTGTCGACATACCGTAATAGCCTCCATCAACTTCAATTTTAGTGAAGTGACTCTTTATAAGTATTTGTACTTAGGAATTCAGCTCCAGGTACTTGGGTGCTTTTAATTATCATTTAACTAATTTATAGAACAGGGGGTATATATCAAATTAAGATATATAGGGAACTTGATTGGCATATACTCAGAAACTATAAACAAATGCGTTACCTCCCATGGTGATTTAGAAAAAAAGGTTTTTTAAATATATGTAGTCACATATGTCACATTTACAAATTAACCAAGGTTCCAACTAACAAACCTTTAGAATGGTTATCGTAACTACATTTGTGTTGTACACCAAGACTGCTAACAGTAGACAACCCCCCCCCCACACACACACACACACATACACCAAACCATGCATCTTCTATCAAATTAAGATAACTGAGGCCACCCTAAACATTAAAAAAATCCCCATTCATTTTCATTTTGTATGTGTGAGAGATTAAACAGGAGTGATCCTCACCTTGACTAGTTCATAATGTTGGATCCCATTGATCCCTACATCAGGGTCAAATGCTGAGGGCACCGGGTATCGGGTGTTGATGGCTGTGTTCTCTGGGATGGAGATGTTTATTACAGTGGACTGGAAAAGGGGTGCGTTGTCATTCACATCCTCTATCAGGAAGCGGATCTTGACCAATCGGAATATCTCATCGGGCAGCACGGCCACCTCAATCTCATAGTAGCAGCGTTTCTCAGCGAAGACACCTGAGCACAGCTTCTCCCGATCGATTCTGTGATTGGTGGTAAAGATCTCCCCCGTGTTGGCCTCCACCCTCACCAAAGGCACGTCACCTGTCTTGTACACAGGCTTGAACTGCAGCGGCGAGGATAGCCTAATGTTGGGGTCTAGGTTGAGGTCCACATCCTTGCGCAGGTTCCCAATGCGGACGTTCTCTGGCTGCTCCTCTTTCACCGTGTAGTCCTTCTCCTGGGCCAGGCATAGCAAGACCACGCAGGTGAGCAAGACCACCAGCACATGAGCCTGACTTGCTAAGTCCATACTCAAGAGTGGATGGAGCTTCACCTCTACAGCAGCAATTCTGTCACAAGAGAGGGAGACAGAGAAAAAAAAGAGAAAAGAGAAAGACAGAACACACAATGTCAATCGACAAAATTACATGGCATTCAAGTTCTGCTGTAATTAGTACTATTTTCCCTCACGGAGAGTTTTCAACTTGACCTATTCATCCTAACTAGTTATGAGCCCACATCCTTCCCATGTCTTTGAGAGCAAATTAATCGCAGTTTTACACAATTAACCTTTGATGACTTCCACTGAGTAAGCGGACACGTAAAGGTTAGTAGTTCACGTATTCCATCAATCCATTTCATCACTGTAATGAACCATTTCATATTTGTATTGAGAAGTATGAAATCAGTTGAATTCACTGTTGCGATAAAATAGTTTGCTTTGAAAGCTTGTTCACAAACTGCTGTGCACGGCACAGAGGAAAACTTAATTTCATATTTGAGTCAATGCGAGACAACATGGTGCAGTGGTATCTTCATAAACTGCACCTCACATCCAGACTTCAACTGATTGGGAAGCAGCAGAACTGAGCCTTAAGCATTGGTGTTTGCATGCATGAACACACACATACTTGCAGTTGTACCGCTTGACAGCAGCTTTTAATGGAGAGCCTCATTTGCTCTGAATGTAAACAATTGAGCTCTCAAATATTTCATGAACGCCCATGTGTGTAAACATGCACAGTATGATAAGAGCACTGTTTAGAGTAACTGTGGTGGAAGGAGACAACAATACAAAATTATTTATTGTGGGAGCTGCCATCAGTCAAATTAGAGAAATTTAATCATATGTCATTACATCCTGATGGATGTGTGTTCTCCAACATCAAATTTAAACAGCATGCAGTTTACTGTTTGTACTGAATGATGCCTATGATAAAACCCTTAACAGAAAATAAAGTGAAATGGGTTTATAATCACTGAGCATTATTCACTGCTCAGTTTTCTGGAGTTGGGTGCCAATTCATTTGATGCTGCAATTGCACAACATCTTTAACTGTTTTATATGTTCAAAAACTTGCCAAAGGGCAAGAACTCCATTTGCCAAAACTGAAGTAGGTCATTGGAAGTCATACTCTGCAAAGACTTCACTGTCAGTATAAGCTAGCATGAAATATTGACTGCTTTACACCCGTTAGTTAGTAGGTTTCCTCACCAGTTATCCAGGTAGTTATTTGATGTAGTTTGCTAGCTCATATTTTGACTAAATCATTAATTTAATCCACTCTCAGAAATCCTTTAAAGCTAAAAGTAAATTCCATCTCTTCTACCATAATGACACTGGTCTCCATACATGCTTGGATGACGAGGCTTTTTGACATTATGGTGGTGGTAATTCAGTGTAATTATTACTGTATATCTGTGCTCAGTTGATTTTATTGAAACAGCAAGAAAATTACATTACTGGTCTTTAAATTGTTCTCAGCGCGCAATGACGTATCACGGTAAAGCCACCAATGCACAGCTGTTTACTTCTTATGATAATAACTGACCCCCCATGTGTATTCCAGTGCAATATATTTAATAACTAATATAATTTGATTTCATAGTCCACAGTGTGTTTAGGTCAACCAACCCCCTGAGTGTTTATTAACCTCATAAGATTTTCCTCAAGACATTGGTTTGTATTCATAAGGCTGCTGCCTTGAAATCAAACGTCCATTTCCTTCAAATGTGGCAAAAGTGTATGACAGCCATCACACAAACGATGTACAGCTGGTGCTGAAAAGGCATACATACCTGCAGTAACAAGGGACCACAAATAGCTCTTTGGGAACCGCAATATCCCCTGCTTTATGAAATTTCCATCCATTTACATGAGTCAAACAATATCCTGTAGAAAAGGTATGACTACCTAAACTGCACTACAGGGGTCCTCTAAATTGGCAAGGCAACAGCGTTCATAGCCATTGAAGCTCTCGGCCTACTGACAAAGGGGAATTGATTAAAAATAAGAATTTAATTAAGCTAGTTTTGAATCAGCAACAATTGCAAGGCATTCATGCAGCCTGTAAAGACAGATTTCTTTTCACACATTTCATAAAGCAGTCACATGAGACTCATTAAAGAGCAGTTGGACAGAAATAACATGGCTGACATGGATCATAGGGTTATTCATTCTACACATATAGCACAGGCAATGCTGTACTGTCATGTCAAAATATTGATGAGATATATCCCATTAGGGTCTGTGACACACTTTACTTTGAAGTGTGCATCTTTTTTAGAGTGAGCAGCGATTGCTTTACTGTGATGATCGCCAAGCAGTCCAAGGCTGAGCTCGCACAACGCATAATGAAGTTTAAATTACATCCTTAAATGGGATGTGATTCACTGAAGTGAAAAAACAGAAAAGATCAAAGCATGATCTAGATTTCGTCTCTCTTGTAAGTGACAATAATGTTCTGCAGGATGAAGGGGTGTAGTATGTTTTTTGACTTAGAGTGCATGCAAGAGTACAAATGTAGTAACAGAAAGGACACCCTGGCAATGCTAATATGATGTTAGGAAACTACATTTTACTAGAAATATAGGAGTACATATGTGCTCGATATATACATACATACATACATATACATACATACATATACATATATACATATACATATATATATATATATATATATATATATATATATATATATATATATATATATATATATATATATATATATATATATATATATATATATATATATATATATATGTATATATATATATATATATATATATATATATATATATATCAATAAATTATGGCCAACTTGTTTAGTCTTTCAACACTAGTCACTAATGCATGCTCCTTTCTCTTAACTGTGATTTTCCTACATTTGCGCGGCTTTTCACTTGTCACAACTCTTTATAAACCTGTCCATGAGGGATAGGCTAGGTGAGAGAAGGAATTGTGCTGGAGGGAAAAAAAGTAAGAGGGAGGGAGAAAGAAATTCTAGGTGTCAGTCAGAGTGTCTCCTTTGCTTACATTTCACTAGTCTCCTGAAATGCTATTTTGAGCCCCAGACAGCAGGTTGAATCCAGTAGGCAAACTCAAGCCTCCCTCTTGGGAGACACAGAGTGAAGAGGAGCAGGCCTGCCCTGGATCACTTTACACGACAGTGTGATGGACAGGCCTTCCTGGTGTTTGTATCCACTGAAGGTAGCAGCGAGAAGGGAGACATACAGCTACTGTCACCCCCTACATTCACCCCTAAAGATACCCCCAACTATAAACTTTAGTGTGGTTAGTCTGAGGCTGGGACTCAAGACATTTGGAGTCCTTTAACTGTCAAATAGGTTTTCACCACTGTTGTATCTATCAATATTGTCTGTGGATCCAAAGAGATTTTCAAAAGAGGGTATTAAGTAATACTTTTGATTGTCTTGGGCTTTTTCTCTTTTAAGAGCTTTAAGGATCGCTGACAGCCTGACAGACCAGGTTTCTGTCAAGATCAATCAGTTCTTTTTCAGTCCACACAGCCAGAACAATTCTCCTTACACGGTGAAGGAATAAAAGTTGTTTTCTCTTGGGAAACTTCAACAATGACTACATTACCTAAAGTCGTGCTTGAAAGCGAGAAAGTGCAAGAAAGCAATGTTTGACATAAGTGGCCACATTGACAATGTTAATAATAGATTTAATACTGACAAAAGATGTATATTCAAGTTCAAATATCACTGGGATTTTCACATTACACTTTATTTTATGAATGAAAAAAGAAATAGAAGACATATCAAAATTCTGACACATAATTTGTAGCACAATGTTTGCATAAAGTCTGGCAGTGCTGTTTGGCTGAATATCCCCGTGGCTCTTCACATTTCAATCAGTTTTTTGATTTCTTAGATGGACTTAGATTATGAAGAGCTGTACTTGGGCGATTAAATGGTCGCTGGGTAATATTTCTTACCCTCTGCATTAACAAAATGACTAACTAATTCACAATGTTGTAATCATGGACCTCAAGAGGGCAGTCTATACATGCAAAGGTAATCGTAATGCTAAATGTAAGTGTGATCATTTCGCTGTGGCTTTGTGTCATCATCAATGTTAACCCGGACTTTAAAATCCAACATTCATCAAATGAAAATGAGGGAAAAAACCTTGAATTATGGACAAGTGAATTAATTGTCAGATAAACCATTCAATTAATTAAATCAAAGTCAGAACATTTTAAACTGTAGTCTGGAGCCACTAATATTAAGAATAATTGCTAAAATAGGTTTTTCTTTTTTATTAATAGTTGAAAAACTATGTCACAACATATTAGACATTTTGCATATGTCACAGTGGCCATATCTCAAAACAAAATAGTGCTGCAGACACGATCATGGATTCTGAAATAGTCATATTCAATATAGTTCCCTTTGTGGGAAGTTAAAAGGACTATTGAAATAGTCCTATATATAAACCTATATGGTGAATATCAGAAAACTATGCAAGAGAAGATCTAAAATGTTTGGTGTAAATGACGGACAAACTCTTCATTGACCAGAGTTTTTATAAAGACTATTTGATTGCTAAAAAATTCATTTTTAAGGGTATTGAATGTGTTTAAGTGGAGAAACCAAACGTGCTGTAGGATGAACTTGAAAAGCAAAACAAAAAAACAGCATCATTGACACCTAGAAGGCATCTCTGAGACAACAGGTTAGTTTTGTCCAGGATACATAGTTTCCTTACAAGTTCATGACTTTCAAAATCTGCAGTCAATATTTAGTTGAATTTATCAGAAGCCTAAGAAGTAACTGGAGATATACTGTTGCAACAAACAGTATCGCAAAGTATCGCCAATTGCTCTGTACCTACGGGTTTATTTGAAGTATGGATGCGCATTAATATACTGTTTTACTGCTATTTTCAAATTAAATACAAAACTTAGGCTGCTTCCATTTACTCACTGACTCTTCTTTTAATATAAATGCCTCCACCTACATTCAAAATATGCTGCTCACCTTGGGAAGGTTCACATTACCATTTGATTTAATTCTCCAGCAAATATTGAGTTCAGTAGGCCTTGTGGGGGTCTTTTAAAAACGGGCCCAATAATAATAATAATCTATTGCATATTGAGCAGGTATAACATATTGGGTATCCAAACAACCAACTGTGGCGGTTAATCTCCAGGCCAACGGGGAATTACATCGTGCCGACCTGTTATTCCTAAAGGCAAACATTACATATTTATTTATTTTTTCCTAGAGTCTGAGCGTGAACAGACTGATGGCCCCCGAGGTTATGGTCTGTGACAGCTGAACCGCTTGACCACGAGTGCGCTGTTGCCGCGCACCCACGCACCGAGTTTAGCGGCCAAGCTGCTGGGAAACACAGCACTGAAAAGTCCCCGCAGTTGGATGCTGTTAGAAAAGTAGGCCTATCTGTTTAGCGATCAGTAGTGAACAAGACTGAATAACGCCCGAAGTCGTGACCAACCGCACACCGCACATTCATAATGCGACAACTCAGCTTACATTATCCACGATGTGCCGTGTCCATGAACAATTTCTATTTACATAAGGTGCACGGGGACGCCTGTTATATCTTTGGAACAGCTCTAGGAAAACCCACGGAACATCAACATGTCCCACTATCGCAACACAGTGATTTATCCAAGTGCCTCGCAGACCATCACTAAATTTTCACCCGGCTTATGTTGCTCTCAGTGACTGTAAATACAGCGAAGGTCCTCGCCGGTGCTGGGACATCAATTTGATTTTATACGGACCACATAAATTGGACTGCTGGGCGCTCTCCAGTATTTCTGAATGCGCTCAGGAGATACACCAGTCATGTGCTTGCATATGCACATAGACCACTAAAGTGAAACACATTTTGATCACAACAGTAAAGTCAATGTAAAGAGCAAAGCTTACCCTTTCCACTCGAATAGGATGAAAAATCAACCGCGAGTACCGTCGCGTAGAGACATCACTGATTTACAAAAAAAGAAGTGCCATGAATTAAATTGAAGTGGGGGAAAGGGGGAGAAAGGATCCTCATCAGAAGCGGCAGCAAAATGCAATGCAAATAGAAAAAAAATGTTATCCACTACAAAAACTTATCCATGCGCTAAAACAACTGTGGTCCTCATGTGCAAGAGAAAAAAAACACGCACACGTCAACTTTGTTTGAAAAGGACGCTGTAATTCCTCTTCGGATGTCTTGGGTTCGCAATCCCACGGGCGGAGATACGCATTGATCCAAGCTTGTTTTACATAAACTTTGTATCCCTAGCCTACGTTTGCCTTGAAATTCCTACTTTATTCTACCAGCAGTGAAAATCGCTGGTACCAAACGGACACGTGTGCGTTAAAACGCTTCTTGACCCGCGCGTAAAACTTCAATCCAAAGACGCAAAAAATGGACTTCTGATGGAAAACTGAAAGCTTACACCTAATTAATTTTATAACCACTTGTTTAGACTGATTAGAGGTTGTGCACGCTCCCTAAAAACTCTAAAAGGAGGGATGCAGAAAGCGCCTCGCCCCCCCAAATGGAGTTGGATCAAAGTGTGCCTCAGTGCAGCATCACTTACAGGAGCCCTGATAGGCGGTTCACCGTATCTGTCTGCTAAGCTGTAGATGTCTCAGTAGTATTGTATGAACTCAGTTCCTCAATACTGCCCACCTCTCTCCTTCTCGCTCTCCCTCCGACTGACATCATGGTGGAAGGAGGAGCCAGCCGCAGATTTAAGAGCCCCGGTCCTCTTAAAGCCGCACTGCGTTGGAGAGATGCTTGCACTGAGATGTAGGTGGATGGCGGGGTATGTGTGGACCACAGATGCCTCTGCTGTTTGCAGTAGCCACACTGATCCAGAAAATCCGCCTGAAAGCAAGAGGGGGGCACTGTTCACTTTTATACTGAGCCTTGTTTCGGCTTTTCATTTCTAATGGAGGTCTACTGTATCATCAGCACCTCTGAATAATGATGAGGTTCAAATTCTTTTCAGACATTCCCGAGAGTGTCAACAGGCCATGGCAAAGCTCTTATCAGGGATGAGAAGAGAAATTAGCCTGATAATGGGTTTGTTCACAGTTTCCATAGTTTCCATGTATAAAATGGTATCAGCTAATTTCTGTGGTGTAGGAGCCTATCACAGTTCAGCTTATTACCATCAGCACATCGAACACTTTAAATGATAGAAATGATAAAATAGCAACAAGGGGTTAGGTGAAAATTGAAGGAAATTTTCATCGTATTAAAATTGACAAGGCAACTCAAATACCTCATTAAAATGAAACTGAACTGTGAATCAGAAAGTCAGTATCAGCAAAGTGCTAACAATTGTAAAACAGTACTGGCCAATAAAACCTATTTAATTCAATCATCAAAAAAATCTCATTGCAGCTGCAGGGCACAAGTCAAACAGACACCAATCAAACATATTGATCTGCTTAAATATTGCTGATCATGAATCATCAAGTTGAGACTTTCTGGCTGTGGTAAACTGAATGGGTGTTCAGTCCCCAAATACCATAAAGTAGATTTTAACAGGTCCTTTTATGGAGGGGTCATAAAGGGTTATGGTCACACAAAGGTCACCATCATCACCACCACCAGGTTACAGCCGATTACCCTTGTCCCTCTGACATCACCGCATACAACAAATGGCCGTAACTTTGCATTTTAATAAGTTTAGCCTCTGGCAAAGGTTCATAAACAGCAGTCTTCACCTGTTCATCATTCCCCTCCAAATTATTTCATGTCACACTAATCATCCCTGAGGACAGTGGGGCAAGGATTGAGCCAGATTATGTTTTCTGTTTTGTCAAAATAAATTGTTTTTAGTCTGAAGTCTACTGCTAAAAAAATTACAGGGGCAGTTTTTAGACCACTAGAAAAACACTTATCTCACACGTTCCAGTAAGAAAACAAAGCACACTGAGTTTTCTTAATTATACTGCTTGTCTATGAGGATTTCTTAAAAAATATATATATAAGCAATGCAAATTAAAAGCCATAAAGCAATATTATGAGGCACACGCATATTTGTTCATGCATGATGCATATGGCTATTTTGATACTTTAATAATGAACTTCCAGGGGAAACTTTTGGCATGTCTACTAAATTGAGTGAATTGCCAAAAGGTCTAATACACACGCAGAGTAAAATTTCATATAATCAATAGAGAGTAATAATTCATCAACTTGAAATATAGTTATTTACATGTGAAAAACTTGTCTGGTGCTTGTTTACACTTGATTGATCATTCATAGAAAATCAACAATCCTCAGTTATAATATTGTAGCAGTTTAACCAAAGTACAAGATTAGTGTAAAGGTCCGCTCCCTGATTGTTTTTTTTTCCACAGATTTCTGTTATAGTGCAAAGTAACCAGCGGCAAAGTCTAAAAATTTTCCCCAGCCCTTTGCTGTTGTTGCCAAAGTTAGCACAGTTCAGGGTTGAGTTTCAGTACATCAATACTAAGATGGGAAATTTGGGGATTCAGAGGCACTGTTGTGTGCTGTAATGAAATCAGGTAATGTACCACTACTGTTTGAGTCATTTGTTGCAACACAAATCAAAATAGTTCTCTGGAATCAATTGGAGATATGTAGAACACCAAGGCTTGCTTTTGTTTTTTAAAGATATGATCAAATAGACCTTTCCCTCAACATAGCCTTTAATCATGCTTGCTGTTGGCCTCCCACTGAATCCATGACTTGTTATGCACACATGTAAAAGAAATAATTGGAGGAAAGAGTATACACACTAATATATCTTATCAGTCAGGCACAGCTGGGCAAGGGATGGGTAAAAGAAGAGGGTACAGGCTAAATTGCAAGGTCACCGTGCATTAACATTCAGAGGTTTTGTGAAAAGACTGATTATTTGCATACTATGCTTGATTCAACGCCTTTCTGTGGTTTTGTATTATCCTTTCAGCTTAAACAGCATAACTTGTCCAAAGAGAGCACAGGGCAGTTGCTGCTGTACCACCGCCTTTGTTCATTACTCTTTTTGCCATGGATTTTTTTTCTAAAATACATTTGGGCCTAAATTGTTAATATTGGATCTCTCCAACAGAAAAAAAAAGATGAACACCGTTCCCCACAGCTTGTCACTCAGCTCACTAACAAAGACTCATACCTTTTATACGGTATAAGAATAGTTTATTTGGTTTGGCAAGAGGATTTGGGAAGGGTTGGATTGGGTTGTGTACGTTGGGACAATTGGGGGTCGAGGAGAGGGATGAAAGGGGTCAAGTGCGAGGAAATGAATGGGGGTTGTGAAGCATCTGGAACGTCAAGGAACCCAGAGAGCAAGATACTGGTTAGCTTCAAATAACAAGGCAAGAGCGGGCTCTTTGGAGAATTGTGAGGGTGTGGTGTGAGATTCCTTGTCTGAATGCTTTGGATGGGTTTGAAAGGACTTGGATATGAATTTAGGTGGAAGAGAAATAGAGAGAGGCTGAGCTGGTCAGTCTTGCTTTGTGTGAGATTAAATATGGGGGTGTCTGAGGAGCAGTTTGATAAAGAAGGTAATGCCGTTGATGTACACCTGGATGGAGGATGTTCTCATTTGAGAACTGAATGGGCATAAGTGATATGAACCTTAGTGCTGCTCTACCCTGGGTAGTGTGATGTTGGTTTCAGGAGCAACACTATTTAGGTTGATACAGATACTGAGTAGTCTGCTTCAACCATGACATCACTAGTGCGAATGATGGCCTTCATAGTGTTTACTGCGAAAAAGGGGCCGGAGAAGTTGAAGGAGCTATATTAGCTGTGGCTGGAGGAGGCGAAAAGAAAGGGATGCTGGGATGGAGGGATGCATCTGTGGAGTGCAGCCTGCGGACACGGGGATGAAAGAAATTAAGAAAATGCACAAGACAAATCAGATAGAGAGGGAGCAGGCACGGGTGAGGGATGGGGGAAGGAGGGGAACAGAGATAGGCCAGTGGGAAACTGCCAAGGTTCGGTGGAGGGAGCAGCATGGCAAGGGTGGCATTGGGTGGTGAAGGAGGATTTGAGCGGCTGACCAGAGGAGTGATGAAAGTAGAGTCTCCGTAGAGTTGGACAAGTTTGGCTTTATAATCGTTTTGGAGGAATGGGGTGTCCTATTCCCTGAAAGCATATTGGAATTGAGCGAGCATCCCGCTGGAGATGTTGATTGTGCGAGGAGGACCCATGTCCAGGACCTGTAAGTCAGCTATTGAGTGGATGCATGTGGAGTGTCTGGCTCCCAGTTGACCAGCAGTGCCCCATCTGGAGAAGTGGCTTTCCTCCAAGGAGTGGCAGTGATAACAGCCTCTGTATGGATGTGGAGGTGAAGGAGGTATCTCGTTGGTAATTCTGGACTGATAGATATGGACGGTATTTTGCCGAGGGATGTTGATCACGGAGCACAGGCATTATGGCTGTGGCTGGCTGCAGGGATCAGGAGGCAGCAACAGATTGATCATCAAACTGTCTGAACGATTGAGAACCACTTTGTCGTCAATGGTTAAGGTAAGCAAAAAAAAAAAAGACTCCAACTTGATAGCGGTAGGTCTGAAAACGAATGTGAGAACTGACACTAACATGAGATAACGGGGTTAAACACACCTATATAGGTATGCACAGGTGATTGAATTAGCAAGAGAGACGCGTGGTTTTGTTCTTGAACCTTGGTTATGATAACTTCATAAAGACAGCAGTGCAAATGTGTCCAACTAATATTCTGTAGCAATACAACAGACATTTTTGAAGAGTTGGAGACATACTGACAAAACATTTTTTTTATCTATACAGGCTGGGTCTGTATCCATGGCAACTTTGAAGAACCACTGAGATTTACCACAATAAGTTGAAACTATCTCTATTGCCTCATGTCTTTCTGTCTGTTTCTTTCTCTCCCACTTTCTCAAGGATCTCTGGAGAAAGGGAAAGATCTGAAAAAGATGGAGTGAACAGAGTGAGGACAATTCAATATTTGCTTTTACCTTATTGGCAACAGAGGTAGAATTTCAGAGAAATGGCCTAGGAACCTAAAACAGACAAAAAAGATAGCTTGAATGAAATAATATTTGAACTTTTCCATACAGTATGAATATTCAGCATGCGTGGTTGGCTTACTGTCTGTCCTGTCTGAGGTGAAATGGTTAACGACAGAGAAATAAATCATACGGCATCAGAAGGTCATCCATATCTGACTATTGCTATGAAGTTTACGAACATTTATCAATTATGTACAATATGTAAGGTCTACACATAGGAAAAGAACATTGCTAGTATTGTTTTGATATATTTGATTGTTTTGAAATTGGTTAATTTATCGAATACTTTGTGTTTACTTTGTATTTATTTATACTTTACAGAAGCAGTATTGGATTGCAAATCACATCCTAGTGGCAATTAGATTTAGGAAGAAAACAGAAAGTTATTTGAAGTAACTATTAAGTGGAATTTCTTTAGATTTTAACTTTTGACAGTGCTATTACAGCACTTTTTTTCCAGAAGCTGCATTGTAGGGGTTTTGCCAATTAATCTACTTTAAGTAAAAAGACACCTAGAGTAACTATTGTGTCACTCCAATGGGAGAAGTTACAGTAAGCACCTTAATCTGTCATGTCATACCTGACCCTGCCCACTAAAGTCTGAATGAAAAAAAAAGATTATGTATTTCAAATGGGTTGACTTAAAGGGAAGGAAGTTGTTGCCTTTCTATATTATCAGCAAATGACTGCACATGACCTTCCAAGGCTCTCAGCACAGTTTCATTTTTTTATGAAACACATCCTTGTATTTGGTCTCTATCAAACAGTCAGCATCAAGTTGACATGAAATTATAATTCTGAAAAGACCACGGTCATTAATATCTTGTCAGATGAAGTTTATACACAGTTAAAGCAAGATGAGGGAGACTTCATCACAAGGCACAGAACTCTTAAGGCTAATGAAGGGTCTAACACTGTATTTGCAACACACCAATTAGAGTACATCCAGAACTGCAAACCACCATTATTGTCATTTGACATGTCCTCACCTAATGTTCCACTGTCAAATTAATATGTGTGTGTGTTTGGGAGAGGGATACAGGTTATTGTTACAGGAGAGCTGATTAAATGTGAGTTAATGTCTTGCAGAAAACTACTAATTGCATATACAAGCAATGTACAGATTTGGTTGACTTCTCTGTGGTTTTGTCATGTCATGTACATCCTTGAAAGGCATTGGACTGCTAATTGTTTTGGCAAACTAATAAGTAAGGCTACTCTTATCAGAATGTGTTGTGGGTGTGTTTTGATAGTATGAACAGCCATAAAACTTTTAATCTTTAAAAAACTTTTAAAAATATGGTTATGACAGATTTGGCCAAAAAAGGAAACAAATGTGTTAAAAATTATTTTCCTGGCTTTTTTCCTTCTCAATAAATTCTGAATATGTCTTTACATGTGAAATCAGCAATGCCAATTAATAATTTATGAATTACCTGTTTACAACTGACATATCACAGTCTGCGTGCTAAGAGCTGACCAATAGTCTGTTATAAACAATGTAAGCTTAA
The DNA here is from genome assembly GCF_963924715.1 of Thunnus thynnus. Taxonomy (NCBI): domain Eukaryota; kingdom Metazoa; phylum Chordata; class Actinopteri; order Scombriformes; family Scombridae; genus Thunnus; species Thunnus thynnus. The sequence goes on from NC_089525.1 coordinate 18,477,890, forward strand.
AGCGATTATTGTATGATAAAGCATGGAGTGGAAAAGTGTCAGTTAATGACACATACACAATTAAACAGTAGGATTGTGTTGCTGTTCTGCTCTGTTTCATGTACATCACACTTCTGCCTTCTGTAACAGTACAGTGCAAGATTAATTTGCAGTGCAAAAGAAGAACAAATGTTTCACCTACTCACTTTTACTTACTCACTCTGTCACTTTTTGCTCAAAATAAACACAAATATTACAAATGCTCAAAATCACATGCAGAAAATCAACAGATATCAACTTGACAATATGTCCTTTTTAGGGTAGATGACTAAACTATATCAATTCTGCTTTCTTAGAAATCTCTCTCATTCGCAATAAGTAAATGACTGTTAAAGCAGCGTTCATGTGTAGTTTCATGAAGGCGATTGTACATGCTGTGGTGATGTTTCCTTCCATCTGTCTACTGTGAAACAGAGCCTGGGGCAACACTGTCAGACGAGAATGATTTGCTTGGCTGTATACTGTACATTCAGTTGAATAAAGTTCTACCCTGTATTCATGTGTATTTGTGCATTCATTAATTCTAATGTTCACACAACAGTGGGGGGAGGGGGGGACATTAAAATCCTTAAGAAAGGCAATTTGGACTGTGTTGATTTTAAGCACCCGCACATACTAAATATTTAAATCAAAATTCTATTTTACAAAGGTTACTACATGTCCTTAAAAGTGAAAGACCGAACACAATGAAGTTTTAACCTCTTCAATATCACTCACAGAGGACTGATATATATGCAACACTTGTTTAATACAGTGCTTCAAATCAGGATGGGCTTGACAATGTGTTTGCCTTTGCATGCTGAAGGTCACTGAATTGATTTCAAATAAAATTTTATGTGGGGAAGATTGCAATCTAAATGACGATCCTTTGTGAGGTCAGAAACTAGGCTGGACCTTGTGGCAACAAAAGCAAGTAGAAAATACATTGTACAGATATGAGTTAAAGAGGTAGAGAGGGATTTTAAATCAATCACTGTCTATGAATTGACAGGTTTTGTTTCTTGGTGTTAAAAATTTCATGCCACATGATTCATGATTCTCCTTTCCACACAGGAAAGACCAATGTCACAGGAGCACATGGCAAGATCAATGCTCACAAGCATTTCCCCCTCATTTTTGGGGTGTGACAGGAGTGAAAAAGAATAGTGCTTCCATAATCACTAAGGACTCATTGGCACTCTTCCTCCCCAGATGGCCAAATGCTTGATGTTCTTGTCACGTTGTGTTGCATTTTCCCTGCCTTGAATGGGCTGTGTACACAACCATTGTTTGATGAGTAAAATTGAAGGCAAGCCTTGTAAACTGTGGATACCCCCTTGCCAAAGACATGGCACTGCAAAGACAATGTGTGCAGACATCTCTTTTGTACTCTATGAGACTTCATGCTCCTTAGCTTGAGGCTTGAGAGAGGAAGCAGACTGTATTATGATGAAAAAAATTGTATATGCCATGAAGCTTGAAAACATTTATACTGTAAGTGAAGAAAAATAACCATTTACAACAATGATTTTTTGTAAAACTACCATGATAAGCCACATATTAGGTAGCACTGAAGTTTAGGTCTAACTCTTTGTAGTGCACAAATTATCTTCTCAGTTGACAGAGAACAGATTTTCTCATCTGCCATGGCTACATCTGTGCCTGTGCCAGAAAGAGAAAAGATTAACATTTCATTTTATTTATTTTTATTTGATTTATTTATTTTTTACATTCTTACTGATATAAGTGCTTTTAAGAGTACCAGATAAACATAAAGCATAGCCACCGTCAGTCAACTTCCATCTAATGAATTTATCAATCCATCCATCCATCCATCCATCCATTTATCCATCTATCTATGCATTCATGCATCCATTTTGTTGTCTCTGGCAGGGTCTCAGTAGCAACACAGCAAGCAGTGCAGTCCAGACATCTGTTTCATTGCCCTTTAGAAGCAGATATTGGGTTTGATTTCAGTGGGAACAGCGTATATCTACATTTTGGTCTTGTTCTGTTTTTCATTGTTGGGGCTAGGCACGTTAGTTCCATTTAAGGGGAATTTTGATCTTATCATACATTAATTATTTAGTGTGTTTCCAACATGGCAACAGTTTGGGTAATGCCCTTTCCTGTTTCAACATGTCAGTGCCTCATGTGCACAAAGGGAAGTCCAGCGAGAACTTGACTGGTCTGCTCACAGCCTTGACCTCAACTGCGCTGAACACCTGTGGTATGAACTAGAACACCAACTGTGAGCCAGGCCTCATTGCCCAAGATCAGTGCCCTGACTTTACTAATGCTCTTCTGACTGAATGGAATCAACCCCCTGCTGCCAGGTTCCAACATCTTAAGGAAAGTGTAAAACAGTGGAGGCTACAGCATATCAACGGAATACTAATAATTTTTTTTTTACTAAAAAATTAGTAGTATTGGAATGAGTTGCTCAACAAACACATATAGGTATAATGTTCTGGCGTTTACATAATTTGTTTGGGGTCCACACACCTTTGTCCAGGTAGTGTACTTTGGTTCTGACACTCACTCATACTCAGCATCAGACTGCTCCAATGCAATTTTTAGTGAAGCTAGAAAGATGGCATCATCTGCAAAAAGCAGACATATTGATCCAAACGTTACCAAGATACAGACTCTCTAGAGCTCAGCTGTACTTTAATATTCCATCCATGAATATCTCACACTGGAGTAGTGAGAGGATTCCTGTCAGAGTCCAACTGCTGAAGAATATCTGGGCAAACTGCAAATTTAAATACACAGTTCCAACACTGAGAAAGTAAACACAAAGTAAATATAGTGCAGTTTATTTATAAAAGGAGGACTATATCTTTGTGTTTCCAAAGCGGTTTTTTACTTTTTGGTGTGCCATAATGTAATGTTGGAAAAACTGTACAGTATGTATGTTTTAGTTGATTTTGACTGCCTACTGTAGTTACAACTCATTAAATGCTTGGATTTGATCATTGGCATGATATGATACAGTAATTTACAGTTACTAACAACAATGTAGAACTGCTGAAATGTGTTTTTATTTTCTCTATTCTTTCACACCACTTTAGGTAATGCTCCCTGTGGAGCTAGTAGCTAGCTCTTTAATTCCACAAGATGTTTCCTTGAAAACTCTGGCTACATGAGTAATACTGTGTATGTGTTTGCAGAGACCCATTTGATCTTATGTTTAAATGATACTGATGCAAAGCACAGGTGATGATGGGCCCAAAGGTAATTCACTGGTTTCTGCTCCCATTCTCACTATCAAACAATGATATTAAATTATTGATATGTACAGGTGCTATTATGTCCTTGAAGGAATCAACCTGCTATGTCTGAGAGAGTTCACACAGACCAGACATAGTGTACAGACCTTTCCTAAAGAAGGACTAGTGGAGCAGAAAGTCTAAGTGACAGCAAAGCAGGGTTGAAGAGGTGTAGGTTGACAAGCAGAGTGGTTAAGAGGGAATAAGCATATTTAATCATCAGCCATACCCACTTTTTACATTTTTTGCTAGTGCATTTTGGTGAGAGGAGGGGTGCCTTTTACTCAGGGCACAGTTTACCTTAACTGACACTTTTCGATTGATTGTTTCTCTTGCAAAAATGAAATTAGTAAATCCAGTTGAGTAAAGAAGAGGAACAGCTAAAATGTGCAGAAAGGATACACCAAATTCATGTTACAGGATAAGTTCATAATATTTCAAGGCTGTCCTAAAACAACAGACAGGTGCCCAAATGAACACTGACACATGTTTTTCTTGCTGTAATTATTCCTCTTGTTCGTACTGGCCATTAAGAGATCCTTTCATAATGCACTTTCAATGTCAGTGATGGGGGACAAAATCCACAGCCCTCCTTCTGTGCAAAAATGCATTTAAAATTATATTTGCTAATAATATAATAGTCTAATATGATAGTCAAATCAATTCAATATCTTTCAAAGTTACTGTCTTTTTGGTGCCAAATTCCCTCTTTTTGTAACTGTCCATCCATTATCCATCGAGAATTTTCACTAGAAAGACTGTGGAACTGTGGAAGATATACACTTTATTTGATGAACTCAGGTTGCCTCATATTATCTTAAGATAAACTTTTAAATACATTTTTGCTCAAAATGAGGACTGTGTTAATAATTTGTTCTTTCCTCTGGGAACTCTCTTTAACATAAGTGAGTCACTGTCTAAGTCCACACTAATACAAATAAGCACTATTCACATGTTGACATGTTTTCCGTTACTAATTGAAACCCTATCCACACTATGTGGTCAAACAATACAAAAGATAAAAAAAATCTTTCTCTTCCTGCTATTGCGCAGCTGGCGTACATGGAAATGGTGCATTACCGCCACCTTTGGAAAACAATGTGATTGAGAGTACATATGTATGACAAGAGTTACACACTTTTAAGACTAGTTCAATGACCACAGGCTGACACCACACTTGAATTTGCGTGTAGCTCAGGATATGCTTGATCCTTTCATATGACACCACTCCTATACTAAATATTGGTTGGTGTATGTGCTCATACATCTAGTAACAATGAGTAACCTTAATTGTATTTTACCCAAGCTTCCCTCTCTAACAAGCTCAGTAAACTCTGGGAGAAAAGACTGACATCGTCAACTTAGAGATTGTGTTAATATGCAAGAGAGCAAGCCTGATTGACACATGTATGAGGAAACCCATTGTCCTTGACAAATCAAACAAAGACCTAGAGAGATACCCAATGTTGACGTTTCTTGAAAAACACCATTCCACAATGGTGAGCGACTTCCACACTTGAACAACCCACCTAATAAACAAGCAGATGGTAGCATTTTACTCTGCTTGTCTAATGCAGCACCTTTGTCGACCTGTGCTGGCATCTTCATAATGTAAAACACTGGCAACATTTTGTTGGCACTGAACAAGCATAGGTCCCATATGTGTCTTTGTACACTGTCTAATCCTCAACTGTAGTTGTTCCAGTTGTTAATTGGAGGGTGCTTAAATTTTACCAACGAATACACTAAATACCAATTTAGTTTGGAATATTGACAGAAAACCTTTTTTTAAAAAAAGAAAGAAAACCTCCATGAGAAAATACACTGTGGAGCAGAGGCTAGCTTGAAAGTGTCATTAAGTGAGTGGAGCAGGTGGACCCAAACGTAGAAGATGGCAGGCAGGCAGGATCAGATGCAGAAATATTTATTGAAACTCAAAAGACACAGGAGACACTGAGACTCAGGGACAAGGAAGACTGACCAGATATGCAGACAACTCGACAAAAACTGAACACAGGTGAGTGAAACAAGACACAGGTGAAACACATGAGGCAATCAACAAAGGTGGGAAAATACAGGAAGTAAAGGTAACAAAACACAAGGAGAACCATTTCAAAATAAAACAGGAACTAAAGTAATCAGATAAAGAACAGGTGACACAACACAAGGGCAGACTGGGAGCTGATAGACTGGGGAAGACACACTAGGAGCAGGGCAGGGCTAACAAGGGTAATGCAAGGCAGGTGAGAGGAGGAGCACATGAACACAGGAGGAGTGAAGGAACACACAATGGAAACATAGAGAAAACCAAATCCCAGAATACATAATACAATCCAACCGAAAATGCAAGAAAGTCCCCCAAAGTCAAACAACATAGAGAAGCTCGACCAAATGACTAGGCAACATAAATGTAACAAAGAAAACCCAAAAGAACAAAAACACAAAGAGTCCAAACACAACAGAAAGTCCTGGCAGGATGTGACAGAGAGGTGCACTCTGGATTGTCCACAAAAATAAAGGAGACAAACACATATTTACCTGCCTGTCAAGTGTCATATGGGCGGATCCCTCAGACATGGCATCTTTCCTATTGCGTAACTAAGACCTGAGAAAATGCCCGACAGAACTGGGGAATTATAGGCATGGAAGTAGAGCTATATCTAAATCGTTGAAGACGTACAGTCAAGTTTATTTTCTAAGGCTTCTTGACATGACGTCACATCAGGGACAGGGAGGAAAAACTGCTACATAGATTGAGTAAAAGGTTGCAGAAGACCAGTGTATCAAATTTAAGTAACAGCTGTGAGACAAACCCATTCTAGTTACATAAAGAAAAGCAAGATAGGGTTGCTGAACAGAGAGCCCAAATAGGATTGTGTGATTGAGTGAACAGTGAAGATACTCACCGCTTGTACTCAGAGGAAAACTTTCCAAGGATGAGAGAGACCGAGCCAGATAAAGTTGCCAAACAAAGTTGAAGCTTATTACAGAATGGGACACACACTGTCTGAGTCAATTTTTCTTCTGACTACTTGATGGCCGCAAATGCGTAGAGACGTCTATGTTGCCACAAAGCTGTGGAACCAAATTGCATCCCTTTGTGAAATAGCCAGTGGGGTGTTGCTCTACAGTCCGGAGATTCTCCTGGGGAGAATGTTTGATTCACAGGGGTATGCGCATGAACACTGCCTCAGCTGGAAGAATGTTTCTGAAGAAGGCAGTCCCAACAAAATGACTAAGGCCCTGTTTACACCTGGCTTTAACATCTGTCTTGGGTGATCCGATCACAAGTGGATAGCTCTAAGTACAGGTGTGAACTCACCCAAGGCGCACTGAGGACGCATTGAGATCTGATCACTCAGACGACATTCGGAGGTGGTCTGGGTCGCATGTGACCACATTCGTTTAGCAGTGTAAACGCAATTCGGCCTTGGCCACACTGAAGGACCACCTACTCAACTGATGTCCTCTATTTTCCTGCAGACTAGGCACAGGAATTGCATTGCTGCCTCCTGTGTTCAACTTGTTTGATAACAGGACAAAGAAATGCATTATTTTGTTTTTCCGTTTTTTCATGTTAATTAAAAGAACGTAATCCACCTCCCGTTTTTTCCTGTTTTTTTTCATTCCCCTAACCCGTTTTCCTCTTCACATCGACAATTAGAGTAGTAATTAAACCAAAAATAGAAAATATATTGTTTTTTGCTTGTCTGTCTAAAAAATATTTCAGAAGCTAAACATTGCTGGATATGTTCCTCTGTCCTGTCAAGTTGAGTTTTGCTGCGCTGCTCCACATAATGAACTCAGTATTTATCAGGAGGACGATCACAGGTGATCACAAGTGGTCACTCAAGACGCATGTGGAGACACATGTTAATACCAGGTGTAAACAGACGTACTTAGAGCTGTCCACTTGTGATTGGATCACCCAAGGCGCATGATAATGCCAGGTGTAAACAGGGCCTAAGTTCATCTCCCTCTGCTCTGGCTGATGGTGGCATAGAATGGAGAACAGCTCACACTAGACTAATTGTCTATTGCTGCCCGGTAGGGTGCAAAATAGCTAGTTACAGGCAAACAATAACAACTCCAGATGTGTATGGAAGAACCTGTAGACTCCCAGCTGCAAGAGCAAAGTTCTATTAAAGTGGAGGCTTGCCTGGTGGAGGAAGGGACAGCACCCTTCTTCCTTCACCCAGGTATTCTATTTCTGATAATGGCTGAAGTGTGAGCTGGAGTAGCTGAAAGGGACAATGAGGTCTTAAGTGCGGAGATCCTTCCACGGGTTGCATCACCCTACATGGATCCTCAAGTGAGGTAAGAAACCAAGGCACCTTTCCAATCTAAAAAGTCCTGACACCAGTAGCAGCAGAGCTCTCAGGCAGATGTAGTAAGCCAGATGGGGCTCACCTTCCAGTATGAGGCCTGGGCAGGAGGGGCAGCTTCAAATAGCAAAAAGGTGAGACAAGTTCATCCTTGACTGGAAATAAGTCATATGAAGGTGGTGTATCAGTTGCTAAATAAAAGAGAATACATATTTGGTTTATGGTACTCTTCATACAAAGGTGAGAGAAGACCATGAGAAAAGAGTAGCGAGTCTTGATTAGCCAGCTCAGCACTTATAGATTTTTGTACACTGCTTCACAGAGGAGAGGGGTCCAGGCCATAGATCCTAACGGACAGCAAAGCCTGTATGAAACAGAACATGTTTGTGACTGCTTTTTTGAGTATTTCATGGTACTGCCATTGGGAAAGTCAAAAGTGGCAAATGTAACACCATCTTTGACATGTCAAATATGTGTCCTCTCAAATATCTATGTTTCTTTGACATATCTGTCTGTGTCTGTTGCAATATAACTACAAATTTAAAATCATAACTCAATGGGTTGGCTAGCTACTAACCAAAGCAAATAGTAATTCCTGAATTCCTATGTTGGGACCTGAGATGAAATCTGTAATGCTGGCTTAGTCCAGAGCCAAGAGCAAAACATTGGGAAAAAATACATGTTTTCAAAACTGCCCACATTAGTGTGACATGGTCTAATAGCAGGAGGGTGACAGAAGAGAAGTGGGAGAGGAATGGAAGGAGGATGGCAGGCTGGATGCCACTGCCAGGACATTGATGACCAAATGAATAAAATGCATCCGCACTAAAGACATTTGCAGATTGCTGGTTGGTAGACAACAACTCAGGGCCAATGCTGCCATCTGTGTTGCTTTCCTTCATAGGAATTTATGGTATGCCCTGTAATCAAAGTCTAAGAGACAACTGACAAAGGGTGATCTCTATATGGTGTAAAATGGCCTTGAGTAAAAAAAAAAATATATCTATATGTATAAATATATTGCAGTCTCTGCAGTAAACATTGGTGGGAATGCAAGCAGCACAAATGAATGATGCTGGTATTCAAACACATATGACATTAAGTTATAAAAATTAATATGAAGATCCAAAAACAAGCCCACTGGCCTGAACCATAAGACTGCTACTTTGTGTTTAAATATTTTGCAAACTTGTATATCTAATAAAGCAATACGAAGACCATCTAGTTCCAATGTCTATACACTGACTGTGGTTAATTTAATTTATAATTTGCTAAAATAATGGAGTCACTATCCAGATGATGTGCTTTTATACCAACACATCCTCATAATTAAATGACAGTATAGGTCTAAAATTCAGTCGGAAAAAAATTACCTATAGGTACATTTACACTATCTAGGGGCCATAGTAATGCACTCCAGCATGACCCATAGGATCATAATATGCCGCTTTCCAAAACCATTACAAATCACTTTTAAAAATATGTTTTATGGTGTGACAACGTTATGGTTAGGGTCTGGTTAAGTTTAGGCACAAAATTGCACTCGGTTAGAGTTAAAAAAAGATCATGGTTTGAATTAAAATGATCACTTGAAACATGGTTTATATTTCCTTTAAGTTACGCAACCTTCATCGTCATGACAGCAGTAAACACCGTGACATTATGGTTTTTAAGAAAAATGTCCTGACTCACGTTCAGAAACATGACACTCACGGTTGGAGGAGGTAGGAGGCAAATGGTGGTCTCCTTAAGCAAGGTCCACATTTTGCCATCTGACTATCTAGCCAGCCACCAAATCTGTCCCCTCCTAATAAGGCAAAACCATCTTATCAAGTCACCTTATACGTCACTTCCTCGGGTCATAATTGCTAAGGCCGTGAGATGCCATAAACATAACTATAAATTATTATAATTATGAATTTTAGACGTATATTGTCGTTTTTCTTGAGGATGGGCTGTTTTATACACCATGTGGACAACAATTTGTTTACATAGTCCTCTCATTTGGGGACAAAATATAGCAGGTAAACAATTATATTTTAGGTTTAGGATGGCTAGGTTAATGTTTGGGAAGAGGTCAGAGTTAGGTATGTTGTGGTAATGGTTAAGGTTGGGATAAGTTTCCAGGGTATGAATATACAGTACAGAGGTAAGTTTGTGTGTGTAAGTAGCAGTTATTATTTCATTCCATGGTGAGGTTTTATCTCACATCATATCAGCTACAGAATACAGTATAAATATTATTCACATTTTGTAACCAAGCACGTCAGTTATACTTTTAAAGTGTTTCTGCCTGAAGCAAGCACGTCATTATTAATATTAAGTTATTAATATTATGAAACTAAACAAAAGATATTCATTTGAAGTACAAAATATTAACAAGCCTATGCCATAGCCTTCAAGAGTAAAAAAAAAAAAGCTTTGACAAAATGAAATTTTCCACAGGACATCATTTTATTTCAATTATGCAAATTTATCCTTGGTCTTACAGGTACTATGCTAATCTCCATTTATGTGACTGTGGTGACTCTCAACTGGTGACCATGCAACCCGCAGACTTTCATGTGACATCAGGGTGTGAATCACCCACAGATTAAATCCTAATCAGTGGGTTAAACTGATGAAGCCTCTCTGACGAATAATGAAAAGTCTTCAAAATTACAAAAAATGTCTAGTTGCTTTTGACCTACTATTAAATATTCCATGACCTAGGTTAAGGAGAATCTTTACACAAATCAGCATGTTGTCATTTAAACCAGAAACAAAAGGTTTAATCCAGGGATATTTTGTCTCCAAAAATCTGTTCTTGGAATAGTGTCATCCTTAGTTGCCTCATTTTTAGATAACCTTTAAAATAATGAAACATTACAACAGCTGCCGTTTGCTCTTCTGGCAGATGGAACATGATTTTTTTATTGCACTCTCAAGGAAGTGTTCAGAGATGCAAAATATAAAATTCTACTGTAGCCACCAAAAGATAATTTCTTAAACTTTCAACATATTGAGGTAAAGACGCTAGCTATGTGTCTTGCAACAGTATGGTACAACTTAGAGCATATAACACATTAAGTGTAAAGGTGTAGTGTGTAGAATTTAGTGGCATTTAGCGGAATGAACTTGGCAGAAATGTAATATAACATTCATAAGTATGTTTTAATTAGTGTATAATCACCTAAAAATAAGAATCCTTGTGTTTTCATTACCTTAGAATGAGCCCTTTATATCTACATTGGGAGTGGGTCCTCTTCCATTGCAACCCAATCGCAGGAAGAAAATGCTGGCATTGAACATTTCTGCAAACGTAGCACATAGCGTTGAATAATGATGTTTTATGGTGTGACAACACTGTGGTTAAGGTCTGGTTAGGTTTAGGCACAAAGACCACTTGGTTAGGGTTGGGGAAAGATCGTGGTTTGAGTTAAAATAAAAATAAAAAATAAAATGTCTCACTAAAAACAGCAGGTTTTCTCGCCAGAAAAACGGCTGCAAATGTCCTGACGTCTCACTAAACACACTGGCTTTTGTCAGTTGAAACGGGAAGCGGACATTGGTTTCGAGGTGGTCTCGAGTCGTGCTCTCTGCTGACTTCCAACTTGCTGCCAAGAAACTTACTAACCATCCACCTTCCCCTCCTCCTCCTAACAGGAAAGATCAGCTCATACAGATCACATGTGAACTATAATACTTTGCAAATGTTGAGATGATACGTATTTTGGAAATGTTCATATGATACATTTTGTTGTAATGTTGAGATGATACGTTTTGTTGACATTTTGATATGATATGTACTGTTGAAATGTTAATATGCTACATTTTGTAGAATTGGTATGATACGTTTTGTTGAAATGTTAATATGCTACGTATTTCACGTGTTGAAACATAGATATTCAACGTTTTTGTGGTTTGCAGAAATATTCTGGCGACCAGGCTGTCCATTGAGGCCGCCATGTTGCACTTCCATGTTTCTACAGTAGCCCAGAATGGACAAAACAAACAGTGGCTCTAGAGAGGGCCTTTTGTGATTTCCGTGAGTTTCGTGGCCACTGTAGGTTCTCCTACGTGATTGGAAGGGGAGGGAGAGGAGTATTCAATCTGCAACTGCACCACTAGATGCCACTAAATCTTATGCACTGGTCCTTTAAGTTCATTTATTTGTATAGCACATTTCATACAGTAGTTGTAACTGAAGGTGCTGTACATCTAAGAAAAACATTAACAAGACTAGGTCAAAGCCTAGTATGTGGCTGGACCGTGTATGAAACACTAGAAGGCTTTTAATTTGTACATCGCCTGGTTACCATCAGACATGGACATCACCATCATTTTTATAATGTTTGTTTATATTTAAGTTTAAGTTTATTTATTTGTATAGCACTTTTCATACAGTTGTATGAAAAGTTGTCACTCAAAATGCTGTACATATAAGAAAATATTTATAATATTTTGCACCAGATTTTGGATGTAGACCATATGGTGCTGAGGGGAAGGGTTAAGTTACAATTTAGACTTTTTTAAATATGTTTTATATATTTTTTCACTTACTAACAACCCAAAAATAGCTTTGATGCAGTAACTATCAAGTTAATCATTAATGCTAAGTGTAAATGACCCTAATACAGTGTGTCATGTGTAAAGTTTACATTTGTAAATGTATTTTATTTTGAAAAGACACTAGATGCTTGTAACAATAAGTTACACTGCTGACGGCGCACAGATCCTCTCTTCTCAAATAGGCGTTATTTGGATAAACTGACCGCATACTGAGAATCTAAATGGTTACTTTCTTGCCTGAATAAATATTAAAACTACATTAAGTGACATATTAACACGCACAACTTAATCTCCACCATTGCTGTCCGTTGGTGCAAACTGCATTCTGGAATACTTATCTTCTGCAACTTTTGGTCATACCTTCAGCCGACTGATGGTGTAACTTCATCACTCAGTCAGTCAGTCAGTGAGTGACTCAGTGATGGACAGATGAAGCTATAGGGCTGGCCCTGCTGTCCAGCCAAAAATAAGAAAAACATTAAAAATACTTAAAATACATTGAAAATAACAGAATATTAAGATACATTAAGAATTAGAGAACAAAACATGAATGTAAATTAAAAAATGAGACATTAAGGTGCATAAAATGCAATAAACATACATAGGTAGATGGAAGTATTTTGGAGGGCAGTCTGTATAGGCACAATTTTACTTGGCTTTTCAAAGTGCTCACTGAGATCACCTCTTTAATTTCTGCTGGTAAGGTGTTCCAGGTTCAAGGTGCATAATCAGAAAAGGCTGTGCCGCCAATGTTTTTATGGGTGCAGTTCTGTGAGAGCCACAGCAGGGTATCAGAAGACCTCAGGGCATGGGTTGGGACATGTGGTTTTAGTAGCTCTGCAATATAGGCTGGGGCTAAGCCATTCAGTGCTTTGTAAACCATTAAAAGAATTTTAAAATCAGTTCTAAAAGTAACTGGGAGCCAGTGTAGAGAAGGTAAAATTAGTGTAATGTGCTCACTCTTCCTGGTTCTGTTAAGAGCCTGGTGGCCGAGTTCTGAATGAGTTGTAGTTTTTTTACTGATTTTTTTGAAGAGTCCAGAAAAAAGTGCATTGCAATAGTTAATTTGACTAGAGATGAAGGCATGAATGAGTTTTTCTGCATGTTTTTTGTTAAGAATGATCAGACTCCTGAGGTTGAAAAAAGACTGTTTTTGTGATAGAATTTATGTAGGAGTTAGAATTTAATTCAGAGTCTAACATCACACCCACACTGGTAACTTTTGATTTAGTTTTGTTAGCCAAGTATCCCATTTAAGTTTTTGGCCCAATGACTTATATCTGTTCTGTCCTCATTTAGTTTTAAGAATTTATTTTGCATCCACTAGTTGATTGATTGATACCAGTATCTGGATCCAAGGACATGTACAATTGCATATCATCAGCGTAGCTATGAAAGTTTATGTTATGTTGTTTCTTGGGCTAGCCCACAAGTAAGGTTGTGTCACCCTGACTGGTGCTCTTGCACATTGATACAGAATTTTCTGTCTGATATATAGGAGCAAAATCACTGTAGGAAAGTATTTGAGGCGGTCAATTAAGATACAATGATCAACTGTGTTGAATGCTACAGTAAGGTCTAGCAGAACTAGTATTGATGCTTTGTTGATATCAGAGCTCAGTCGTAAGTCATTCAATATTTTTGTGAGGGCAATTTTGGTGCTATAACTTGCTCTAAAATGAGATTTCATTTTTTCAAGTATGTCATTTTCAGTTAAAAATTGATTTATTTGGTTAAAAACACAGGCAGGCTAGATATAGGCCTGTAGTTACTCAAAGCTCCACTATCGAGATTTTACTATTGCAGTTTTAAATGCATATGGGAAAACGCCTGTCTGAAGGGAGATATTTAATATTTTCATTAAGGGGTCCGCCATATACTGTAGTTAAGAACCTTAAAGGTCGTGGGGAGGGTGGTTATATAATCTCTTCATTAACTTCTTTCATTGACTGTTGGTTAACAACTATTTCTGAGAAGTATCACATTTATAATAAAAAAACACAATACCCACACTAATACATTCACAAATCCACAGCTAATTGCTAAATGTATCACTGACGAAAACATCTGAAATTGTGTGGAAGATACTGTTGTCTGCAAGCAACTTAAAGACATGATTGTGGCCTTGTTCCACACTGCCAGATGCTGTGTTGTGCTGTTAATGAATGCCTCAAACAGTAGATTTTACTGTGCAATTCATATTCCTCAATGGAGATAAATAGTCACATTGTCACAAGCTGCAGTTATTTCATTGTTGGACTCATTACTAAGTAGATAAAACTAAAAATCACTCCCTGATGGAAAATCTTGTGATTCAAGTCTTTCGTTTTCATGTTCCAGTCTATTAAACACAAGCAATGGTAAAAATCAGATTACACTGTTGGACATGTCGTCAGATTTTAAATCAAATCATCTGTCATGGCATGGTGTGGACCTTTGAAAAGGAAGTAACAGAAAGCACAAAAGCAAAGAGCATTTAACAGTTGGAGACAACAGCTCAGACTAGTCCAAATACACTTCCTTGCTGTCAGCAAGAGACTGTCACAATAGATCACACAGTAACTTCCTGTAGAGCTGTCTGTGTCAGTCCATCAGTCACATTAGCAATCTAAGTGGAGCTCAATCAAATGCAGTCTTGGTAAGGGGAATCTGTCTGTCCTCAGTATGTGTCCATCAGAAAGAAAATTTTGAGTATTGATTTCATGCCTGGAGAGCCTACAGACTGCAGCTGGAAGTGACAGTGACTCAGCTCTGTTCTGGTGACAGAGAAAAGCTGAAAGAGAAACAGCTTTGAAGGTGCACAGAGAAACTATCAAGCAGATGTTTATTGTGAAGACAGAAAATAATTTCAATTTTCAGTCACACAAGCACTGGGTGCCAACTAGTTAACGTAGCATCACTGAACTCATAACTATCTTCTAGCTCATTTTTGATAAGAAGAATGACAGTATTATACCAAGTTTATGGCAGTCTGCCAATTCTGGATGCCAAAACAACAGCTCTGTATAAATTCACATTACTCTTCTTGCCAAGAAATAACAACAACAAAAAAGAAAAAAGAAAAAAAAAAAAACTAAACTAAAAATAATGAAAATGATGTTATCGGTCTTGTCCTGTTTTCACGTTTGGTATGCTGCCATTGTTGTTGCTTACTGACTGTTGATGTTTACTTTTTATTGTTTTCTATGTGTTGGCAGGTCAGAAATTTATAACGAGAGCAAATAGAGAGGCCAGAGCTTATAAAAACCAGCCAAGTTTGTGTTCCAGATGGGTTAAATGCTAAATATTGGCTGCCGACAAAAGATGTGATAAATGAAGCTTACAGTGAAGTGTAGAATTAATTTGTGTATTATGTTGTGATTTCTGTTTGTTACATGATAAATATGCTGCGTTTTAAAACTAAAATCATAGCATACTGTACATCCCACATTTAAAAGGGCACCCAATTGTTTTTACACACAAAGTTCAGTTTACATGTCATGAAGAGTACTACTCAACATGTGAAAACAGTTGTATAATGTCTTTTTTTGGCTCTGGAGGGAGCTCTCCAAAGTTTGAAAAAATAATCCTCATGATGTCATCTTCAGGAGTTCCAATAAAAGATGCTATCTAGTTGCATAAGATCTAGTGTTTTTGGAGCTTGACCCATACAAAAAATTAAGTCAGGATATCTCAGCCTCTGCTGCTTCAGTTTTTACCATTCTTTATTAATGTATATCTGTTGTCAGTAGTGAAATACTAAATCACTGGAGTACCCCTACAAAGTGAACATTCTCTCTTTTCACATACATAGAGTATGTTGGTGAAAGAAAAAGTAACATATGATATCTTTCCATCAGGCGAAGCACTGAGTTGTTGACTAACTTTATCAACTGTGAGAAGTTTCCTCCCTGAAGAGCTGTGTGGATGAGACAGACGCATTCCCTTGTTGTCTTGTCTTTGGATTGTTTTCTTTATCATCAAGAAGCAATTCCTAGAGACAACAATTTATTTCACACTCACCCACTGAGAAAGATTCTGTTTGGGGATATCAAAGAGCCAAAAACAAAAATAAAGAACAGTATAAAAGCACATGATAAAACTTGCCTCACTCTTCAACTCTTCAAACAGTTGAATGGGTGAAAAATATCTTAAACAGTTTATTCTATTACACATTTTTACTCGGGGAAAAAAATGGTTGGTCAATGTTTATTAACGAGCTCTTGAAGTCCCTCCGTCTACTTCGCCAATGCCACAATACAATCCCCTTTCAATCTTGTTATTTGGAGAGTTAAACAATTCTGTTTGAAGTGTCTCTATTTTTGTTTTTTTAAGGATGCGGATTTGGATTGTAACCATTGCTTCACATTTTTGTGCCACAAGATTTACATAAAAAGCCCGCAGTCTGGAAAGTTTTGAACAGATTCTGGCGAAAAGTAGACTAAGGATGAGCGACAAAATGAAAGCCTCAAGGACCGGCGGGTGGGGGTGGGGATGTTGTGTGTGTGTATGTGTGTGTGTGTGTGTGTGTGTGTATGTGGGGGTGTTGGTGGCGAGGGCAGAGGGAGGGACACTGGAGGGGGTTGCTGGGTAGCTGAGCTTTAGCCTGGCTGCGTATGAGAGCAGCAAATCCGACTTGGTTGGTAAACAGAGGCTCCAGGGACACTTCTTTTGCATGCAGGCTGCTGCGGACTAGAAGGAAGCCCTCTGTGATTCTAATAGAGTAAGCTCATAGAAATCACCGTAGAAAATGCCAATAAGGCTGTCAGCCACCACTACAGCAGAACAGACTTAAACATACAAACACCAGCACTGGAAATTATACAACACACAGACATGCACAAGCAGACAAATATGCATTCATTTGTGAGTTCTCTGGCTTTCCCGCATGGGTATACACATCCCTCTCTGAAGCAGTAACTTGTTCTCAGCTTTAAGTATCATAAGGGCATCATCTCTCTTTAACTTAACCCCCATTGGCCTCGACTGGGCCAGTTTAAAGGAAGCCAAGTGCTTTTCAGCTGTACACAACAGCTAACAAATTCATTTTATGGTTGTGATTTTAGAAATTCCCAACCTGCATGCTATTCTTCTGCCTTTGGACAGTTAAATCAAAAGCTGACTTTGTGAAGAATTTTTTTTTTTTTAATGTCAGTTTTTACACTCAAATGGGGTTTACATTCTGCTTCACAGAACTAGAATTTTAATTTTATTTTGGTATGAACTTAGTATAGCTGCACATATTCAGGGCTCACAAATGAGCAGCCCCCTGATTTTACACCCCAGTGACATCACAAATTCAAGTTCTGCCTCTGATGTCTTGCTTTAAGAAAGATTGATGCATGTTCACAGACATCGGCCAAACTGTCCTGGGATACCAAAATAATCTATGAATACTCCAGATGGCTGACATTAGCCTTTTAATAAGCGGTTTTCTGATATACTCTTTTAACACGCCACTAATGCTATGTGTACAGTATAGACAGTCTTCTCTGAATGCATAAGAGGATGAGACAGACCTCCCCTGAGATCCGTTTCCTCTGCCTTCCCTTTCCTTTCTTTTCCTTTAGAGGGAAGTACCTGTAATTTGTCTTCATCAACCATTATGGACATCCTCAGGAACAAAACCCGGACCCCAAAAGTATCAAATCAACAGCACATTTTTCAGAAAATGGCAGATCCAATTTTATACATGTCCCTGAGGCTTCCCTCTAACTGTTGGTGTGCTGACCCTTCACTCATTTGACGCTGCTTCTCGCAGCCTAGGAGGAGCTTTTCAAGATTGTTTCTGTCTCTTGCACCTGTGAGATGGGCCTCAATTGGAGGAATGCTAACAAGATGTCCCAATGATGTTCAATATAGCGCCTTGAAGACCTGCAAACGTGCATGGCCAAATTGCAAATAATCTACATGAGACAGAAGAGATGGAGTATCGTCTCATTTTGACATCTGGTGAGATAGCGTTG
Source organism: Thunnus thynnus (assembly GCF_963924715.1). Taxonomy (NCBI): domain Eukaryota; kingdom Metazoa; phylum Chordata; class Actinopteri; order Scombriformes; family Scombridae; genus Thunnus; species Thunnus thynnus. The sequence goes on from NC_089525.1 coordinate 18,496,001, forward strand.
TCGTGTTTGTCACTTAAAAGTGATGTGAGGTGGAAGAGAAGTGAATGTTGATTTGAATCTCAAAAGAACTTGGTACATTCCCTGTACGGCTTACATTTACTTGCTCCTGTTAACAAAGTGTCTAAAAGGAGGAACACTGAGCTTAGATCAGAGCTTGCCCTGCAGATGATTTAGGAGGATCACATAATACACCATGATATACCTGACTTACTGACACTAAATCAGTGCGTTTAATGTGAAATACAATTTCATTTTGACATTTTCACTCTGCTCAACCACTGCAGCTTTTCTTCTGCTGCAGATCCCCCCACTGTGCCCCATGAAATATATAATTCAAAGACCCATTTTAGTCCTTCAGATATCAAACTGACAGACTTCCTTGTCATCCTGCAATCAATCTTGTCACATGTTTATGTCTTTTTGCAGTACTGTATCCCTTTAACTGATAACTTTGATAACTGTTGAAGATCTGTGCACTAATTTATTGTCTAAAATTCTCCACTATTATGTGTAGCGTTACTTTATTATTGATGTTTTTGATGACATACTGTAGGTTGGCGGACAGTAACCATTGTATCAGTGAGAGCATCTGGAATTCGGACACTAACAGTATGTATACGCCTGAGATACCATTGATAAAAATGTGACAAGAAGTGATGATGGATTGTGTCGTGGCACTTTACAAACATTACTATACACTGTATACACTATTGCTATTACTATACTGCACTTTACAAACCCTATAAATTAAGGTCAAAATCTATAAACTAGAAGAGCTGTTTGTGCCAAATTTTGACCAAAATTACTAAACTTAAAGTAAATCCACATAGACTGGATTGTTAAAAAAAATCATCCAGTGGCTATTCAAGTAGATTCCTTAATCAAAAATAGATGATTTTACAGATATTTCTGTTTTACTGCTATTGCTTTATGTCTTGTAAGCAATGTTAACATAATGTTATCATATTTGCTGCCATTAAGTGGGCTACTGTACACATTTTTCATGTTAGTAGAAATTGATTAGCACTTGCTCAATAGCCTCCAACATTGATATTCTATGTGGAAATCTCACAGGTGCATAAACAAATGAGTTTTTCCCTCTGACAGTAAAATCACAGCATCACCAGCAACTTTGATTGGAATACTTTATGGGTACAAGCCAAGAGTGGTATCAAACAATATGGATTAGGCCCACTCAACATACTGCAAACTGTCAAGTTCAAATGATAAAACCAGACTGAAATTGGCCTGTGTGCAAAGGATTGCTGAGGGCAAGGATTATAAAGGTTTTTCACCCACCACCTTGCCCCCATATTGATTTAAGTATAACTAGGAGATTTATCAACACACAATGTTTGACAGGGACTTCAGAATTAAGTTGCAACTACCAGGGAGGAATAAAAATGCCACCGCAGCAGAGATTTAGAAAAGGACAGTTGGGTCATGTGTCCTTTGCCCACTCTATACATACTGTACATAAATACATAGGGGGGACTGTTGCAGCCTGTTTAGATCAAATTAAATCTCTAAAGCAGTGGATCACAGCACAGAATCTAATTCTGGATACAGCCATGGAACAATTAAAACAAAAATCCTGCTTACACTAATACATTAATCTACAAAGGACAAGGACAACCATTTTGATATTGTTGAACAGGAAAACCATACATAACATTCACTGCAAGAGATGTGACTCATCCCAGACCTTAAAGCTGGGGTAGGCATTTTCTGGAAAAGATTTTAAAAAACAACAACAGACAAACAAATAAAAAAAAACTGCCAGAATTTGAACCTTCCCCCAAGAACCCCCATCCTAAGCCCCTCCCACCAGATGAGCACAGGGTAACAGTGTTTACTGCTGCACTCACTCACACACACAACTTCCTCTCAAGGCACAACAACCTTTAGCAAACAGTAAATGGTAAACAGCACCACCTCTTACCTGTTTGAAGTCTGCCACAAAAGTAATGAGTGTACCATTTCCCAGCTTGAATACGGGTGATATCGCGTCTCTTTCATTGTCCGCCTCTAAAACCCCCTCAGTCATCAGTCCGTCAGAGAGCTGGATGCTCAGCACTTAACTGAGTCCCAGAGCAACGAGCAACACCAGGGCGCAGAGACAGCTCAGTATCCAACCTGGAGCCGCAGTGATGCATAAAATTGTTGATAAGATTATGCACTGTTCACCTTGCCCTGCAATACAGGCAATAGTCCAATGATTGCACAATGCTTTTCATTCTGCTTTCTCTTGATATTCCTGTCTTTTTCTCTCCTTTTGCAATTCATGCAGTCCCTTCACTTCCTATCTGTCAGTATTCCATTGCTTGCCTGGCCTTGTGGAAGACTTCAGTCATGTGCAATGAGTGCACAGGCAGAGTGTGTGCTGATAGGCATGTAGGTAGGTAGACAGGCAGGTCGGCCATCCAATCATTTCATGCGGGTTGAATGAAATGATCACAGGGACTTATTACAGGCCTGTGACAGCCACAGATACCGTTTTTTTTTTGTTTGTTTGTTTTTTATTTTCAGAGCACTGATTTACTGATTACTGTCAGGAAGTAAAGAGAATTTCAACAAAAATGCTTCTAAAATAAATTGCCTACCCTAGCTTTATCTGTAATGTCAAACTGATGTGCAGCTCTGCAGATACACTGGTAAAACATCACGAATTATACACACTGAAAATAGTCACATAAAGTATGTCTTTCTGTACATGCATTGTGAACTTGTCCAAAACCCCAACTGCACTCCAAATTTCATATTTTTGTTGAAAATTCAAGATACTATGTATAATCTTTTCTATCTCTTGGTGTATCTAAGCCAATACTTATCATTGAAAGAACATTTATGCCCCATCTGTTTAACTCTGCAATGTTATCTTTATGGAAAGCAGGCAGTGAGCCTCGCGTTGCCTGGAAGCACATGTGGGATGAGATAGGAGACGGATACAAGAAGATGGGAGGCAACACAGTGCACGGAGCGTTGAAGCAAAAAAGCAGCAAGGGAATATGTCAAGAAATCAAAGCCCAGACAAGTTGAAGGGGAGAGGATTCAGATGCACAAACATACACTGTGTTTTGCTCAGACCTGGAGGTGGAAGAGCGCAGCTCAAATCAAATTCCACTTAGCTATTTTCAAACTTTGGTCTGCTCTCAATGTAAAATAGATTTTCACAACACCTTGTTCTGCCTCAAAGTGGGATGGCAAAGCCTGTAACTGACCCACTTGTGTAAACCTGTGATGTTAACTCTGAAGTCCCTCCAGAGAAAAAGAAGAAAATAAGTAACATCAGAGCCTCAATAATATTAAACACAAACCAACCATTAAGATGTTTTTCAAATGACCATGCCATTTGAAAATTTAAGTGTGTTTTAGGATTTCAGCTTTGGAGAGCCATAGGAAAAGGGCAGATATTTTGGGAGGTAACATTTTTTTCCCTGTTTTATTTTATCCACAAAAACATTTTTCAGTTTAAATAGCGATATGTTTGTTGTCTCTATCACAACTGCTCTATTTTAAAATTTAAAATATGATTCAAACTATACTATGTTTCCTGGTTTGGACAGGATATGACAGTTTGATGATTATCGTTAGACATGTTTCTCCAAGTTAATAGTTTTTGTGATAGCTGTGATGGATCTGGAAGATATTGTTGTTGTTTTTTTAGCTATTTCCTCAAAGATAGCAATAATACAGCATTTAGTGTACACTCAAGCAAAACTTTGCTATCTCACTGGGTCTCCACCTTGTCACACTACAGGCAGTACTAGTAGAATGTTTTTTTAAGGTTAGTTTAATTACCACCAAATCTTTTGGCTGTACCACCTACTAAAAGACCATCACATACATCAAATGTCTTGGTTGCTTCACCTGAGCTTACCTGAGTCAGCAAGCCTTACTAGCTCCATGAATGTTAATTTAGGCTGAAAAACAGACTCGGACAGAAAATGAACCAAAATATGCCAGGTATGAGGTTTAACATTAATTGTTCATCATGGTATCATCAACTTAACAAAGTAGTTAGCAAATGAAAAATGCAAACAATAAGAAAAACTAGAAGAAGATTTCAAAAACAGGGGTCCTTTAGCTTAAATTGAGGTCAAATGAACGAACTGCAACATAGAACTAAACTTAACACAACTGACCTAATAAATGACACAAAGGAAGAGGCTAACCTACACAGACACACAATGGGGGCAGGAATGACAATTAACTCTACAAATTAGCCTTAATACAAATAAAGATTCAAATCAAGAAAGTATTTACAACAAATTACTAAAAAAACAAGCAAAAAAAAACTATCAAACAAAAACACTTACAATGTAATTTAACTGAATCCCAAAAGCAGACTCTCCTCTGGCTCACCCAGTTGGCCTCTCCCACTTCCTGCATTTGATAATATAAAAGCCATTTTAACTGGTGCCACATCTTTTGGCCAGAGGAGGACTCAACACAGACCCATGTAAAAGAACAAAGGTAGAACATTAATGACAGTATGTTAACCAAAATATGGCACTGAAATTAGCAAACGAACTGTCAGGTGTGTGCTGTATGAAAACAAAGGGCTATGTGTCATGTCTTGAAATGTTTGTATATTAACTGGGCTAGACAGAACAATACATTTGGTGTCGGCCAGTGGTTTGGCTGTCACAGAGAAGGATTTAAACTACCTTATCTGTTACAGTACATCTCTTTTGTTGTCATGCAGTGAATGTTGTCTGGTAAATGCATACCAAAAATAGGTGCTGCTTGTGGTAATGGCATACAGTATATTGAAGGAAAGATAACTGTACACTAAACTCCAATGATCGTATTTTATAACCGATGTTTCTCAACCACACTCAATACAAGTGTCCGCCTATATACTGTGTGTATATATACACATCCCACCTGGTACTAATCCACAATCAGTAAAATCATTAACAAGCTACTATAATAGTTCATCTTAATCACTGAACATAGGTAAAAGTTAAGAGAATACATCAACATTTCATTCCATATATATTTTTGACCCCAAGATACACACCTTAAAGTATACCTAAAATGTTCAGAGGTCCAAATAACCCAATTTAAAGGGGACAATCTAAAAGTAAGGGCTACATAGAAATTGACACATGAATATTATTTATATAGCAAGTATTTAGGCAAAAATATATATATATTTTTAGGGGCATAAGCTATAGGCTATAACTAAATATAGACACATAATGTAATACAAACCATACTAAAATATAACTTTAATAAAAGGACAAGCCTATAAGACTATCTATACACACATATTTAGAAACACTTAAGTAGGCCTTTCTAAGTATATCAAATGTTAACTTATAATTAACTTATAATATAGTGAGAATTCTTAAGTGAATGCTGCTCTGCCACACCTTCACCCCACTGCCATCAGTGTCAAGCCCCCATCCGTGGCTCCCCAGAGGAGATCGTTGCACGATTTCATCTACTGCACTGATGCCAAAAATCTTTGAATTATTTAAATCAAACATCTGCAGTTTTGTTTACTTGTTTTCTTGTACCTGAAAGCATCTTCTTCTTTTGATGACTTCTCATCTTTTGTTTGAATGTATGTAGTTATTTCTCTTATTTGTTTTCCTACTGCTGATGGAAGTCTTACAGAGGGATATTTATTTGATGACAGAATGACAACACGTGTGAAACAAAGATACCGCTCTGTCCTGGGATCACAAGAACCTACAGTTCTTGAGACTTGTATGCTTAATGGCAACAATGTCCACTTCGAGCATTGGCCTAGTAGTTTGAACTAAGTTCACTTTCCACTAAATACATAATTTATGCATGTGTAAATGCAGCAAGCTGGAAGCTCTTCTCTGTGCATCAGTCTATATTTTCATAATGTAGTCAATGTATGAAATGCTTATATTGCTTTTTAATTTAGATTTTGCATTTAATGCCTTTTTAATCACTATAATATGGCTTAGAAATTTTAACATTTCATACTTAAAATTCAGTTAGTTAACTTTTTCAGCACTGTAGACAGTCAACAGTCTTTCATTTAGGTGCTGTTTTGAAAACTTGGAAAAACAATACCAACTATTGTAGAAACACACTAATAAAACAATCTCAACTTAAACAAAAATTGTTTTGGGAACAGCATTTGGGTCTCAGGATATGATTGTCTTTTTAAAAATAAGACACATGTGGGAAGAGGTGAATTGTTCACTCACCAGTGCATCTTGCATATCATCCAAGAACATGTTCTTGTTTCCTTATATTTATTGAAAGTAATGATCCCATGAATCAATCATTTATCACCACTCCTAACAGATATGTCAAACATAATTTTGATGGTTTCGCTGATAAACAATAGGGGATACAAAGGTCAGCGGCATTCTACAGAAAACATCTACAATTAAGAACCACAAGTATTAGAGCTTTCTTAAATGAAAGTTATCTTTGCAATTACTCTGCGCTTGCTTATCTCTGATGATATTGGCACATGGCAGCACAGAATAATGATGAGACAGAATGACATTTGGCTATCCTTGTTTTGTCCTTTCTCCACTTCAATAAAGATGTAAACAATGTTTACAGTTTGTCCTTAAAGGCCAAAAACTCCTGACTCAACAGTATTATAATTTGAATGGATGGGTGGTAGGGGACAGCATGCCACATCTGATTTTTTTTTAATTGTAAGGGGAAAAATAAACGAGAAATACTGTAAAATTGAAGAACAAAAAGTGTCCATAATAATAATAATAATAATATAAAAATGCAATTGTTACATGACTAATATCTGGCCTTCTGGTTAGTAACAATCAGTTTAGTGAAAATCTTTTTTTTTTTTTAAATACTACATTTCAACCTAATCTTGTTACTGACTGCTGCAATGTTTACACTCATACATACATTATTCTCTATTTTTTGGCCCTCATTTTAATGCTTAAGGTGTATTCCAAACTGAATGCAAAGCTCCACAGTGATGCACAAAAAGACACCAGTCCGAAGGTTGAACAGCAAATGACAATCTATCATGGGACTGCAGAGCACCTGCTTGGACCCAGATGTGCACTGGCACTTTTTTACAGGGTGGCTGGTGGAGCGGTCCCTTAGGGAGTCAGCCTGCAGCTGTGACAGTGGCTACAGTGCGTCTTCCCTTCTGGTTTATATACAGATGTGCAAAAGCCATTCTGGAGCACGCGTGCATGCTTTTGCCTCAGTTTTATCAATATACTATACATGTTGGAGAAAGAAAATCTGAAGAGTGCGGCTATGAGTGAGGGCACGTCATCCACACTGCAAGAATAAAGCACAGTGTTGGAGGCTGAGTTGCAGCTGGCTGCTGATAGATTCTCTATCCAGCTACAGCAGGCTATATACAGCTACAGTAGTGTAGATATGAATGAAATGACTAATCTCATCTACTTCACTTTACTGCTACTCATCAACTGCTACTACTGATGACTCAGTTTTTCTGACCTGTATATACATTTAAAACAGAAATATGACCAGGTCACTTTTTTTGAAATGTGAAAAATAAAAGCAAATCCTAAAATTAATTTACTGTAAGAGCTCAGCAATTTGTTTACACAATGTAAGCAAGGGCATATCAGTGAGCCTTTGTCACCCTATTTATCCTACATGCTTTTTTTTTTTTATAATTACAGACAATTACCACAAAGCACATATGTTGCAAATACTACCATGCTACAGGATGTTGTTTATCCTATTTATTGCAGACAGCATGGGTGTAAGTGAGTCACTGGAGGGGAGGTATTTGCAGAACCTTTGCCAGGTCATAAAATCTAGTGTTTGTCCCCAGAAAGACAGAAGCGTAGGAGCAGAAAGAGTTTCTCTGAGGAACAATGCATCACTGATTCCATTTTTTGCTGGTGGATGGTTACTGTTGCTGCCTACAGTGTCCCATTTAAGAGCTTCTATTGGCTTTCAGTTGAGTTTTCAAGCTTTTGGCTGTTCGTGCATCCTTTGTGGTTCTTCATGGCACCATATGTGTTGTGTTTATGTTGTGCTGGATTTTGTAATGTTTGAAGAACTGATATGAGATATGACTGAAATATGTGATTTAATGTTGTATCTGATGGTCTTATACAGGCATCTGCTCCACTCTTTGTTCAATTGGTGATTCAAAAGTCATCCTCAAGGGGATATATTTGTCACAGGCAGATGGATTGTTCCCTCTGGTGAAGCAAAATTCTTTCATTGACTTTTACCAGGTGGAATCTATAAGTTCCATGTTTGATATCTTCACTTGATTAGCACAGAAATGTCATCCTTGTAGGTGGAGGTGCTTTACTACAGACTATGACCCATAGTGTTAAAATATTGAAAATTCCTTATAGGGCAACCTGGTATTCAAATCTCATACCACTTGTTGACCTGTGGTTAACCTGAAGAAAATGCAAATGCAGCTCAAAAGTGCCAAGTACAAAACAGATCTGCCAGAGTGCAATCTCATCCCGCACTGATTGTAGTCCCCAAAAAGCTTATAGCCAGTCAATTCCTCAGAATGTACAGAAGGATACACAAGCTGTCACATGAAGGCAAATGGTCTCGAAGCCTTCGAAACAACCAACCAAGTGCTGTCATTTGTCGAGTATCGCCAGCAGCGACCCAGAGGCTCAGCCTGTGTAAAACAGACATTTGCCCAGAGGCCTTTTGCGTTTTTTTTTTTTTTGGGGGGGGGGGGGGGGGGGCGTATTTCTCTTGTATTTTATGTTCTGGAATTTACCTTCATACCTGATATCTTGCTGCAAATTCGGAAGACATCTGCTTTCGGCAAAAACCAGGGCAAGATGAGCACAATGAAAGATGACCTCAAACTCTGTCTATGTCTGGTAGAAGTTTTCATGGCCTTGTGCATTTTGCAAAGTAGTTGAAATGTTTAAAAAAAGAATAAAAAGGGCAGAAAAACACATTCAAGCACATAATAAATACAGTATAAATTGGTCTGCATGTACAAAACAAATCGGAGTCCAAAAATGTTCTGACTATGAGGCCTGTCACATCTTTGCTGGTGTCCTACTTAAAGAAAGAAGGTAGCCAGTGCCTAACAATTAGTGTACATAAGGCAAAAAATAATGAATCTGCAAACTGTACTGTACATTGAGGGCAAAATTATACAGTATATCTAAACACTCTGAGAACTGTTTCACCACCACAACCTATGCACCATTACATAACATTCAGTAGAGTCTTTCATAGAAGTCCTATAGCATGAATTTTCACAAATTATGGCTAGAATAGAAAAAACTGAGTAATTCAGAAGTGCCTTTTCAAGTGTTTCTGGACTGTCTCTTGTCCTTATAAACAAGTGACCCTTCAGGATAGCATCACTTTTTAGTTTTCTAAATTTATAGACCATAAATGATAGATTATGTGTTCTGAGTATAAAAGACAGGCAGCCCTCAAGAAAAGATTTTCAGATTTAAGGGGGGTATTCAGTTGGTTGCAATCTGCAACCTCACCGCTAGATGCCACTAAATCCTTTAAAGGGGACCCATTATGCTGATTTCCAGCTCTATATTTTTATTCTTGGACTCCACTAAAGTAGCTTTGAATGATTCACAGTTCAAAAAACTCCTTATTTAATTTATATTGGCCCTTTATGCAGCCCCTCAGTATAGGCTTTGTCTCTTAACAGGCAGTCTTAGCTCCTGTTTCTTTAAGGCCCCCCTCCAATGAGCCCATTCTGTTCTGATTGGCCAGCTTTCTGGAAGCTGCTGAGGGGCAGCTGTATAGGAGTCATATTAAGTTGCCGCCAATGGAAAGCCAACACTTTCTGCATTACTGCTTCACCAAAATGTTAGTGGAGCAGTGAACAGATGATTATATAAAGAAATCCGTCACGAACTGATGTCGGCTCGGGCTGAAAGTAGAAAAAAATTTTGGAAATCGAGCATTTAGAGCAGTCTGAAGCTGGTGTTTTCTGCTCACAGGGATTATGTCTACATATGTTTACCTCATTATTTGACATGTTGGCCACTTTTAACATGAACATCCAACATTGTAACATTATATATATAACTGAAAATAAGGAAAAGCATAATAGGTCCCCTTCAAGTGCACATACTGTATCTCTCCTGCTGTTCATGAACACCCAACCTGAAGGTCTCTTTTACTAGGTCCTGTTAAAGCTATATAATAATAATAACTTAATGTAGCCTATATAGCAGCTCTAAAAACAGAGCTTACAAAGCGCTTTGACATACAAAGCAAAAGTAGGATACTCAGAAGGCAATATAACATCAGAGCCAAACAATAAGACCAAGCAAAAGCAAGACAAAACTAAAGTAAAGCAAGACCTAGAGACAAAAGACACAAAAACACAGTAGAGAGAAGACAGAGGGATGATGAAAGACAGACAGTAAAAGAGATAAAAGACAACAAAAACATAAAACCATGTAAATATGAATAAATACAAATAAAAAGAATAAAAGCAATAAAAAAACAACATCACATAAAGCAAGTCTATAAAATGGGTTTTACAAAGTGATTTAAAAGAAGTCTCTGATTCTGCGAGCCTTATCTCCTCAGGCAGGTCGTTCCAAAGCCGAGGGGCCCTGATGGCAAAAGCACAGTCACCTTTAGATTTAAGACTCAACTTTGGAACAGCCAGAAGGGCCCCACCTGAGGATCTGCAAACTGGCTCGCAAGGGGTCAATATATTTGTTAGGTAGCTTAGAGCCAGAACCAGACTTGCTTTAAAAGTGATCAGTAAAATCAATTCTGAATCGAACAGGGAGCTAGTGAAGAGAAGTCAGGATTGGGGAGATCTGTTAAAACCAATAAGAAGCTGAGCTGCTGCATCCTGAACTAGTTGGAGGTGAGAGGGTGACTTTTGGTTTATGCCAGAAAGGAGGGAGTTACAGTAGTCGAGTCTATAGAAAATAACAGCATGAATTTTGTTTGAAGGAAGCAGAACTGGACAACTTTTTTGATCTGTGGTTCAAAGCTTAAATGTGAATCAAATAGTACTCCCAAATTTCTGGCAGTGGGCTTCACATTAGCAGACAAGGGACCAAGACTACCAAGACTGATTGGGTTTGGGGGACTAAACAATATGATTTTTGATTGTGAGTTATTGAGTTGAAGAAAGTTTTGTGCCATCCAACAGTTGAAATCACTGAGACAATCTACAACAGCAGCTAGGCTTTTTGGGTCACCAAATGTTAGGGGAAGGTATATCTGTGTGTCATGTGTCAATGAAAAGAGAAATTGTGATTTTGGATAATTTGGCCAAGTGGAAGCATGTAGATTAAAATTGCACTCTACTCCCTGTTGGCTGCTTAAAGGTGGTCTTTGGTTACATTGAGGAGTGCAGTTTCTGTGTTATTTGAACATGGAGGTACTTTTGTGTCTTTATTATGCAATCAAACATAATAGGTCTGCAATCAAAAAAGAGATTTGAGAGCAAAACTATGGACACTATAATCAAAAAACATTTTATTGCAAGTAAAATAAGTTTGTGATTTAAATGCAAATCAAAAAGTTTTGTTTGCAAATCCAAGAGTTTTGTTTGTAAATCCAAAAGTTTTGCTTGCTGTTGTGCTGAATCTCATAGGCCGGATCTATGCTGAAAGATGTAAGACACGTCTCTATTGGCCAGTCTCGATCAGAGTGACAGCTTGGCAACATCCACAGTTAGTAAACGAGAGAGAGAGTTTTGAAGTCCATGGAGAAGACAGGGTGGGAGCGGAGAAGACAGAAAATAAATCTCCAGGTATGTTTACGTAAAATCCATCTTAGTAATAATATCACTCAATAATATGTTACAACTTGTGCATGTAGATTGCTTTTGTTTAACGATCTTTGATGTTGTAATGGGTTAAAAAATTGACATATTATTATTTTGACATATTATTTTGTCATCAACCCATCAGATTCTTTGACCTGAAGTGTTGAAAGAAATACTTACTCCTTAAGTAAAAGTATCAATACCACAATGTAAAAATCCTGCATTTAAAATCCTACTTACTTACCTTACTACCTAATACTTCTATACTTTTACTTAAGTAGGATTTTAAATGTGTATGAGTATTTTTACATTGTGGTATTGATACTTTTACTTAAGTAAAGGATCTGAGTACTTCTGAGTACAACACTGCAGGTCACAGAATCTGATGGGTCACCAAAATTGTATCACCTGTAGTCACTGAACTCCATCTCCAGATTATGTATGTTTGGAGCAACAGGCCTCCGGGGCAGTAGGCTTTTGTTTTTTGGATAACAGGCCATCGGACTCTGGGCTTTCAATCCAATTTTTTGAACTATTGGAGTTTCGGAATAATGTGCCTTGGGACTAATGGGCAGTCCCCATGATGAGCGAGTGACAAGCTAATTGAGCTAAGCCAGCAGCTACAGGCTAACAAAATAATATGTATTTTTGCAGCAGTTCAAACATAACATCCTTGCTATTACTAAGACGGAAGTTATGTGTAACATACCTACACATTGATTTTCTGTCTTCTCCGCTCCCGCTCTTCTTCTCCATGGACTTCAAAACACTCTCTCTCGCTTACTAACTGTGGATGTTGCCAAGTTGTTACTCTGATCGAGACTGGCCAATAGAGATGTGTCTTACATCTTTCAGCGTAAGTCCTGCCCACAAGATTGAGCTCAACAGTAAACAAAACTTTCGGATTTGCAAACAAAAGTTTATGATTCTGATTTTAATCACAAATTTATTTTACTTGCAAAAAAACATTTTTTGATTGCAGTGTTGATAGTTTTGCTCTCAAATATATTTTTTTGATTACAAACCTACTCTGTTTGATTGCATAATAAAGACACAAAAGTACCCCCATCTGTAAAGCTCTAAAACCTGACTGAAACTTCTCAAAGATGTTATTATGACACATAAAAGCTAGGTTGGCAGCACTTTTTCTAAAACTCTTGATAAAAATGGAAGTTTAGAAATTGGCCAAAAATTGTTAAGAACAGAAGGATCAAGGGTAGGTTTCTTTAAAAGAGGTTGAACCACAGTGTGTTTAAAAATAGATGGAGAAATGCCTTTAATGCCTGAAATACTGGGCCCAATTGTGTCAATAACCTCTTTAAGAAATTTGGTAACAATAATATCAAGGCTGCATATGATTGATTTCATATGGGATATGATTTCAGATAAAAAGGACAGTGATACTGGTTAAAAATTGCAAAAATGACTATGAATGTCCCTACATGGTCTGGGGGGATAATTTGTTGCCTTAAATCCTTGACTCTATTAAAAAAAAAAACTTCCTACACATCTCTCGTGAGGCATCGGTAAAATGATAAGGGGGGGGGGGTGATGACCCATTCTGTTACTTTGAATAAAATTCTGCAGTGATTGAGTGATTTGTTCAAATAAAATTAGAGAAGAAGGATGCTCTTGCTTCTTTAACTGCCTTTTGATAATTCTTTATTGTGTCTTGTGTCTCTGAATGTGAAACTTCTCAAAGATGTTATTATGACACATAAAAGCTAAAGGTTAGGTTGAAACCACTTTCTCTAAAACTTTTTGATAAAGATGGAAATTGGACTAAAATTGTTGAGAACAGAAGGATCAAGGTTAGGTTTCTTTGAAAGAGGTTGCACCACAGCATGTTTAAAAATAGATGGAAAAATGCCTTTTGCTAAGGAGCTGTTAATGTACAATAAAATACTGAGCCTAACTGTGTCAATAACCTCTTTAAGAAAAAATAGTGACAATAATATCAAGGCTGCACATGGTTGATTTCATATGGGATATGATTTCAGATAAAATGGACAGTGATACTGGTTCAAAATTGCTAAAATAACTATGAATGTACCTACTGGCATGTGTGTGTGTGGGGGAAGGGGGGGGGGGTCCTGAAATCCTTGACTCTATTTATAAAAAAAAAAAAAGAAGAGGAAATTTCTCACATATCTCTTGTGAGGCATTGATAAAATGATGGGGAGATGGGCTGATGACCAAATCTACTACCTTGAATAAAATTCTGGGTTAGAGTGATTTGCTGAAATTAAATTAGAGAAGAAGGATGCTCTTGCTTTTCTTTAGCTGTCTTTTCATAACTCTTCATTGCATCTTTCCAGATCCCTTTGAATGTGTGGGTTCTTATATTACCTGAGTGAGGTTAAAAGATTCCAAAGTATCCATAAAACTGGTGACAAAAGTCTGAGTTAAAATCACCTAAAATAAGAATTTTGTCACACTTTGATAAAAAAAAAAAAAAGGGATAATAACTCAGCAAACTCTTGGATAAAAACATTGTTTGGCCTGGGTGGTCTGTAAATTAAAATTATCACTGGATCTTTGGAATTTACCATAAAACCAAGATGTTCAAATTATGTAAAACTACCATGTAAAATGAGAGTGCATTTAAAATCCTTTCTGTAAATAACAGCAACCCTCCCTCCCCTGCTTGACAGCTGGGGTTGATGGAGGTGTGTAAAATTAGGGGTCGGGTGTTGAGGATGGGTTGCTTCAATAAGAGGACTGCAGTCTCCCTGAGATAACCATGTCTCTGTGATGATAAAACAGTCTAAATTATTAAAAGTAATAAAATCATGACATAAAAAGATTCATTATTTAGGGATCTGATATTTAAAAGACCAAAATTTACAGGATTACAATTAAGAGCAGAGGGTAACAGAGGTTGCTGATGGGCTTGAATTATATTGCTATGATTAGCAGCAGAGGGGTGTGATATTGAGCGTGCTACAGTGGGTCTATGATAGGAAATGATGGTGGTTATAAAAGAAGGCATACCAGTCCTGTTTAGGAGAGGTGAGTGGGGTGCAGAAGTAGGGGATGGTAGTGGTGACGTAACATTTCCTACTGTGCTGCTGTATCATTCCCTCAGGCTAGAGTCCATGTTCTCAGACCGTATTTGGGATCCCCTCCTGTTTGGGTGGAGGCAATCACGCTTCAGAAGGCTGTGCCTCACCCAGAACAGGTTGAAATATATAATATATACACTGTAATGTGCAGTATCACGTTTTCAATCCACATAAATCCAATTTATTATCCTCACAGTTTTCATGGTAATTGTGTCTTTGGGTTTTTGTTATGCCAACAAAAAACAAAATATTTTATTGTATCTCTATTTCAATTATCTTCAGGAACAAGTTCTGTTTTTAGAAAACTGCTCAAGTGAATGTGCACTAAACATGTGCTGTAAGTCCAAGCTTAATGTTTAACAACACAGGCCCAATTACCCTTGAGCATAATTGCGAGTAGTTTTAATTGGATTATCAAACCAAGGTTTGGGGATTATCCATTTTTTATCAGAGCATCTGAACATTTAATTTGTCCACTGCCACTTTTTTGTACTTGTATTTTTCATTTTTCTTTTATCTATTTATCTGTCTGAAAAACAGCAGTCTGCCATACTTGAAAACAAAATATTGTTGTTTTTCAGTGCATTCCAAAATGAATTATATAAATGTTTTACTGAACTGCTGCCCTCATCAGCAGGACCCATTAGTGGTACGTTTCTCAATTTTGACAAACTATTTGGTTCAGGTTAGTCAAAGATCATGATCATTTTTGAATTCTTAGAGGAGGTCACAACCCTGGTCTCTGGTATCAAAGTCACACTACAGCTATGCATTCACCCTGCCTCCCCCCCTAAGACTTAAATGTTGGTATATGAACTACTTTCTTCCTGACATAAATATTAGTCATTTTAAGCTGTTTGACAAACAACCAATGTTCTCTCTTTTTTCGTAAGAGAACAGTCTCCCAGGAAGAAAAGTAAATAAATAAATACATTAGGAGACATTCATTCTACAGGTGTTTTACTTAACTTAAAGTGACTGTCACAATTTGTTTTGTGTGATCATATTTATAAATATGCCCCTTACCTCACTGTGAACCTCATGTTATTTCACCACTTATTTCTGCCCTTGTGACAAATTATCTAGCTGAATGGGTGCATGTGCTCACATAAATAATAATAACAGCTATAAGGGTGCCTTGGTTTCTGTGACTGGTGTTAATTATGTGTTGTCTTATACTACAGAGGAGCCAGACAGAGCTCAAGTGTTACTGGAGGATCATCTATTTACTTATGATTTATTTTAAGGGCTCACATTCACAGTGTGGCTGCAGCTTTTCTTCTTGTAACAAAGACACAAGTACCTTAACCTCATTTGTGACTATATGCATGGGCATCATCCCCATTCAGAGTTTTGAGATTTGATGGCTTTAGAAATTGTTCATGTCCCACTCCAGTCAAAAATGTGTTATGCTTATTGTTCCTTCTGTTGGATGTTTGAGCCTCGCTGTGCAGAATGAGGCATGTGCTTAGTTTAACACTTGAAGACTGTTTTC
This sequence comes from Thunnus thynnus, assembly GCF_963924715.1. Classification (NCBI taxonomy): domain Eukaryota; kingdom Metazoa; phylum Chordata; class Actinopteri; order Scombriformes; family Scombridae; genus Thunnus; species Thunnus thynnus. Next base: position 18,512,286 of record NC_089525.1, read on the forward strand.
ACATTCATCTGATGACTGGGGAAACTTCTGAGTTTCCGAGTAATCTGAGTTTAAGGCATGTACCTTCAAGCATGATTTGTGACATTACAACTAGTTTGGATCCAATTGTGGTCCAGTATTCAACTTACACATGTGTGATGTGAAAACTTGAAACCTCCAGTGCACATACACTGAGAACGGACTTTTCAGTGAAGCAGGAGACATTTGGCCAGCAGTTAAACTTTTGAAATTAACAATATTTACATATTCGTAAATTCTGGAATAATTAATGATGGAGAAGCAAGAGATGTAATTTTAAGGATTTTAACAAGACACTTATTTTGTATTCAAAGTATGTTATATACATCTTATGACATTTTTTCACAATAAGTGTTTTTAATTATCTTTAATATAATTTAGAAACATAAGTAACTTTTCTGTATGTTTTTGTTTTTTTTGTTTTCTTTTTTCATATTTAACTCTGCCTGGTATATTTTGGTCCTTCCAGCAGAGCTGCTGTCATTACAAATCGCGGATGTGTTAACTTCTGTATGATGTTTGAATAACCAATCTCATATGCCTTTATTGTAAAGAATTTGTAAATTACCTAGAGCCTCAGAATGTCCCTATTTAAATTTAGTATCAGTGGTATTAATTATAGCCCACCAGTAATTAATGATTGTTAGCTTGTTGTCCTTTGCTATTATAGCAATACATACTAAATAGTTGCAGTACTTTGGATCTGGGAAACATTTGGCTAAACATTGTTCACATTCTTCTTCTAAAAATCTTGATGTCCCATAATGTCCCATATGTTGCTTCATTTCTTTTACAGGCTCATTCTTATTCAGGGTCTAGCTGGTGAAAGGGTGGAGATGGGCTCCCAGCATGCACTTGGGCAGAAGGTAAGGATGCATCTCTGACATATACTGAACAGGTTCAGGTTGCCAGTCCATTACAGGGCTTATAGATCAACAGACACATATGGACAATTTAAACTAGAGAGTGCATCTGACCTGCATAGAAAATAAGCCACATATTTGACATGAAAATGAAACACAAAACTAAAATTTAAACCTAATAACCTCAGCCCCGTTCCAATGACCTACCCTCATGAGTTCCTTAAGAAAAAGAAATTCTTCTCATTTCTAAACTATTTTATTAGCACTTCTCTATTTTACATGATAATTTCAGGTTTAGATAGATATTTTGTTACGTCAAAGCGGTTTGGCTCTGTCTCTTGCAGTAATTGCTGCTTGTAATGTTGATGAGCTATTCTCCTATTGTACACTTACCAGCAAATAAAATAATGCTGTTTTACAGAACTGTGCTACTTGCATACATATCCATGGTGATGTGTGTACAGTACTTCAAACCTGTGACCCACATGGCAGGCTTAGAGATATTTGTACATCATTTTTGTACTCTGCTCTTGAATGGTCATCATCACCATTGTAATGATGTTTGTTATAAAGTAACAAGTAAGACTTTCTGCCAGTTTCTGTATCCTAGAATTTTGTATACTTTTTTTCCACCAATTACATCTTAGCAAACATAATTACTGCCTGGATTATGTTTACACACAATGTTTTTTTTAATGAATGAAGTGTTATATTTTATGTACCACATTGAAGTTGGAGGGAGGTGGTTGGGGTGGATGGCAGATGGCATCCATCAGACATACAGTATATTTGACTTGTTTGAAGTAAATAGGACAAGACAGGTCTACACAAATGATGTGCATCCAAAAACCTACACAATGTATATGATTGATTTTTTTTTCGTGCCAGACATATTTTACCTGCACTAGATTTGTTGTTTCAGACCCTGCATAATTACCACTCATCCTAATCTTTCTATTTCCACTTTGAATGCTACTACTGCATACATACAATATACAGTAACTGCTGTTTAAAAGCCACAAAATGCATGGAGTTGAATGGCAAAGATTATGATTCCCAGCATCAGTATGAAAAAATGAACAATAATAGAGTAGACACTTTTTAAGAGCTAAATATGTTTTATTATTTTTCAGTATTTTATAATGCTTGTTTTAAATGCATGATGTAGGATTCCTTTCCTCTTACTAATTGGACTCTCAGCGAAGCAGTGACTGTAGAATCAGGTTTAGAGCGGAGTTGTCAAAATCTTTGATAGGATGGCTCAAAGTCAGCTAACCATACAGCTGAAGTGTGCTTTAATAAGGTCTCCTTGAAGAGTATTACAAGAGGGAAAAAAAATGTTTATTTTTCCTCTCTGTGTTTCAAATGACAAACTTGCTGTTACTTTCTTAACACTGTCAGTATATAACTAATAATAAGGAAAGATGTTGTAAATTAGTATTATATTGAGACATTGTGTCATTGGACTACATGACTCAAAACAATATTGTATTAAGTGTTAAAAAAGTTTGGGCATTCTTCAAATAAAACACTGAAGCAATACGGACACCAAAGTAACACTGACATCAAAGGTGTATCATTACAAGCCATGGATGATATTTTATCAAATGAGTATGTCAAACATAAGGTGGGCAGACATCTTTAAATGTATCAGTTTTACCTCTATCATCATCCTAACCTTATCTAGTTTAAAAAAACACTATTGTTATTTTGTGATTTAATGTATAAATAATGTGAGAAAAATAGACTTTTAAAGGAAATAAATAAATAATGTTGTAAAACTGCAACACTTTCATCCATCTAGCATTGTATATAAAAGGCCTAGCATTCCTCCCATTATACGCAAGCAAGAATTCTTCAAATGGATAGAGAAGCTCAAAAACTATGGTTCTTGCTGCCATTTTAATGGCAAATTTACTAGCAACTTTACCAACAACCACAGAGAGAAAAAAAAAAAAAAAAAACATAAAAGTGAAAGCTGTTTTGTTTCACAGGCTGCTGCTCTTGTGGGTTTACCGAGACATACGGTTACTGCTTTTTTTATCTGCTGGAATCTTTTGTGTGGGCCTCCATCATTATAGCTGACATGTGATATAAAACAAGCAAAATGATTTGTACTAGTTTTTGTTTAGTGTGTAGAGAATGAAAGATTAAAACCATATTCAGACACAGCTGATGGCAGGGACCCCGTGTTTGTAATTGCTGTTTGCTCTAAGCGGTCTGTGTGACTACATGCAACTGTGTACTGGAGATCAGAAAATACCATATCATCATATCAGACAGACTCTCTTGTGAAATCTTGTATCCACAGTCTGAGTCGGGTGTTCACCCTGCTAAATGTTTTGCAGTCAATATTTCACAGCTGGAAAAAAGGACACAGCTACTGAGTGAATAATGCTGCCAGATAAAACAATGAATCTTTTCTTTTTATCAAATGCATTATCGCTTGCTTCAGAATAAACCTTAGTGCCACACCTGACCTTAAGACTAACTTTTCACTTACAAATTAAATTGAAATCTATCAGACGGTAGCATCAGAAACCTTGGGAAATATGATCACTGGATCCAGTTATTCTTATAATGCTCAGGATAAAATGTCAATGGGCATTAGCTAATTTCATCAGTGATGCTTTTTATTAAATTCTTTTAAAAGCCATTCCAGTTTCCTTGCCAAAGATGTCATATTAATTTAAGGCTGGAGACCTTGAAAGAAGGATAACCCAATTTGTACATTAACATGGTAAGTCTATGGTACATTTTGTGGAAATTAAAAGCACACGCAGCAAAACATTGCCTCTGATACAGAGATACTCAATTGTAGGGTAAAGTCACAATTATCAAGACACTCACTTATTCGATGTTAGAGTATTTATTTATGTAGAATGGCATCTAAATGGTATACAATAAAATACATTGGTTCTCTTTGTTAGGTAATAGAACAATGTGTTGCCTCAGTAAATAGACTGTTAATAGGATACACGGGGTTGCAGAACAAGATGTAAGTAATTATGTTCTTGTAACTCTATGAATGTCATGACTTCATAATTACTACCTGTTGTTTTGCACTGTGTTGTTGTTGGTCTTGGGATTGTCAGTTTTCTAGATGTTAGGTCAAAATTAACATACCAATTGGGCAGACATGGCTCACTGATGCTGTGCAGAAAAGAAACAGCATCAGTCAAATGTACCATTTGCCTGGGTCAAGTCTTTTTGAATCTGCCCACTCAGTCAAGTCGACTGATTCTGTTGGTCCAATGAGTGCCTTGGGGGGGCTAATGATTAGCTAATCAGCACCATGGGCGGGACTAACGCCATTGTCAAGCAGTTGTAAAGCCAAGGAACCAAGGAGGAGTAAAACTATGCAAAATGAGCAGCCATGTTGAAAATGGACGTTGAAAACGGGAGAGCCAAAACCCAGCACTGCCCAACTCGCATTACATCACCCACCATATCACCACATTATTGAATCGAATCTCCCTCCCCCATGGAAATGGGAGTGGAGGCGATGTCAGACTGAAGATGGAAACAGAGTGTAACGAGTTGACAGTTCTGTCTGATATCAGGCAAATGTACCATAACTTTGAGAAGCAGATTATGGTGTGGTATGTGCACACCCTTTGACATTGCTATATGTTCCTATTAAAAGAAAGATGAGGTTGAAAAAAAAAAAAAAAGCCTTTCTTGTTCCCACTCACATCCTCAGTGCGTTTCTGTTTGCATGGTCTCCATGGTAACAAGTGTACTGCTTTGCTCGTCCTGATTATTAAATTTCAAAGAATTGTTAAGTTCTGTAATTCAAAACAGTTTACTGTTTGATTAGGCAGTTTTACTGTTATATCATCTTCCAGAAAACAACTAAACCTGATATCCTGGCAACTTGTAACATTTTTTAGCACCACCAACACCAACTGAGACAGCTAAAGTTATGCAAATACTTCTTGTAAAAAGGAACACCACAGAAGAACCACACACAGTTGATACCTAGATATGGGACCTAGATATTTTATAATCATTTTTTCCCCACTTAAAATGCTATTTGCATTTAATTCTTACATGTATCATTTAACTTATTTTGACCATAAGGTGCATGAGGTTTACTACAAGTTTATGCTTTAAGTTATTGGAACATATCATGTATTAGATAAATGTATGTGTTCCAGTACAATATGGCATAACCAACCAGTCTGGCTTTTTAAGTAGTTCACATATAATATAAATGGGTGATGGTATGACTGCAGAAGCTGGAACTAAACATTTTGATTATAACTAAATGAATATATATGCATTGTTCTTCGATTGGACTTCCTACTTGGATCAATAATATACCTGTTATGTAGAGTTCCAAAATGCACAAAAATAGTGAACTAAACTGAGATAACATTTAAGTCACATTTATTATCATCACAAGTTTGACCATTAAAGTACAGTGATGTTAGGACTTCCCCATGGGCCTTTCATGATGTCCTGCTGTGAAACACCAGTCATGTCACTGTCATGTCAGTATACTCTAGGTCACACTGTGTGGATGAATGGGTCTTAAAGGGCATGAGCACATCACTGACAAAACTTGTGATCTGTAACCTAAACTGAAGTCAAAGAGGGTTGTGTTAGACAGTGCAGTATAATATTACAGAAAGCCAGTTGGTAGTAGTGTGACATTGAAAAACTGCATTGGAAAGTGCAGGCACTGTGTGCACACAGTGGACACAAACACAGGAACCAGTTTGTTTCTGACTACAGTCTAATTAATGCAAAGTGATATTGGCAGACAATTGCCATTTAATCGCACAGAGTACCAACAGGAAAGAGGGTGCATCTTCACTTAAAATAGTTGATGACTTTTTTGCCACAAGGCAGAAACAATTGCTTAACAGACAGATTGTGACTTTTAATTTAAAAGAACTGCCAGTAAACAGAGAAGGCTGCGTGATACACCAGTGAAATTATGGACCTTACGTCTGCTGGAGGGTATGAAGACAGTGACAAAAAGAACAGACAAAAGAGGAGACAGAAAAAACCCTTTACTCTTCATTTCCTTGGGTTGAGAAATTAAACAAGGAGGGCAATAAGGAAGCTGGTTTCAACAGAAAGTCTCCAAAGATTTCTTAAAATGCCTCCAAGCAACTCATGAGTGTGACTGGTAATATGAATGCTCCTTTATATTTTTAGCTGCTTTTTATTGTCTGAAGTTATAAAAAAGAAGCATATTATATTAAAATACAGAGCCCAGCAGGTATCAGTGGTAAACCTTTTGATAATTTGTGAGTAGGTGATAATGTGTACCCTCAAATTGCTTAATTTGCTTCCTTGAATTAATCATTTGTGTGAATCACTTTACAGAAATAAGCTGTTACCCCCTAAATGTGTTTGAGGGATGTTGAAAGGTAGCACAACATGGTGTTTAAAGCAAATACAAGGAGTTCTTAACTAGTTATGAAACAATCTCAATTTAATAATGATGCCTCTATATGACCTATGTGTGAATGCAGCCTCACATGTAACCTAGCTATATGAAACTAAAACAAAGTTTACTTTGTTTCATCATCGTCATATTACAATCATTAGTCTTAAATAGCCACAAACAGATACATTACTTCATTGCTATGCATCCTGCAAACAGCTGTGTTTAAAAAAAGAAAAATAGAAAATAAGTTGTGTCTTTCTTTCATTTGCTTCCAAAACAAACGCACATGCTAGCCAGATCAAGGTCTTTATGATACAAGGCGGTGGTACTCATGGGAAATGCAGTCTTCATTCCAGGAAACACTTGTCCACAAGGGCCGCCAAAATCATAACAAATTAAAGCTTGCTGGCACTATGTAGAGTTTTTCCTCTTTTATTTTGATATATTTTAATGCACATCGAAACACACACACACACACACACAAAAGTCTGTAGGTGTGTGCTGGTAATACTTGGGGGGAATGCTTCTACCTATCTTTTACTACTTGCAACAAAGATTAGCTAGCAAAGCAGATGCTCTTGCAAAAATAAATAAATAAGAGATTTGATTATGTTTTTCATACAAAACTGTTAATATACTTAGATGTGTCAAGTAGGGCTCTAACAGTTCTAACCAAGTTGTTTGTGTCATTTGTGAGTCATGGGCAACACAATACAGATACAGCAGTTGTGAGTTAACTGAAAAATCATTTCTGATGTACCCAATCAGAGCTCATAATGGCTAGGGTGAGTCTCTCATGACTAGCAATCACATATGGCAAGGGGAAGCTTTCAGCAAAATCAAGATTGCTTATTTTGTCATGGGTATTTTTTCAACATTGAACAGTGCACACATTAAATGAAAAATGCTGGCATGCAGTGCAAATGCTAACTCTGTGATGAAGAATAAGAATATTTGTTATATATTTAATAATATTTTTTATATTTGAAATTGTTTTTTATCAGTGTGGCTCTTCTGTAATCAAATCAAGTATATTTAAATCAAGTTATACATATCTTTAACTTTAACTTTTGCATGTTCACAGTTAAAACATTTTATGCTTTGCAGCACTGACTTCAAGATGCTCTTTGTAGGACTGTGATGGATTCTGCCTACACACACCTGGATATTGCCTAAAAGTCACATCCAGCATGCTTAATGACCTTGTTTAACTGAAGGGGGATGAAGGTGTTCTTAGCCTGCCACATTTTCCTAATTGTTTTTTAATTACACCTCAGACTGTATCATCTGCAGTAATTTGAGACAGCAGGTCAGTTTCCTGATAGTGATAAAAAGCATTAATACAAAATTAGGCATAGTTCTTTAAAGGCTTCTAATCCAGTCCACTCTAAATTGTCTGTGTAATTTTCTTTTTTTTTTTAAATGTCTAAAAACCAAATTAACAATAATGTCACTTTTCTTATTTATTTAGGTATGAAAAAGTATTCAATGGAACCAGAAGTCAGCCACAAGTTGACTATTTCACAACAGCTTCACCATCAAAGTGCAGGGTGTTTCATGTAAATTCATCAGCTCTGGCAGAGGAAAGATTTTTAGGCTAGGCATAACAGTGACGACACTGAGCTCCCTGCTTCTGCACAAGCGTTGCTAGCTGGCTACATCCAGCTGTGTCTCCAGTCATCTTTAGAAGATGATGACCTTGAAGAAGTGGGTAGCTAGGCACTCTTCTTCTCCTATACTACTGAAGATTTCAAAGAGTCTTCCACACTGTCCCTTTCGAAAGACTTACTAGTTAATATCTCAGCAAGGGCAGAAGGTATTCACCTTCCCATGCTGCCATACAGATCTTTGCCTGAGCTTGGCCCCCTGTTTCTGGGTACATGGGACTTCAGACAGACTTCAGAAATGTTGGCGTTTCATGCTCCTTTCATGGGCAAGTTTTGGTAGTTGGTCATTTAAGACTGGCAGGAGCCCTTGCAGCAAAAGTCCCATGGTCCAATTTGTATGATTTCAATAGACTGTCAGGCAAATTTGAGAAATCCCACTCTGGTGCTGATTCTTCAGATGAAGACCTGATGGTGCATGTTGTTGTCTGTAAGATATAGCTAGCTGGTCAGGCAGTAAGTGTTCTGTTTTATCACAGTGTGATGAAGAGATGGTAGAATATCTTGATTTACCTCCTCACCACTATGATCAGCAGCAACATGACCCAGCTTGATGGAGCCATATCAGCTCTGTCTGCAGGTAAGCAGGCAAAGCTTTTCTCAGTGAAGATATGCTGTTTTTTTATATGTGTGGTCAGCTGAACTTGCTTGACGCACTGCAGGAGTAGGGGTTGAGTGTTTCAAAGACACATATGGTTGACAGAACTATACAATCTTATTGATCTAATAACAGAAAAATGTTGTCCCTGACCTCCTTGTTCATCAACATGATTGGTGACCACTGCTGGCCATCCTTACAATACACCACACCAAGATAGTAGTGTGTCTAGGTTCCCCTTGGTGTGGTGTGTATCTAGTGGCTTGTCTTTATTTTTACAGATACCACGGAAGATGTAGTCCCAATGATGCCTTGTCCCATTTTGGACATGGTAAGAGATGGTGATTCTTGTTAGTGTGACCTTACTTTGTTGTCCAAACAAAGCAGAATGGGAGAGACAGAAAAAAATTAAGTTGGTCATTGTAACTAGGCTTGAGTGGTATCTATTTTTTTCTACCTTAATACCTTCCTGACATGTCATGGTATATGGTATATAATGGTATTTGTGTTTTTTGTTGTGGTGATGCGCAGGTCAGAGTTTTTTAATACCCACACCCACCTGACCCTTTATGAGAGCCCATCTGCACTACCTGACCTGCAAAATTGTGCATCAATCAACCAGCCAGACCTGACCCAATGCGCAAACCCCCAACTGCGCAGAAAATACATTATGATTATGAGCACTTAGGTGGAAGTACAAGGCAAAAATTAAGAGATAAAACAATGAACACTGTCTCTTACTGTTCATCTGGTAACACAGTGGAGAAACGGCTGAATAGATGTCAAGAACAAACTGACTGAAGGCCAGCAGATGAATATCAGCTAAAACAAAGAAAAGTCATGTGAGTTTCATTCACCACAAACATAACAAGACACAAATATCTCATATTTTGTTTTCAGCAAGGTTATAAACTTTGAGTCACTGCTTCTGCAGTCTTTACTTCCTGCGAAGTCAACAAGTGGAAATTCAGACGGCGCCACTCTGCCATTGCAACCCACATTGTGGTTGGAGGGGGGATTACATGCTGCCTTGAAGTACTCCTTGTAAACTCCAGATGTACTCCAGTTTTACTCAGTCTATATTTTTGATGGTATGGAAAATCATACCTTCATGATTTCTACCCTGGTATACTGTATTACCGTGATACTGCCCAAGCCTAATTTTAACCCAGTTTCAGAAAGAACAAAACTGAGTGCTGTCAGTCATTGATATGCTGATATCGTGGATACTGGTTTGGGGTTAACATGGCCATTTAATCAACCAGCATCTGCCCTGGTTAGTGGGTCCATCCTGATTAGCACAACAAGTATATGCAAGTACAATATTAGTGTGCTGCTCCACAGGAGTAGAGTGGACTGTCTTATAGAGCATGCTAGAAGATGAAATTTGATTAGAATTAAAGTTACAATCAAAAACATAGTTACAATGATAGTGGACTTTTATGAAACTACAGTTAATGGCAAAAAAAATCTGTTTGAAAGCCCACAGAAAGCATGTATACTTTTCTCCTTGTTTTTTTCTTCCCCACTGTGCTTTCATTATGTGTCAATCTCGACCAACTCCACTGAAGTGGAAGCAGTCAATATCACCCTGTTCTGTACCATGCGAAGGGTGAACTCTAATCGTAGGCTGCATTGGGTGCATTGGTCCTCTAAGGGATGGCTCATCTTCCAAATAAAATGTGTTGAAGCAGAAAGAACAAGAACCCTAACTGCTTATAACATACTTGTGAATCTCTCCCTAAATAAAGAATGTTTAGACTCTAAAGCTTGGGACAATTCTTTAACAGTGATTTGAGTTTTGCTTAGGAACCCAACTAACAAGGTGAATAAGTCTCTATAATAATCTTTACATGTGTAGACCTGACAGTAACTGTATTCTACTGAGTTATTGTGTTGACTTATTATGTTGACTCACAAGCTGAGTGCAGTTTTACTAAGCTACCAGTAAACCAGCTGTTGAGATTTCCATTAGTATGCTATTTTGATGATATGGAACTTCATTTACAATTCAGTCTTTTAATGTCATGTCATTTAAATGCATTTGATATAATTAATTAACTTAGCATTCAGTATGGGGGAAACGGAGTCATCAGCAATTGTCTACACCAATGAGGCAGCATACTGCAGCACAGCTACAATGGCGTACCATTAGACTACATTGTTGAATGTAATAACCAAATGATGGTTGCTGCTGGTGGTAATAGTGCCTTAAGGTTATAGCTGTCAGTGATCATCTCCAGCAATGAGCATTACAGGCTAAGCCCTCCCCACACCCATCCTCCAGGACCCATAAAGGCCACCCTGCGCTTTTGTTCAGGCAATCAAGATATGCATGGACATTAGTTTCGAAAGCCAAATGGTGCAATTCAACCCTGACCTGCCTTCAGCGTAAAATGAATTGAGACTGAATTATTCTCCCCCAGTTACTTTCCTATGCAGCACCATCATAAAGAGCAGTCGCTCTAATTTCCTTTGACAAATCGTTAAAGAGCCCCGGCACTAATGTGTCAATTCATCTCCACTCAGGCTATTTTAGCAGAGTATCCATACACACACACACACACACACACACTATTTAAACAAAATGTGAACTGCAACACAATATGCTGTTTTGTTTGCACAATATCTAATCAATAAACTACTTCTGTACATATTTTAATTTAGCTTCTTTCAAGCCCTCAGTCATTTACACAGTTGCTTGCCGTGCTACATTATTATTTGAAATCCCTATAGAAAATAACACTATCCAAAACTAATGTGCAGCCTTAGTCACAATATAACCAAATATATTAAACTGTCTATGTAAAAGGGATTATTTTATTATTACAAAATACATGATTGTGTCCCTGGATTTTACTTTGGGATTGATGCTGGGAGTTGACCTGAAGTGATTTGTTCCATCATCAGTGTGTGTGGTCAGAATTATCTACAATTAAATGTGAACAGTTCTCACCCCTTCATGTTTTCCTCTGTTGTACTGCTGGCTTACATTATAAAGAGCAGCACCTGTGAATTTGTATTGATCAAATGAAGAGACAGAAGGGGCTACAGCCAGTTGAAAGCTGACAAAGAAAACTTTAATTTTCCAGGGCTGCACAGATAGGAACAGTAAAATGGCAGACCTTGTGGAGCAGTTAAATAAGGACATGACACTATCCTTTTGATGTATCCCCTAGTTAATTGCTTGACTAAACAGGTGCACCTCTGAAACCTTTTTAAGAAAAAAACATCTCATTGACAACGCTTAAATGAATTTTAAAATGAGAGCTTGTTTCTATTGTGTGCGCCCCCAACATGTTAGAGTAGTTGGATAGATGTAGCATTCCTGGGATTAATAGAACTAAGGCGCATTCAGACTGACATTAACTCGGCATGAAAGAACAGAGCCCTCTCATTCATTTAAATGGGAGCAGTGCATTGACCAATCACATTACAGAATTAAAATTAATGTGTTACAACTGAACAGCCGGTTTTGTGAAAACACTGTTTTTGTATGTATAATGTACTCGCTTGATTCCATAACAGTGTCAACCACTGATAACTGTGACGAATACAATTGTACTTCTTGTACCCACACTGCAGTGAATATGGTCTACATTAACACATCTTTTAAAGGGATTACATCATCAGCAGAACTAGTCTGTGTTAGAAATAATATCCTCCATCTGGCCAGATAAACTCTCTTCAATCTCTGTGTTTTCACAGATCTACTTTGTCAGTTATGCCAGTCAGTCAAGTTGAGGCAAATTAAACCAATTTGTAGATCTTAATACAGTGCTTGCAATCTGAAATTTAGAGAAAGTTAGTTCAAAAAGAATTATTTTGTTTAAAGTGTATGGCAAAGGGAGATTTGAAACATATTGTAAAATATCTTAATACATGTCCCAATCAATCAAATGCAGAGGATTTGATTGATTGGGACGTGTAGAAGTGGGCAGGGCTTAATGTTTAGCGCAATACGGAGCTACAGAGTAGTGATGGGCGAACCGATTCTTTTCACAGTATCAGTTCCTTCAAGTTGATACATGTAAATGTATCAAACCTTTCGAGTTTTGGTACTTTTTGCAAAATATGCCATCAGTTTCTCCGTGACACTCGGTCATAGTACAGGCACATTCGACAGCTAGTGCTGCCTGCCCACACAATTTCTCTTTAGTGCATTACCAGTCATCATGTATAAGTTAACATTAATAAAGATTAAATATTAATTTAAATGCATTGATTCAGCATCCCACTTGTATCTAGGTAGACTATATAAGCTCAAGATGATGTTACAGAAATGTGATGTGACACTGACCAATGATCTGTTGGTCTTTTTGAGGGGCAGGTGGCAGACCTCCTAGTTCGAGAGAGCAGCAGTTCGTTCAGTCTTGTTCAGTTTAAGCTGCCGTCTGTCTCAACTCGAGTCCGATTAAATCACTTCTCGTTCACTCATACATTCTAGTTTGAGAGAACGGTTCATTTGATCTCGTTCAGTGAGTAGCTGCCAGGCTGTTTCGACTCGAGTCACCCGCTGACGTTCTCGTTTGAGACAATGATTTCCGCTCATTCATTGGTGCTCATTCATGTTTTGAGCGGCTGCACCACTGTAGCGGGCAGGCAGTGTGAGCAGTACTCTACGATAACAGTGAGTGGGTGTGGGCAGTATGAGTGGGAAAAGTCCGGGACTCATGAGCACTCCGTACGTTCGACAGGCTGACCTGGCACATACTGGACACTAAGAAGATTCATTCAAAAAAATAAGTTCGTTCATTTTTGCCCATCACTACTACAGAGGACTGTTGGCTCCACGCACAACTCCCTCACCTGTTGTTAGATCAGGAGGACGACAAGGGAGAGATGAATGAATTAGAACTCAGCCACATTGTTTTGGAAATGAAAACAAAGTTCAATCTCACACAGGCTCCACCCTCTACTGGACTCTACAGGTAATTCCTCCCTCCAATTATACGCACGCAATCGCGAACTAAAAATTGGTGTATGTAGCTGGCCAATCAGGATGCACCTACCAATTATGTATACCTCACACAGTATATAAGGCAGTGCTTCACTGCTCTCATCTTTCTCACTTCAGCGACAGCGAATCTGCTCATGGATCTTACCTCTCCATGGATGGAATCACCGCTCAAGCAAGCTCATTCCTGCCCGTCGTGCCCTGGCCTCATCGCTGCCGCCACCGGACATCCCTTCTGCTTTGAGTGCCTCTGACAGGACCACGCAGAGAGCAGCATGACGCAGCCACCACTGGCTGGGTGTGCAGTTGGCCTCAGCAGCGAACAACCTGGAAGTGTTGGGTGTTGCTGCAGCTAATACCTCACTAGATGCACCCCCCACAGCGGAACAGGTCGACTTTCTGGGTTGTATCATCGGCCAGATGAATAACCTTATTCTGGGAGTTGCCACTGCCGCAGGGCATGTGATGTTGCTTGCCACAGTGGGCTCACATCACGTGTGGCTGGGACTCACCACCTTACAGAGAAAGGACAGAGAAAACCTCCTGGGAGGTTCAATAGCTGCGGTTTAGCTTTTCGGGTCCATTTCCTCTGTCACTCAGAGATTTAAGAGGCTAGAAGAGGAGAAGACACAGCTGAGCCACCATCTGCTGCTCGCCCCCTCTTCTAGCCAGAGAGGACTTGAGGTGCATCACCGCAACACCACAGCAAGGACAAGAGCACACAGGCAGGACAGAGCACAGTCAGACCCCTCCATGTCAGCCACCTCCCACGCCACCTTGTCGGAAACACTACAGCACCGGCCCTCCCATGACCATGGAGTGACCCATGCCGGGATGAAAAGCATTGGCAGACCCCCACAGAAGCCTGCTGGCACATGGGGAAAGTCTGTGGTTCTGAAATGACAGTGGGAGACAGCGTCACATCAGCGCGGGCTATGTTCAATAGCCCTCCCCGGATGTGCCAGTGGAGTTCACCGCCCCCTCCCACCACTGTTCATGTTCATGTTCATATGTTCTATGATGTTGAAAATGTTTTAATAAAACGAATTACATTTTCGACCAAAGAGCAAAATCCTCCATCCTCCCCTCTTCTGCTACTCTGGCCCTCCATGACTCTGTGATGATAGCAGCCCACCCTGCTTCATCCAGCTGGTCACAGAGGCTGTGTAATGCAGAAAGCACTCAATCAGCTGGCACCTCTGTCTCTTTTCCTGTGAGTTAGGGAAGTGGACGGCTGCTGGCTTCATTCAGCTACATGCTATGCTAGTCGGAAAAAGCTCAGCGCTGAGCCATTTATGAGTACCATGTTGGGTGCGATGTTGTGAGAAAGCATAGTGACACAGAGAAGCAGATCTATCTCTCACTGTGCTCGCTGTTCCATTATCTATTGGACCAGCTAGCACAGCTCGTCTCTCTGGCTATGGTGATGCGGCCAGCAGCGTTATCTCCTCACTGAGGAATAACGCTTCATTCCCACACGTTGGCCAGGGAGAGGACACTATATGTCTGCTTAGTGTCAACACTGTCTCCCGCTGTTCTCACTGCTATCATTCACAGGACCAGCAAACACAGCTTATCTCTCAGGTTAATGATGGCGCAGCCAGTGGTACTATCTTCTTCTTAAGGAGTAATGCCCCAGCCCTGCACATGAACCAAGAAAAGGAGACATCATGTCTGTTCCGCTGCCCCCTAGTTATTTCTGTGGGAAATACACATTAAATGCTGTGATGAGGCAGCAGATGGTGATGTGTTCATGGACCACACCATCGGCTCAGCCTTTTTGATATCAGTCTGCCTTTGGCCAATCTTGCATTTATGGAAGGTTTGGCGCCGGAGAGGGCCAACTTGGAGTACCACAGCTTTCTAGGCTGCCACCCCAAAGCTGACCACCCACCCTCTGATACGGTTTTACCAGGAATGGTGTCACAGTTGAGCATTAACGGAGTGGATGGACAGACCACTGAGATTGGGTAATTCACCCCCATTCTGCCATGTTCCTCCTCGGTTCTTGGGCATCAAGGAGATAAATCTGTCCTCACAAGAGAAGATAGTGTCTCTCTGAGGAGATCCAGGACTTTTTGCTAAAATAGTCTATCTCGATTGTTCCCACTCACGACAGACAGAGGGGGTTTTATTCCACGTACTTCCTGGTTCCCAAGAAGATGGGAGGTTTCAGACCCATTTTGGATCTCTGCATCCTGAACCAGTGTATCATGCGAAAGACGTTTTGCATGCTAACCATCAGGAGATTGCTAGAACTGGTTCAACCAGGTGACTGGTTCACCACAATTGACCTAAAATATGGATTTTTTCATGTACGGACGAAGTTCCTGCATTTTGCCTTTCAGGGCATAGCCTATAAGTACAACAGGCTACTGTTTGGCTACTCCCTGGCTCCCCACACATCCAGCAAGTGTGTGGATGCAGTGCTGCAACCACTGAGTATGAGGGTCTTATTCTACTCAGATGACCTCATTGTCATGGCCAGGTCCATGGAATGGGCCATTTTTCACACTGCCAAGTTGGGGCTGCACCTAACCCACTTAGGTTTCTGTGGTGTGTGGCTTTCAGAGGAAATCCGAAACATCAACCTCCTCAAACTTCAGGTGGCGTTCTTGCTTCTCCAACACTTCCTGATTCAAGTTCAGGGGAGACATTTTGGTACAGACAACCACACCACAGTTGGGCAACAGGCAGGGTGGAGTCCGATCCGCAGCCCTGTCGAAGATGGCAGAGAACCTGTTGTGTGGGCCTCAGAACACCTCCTGTCTCTTAGAACCCTTCACATTCTGGGTCAGGAAAACAGGGTCACTGACCTCATGTCAAGAGGCAGTCCTCTGGCAGATGAGTGGTGCCTGCACCCCGAGCTGATGCAGCAGATTTGGAACCAGTTCAGGGAAGTGGAGGTGAATCTGTTTGCCAGTTGGAAAACACTCACTGCCTGCTCTGGTTCTCTCTGATACCGCAAGACAATCCACCCCTGGGGGTGGACATGTTTGCTCACGCACTATGGCCAAGGAGACTGCTTTTTGTCTTTCCTCTTCTTTGTCTCATTCCCCCTCTGCTGGAGAGAGTGAGATAAGAGTGGCTGTCAGTCATCCTTATAGCCTTAGACTGCTGTTTGGCACCGTGGTATGCAGAGGTGACCCAGATGTTGGTGGCCCAGCCCTGGTACATCCCTCAAGTCTGGGGGGCTGGGCATTGAGTGCACCATTACTTGATACATGGCAAAGTGGTTAGGATTCTAATGCTGGTGCAAGGAAGGGAGATTAGACCCCCTCACATGTGAAATGGGGGAGGTTCTCAACTTTCTATAGTATCTGGTGGAAAAAGGGCTGTCTCATTGCCACTGTTAAAGTGTAGGCAACTATTTCCTCCTGTCATGAGGGTTTTGTTGACAGACCTGTCTTCATTCAACCCCTCGGGAAATGTTTCTTAAAGGGAATAGGATACAATGCCCAGTGACGCATGTCTCTTTGGTGCTCGAGACCCTTGTGAATGATTCCTATGATCCTCTGGATCACTGCTCTCTGAAGGCGTTGTCATTCAAGACAGCTTTGTTGCTTGCCCTGACATCAGCTAAGACAGGTTCATCCCAGCTGTTTGCTACTTTGTGGTTACCACAGTGGTGCTACGCTCAGACCAAACCCCTCCTTTGTTCCCAAGAACATAAGGAGTTCGTTTAGGTCGAGAACTATTCAGCTAGAGGCGTTTTGTCCTCCACTTTATGGGCAAGTCAGGGAGACAAAATTGTATCTATTGTGACCAGTATGTGCATTGGCATGTTATGTTGAATGCACAGCCCCATTCAAACTGAACAGCTGTTCGTGTGCTATGGAGAGGGAGTGGCTGGTAAAGCCCTGTCCAAGAAGCACCTAGCTAGTTGGCTTTGTGAGTGCATTTCCCAAGCCTACAGGCAGGCGGATAAGGAGTGCCCCACCGTGGTTGAGCACATTCCACATGGGGTGTAGCAGTGGCGATGGCCTTATTCATTCGGGTGAGTGTCGAGGGCATATGCAGGGCGGCGTCTTGGTCTATGACTTGTCCATTCATAAGGTTCTTTCTCTTGGACATGACTTTTCAAGGTCCATGCTCACAGGGGCAACTCAGGACTTGTGAAAAGGGTGGTGTGAGGGTCAACTGTGGTACATCTGACCCCCCTTCTGGGGGTCACCTATATTCTCCTGTGATCCATGACGACTCAGAGAATTAGATGTGAAAGGGGTCGGTTATATGGTTTTTGACCCCTGCAAGGTTAGACCATGGTTACACCAAGTTGCATGTTCCTGTTAACTAGGGCCACAGTGACTAACCTATAGCTGGTCAGGCTCAGTGAGGCTGTGACAGGGAGAACATTCATCAGGCTTCACCTACCGTACCCATAGAGTCCAATAGAGGGCTCTGCTTGTGTGAGACAGAACTAAGGTTATGATATTGTAATTCTAGTTCTTAAAGCACAGGTGGAGCCCTCTACCTATGGATCCTGCAGGTCCTAAACCATCCTCTGAAGTGGTTTCAGGATTAGAGCCTTACATACTGTGAGACACACATAATCAACAATCCTGATGTACCGACTATGTACATGCAAATTTCAGTGGGCGATTGAATACATGTGATTGGAGGAGAGTATTACCCATGGAGTCCAGTAGAGGGCTCTACTTGTGCTTATAGAGCTAGGGTTACATATCAAAACCTTCATTTTTGCCCACTGATAACACAAATCTCTTCCTATCCCTCGCTATATTGCTCTGTTAGCTGCTGCAGTCCACAAATGGTGAAGTGCAGTTTTATATGACCGGTGTGGCTAGCTACTTGCCCAAAGTCACATTTGATTGGATGAACTTTTGTAAACGCCCCCAAGTGCAGGATGAGTCATCAAACATTTAAAACTGTTTTACAGGAAGAGAAAAGACAGGAATTTTGATGTAAAAATACTCTGATATTGACTTTCTGACATATATTTGGCATATAACAAGAGATAAATCAACATTTAACACAGGGACACAGGATTAAAACTGGGAAAATGTATTTTTCATTTCATTGGGTCTTTAAGCGTGTAATGCTCCCAAGTGCTCCCTGTAGAGTTCTTTGCTTTGCTTTGAATCAGTGGGAATGTAAATGACAAATGTCAGCAATGCAGAATGCACCTTTGTTCTCAGGTTGCACCCCCTGCTTGTTTTCTCGATGTACAACAAAGTGTGAACAAGTACCCACTAAACTGATCAGAAAAATTACAGCACTGCAGGTGTTTCAGAATCACACATCATGTATGCAGAATGTGAATAATTTAAATCCTAGAGGAGGCTGTATCAAATGCAGTTTTCATAGTTTTTTTTTTCTAGTTATTGTATTAATCCCCTAGCGTTCAAGTTGAGGAAGAGGGAATTGATTACTGCATTTAATGTGAGAAAAGAAAAGAACATGCATCC
Organism: Thunnus thynnus; assembly: GCF_963924715.1. Classification (NCBI taxonomy): domain Eukaryota; kingdom Metazoa; phylum Chordata; class Actinopteri; order Scombriformes; family Scombridae; genus Thunnus; species Thunnus thynnus. The sequence goes on from NC_089525.1 coordinate 18,531,219, forward strand.
AAAAAAGAAAATAACTTTTGAACAGGTGCTGGACTAAATAGGAGACAAAGTAAAATTAACACACTGTCTCTGCTCACACAATGCAAAATGATGACATCTCTGAATTCCCCTACTGAAAAATGCAATATACAGTGTGCTTGAATGACACCTGTAGTGATTATTTGTCATAAGTCTATAAATGAAGAAAATCATAAACAAGTGAAAAAAAACCTAGAGTTCAAAGGGTTGATGATCAAGGTACTGAAGTACATTTTCAGTCCCTAGCCAGATCACAAAGATGTCATCAATACGTACAGTATATCTACACCAGAGACCAGTGTGTGGGAAGTAGGGATTATGCACAGCATTCAATATGCACTCCAAAAAGACCTGCCAAAAGCTTGGCAACATTTAGGGTCATAGTGCTGCCCATTGCTGTCACTTTTATCTGGTGTTAAGTCTTTTTTTTGTCCGTTTTTGTTTGAACCAGTTTTGTTAGTTCCTTAATAGCATCAACACTTGGTGATTTATCAGAATGTAAAAGTCATTTGCTTCAGTGCGCTCTGCATGTGGTGCATAGTAACTCAAAATCAAAACAGTGGCAAATAAAGAATTGTTCACTGGTATTTCAGTAGAGTTTAGAATATTAATCATATCAATTGTATCATTCACATGTGAGAGAGTAGATATAGTGTAACATGAAGAAGGTGTAGACAAAATTAGAAATTAGGAGTGGGCCCAAATCCAAATACATTATTCAACAAAGCACAAATAGTGGGTTTTTTAAAAACGTTTATTTCGTACAAATATTTTAAAAATTATTTGTTTTTCGGGAAGAAAAAAAAAACATTAAACGTCAAATACCAGCGCGCAGGTCGATTACATCGCTATGTGTCTCCTCTGCTCCGCTCTTACATCTACCAGCAGGTCTCAACGAGGGGAGTCACATCCATCTGCTATGTGATGCACATTTAAAGCTGAGCTACTGACACAAGCAAAGTGCTTTCAAGGGACTCTCCATAATCTCTTGTTCCCCCTCTCCTTTCCACAAATTTGGGTTGTAAAAAGTAGGAAATAAATTAAAAGTGCAAAGCAAAAATCACCATTGAAGTTCTTCTCTACACATAACACACTGTGCTGTCTCTGTGTTATGGGTGTATAAATATGTAGTGGTCTGTCTGCACATTTGCAATGCACTTGGTTTTAGCGCAATAGTCAGTGCAGTCATCTATGATCTGGGAGACTGCAGTTCTGCAGACCTGGCATGGGGACCTCCTTCATAAACACTTTAACACTTTAATGTCCTAAAATTAAAAGCGTAATAAAAAAAATTGATTTTTACACCTATTTCCACTTCTATTTGAATACAAATACAAATATAAATAATTTTGCTGCCACAAATACAAATACTGGGCTCTCTGCACATCCCTAGAAGAGAAATTCTCAGTGAATGAACAAATATCTGCAGTGATTAGTCTCCCAAGTGGTTTTTCAGCATTTGTATATATTTTAGGTAATGTGTATATTACAGGGATGATAGGATGATCAACCTTCATGAAATCAAGTTTTTTCTTAATTTTGCTGCTGTCTAGAAAGTGATTAACAGTATTATGCAATTTGTGAAAGCACTTATTGGATCTGAACTTAACGTTATTAGCACTGTAGTTGATAAAACTGAGTTATCTGTATCATAGTCTACAAGTTCACGACAACTGTTGCTCCATCTTTTTCAGATGGTTCCACTATAATAATTATGTCATTTTAAAATTTCGACTAGAGTACACCTTGTATTTATGTCTTTTATTGAAAGTATGTGAAACATCTTTCTACAAGGCAAGTCTCTAGTGAGCATTTCTGTTTTTTGGAGAAACAAAGGATGATTCAACTCAAAATTCAGTGATCAGTCTCTTGTGTTCCAATGTGGAACCACTGGAGTCGTCCAATGTCACTGTCTCACTGTAGCTCTCACTGGGAAGGAAAGGCAGGTACCATTCAGGGCCAGATGTACAGCATCAAATGCACTACAACAGCATCTCCACCTGTGCTGCTCTGAACTGCTGGACTTCTTTTCGTTAATGTTTATTGCCTCACAATGCATTAATAATTAGATGCTAAAGATCGTAATATCATAAATAGTAATATTTGAGTAATACCCAAGTTTTTCCTCAGGTGGAGATGAACATGGCCCAAGTAAATGTTTAATTTCCTGAGTTTAGTGATCTCATAGAAATCCTACTGCTGAACTGCATTTATGAGCTCTCCTTCACTTGCAGAATGCACTTGTAGTGCAGTACCAGGCAAAATCCAGAAGTTGACCACATAATGAGCTGCTGTTTTACTAAACCAGACCCACAAACTCGATGAAACTGCAGAGCACATCTACAACACTATTTCTCTGTTTCTTGCACCAGATCGTATCATGTGTTTGTGTCCATTACTCTTTCGCCTCCTGCATTTCCTTCCTTCACCTTTACGTTCCCTTCCCAAACCATGATCTTTCCCTATCTAACCAGTTTGTTTTTGGTAACTTAACCTAACAAAACCTTGAACATATACTTTTTTGATGTTATCACATCAAAAAAACTACTTGAGATTTGCAGTGGTTTTGGAAAAGTACAGGTGAATGATGCTGTCCTGCATATAGGAGCGTCAGATCAGAAATAACTCCTATGTGTTGTTCTGGAGTGCATGAACCAAGGATGTATTTTAAAGTTTAACTGAGACCTGTTGGTATTTGCATAGGTTTTCATACAAAACAAGTGATGAAAAATCACCAAGAAGACATATGTTGCTGGCATAAATAATTTGTTTCATGATTAATATTTGTAATGATCCCCTATTGGTTTAGACAAGAAGCTGGTGGTAATTCAACCAAGTGTATAATTGGATTCATAGTGTGCAAATACTTAAGTATAACAGCAGAATAGAGTGACATCTCTTTCAGAGGAAACATGTTCACATTATCTTGGTGTGAAGTTCTTCTGTTCAGTAAAAGGGACACATTCAGCACGCCTCACCTGTTGTAAACATGCAGTGGATTTGTGGCATGCCCCTAATCTTTTTTTAATTGTGGGGGTGGGAAGAGTGATCTTCCTTTTGTGGCTGTTCTCAGTCTAATGCTGCTAAGACTATTAGGATCGAACCATGGCAAAGGCTTTGGGGAAGTCTTTTGTTAAGTAGATGTTGGTGCATAAGCGATAACAAGATTGAGTCGCTTTCATGTTCAACAACAAAGTTTTGGATAATCCACTGACAGAGAAGAGGTAATTTGGTGTGGCATCAGGTAGGGCTCCAAACTCATCTTACAAGCTGGTTCAGCTGATTCCAAAATGAAAATCTTACCCAAGTCTTAACTTAAAGTGAAGGAACAAAATGTAGGCAGGCACAGATGACTAAGTTACCTTTAATCCCTTTATGAAAATGCTCTTCACTTCATTTTCAGGAATTCTGCATACTGTAAATACATACAGCCTTCCCTAAAGACCCTGAGATGGGAAGATCTCAAATATCAGCTTTATCACAATACTGCATGAATGCAAGTATGGTACCTGTCCCATGCAGTTTTCAGCTCTGTCTGTTCAGTGTTGAGTTAGTAAAGAAGATGAATGAGGAATGGTATTTACATTGTGATGTCAATCCTTTTTTGATTTTACTGGTTATATCTAAAAGTTATCTATATTAGGACAATGCCCCCACTGAGAAAAATCCCCAAATCTGACATGTCAAGAGGTACTGTATGTTGAATATCCAGATAAAAGCAAGTATTGTAAAGGTTTCGCTAGTTACAAATTGTGTATGGTGATACTTGGAATACTAATATACCATACTACAGTTGTTACGGTTAATTCCTTCATCTGCTGTCAGTCTACCAGTTGAATTGTTGCTTTAACATGATTCTGACAGCAGCAGCTAGGTCTGCCACACACAACTCCTTCTCCTAGATGACCAATGTAGAATTCTATTTTCAGTACCAAGCATTTGAGACAACATATTTCTTCAAAAAAATGTTGCCATACATTATAACATGGGTTTAGGAATGCCACAGTGTAGTCTGCAAGTATTTGGACAGTAGCGAATGCTACATACAGTATATATGCTAAGAATGTCTGTAGTCTCTACAATGATGGAGTACAATTTTATGGTTCCTTATAGCCCAGCAAACATGCCCCTTTGGGACCCATGTGGGGCCACTGTGGGAATAAAATGAGCCCAGCAGGGGCAGCCCACTGTGGGCCCCGTTACCGGCGTGAAATGCGGGGCACGTGTGGGCCCTGCACTATGGGGCCCAGGTGGGGCCCCAGTGGGACAGCCCACACCCAGCTCAAAGTGTAGGCTGACTGTGGGCCCCACTGAGGCCCACTGTGGGCCCACAACGTGCCCCAGTGGGCCCAGGTGGGCTATGTGGGCCCCGCACTACATTTTTCTTCCTTCAGTGGCCCGACACAGGCCCCAAAGGGGCATGTTTGCTTGGATTAGGGTGAGAAAAACAATCAAAAGGCCTTCAGCAGATCAAAACTTTTAACAAACAGTGACAGGAACTACAGCCAATCAATTCTCTTCAAATAAAGTGACAAAAACCGTTATGTTTCATACCACAAACACAGATTTAAATTTTACATTCCAGTCCTTTTGGTTAACTGCCTTGGGCCCCGCACGGACTATCCCACAGGGGGGCCTGTGTCGGCATTCTGTAGGCAAGCCCACAGTAGCTATCCCACGGGAAACCCTCATGGTGGCCCCAAAGGGCAAAACTGCTTTGGGCCCTGCACGGGCTAACCCACAGGGGGGTCTGTGTGGGAATTCTGTGGGCAAGCCCACAGTGGGTATTCCACGGGAAACTATCATGGTGGCCCCAAAGGGCAAAACTGCTGTGGGCCCCGCATGGGCCATCCAACAGTGGGGCCCATGTTGGATTTCTGTGGGTAAGCCCACAGTAGGTTTCCCGCAGAAAACCCTCATTGGGGCCTGAAGAAGTAAAACTGCTGTGGGCCCTGCATGGGCTAACCCGCAGGGGGGCCTGTGTGGGCTTTCTGTAGGCAAGCCCACAGTGGGTTTCCCAAAGAAAACCATGATGGGGGCCCAAAAGGGCAAGACTGCTGTGGGCCCTGCACAGGCTATCCCACAGGGGGCCCATGTGGGTTTTCTGTGGGCAAGTCCAGCTCTGGGCCTGCCCACAGAAAGCACACAGAGGGGCCTCAAAGGGCAAAACTGCTGTGGGCCCCGCATAGGCTTCCCCACATGGGGTCACGTGGGATTAGTGTGGGTTTGCCCTGTCCACACTTCCCCACAGTAAACCCACACATACCCACAGTGGGCCCGCATGGGCATGTTTGCTGGGAGGCCAGGTTTAGGGTTAGTTTATATTTATGGCCAAAACAGTCACCCAGGTTGGAAAAATATTTTTTCTTTTAAAACAGCTTAAGCTGAGTAGACTTACAGTAGAACAAATGTCAATAATTTACTGTACTTTGTAAGTGCTTGTTTTAATGTGTATGCTATTATAACTTAAAACTACAGTATCTAACCATTTGATACAAGGCAACAAAAGTAGTATTGTTAGGTCTGCCTTTCAGCCCTCAGTTGGTCAGCAGTTGTCATTCATCACTTAGCCAGAGCCCGGGATAAGTTGCTCTTGGAAAGCCACGGGAGGCTGGCTTTCCAAATGCTGGCTTTCACCTGTGGCTTTGAATAGGAACATTTTGTATGCTATTTTTGTCATTTACTGCTTCCTACCACTGTTGCTGTTCCACTGCCTTCTGTGTCACCTCGCCATGGTCATTTTACACTGTTTTTCTAAAGACTAATGAAACTAGCAACAGGTGATGTGGACCTAAGTGCACACACTGACAAAGATTAGTTTAAAGGCAATTAACTTGGTCCATGTTTTGGTTCACAGTCAGCATCGAGCAGGCAGGAATTTTGCAAACAAATCAGAAAAATAGCAGGAAGGTGGGGCAGCAGCAACAGGTTATCAGAATAGGGAAGCAGGTGACTGGCAGGCTACAGGAAAACAGGAATAGCTTGAACACTAAAGCAGCGTGCTAACATTCAATCTGGCAAATGTCACAAAGAACTGGCTCTATGTAGACACACAGGCATTAATTGAAGATTGGGAGCGCCAAGGAGGGCAGGCTGCAGATTAATGCTTATAGGATGGGCGACAGGTGTGAAGGACAGAGGAAAACACAGAGGGTGCATGGTGGACAGGTGAGGAATAGCCAAGCCAGGAAAAAAGAACGCACACACACATCACATAGGAAAATCAGATATAACGTGGAAAGAGTAGTGAGGGAAGAGAATAGAGAGGAGAGAACGGAACAGCTGTGGCCATTATAACTTTTATTTGGTTTGGTAGAAATGGTTCCGAATGAAAACTGTCGACAGCATGTTTTATGGATTATTCTAGATAACTTGGAGGTTGTTTCTGGAAAGGCAACAGATATATACCTCAACACTATAAAAAGAGAAGAACTAGGAACATGACTAGATTCAACATAGGTGAAAGTAGGGTAATATACTTGTGTGTGTGTGTGTATGTGTGTGTGTGTGTTCATATGTTTTGGTTGAACCAACCCTTTAAGTCTTGGTGGGGATATTACTTTTTATATTTGTACTATGTCCTTGAGTGACATGTGCAATCTCTGTGTAACAAGGTATACTAACACTTAAAAGCTGTTGCCCTAGGGTATTAAATTATTTCAGACCAGTTGCCTTCACTTCCTTGTAAAAGATTACTATTTTTACTATGAGGGAATTGCCTTTTAAAGAGAACCAAGCATGCTTCTAACCCTGTGTGGTTTGATTATAGTTCAAACAGAGGAGTTGAGCATGTCATCTTTTACCCTGCTTCATCTCTAAATATCTGAAAACGGTACTTAAGCAAAGCTTCATAGACTTTTCATCGTTTTTTTAAAACTATTAAGGCACACATTATAGCCATGAGGTTCATTTTACAGTGAATATTACTTTTTTTTAAAGTGGCTTGTTGATTTTCTGTTTTTATCAGTCTTCTTCAAGGAAATGAGCTGAGTCATTGTCCGATAATTGAAGACTTTGATCAGTGTAATTGATCTGTTCTGCAACTAAATATTTAAAAGACAGTCAAAGTCTTTAGGTCTCATGCTGTGAGTTCACGCTGTGAGAAAATTAAATTGGGTTGTACATTAAATTTGAGAGTGTCTTCTACCTGTGTCATTCTTTTTTATTCTCATAATAAAATATGGACCAAATAAACAGTTCAGTTTTGCTTTCTTGTGTCCATGTTTTCTGCACTCTAACTTTTCTCTTTGTTTCTCAGATCCTTTTTAACATAAAGTCTGTCTCACCACCAGCAAGCTGCATGAATGTTCTACCTTATGTCCTTAACTCATCTCCCAGTGTGACTAATGTTGCAACCTGATGAAACATCCAAGGTAAAGAGGTCTTCAAAGGTGTCACAAAAATTGGACAGGTTAGACTAGAAACACAACTGGTAAAGTTACTACCCTTAGGAAAATCTTCAAGATAGGTGATATGTCAAATCAACTGCAAAAAAATCCATAGAGTAATTGTATAATTTCTCAGGAAAAAGCTTAATGACAGATCAACTTGATATATTTTCATTCCTACTGTAAATGATGCTCCTCCTTGATCTGCTACTCTGAAGAAATTTACTGTATTTTCTTCATTTTTTTTTTTTCACTAACTGAGAACCCAATAACGCATACACAGCACATCCTGCCCAACAAGCCTTGGAAAGTTGTCAAAACACTAAGTTTAGTAAAGTAATGTTGCATTCAGTCCATGCACACTGGACCAAGGGAAATCTGATTTGGTCCACTGGTGAGATTGATCTGGAGCTGGAGTTTGCTCTCCTGCAGACAACACTGAAATTCTCCCCCAGGTTGTAGACTAGGGCCAAGGCTAGAATCACTTCCCCAAGCGCTGGAATCTTCTGTATCCCCAAAGCAATGCCTCAGTCCTAATTGGCTTTTGTGATTGGCTTGTTAGATAGCCAGGGTCCTATCCTGAAATTCCCACTCAAGTGTGGGGGCCATTCATTTTCACCGTGAGCCACTGAGCCTTAACAAGATGTCCGGTCCTCCAGGCAGGCCGCTATGATCCTCCTGAGGGCAATCAGTAGACTCTCTCACCTCCTGTGTCTTAGAGAGGGACTCCCTCAGGTGATGACCGGGACCAGGGATCAAGGAGCGTGTCACTATAACACTCTTAGTCTTAAACACAAGTTCATTCCTCACCTCCAGTCCATCCAACTAATTAAACTTGATGCTCAGGAAGAAACCTGACTTCAGCAGTTATATAAACCTCAGTGATAATCATGGCCAATACAAAGCCACCACACAGAGTGAAGAGAACCATGTTCACCTGAGTTTTAGTGGGGTTTTTTTGTTTGTTTGTTTTTTTTAAGCCTCAGAATACTAGTTTGGCCTTCAGTATATTTAACAATGCATCTCTGGGGACACAGCTGACATTGCTATTAGTGATATTGACAGAATGGCATCTTATCTTTCTTAATATCCTGTTTAAAACATCTTCTCCTTATTGATTGTGTAATTGACTTTTAAAATGTAATATTAGGAGGCATTTCACAGTAACAAGCAGAGCAACTTTTAATGACACAAAATTGATTTACCAAGATGCCATCCAGATCTTTACAGATATTACTCAAGAACTTAATCAAAATAATAAATTCACCAGACACATGGTCAGCTGAGGATTTGGTAATAATTTGTATTGTGATAGTAGTATGACAGAGGTGAGGTAAACTTAGAGCCTTTCTACTCTCAAGGCTGTCCCTTGTACAGCATAGTTACCATGAAAAATGTTTACAGAAGACGTATTTCTAATTAACTTCATCTCAGTAACACAAATTGCCTTCAGTGCACAATAATAATTTCCTTGCAATCCAGACAGCCGAATATGTGAATGGTGGCTGTTCAGTGTGCATATTTCTAAATGGTGTTTTTCTCAAAGTTTGGAATGAATTAATCCTGCTACATAAGGATAGTCAGTGGCCCAAGACTATACATGGGCTTTCTGTTTATGCATCAAATGTTTTGGAAAATTGGGCCTTGCTCATAACAATGGCAATTCACTTTGTTTTTGTATTGGAAAACACTTTTGTCCTCTGGGGTAATTGCCTCAAATAGCAGGTTGTTCCAGACGAGAGAGAGATGACTAAACATAAGTGATTTGTGGCGAAGCTGAGGTCAATTAAGATCAGAAGGCTGGGCTACTGCTAAATTTCAATTTCTAATTTGTGGATTTGAATTTGATTCACAATACACATGAAACAGAATGAAAGAAAATTAGTTATTGAATCTGATTAAAAATAAGTTAGATTAGAATTAGAATTAATTTTATAAGGCAACTGAAATTGTTAAAATTCTGTGGCCTCATTCTCATAATGCCTGTTCTTTAAAAAACATGCAGAGGGAGACTCAGTATACTGTAGGAAGATAGACATAAAGTTAATAATTTTGTAGATTAGAACAAGACAGACTTTTTTCTTTTACAATTCCCTCATCACTTTCCACTCCAGCTGCATGTTTTAGCAGGGACTGTTGATCATTAGCACTTCCCCCACATTGTGCAGTCTCTGGCATCACTCCCTGCTCTGTCATTGGCACACTCTCCCATCTTGTGTTTTAAATTGTAGGAGGCAAAGAATGGAGCTGTGTGGGGCTTGTTTGTTAACGACACAACACCCTCATGAGTTTGTGCTGGCAGCATGCCTAGCCACCAGAACTGTGGCGCACTACACTAGAAAACTGGAAGTGAACCCACTCTCGTTCTTAAACGGGCATATTTATTTAGTAATTTACCCAGCAGTCATTAGGGCTATGTGTGCAGCTTTTTCCTGTGATCTACTCAGACTAATTATATCAAACTTGCTCTTTGGGTTTTAATTTGTTTACAATAGATGATATAAATGAGGCCTTTCCTCCGATGGCTTCACAGATGATTGAAGTGTGGCGCTGAAATGCAGCTGCACTGGGTTTACGGCTCGACCAGGGTGTCCCACACCACCAACTCAGTTATTATCCTTTGATTGGACTTAAGCTGCAGCTTTACAAACACTGGCATATACCTTCCAAATCAGTTGATGTGTTGTATGATGGCCAATATAAATTACACTAACAGATAACAAGCCAACGTCCCATACAACTGTGCAGAGTTATCCAACACACCCATGCATACGCAACATGTAAATGGATTATAATGAACATTCACATCATGATGGGCAACTGCCAGAGGAGAGGAGAAAAGGAGAATATTCTCTAAAACCATTTAGCCTATAGATTTCACTTTTGAAATTGACTTTCTTTTGCCTTTAATAAAACATTCCTGTTTCTACCTCCAATTGACCTAAAATGGAAGTACATTTTCACATACTGTCTCTTTCTCAGATTTCACAGCACTCAGACATAAAAGATGCACAGATTTCAGCTGGCTGTTGCTGGGGACTTCTGGCAAGTCTATTATAAACTTAGTTCAATATTTCACATCCAAGGGGCATCAGATGGGCACCATACAATTGTGTGGAGTGAAGTTGATAGGCCTGGCTTTATATTGCTTGCTGGTACTGCTTAAATAATCCATGAAAGCTCTTAAAGTGGCCACAGACAACTGTAACAGACTTATAAAGTTTTAATAATAAGCACAATGATAGTGTATTACTCTGATGGGGTGCTGGAATTATACATTAATTATTAGGTTTTATTCCTGTTCTGAATCCATTTCCAGCTAGTTGGGTGTGAGGCTTTCAGGGAAGAAAGTTCTACCTACAGAACATTCAAAATGAATATTGAACTGGCTTATCATGCATATACTATTTGACTTCTTGGTGCATTGACAGAAACAACATATTCATCATTCAATACCTTGATTCATCTATTCATTAGGACTGTAAATATGAAGTGTGAGTGAATGTTTTCACTCTCATAAAGATGGATCAAGCCAAAGACAAAATGCATCAAATTATCAAGATTCTGCCAAGGGTATTCATGTTTGTCCACGGTTTAGCAGTGGGGTGGAAGACAGTTGTACGTTCTCAGAAACCTTTGAGGATTAATAAATATGATGAAGGGCCTTATGTGATTGCTGGCTTGGAAACCATATCACTGAAAATAGACAAGAGCTTGGCAGGGAGGGAGAGAACTCCCACACCCTTCACAGAGGGAGAATGACAGGTATTTTCTACAGGATGTTTGAATGGTGTGTCTCTGTATTTTGCATCTCTGTGCACTTGAATGATATTTTGATCCACTGAATAGCTACAAACACACTTTTATACGCACTTAAACTGGGGGAGCTAAACCGAAAGAAGTGCTATGGATTAAAGAACATGTAAAGAAGGTTCCAGTTGGACTACTGCTTACATCTTAAGTATGAGCTCATTGTTGCTATTGTTATTACACAGCTACCTTTACACGAACAGAGATTCAGTTCTTAACCCAGTTACTCAAGTAAGCTGGTTTTGGTCATAACTCAGAATGGAAACTGGTTAAGATGTACATATATCCCTGATAAACTGCATACTGTGACATGAACAATATTTTATCCTTCCACTTTTTATCTGTCTGATATTGCACAGCATTATGGGTAGAGTTGAATGTCAACAAAAACATTGCAGCAGCAATTCTTCCCTTTACTATTGGGATTATAAATGTAATACAAGAACTAAGCTCATGCTTAAAGAGTCTAGCTTTCAGCTGTGCCTTTTTTATACTTTTCTGTTGAACTACAGTATTCCATCCATGTAGAGAGCACCATCAGGTAGACATGACTACTCTGTTAATTGGTTTATTCATAGCAATAGTGCACTCTATCACCAGATATCAAAGGTACATGTGTGAATAAGATTCTAAAGTGTGGACAATAGCTTGCTCTGCACATGTTAATGTATCCCCTGGCGGTGTGAATGTTATAATTTAGTAATAACTATAGACATTAATCATTAAATTGACAAGGATAAAACAGCAACCCCACTGCATGGATGTGCTAGACTGTTAGGTACACTGGCAAACATCACAAGGCACAAACTGAATAGAATAAACTGAATCTTTATTTTCATGCAGGTGAGGCACTAAGATTATGTTATTACTGCTTAGTATCAATAATTTTCAGGAATATAATCACTCAACAGATAGCATTTTTTTACTAACAACGCTAATGCAGGTTAGTACCACTGACTGTACATAAAGATGAACAACACGTCTCCGCTTCCTGCTGCTATGCAAATTGAAGCCAAAATATCTAGTTTCCAGGAGTTGCCATCTCGCTTGTGTGATGTAATTTGCAACAAAAGCACGGTAGAGTTGGGTGGTGGGGTGACGGCCCATGGGACACACCCCCTCAACTTGACTGACAGCCATCCCACCAACCAAACCAGCCAAAACCAGCTGGTAACTAGCAGCTACAGCTGGTAGTGAATCACAAATGAAAACGCACATTAGTGTCTTCCATCAGAAACTGCTGTGGTTACTCAGATGGAGGTTTGAGGGCGGCTGTCAATTACAGCTGTCAGTCATGACATCACATCCCCTTTTTATATCCTCATATAACCAATTAAAAACAAACTTATCAGAAAAATGAACAAACATCAGCATAATAAGAACTACCTAAGATGTCAGAGACCCTCTTTGGGAAAAACTTATTTAATGTGCACTTTGATTTTTTAGTTTGGCGCATGTCCCATCCGCTAACATGGAAGGGGAGGGACTTATGACCTATATTGCAGCCAGCCACCAGGGGGCGATCAAGATTTTTTGGCTTTGCTTTTGGGGGGCTGTCATGTCATCCATCTTTATATACAGTGTATGGTTAATACCTGATGAGATAATGGCTGAAAAATGCTAGTGGGGCCCTTTTTCTGTAGAAACAAATATGCCATATTTCTAAAGTATGTTCACGCAGAGTTGACTTAACGTGGAGCTCCCCATTGATTCATTTTCCCTACAGCTCTTTCACACTCTAATCAGACTAACAAAACAACGGGACAGGTGCTCCTTGAAGATACTGGCAGCACCATTAAGTATTTAACAACAATGGTGCACCGCAGAGGATGTATTCCTATTCTAGGGTAACCTACTTATCACCACAGTATGAATGCAAATGCTGATGTTTATTACAGTGTGCCTGCATGTTTAAAACATTAGTTGAAATTCACACGTCTGTTCCCAGCACATATGCTTCTGTTAGGGAGGGGCCTGATGGAGAAAAAAAAGAAATAGAAAAATAAAATAAAAAGATCACATTTCAATTTTTAACAGCCAGGTGTGTATACCTACCACTATCTGATGTATTTCATGTGGTAATTGTAAATCTTATGGTTTTCTTCTTCTGTGTCCGCATCAGCAGCATACAGTATTTACCCTGCGCAATACAAACATCATTTGATACATATTTGTGCATGTTTATTTCATGGAGAAACAGCTTCGGATCCAGAGATCATTCCATCCCAATGCACCACAAAAGATGAAAGTTGTCTTTAAACCGAGAGCCAGGGTGTGCTCTTGTCGCATTGTTCAAAGGTGTAACCTTGCTTTCTGTGGAACAAGCTCTATCACCTTTTTTTGCTAGACCACAATACTTCAGGGTAAGAGTTTGGTCTGGCCCAGTTGACTGTCAATGATGCAGTTTAGCTTTTTTGTCTCTCCCAAGCCTAAGGAGGAAGTATAATTGAGAAATCAGCAGGGCCCTCTCCTCCTCCTCAAAGTCATTTGCTTACATACTGTGTTCCCACACCAATCATCAGCTTAGCGGCTTAGCTGTATTTGTACTTGAAGATTGTATGGTTGTTGCCGTCAGCCGTCTTATCCTGGCAGTGACTGTGAAGGAGAGTAGAAACTTTTGCTTTGACGTGCACATAACATTGATCCATTTTGTCATGAAATTCAGTGATTAAAATCACTTGCAACAGGGAAAACATCTGTAAGCAAATAGCCTCAACCATACAGACACAAAGATAAAATAGTCAATTAGTATGGAGGATCGAAACTGCCTAAATCAAAAATAAATAAATAAACAAATAAATGACTCAATAAATAAATTAATATGCCATTAAATGCTCCAGAAATATTATTAAAAATAAATATATGCATTAATGAATTTATAAAATGTGACATAAATTTATATTTCTGTTTCAATTTGCTTCTGTATTTATTTACTTTTATATTAATTCTCCTGTTTATTAACTTTCTTTTAACTTTATGAATTTTCTGTTTAATTTATTCATTTATTCATTTTTAAATGTATTATATGTATATATATATATATATATATATATATATATATATATATATACATGTACTATTTCCCCTTTGCATTTTTCCTCCTACTTATTTCCCCAAACTTATTTATTTCTGTATTGCCTTGTAACATTTCTTTATGCTTCATTATGCAAATGAGGGGGCTGTCATTCAAAGTGTGTCATGGGGTCAACTTTTCCCCTACTGGTTGATTAACATCAGAGTGCATAGATAGACTATACATGTCTTGCTCCCACTCTGGTGGCCACACCAGGAAGAAGAAGTGTTTGGTTTGAAAAGGAGCAGGTAGAGATCTGCAATGATGACTTCAGTTAGACGCTCAGTGTCAGAGCTGTTAAGAGAAGAGGCTAATAGACTAGAGGAATTATACTCTATCTATCTATACACGGCATGAGAACCAGCTGAGAACCAGGCAGATGTGTTCATAGTGGTAGACGACTGCATTGGAATTGGGATCCCGTGGGTCCCACAGGACCAAATGCAAATCTTGCAGGAAGGGGCAGTTTTAACTTTGCTGTGAGTGGGAGCGGGCGGTCAAAAAATATACTGCAGGTCCCAGGATTTAGCCAATACTGCAGGCCGACTTTTACAGAGCTGGGCTAAGTGCTCAGTCAGTACTCTTCCTGGTGCCCTCTGACACGGCTACCTGCTGCCATTCCTACTCACACACATACACACAGTCATGAGTGCGCACCACCGGCTGCTGAAACCTGCTGATTTCACCTGTACAAGCACAGAAAGGAAACACAAACAATGCATGCATATTGCGATACTGCAGGTTATTATTACTTTTGTGATTACTGGAGGAACCGAACCAACTATCAGCCTCACATGGTCCTTGACATCACATCCTGAACTTCATCATATCACAAATAACATAATTCTCCTGTCTAAAATGAGCCCGCACACAGCCACGTTCTTCTGTTACAGAAATAGCAGTGAAATCCGTCTCTTCACCTGCGCAAAAACTAGCTGCTGCTTTTCCTGCTAGGAAAGTGGTCTTTGTGTGGGAGCAAAACATGTATAGTTGATCTATGCACTCTGATGTTGATCAACCAATAGGCTAAAAGTTGACCCCATGACATACTTTGAATGACACCCCCCTCATTTGCATAATGAAGCAGAAATGCATAAAGAAATGTAAAAAAAAAAAATGCAGAAATAAATAGGGGGGAAAATGCCAAGTCAAAAATAATAAATAAATTAATTAATAAATTAATAAATGAAATGGAAAATGAAATGGGGAAGTAAATCAATAGGGGAATTAACGCAAAATTAAATAAATACAGAGGCAAATTAAAACAGAAATGTCAACTTATGTCACATTTTATAAATTAATTAATGCCTACATTTATTTTTAATATTTTTGGTGCATTTAATTGCATATTATTTTATTTATTGAGTCATTTATTTATTTTTTATTTATTTAATTTTGATGTTGGCAGTTTCAGTCTTCCATACAATAGAAGACACATTGAATGAAAATGCTGTCTCCTGAATAAATGAACTCTGAATTACAAAAAAGCAAAAAATATACCTTTTTTACCCATCCAACAGTCATTTGACCCTGAGAAAGATGGATTTAGGAGGGATAAAGCACTGCTAATCATCTGTCAGAGAGCAGTCCTCTTCACCTGCCCTAAGGCCTAAGAGACAGCTGGAATACATAATTTGAGGATAAATAGATGGTAAACATTATTAACAGCATATTGAGTGGACACTTAAAGTGCTGGACAAGTAAGTACTTTGTGCTATCGGAAAGCTTTATCATCCTTTTCACATACTGTAGTATCAAAGTTGTCGTCTCGAAAGGTCATAAAGCAGAAAAGAAAACTGAAATATTTGATTAATTCTTAACAGCTTAGATGCAAAGGTGTGGTATTACATCACTGAGAGGTCATTTTTCCCTTTTTGTCATATCTTAAAGGGTCCCTCCCTGCTGTATTGTCATACTGTGAAAGGCTACCATCAAATTCAAGTTGCTCTGATAAAAATGCTGAGATGTGGGATATTCCATAGATTCCTGTGTCATCAGTTTTGGGGGTTACGG
Organism: Thunnus thynnus; assembly: GCF_963924715.1. NCBI lineage: Eukaryota > Metazoa > Chordata > Actinopteri > Scombriformes > Scombridae > Thunnus > Thunnus thynnus. The sequence continues at coordinate 18,547,521 of NC_089525.1, forward strand.
TGTGGAGTCAAGCCCTTGGAGATGTGATCATTCTCCTCTTTTTAAGGTGAGCAAATTGTCTTCTGAAGAGGCAAGGCCTTGCCTGGCTGCATCTGGGTGTGAATAAATTCCAAAATTGTTGTACATTATTCCTTAAGCAATCTCCAAGCCAAAGAACACATCCCCTAAAGATAATACACCTTACAGCTTCTGAAAAATAATGGCTACAAAAATACATACAATACACCACCAAAACCAGTGGTTCTCAAACTTTTTCATGTCAAGGACCCCTAAACTGACACATATTAGACCATGGACCCCCATTTGATAAGATTTTGTCCCAAGATCCCCCATCTGTTAAGATTTTTGTTTTTAAATGTTTTATTATTGAAAGTGTATGATTCCCATGACCAAAATAGTCATACATCCTGTCATTGTGCTACTTATTGATGTAATTATAGTGAAAATAAATTATTCCCCATTTTGCTGTGGACCCCCTGGAACTCTGGGGGTCCCTGGACTCCACTTTGAGAACCACTGGCCAAAACATCACGTACTGTATATTTTCCCCCTATATGAAAACCACACTGTCCTTTGAATAAAATAAAATCTCTTCCTTTTACATTCCAAATGTTGAGTTAATATTACTTGCTAATGCTTGGCAGTATGAGTGATATCCCTTTAACTACCATCTGACTGACTTCCAACTGAAACATGACTCCCCTGTCAAGATTTCGTATGCTGATATTAGAGGAACCTATGTGAATTAATAAAAGAGACATAATATCAGAGCAGCTTATGCTAAGAGAGATAACTAATTAAAATTGGCAAAGGGAATTAATGTTTCATGTCAGCAGCTGATGAATAAGTATCAAAGACTGGCATGTCTAATTGTATCTATATATCTCACCAATTATGTAAACTTGCACCGGTGCAGCACTTTCAGATATTGCCAATGTGAAGTACAGTAGAGCTCAACCATCCTCTCTGACCTCTTTCCTAAAAGGTTTTACAGGTTTTACCATGTGTGACTACTTCCACCTTTGATACTTAAAAAGAGTAGCCATTATTAACACAACTTCAAGGGGTTCGTTGTCTGAAGAATGTGAACATCAGTCATTATAAGCATTTGAACTAACGATCAATTCTGTTGCTTTTTCATTGAAAGACAGTCTCCAAAATTAGCTTAATTAAACTAACTTTTAGATGAGACATTGCACCTCTGTAATGTCCTGCCATAATAATCATATTAAGCTAAACTATTTATGCTAATTAAGTGGTTGATCAAGCTAATTATTGCATTCATTACAAAGAATCAGTCAACACTGTTGTCCTCACATAACACACAGGCAGTATGTTGTTTGGAAGGCGACCATGGCAACACAGTGTACCATGAATTTGACTCATGATAAAATTAATCAAATCTATTTGTATTTAGCTAAATTTCATTTATTGGCTTTCCATCAAATGTGAAAATAAAATTGAATGAGTTATTGAGATGCCACAATATGTTTTGCAAATGCCCTTGCAGCCATTGGAATCAATAAATAAACTCTGTGGAAACTGCATCTATCTCACAGGATGATTATTTTTATAAGTGTATTTAGAATGGCAGAGCATAACACTTGACTTTTAAATATGAATCTGAACCATGATGATTTCAGGTAAGTGTTAATTACTGAATTGCAGAGGAATATGTAGCTAGATTTATACATTTGATATTTTTAAGCGATGAAACATATATATATATATATATATATATATATATATATATATATATATATATATATATATATATATATATATATATATATATATATATATATATATATATATGTAATTATAAATATGTATAAGGATAACATTGCTTTAAAGAGGAATACGTGAATAAAGAAAATACATGTGGTGTTGACATACATTGTGGAAACAGTATTTTATCTAGTCTTAACAAATATTATTGATAATAATGAAGATGATCCCAAACCTGGACATAGGTTTGATAATTTTAAGGCAAACCATTGCCTTTACTGATAAAACAACACAGTTTCCTCCCTGTGCCTCTGTAAATCTCCAAATCTCTTGTTATGTAGATTCTTGTTGAGGGGAATCATGGTATGCAGGTAAAAGGCTGTAGACAGAGAACTGCTGATGGAGCACTGACTGTAATCCGCAGGCGTTAACACACTAATCTTCCCATCTGAAAGGTTTGAAACATGGCAGCAGTGTTTCCTGAAGTTAAAACACAGTAGCTTAAGGGACCGAACAACCAATGTGGTTGTACATAAAAAAGGTAACAGTATAGGTGCTTTGCTTTACAGATTCATGGGGCGGATGATATAAGTAGCCGAGGTAGCCTTAGGGTTTGGTGTATGACTGTAAAGCTTTAGCTTGACTTTATCTACCTGTCAGTCTAAGCTCTCTTATGTTGTTCAATGTATGATGGGAAACATAAATGTAAAAGCTATTATTACATTATTTCTATTAGTTATGTATGTATGTATACATATATATATATATATATATATATATATATATATATATATATATATATATATACACACACACACACATGTTTGTTTGGTTTTTTTTTGTGGAAGTTTGTTGACATTGTATAATACATTGTCCCTCCTTGTTAGCTGTGTTTACACCAGAATACCTTGGTTTGCCTGAAAATGCTTATCCAACACTAGCTTTTCAGTAATATTTGGGGCACACCCTATTTGCATGCAAACTGTGGCGAACTGGGTTTTGACTATGAAGGTAATTCACTGCAACAGCATGGCAAATGGTTAGAAAAGAACCAAAACGCATGGCTTTTTTCCTTTCTTTTCTTTCTTTCTTTGATTATTGTCTTCAGTGCCTCAGGTGGATTTTGCCTTTTGCCTGCACCTCAAGCAGCTCTTCATGATGAGTGACAATTGCTGGGACGGGAATTTAACCAAATGAAGGTAATGAGGGCAGAAATATGATACACTTTACTGTCTCAGGGCACAAATTTGAATCATAAAGCTTCTCTTCACTTATATTCCATCTGATTAGGGCCTTTTCATACCTGAAAGTCCGAACCAAGGTTCATGTTTTTGTTACATTGTATACATTTGATCTGGTCAGTTTTGGTTTCACATTGCAATTATGCAAGCACACTAAAGAACTTTACATGACATACCTACGTCCTGTCGCCATCATCTATGTGGGCTGCATCTCCGTATATTTGACATTGATTGGTTTATAGACGGACATGTAGGCATGTTATCAATGCGGCGGGTAGCCTTCTATCGCTGTTTGAATTAATGGAGAAAAATGAATGAATAGATTAATTTTGTTGCCACTGTAATAATATTATTATGGCCAACCCTGTTGAATCTGGAAAGACTCAACCACTTGAATGGGTGAGCTTATGCTATCCAGGTTGTCACAAAAAGGAAATCTGTCCTTCTCATTGGTCAATGCATCGCTTTTTCTAACGGCATCGTGCACTTTTGTATACTGCTGCCACAGTTTCTTTATCTTAAGGTGGCATTGCTCTCCTCTCCTCTCATATCCTCTCTCCCTCATCCTCTCCGAAAATACCTGCAAAGTGTCAGCATTTTTATGAGTTTTTTCGAGTTGACTTTTTATGACGTTTTCAGACCATATTTCAATTAAAAACTTGGTCTGAACCATCCAAAAAATGTTTTCACACTAGAAACAAATTGAACCATGGTTCAGTTTGATCCAGACTGAGACCACCTCTTTTCATCAGACCAAATTTCGGCTGTTTGGTCTGGACCATGGTCCTGGGGAGGTTTCACACCTGTAATTTTGGTTTGGATCAAACTGAAAAGTCTGAAATTCTGGACCAAACGAAGTGTGAAAGGGCCCTATATCAACCTGTGTCAACCATTCGCTGTGCAATTTTGTGAATGTTGTTCTAGATCAACTGATTCAGTATGTATCTAGCTTTATTGATCATTTGGTGAGGGAGTTGTGTATGTGCTGTGCCTGCTAGTCGTCAGTTGCCATGGAGAACCCACATCAACCAGGAGCAACATTTCTTCAACATCTATGAAAAGCTAAAAGCTCACACAAACCCAGATTCAGTCACAAAGACCTACAAAGCCTATGGTTTGCTCTATAAACATTTTGTCAGTAATACGTTGTTTGACATTTCACTTTACCATTTTTTTTCTGGTGATAAAGAAAAAGAAAAAAATAAGGGTCGATGAGCAAACTGTCATCTTCAGTTTTTTTTTTTAAAAAAGCTATTAATTTTAAATCAAAATGATATGAATTCAAACACTGAATGAAAACACTGCAGCCCCTTCCTCTTCAATTCCCTTTAATATTTAGAACCATTGTTATAGCATCAACAAACTCATCATGTATTTCAGTGTATCCAAATTCATCTGACTCCACTTGTTTCTTAATTACTCTGGGAGGATGCTGAAAATTTTTCAGTCCAGCTGTGAATCATCATGTCTGCAGCAGCGCTTCAAGATTAGAATACACTGCAAAGCAGCAGCTGGTCTCTGGTCTCCTTTCCTCTGGACTCAATGGGGACAAAACAACAAAATATCTGTTTTCCAAAATGTTCAGAGGCTAGTGGGAGCTTTAAAGATGCAGGAAAAAAGCCATATCCTTGATGTGTGTAACTCACCCATTTTCATTTGCAAAATCAAAAGTATGGAGCTATTTGCACACATGTCATGTCCCTCCGACTTACTTTACGTCTATATTTTCTGTGCATAAACTTCTCTGTTACCCTACTACACTGAAAATGCATACCAAAATCTGCTTCAATCAGAGGCTCCTCAGAGATTCTTTGATACTTTCATGCTTTTAAAATATTGTCTGTCAATAGTGGTAGTACAAAAAAGCCTCTACTTCCTGCACCAATAGAGCTACTGGTGGTTTGTATTTTTGTCTCCTGCAACAGTTTATGTGCAGCACAAAACTCAGTTAAGCTTTCCTAAACCCAAGAAACACTTTCTGGGAAATACGTGATGTTTTTTTTTTTAAGAGAGTATCTGTATACAGCTTTCTACACTTCTGTTAACTGTGGACCAAGCATGAACCCTGTGGAGAAACTCAGAAGAATATTAAATAACCCTCAAATTATCCCAAACTCGATTAGAAACAAAACAACACAAAACACCAAGCGCACACAACCACAATTCTCCAGTCATTCAACCATTCACTGAGAAATAATAGAAAAAACTGGTTAGAATATATCGAAGGAATAAACTTTTGCCATGTATTTTTTACTACGGGTTCACCTTGGCAGCTTGCTGTACGAGATTAAAAGAATAATTTCAAAGCTGTAAATAATCCGTGCAGGCACATATCACATCCTCTGAAGGGCAGTGAATTATTTATTGTAATCTGGCAATGCAAGGTTGTTTATCACATATTAATGTGATACATCAGGGGAGTAATTCTCCTCTGGCACACCACAAGCACTTTCACTCACTCGGTGTCAGGGTACATACTCTATCTGTGAGGATTCATGAGGCTGTAATCTGAGTGGGAGCTAATCTACACCTGCAGCATCTTGTCAGGGACTGATGTTGATTAAATGCAAAGACTTGTGTGACTACGTACAGATAAATTGCTCAGGTGATGATATTCCCAATACAGATTTTCAAGCTAAGTTGTACAGAAAAGAAATGTTCCCTCAGTGTATTGTTCTTGTTTTTTTAAGCAGTAATGAGGGAGTATTGCCTCTACCAAAACAATGAGGAACAGGACGGTGCAGCATTAAGCCATTTTGATTTGAGAATTTCATGCAGAGTGTGACATTATGAAGTCATCTTACTCATGTATGAAAGCAAAATTATGTTGGCTTTAAGGGGCTGTGCACCTATATATTTTCTGTCTCAGTATGCTTAGATGGGCTGTTACACACTGTATACAAATCAACACATCATTAACTTTTCTCTATTGTAAGTGTTTACTCTGCAAAAACTCTGGAACTGTTTGCAGAATTGTTTCTAACACCAGTAAATAGCAATGTGACTAACAGCCAAACTGCATATATAAACCTAATGCAAAAATAATCAACTGAAGTGTTTCCAAATTCTTAAATAAATGTTAAAAATTCCCCAGATGGCTAGTTTAATTTGAATTAATTTGAATAAATCCTCACTGCATGTACTTGGAATCAGTTATCGGTTGTCCACCCAACCTCTTGCTGTGCTTCAGTAATACTCAAGAAAAATGTGGCAAACTAGGAGCGACAACGAACTTCATTTTTCTGGTGGCTGGTCCTCACTCTGTGGGCAGACAATATGTCACCAGTTGCACAAGAGACATGGCTATAAGTTGGAGAATGAGAGATTGCCTTAAGGCTCATTAGGAACAACAGCTGGTTGGGTAATGAAGAGGAAACAGCGTGTCAAGAGGTTCCCGAAACTTCCTAAGAGATGCATTTCCAGAGTATGCGATTGAAAAGAAGGATTAATGTTGATGCATCATCACTTTATCGCACTTAAATGACTCTGAGAGTAGACCAGTCTCTGTTACTGAATGTTATTATAATAAAAAGTACAGCACATATTGTTGAGATAATACAGCTGCAGTGTATACACTATTTAAGTAAATATTGATATTATTATTGTACTGGTTTGGATATCTGTGTCCAACGTCCAGTGTCCAGTATTCATGTCAAAGGAGTAGTTCAACATTTTGGTATTTGCCTTGCTGAAAGCTAGATAGGATTGATACCACTCTCAAATCTGTGTGGTAAATATGTAGCTAGTCAGCAGCCAGTTAGTTTAGCTATGCATAAAGACTGGAAACAAGGGAAAACAGCTAGCCTAGCTCTGTCCTGCAGTAACAAAATCTGTCTAACAGCACCTCTTAAGTTACTTATTAATGCATTTTATTTTGTTTGTTTGTTCTAGTTTAAAACAACAATTTTACATTTTACATGGGACCAGTAACTTCCTCAGTTTCCGCAGTGTTCTGGCAACTGGTTTATTTATGCAAAGCTAAGATAACCACCTGCTGGTGATAGCTTCATATCAAACATGCACACATTGGACTGGTACTGATCTTCTCATCTAGCTCTCAGCAAGAAAGTCAATAAGCACATTTCCCAAAATATTGACTTATTGACTTGTTTAATGTATATCATGAATGATGGTATATCAAGATGTGAAGATTACACACTTGTACAGTAAAAAAGCCTTACAAAAATATACATGTGAAACATTGCACATTCTGTACATATTTTTCTTTTGCTTCACTTTCCTACTTTTATTATGTAAGACATGTTTCCACTACTTGATTCATAACTGGTACAAACACTTGAAGAAGATGTTATTAATTTTCCTATCGTGTCCTCTTCACAGTGTCAGCTTGTTAGGCAATAACCTACACATCTTGTCAGAAGGGTTTCACAGGGATGCTAGCCAATGTTGACTTCAGTGCTTCCCACAGTAGCATCAAGTTGACTGGAAGTAGATCTGTGCTCCAAATGTTCAATCTCATCCCTCAGATGCTCAATTGGATTGAAATCTTGTGACTGGGCAGTCTATTGCAGTACGCTGAATTTACTGTCATGTTCATGGAGCCGTTGCTGGACAATTCTGCTCATGTAGCATGGGGGTATTACCCTGCTGAAAAAATCCTTCCACAGTAGTGCTTCCATGCTGTTAAGGATGCACCTGATTGGCAATAGCACTCTCAATCCTGTGGCATTGAACCATCCCGTCTCTTTTATCAAGGGTCCAAATATGTGCCACAGAGAAAAAAGACCACACATCAGCATGCCACGGCCTGATGTGTGGCATGATTGATGCATTTGCTCATGTGGATTTTCCTCCATACTCTAGTCTTTTCATCAGTCTGGAACAGCAGGAACCAGGATTCATCTGTATTTCCACTCGTCTACTGGAGTGTTTTTGTTCTGCAGTCCAGAAAGAAAGAAGTAGAACTTCTTCCCTGAAAGAAGTAGAACTCTGCAAGGTCACTGGCAAAACTGGGTCATCATTATCCTTTGTTTATTGGTTCATATTTTAATGTAGCACAAAAGACAATTAAAGGCACATTCATATTGTAGATATGTTGTTTACAGCCAATAAATCCTCTCCTTAAATATCCATGTAAATATGAAGTCATTTGGTTTACGAGATATAAGGTAAAACTTTAACACACATTTACAAGGGACCGCTTGTAATCTGTGTTCACTTGACACTATTTATGTCACACAAATCCAGAATTAATTATATTATTCTTGCCGCTGTCTTTGATTCATGTGCCAGTCAGAATTTGCTGCCAAAATATCAAAATTATTGCCTGAATGGCAAACCATACCACACTGCAACAAAGATGGAGCACTGTTGCATGGATGACTTATGGCTACAGGTTGACAAGGATATCTATCAGCAGGATATTTGATAAATCTGAATACAATCTTACAGTGTCAGAGACCGCAGGCAACAGAAACCAGCTCACTTGCATTTTCTGGAAAAAAAGTGAGTCATAAGAAGAGAAATAACGAAGATTGACAGAATAACCCAGTGTCATCCTTTAAGGTGATTAAAGCAAAATGGTTGATTGATGCCATGCTTATTCATTGTTGGAAAATATTTTTGGCTAATCTTTTTTTTTTTTTTTTTTTCATTTAGTCCCTCTTCTTGTACTAGATTTCAGAGGTGTCAGTCAGCAAAGTGGCTCCCAGTTGTAAGTCTACAGGCTGACTTCCTTTATGACCAGTATGATAGCATTAAGTGCTTCATTCAAAAAAGTTAATTCCCTTATAACCATTGTTAAATCATTAATTCTAAAATGTTGTATGCCAAAATTCATCAACAACGGCTTTGGTGCAGCGTTTGTGTGTGTAGTTTTAAAGAAGACATGCACAAGCTGTCATCTCTCCTTTTGTCCCATCAGCCTCACTTTAGACAAGCAAAAGGGTTGTGAAGGTTGAAATGTCTTATGTGATGGGATTTTAGTAACATTCAGGCACCCCTGGAGTTTATGTGTCAGGATGTGTCACATATCTTTAACAGATAAGCATGAAATACTTTCAAAGAAAATGTTTACTGTTGGACTTGCTGTATGTTGATCATTGCAGAGTTCAGAGAGAGGCTCCAGGGCAAATGAAGGGCAGATCTATATGCATCACAGTAGGGACTTGTCATGTTTTCCTTATGTTGACTGATGTGCTGCTGCTTCTACATTGTCCCATAATGCAAGGCTAAATCGCTCCACGATTACATCATTTTCACTTTGGAAATTGAAGCTCTGTAAAGTATGCACTGTGCTGACAAGCCTACTCAGTCTTACATTCAACACAACCACAGCATATCTGCTACTTCATGCTGCACAAATTACAGTGTATGGATCAGAATTTTCAAATTGTGACATTGTCAAGTATTAAATGGCATAAAAGTACATGTGTTAATGGGTTCTCTGTCAGGAATAAATTATGTGTTCACGTATGGGCTGCCTGGCAGGTACAAATGTCTATACTAACCTTTCTCAGTGGCTGTGGCCGTTGGGTCCGCTATTGAATTTATAATTAACTTGTGCGGAAATGTGGGCATTTTTCTATTAAAAGAGACATCTTGTCAATTACAATCCTCGCAGAGATATTCACTGAACTTCCTGTTGGAAGAAAGGTCAATAGCTGTGTGTAATGAGTAATTGACTCAAGGCAGAGAGCAGCTCAGGCTCAGACTGTGGTTCTGATCAAGTAGCGAAATGTGATTTATTTCCATATCATTTTCTCTCCCATTTTCTAACGTGTTATAGAAAATCAGGCCTGATTGAAGTGCCACTGTTGGGGCCAATTCATCACCAAAAAATGACTTGGGAAAATGGAGCTTAAATGGGCTGAATGATGAAAAGAACATGGGTTTTTGAATATGAACAATGACACAGACAGGGACTAATGACCTGCTAGGCTGAGTATCAGACTTAAACAATAGGCTAATGTTTGTGGTCCACTGATGATGGAGCACAGACCTAACAAGCAAACATGAGTGAATAGTATTCAAAAGGTTGACATATTGTGGAAGGTATTTATAAGCCAAGTTAAATGACACATGCGTATTTTGTTTCTTTCTTTGTTTCTATGAAGAGCTGGCTATGGATCTATGAAAAAATAGGAAAATATGTAAATATTGAGGTTCCTTTAAAAGTCCCAAATTCATTTCCCTACTATGGTATACCTGATGCAATCAGACATTCCAAAATCAAATATCGTGTTTCTTCAATCTATGTGCACTCTTTTGCAAGTCAAATATTAAAAGCAGAGCATTGTTTCTTGTGTCCCAGTGAACGAAACACCTCCTTGTATACATCAGAAAGTTCATGTGAACTTTCCAAGCAGCATCCACATTCAAAAACACATAACGTGAATTTATGACTAAATAAATAAGCTGAAGCATGTTTTAGATTTTGCTTTTATTTACCAAGGTTTATATATTCAGGAAGGTAAAATATGAAATAGGGAGGCACGATAGTTGAACAAGAAAAATAATTCATAAGAGGGCACAGAAATAAATAATGTAACGGGTGGTGAGATTGTTTTTTGGAAACTTGGTGTTCAGCTGCTAGTCAAGCTGATTGAATATTTATAGAAATGTATGACTAATGACAGAGACAATACAGTACATACAAAGAGTTTGATGATGGCTTTTGAGCACATGAGGCCTAAGAGAATTGTGTTTGTAGGGGACACATGCACACACAATCACACCACCAAACATACAGAAAAGCATGCACGATAAACACACACTCACACTGACAGTTACAGTCTTTTATGGGTTTTAAACTTGATGATATAAATTAACCTGTCCAAAGCGAAATTATTACCAGGTGAAAAGTTTCAAACTTCCAAGATGTTGCCTCGAGGCAAGATCATTCACTTTGGCCACAAGTCCCCTAGATAACATGAAAAGAGTGAGAGGAAAATTCAAGCTCATGCATTTCTAGGAAAGGAAAGGAGGAAAATGAAAGATTTGGCAGTTTTTCATCAACAGGCCAAGGAGTTCCCACGATGCAGAGTAATATCACACAGACATCACAAAGTCACACACTGAGACCTTAGCTTAGATGTTCCTCTCTTCGCCAAAGGCAAGATGTGTAAACATATTTGGCAGTGTTAATCTTGACAACTGTTTAACATGGATGTATTAGGTCTGTATGATGTTGAGCCTACACTGTTGAAAACCCCATGTATAATTCTCTGTGAAGTGTAAAAGCTAAAACTCTAAATGCTTCTGACAGATCCCAGCAGGTAAAAGTTTGGAGAGCTTTGGGATATGGATTTTAGCTGCTTTATTGAAGGTGGTGGCACATCACCAGACTGCATCATAATGCAGATATTTCCATCTCTATCAAAGCCCTCCACATACAGAAGTAGCACAGATATTCTAAAATCATCATTAATGAAGTACATGATCCTGGGCTTTTTATCCATGGAGACCAAGCCTCTTCATTATTAAGACTTGTGCAAATTTTGTGGATTTTGAATTTGATATAGGTTTAATATAGGTTTTAAACATTTATGACTTATGTAATCCATGATATACTTGCAAAATATTATTAATGGTAATAGCAATCACATGTCACATACAGCGTTAAGATTCTATGCACCATTTGAGTTTTTAATGCACCATTTAAGAGTTGAGATACAAATGTGTTTGTGAATTGATGTATATGATTAGGTTGATCTATTACACTTAAGCTATAAGAAAACACTATGTATAAATATGAGTTTCTAAGATGAAAAGAAATGAAAATAGGGTTTGTTAAATTAAATACAAACCATTGTTTCCTCAGGTCTTGCATGTGTCACTTTGGCATATTTTTTCTGCTCAGATGAGTTTTAGCAGCAGGACTTTTAAAAAGAATGACCATTATCAAACAGAAGCTGAATTTCAATGGGTTTCAGGGTGTGGGAGTATTGAAATTGAGAAAATATGTGTGTGTGTAGGATGTGAAGGTCACCTGCGAGTGGCTTAGGGGTTAAGGTCTTCCAGTTTCAAATGAATATGAATTTTGTGGGTCATAAGGATGATTTTGTCCGTGATCATTTTGATTATTTGCAAGCCATTTTGATGAGTTTGCTCCTTTAGAAGCCATTGTTGTCTTGTTTATGTCCATAGTGCAGTTGCACCGTACTGAGAAGATTTTAGTCACGCAAAATTACATTTTGCTTTAGATGACATCTTTCCTGTCAAACGATATAAAGCAGAGAACCTAAAGCCTTCTTGTATTTTAAACTAAAGGGTCCCTGGGTCACACGCAGTCAGGAGTTCAGCACAGAGACATTCCAATTCTCAAATGGATTTGATGAAAAGCAACTGAATAGAAAAATGAAATCTCAAAGTCAATCAAAAAGAGGGAAGACTGATGGAGAATACATTACTTTTGTAGCGGACTGCCTGACTGCCCACTTAACTTTTTCATCAAGAGGTGTTTTCTTCAGCCGCTATTCATTTGTACTGTGAGTCAGCGACCTCACAATCCTCCTCACAGATTTAACACTTGTCAGCAGCAAATGTCATGACAGTCCGCCTGACCTGAGATGTCAAAGCACTGCTTTCCACAAGGACTTTAAAATGCCATCACATGATCAAATGAACCGACCCTAACATGGACAAGTGGAAGTATTTTCATAAATTATGATACTCTACCTGAAAGTCTTTTTTTTCTGTCATGTGAAAGCCTATACCATGCAGCCAGGATAATGCCAACACTGAATACAAATGCACTAAAAGCAACCAGCAGTTAGAAAACATGAAAATCACTTCAGCAAGAATCCTCCTCTACTATAGCAGAATATTTCAAAATAGCTTTTCATGGTATGTAATGCTACTCTGTAAATGTCTCTGATCACTGAAATGACTACAAAATCAATACTTTCGTGTGCACTAAGAGCCCAAAAGGCAGACACAGCCTGCACTTTCCCTCTTGAACATGCAAATACACTTTGAGTCCCTTACACGTGCAAGGCGCAAGGTGATTTTTCATGGACTTTTTGCACTTTGCTGCCACTGGCTTCTGCTGTGCAATTCAATGAAAATACTAAATGACCCTAATGATGGTACACAAGAATGTGGAGGTAGATGTTTGACATTCCTCCAGAAGCGCCCGTCTCCTCTGCAGAGCCATCAGCGCTGTGTCAGTAAAGCCTCATTAGAGCCGGAATCCGACTGTAGAAAGGGGATTTTTGCAACATTAACTTTAACATTGCCAATCCAGTAAATAATATTCTAGTTATGGCCCTGATCACTTGCTAGAGAGAGTGAGGGCGAAAGAGAGTGAAAGAGAGGCAGGAGCGGGGTACTGAAAAGGGAACCGACATATGTGTTTTGCTCAAAGCTTGTTTTTTGTTGAATTGAGAGGCAATTTAAGAGAAGTTTACATCAAAGTGCAATGATACTAAAATTGCTTTTTAGGTTCAATCGTGTGCCATTTTTGTCTGTTAGAGAAAATTGTGATATATTGAAGGTCTGCGCCCTAAAATACTATAAGTGATTGCAACGGATGAATAATTTTGGCAATGTGTTGTTTTAGAAAATAGTCTCTAAAATTTTCTGACCAATCAGTAATAATTTGTAACATTTTTTTAGATAAATACATGTTTTGCTTCTCATTATCTCTGAGTAATGAAAAACAGAACTAATTCAGCTTCAATTCAAGCTTTTACATTTGCTGCCCTGAACACCAAGTGTCAAGTTGGTCTTTCTTGGGAGAAATGCAGTACCACATATGTACTGATGCTTTCTAAATTTATGAATGCAGCAACACCAGGTTGTTAAGAACAAATAACAATGTTATATGTTAATGGATGATGTTTGAGTTCAAGTTAAAGTGAAAATATGTATTGCCTTTCATAATTGGAAAACAACTAAGCATCAGTGCAAATGTGACTCTTAGCTGTCAATATAACTTTATTATTGTTGTTAGTTTATATCCCTAGTTGCAACAGTAGTATTGTATAAATGCAGTATTAATGTCTAAGGAGTTGTTGTCTTTTGTGAATGTAAAATTATAATTGATTTTTGCTTGCAGTTATTATTTAAAACAGAAATGTGTTAATGGTGCAACTAAACAGATATCAAATTAAATAAGACATACGCGATGTATCCATATATTGTAGATAAAAGTCTCTATAGACATGGTAGCTGATGGGCACCAGCTGCTATTCTTATATCTAGTGTTAGTACAACAGCCCATACTTGTTTGTTTGGCAGTGTTGGAGCTGCTCAGCCCAGCAACATCAAAGTCACAACATCAAAGTGGTTTGGTCTGTACTTCCCTGAGGTTACCTGGAAGTACAGTACAGTGCAATATCCAATAATGTTTTTAAGTATCTCTCACTATCATTCACCACTATCACTAATTTTCTCTTATCACCAGGATGTCTTCTTTGAATTACTGTAGATTTATATACAACTATTTGCCTTTACTACGATACATTTTTTGGAAAAAAAAAATGGCCTGGACATATTGATGCCTGGTATCAATAGGTCACTCAGGGTGATGTGTGATTTGACAAATCCGGTGGTCAAATATGCCACTGTGCCTTCACAAGACCCTAAATACCACCGTACTTCCGCTACTACAGTACTACTGTTGCTGCTATTACTATAACTCAGCACAGGAATTCATTTGACTCAAAAAGGTGGCATTGCTGTAAAGTTATTATAGGGACAAGGTCAATAGGATTTCTAATGAGTTTTTAATTTCAGCAGTCAACAATTCTCAATATACATGCTGTGCTCTTATTTTATCCTTGTCTGAATCAATATTGTGGAGAGGCAATTATAGATATTATTTCAAGACATCCTGCAACCAGACAGCAAATCCATTGGTCAGTTGCCAAAATACAGAATAAGGAATTACTTCCTGGGACAAAATACAGGTGTAAGAATAACCCATAGCTGCAGTGAGCATGCCTGGTCCTAAAAAGCTTAAAATAAAGCTAGAAGTTATTTATTTTATCTTCCAAAAGGTGCCCTCTCATCTCTCTCTTCTTCTCACTGTTTTTCTCACTCTCTTTTTTCCATTCTATCTATCCTTCGATCTATGTGCTGAGTTGGCTAAAGTGGAGTTAACGAGGATAAGTGGACCACACATGGGCGAAATAGTTCAATAAAGAAAGCTAGAGCAGATGTTAATGATTATGGATTTACAAGGATGGGATAGAATACATAACCACTCTTCACCTGGATCTACAGCTTCACTATGTACTTTTACTTCAACAGAAAAAGTTTGAAAAGGAGAGGGAAAAAACAATTGAATTCAGAGTTTTAAAGTATTTTCAGAAAACAAACACACTGAATAGCATAAGACATTTTATTATCAGTTTAGAGTTTTTCTTATTGCGAGCTTCATAGCAGCTTCTGTCGTGCTATAAGAAAATATTCCAACAATCCACAAACTTTTATCACTTTATATTTGGTGAATTTTTTTTTTCTCCAATCTCGGCGCCAACACATTATAGAATACTATCAGTTCCACTACCTTGCCTCATATTAATTTTTCTCCTGGTTGGTTTTATATCCTTTCTCTCACCCCTAACTCTTAACTCTCCCACATTAAAGCTGCATACCAATCATTCCAGTTTTAATACCCTGCTGAGATTAGCAGGTACAATATTATGGAAGACATCCACAGTGATGTAGTACAATGGCCAGCAGAGTATCCAAACTTGCATAATAGTAGTTTACAGTAAAGAAAACAATTATAAGAATATACCTTTTAACTTGAGGTATGGTATAATCATGTAACCTTTGAGTGCAGTTTTGTGTACCTCCATGGCTGACTATTCAGATATTGAAAAAAACATAAATAATGGAACTATATTTCTGATTACACAGAGTAAGGTTTGAGGGGTGGGGTACAAGAATCAGAGAGGTCCAACCTTTCCACAGTTGAGCTACTCATTAAGTAACAAAACAGGTCATTGATTTTATAGCTTTGTCCAGGGATTTTATGGGACATAAGTGACTCTCATAAGATTTCACTATGCATCATTAAATCAGAGATGTAGATGATCCCCCAAACATTTTCCCCTCAATAATGACAGTGAGCCAGAGTCCTTAACTTTCCCCTCAAATAGGTAAAGAGTATACAAAGACCTCAGAGGATGACTCAAGGTCACTCTGAGCTCATTCCTGAGTTCATTGTGCGTCAAGCTTGAAGAAAGCTCAACTTTGATGCTGAATTACTTGATGATGGTATTATAATAATTGTTTCTGTTTCAGTGTAAAATGACTAAATGTGGCACCACCAGTCCGGTGAGTTGAGTTGCACGTGCTACCCCTTTTTTAAAATTAATTTCATAATACATGAAAAGGCTTTTAGAGCCTTGCATAACTTAATGGATGACCTTCTTATGAGACAGTTGCAGTGAAGTGCAAAATTGTTGCTTGATCCCTAAGAGTGCTGGTAGGCATGCAAATGGTACCATCTGTCCACTTTGGAATTAATATCCTAATATGGGAACAAAATTAGACTTCATAATATTGATGAGGTGCCCTATTTCTACCATCATGATTTCAGCATTTTATACTACATATGATTCCACTCATTTAGCTTATTACGGCACTTGACAATATTAAAAACATCCTCTACAATGCAATTGGATTTTAAAAAAATGTTTAAATTTATTTTACTTTACTGTGATAATGTGTTGATAATGTATACTTATGTATATATCCATATGATGACTGCCTGACAGAGGTATTAATAATGCTGGTAAAGCCATCATCCTGCCAGTGTCATGGCTCTGGCTTCAGTGATAGCAATGTGGAAAAAGGAGTAAACCTGCCCTGAGAATATATTGAATTTTTCATCCTCCGAATACTTTAATTAGAGGACTAATATTTGATTCAAACAAATTGTTCTTAAATATGCAAGTACCATAGCTAAAGTACATTTAATAAATTATATGACATTATTATTATTATTATTATTATTATTATTATTATTATTATTATTATTATTATTATTATTATTATTATTATTATTATTTTATTTTATTATGACATTTATTCATATAGCATCTTTCCAAACAGAGTGACAAAGTGCTTCAAAAATAATACACCCACCAATAACAGAAGAAACATAAACAACAAAATAGAAATAACAAATAACAAATCAAATAACAACAAAAAGCAATAACAAAAAAAGGATTAAAGGAAAGTTTATGTAGATAAGCAAGTTTATAAAAATGAGTTATGTGATCTCTTTTGTTTGATCCAGTTAACAGTCTGGCTGCAGCATTTGGTATAACTTGAAGACTGTTTAGGCAAGAAAAGAGTGAATTATAATAATCAAAGTCAAAGAATGATAGAAATGATCTGATTTTTGCAACCATTCGAAGTTGATAAAAACAGGACTGAACAACCTTATTGACATGATGATTGAAAGTTAAATTGGAATGAAAGATTACTCCTAAATTTCTGGTATTGGGCTTATCGGAAGGCATTAGGTTAACAAATGTGTCATTGAAATCTGATGTGCCTAATGATCCAAATAAAATTATTTCTGATTTTTCCTCATTGAGTTGGAGGAAGCTGTTAGACATCCAGCATTTGATATCCTTTAGACAGGTCTTTAAAGAAGTCAGACTGCTGAGGGATCCTGGTTTTACAAACACATAAAGTTGTGTGTCATCAGCATAACAATGAAAAGAGATCTTATGATTATTAATCTGCCAAGTGGAAGCATGTACATAGATACAGAATAGAAGAGGACCTAGGACAGAGCCTTGAGGTACTCTGTAGTTCATAGTTGTAGTTGATGATGTGAAGTTACCAACAGTGACTTTAGAGATGAATCACTCGAGGATGGTGTCTGCAGCTCCTACAATGTCTTTTAGACGGCAAATTAAGGTACCATGATCTACTGTGTCAAAGGCAGAGCTTAAGTCAAGTAAGATCAGTACAGACCCTTCACCAGGAACAGCAGCAAGGAGGAGATCATTGGTCACCCTAAGTAGAGCAGTTTCAGTGCTGTGTTTTTCTTGAAAACCAGTCTGGAACTTTTCAAAAATATCATGTTGGCTCATGTGGGCAGTTAATTGTTTGTATACAGTCTTTTCTAAAATAAGACAGAAGTGGGAGTTTGAGGATTGGTCTACTCTTTGAAGAGTCTGGATGAGATTGCATCTAGATGACATGAAGACCAGTTAAGCTGACAGACAGTCTCCAACAGCATCTGGAGAGAGATCAATTCAAAAGAGGGGAATGAGACTGTAGATGGGTGGGTAATAGTGAAGTTACAAATCTGTGATATAATCTGACTCCTGAGTTTTTCAATTTTAGCTGTAAAGAATGTGAAAAGTTTGCACATGCTTCTGATGAATGATCAAGGAATTAATTATTTTTAGGACTACTGACAACATGTTCAATAGTTCTGAACAATATTCAGGGATTATGGTGCCTTTCAGCAATAATATTGGAAAAATAGTTTTTTCTTGTGATTTTGACAGCAGAGTTGTAATTGGACATTAGATTTTTTTTTTTAACTGAGCAAGATTGAACTCAAGTCTGCTGTGTTTTCACTTACGTTCTATTGCCCTGCGTTCCCTCTTTATTTTGTGAATATAATCATTCAGCTAGGGAGTACCAATTGGACCAATTTCACTTTCGTTTTTGAAAGGAGCAATTTTGTTAAGAATGCCCACATAGAATAAATTAAACTGATCTACTAAACTCTCAGGGGAGGTATCTGCCATGAAGTTTTTGCATGATTGGCCAAATTCCCTAATAAACAAGAAGCAAGTGAGTGGGGTATTGGAGAGACTGCAGACAGAAAGGTTGAAAGTAATGGTGAGATGATCAGAGACAAAAAGCTTTTTAGTTGATAGACTGTCTAGGGTAAGTTCATAAGATAAGACAAGGTCAAGAGTATGGCCCCAATTGTGAGTAGGGCCAAAAAACAGAGCTGAATTTGAATGCGTTGGTTCATTTCACCTGCCCCTCTCTCGCATTGATTTTAGAACATCAAGTGATACTTCTGAAACTGGGGCAGATGAGGCAACTGTATCACATGAGCCTTTTGCAAGGGAAATATATCAAACTTACTGTACCAGTGTGTGCAGAGAGACAGATATGGGTTGATTGCCAGAGTTGTTAGAGGACATTTACTGTAATGAGGTGAAACATTGCATGAAAGCCACACTGCAGGCAGAGAAACAAGTGAGACACCTCCACCCCTATGATCTCTACACTTGCTGACGGTGGAAACTTGAATATCTCTGTCAAGGTTACTTTCTTTTCTGTCATCTTTTCTCTCGTTCTGAGCAAAGCTGCAACCTTCAGGGTGTCATTCAAGTGCCAGTATCATTTTGCATGCATGTACTGTAAAACATTTAGGCATGAAAACTGAGTAACAAACAAACAAACAGACATAGGATCCTAATGAAATATACAGATTGAAAATACTGTTGGTGTTATTGAAATGTACTACCTCAGTGATATCCAGCTGTTTTTCAAGGTGTTATTGATGCTATTATATAATAATCACACAAAACAGTTTGATTTTGAGAGGAGTTTTTTTCCACCCTTTGATTACATTATGAGATTATTTGGTCATTTTTATTCATCACAGGCAAATATTTTAGAATGTACAATCTAAATATTATGAGGTGTCTAGTAATGAATGGTGATAATTTGAGAAATGTTTGTGCAAAATCTAGCTTTGAATTATTTTTTGTTTCATGGACTGCACCTAGCGGAACCATCTTTTATTGGCTTGTCTTTTGGATGAAGTGGGTTCTGATTTGAGACAGGTGCCAGAGTGACTTCACATTAAAGGTTCACTGTGGACATTATTGGTGCTTTAGAACTCAAGTCTGCAATGTTTTGATGAGTGAGTAGAGCAACTTTTAACCATATCTTTAATTATTACAAGTCAATATTATTGCAATAAAAACTTGAAAAACATCAACAGTGAATATTTTGCAGATATTTTTGGTAATAATATTTTGTCTGATAGGTTGAAATAAAAGGTAATTTTTCACTAAAATATACTTTTGTGATGCAAATCAACGGGGGAAAGAAAAAAAAGGTTGGGTTATGTACAGCACATCAACCTAGAGTTGGCTCATGCTTCTTTGACTTATACTGTACTGCCTGGTGTACACTTGACACACACACTCTATTTTTTGTATGAACTGGGAATGAAAATGGGATGATCTATTCAAGAGAACATAACATGATATCTCTAAGCCCTACGTATTGTAAAAAGTATTACACATGAATGTATAATGTAACTATACAGACCCAAACCTTTAGAGAGGTGTCAAAAAGAATTTGAGAATTTCAAGGAGCAAATGGCACTCCAATTACTGAACCACCAGGTTGCTGTGATGATTAGAGTTTTTGTACAATAAGTCAATTTTGCAGGTTGAGATGGACATAAAATATGCAAATCTATTGTGAAATTGCAGGAAATTGGTTTTAAATGGCCAAAATGTCTCTAGGGTAGGACACCCAGAATCCCCTTCTAAGGCTATGCACTTTTTGACCTCATTAAAATTTTGGTTCAGCCTTGGGAGGGCTGACACAGGCAGACATGAAAATGGATATGAAAACACGATCAAGCAAGCAATGTAGAATTATTTTTGCGGCGGCTGGGATAAAATTGCATCTGTAAATAGACTCTGTGTGTGATGAAGTCTTTGCCCAGATACAGAGTGTGACCCAGAGGGGACATAAACGAGATGGGGAAATATTGTTTGGCTTACTGTGCCTTACAACTGCTTGGTACAATAAGGGTAACAAGCAGAATGAAAGTAAAGACAGCAGTAGTAAAGTCATATTAGCCTGACAGATATACTTCATCATTTATATTTATAAAGACTACAGTTTTTGGAAAAGATAAGAATTGAGATCACTGAAATGAAAATACACGATGGAACATGTATTTTTTGTAACCCACATATAACTGTTCATATTGATAAAATGGATATTTTGTATGGCAAATATGAATGAATAAACACATTTAGTTCCCAAATCACTGCTCTCATTGTTGTTGAGTTGGACAGCACATCGCATGCAGCTAAAGCCTTTATTCCGATAAAAATGCTTGGTTATCCACTTGTGGTCTATTCATTATTTCCCTGCTTTTGTCAATTACTTTGATTTGGGCCTGTGCTTGATGAGGTGCTCTCTTGTCCAAAGGGATTACACGTCTGGCTGGTGTTGCCAGTGGCTACACTGGTGTGGTAGGAGCGGCAGCGCAGTTATTCACTATAACTGGGAGATAGCATCTAAATGTTTGTCAGATCCATTGCCTACTGTTTAGGGCTGCCATTACTTTTATTCTGTCAGGATTGTCACTTCAGATGGGAAACTGCATCAGCTCACTGTTGTCCCCTGAAGCAGAATGAGTACAGGAAACTGTGTGCTCCACAAAGATACAGCTTTCCACTTCTGAGGCAGCCAGGCCTTCAGCTTGGGACTCTGGGTAATGTATCTCAGGGCTAGATTTGTTTAGAATTATGGGTCCTATGCGATAGTGAAAGATTTATGATTTGTGACATTAAATGCTTAAGATGAGTTTGTGGCTTCTCTGCTTTACTGGACAGCACGCACTGATGTATTGCAGAAAATGAAAAAGAAGAAAACCACTTTCAATAAGTTGTTGCCTTGATTAAAATGAATGTAAATGCTATTCAAATGAATGAACATTATGTTTCTGTACATACTGTAGAGTAATGTGTCTCAGCCAGCTGATCACACAGTGTTCTCAATTAACAAAGCAGATAACATGTTGGTATGCCAACGCTTGCTCTCTCGGTTTCTGGAACTGAAAGTTCAAGTCAATTATATTTGTTTATCTGGCTGTCAGACTTCAGCGTGTACTGAAATAAATGTATATATTTTAGATCTCCACTTAATGTGAAAAATATGCCACAGGGATTCATCAAGGACAAATGTCCTCCCACACTGATGGTAATCAATGCTGCTGCCTCTTTACAAAATGCAGACAGGTGTCAGGCACTACATGATACAATAAAACTAATAGTTCATTTAAATGACTTGCATACATTTTTCCAACATACACCCTCTTCCATTCAGCTATCTTGATTTTATGCTTGACCTGCTAGATCCTATAGCTAATGCAACACTTATCATGTTGCACTTAATTCACTTCTATATTTTGTATAAGCATTCAGAACTGTATTGTTTAATACTGAGAACGTATATATCTAAGTCAGGTGAAACACCATGTAAATTGAATATTTATACATACAAAGATGAGTTAAAATGTGATCTTACAGAAAACAGCAATATGGAAGGGCAACATCCAGCAGTACTGTTCTGTACTAAATGAACAATCTGCAGTATTTCTATTTTGTGAGCTGCCATGTTGTTTAGGTCTCAAGTTTCCTGGACCAAAGTCAGTGACAACATGCCCAAACAAAAAATACCTGTAAACAATGGGCCCCATTTACAAAATCATGGTACACATTTTTGCTTTTGTAAAGTTAGGAAGTTTAGAAACATGTTCTAGTCAAAAACATTTATAAGTAAAATTAAATTATTTACTGGTAAATGCAAATAATACTTACTTGATATAATATACATGGAAATAACAAAAGCCCCTAGTTTTGGTCCACTTTACTGACAGGATTTCCAGCGCAGATGGAAATTTCACACACATAACCTTGGTGCCTGATATCTGGAGTGAGGTGGTCTTCAGTGCTTGTACTGAAGCTCTCTGGGCAGTAATAGCTTCTTATGACTACATGAAAGCACAACGTCTCTCTGGAGTTTGGATTCACTCAATGATCTCAATTATTTAGTGATTTTATTTCTTTTTTCTTTTATGAATCAGATGTAGGGTTTTCTTATTTTACTCATTCATCCTTTATGAAAAAAAAAATTCAACCTGTCTTGAGCAGGCTTCTTCCATTTATGCAGTTGCCTCAGGCCATATGTAGCTTTTACTTGCCAGTCTATCAGCCCATCTTCACAAGAAAAATGAAAGTATAGGTCTAAAATTCAGGATGGCAAAAACGGCCTATAGTTACGCTTACGCTATCTAGCGGCCATTGTAGTGACCCGGGGAAGTGTCACAGTTCAGATGACGTCAATGTAAGGTGACTTGATAAGATGATTTTGCCTTCAGTTAGATGGCAAAAAGTGGACTTTGCTTCAGAAGACCACTGTTTGCTTCCAGCTTCCAACTGTGAGTGTCATGTTTCCAACCATGTGTTGAGACTTTTTTTATAAGCTGCAGTGTTACGTTATTTGCTGTTGCCATGACAACAAAAGTTGCATAACTTTAAGGAAGTATAAGCCACATTTCAAGTGATCATTTTAACCCAAATCATAATCTTTCCCTAACCCTAACCAAGTGGATTTTATGCCTAAATTTAACCAGACCTTAAACACAGTGTTGTCACACCACAAAACATCATTATTTTTAACAGCGATTTGCAATGGTTGTGAAGCGGCATATTACACTCCTTTGGGTTGTTCTGTCTGGTCCGCATCCCCATTCGTCCTATAGAGGGCACTAAAAACACTCATCTATGTCATTTTGGGAGTTATTGGAAAAAGACCTGTTCTGTCATTTTGGTATGAGGATGTGTTGAGTCTATGCACATGCATGGCTACTATAAATTAACTTAGTCTGCTTGGTTGTCATCAAGAGTTTGTTAAGAACCTCCTAATAAAAGTGATTTATCTTCTGAGAGCCAACATAAAAAAATCATGGCAGTAAACTAATAATATTGAACATTGTTTGAAAGAAAAAGTAGGAGAGATGGAGAGAGGGAGAGAGAGAGAGAGAGAGAGAGAGAGATAGAGAGAGAGAGAGAGAGAGAGAGAGAGAGAGAGAGAGAGAGAGAGAGAGAGAGAGATGAAACCTTAACAATCCCTCTGGGAAAATAAAATCATTTCAGTGGCAAAAGACAGGAGGGTAAAATGGAGCACTAAAATATACGGCTGAAAATTTCAACATTTCAAATAGGGTATGAGTGAGAAATATGGAAAGGGATTCCTCATGTATGAATATATTAGCATTTTCTAAAGCTAAATGAAGATGTCACCTATCGATATCCTATTTAAATATTTATTAGTAAACACATGAGTTGTATATACTGCATAATACATATATATATGTATGCTTTAATGCGATCTTAGGGAATTATTAACTTTTGATCAACCAGCCACAGTGGCTGTTTGGATCCATTTAATCTACTGTGCCAGCAGCTCACTTCTTGTTTAATACAAATAAAAACAGAAAACCTGTCGTTACTGTATATCAACAATCGTGTTTATTTGATTTTTTTTTCCTGTAGATGTGTAAGACTAAGAATCATAATCATTTTCATGACATGTATGTTCCCCAGACTGGATATGAGCTGCACAACTTTAAGAGGTGCTGACCATAAAGTGGAGGTACCAAAAGTATCAAATCACTCCTCAATTTCAACCTTTGTACCACAGAAGAATCATATAACTTCAAAAATCAAACCAAACGCCAGAATAAAACGTTGGCATTGTACATTTCTGCAAACCACCGATAGGGGAGAACGGCGTAAATAGAGCCAGTGGGTAAAATGAGCCACCCCCTTTATCTAGGTAACCATAAGCAAAAGTAATCATGTGATCACAAATTAAGAAAGTATAGTTCACATTACTCAATCCATCTTGGACTAAAGCACATGGAGAGGGTGGTAAGCAAAGGTTGATGAATAAATACCTAATTGTTGACTAATGTTAAGTTTAAGCCACAAACAAACATGCTGTACATGTAGACAGGTGACAAATTAAAGGAAAAGCGTACATAAAATGTCTTAGTAAGGTGCTGAGCCACAGCATCAATACACTTTGGCATTGATTCTACAAGTCTCTGAACTCTTCTGGAGGGATGAACACCATCCTTCCAAAAGATATTCCCTCATTTGGTGTTTTGATGATGGTGGTGGAGAGCACTGTCTAACATGGCAGTTTAAAATCTCCCATAGGTGTTCAGCTGGGTTGAGATCTAGTGACTGTGAGGGCCATAGCTCCATAGATTCACATCATTTTCATATTCATCAAAGCAGTTGAATAATTGTGTTTTATGTTGTGACAATGCTGTGGTTAGGTTTAGGCACAAAAACCACTTGGTTAGGGTTAGGAAAAAAAGCATGATTTGGGTTAAAATACCCGGTTTTGTCACCAGAACAATGGCTGCAAATGTCCCAGAGTCTTGCTAAGAATACCCGGTTTTGTCGGTTGAAATGGAAAGTGAGCCATGGTCTTGAACAGTGGTCTCTGCTGCTTTGATGCTTTTGCATCTTTCTGCCATGCATCCAACTTTCTAGCCAACCACCCAAAGCTCCTCCTCTTAACATGGAAGTGAGCTCATATAGATGTCATCTGAACTACATCACTTTCCCTATGATACGTATTGTAGAAATGTTGATATGATACGTATTAATCATATTGAAACATAGAGATTCAACGTATCCGTGGTTTGCAGAAACGTACAATGCCAACATTTTATTCTGGCGACTGGGCTGCAAAAATCAAACCAGAAGTGAAGTGAAACTCATATTTACTAAATCTCTCTGAGTGTTTAGAAAAAAAACAAGGTATGCCCACTGAAATATATTGTTTAAATCTCCTTTATGTCCGATTTTAAACACAAGACATATATATCATGGTACTTAAAAGGATAAATGGCAAGGATTTAATGGATTTTAGTAGGTACACTGTCCAATGGGTTTGACAGATTCACCAGCCCTTCACAGTTATGAAACCCAAGTTCCATTTCACACATTCTCACCCTCAACTGCACTGAATCATAATATACTGTAGAGCAAATGCCTCAACAACCACAGACCTCTTCACAGTGTAAATAAAGACATAGGAAGAGGCAAAAGGGCTCCACATTTTTCAACCTGCAGTTTGAAGACTGTGACATCACACCACTACAACTCTAATCTACTGGCGCCATAGTGGTGCATCTAGGCTGGTAGAGAGATACATAATGCCTGAAAGCTGCCCTCTGTAACCCATAGCTACTTCACTGAGAGGCGTGGAAAGTTAGTGGGGCACCAAACATGCACAGATCATACAGATAATATGAGTAAGAGACAAGGTTGTTCTTGCCTGCAGGTAAATATGTCAATGTATGTTGTATTGCTCTTTCAGGTCCTAGAAGAAAGGCACAGGCAAGATGGAGTTGTGGCCATCCTCAGGAAAAGACTGATCCTTATTGACTGTGTAGAGTACGTACAGTCGGTGAAAAAACAGAGCAAAGGAGAGGGGTCAAGACCACAGAGGGCAGAACCTGCATTACACAACTGGTTTTCAAAGACAAGGCCTAATTAACTGTGTGGTGACTGTATCTTCTCTGTTCATGAGTGAAAACTGAAATCAAAGTCTTGGTCACAAGCATTGCAGCCCAACACCTGCACCCATCTCGTAATGTGTTGGGATGAGAGATAAACTTTAGTGAGGACTACCAAGAGCAAATGAGAGCCCAGATTAGAATGAAATGACCCAGAAATGTTAAGTCACAATTCTAATCATTGATTATATTAAACGGGAGAACCATTTGAAAATTCTTTCCTTACCTACTATCTTAGCTGCAGCACTTTTACCTTCATTTCTTTGTGTCTGCTCTCCTATACTTCTACTGGAAAGTGCTCATTTGATTGTGTCTCCTTAGCCAAAGCTTTGCCTGAATTCCCTTTCTCCATTTATTTTGAAGTGCATACTAATTTGTGCTTATTCATGTTGGATCAACCCTGTTTGGGCTAGATCAACAGTCACAGCAGGACCATCAGTGTTTGGTACAACTCGTTTTCTGGTGCAAGCCTATTGAGACAAAAACAAAACTCACAGTGATTTTCTAAAAAATCTATCATTATGTGTGATGCAATGCATTTCAAAACTGTTTAAGGTTTAGAAGTCTTGTGGTTTACCTCTGGTCTTAAGTGAGTCATATGATGTCTAAATGCAGATTATCTCTGTGTGAACAAAAGAAACGCAGTACACATGTGCACAGCGAGGCTGTGGAGGTGTTCTCTCTGCGCCCTCCTTGCTCCACTGAGCTGAGTCCAATTTGCCCTTCTTTGAATGTTTGCTGTGGGAATTCTGCTGCTGGTGGTGGTGGTCTCCCCCCACGTATATGGAAAGGTGAGTACACCTTTGATTGGCAGCAGCGATGCCTGAACTGCAACTAAAATCCCCCACCCTTAGATCCCACCTGCTGGCATGGCTTTCCTGATTGCCCGGTGGTAATTGACACATCCCTGTGTTAATTATCAAGGTGATGTGACACATGTACTCATAGAGATCAGTGAATCTGCATTGCAGACACATTCCCTGCTCAGCGTGTCAGCAAGGTGTCCTTTGGAAGCAAGCCTCTGTCTCAGGTGATTAAAGATCCTGTCATGTTACATCTTCCAGAGCCAATAATTAAAACAGAAACATAAAGCAGGGTCTAATGAACTGCAGCTTGATGATTATTTCATCGATAAATACATAGCATTCACGTCTATTTTTGTCCCAGAGTAAATGCCTTGCTTGCACTTTAGGGATATGTCAATTATTGTATGGGGCAAATAAGTCATCAAGAACAAGCATCTTAATTGTATTGGAGACCTGCAAATGTGTGTACTTGTAATCAGTCATATTATCATATGAGTTGCAATGAGTTTACACTGGTATAAATAGGATGCATAGGAAAACATTGATGACTCTCATTTTAATTGAGAGCTCAAATTTGTTTTTGTCTACGTGGTTGGTAAATTCACTTTCACCTCAATCAAATCAGCATAAATTTGAGGGCTTAATTTTTGCCATTAAAGGTTTTGCAATTTGAAGTAAGTGAATTATAAGCTTTAATTAACCCCAACCCTGGTGGCTGTTATGTTCAGGGTTCAATTTATTCATCCATAAAAACATGGAATTTGCAGTGCTCGTATCCTTCTCGTCCTACACTGATTAGAATATAAAGGAAGCATAACAATTATGAAGATGATGCCAATGCAAATGTTTTCTTATTAACCTTTTGTTATATAACCTTGAAAATACTGTCATTGTAGGGTTTAGTACAAATGAACTTTAAATTTAATTCTAAGGTCCTCCGTGTGTGAATGCAACGAAATGATTAAGTTTACAAAACAATCCCATTGTTATACCTTTGAGGGTTTGCTCAGCAGCTTGTGGCACATTATTGCAATGAAAAACTTTCTGGCTCACCTTTTGCATATGCTTTTAATGCCTTGCTTGTGTGTCAAACATCAAAATGGAATTATATTCATTTGGAAGTCAAGGCTCTTAACAGTAATGACGATGTCAAATTGATGCCAGAGTGGCAGCCCTTCCCGTCTCAAAATAGATTTTCATGTTTTGGTGAGTGAGAAATGCTAATGATGTGGCCATGGACAAATAAATGCAATTTTATGCTCAACATTTCATTCAGTGAGGGAGTGCATTATACCTCATAATTTTCAGTTCCATATTTCAGCATGAATACAGTATTACCAACCACTCTATACGGCATTGTCTCTCATTCTGCATTTAAAGTTAGGCTGACATGTTTAATTCAATGGAAGTCATTATGTGACAATAAGGTGCTGGAGAGCGGACTGGTAGACTGGTGAGTTGGCTGGTGTCAGACAGAATGACTTCCTTTCCTAATTAAGATCATTTTGTTCCCATGTTCCGTCATATTGTTCTGGAGTATTCATGCTTCTGTATAAGAAGGTCACAGCTTGCTCTACACACACTATGGCTCATATTTTAGGGCATCATCAAGCCTCAGGCACAAAGCTAAACGCCAACCTGGATGAGCATGTCCGTTCCACTAATGATGGCAAGTCACATGGATTTTCATCCAAGGCATCATATCTCCCTGCATTTCCTTTTAAAGGGTCAGTCTTTGCACTGCATATAAACAAACATGCATCCTGCAACAAATGTAATGACATTAATCACACATTTTCAGTGACAGATTCAGTGGTTGACAATATTTGTTAGCTAAGAGGGTTCTGATGCTTTAATTACATACTAAAATATGGCATATGAAAAGTGCTTTATGATGATGCAAGAGCAGTGACAAGCTTATATTCTAGTTAAAGCTCTTAGGGATATCAGAATAGTGGCTTAGACACAGTCAGAACAATGTATTTATTCATGAGTGACTGATTAGAGAATTAAATTTACAAATTTTATTGTAAATTTGGAAGGGATTAATGGTAATAGAGAGGGACAAGTTGCTAAGTTCTACAATATCCTTCCCTGTATTCATGGTGATATATTCACCAATTCAAAAGTCTGTATTCTGTCTGCACTGCAGAAAGGAAGCCAAATGGAGCAAAAAAAAAAGGAAAGCAGGACTCTGTATAGTTGGCTCCGGTGTGTATGCTCTACGGCTAACGTGGTGGCGTGGTAAGGAGAGAAAAGATAAGGGCTGTGGTGTTTTCACACGGCTGAGGGCTGTGAGAAGGCTCAGGAGTGATATGTGGTGACAGCACAGTGCCATGCTGTTGACACAGCCTGCATCTCCTGGGTACTGAGGGCGGGATCGCCCGGGGCTTGATTATTTACAGGCCTGCGTGCCTTCAAAATGTTCTATGAGGACACCCTGAGAAACCCTCCTTTGCAAGGCCTTTTAATTGGATCAGAGCTATCATTTATTAATGGGACTGACTATATGCAAGTCTAGTTTTTTCATCCCCATGATTATTAATGGTTGCTGGATCAAAAGACTGATATGACCTGTACGATACTCTGTCAGCTTGAAAGAGGAATACATTTCCATCACCAAATTGCAGGGGGTGGAAGGGAGAATCTGCTGTTCACACAGGCAGGGAAAGCTCAGGATTTTTGGAGTATGTTGACCCTGTAAGACATGCATGGTAATTTCTGTGAAATCCTGTAAAATATTGACTTGCACTGACTTGCATCATACAGTGAGTTTGAATGGAGGGTTAGACGGATGTTCATCTACTATTGAAAGCTCAATACAGTCAGTCTACCCCCCAAAATCTTTGGGAAACAGATTGTTTCAAAGAATTACGGGTGGAATTGTACTGCGAAATTTCACAGTGAAAGACAACCGTACACACGTCATTTAAATCCAATATGCTTTTTATTGCATGTCAACAACTCCAAGAACTTCAACCTCGTAGGAGGTTTTGCATTTTCAGTTGATTATGTTTTTGTCATGTGAGGCCAGATGGTGTTTTAGAGAAAAGCATCAAAACAGAATGAAGAATATTACTTTTACCTAATATATGTTTTTTGATTCTAAACTTATAACTGCTGTGGTGTTTTGGACTGCACTCAATAAATGACACATACCGTGTGTCCTTCAGTATCCAATCTCCCGTAAAGTCCTAATAGCTTCTTTTAAAATTCTCTGTGGCATATTCATTCATTCTCATTGATTTAGAAGCTCACGAAGTGAGAGTGCACTTGAAACATTTAACAAACGCTTAATGTGAGCTGAGAGAATTACC
Organism: Thunnus thynnus; assembly: GCF_963924715.1. Taxonomy (NCBI): domain Eukaryota; kingdom Metazoa; phylum Chordata; class Actinopteri; order Scombriformes; family Scombridae; genus Thunnus; species Thunnus thynnus. Next base: position 18,577,930 of record NC_089525.1, read on the forward strand.
AAAATAAAATCCTTCCTTTGAACATCACTTCTCTTACAGATTCACTAAACACATCTGTATCACTGTGAAACAGGATATCTAAGCCGCATGTTTCAGGCTCGTCATTGTCGCTCAGTGCAACTAAATGAGACGTGACATTCTCTTGACTGCTTACTTCTTCAAATTAATTATTTATAACCTGGATGGAAAAGTGTGTCAGAGTGGAATTTAATTGTCAAAGTCTCATTACGTTAAAGGTCATTTTCTTGTCACTCACTGGACTAAATTGTATGGGCATCCTCTTCAGAATCATCATCGATATGAGAATATTTCATATTGCAAAAAATATGAGGACAATGGGGGGTTTTTGTAATTGTGCAATGGAAAGCAATGATTTTGTGCTGCACATAGAACACACAATACACCACAGAGTGCATTATCTCAGAGAGAATCAAAGGAAAATGCCGCCATATGCACAGTATACAGTATATACTGAGGCTGGCTATGGACCAAGCATTTTCAGTTGGGATGGAAATGCATCAGTGTCAAACAGGGACCAACAAGGCGACAGCTTCCAGCCATGTGCTGTCGCTATTAGTTAAAAATGAAGAGTGCATTGAGACTGCCACTAGCCCTCTTTAGAATGCCACTGAGGATGATAACACCATACGTCAATCACTTTTATGAAAGATGCATTAGGGTGACAGTCACAACTTAAAAAGGAAAATGCAAGTGCTCATCTTTGAAAAGCAAACCCTTTTTTTACCCTTTTTTTAACCTGTGCTGTGTCAAGGTATTATTGTATCACAGCAGCTATGCAGCAGTATTTTTGCACTTCTGTCCCAGAGCTAACCCTTTGACACCAAATACAAGATTGGCACGAACACGTGTTTAATATGTCCCTTACTATTCTGTACCCCTTTTTTGTAGCAAAGCTTGAAAGATTTTTTGTACCCTAAAGTTCAACATGATTGTTTGATGTGACAGATGTGAGAATAGAAGTGGGCGGACTTGACTGATGTTGAGCTCTCAGCACTGCGCTATGATTGAGACTGGAATTACAGCTGTTGTGAAGAAAAAACCTATGCTGACGTTTGACTGATGTGCTTTGTGTGTGCATGTGCATTTGCATGTGTGTTTGTCTGGGCATCAGCACCTCTTTATGCATGTATGCAAATGTGTGTCTCTATACTACTAAATTAAATGACCTAAATGTGGTAAAGCTGTTGTGTAGCTTACAAACCTGTTTTTTCTGCAAATAAATATCTGATACACATGTATCAATAGATAACAACCTTTTTAAAAATGTGTTAACATTGCATTTTCATTTTCCCACGAGGTTGCTGTGTTGAGTGACGAGTTGAAAGAGTCAAGAGTACAACATTAATACACAATGACTGGGGGTCCTCAATGTAGCGAGGCCTTAATGTGCTAATGAGTTCAAACATGCAGTTTAACACAAGACTGTCAATCAAGCCTTTGGCATTTTGGCATCTGACAGTTGGGTCATGTGTTCCTCTGAGGGACATGAGCACTTTGCCCACATTACACTTGGCTTTCTCGCAGATTGCTGCATTTAGTGCTAGAGGGAAAGCTTGTATTTTACACTAAAATTAACAACCATTGAAACATGTGTTAATGTCAATTGAGGCTAATCAATTTGTTTTCAATGTTTTATTTTTATTTTTATTTTTTTTTTTGTAATCTGCTTGCCACCACATATCATTGATATATCCAGTTCAATTGTGTACAGCCATTATCACCACTATGTGAAGTGATGTGTTTTTCTGGCTCTAATTTGCAGTAATTACCTTGACTCCCACCAGTTGATGTGTGCAATGAACATAATCTTTTGGTACCTTCAGAAATGAAATGAGCAGAGTTTAATTTCCAAAATATATTAAATTACTTTTTTTTTCTTTTTTTTTTAGCATCAAGACACTTTAATTTAATGAATAAACTTTTCACAGGTGTAAATATTTAAAATACATCAAACAACTATTATTTATATGCAGACATTTCACCAGGATTGTTGGAGAACATATTTCACTGTCTGCTGAAGGGGAGCTACAGAGGTGTGAGATGAAGAGCTTCTTAGAAATAAGTCTGAGAATTTATAAGCCCCGTTCACCCACTTACTTCTCTTAACAGACTACAAGCCAAAACACATGGTGAGGCAGCCAGGTGATACATCACATTTACAAGCATTTGAAGCATTTACATTGTGCCAGGCTTTCAGGTTTGGCTATTGTAACAACACTGTATGAAAATATAACAATGTATGTGATAACTTATTGTTATGTAAAATTCTATGAAAATAAGCAAATGCTAACAAGCTTCCTCAAGCACTAGGGTTTTAGTTTTCACCCTCTGTATTTACAGGCTTATGGCATAGTCATTACATCATAGCTAGGCATGTCATACATTATTAATGTCAGAATAAGTTGGGCTACTCAGAAACGCCATCAGTTGGAATCTTGGTGGAATCTCAATGTTGCAGGGCAGTTTTTATGAAACACAATTTGTAATTGTTGTAATTGTTGAGTTTATTGCCTGTATAGCGATAGGTTTTGAATACACTGCAAATATCTTTGTATGAGAAGATAGAGATCAATGGGGGATATTTACTACTGTAAGCCTGTTGCAAATTACCATCAGGGATGCAAACTTTTGCTTCACTGCATTTTTTAAATTTTGCAAGGTATTTACTAAAACTACAGATGTAAATGAGCCCAGGTGTGGTTCATCTGATATGCATAAAGTGTTGTAAGAGATGCTGCTGGGCTGTTTTGATGCACGTTGTGCCTGTCTAAGAAGGAATAGAGCGCAAACAAAAGTTTTTTGTTAGTTAAATATACTGATGTTGTCAGTTCATCAAAAAATCAGTGATTGAATGAGTTACAAAAAATCAGAGGGAGATTTTTGGCAAAACTTTCAAACTCCTTTGACAGGATTGTTTTTTTATACAGAAAATATAATGGTCTACTTGACACCTATACACACACACACACACACACACACACACATATATATATATATATATATATATATATATGGCTATATGGCTGCCTCAATCATATTGCACTGGACTGAAGCTGCTGTGAAACATGAAAAGTCAGGAAAAATAAGAGAGGGACCTGAGGGAAACAGAAAGATAAAGTTGTGTGAAAAACAACAGATTGTCGCATTCCTGCCCTTTTGTCCTGTTGCTGAGCAGAGAGCTCCGCTAAAGTAACTTGTCATGCATCCTTTAAACTGTGTCTCTCTCACTATTTCTCTCTGCTATATTCTCTCTCCCTCATTTTGTGTCTGCTAAAACAGTGCTACAAATTTTACACCTGCTCTCCCCAGACGTTACATTCCACACGCAATTTCCTCTGCAGCAGTGGGTCAGTCTGCAGTGATAAATCAGGTACAGTGGCTATTTGTATGAATTTTTATTTCCTCCTCCCATATTTTGCGCCTATAAACAGGAACGCCTTGAAATACATATTACATAATACATATACATATAATACATATCGCTTTTCTTCCATTTTATCGGTGCAAAACCTCAGTGCGTCCTTTTAGTAAGCGAGGAGAGAACAATACGGCTGTTGAACGTCTTAAAAGTTGCCACAAATCCTTAGTAAATATCCCCCAATTCGAGTGTTAAGAATCATGTCGATGGAACATTCTTTGCCTACAGTCAAAGGCAAAAAAACAAAAAAAGTTCAAATTCATAGATTTGTTGGTACTTTTGTTTGTTATTTCTATTTGGGATAAGCGTGTTTTGAGTTTTGGCACTTGTCATGCTTTGAGTGATATTAATGGTGAGTTAGCTGTAAGCTTTATCTTAGACCCCATTCTTTTAGCTTGTATTTCTTTAGCTTGTTTTTATCCTAGTCAGGCTTCATCTGTTTCACCTTCAGCTTCTAGCAGTTCCTGTTTGCTCTGTGACCATGAATGTACAGGCAACAATTGCCTGGATTACTTTTGATACTGAAGAAAATGTTTGTAAACATGATGATTACGAGGAAAGATCTGACATCATGGAGTGTATTTTTTTCAATTTGTAAGCGGGTTTATCAGATTTTATCTTCTATGGGGATCTGCCATAGCTATGTCTGGAAACACTGAGTTCTGCTGATTCCAGATATGATATACATGATATAGATATTCTGATATAGATATGCCTGTGTAATGGATCTGGGAATAAGAGGTGTGAGTTTTTTAAACAAATTGCATCAATCTGCTTCAAAGTCTTTTTACAAAAGTATTTTCCAGAGTGACCTTAAGAATAGAACCCTAAAAAGGGCCTGTTTCGCTGAATAACAGTAAACATTTTTTTGTTTTTTGTTGTTTTTTTTTTTTCTGGAAGGAACGTTCAAGTTTCTTCAGCAGTACAATAGGGTATTATTCATTAACTATAAGTGTGTTGTTACCTCTGACAATTTTACCTCCAATTTTGTAATTGCATTCCAACAAGACAAAAGCTTTAGGAATGCAGAATAATGAACACATTGTCAGCTGGGAAGCTTCATCCACATATAAAACGCATGCACTTTTTCATAATTCACTCATACTATACTGACAATAGGATTCCATTCCACTGAGTCATTTTCCAACAATTGGCATTACTTTATCTCTGTCATTTTCCTCAGTTGAGGTGAAAAATGAGAAGACTTCAAAAGAATATTGGTCAGAAGGCAAGTTATTTTGAGCCTATGGAAACAAAAAGAGGGAATGCAACAGCACCTCAATACTTTGCCTTGTCACAAGGGTCTCAAGAAAATGACTGAAATTTTATTTTTGGAGTCACTAACTTTTGACTTGTCAGATTCTTGCAACCTGTCATCATTTCAAATGTGTCTGTGGGCCTCCACTGCTACTGTACCTTAAAACTCTGACTCGAGTCCTGTATAATTTCCCCATCTTCCCAGCTCCCTCTGTGCTAAATTGCATTGGAAGATGGATTTTTGGCATCTGAGGCTGTCAGGTCTCAGCCATGGAAGACTTTATGCACTAGTACACCCGCTATGAAAGTGAATTCTCGAGGGATGGAGGGGTATGAGTGGTGAGTCAAGTACTGCCACTCCAGCAGGTCTTTGGGCATTTTTCTGGCTGTGATTGTATGTATTTAACAATAATGTTGATGCTGTAGATATCCGTTTTCCCCTTCTTGTCTTTCCTTTCTCTTTTTCTCTGTGTCTCTAAATCTATTTCTCCTGCATTCCCTCAATCTCTGTCTGTAGCAGGTTTCATAATGATGATAGGATCTGGTCCAGCAGCAATATGAAGACCATCCTCATTCCAGATTGGACTATTATCTTCATTTTCATTACAGTTATTGCAGTGTGCATATGCATGGATTGAAAAACGTATTCTACATTATAACATGGCCTGAGTGAACACACTATTCTGATTGGCTGAAGGGTGTTCATTAATTTTCGATAACAGGACCCCTCCAACAAAACGTAGCTATCACTATAGCAGGAAATTTTACTTGTCTGCTGGAGAAAAAAAAACATCATGTCTGGCAAGTAGAGTTTATGTCTATGTCTGTGCTTGGAGGTAAAGATTTTCATTGTCTTCTCAGTGTCACAGGCACAGCACTGACACCGCTGTGATAACAATGTGCAAATCCAAAGACGCCGTGTTTTTTTGAGGTTTTTTTTTGTCTAAATCCTCCTACTTCTTCACCCTCTCCTTTCTCCTCTATGTTATTTGTGCAAATAAGGCTCTTCCCTTCTCTGCATGTTCAAATCTTAAATTTCTTTCTCCCCCTCAACCTCATCTGGTAAACATACCTATTTGAAAAGGGATGGGCGAGCGCCACAGAAAGAACAAGCAAGCAAGAGGCTACGTATCAGAACGACCAAGCTGCCAATATTTGCTGACAGTTTCTTGGCAATATTAGCCCACCACTGTTTGAGAGAAAAAGCCTGCTGTTCATGCTAACGAAGCAGTGAGAGAACCAAGTGGTCTCTGCGAGGTCAGAGAGCTGTTATGCTGTATTAAAAGGTTACACGCAATGCATTCATTTAGTGGTAATCACTAATTAGGCTAACCAAGATACAGTTCATCTAATGAAATTTTAAAAATATAATACTGCAGGCCACAGAATTCAGAGTATGCAGGAATAACATGAAATATTCTGACCTTATAATAACAAGCCTCTTCATTTCAACAACTGCACGCATAACCTGCAAAAGTAATCTAATCTTATGTTCTGGCATATAACTTATAAATGGACAGCATATATCTCAGGCTGCAGTATACAGTCCCCCCAAAAGTATTGGAACAGCAAGGCAAATTCCCTTTTTTTGTTGTTCACTGAAGACATTTGGGTTCAAGATAAAAAGATGAGTATGAGACAAGAGATCAGAATGTCAGCTTTTAATTCCTGGTATTTACATTTAGATGTGTTAAACAACTTAGGATATATCACCGTTTGTATTACACCACAGCATTTTTAGGTGAGCAAAAGTAAAGGAACAAATAATCTTAAAGTAAATAACATTTAATATTTCGTGGCATAACCCTTGCTTGCAATAACTGCCTCAAGCCTGCAACCCATCGACATCACCAAACTGTTGCATTCTTCATTTGTGATGCTATTCCAGGCTTTTACCGCAGCTTCTTTCAGTTCTTGTTTGTTTCGGGGGGTTTCTCCCTTCAGTCTCCTCTTCAGGAGGTGAATTGCATGCTCTGTTGGGTTAAGGTCAGGTGATTGACTTGGCCAGTCTAAAACCTTCCGCTTTTTTCCCCTGATGAAGTCCTTTGTTTTGTTGGCAGTGTGCTTTGGGTCATTGTCCTGCTGCATGATAAAATTCCTCCCGATTAGTTTGGATGCATTTCTGCGTAAATTGGCAGACAGAATGTTTCTGTACACTTCGGAATTCATTCTGCTGCTACCATCATCAGTTACATCATCAATAAATATTAAAGAGCCTGTTCCAGAAGCGGCCATGCACGCCCAAGCCATGACATTACCTCCACCATACTTCACAGATGAGCTTATATGCTTCGGATCATAAGAAGTTCCTTTCTTTCTCCACACTTTGGCCTTTCCATCACTTTGGTAGGGATTCATCTTGGTCTCATCAGTCCATAAGATTGTGTTGCAGAACTTTTGCGGCTCATCTCTGTACGTCTTTGCAAATTTCAATCTGGCCTTCTGATTCTTGCTGCTGATGAGTGGTTTGCATTTTGTGGTATAGCCTCTATATTTCTGCTCTCTGAGTCTTCTTCGAACAGTGGACAGTCGAACTGTGGAGGTCGTTGGTGATGTGACTTACTGATGTTTTGGGGTTTTTCTTCGCAGCTCTCACAATATTTCTGTCATCAACTACTGTTGTTTTCCTTGGCTGACCTGTTCGATGTATGTTACTCAATACACCAGTAGTTTCTTTCTTTTTCAGGATATTCCAAATTGTTGTGCTTGCTATGCCCAATGTTTGTCCAATGGCTCTGATTGATTTTCCTTCTTTTCTCAGCTTCAAAATGGTTTGCTTTTCTCCCATGGACAACTCTCTGGTCTTCATGTTGGTTTATCCTCTTTAATAAGAAATGCAGTCTTTATAGGTTTAAACCCAGGCCAAAAAGTAGACTAGTCATGCAGAGCTATTTAATCAACCTTAAAGGCAACACCTGGTCAACAAGAAACACCTGTCAGTCACATGTTCCAATAGTTTTGCTCACTTGAAAAATGGGTGGGTTCAAACAAAGGGTGGTATGTCCTGAGTTGTTTAACACATCTAGATGTAAATACCAGGAAATAAAAGCTGACATTCTGAACTCTTGTCTCATACTCATCTTTTGATCTTAAACCCAAATGTCTTCAGTGAACAACAAAAACAAGGGAATTTGCCTTGCTGTTCCAATACTTTTGGAGGGGACTGTATGTCACCAAAAAAGACCTATAAGTTGTTTTCTGAAAGCATGAAAGTGACAAGCCTTTGTATAAAGAGGTCATTTGGTCCCATTACCAGTAAACACATTTGCAATGGTACATAAACTTCACAAGTAAAAATTCTAATGAATACACAATGGAAATAAGTCTTGGACTTTATCTCTCATTGTGTCAAACAAACTAAACTAAACAAATATCTACATACACATCTTTCTTTTAGTTACAGCAACATAAAGCTAACAAACCATTTTTTTCCCTTTTTTTGGTGGGAAAAGTATACTTTAGATTCATTTTATTATAAAATTTAGTTAGGCAAATTTAGTTGTTGTTAGTGGTTCATTGCTTGAAGTGGCAGTTCAGAAAAGAGAAAGATGCTAGTTGGGACAATACATATAAAATGTAGCTGTGAATGGTTTTGTTCCAGATGGAAAAAAAACACAGCACAGCACAAGTTGTCTACATTATATTCAATTAATGATTGACACAGATGCAAACTCTTCTGCACTACAAATTCTTCATCTTTGGTTAATAAATTACTTTTGGATAAAGTAATGTTCTTAATTTGTTCACCTGTGCACAGAATATGTGGTTTAGGAAAATGCATTTATTATAAGACTAAATCACGCTGGCCTTCATTCATCAACTTTGGACAAAGTTAATCCGGAGAATTTATGCATATGTACATGTTAGGGATGTGCAGAGGGCCCAGTATTTGTATTTGTATCTGTCTTTGTTGAGGCAGCAAAATTATTTGTATTTGTATTAAAATAAAAGTTGTTTATATTATACTTTTAATTTTAGAAAATTAAAGTGTTACAATAAGTGTTCATGAATAAACGACCTGACGAAAGAGGTCCCCACACCGAGTCTCAAACTGGAGTCTCTCAGATCATAGACGACTGTGCTGACTACTGAAATGAAACTTTGCTCATTGCCTCATTGCACACCTCCACCTATTTATACATCCACAGAGACAGCACTGCATGTAACGTGTAGGGAGGAAGTTCAAAGGCGATCATTGCTTTGCACTTTTCATTTATTGCCTATTTTTTACAACCTAACTTTGTGTAAAGTAGAAGGGGAACAACAGGTTATGGAGAGTCCATTGGGAGCACTTTGCATGTGTCAGTAGCTCAGCTTTATCTCTGGGGAACACCCCCAACTCCGGAGTGATGTCCAAATTAGGAAGTGTGCGTCATGTAGCAGGTGGATGAGACTCCCCTCGTTGAGACCTGCTGATAGACGTAACAGCGGAGCAGAGGAGAGAGACTGAGATAGTGATGTAACCGACTTGCGTGCTGGTATTTGACTTTTTGTTCCTGAAAACAAATAATTTTTAAAATATTTGTATGACACAAATATTCATAATAAACCCACTATTTGTGCTTTGCCAAATAACGTAGTTGTATTCGGACACACCCCTGGTACACGTACAAATAAAATCCAGCCTTGATCCTTTGTCACCCCCCCTTCCCCAACACTCAAAGGCCCCTGCTCTCCACTCCAGTTTGGTCTCCCTCTGAGGTTTTTTTCTCTCCATGACAGATACTAACAATGATTGATGGGTAACAAAGCTTGTTGGAAAATGTCACTTTCTATTCCACTCGTGTGTGTAAAAGTGTTTGTAGGGAGGGAGGGAAAAGTGAAGGGGTGAGGTCAGTGAGATCAAATGGGATGTAATGTGCACATCTAAATGTAAAAAAAAAAAGTATAGTTTTATGGAAATGTAGGACAAGATAAGCACATATAGTCATTTTTTTCTGTCTGATCATTGGTCGTGGATTACTTTTTGCAGAATTCATGGGAGAACACAATACATTGTGTGCCATTAAACATAGGTAGTCTTTGGCAACAGTCGGAAAGCCAGAAGTAATGGAAAATGCTTAAGTGTGGAAGGAGCAGTTGCAACAGCTGTGAAATGCAAGCGAAACTACTTTCATGCGTTTTCATGCATCAACCGTTTTACTGCCTGCTTACCCCAAACTGACCAAAGTATACCTGCAGGGTGTTAATAGGGTTGTCGATCAATACCAATGACTCAATGATTACAGCAAGTGTTGGGATTTATTGAGAACTCCCTCTACAACCTGTGCTCTGTTTTGAAACTTAAACTCCCCGACTGCTCTGTTTATGTAGCTCTTATGCGTGAATTGGAGAAACAATACATTGTATATACTATGGCATAGTATGCCTGAATAGAAATACATTAGCACAAATAAGGGGCTTTTTACTAATATTTGTTTCACACAAATATCTTTAAAATGATCTGTTTTTGTGAAGACATAATAAATAAAACAAACACCTGCATACTAGCATGCAGGTCAGTTACATCGCTATCTCAGTCTCTCTCCTCTGCTCCACTGTTACGTCTTTTAGCAGGTTTCAATGAGGGGAGTGACATCCACCTGCTACATGACACACATTTCCTAATTTGGACATCACTTCCGGAGTTGGGGGTGTTCCCCAGAGATAAAGCTGAGCTACTGACACGCAAAGTGCTCCCAAGGGACTCTCCATAAGCTGTTGTTCCCCTTCTCCTTTCCACAAAGTTAGGTTGTAAAAAAATAGGCAATAAATTGAAAGTGCAAAGCAATAATGGCCTTTGAATTTTTTTCCCTACACGTTACATGGTGTGCTGGCTCTGTGTTATGGGTATATAAATAGGTAGAGGTCTGTCTGCAATGAGGCAATATGTAAAGTTTTATTTCAGTAGTCAGCACAGTCGTCTATGATCTGGGAGACTGCAGTTCAAGACCCAGTGCGGAGACCTCCTTCGTCAGGTTGTTTATTCATGAACACTTACTGTAACACTTTAATTTTCTAAAATTAAAAGAGTAATAAAAACAAAAACAGTTTTTTAAGCCTCTTTCAACTTTTATTCAAATACAAATACAAATAATTTTGCTGCCTCAACAAATACAGATACAGATACAAATACTGGGCCCTCTGCACATCCCTACTAATTATATTGAAGGTAGGAAGGTAATAATAGTGAATCTTGGGTGCATTAATGAATTACAAAATACTCAAAAAAAACAATACTATGTGATGGCAATCATGTCTCAAGCTAAGGCTAATGAGTTGTATAACTTTTTTACAAACATCCAGCTATATCTACAACTTAAATTCATAAGAATAACATAACTTTTTTTCTGGCTGATCCAATAACTTGGATGTTTGATGAGTCACTTTTTTTTCATAAATCATAAAGTAAAAAACAAGACTGAAACCGTACAGGCATGTGATGCATTGGGACCAGCTTAATTCAAACAACATACAGAAAAGATGTTTTTTTTTCCAAGAACTGACAAAACCAGACCAGCTCATGCTACAACAGTCTGCCCCACACAACTCAAACCAAAACAATTTCTCTGATTACAGATGAAGAATTCTTACAGCTCTCAATCCCTTGGCACAACTCCCCACATGGCCACAAAATACACACTTTGCTCGGGTATTCTGGCTACTGATTCATTTAGAATTAAAGTTCACAGTATGTTTTCTTCCCTGAATTAATAATCTGTGCCTTTATATTACTTAATTTATTCCCTCAAATTATTAGTGTTAAATTAATACATTCCTTTCATCGGTTCTTAGTCTCTGTCTTGAACAGTTTTGATGTTACATGTTGTTAGCCATTGGTTTACTCTGTGATGGTCAGAGTGGGCTGTCGTTTAGGTAAGTCATCAGGTCACTGACAATCGCAGGAGGCCACTTGGGTAGATATTTTGAGTTTTGCTACCAAACGCAGCATGTTCTCACAGCTCTCACAAATGATGAAACATTTTGTCCTGATACCTGCAAGACTCCATAAAAGTGGACATTGCTGGCTGAAAAGGTTCAAGTTATAGACCTTAAACACACTGGGCACACCCCACCCCATTAGTGCTGATTTTCTACACAGTAAATTTAGAAGTCAATTAGTCACCCACTAATGGGCGAGGACAAGGTTTCCCTGTTACCTTAACAACTTTACTCCTGTAGTATCATCAAAGTGCATTTCAGTACATTGGGGAATATAGATACCTGGCTGCCATTCACTGTGTTCCAGTACATTTGAGCTACACTTTACAAACAAGACACGAACACACCCTTACATAACTATAATCTAACCTTATTCCTTAACATAAAAGGCAGGCAGAATACCCCTCCTAACTCTTTCTCACCTTATGTTTATGTTTCAGAGCAGCAAGACAGATTAGGTTATGATATTACACAATTAAGCACATTTAAATTGATATTACACACATTCATTCAACAGGAAATAAAGCAGTGTTGCTCACCTAGACACAGAACTTCAAACTAAAATTTCTTTAAAGGTGTTTTCAGTCAAAGATAAGTGTGTGACTGTGATTATTGCAATAATTAATTTCTTAATATGCATATACTTATAATATGCATCATTGTAGCAATTTGTCAGGCATATTATGAAATCATAATATGCTGTCAGGGCTGTGTTTTTCATTAAAAAAGGGACTGGAGGCACACTGACATTTTGTCCCTTATCAGCCTAGTGGAGGGCTGGCATCACTGGAACAAATATCAACAAAACAGCTTTTGAATTTATTAAATTTAGGTCCCAAACAACATTGTGCATGTTCACAACTGTCACACTTAAGCACTGGGGTCTGTTTTATGATATTTCTTCTTTGAAGTTAGAAAAAGTTGGGGGATTTAAAACAAGAACAATTCATGGTGTCTTTTCACCTCATCCCCAAATCACTCATTTGCATAAGAAAATATCACTTTTTGATGTTGATGCTGGTTATATCTTCAGCCACATTCAGTGAGGCTGAATCTACAGTCAGACTGCCCTGTGCACCCAGGAGCTGGGCATGTTATTGTGCCTTTCAGTATGCTCGTCTATGTGCATAGTGAACACAGAAATTCATTAATTAATCAGGAAAAATCTGAATATTCTATATAAAGAGCAGATGTCTAGGGTTATTGTACCTTACAAGGGCAGCACGGTGGCTCAGTGGTTAGCCTCTTATTCTTCGTCTTCTATTCTATCCATACAGACAGATTCAAGGTCAACGTTGTGCGCTGTATATTTGCATTACAAGCATGGTGGTTTTATAGTGCTGTGAAAAGGGAAAAAATGTGTTAAATCTAGTGAGAATGAGAAAAATCTACAGAGCTTGATCTGCAAAACACACATTACCGGCAACAAAATGCTTCATTATGGATTGGGGCCATTAAACATCCATTGGCCCAATGCAGTTTTAATCCAACCACTGCATTCAGTTAGTTAGTAGTTAGTTTATTACATAAAAAAACAAGTGAAAAAGATTATTCTGCTCTCTAGATCTCTAAGGGTAATCAGTGCTTTCCTCTGTACTAATGTTGACATGTATAGACAATGATACTCTTCAGGGTACTCAAAGGCACTTTGCTTAAGTTAAAATCATAGAAAAACAACACACTTAAAAGCATATATCATAGACTAAAAACTAAAAACATAGAGCATAGAAAACAACACACTAAAAACATATGACATACATAATTAATCACACAAAAGCAGTTTTGAAAAGGTGAGTTTTGATTAGTGATTTGAACATGGACAGATCGATGCAGTCTTGGATGTGTTTGGGGAGAGAGTTCCAGAGGGAGGGTGCAGCAATGGAGGAGGTTCTGGTGCTTCTTCCTGAGTGGTGGAGACAGGAGGTTGGCATTGAAGGAGCAAAGGCTGCGGGAGGGAGTATGGTGGTAGAACAGGTCAGTAAGGTAGGAGGGGGCCTGGTTATGGAGGGCTTTGTGAGTGAGAAGAATGCCTTTGAATTGGATCCCCTGTGGGACAGGGAGCCAGTGGAGGTTCTGGAGGACCAGGGTGATGTGGTCACAGGAGCAGGAGTAGGTGAGTAGGCAAGCAGCAGAGTTCTGTATGTACTGGAGTTTATTTAGGACTTTGGATGATGTGCCATAACTAATGCTGTTGAAAGAGAGAAGGAAAGTGATGGGTGGAGAGGAGTTATGTTTTTACGTGGAAAAAGGCAGTTCTTGTGATTTGTTTGACGTGGTGTTCAAAGGAGAGGTTGCTGTCAAAAATGACTCGAGGTTGCAGATGTATAAGGAGCAAGACAGAGTGGAGTTATCGATGGTGAGGTAGAAGTTTGGTTTTGGTGAGGGATTTGGGACCAATGATGATCATGTCTGATTTATCACAGTTTAGTTTGAGGAAGTTGGCGTGCATCCATGATTTAATTTCAATGAGTCAGTTGATCAGGGTGGAGTGAGTTGCAGTTTTGATAGATTTAGTGGAGATGTAGAGCTGGATGTCATCAGTGTAGCAGTGGAAGTGGAGACCATGACGACAAGGGGGAGCATGTGGAGAATAAAGAGGAGAGGATCAAGCATTAAGCCCTGGGGGACACCTTGGGACAGAGGAGCAGTGGAGGAGGTGCAGTTGTTGATGCTGATGAACTGTTGTCTGTTTGTGAGATATGACTTTAGCCAGGAGAGGGCAGTACTGGTGATGTTAAGGGAGGATTCAAGGCGGGAGAGACGAATGGTGTGGTTGATGGTGTTGAAAGCTGCAGTGAGGTCGAGGAGGATGAGAATGCTGAGGTGATCAGAGTCTGAGGAGAGGAAGAGGTCATTGGTGACTTTGAGGAGGGCTGTTTCAGTGCTGTGCTGTGAGCGTAACTGGATTGAAATGGTTTGAACAGGTCGTTGGAGATGAGCTGGTGCTTACAGGGTTTCATTTTGTGGATTTCAGGAGTATACCAGGGAGCTGAGTGTGTGAATGAGACTATTTTTTGTTTTAATGTGAGCCAGTTGATCAAGATAGGAGGAGAGTGTGTCATTATAATAGTTGACAAGATGGGTGGGATTATCAGACAGCGGGGGAGGGGAGGCAGACATTTTACTGGGAAGAGAGGCTGAGAGAGCTAAGAGGGAGATAGATTTGAGATTTCTGAAGGATATTTTGTTTTTGTCTTTTGGGATGGGGATAGGGATGTCAATGTCCACAGTGATTGCCAGGTGGTCTGAGATATGAAGGTCGAGACTGAAGAGTTGATGTATTGTAAGACCAGTGGAGCGAACCAAATCCAGGATTTGATCATGGGCTGTGAGTGGTGAAGTTAATATGTTGTGTAAAGTTGAAGCATTGTAGCAGTTCCAGGAATTCCATTGCAGCAGTCCTGTGAGAAGGATAGGTAGCCTGGAGAGGCTACCAGCCTGATTGGCCTTATGATCCTGCTTGGAGAGTGGAGGTCAACCCGGTGCAGTAGTGACTAGCAGAGAGGAGCAATCAGAGCCCGGCAGGGCTGATCACTTTTGTTAGACATACCCATTTAAGTTTTAAAATGGACTCTAATAGTAGCATGTCTAAATATTTTGTAATAGAAAATAATTATTAACTCAATACAACTGATCAATAGCTGCCCTTTAAGGGTGTCACCAAAACTCAATGTGTATATCCTTGAGGTCGAACAAATGTGTCAGATTAATTTTCTTCCTTTTAAAACATTTGCAAAGCTGATTTTTCTTAAAAATTTGAATCCTGCATTTTAGGTTTACTAGTTTTCAGTCTTCTCCGTTGCTGCTTTTTTGGCACATTACCACCATTATAGATCAGTTGAATAGTGTGGCTAGAATGTATATCACATAACCTTAGTGTGCGTACACAAGTTTAACAAAACAGCGACCCACCCATAAAAAATTGCTCCATAGCGCTACTAGAGGACAAAAACTCTACAGGGTACCTTTAACTGGTCAGTTTTACTACAGATATGCACAGTCTATCCCCAGTTCACTGAGAACAGTGAGGCTTGGCTGTATTCACTCTGTCTGTCAGCTCTTAAATCAAGAGACTCCCCAGTATTGGTAGTCTTACAGGGCCACCAGGGTGATTTCAAAAGCATCGGTCTCCACAATGGTTATCTTGAACCAGTGAAGCAGAGAAAGAGAGAAAGGTTTCAATTCTATCTCTTCTCACCTAGAACTCCAAAGAATGAGGCAATTTTAGTTCCCTATGGAAATATGCTGATGACGTACTATCTGGCTTTGCTGTACATATATTTACAGCTGACACTGATTTATTTCCTCTAATAAAAGCCTTTTGTGAATTTATGTTACAAATGTATTATTCTGACAAAATCTTTGAGGTATATTTTCAATTACAATTGCATCTGGCAAAAGAAAACTTAACTGTACTCAGAGGTAGCAAAATTGAGCTTTTAGATGATAGCAACATTAATTATTTAAATACTCAGGCTATTACTTTATTTGTTATGAATGATACACTTCACACTCTATACAACTACTTGCAAGAACTACCCATCAAATTTATATATCTGGCAACTCAGCTGTGCTCATGCAGTATTTATTGTCTAATTCATGTGAATCTGTTAGATGGGCAATATTTGCTTGGCCTCTGGCCTTGCCTGCTGCAATGCTCTGTGCTCAATAGAAAATGCACCAGGAGCTAAGGATATTTGCCTAGTAGCATGCCCATGGCATATTACTGCATAAGCCTCTACCAAACCAAAACAATATGCAGACATTTTGTTTCCCAGGAAAAAAAGTTTATTACCTTTTTAGAGAGCTGAGTTTTGAGCCTCCAAGAGATGCGTTTGATACGTGCAAAGACGGTTGGTTATGTCTGCATATTAGATTGTGAATAAAGTAATTTTAAAAAGATACTATTAAAAATAGGTATTAAATGAGAGTTTCACAGTATGAAATTACCTGGAATAGAATGAGAACTCTTAACTGACACTCAAGAGTTGAGCTTTATCTGCTGAATGTGGGTTTCTCCTTCAACACTCTGTCCTTAGAAAAACTCCAGATGCAAGGTGCAGTTACTATATTAGTCAGAATTTGTTCGACTTCTCCCAGGTTTTAAGCAAAATCCCAATGGGATTGGCTTAGCTTTCATGACATGATTTTGCCTCACTTTCCCTCTTATGTTTCAAAGAGGATTACATGCCATAGACATTAATGCCATAAAATACTCTTTTTTTGGTATAAAGGTGACTTCTACCAAAGTTAGTCTTTTTGTGAATTCAGCTTTTGCAATTAAATTGCTAAAGATGAGCATGCAACTTTGACACATCATCAATATATCAAATTAAAAAGAAGGAGTAAATTTGGACAAAAGAATCAGGTTTGGAGTGTGGTGTGAAACCTTTGTTGTTGTGGATTACCATAAATTTCCAACTCAAACCCACATTGTCACTGACTCTAACAAAGCTCTAACCCTGGGGAATATTTTAGGGCTATAGATGTCAATAATTCACTTTGCCATGTTCATACTTGATTTTAATGTGATAAGACTTAAATTACCAGGACTTGTTAGGCATTATAAGGCCTAACAAATCAGGCAAATAATGAATCACTGACACTTATTATTTTGCAATGAAGCTTTTACCCAAACAAGCATGAACAGAAAAAATGTAAATTAGTTATCCAAAGAAATTAATAGCACATTATGGTGGATGGCTTCAATAATAGGCAATTTGGAATGAAACAACTATAAATCTATAACTTCACCTTGATTGTCACTCCGTTGGCCACTATTTTTTTTAGCCTATTTAATTTCATGTATGTTACTTTAGTTTCTAATATTTAAAGTTTCTGTGGTGATCTTTGAATGCAAAAGTGTGCATATTGTGTATATTACACAGTTATGCAGGGATCTTATTTACAGAATTGCAGAAAAATAAGTCTGAGTATACGTGCCATCTCTATGGTCATCAATAATTCTCATTAGAATATAAGTACAATGAGAGTCACTGACTCTTTCAAGAAACCTGCAAATGACCTCAAATATACCCAGATTTTAATGAATACTCTGATTGGTCAACAATACACATAGTTAAAGAGGTGTCCTGCATTGCACAGTGGAGGAAAAAGTGGGGAAGAATGATTGCCTCAGTGACTGGCGACAGCAAGGTATTCTGGAGTAAGATGACAATGATGTGTTTTTTTGCCACTTCGCTCTTGTCTCTTGATCTCAAACATGCAAATTATTCTTTCACACTATTAAAGTTAAGTGGGTAAGATGAGCAAAAAGCGAGGGATTTGGTCTGTCATGGTTGAGCGAGTGAGCGAGCGAGGCAGACGCTGAGACAGAGGTTGGGAATACAAACTAGATGCTTATGCTTCGCACATGATGGCCAACAAGAAATGGGTGTTAGTACGCGTGTCGGCCAGGGCCACACTGCCTCAACCTAATGAAAACTGGCTGAGCATAGAGAAACAGTGACAAATTAAATGGGCCATCAAAAGCACTGCTCGCATTAGAAAGACAGAGCAAGCACTTTCTAACGGAATTAAAATCATTGCATTTAATCTTTAACTGCCACCTAAACAGCATTTCATGTTGGACAACAGCACTCTAACACGTAACGGGGCTGAAATGAGGAGGTAGAATTAAACCTGTGGTGCGGAACTTTTACATATAAATGAACATCAGTTACATTCAAGCCCTTGCCAAATGAGTTCACACAATGCTGATTAAGCCTATCACCACCAGATAAATCTCTCTGTATTTCACAGTATACAGAGTTTTTAAATCTCATGTCGGGAGGGACATTCCCACGCTGGCTGTTTGAATGGGCACTCAGAGACTTCCGCCGGCCGAGCCGGCTAACTTCCGATTAGCCCTCTGCTAACTTGAATGGAGATAAAATAATTGAATTGTGCGGCTCAAACAATTTATCCTCCGTTTTACAGCCACAACAGTAGCAACAGAGTAGGCTACGGTGAAGCCTATGACGTAAGCATGCGTTGACAGTGTTTTTGTAATTACTCTCACTGCCAGAAGGGGGAGACAAAAGTCCTACACTCAGGCTTTAAATAAAAGTGATATGAGATAGATAGATAGATAGATAGATAGATAGATAGATAGATAGATAGATAGATAGATACTGTATTGCCACCCTGTTTTGTCTATTTCATATTACACAATGACTTGGATTGACTTAAAATGGGATTAGATAATACAGAACCACATAATCTCCACTTTAACAGCTATCTCTGTCGTCACACACTATAAATTTCCCATTTTAACAGAGTAACAGATGGTCGACATGTCATTGTCAGATGCCTCTCTCTTTTTTTCCTTTTTTGCACATGACATACACTGTATGGCTGAACGGATGGATGGATGAGATAGATTGGTGGGTGGACTGGTGGGTGTGCAGTTAGGTTAGAGGAACACACTTCACTGGTGACACTTACTTTGCTATTCTGCAGAGTGACGTGGTGAGAAATAAGTGGGCAGTGTAAAAAGAAAGTGACAGCATCAAATGACCAATCCTCTCCTCCTATCCCAATATATGTGTTTCTGAGTGATGAGTGAAACTAGAGTACAGGGCTGCTGACACCCAAGAAATGATCTCTCTAATAAAATTCAAGAATGATGGTACTGGTGTGCATGAGGCAAGGCTAAGGCTATCCTGAAATATACATTTACACTTTGGTTTAAAATATATATTATTGATTTGCCACACAGACACTAGATGTGTTCACAGAAATTAGAATAAGATATGATTTTTAATAGGAAATAGAACTATGCACTGCAAAGGATCAGCCAGTGGAGGTTTCGATGGAAAGATATATGACAAAAGCTGTTGAAGGGGCTTCATCTGAAGATGTTAGGGGCTGTTGTCCACTGACAGTAGCTTTTAGCTTAATCAGACAACATAAGCACCATAAAAATGGATTGCAAATAATTTCCCAGGTAATAAAGTATTGATGTTTGTCAGGACTTGATGTGTAAACAGAACAATAATTCATATGCTCTGCAAAGTGCTGACGGTTCTCCATAAGTCATGACTATGAGTCATTCACAGAGCGTGTTAGTATCTTATAGTTCAAAGCCTACTTAGTGCTATTATTTTTTCATCTTTGAGGGGGCTTCATTTATCACTGTGGACTTTATTTGTGTACAAAAATAATCTTGGGGAATTCAAATGGAACATAAAACACATGTGGTTTGTTCAAAAAAAACAAACAAACATGCCATCTGTTTTTTTTGTCTGCCTCTTAAATAGATGTTGAACATTTTCTGCAGTTATGAAAGTTTTTTCTTTCTTATTGAATTACTCTTAACAATAAAACATATTTAGACAGTCTTGTGAAGGATTCCAATCAAGTGTTGCTGACTCCACTTCAGTGCTAATTGTTAACATTAAAACATAATTAAAAAGTGACGATCAAGCAGAGACGCAAACAAGCTCTGCTTTGCTAATTTCAAAGTTAAACAATAATGTAATCCCTGACGTATCACAGTGTGTATATGACTGTTTTAGGGCAAAGTTGCTAATGAGCAGAATGACAGTATACTTGTTTTGCTTTGTATTCATATATGGTTGTACCGTAGCATAGTAATTAAGAGCTAGCTAAAGGTGGGGGAAATGTATAAGATAGAAAAGGACAGAATGTGTAAGACTGCCAATGAAAATTAAATGGAATATTGCTTTTATGTCTAAAATTTAAACATTTGCATAAATTGTTAAGTGATTTTGCATTTAAATTCCCACATTACAGAAGACAAGATTTTTTTATGTTCTTTTCCCAAGGGAAGATGTCTCCTGTACATTAGCATGTGAGGTCGCCTGGCCCCTGTTGCGTACCATCTTCACTCTATCAATACATATTCATCAGCATCAGAGAGCCATTCATTTGCCAGATTGGAAAATGGGCAGTGAAGAGAGCTTGACATTCACTTTGTGCTGAATTGTTCTCACTTGACACCTAACTTGCTGATTGATGAGAAATATTATGGCCTGGAGGAAAAGCAAAGTGAAAGATGAATGACTCTAATGCTGGAGCTCTCGTCACATCTAAGAACCACAACTTTTTATTAATATTTTGTTTGGGCCTGAACCTATCCATCCCTGTTTATGTTACACAAGTAGGATTGGATCTGTCATATCAGGTATTTACCTGCATTTGTCTCGTGGCTCTCCAGTGTGTTTGTGTGTGCTGTATGTGTGAGTGTGAGGGTGCATGGGTGTGTGTGTGTCTTTGCCTGCACTGAACCAGTGTATTTAAATTGGTCTTGTGTCCTCATATTAACTGGTTGGAGGTTATAATGTCAGCTAGGTATTATTCTACAAGTGTGTTACAGGAGATTCAGATGATTCACTAGGAACACGTGTCGTTAGGGACACGTTCCACACTGCACTGTGAAAAATACAGAAGAAGCTAACAAAGTAGTCATACAGGAGAGGTTGCCTTTCAATGTAATATAAGGCAACCATGAGGCTGAATGGCCTTAAAGGTACTTTGATTCTACACAAGCTCTAAAGCATGGTCAAATGGACACTTTCAAGGTCAGGAAGAAAGAAAAAAGCCTGTCACAAATTACTGTCAGTGGCACAAACTTTGTTTGTAACTGCATTTTTTTAAATTTAGCAGGGTATTTACTAAAACTACAAATGTAAATGAACACATCCACAGTCCATCTGATATGCATAAAGTACTACTAACTAAGAGCTGATGTCAGGCTGTTGGGTGTTGTACACGTCTGGAAAGCAGTGGAGCACACACAAAAGTGTTTTCTGCTGTTGAACTTGAAATATTGGCTGAGGTGCATGTGAAGCATTTTGACCTGATGATGGCAAATAAATAGTAATGGATTGCTTAAGTGATTACAATTCATCCTGAGGGGGGCATGAATGTGTATACCAAATTTCATGGCAATCCATCCAATAGTTGTTGAGATATTTCACTCAAAATTATAAAATTTCAATCTCAAGGAGGCACTAAAGGGAAAGTCACAAGATCACCAAAGTCAGTAGTTTTCCTTTGGGCACCATGGAAATATGTACCAAATTTCATAGCAATCCATCCATTTTTTTGTCAAAACATTTCAGTAAAAGCAGAAAATGTCAACCTGCTGGTGGTGCTAGTTTTGTCCTACTGGGACCATGAATGTCTGTATAAAATTCCAAGGCAATCTATCTGATAGTTTTTGAGATATTTTAGTCTGGACCAAAGTCATGGATCAACAGACTGACATTGCCATCCCTAGAGCCATGACCCTGCAAGGGCTAAAAATCACATTGATTGTGCTGGTGGACAGAACAGCACTAAGAGCTGCATTAACAAGCATCTTGTGATCTCTAAACAATGCTTGACAGATTCATGTAAATATTTTAAACATGTCAACATCCTATATTTCATCACATTTGTTTAGTATGCAGGTACATACTGTAGTTATTATGTAATTAAACTGTATTGAGAAAATATCTGTCAACGGATGCACCATATAAACTATACCTGCAATGGTTGGATGCACCTCCTCTCATAGAATCAGAACAGAATTTGCTGTAAAAACTAGAATATTCAAAGCCCGTAGCGTAGATCTGACTGTGGTGAAGATGATAGCTTCTGTGTGTAGGTAAAAATTTAAGTGCTGAGAATGATGGACCGGTGTGCCTGACTCGTGATAGCAAATCATTGCTATTCTTCTCAAGGCTTTATATCAATTTAGGGTGCTTTCTTTTTCCCTCCCATGCTGATCTGATCTGACTACCCTGTGTTCGCACCATTTTGATCTGTTTCAGGGGTATTTTTCTGTGAACTATGAAATAATACAATGACTGAACACAATTTTAGGGGAACTGTACTCATACTAAGTTGCTGCCCCTTCTGCACAATCACATCAATTGTTGGAAATCCTAAAAGTCTTTATCTAATGTGTCTCCTTTTCCTAGTCTCCATTCTCTCCTTTGAGATGGGTGTAGATTTAAAAAGGAGAATCAATAAGAGGCTGTTACCTTGATTCACCTCACTAGAGTACTTTGCATAAAGTAAATCTAGTGAATGTGTTATAAGTTCAGTTTTTTATTTGCATTGCACATTGCTAATTAAAAACTCAATTTGCCACCTCTAGGATTTGATTTAAATCACAATATACCATCACATCAACTGTAAAAATCAAACATTTGCTGCAGGCTGTGTGTGTGCTCGGTTGTTTTTCTGATCAAAAACAGCTCCATTATTCTTGCCCAAGATGCACTGGAGAGAATCACGTTGTTATAGGTTGCTACAAATCACCACAAACGACCCAGTCGGCACATTCACATGTGAATATTTGACAGCTCAATGAATATAATGTGAAAGGGATGGAGTACAAAAGAGAGTATGCATTACTATCAGGGGGCATGTTCTTCCCCTTCATTTTTAATTTCACGGGCATTTTCTGAACTTTCAAGGGTATTTTTTTTCCCCCTGGTGCCCCTGTTAATTTCAGACCCTGCCAATAAAATCTAAATTGTGATTCATCCTATCTTTCTCACTGCTACTGCCAGACCCTCTCAAGCCCCCATGCCAAGATTTAAGCCGTGGAAAAGGTCAAGTGTCTGGATCATTGTCATTGATAGACTTGTTAGCCCAAAATTGATTGACAGATTGACTATTGATTTGTTCATGTCAAGAAGAGGTTTTACATTATAATTTCAAGCACAGGTTCATTTTCATTTTTTTATGCTTCTCTTGGCCAAACTGTCATGTGTTTGTATATTTTTTTTTTATTCGAGGCTGGGATTTGCGGCAGTAACGCCCATTATCTCACAGTGGTGGTGTTTGGGATTTGACATTCAAAAGGTCACTGTAAGCTTTACAGTCAGTAGGGTGGCATATAGCGATGAGGGACCATCCTATAATCAGCCCTGTATCCTGCCCTGCTTAAGTGTATTGAGTAAGACACTGAGTCCTTCCCAACTACACGGGCATGGCTTTACGTCTGACCCTGCACTCTGACCTCTGACCTCCCTGTGGAGAGGGACAAGAACAAATTTCACACGAGAGAATCAAAACAAAGCAGTGAAGGGAAAAGGTCACTTTCTGCAGCACTGTTATTGTTCCGCTCACACTTAAATCAGGTCAAACTAAAGTTTCACTCAAAAATTTCCTCAGGGTACAAGTGAAGTGAGGTTTCTGAAGTGGAACCCTGCATGTCAGCCACTTCTGCCAGTATACCATTATTTGCACTGTGGCTTTGTTGTTGTGTGTCATGCAAGAAACAAAAAAATACAGTTGTGCTTAGTTCAGACCAAACGAGGACTATAAATCTTATCTCACCACAAAAAAAAAAAAAGAAAGAAAAAAAAAGTTTTTCTGGAGCATCTGAGAATGGAAAGTTCCTGCTCGGTTGTTTTTGCCTTCAACTATCTACTTTGATGTACTTAGAGTAAGTAATCAAAAGACTGATTAGAGCCCCCAATTTCAGAATCACAGGTCAGGCTGACATTGCTCGGTGTAATTGCTCGGAGCAGAGTGCACACCAACAGCTAGTGTCTGCTTTAAAAGATTTACCAAATATTTGCTCATATAGTCTTTTAGCTTGGAATGAACAGGACAGACCAGTGATACAGAAAACCAAATCCATTCTGCTTTGAGGTTTTTGTAAGGTTGGCCATTTATCAGAGAAATAGCAGTCTGCAATATGCGTTTATAGATGGAGCTGGATGGCACCAGCCAGCACAAGAGCTACGGTTAGTAAAGCACAGATTAAATTATGTGAATACTGCGTCTTATCCTTGATTGGCCTAATTATCAAAGAACCAGCAACAACTCAGCTTTCAAGTTCAGTGATGACAACACAGTGATAAAGTCAATGCAATTAAAAGCTGTAATTCTATTTTCTGTGGTTTTGTTTTATTATTAATGTCCCTACAGTAAGACTTGTAGGAATTAAGTGAGTTAGAGGAACAGAAGTGGCTTAATGGGTTGAGCCCAGAGTATTGTTGTATGCTAATGTACATACAGTAAGTTTTATACAGAAATATACAGTATAAGCTTACATTTGAATTTGAACTCTTTTTAAACCCCTTCTTTCTCTCCAGTAATCTGTTTGAGACCTATAATGAAAGCGTGGGCACGCTCCGATGAGTTTGTTGAATCTGTATAAGATAAGTTGATATGCTTGGCAAATCTGAGTTTGTATAGTCCCTCCTCTGTGCATAAAACAACTGAGATGGATCAGTGAAAACTAGTATAGCATTTTAACTGCAACAATGCTGACTGAAATAGTATCAGTTGTTTGAATTATCATATCTCCAAGGCTTCAGGTCATGTCTGCAGAGGCATATAGACACACTGTACTATTATATTTCACAGATCACAAAAACGTGTATTTTATTTTGTTTTAAGAACTCACAGTATGTGAAAGCAAGGTAACACATTACTACCAATGCAGAAAATTCTCCAAATTCAGAGAAGATAAATATCCCAGGGTCTCCACAGGCTTTGAAAATCCTTGAAAGTTTGTAGATTTGAGAAAAAAACAAACTAAAACCTTAAAGCTTTTGAAAATAAATGGATGTCCTTGGAAGTACTTGATTTTTTCATCAAGCACTTAAATTCCTAAATATGCCTCAGCTCTCTGGACCTGTCTTCATTCTAAGATCATCACTTCACATCCTGAGAAAAGTCTGTGATGGATATTTGATGTAGCAGCAGTTTTAAAATAAATGATTTCAGCTAGATTCCAGGATGATGAGTGAAAAAAATGAGACCTCATGATGTCCTGCTGTGCCTCAAAATATGGCAACCCTGAGTCCTTGATCTCCTCTCCTCCAGACAAGACCTCGATTATCACTGAGAGGCCAAAATGTTATGTCCAGGTGACAAGGAGAACCTTGGAATCAGCCCAGATGAACACTGAAATGCCACAATCCAATTCCACCACAATTCTTCTTCACCATATATTTAGAATGCGAGGACTTTCATTACAACATGACCAGAGGCAAACAACAAGGTACCAAACAGCTTGCTTATTTCATGCCCTTCAACCAAATGCACAAAAGATGGTGGGATTTCCATTGCCTTCCGTTTTATCACTAATAATAAATAATTTATCAATGCATTGGCTCGTTATCTCAAAGGAATCATTATAGTGATGAATGACTTACCATGTGGCTTTATGTGCACAGGTGTAGCCTAGAGCTTTGACCTTGTAAAACACAGTTGACGCAGTGCTGATGTCAAATGTTACCTTGAAAAAATAGGAAAGCATGCAAATGAATAGTGTATTGATAAACTGTGAACATTAGGATTCAACATTTGTATAAACAAGATTATGCAGCATTATGTTTTGGAGAGATTTTTCCCAGGAATTAAGATAATTATATTTTTCCCAAAATGTTAAACATTTGTATTTTTAATACTTTTTACGTGGGTGAAATGCAGTGCCAGCATCACATGTTGGAACTTTTTGTGTCCAGCAGCACATGTCCCGCATACAAGTAATATGATATAACTTTAAACTCCAAGATTTTCTGTCATGTCCCTTAAGTTTAAGTCCCCTGAGCAAGGGACTCTTAGTCAAGACTGTCCTCCTAAGAAAAATGAGAAAATCAGTTGTTTCAGCTGATGCCCCAAAACAACATATTTATGTTCCATGGCAAAAACCTTTGTTTGTAGTAATCATGACAGGAGCAAAGTCAGAAATCAAGTAACATTATAAAAGAGAGATAAATTGTTTTTGTGTCTGTACCTAACCAAAAACTTTAACCATAGGGTTGTCACACCATAAAAGATATATATTTCCAACAGTAATTGGTTTTGGAAGGCACAGACAAATGATGTCGTCCTATCGCAGGGGCCATAGGGTGATATTTGAGTGCATGGAGCCCGCGGCATCATGCAGTCCATTTTTTGAGGGGGCATAGTTTCACAATGCATACTTTAACATTCATACCAAGTTGTTAACATTATTATCTGCTTTGGCTCCTATGTTTAGGATTAAACCTCCCCCCTATCAGTAACTGCAACTATACAGTTCCAGTCATAAGTTTGGACACATCATCAATGTGAAGCAGGCTCAGTTAGATACAAATAAAAACTTACAGAAAAGTGACTTTTTAGTTACTGTAACAAAGTTGAGATTTTTTGTGTACTTACACTTTTATGAGTATTTGTTAAAAACTGTAATTTCACTTTTTCTTAAGTATGTTTATTTTGAGGTATTTTACTTCGCTACAATTCAAATTGCCTCTGTTACAGAGTAGGCTTGATAGAGGTTGTGCTGTGTAGGAGTATAAATGACGGGAATCAACATTTTAATATGTACTAATGTTTCCTATTATAATTAACTTAATTACGTTAACTGAAAGGAGAAAAAGTCATTAATTGTTTTCTTCTGTTATTTCTATTCTGAAGATGACATGGTACAAAAAATCTGTCAGATTGGCTGTCAGTTGAGGTGGCATTATAATGTCAGTTCCTTTCAGTCAGTAATGTACGATCAGACTGAATGAAAGTTATATGTGCACCCTCCGTGTATCATGTTATAAATTACAATATGAAAACAGGATGAGATTAGTTTATAAAGTAAATACGATGACTTAATGTGTGTCCTTTCAAACAGTTTGTCACTTTATCTTCAGGTATATCTGTAAGCGAGAAATGTGCTTTATCAAATGTCATTGTTAAAAGTTTCATATGAATGTAATAAATTCTATCTGTGTGAAAAAGGGGCATTGCTTATATTGATTCATTCACACTGATGGAAACTTTTTGTTTACAGAGGAAACATCTATTAAAGCTGAAGGCCTACACTGACCTTGTAGCAGCACAAAAGTGAACCCTGGAAACAGACCACAGACCAGCGAATGTCCCAAGCAAGCAAACAAAGATATCTGATGTGGCTGGAGTTGGTGCTCCCAGACGTGTGCCACAGCAGACAGTTGACAAGCTTATGATCAACTTTATTTGTGAGGGTCTTCATCCATTTTCTATTGTCGAAGAACCTGCATTCAAAAATCTTTTGTCAACGCTGAGTCCTCAATGCAAGGTCATTTCTCGACCCACTCTCTAAGCCAAAATACTGGAAACTGCCAATCGAATAAAGGTCAATTGTGTAATGTAACATTATAGTAGAGTCAGCTATGTTGCCACCACTACTGATTGTTGGACAATGCACCACAGCAGCTATATTTGCGTCACTGCCCACTGGATAGATGAAGAAACATTGGAAAAACTGCTGCATTTGCCTGCAAGAGGTTGAGAGGGTCCCAAACCTTTGATGTTCTAGCAGGTGCCCTTAATGACATTCACTCACAGTACAAGATAAGAGGGAAGGTGGTGAGAACCACGACTGACACCGGTTCAGACTTTATTAAAGCATTCAGTGTGTTTTGTAATCAGGGTCAGTCTGAGAAAGCAGAGTTGGATCAAGTTTCTTCTGAAGAGCCCCAAGCAGACTACCAGGGCACATTCAGCATCTTGGAAGAAGACAGTGGTTTTGAATACTAACATCCTCCACATCAAAGATGCGCGGCCCACCTTTTAAACTTAGTTGCTACAACAGATGCTGCCCAGGCAGAAGAGAAGAATGATACATACAAACGGCTATCACATGCAGCCTTTGGAAGATGTTTTGCAATGTGGAGCAAAACAAACTGGTCATATATAGCTGCAGAAAGTGTTGAAGATGAATGCAAGCTCTAGCTCATCCGGCCAAATCAAACTTGGTGGAACTTAGCATGTATGGCTGAATTTTGTGGATTTTGCAACAGGAGGGGGGAGACGCCATCAGGAATGTCTGTGAAAAGTTCAGTGTGACAATGTGAGTGTTGTTTAAAATTTCTTTGTTAAGCTGATCCTTGCACCCTTCATCTGCATCTCTCTTTAATAACTACAAGGAAGTTAAAAGGTAAAATCAATAGGGAATAATGGCTTTAATTTTGATTCACCTGGGGCTGTTTATGCAAGCTGCAAATTTAACTGTGTGAGACATTACTAACTTCTACTGTATTTGCCACTCGTTGTTGTGTACCAGCCTAATTAAAACCAAATGCTAAATATGGAAGTGGACTGAACTATTTTACTGGCTTCTGCACAAAAATCACCTGCTTTTGGTTGGTGGCATGTGTTAATTTACAGTTACACTAAGAAGGGAAATGTTCAATGTTTTTGATTCAGTTTCCCTTTTTCCCAAGTCTGTCATTGCTAGTACTTGCAAACTTTGTTAATGTGGTCACACATTGACTTGTTTGATTTGAATTTGTTAGTATACTTTATTTTATATGAAGTTTATTTTTTTTATTTCAGTTTTTAATTGTATTTATTTTGTTTATTTATCTCCTTTAACTTTTTATTAATGCACTTTATTTTATATTATTTTTATTTTTTATTCCATTTAAAAATATTTATGCAATTTGATTTCATGTTTTAATTTCATTTATTAATGCACTTTATTTTAAGTGATCTGAAATTAAAAATAACCTGTTACTGTATATACAGTATGTGCTCTTTCACTGTCTGCATTGCCTGGGAAGGGTCCTAGAAGACAATTTATCTGCACCACACAGTTAAGTGGTAAGTGGATTTTTACACGAGTACTTTTACTTTTACCTTAGTACAATGTCACCATAGTAACAGTAGTTTTTCTTGCGTAAAATAATTCAGTGCTCTTTACACCTCTGATTGTGGCTAATTAAAACAGTGAAAATTGAATTCAACAATTTCTAAAGCCATCCAATATAAATTATTTGAGGGGGTATGCCTCTGCGTGGACCAATGGCATATTTTTTTCCTTTCATTTGGATGATTTTTTGCTCAATCACAGATATCTGAGAGATACACATTTATCAAAAGAACTGTTGATTGGCCTTGTTTGAGGTTAGTGATTATCTAACGAAACATTTCGAGAAATCAAATTTGGTTTTCAATAGCAGGGACTCAGTCCATGCTCACAGCCTTCAATATAACCCTGCTGTATACTCAATGATGAAATTCAAACTGATAGAAAGAGTAGAGAGGCTGTTCAAGCACTGTTAGGTCAGCCAGAGCAAGGCCTCCTGAAATAATACATTCAGGTGTACTGCCAACACCAAGAAATATTTATAATGGAATTGTATACTCATGTGAAAATGGCATTTTAAATTATTCCACATATTATCCACAGAGAAACTAGTTTAGATAGCAATTCTCAGAAGCTGTTCTCTCTAACAGAATTTATATTAAAAAAGACACGAGAAAACAGCACAAGCAAGAATCGAACCTGTTGTTATAGTGCAATAATAAAACCACACAACCGCCCTATAAAAGCGGGAATCATTAACATCAGAATAGCTTAACAGGCTCATTTTATTGTAGCACATTTCTCTAGCATTCTTTTCAAAGGGTAAATGAAGTTCAAAAGTACACGCTCACTGAATGGCTGATTTGTCCTGAATGAAAAGGATAGTGGAGAAATCTACAATGGCTCCCTGCACGGCAATCATGACTTGGCCTGAATGCGCAGGAAGCCATGCCACCATGAGTCTGGTCCAAGCAACTCTATTCAAATGACTACATCCATGTCTCCCTGTAGAAACGGCTTAAATGAGCCTGTTAGCCTTTGAACGAGTCGGAGAGGAAAACAGGACATGTCAACCAGGGAGAGATCAACAGGGAAACAAGAGGAGCATTCGTTTCCGCCTCGGGGAGTTGTACTAGCTAGTATCTCCGCTCTCCCCTGCACTGATTTGACAGTCAATGCTGATCCCCCAAAAACACTGCTACGTTTAATGAATGAAAGGCAACTTCACATAGTTTTATGTCAAATTTGTCTCTAGGAGTAGAACTTTTTTAGTACTCCACCCTCCCCCCCTCCCACCTCCCTCTTTGTTGAATTTGTTTCAGGCTTTTTTTTCCTCCCTCTTAGTCATAAAGGATGGAAGTGTTTGTGCACCACAATCAGTTATTGTTAGAAACACAATCACAGCAAGGAAGGTGTCATTGAAACAAAGTCAAAATCTTAACAGTTCATTCTTTCCATCTGTGTTTTCTGAAAATATACCACTGTATGCATGATAAAACACACCACAGAATGAAAATAATTGCTGTTTCACATTCATAGGAAGAATGTGATTCTGGTCCATAGCCAGTTCCTTGGCACACGTCTCGAAAAGAAGATAGTTTGCTGGCACCCTACTGCTCCTCTCCTGGCACCAACAGCATGTTCTCACTTGAATCAAGGTCTCTTGTCACCCGGTCAACAACCAAATCTTATACCCCCATGAAGCTCATTTCCCTATTTGTTATATTCCCGCACAGCATAAATTAAAAAAAAAATCTTTATCTAATTGAGTAGTAATGCCTAAAATTGTTTATTGATAAAAAATCTTTGTTTAACACTTGAGATTAGAATTGTATACAGTGCTACTTTGAGCAGTCGAGGTGAGTGTGTTGGTGTGAAGAAAGAGACGCCTCTTCCTCCCCAAGGGATCAACAACATTCACAGTTACCGTGGTGACCAATGAGAGACTGCTCTACCCTTGCCACATAAACCTTATTTACTATTGCAGCTGTTCAATTTTGCAACACCAACCCCACCTTTTCTCTTATTTGGTGTTCATGCCTGAAGAAGTGCACCTTGTGCCTTGTCTCTCCCCTGAAGATATATGCATCTTAAAAGACTGCTGCAGTAAGTCCCCACATTCTTAGAAAGCAACCTCTAGGTTGCTGAAAATTCAAATTAGGCCTATTAAAGCAATAATTAGAATTCAGTATGTTGGCCCTCTTTATTAGCGCATTGTTTTGGAACTTGCCATTTAAAGGATTTTATTGTTTGTTTTGTTTTAGTCCTCACAGGCTATTACTTTACAAGGGCTTTGCGTCACTGTCTGTTTATTTTCTTGGAGAATCGTGTCTATCAGACAACGGGCTGCGAAAATCACAGGGCATGACATGCACACACACACTCACACACATACCCAGACAAACTCCTGCCCACACACATACAGAGGAGTAAATGTACATAACTGCATATTGTCTGTATAGCAAGCTCAAATTATTTTGTAACAAACACAGTCATGCAAGCAAAAAGAACCACATGCCCGTTTGCCCACGTACATATATGCACAGGCAAACAGACCATCATTTCCCCTCCATGCTGCCACATATACACTCTCTACGGAGAGGAGATTGTGACGCTAAACTAATAAAGCCAGCATGGTGGCCACTGCAGGGGCTGGAGCACTGTTGTGAGTAGCCCCCTCAGCCCCAGCTGCACATCTTGCCTTTCTTTCTTGTTGTCAAGCATGGCAGGATTATATCACAGGCTTGTGTCATCCTCATGTGCAGCCGGTATCCTAATGGTTCACTATCAGTGCTCTGACCTAAGAGACCCACTAAACTGGGTAAATGGTGTGTTAATGAATCACATGTTAATAGAGAAAATGAATGAAAAACAAGAGTGCTGTATTAAGTCATGCCATCTTTTTTACAGATGCATGCACAGCATGAAATCGCTTAGGGGGAAGTTAGAAGAAAGCAGTTTGAAATGCCAAGGCACTAATGTAATCAAATTATGCTACTTGGCGCTGTTTCTGTGATAAGTCCCTCTTTTACGTGAGGCATGGAAGAACATTTCAGCAAAGAATGGCGTGATCAGTGACAGGAGAGCAATCCATAATGACAACATGACTGGCATTGTTAAATATTTTCATTGCTGTGAATAAATCTAGATGTTAATGTGGAATTTAGCCTTTGGCCAAAAGGACAGTCCAACTTGCAGGCGCTGGCAGTTGTGTCACCCCACAGACAGGAGGTATGCTTCAGGCACAGAGCCCTGTCAAGGTCTTGGACATTATGGGAATTAAAGCCCATATCTTGTTTTCTCTCAATAACAAGCAGAGTCAAAGCTTAAATGTAAATTTGCATTGTTAAAAGTGCATAAAGTTAGGAGGAGTTAGAATGAAAAGTTGATATCAATCAACATCAATTATTTTTTGTTTTGCAGCATGTGCACTCAAATTATGCCCTCTGCACTGCTTGCTATTTCTTAATGAC
This sequence comes from Thunnus thynnus, assembly GCF_963924715.1. NCBI lineage: Eukaryota > Metazoa > Chordata > Actinopteri > Scombriformes > Scombridae > Thunnus > Thunnus thynnus. The sequence continues at coordinate 18,610,547 of NC_089525.1, forward strand.
CTGGCTTACCATTGAGTTCAATGACACAAATGTGTTCAAAGGAGCTACATGATTTGGGGGAAAAAAAGAGCGGAAAAAGAAAGAAAATTATCTGTCTTCTTCACCAATTTATTTTTGGAAATTCTGCCTAATCAAAGGCGAGAGTGGACAATCACAGCTCCGTAGCCATCTTCTGTATTAATGATTCTGTTCGAGACAAATGGAACTCCTAAGCCTGGCTTTTTGCATGTCAGCTCATCAGAACTTGATGTTTATTAACATGAGCAGATAAAAACGTTGAGAAACTTCAGGCTCATCTGCAGGTGAATAAGTGAAATAACTTAAAAAGAAGAACTTTTGCAACAGGACGTAAGTGGAAAAATGCAGAAATAGAAACATATTTACATGTTGTGGCATGTACTGCTTAATCTAAATTTGAGGCATGAAATGAGAGCCAAGCAGAAAGTAAAGAAATATTTCCTTTTAAGGCTATAAGCAAGGCCAGAATGTCTAACTGTTATGCAGACAGGCTAGAAGTTCCTTCTTTACTGTGAGCTGTATATCCTTTTGCCTTGAAGGAAACAATAATAGGAATGCTTTATGTACAGAGCACAAAGAGTCTTTGCAGTACTTTCCTTCCCTATAGAAGTTGTTAGTATAAAACATAATTGCTTGTGGGATGAGTCAACTATTTTAAAAAATCAGTTTTAGGATTCTGACTAAAATCAGTACATTTTTGTTGACCTGCTTATCTCAAAATCACCTAACATCAGCCAAATAACATTTAAACCCCATTGTTTGTATAAGATTATGCACTTCCATTTGTATGTGTTGTTCATTTTATGATTTATTTAGAGTGAAATTGTACTTGTAGAATTCAGATGAAGAATCAATATTTATGGAAGCATGTTTTCCATTGTTGTAATACTGATTCAATTCAGGTTTGGCTTCCTCCTTCCTGACAGAATTTCTACCAGGAAATTGCTTTATTATAGCATTATGAAGGCATCACCCACTGCCCAAAATTCCTATTAAAACACAGATGTGTCTTGATAGTAAGACGAGCACAAGTGCAACTTGTCGTAATGTCTCAGGAATCGCTCTGCTTGTGGCTGTCACGCTTGTTAATGCTGCATGTTTGAGTGTTATACACAGGAATATGTCTTTATCACAAATTCAATATCATGGTACATTACGTGAGTCTTAAAGTTAAGAATTGATCCCTGTGTAATCTATAAGAGTTGTTTTTCTAAGCTTTTCATCACGTTTTCTATTTGAAACTAACACTGAAAATACCACCCAAATAATTTCTAAGAGTTTCTGCACCAAAACATTTCTGTCAAAACAAATGGGATCACACAAAATCCAAAAGCCTATATGTCATCATCAAACCATGGAATCCCAGCCCAGTATTTTATAAATGATGCTCATATTAGACAATTAATTATGTTTTATGTCCCATACCAATGTTCAATGCTAATTTAGGAAGTTATGTGCCCTATTCTGTGAGGCTCCATATATGGAGATATTGTTCAAAAAAATAAAATTTGAAAAACATTGGTATTTGAGAGGGGAAAAAAGTCACTACATTTTGCAGAATCCTCCGATATTGATCTTCTTGTTTGGAGATAGGATTGAATTTATACATAAAGAGCCTCTTTATATAGCCTCTGATCTACCTCTCTAAGTTCTGATATGTAACCTCCAGACAAAATAACCAAATGATTACTCTAAATCAGTATTTTCCAGGCCCTAAAATTCCAAGTATTTTGCAAATTAATAGCAGTTGAATGAATCACAAAGAACAAAACAAAACAAGAAAAGTCCATACAGGCATCTGTACTGACTTTTATCCTCACATATATGACTTTAGCTACATTCCTGTAAACCCACAACCATCTCCTACTGGAAACACAATGTGATATCTTAATATCACATATATAAAATATATATATGTGATATTAAGATAATATAATATATATAAAAACCTGTTCCTTTCCCAGCAATAATAAGGCTTCATTGCATTGAAATTCTGCAGATTTAAATCAGAGAAGACTCATTGTTGCAGTCATTTTGGTTGGGAACTGTGAAAACAAGAGGATTCTGCCAATTCTGTTCTCAGTGAGGCATGATGTCGCCAAGCAATCTTTCAATTCAGACCTATGATGAGTATTAGCGCTTGCTCAATCACTGGGATAAAGGCGTAGGGTCACCTTTAATGTTGTGCAACAAAAGACCATCCTTAAAGGTCCGGTAAGCTATTGAAGTCAGTTCAGCACTATAGTCCCGCCACTGCAATGAGAAATCCTTTTTATGTCAGGAAGCTTGGCCTGATTGAATTCCTTTGCGTATCAGTGAATGGATCAAGTAAGAAAGGGGAGCAGATTTGTGCTTGTGATAAACTGTAGCCTCTGCTGAGCCAGGGATTTACAGCAGGCCATGTTGATGAAATCCACTCCTGCAGTGTGTACTGTGTAGCTGCTGAGGTATTTTTAACAGGCATGCATAATCCAGATGCAGAATCTCACAACACTTACAAATTACCAACTCAGGTGTTACGAATAATTAATGTTTTCCATTGTACCGCCACTTCAGTCTCGTTAAGCAAATGAGTGTTAGGCACTTGAGATGCTTATTATGCTTTACTTTTATTTGTAGTTCTACCCTAACCCTTGTTCAGCTTTAAAGAATACATAATAATAATCATACCATCAAAATGTATTCATTTCTGTGCAGTTTTGAAGCCAAGATTATGTTGTCTTAACCTACAAGGTGGTTTAAGTTGCCACCATTTTCAGCATTTTTCATCCTCAATAATTTTTGGTCTCGCTCGTTTCATCTACTAATACCAACTGTGGTCAGAGCTGTTTCATCATAGATTGCGTGATAGATAGATAGATAGATAGATAGATAGATAGATAGATAGATAAATAGATACATAGATACATAGATACATAGCTTTCCCTATTTGCCTGAATTGACTGGTGATGTTTTATTGACTGGTGATGTTTTGGGGTATGTTTTGGGCCATTTGCTGTGCGAATGTGTGTCATAGGGACACAGCCTGCAGTGAGCTGTGGCTATCAAGATGAGACTGCAGAAAAGTAATAGCAGCCACAATAGCTGAAACCAATAACAATAGAAAGTACAGAGAGGCCCTATGTGCAGCTGAAATGGCCCATTTAAAACAGGTTGAACACAAGCATCGGTTTTCAATCTGAGAGAGACAATTAAGGGGCTGAAAAGCAGTGCAGCACTGGCCCACAGCCTATAGGCTACTCTGTTCTTAAGCAGATAGGATCATGTTTAAGTTACTGTTTCATCACTTTTGATTAATAAGTATAAAATATAACAGGTGGTTTCATGCACAAAAATGTCTATTCTTCTCATACATTTTCTTATGCTGCATTTTAGCATTGCTTCTGTCTGCTTTATTCACTCAGAAAATTACAATTATGAAAACATGTATGGCTCCAACCCAACTCCAAGAGTTTTCAGGTTTTGGTTTTGCAAAATCATTGCACACATATTTATTCAAATACCTGAGAGTACTTATTAAGAATATTGTTAATGTCTGCACTGATGTGTAACTAATTTTGTGAGTTTTGTTTTTTAAGGCTGCACCTCAGAAACAGGAAATGTTGACTTGTAGCACTCATACACACTGCACAACATACTTATTATTTGTATTAGCAGACACTCAGACACAGATCAGACATGAGTCACCCCAGCTTCAGTAATGAAACATCTCTGTGGACCTATATTGAAAAGGGTGCTATGGGTTTGTTTATGTTTGTTGTTTGTTTGTTTAGATCCCCATTAGCTACTGTACTGTAATGGTAGCTACTCTTCCTGGGGTCCCCATAAGTATATTTTAACAATACTTCAATAACAGAATATACATCAATACACATCCATAACATTCATACTCACAATAAGACTCACAATACATAACACAACCACTAAGACATACATCAGCCACTTTATTAGGCACACCTGTTAAACAGCTCATTAACACAAATAACTAATCAGTCAATCACATGGCAGCAACTCATTGCATTTAGGCATGTAGAAATGGTTAAGATGATCTGCTGAAGTTCAAATCAAGCATCAGAATGGGGAAGAAAGGTGATTTAAGTGACTTTGAATGTGGCATTTTTGTTGGTGCCAGACGGGCTTGCCTGAGTATTTCAGAAACTGCTGATCTACTGGGATTTTCACACACAATCATCTCTAGAGTTTACAGAGAATGGTCCAAAAAAGAGAAAATATCCAGTGAGCGGCAGTTCTGTGGGCGAAAATGCCTTGTTGATGACAGAGGTCAGAGGCGAATGGCTAGACTGATAGAAAGGCAACAGTAACTCAAATAAGCACTTGTTACAACCGAGGTATGCAGAAAAGAATCTGAATGCACAACATGTCATACCTTGAAGTAGATGGGCTACAGCAGCAGAAGACCACGCTGGGTGCCACTCCTGTCAGCTAAGAACAGATAACTGAGACTACAATTGGCACAGGCTCACCAAAATCGGACTACAGAAGATTGTAAAAATGTTGCCTGGTCTGATGGGACTTGATTTCTGTTGCAACATTCAGGTGGTAGGGTCAGAATTTGGTGTCAACAACATGAAAGCATGGATCCATCCTGCTGATTCAGGCTGGTGGTGGTGGTGGTGGTGGTGTAATGGTATGGGGGATATTTTCTTGGCACACTTTGGGCCAATTAATGCCGACTGAGCATTGTTTAAATGCCACAGCCTACCTCAGTATTGTTGCTGACCATATTCATCCCTTTATGATCACATCATGTACCCTACTTCCAGTAAGATAATGTGCTCAAATCATCTCAAACTGGTTTCTTGAACATGACAATGAGTTCACTGTACTCAAATGGCCTCCACAGTCAGCAGATTTCAGCAGATTAGTATTTGGCGGAACGGGAGATTTGCATCATGGATGTGCAGCAGACAAATCTGCAGCAACTGCAGCAACTATATATATGTTGTATGTATATATGTATGTATGTATGTATGTATGTATGTATGTATGTATGTATGTATGTATGTATGTATGTATGTATGTATGTATGTATGTGTAAATATATGTGTATGTGTGTGTGTATGTATATATGTGTATATTAGACAGTATTATTAGACAGTATATGTATTAGACTGTATTACTGTCTAATACATATGATAGCTCCATATAATAATTTCATTTCTTAATTTCATTTCTCCACTAGATCACAAATAAAAGTGATTAAAAGATAAAAGTGACTGAGTGGTTTTGCAGATAAGATGACATGCACACCGTACAAGTGTAAAAGAAATAGCCGGGCGAATGTCTCTGAACGACCCCTGTGCATGTTTGCCTACTTGCAACCCAGAGAAGAATCCTCAGAGAGCATAAGATGCTGACTGTACTCTAATTGAAAAATGCAAGGTTATTGTTATTTTGCTTCACAGATGGATAACATTTAAAGAAAATGAGGTACACATGCAAGTAGAATTGTATTATTTACATTAATTTCACGGGCATTTTCTCAGTCAATGACTAATCAGGCTAATTGAAAATAATTTAAAACTTGTTTTGGTACATTCATACAATGGGTTTTTGAAATACAGTTTTGTTGATTTAATCCTTTTCTTCTTGCAAAGTGATGTTCCTTCATAATCAAATATGCAGTGTACATTATATCTGTGTAAATAATAAGACAATGAGTTGAATGATAATTGTTTGTAATTCAAAAACCCATGTGATAAATCTATATCACTGACATATGAGCATGGTTTTGAGGAGAATGATTCAGAGTACATTTGCACCGTCTCCTAGAAATTCCATTTATATAATAATAAATTGTATACCCCATTACATTGTGATTACATACATAATCGCTGCCTGGTTTATCTTCACAGGCAACATTTTTTCAAATTAATGTACATTGGTCGAGGTGGATGTCATGTGTGGTTAGGTTTAGGCAACAAAAAGCTACACAGACCATGTATCAGAGGCGTATTTTTACACTTCAAGTCTATTTTTCTCCATTTTATGAAGTAAAACAGATAACTACAGTAATTGTGTGTTGAGCTCTGAGTGCTTCCAAAACACGTGACCTACACTCAACACTATGCCTAAACACATCCTGTGCAGACACACAAACAGAGCACTAGCTGCTAACTTGCTGCTCACAATATGCCTCCTGTGTAGACACGGTATTGGTGAAAGATTGTGGTCTTGGTTACATGATAACAAACAGTTTAATAATGCTGTAGTCAGTACAAGCAGATGTTTTGTTGCAAGATCTGATATTCAGGTGTAAATTAAATTAAATACGTTGTCACTGAATATTTTACTCATACATTCAGTATCATGTTTTTCATGACTTACAAGATAAGTTAATTAAGCACATTTTGTAATTATTTAGGCAGAAAATGTAATTCAGGCTGCATTATGTTTCCTTCAAAATGTATTTTCACTTGCAAATTAGTAGTAAATGAATGCAGTTTCAAGGAGACAGGGTTGTATGTTTATTGGCGGTTTAGAGAAATGGAGATGTCAATGGTATCAATATTAATTCAAGAGGTGATGATACTCTCTAGTATCACTTGCATCCCCTTTGTGTCTTCTCAGCCCCGGGAAAGCATTTGATCTGAACTGTAATAAATACAACCCATCCAACATTTCACAATATATTTTAGAATATTATCAGAGCTCACAGTGAGAGCCACTGTGACAGTTATTTTCAGGTAAGTCATTTTCCCCCGCTGCATCATCCACCAATGGTTCTCAGTGTTCCCCAACCTTCCAAATCCACTCGAACCCCAGGGAAGAATATTAGCTATTGTGCCACATTTTCCACATAGGTAGCTAGGAGCACTAGATTATCCCACATAGTTCACCAGACAATATATCAAAAAAGAGTTAGAGTATACTGACATGCCAGGATGTGAAATACACTTCAGGGGCTCAGGCTACAAGGTTTCAGCTGTTTTACATTATCTTACCATCAGAAAAGAATAATAGTATTCAAAAGTACAGGTGGCAATACGATGTATTATCAGTGACAATTGGTATTAGTAGGATTTTTAAGAAACTCTTTGGTCAGAAACTGTCTACAGAATTATTTTGTACTTTAAGTCCCCCTATGTACTATTATAAGCAGCATACAAAGATTAAATAAATGGTTTATGACACAATAACGTAGTTATAAGACATTTTAAGTGTTTGTCAATGTGCACTATTTGTCACCAATTACAACTTCTCCTAGGAAGACATATGTTATATTATTGCTGTGTTTTACTATATTGTCATTCATTATCTGTTTATACACCAGCCTCCACTTATGGGTGCGTACAGGAGGAGTTATAGTTGTTGACAAATACATTAATAAACACTTATATCTACTAACAACTACATTACATAATAATGGTAATCTGTTACCAGTTACCATTTATTTATTAAATGTTTCTGTACTTCTTACAAATGCCAAATAGAGCGACTTAAAGTAAAATGTTACCAGTATGGTAATAGTATAGATAATGAAAGACATTTTGCTGTGGAAACAATTGGTTGCCATAGACACAACCATTGAAAAAAAAAAAAAAAAAACCTCTAACTGTTATTTGGACCATTTATACCTCCATTGCCTCTGCTGATGGTATCAAGCAGTAACTGTCCTAGATTTACAATGGCCGCCCTGCATTGTGTTTCTGTCCTTTGCTCCTTCCCTCCAAATATCTACAAAATAGATTTATAAGACTTTTATTTGATCAGCATGGTTTGTTTTTTTCCAACACTGTAAGTCTTTAAATTTGTAACATAATATTGACACCAAGCTGGAGCTGTGCCAGGTTAAATGGACTACAGCGGATGAATTTCAGTCAAATGTGCTTATGAGTCTGAGAAAATAAATAAATAAAAATAGGATGTTGGAGAACTTAAGTTTTAATTAACCTTGTCACCTGTTTGAACTTTTGATACAGACAATCAGGCCTTGATAAAGAGTACATCCTTGAAATGAAAAATATGTTGGACAAAATAGTGTAGAACATTCTCAGTTCCTGAATATTAAATATCACTGAATTGCATCCCCCAAACAAAGCAGCAACAAAATAAGTAATGCACACCTATTGATCTAATCAATACTTCACTAAAAAAATGAAACAATCATGAGTTTGGGTTCAGTAAGACTTGGCACAGAAGTATTAGACGGTGGTGTTTATCATATCCTTTTGTTAATTTGCATTGCTGAAAATGTCATCCAGTATGTACTGCAAAGCGTCATTATGTTCAATCACTGTTGAGATAATTGTGGAACACACAAGCAAACACGGATGACCTACAATATGTTCTTCATGGCATTTAGAAGCATCTCGCACAAAAAGGATGAAATTGCTTTGAAATGTTATTGGCATACCATTTTACAGTGTTCCTTTTAGTCTACCACATAAATCATATTTATGTTGCCTTAGATGCATTGTCATTCAGACAGCCACAAATAACTCTTTTTTACCCTCAGCCAGCTGATTTCTGTGTTCCAGCACTGCTTGTTTATTTATGACCAACATGAGAGCAATGCACAAAAAAGCCCTGTCACTTTTGGGCATTGTTTAATCATATTTTTTATGATTTAGCTCCTGAACATTCACAGGAATACATTTGAATCTGATTTGTTAAGGTTTCTGAAGTATATTTTTGCGCATGGTGCCTTGTTAGATACAAAATGATAGCAGGAAATTACAAAAGAAAGCAGTCCAGTGGAATTAAGAGTGAAAAGATAAAGATTATAGAAACACATCAGTACATCAAATTGCTTCAGATGTCTAGACAATGAATAAGACGATGCTAGTCGAACACATACAGGAGAGCCTTTTCTTGTAGACTATCTGAGTTACTCTCAGTTCACTAAACAGTGATACAGATCAATGGATGAGAACAGCAGAAACATAGACACCGTGTTGTTGGAGATGGCTGTCATGGTGCTGACATCTTTCAGAAGTCTTTTAGTCATTTTCTGTGATTTTTACAAAGATACATTTTTGAAAAAAAATCTAGCAACAAAATGTGTTGATCAAATTGTGAGTTTGAATAAATATAAAGCTGCTATAATTAATCATTCACAACAATCACTTAAAGATGTTTTTTTTTTGTTCGTTGTTTTGTTTTGTTTTGTTTTGTTTTTCTTCACCCAAAAGAACAGTTAGTACAAGAAGTGAGAACCCAGGAACAAAAAGAAACAGATATTCTATCACTCCAGATCAGTGTAGATGCTGTCCAACCATGCAAATAACCAGTTCCAGTGTTTAATCATATTTCAAAACATACTGGGAGATTTAAAAATGTACACTTTTCGTATTTATTATTGTTGTGTATGGTTTTACAATCTGACAACATATTGATGCTTTATAATTTAGTATGCCTTTATTATGCTACATGCAGCACATTTAATATGAGGCACAGGAGTAGACCTAGATGATCAAGTATTTCCATCAGCACTTGATCTATCCAGTTCATGTTGAATTCCTGGGTCTTGCATCTGAGTGCGAGTCTAAAAACATCAGTCCTTCTTCTGTGGTGGAGACACTAAATAACGCTTGAAAAAGTAAAGTTGAGAAAACGTGCTACATCCCTGGTGGCAGCTCAGTCCTCTTTCACACTATCACCGCAGGCTTCATGAGCACTGAAACATCTGCATAGCCAGAAAACTCCTCAAAAGAACTGCAGATTGTCTCAGGGCAATACCAGAAAGCATAATCAGAAGTTGATGCTTTGTTCAAACCCGGAGTGTTGTGCAGTATGGGGCCTTGCCTGTGAACTCATATGAAGTCATGTCACATCACAGTAGGCTTTGGCATCCTCCAGGCTCTAATTGGGATATGGGGAAATGAATTTTCCAGCTATGACCTGTCTAGGATTTGCAGCCTGGGCAAAGTGACGACACTTCTCATTACATGTAAAGAAAGATTTCATCTCTTTGTAATCACAGAGAGGCTTCCCCACAATGAACCCATTTCCTTTCAAATTCAACAATCTATTATTTAATTGCTATCATTTATTCTGACAGAATAACTATGCAGAACATGCATTTTTTTCTCTCTTCTTCATTTCACTTTTGATGATTCGCCACTATGAACTCTAAGAAACTTAGAAATGAAAACTAGAACCAAATGTTATCTGTTCCCACTTTTCTGTACTTTATCAAAGAGTGACCGAATAACTGTAAAAATCAACATTTTTCACATTCACATTTTTTTTTTCTGATTTCAGCTTTTTCACCAGAGTCCCTCACAGTATGAAAACTCCATCATACAGATCTTATACAATACTGTTAGAATATGAGTCATTACATTGTAATTTCATGCCGCCAAGATGTTGTGCACCCTTCTGGAGAGCTCATGTCATGTTTGTAGTGACTTGAATCATGATAGCCTCCATATAACAGCACATAGCCTTGTGTATTGCTGTCTCCTTTATCTGCTAGGGTAAAGGCAGCAGAGTAAAAAAAACGACAAAGCATTAAACTTAAATCACCTTTCCATATTCTGGTGGATTTCGTCGTGATCCTTTTCTTTTCACATTACATCCGTCCTATGTAGTGGTTTAACTAAGTGATGTTATTTATGAAATGCAACCACACGCCCTTTCCTGCAGCTGTGCAGGACTCCCTGTCATCAAATTAACAGGAGCATGAGACAGTGAACTAAAAAATGCTTGCTGCCAGGGACTATCATAGTCACTGGCTGCAAATGCACCAGGCCCTGTCATGCAGATAATCATCCCTCTGCTGCAGGGAATCACGGGCCTACATGGTGGTGGGTGTCAGGGGGCCAACGGGTGATTGGACTCCCCTCTATGTCCTCCGCCTCCACCAGACCTGTCAGAGGCCCGGTACTTTCCCAGTGCTCCAGTGTGACAAGAGTGACCCGGAGCCTGTGATCCCCTCCTCCTCCCTTGCATCGGTGGCACTCACAGGCCTAATCTGGGAGCAGCATCGCAATGGCAGGGTTCGGCACTACTGGAGGCCACGCAGTGAGGACAGGTCATTACTGCCGCGCCCTTCAAAGAGAGCTCCTCACAGTGCTGCTGCCTTTCTCCACTCGATCACACTTGGCACAAGGTGTGTCTCATGCCTGCTGAGCATTTTTACCGACACTTTACACCCCTACGGGAGGCCAAAGGCCTAGGTAGGGCCAGACTTCTACTCCCCAGAAACCTAGCCCTCCTACTTTTAATAAATGTGTATTCACAGCATCAGACACACTAATTACTGTATTTTAGAACAATCCTTTATACAGTGGGAGGTCCATGGTACTGCCACTTAGGAAGAAAAAAAAGAAAAAAAATCTTACAGTGTTGGGTCTTCATTGCCTTAGTGATGACATGCTTGGATTACACTGCTTTACACTCCCATTTGTACCTAATGATATATTTCAAAGAGCATGACAGCAAATGCAGAATATTTTTTTATTCCCTCGACCCCCCACCCTTCCTCCACCTCCTCCGCCTCCCCCCATCTTCTTTGCGTTTTAAGAGGCATGAAGTCGGCTGGGTTTGTCAGTAATGGTTGATAACTAATTCATTGGTCCTCTCTCTTTTTCAGAACCCAGTGGTTTTCATCTTATTTCCCACTTTAGAAGTTTCACTTTTAATCTTTTACTTAGTCGGTCTGTCTGGATGCCGAATCCCATGCTGGGTGTTTTATATATCCTGCCAACAATAAAACTGTCTTTATGAACTCATTGCATCTCTTAACTTATCACTCCCCAGTGGTAGAATGCAAATGCTCCAAAAAAAAGTTTAAATTTGTGTGTTTGCGTGTTTAGATTAGTAACTAATTAGTATGTAATCTTCAATCATTTGAACATGAGTAAGGCGAGTCACTCCCACGTTTCTAAGCAAAGTAACATGGTGCATAATTTTTAATATGAGAGAACAATATCAGCCATAACTGGAGGCTAACTGACTGGAGAGCCACCCCAGGCCAATGTTTTTGGGACTGCAGGCAATATCTATCATAATCAAAGGCTTTTTTTATGCAAATGTGTGCTGACTGACTCTTTTAGAAGTAGAAAGGCTTTTGTATTTCCTATTGAGAATCACTCTCATTAGGAAATGGAAATTCCTCTTCTAAATGAGCTGCAAAAGCAACTTACAACTGCCTTGCTATGTACATCATGGCTGTGCCACATTTGCAAATTTCAAGCTACGTGATGATAATTATTGTAAAAGAAGAGACTTAATTTGGCCATTGTGAAGCTGTGCAAACAGGTATGTATGCAGTTTCACAGTATAGTGTGTCAGTTTAGAATTGATCATGTCTTTTTCTGTTTTCTGTAATGTCTGATGTTTTTGCAGTTAATACCATGATCATCGTTAAGGATTAAAACAGGAAAAATGAGTGTCAGTGAGTGTCTAAGCAACAGGACAGCAGCTTGGTGCACTGTTAGTGATTTCGCCGGAACTATGGTCTTGGTTGTGTCACATCAATGTCCAAGTTTAAAGCATCTGCTATTAAGTGTAAAAGCAGACATTTCTTGCTGCATTCAAAACCTCAGATTCTTGAAGGCCCGTTTTTGTACTGTAGCAGCAACCTTTTGTCTGCAGAGCAACTAATCAAAGATTGGCTCTGCAGTAAATGTCACAAAAATGACCATTATGAAAGAGAAGATAAGAATTACTAAATTAAAGAGATTTTAATTTACAAATCTGTGGTAGGGTGTGAAATGCATTATGCAATAAACTATTGCCCTCTGTTGGGCAATGGTGCTATCTGCATTGGTTCTGGCATGCAGTGAAGAGGTTATCAGAGGAGACAGACTGTGAGAATGACATCTTTCCTCCACCATCACGTCATTTAATGTAAAAAATAAGTAAATGGACATTCTCAACAGGGTTATATTTTTACTATTTATATAAACACACTATGACTTTGATCTGTACGCATGAGCTTGTGCTGTTCATATTCTCTGTGTATTTTCAGTCTGGAGCAACAATGTTGCCAGGACTCCACACCTCCCGCTTTCTTTTAATGTAGTTTAGGTGGATAATTGGATAACACAGGTTTATCCACAGCAAGCACTTTGTATGAGCAATCCAATTTCACATCCTCCTGAAGGGAAACCATTATTCTTAACCAGGGCTTGATACTCCACTCACCCTTGTGCAGAAATGCAGCACAAGGTTCTCCCCAAATCCTATCAGCTTCTAACCTTGTTAGCAGCCAATATGTATTATTGTGCTATAATTCCATATTTTGCCCTGTCCTCACTGTGGCACCAGCGTTTGAAAAGATAAAGCTTTCGCTGCTGCTTTGTTGACAACAATGCCTTGGTGGACTGTTTGTCTTCTCTCTGTGAACATTGGCACGATCGACTTCACTGTTCAAACCGACATCTCTGGTGAACCTTTTAATCATTTTGTGTTCTGTTTCAGAAAAGGTCTAGAGGCACAGCCCTATTACAGAAGCATCCTTATTTTTATATTCCAGTCAATTTTAGGACATTAAAAATATATGCTAATACTGATGGCAGTTCAGTTCCTAAATGTCTCAACAAGCTGACTGAAAGCCTAATTTCTTTATATTGACTAATTTTGTGGATATTTATCAAATCTGAATTCCATTCCATCAGTCCATTTATAAATTTGAAGAATAAGTAAATTAAAAATCACTATGCAATATAAGGTCTAACTAAAACATTCCAAATAATATTAATAATTATGAAAAAAGAAAACAAATGTAAATAAAAATACTCACCAGCAACAGGGCATGGGTCTCAGATGTGCTGTCTAGGTTTGTAATTTGCAGAGGAAGTTGCCTCCAGCTATCAGCTCCATTTTGGGGTAAATGTTCTGCTTGATTGGATGATTGATTTCAGGTTTGCCTGGAAGTAGGCGAGATAGGCCAAGGATTTCAGCTTGCAACTTGTGATATATAGCACACGTGCCACAGTAAGAAATAAATGAATAAATAAAGTTTTGCTAAGTAACTCTTTGGCTTAACACCAACAATCACCTTCCACACTTAATGATGAACACCAAACAGAATACCACTCATTGGTGCATTTGAAATACATTTGAAACACATTAACATCCAGATAGGAAGTGATTGAATTATTTCTTAATCTTTTTCTGTGCATATGGAAATGCTTTGGAATCAGATCCTTCAAATACTCAAAGCCATTTCAATTTTGAGTCATAAATGCTAATAATGCAATCTCTTTTTCCAGCTGAAATAGGAGACGTAAGGTAATAAAACAGTTCTGGCATCTACCATATCGTCTTCTTTATTGTTGTTCTGCTGTGTTTACTCTCAGTACTGTAGGTGTTGTTCGGTATGATATCTGCTCATCTGGCAGACGTATGTGGTGAGAAAAATAAATAGATAAATAAAAATTGTCTATATACCCTGCACCATGGGGATGTGAAATTGAAACACAAGACAGGATCTTAGTTGGGGATTTTCAAAGATTCACTGAGAACATATCTATATAAGCCTTATTATTTGCTGCATACTGCTTTCAATATCTGCATTCATATTCAGTGAAAAATTTGTTTATGAAGTATCCACGGTGTCCTGGAATACGCATGGATAGAAAAGAAACACATCACAGCGGATATTGGAGAGGCAGGCACAGACATGTTTCCAGAGAGTGGACAACAGTTTGAGGTCAGAGTGTCAATGTTAATTTAAATAGTTCAACATTTTGGGAAATATGTTTATTCGCTTTCTTTGCAAGGGTGAGATGAGAAGATTGATATCATTCTCAAGTCTGTGAATTTCATTTTGTCATTGTTAGCCTAGCTTAGCATAAAGACTGAAAGCAGAGGGAAGCAGCTTGCCTGGTTCTCTCCAAAGATTAAAAAATAATGATAATAAAACCCTAAACCTCTAAATCTTGCAAATTGTCAGGTTGTATCCTGTTGGTTTAATATGTGCACAAATAGAAATATAAATGACAATTTGTGCTCTTAGGAGGAGTTATGTCCTAAAACTACTATGTTTCTTGGCGAAAAACAATTTATAGAACATGTCTCGGGCTACAGCACAAGTTGCCAGATGTGGTCAGTTCTGCAGGCACTGTGGCAACTTGTGATGACAAGCCACCAGGAAGCTACGTTCAGTCACAGCACTCAGTTACAGCAAATAAAACTACAAAATGTCATTTCAAAACATTTGTGTATGAAGTAAACAAAGAAGAGACAACATGTTCATTAGTAAGTTTTAGTGTTGGTATGTAATTTATTTATTTTCATGTTGGACAGAGCCAGGCCAGCTGTTTCCCAGTGTTTCTAGTGCTAAGCTAAGCTAGGCTAAGCTATACCATTTCCTGGCTCCACCTCTGTACATCAACAAACAGACAAAGCAAATAGGTGCTTTTCCCTATAAATCTTTTTCTATGATGGATGCAATCCTGTTTGTTGTTCCCTTGTGTCACATCTACAGCTACAGTACTTGATGAGAAAATATCTTTATAACTGGTGTATATACTGTATGTGTGGCTGTACATGTATGGACTTTTGTGCAAGGTGTTGTTTTTAATGAGAACTGAGTCAGTGACCTAGCTAGAACTAGGTAGCATCATATAGCCTAACTACTGTCCTGAATCTTCCCCTTGCTTGCCTTCTTGAACCTCTATAACAATCTCAGTGGGTATATCAGAGAAGGTAAATTGTATATGGAACTGTGCAAACAAGCAGGTGTTTTTGTATTAGTTCACAAGGTCCCTAAGGCCCATCTCCACCATGTCTCAGGGACTTCAGGGATCACAGCTCAGACATGTCATGCAATATTGTGAACAACACAGAATAAATACACAAAACAATGACTTACACAACTTCAGAGGAAGATGAAACAAGACCTGGTGCAGTTCAAGAAAGACTGGAGACATCTGCGTCCCTCCGAGATTTAAATGTGTGTTGTTAGGCCTTTTATTTTTAGACCCACAGCTCCCAGTGGGGGTTGTAAGCGTGTAATACTGTGTTTGTGTGTACCTGCAACTAAATAACTCACTGTCAAGTACAACCACTCTAGCTTTCACTTCGCCCGAATAATCCACACACCTAATTTTATATATTTTTTAACATTTCTACCACTCCAATTGGACAAAGGAGCATTCCCTGGGGACTTATTACACTGTTGGAAGCAACTGGTGAGGAAATGAAGGTATTTCAAAGAACACAGAGCCATGATTTGTTTACAGGTTGCAGTTGTCCTATATGTGCTGCATAAACAAACAATGCTTAATACATTGAACGCCCATCTACAGGTGCAATAAGGAGAAAAGGGAAGCAGAAATAAAACATATATCTTTTTAGAAATGCAGTGTCAATGATATTCAGGAGCTGTCTGTATTAGCAAGAGCCCGAGACAAAGAATAATAAAGCCATTTTAGACAGACACTATCCCTGAACAGACAGATCAAAGTTCATACAATAGCAGAGCATGATGTACTCACTGGGTAATCGGCTATCCTAAACTTGTAATTATGTGGAAATGTCAAGAAATCAGAGTATTCCTTTTGAAAAGCACAAAAACCATGGAGTTTAAAAGTACCAGTCTTTGAAAAATTAGCTGTTCTACCTGTCACCTGAGAACAATTACGCAGTTAGCTTAACCTCTGTAATGTTATACTCCTTATGTTTCTTGCATGGCTTACATCTCTTTGTCTATTCAATAAAATAGTAAATCTTACAATCTGGATATTGTTAAAAATAAAATAAATTATTACCATGTAGTAACTGAATATTGGGTAGCCTATTCAGGTGACATTTATTAGAATTATATCTCAAATGGAAGGACTCACAGTACAAAAAAAGAGAAGAAAACACAGTCAGTGTTTTTTTTCTCCATGAGATATTTAATGGCTGTATTAATCAACTCTATTCAGTTGCTGCTCTATCAATGGCAGACAGTTTTCCATGGCACAGTCACCAAGGCTGCGACATTGAAGTCTTCAAAAGCCAAATTCATCCCACATGTGGAATTGAGACATTTACTCTTCTGTAGAGGCCTTGCAACTGCTATGACAATCAGCATCATCGTGGAGGTTCACATGACAATTACCTTAACAACAATAACCACAAAGTCCTTAATTCAGCCTGGGATTTGTTCATGGTCTCATGGTTGCTCATGGTCACATGTTTTTCTTTTTTTTCCTTCATTTTATATTCACATGAGACAACGAAGGCATGCATATTGTTATTGTACATTTAAGTGTCTTTGTTAATGTCCATGGTTAATGTCCATGTCTTCAGTGTGTAGGGTGTTTTCAGACTTCCTGCTCAACTCACAAGTGGACCTCCAATGACAGTCTGACATTTTATAGTAAAATTGAACAAGAAGCAGTTATTTAGTTAAAGGGATATTTTCTTTGTGCAATTGTGTATACACAGAATAATCTGCGATATTACACAGTAGGTAAAGTTATGGAGATGTAATCAGTATATTCACCATAGTACTTGCTACAAATAACACTCGTAATAAACCTAATGATAAAATTACTCATACACTAATAATTGTTTTGTTTTAACCACTAATGCATTCAAGTACAGACAGATTTACAGTATACATCTACAAGCGTAGACATATTCACTTAAAGGTATACTATGCAGCATTTGTCGGTTGGTGTTTGTAAACACAGTATGGCCCTTCCTCCCCGGCTCGACCAGAGCGAGCTGAGAGCAGAGAGAGAGAAAGAGCTGCGGTGGTCAAGCGAGGTAGAGAGTGAATGAAGAGAGCGAGCAGTGCTGGCAAAAACAAAGCCATGAATCAGATAAATAAAACATTATTTTCTGATTGTTTCATGGTGGTTACGTTCTAAAGCACAAATAAACACACTCACACCTCCACACAACGCTGCGGGAAGGTGCCGCATTGCCGGATTTTGTGTGAATGCAGAGCTTCATCCTGTCTGCTGTGGCCTCTCTGATCTGTGTGTGTGTGTAGCTCGGTCAAGCAGGCACACAGACCTGCAGCTCTTTATACATCCATGACACAGAGACAGAGAGCAGAGCAGAGCAGAGGAGAGAGAAGGAGACAGCGATGTAACCTGGTTTATATGCTACAAGTGCTAACCTCACACCCTGCGTGCTGTTATTAGCTGGGAGCCAAACACCCACTGCCCAAAAGTTGATGCCCAGAACACAGTAAAATAATAAGAAAATACAGGCGGAGGGCAGGGTCTCTGCAGATAAATACACCTCCACACATTTCTGGTGGGTCATAAGTGATGATTGAGAGAGATTATTTTTGTCTGAGTCTATACGTTGTTTTTTAGGAAAATCCTGCACCTTTACCATATGGTGTATGTCAATTTACTGTGCTTTCCATGGTACTGGTGTCTTCCCTTCAGTAAAAAGAAGTTACAATATGTAAGCTTTTGCCTCACAATGTAATAATAGATTAAAAAGATCATAGTATGTAAGCCTTTCATTTGCAGAGTATTACTTCACAACAGTACCGCAGGGCATACTGATGCTCTGAGCCTCTAACAATGCCATATCTCATAGCTAAACGAGGCATTTTCAGCCTTATAAATACTGCTTTTAATGTCCCACCTGGGTCCATTGCTCTGCCTCCCTCAGGCTATATTTCTACACGTGTTGCCGGATAAAATGATAAATTGATACACGCTGTTTATTAGGCCTTTGTTGACTCATTAATACTACAGGTCTGTATACTCGATCCTTCTTTCATGTACAGCTGTGTCTTCCTCACACTCGGGTGTAAAAAGGAAAACTTCCTCAATATACTATCATGCTGTCAAAGGTACCATTGTACTTTTAAAATTCCACATGGGTCATGTTCATTATTGATTTAGCTGCCATTCTGCTCGCAGCCCTGGTACTCTATGCTATGAGACCTGTCAGACAGGGCATACATGAACAGAGGCTTCCATACAAACACATATAAGGTGAAGGCAAAGACTGTATAACCCTATAATTCTTGTATTCACTGCAATGCGAGCAATTATTGTGCATTGTGTGACATGACTGATCATTAGGCATAAATATAAAAATAGTCAAATGGACTTCTCACATGCATGAATTATGCCCAACTACCAACACAAATATGTACACACACACATTATGTCAATTTGACATGCACAGTATCTACAGTAAAGAAAATTAATTTATTATTACATTTATTATTTATAAATATATATTTTATTTATTGTCAAATTTATTTTGATTTTAAACTGCTAGGCACTCTTATTGTGGCATACTGAACACTGAAAATGTGTTTTTGCACTTCATTTTCATTATTCCTGGTACTTTGCAGTACAGTGTGATTGTGTTAAACCATCTACTACCAAAAAAGCCTCACCCGAACATATTTCATGCACATTCTCCTTCAATTAATATCCAGCAAAGCTGCAGTCTTTTTCATATCTGATAAAAACTCGGGGTGGTTACCAATTAGTCTGCTGTTAATTATCTCCTTCTCCTTTGATCTTGACTATGACTGCTCTGTCAGACACTCATTTATTCATCTCCTTTGCTTGGTGAGATGGACTTTTTGGAGATTGCACAGATTGATGCACATTAAAAATGGCTTCAGAGGCAAGCTGGAGTCTCGTGAGAGTGCACAAATGGCTGTTGCATTTGCTTTGTATGTCTGCAAGTCTTCTTGCATCTCCAGATCCCTGTTGTGTAAACCCCAGCTTATTTTCTCTTTTTTTCTATCTTTGGATGCCTTCGCTTTAGAAAAACATTACGCTTACACTGTCTTTTAAACTGCCACCAAAATGCTCATAATCAATACAGCCTATTAATATGCTTTACCTACAGCCAACGCTTCCTCTGATACTCCGCTCATGAAATTAAATCTCTAACATAAACATCAAACGAGCCTCCCCATGTGCAGGGAAGGAACTGAATATTTAAGCAGGGCTCACACTGATGAACACCGTGGCACCTCCGTTTGTGTCGGGAGATAATATTCTTAGTTTTTCCTCTGTACAGTGGACAGTAAGTTGAATCTGTTTGACGCCCAGGATTAGCATTAGCGTCAACACAAGAGACAACCTCGACAACTGCCACCAGGCAATGAGAGCTAGCATGAAAAGGGAAAAAAAATTGAGGTGCATGCTTTGTAGTACAGTATGGCTTTACTGGAACATTGTGGCAGTTTTGAACTTGCCCACAGTTTGAGGGAGCTTATTTTGAAATGCTAAAGCATATCTTGCTGTTCACATTGACATCCTTGCTTTCACTCACACCTTTATTCACACTAAAACAAATTTCTGCTTGCTGGGAATTGGCAGACAGCCTGGATTTCTTAATGGCATTGACCCAAACGAGTATGTAAATGAGATATGGGCTCATGCATTTAGAGCTTTTTGATTTAAGCAGAATACTGTATATACAGTACAATTCTACCGTGTGCTGGTTTTCAGTGAGCAGCTAATGTGCATTATTAAAGATGTACAATTTTAAAAACATTCACATAAGTATAGGATGAATATGTATGCTCCGTGTTTCATAATCAACATAACCGGGAAGTGAGACAAAATTGAGAGAAAGCGAGGGGGAGAAGGGGCAGATGAGAGCGGAAAACGAGATGGAAATCTGTGTCCCTCAAGCCCCGTCTTCAAGTCCCTCCAGTGAAGAATCCCACTCAAGGATAAAGGATAATCTCAAACTGAGAGATGCTTTCCTAGCTTGGCCAAAGCCTCCCTTGTAAGAAAGAAACCGCCTTCTGATCAGAGTACAACAGGTTAAACAGATTACAAATAGCTAAGTGAGCACTGAGACACAATCACAAATTAGAGACCACTTCAGTCAATTTCAAATGGACTTACACTAGAAAACACATATAGTTGCCATAAATAAACACAGGGAAAAATAGTTTGTGTAGGACAGATTGTCAAAGACACCCAGTCATTTTAATTAAGCAAATAGTTTTATGAAAGAAAATTAATGAAAACATTGCTGCCAT
This sequence comes from Thunnus thynnus, assembly GCF_963924715.1. NCBI lineage: Eukaryota > Metazoa > Chordata > Actinopteri > Scombriformes > Scombridae > Thunnus > Thunnus thynnus. Next base: position 18,631,464 of record NC_089525.1, read on the forward strand.
GCTAATCTGCACTTCTTTTTTGTTATGTGTTCATGGAGTGGAACAATTAAGGTTTGATTGCTTTTAGAATGAGCCATATCTCTGAGGTAAGCTTGCTGTCAAACCTGTGGCAATGATTTAATTTCACTCAGTTAATCAATCTGTTATGCTCTTCACATTTTTTGGTTTAAGTGCAGGCAGCATTTTCCACTTTATGAAGGAACAGCATGGAAAGAAAAAATTCAAACAAAACCATTCATATCAACTTTTCTCAGTTTTATGACTCTAAAAAGTGAATTTCATGGCAATGTTTGCTAATTATTTTATCCCGCCCACCCCCCTCTACTGTAAAGGGATGTTCATTTTTGCGCTGTCTACTTTCAGAAGGATGTCATTGCTAATGTATGGTCTCGAATAAGCAGACTCACCGTGTGTCCTCCTGGGACAGGGCTAATTACGTGTTCAGAATCTACAGCATGGCTCTCTGGGCTTTTATGCCTCTGTCACTTCTCATCCACTCAACTGGAGTGGATATATCCCAAGAACAACCTACAGCCTTGATTCCCTCTGCAAAAACAGGTCACAGTGAGTTCGCAGGGTGTGGAATGAGTCTAATTATTGGGGTACAGATGGGTGCGGAATACGTAATGGTGAAACGTGATTTGACCCCCCCCACCCCCCAGATCGAGAACAAGTAAGGCACTGGCTTTCCCACAAGGCAGCCACTGCCCTGTTATAGCCCCGGATGTGGAGTAGACTACTTCTAAGAAGATTGGGAGTGTTAGAAACCATGCATTCTTGGGCTTTGGGATTAGGATTTCTGGATCAACTTGGATCAGCTGCATAATGTAATCTTATTGACATGAGGAATCACTATGGCAGTCTAAACCAAAAATACAATAATCTGCATTAGAGGGAGAGAAGGAAGTACTGTAGTGTCACTCTGTGAGATCATGCCATGGCTTATCTTGTTAAAGCAGTATCTCCTATGAGAGAAACTGATCATTGCTTCAGGTTGTCAGTTAAGTTGTACTGTAAATGAGTTTTGATAGTAATCATCTGTACTGCGTAAACATCGAAATCGAGGATGTTCTTTCGATACCAAACTTATTCTTAAAATGAAAAAGGGAGAACTGAACTGTGAGGAATTGCAGTTGGCACATTAAAACCCAATCCAAAAAAAAACAACTTTCTTTTTCTATGTGCACCATTTTATTCCTCTCTAATCTTGAAAAGTAAACTACAGTCCTGAAGGGTAGAAAACAAGCCCATTGACAACCCCCAAGCCCAAGGGATGCAGTTGAACGCATGCTTGGTTTGTTGTATTCGCATGTAGACCCTCCCAATTCCCTTGTCTGCGTGTGTCTCTGTCTTCTGTCTGAGGGGCAGTGGATCAGAACCCCCAATACATGCAGTACACAGTTAGCAGGTCATTCTTCTGGAGCCCCACATAGCTGTCAGCGAGCCGGGCCTGCCAGATTTATCATAGTCTCTGAATTTCGTATTTCAGGCTTGTGAGGGCAAAAGTTGATGCTGACGTTCTGAGTGACAAGCTGCTTTACCGTACGGAAATTCCAACTGGACCGTTCCATATTCATGAACTGATTTAAATTCTGGCACTGTACATGGGTTCCTACAAGATATCGAGGAAGACAGTCAGTGTATCCTATTCAAATCTCATACAGCTGTCTTTGTGGAACATTGCAAGTTTTACAAGCAAGGCAGGAGTGCACTTGCAAGTATTTTAGCTTGTTTAAGTTTCAAAGGTTATTTCTACACCAACAGCAAATTGGTTCCAGATATTGTTTAGGGGCTAACATGTGTGCTGCGGAAGGAGGGTAGAAGGTTTCCAGTTTGTTTTGACACAGTGCTTTAATTTTAAAATAGAGTCTATGATGCATTCACGTTTGCATGCCAGAAGCCCTGTGCAGTTGTAGATATTTGAATTAAAAAGACATTTAACCATACTGCAGCCTTAACGTGAGTAACACTTTTGCCTCACCTTGTATGTTGAGTGAAAATGTGGAGTGTTTTTTTCACACAGACCATTAGACACATGTGTGCTATACAAAATGTATGACTGTGTTGATTTAATGATAGCATCACATAAATGAACATACCCACATTATAAAACCAGGGCTACAGCCAGGATAGAAATACAAAGGTATTGTATTTCTCCTGATAACTCCTGATCACTGAATTTTTAATATTAAACTGTTCAGCTATGTTTTCTGTAGATTTTATTTCCTGACACAAAAGTAAAAATGTTGGAAAACCTCCTCCACACTGCCAGGAATTATATTTTGGTGGCTATATACTGAATCCTTTATTGGACTGAGTATCAAACCTCAATACATTCTAAGTACCAACTGAAATGTGTTTGTGGCACTACTGAAAACTGTAAACTATCAAAAGTTGGCACTGAATGCTCGGTCGGATTCTTGGCTTGGCTCTCAGCAAACTTTAACTAACTTCAGACTAACGTTTAAAAAGGTGGAGCCTTTTTTTTACAGCTATGCATTGAGCATTAATTTTGTTAAATGGACAAAAAATGTTAAGAGTTTTTGTTGGACTAAAAGTTATAAAATTCTAATATACTGAGTCAAATAATGCATGCCATGTTTTTAACTGTAGAATATAAACTCCCCCCAGGTTGCTAAAATTCCCAGGAAATATACACAGGACATGACCTCAGTGTCCAAAATGGTATCTAAGTATACAATAGATCTACAATAGATGTCTCCCTTAGTCCCACCACTAAATTCTTATATCAATTAAGTAGAAAATACACATTTTTTTTAGGTGTAGCTCTTTACAACATGTTGTGCCCACATTTCTGACATTTTGGCTGTGAATGTTTACCAAAGCATTTGTTCAGCATGTTGCACTGTGTGCCCCTAAAGCCAGGAGAACGATAATCAGAGCACAGACCTGTTGTTTGTATGTTTTATTGACTTGCTCCAGGGTCTTCAGCAGGGTCTCACACTCCGACATCCGCAAGACTAATCGCAGGCTTGTCCCAAGCTTGTAAGGTGGGAGCACACAAGGCAACATAATAAACAAGTTCAAAGCACAGCTCTCTTTGAAAGACATGCATGAGTCACTTCCCTAGGCCAAATATGATGTGTGTGCTGCCACAAATATTACATTACAGAAATCTGTGGGAAAGAGTGACTGCCTGAGTGCGGGGTAAACTTCAACATTATGTTCCTTGGGACAATGAGATTTTATTGAGCAGCTGTACTCTGAGAACTCTCATCAAAAAAAAGGAGGGCAAGGCTAGGTTTGATTTGAAAATTTCAGTCACTCTGTTCTCTCCAGAATGAAGCAGAGCAACAGATGTTCATACAACGAGAAATGTGTATATTTTTTTTTGTTTTGTTTGTTTTTTTCAAAGCTAATATTTGGGGGCACTGTGCCCAATGCCAATGACCAGGTAGGATTTGTGTGTTGTTGTCGTTGTGTGTACACTAGTTGTCATAGCAATGATGCGAGCACACAGATTTTTAACGCATTTTAATATAGCCCTCTAGATGCAAAAGAGAATAAGCTAGAGTATACCGGATTTCTTACTGCAACTGTCACCTCTACAGTATGTTATTGTTTATGCTGTATATGACACCAAGAAAGCACCATACAACAGAGGAAAAAAACACCAACAAATCCAATCACAGCAGTCAGACTGAGTCGTGCAAATGCAGTTTGTATTACACTTCGGAACCATGTGAAAAAAGCTTGCAAATGATTTGAAAAAAAAAAGTTAACTTAGAAGTACTATTGCAGTAGAGAAAAAAATAAAGAAAACTACAGTCCTGCATCAGATCAAGAACCAACAAATCTTCACAAGGTTCCACCTAAAAAATGCTCTTGACTAACTGATTAGAAGTATTCCTCATTGCAAATTGATTTAGCTTGCATTTAATATAACATGAATTGGTTTGACTGTTGAAACAATCCACAATGACCTGATGACGAGTACAAGGTAGATGCAGGACCTTCAGTGCTATTTTTTTTTTTTTTCATTTGGGAAAGTGCTGTTTTAAAGGAAACATTTTAATCAGTTTTAAAATATAATGTATTAATTTGAACAGTTATTCCTTTGGCTCATGACATATTTTATTTGAACATTACCAAGCAGGAGAGGGACAGAAAAAGAATGTAAAAAATGTGTTTTCCACAGCAGTCAAGGTGAACTGATATAGTAAATCTCTGTCAAAAAAACTCAATCTGTAATGCTTCTCTTCAAATAAAAATACATGTAAGATACCAGGTGTACCATAGCTATAACATTACTGAAACGTCTACAACATGGAACCAATATTCTTGCTGTCATGCTGACTTACACTGAGCACAGTGTATGTGGAATATGGAATGGTGTATACACTATACTATTCACATGTGACTTTCACTTGTTGGTTGAGATCAACGTGTAAAACTGCTATTGCACCTTCTAATAGTTCAGCCTACGCAAAGATAATCCCATCATAAACAGCTATCAATCTTTTGGTACACATTTCTCCAAAATAATTGTTTTAAGGTCATTAGGGATGAGTACTTAATTCCTTGAAGCTTACCCAATTTACAGATAGATATTTAATTTCCTCTCATGAATAGAACGCGCGAAAATGTGATGTGTGACAGATCTCGCAGACAGCGTTCATGTATCATGTTTTGTTGCTCTCCCCTGTTAGATGTTGTCTCTTGCAGACTGATCATTGACATACTCAGGGACAAACAGGTTAAAGCGTGGTTGGGTGGCGTGACTAAATCATTCCCCTTAACATATGTGTGTGAGCTTGCATAATATCTTTCCCAGAGACCATTTACAATCTGACAAGCAATAATGAATGCCAGTAGACTTATTGCCCTGAAAGATAAACTTTAATCAGGCTCCTTTGCCTTTCCTCTGTTTGAGCATGCCTCGGCATATCCAACGTTGTATTCTCCACAGTGAAGGCAAATAGCAAATGGGAAGTTATTTAAGATTTTTCATTTAAATGTGAAGGCCTCTGCTAATATAATCACCTATGAAATTGGCAGGAGTGACCCTCCAATCAGTCTCTTTTTGATTCATTCTAACTACAGACTATTGTTCCATTAACTGAAGCACATGGCCTGTACTTTTAAACTTGTAGGATGTCTGGAGATTTTTATCTGTAAATGTCAAGATTCATTCAAGTTCTGTTGTGTGTTTCAGCTGCTCAATGTAATTTGTGCGCAGAAGTTTCCATTCAGGCCAGAAACTAATATTATTATTATCCTCTCTGGTTTTGTGAAGTTAATATCACAAAAACACTGTAAATAATTATTGTCAGTCAAAAGCAATATAATGACGCATAGCTGAAAATAATCAAATGATTAAAGGATACAAGTTCACAATTTTTCAAGTCTGGTTTAAAACAATAGGCAGGCGCCCACATGAACAATGAAACAGGGTTTTCTTGCTGTATCCTCCTGTTCATACTGATCATTAGAAGATCCTTCCCAAATGTGCTTATAATGTAAGTGATGGGGGACAAAATCCACAGTCCTTGTTTTAAGAAAATAATTATTTAAAAGTTTATCTGAAGATAATGAGGCTGTCTGAGTTAATCAAATCAAGTGGATATCTTCAACATTTACAGTCTTTTTTAGTAAAAAAAAAAACCTGCCTTGTGTCTTCACGGACAGTGTTTTCCTGTTCAGCTGCAGTGGAAGTATAGTAACAAAAAGAGAGAATTTGGCACAAAAAAACAGTAACTTTGAAAGATATTGACTTGATTTGACTTATTTCATTCATAATATCTTCAAATAAACTTTAAAATACATTTTTTCATAGAAGGAGAGCTGTGAATTTTGTCCCCCATCACTTACATTGGAAGTGCATTGGCCAGTATGAACAGGAGGAATAAAGTGATTGTGAACCTATCCTTTAAGGTAAAAAAAAAAAAAAAATAGCGAGATAGGCCATGCATCATTTTAACACATCTCCTTGGGAACGACACTTTAACGCAGTACAGTATATACTGTTACATAAATACACTTGAATACACCGATGATGAGATAGATTTGCACTACTCGGTTGTCACAATTAAGACACATAACCACATGTTAAATGCCTTTGAGACAGGTTGCCATAAACTACTAAACAAACTAAATGAAGATTGTCTTAGCATTTAAAGTGCGTTGATTGCTAATCTTTCTGTCAGTCTGCAAGAGACGTGATACGCATCTGCATGCTAATGATTATTTTAAATTGATTCCACAAATTCTTTGGAGAACTCAATTCATTTGTCTTTTTAATAATGCAAAATTTAATAATGAATCCAATTTGCCTCTCCTCAGTGGCTTCCTGGATTATCCTAGGATGCAGAATACCATCCTGGCATCTAAATGTCTTCAATACAAGATTAACAATTGACAAAGGGTTGCGGGTTGCAGGGTGATTATTGGCTGCAGGCGGAGATTAAAGCAAAGCAGCAGCACAGCTGACAGTTTGGTTATCTCTTTTGGACTAAATGAAAATCATGGCCTGAATCCATCAAAGGAGATTAGGAAAATGTGAGCCCATTACTGATGTCCTCTCACAGGTTGGTGTGTCTGTAAATGTCTATCTTTTTTTCAGTCTTCGATTGGAAGCCAAATCTGTTGATTCACCTCTGCCACTCAGTGAAGTAGACATCCCCTTTCACCGATGTCAGTAACCTCATTTGTGTAGGCGCTCGAGAGCTGTTGCTTTAATTTTCTTCAGTATGCAGATGTTTGTAGCTAAAAAGAAGAAACTCACTGTACCTCCAAAAATAATGAGCTAGTTCGGTATAGAACTCTATATGGCCTAATACAGATAATATAATGAGAGTCGGATGTTCAAGCACATACTGCAACAATTTTTCACCTGAAAGACTGTGGAGGCTTCTTTGTTAAAGCTGTTAAAGAGCTGGTGACTCCCACACAGGAGTTATCAAGAGGGTAGCCTGCCCCCTCTAGTTATTAGCATCCAAGAGGTCTGCGGCACCACAATGTATTTCGCCCACTGAGTGACAAAATCACAGCTGACGTTGGGACTGTCAAGGGCACATTTCCCTCAACTAGAGGGGAGATCCACAGGGAGAAGCCAGTGAGTGTATGTGTCAGGGAAAACGACAGTGTTTTATGAATTTCTTGGCCACTCACATCTTTCAGGAATAGTTCGGCCCCCCGTCACCCCCCCTCACCCGACCCCCCTCTTACCCTCCTCTGCTCTTACCAGGGGAGAGGAGTGTGTGTGTGATGTGTGTTATATGTTAAATCTATGGTCTTAGGGCAGAGTGAATCTAAAAGCAAGCCTGTTGTCAAAACCAATTTTGTATATCACAGAGGGGTGCCATGCATTATCATAACACCAGCTCAGCAACTAAGGCTTTGAATTCATAATCAAACGAAGGTGGGCAGGGCAGAGTATTCCAAGGTTGCCATTCAGATGTCTAATATGAGTGAATAGAAAATGACAGTGAGAAGTTACAATTCATATTATATTAAGGAATAGAGTGCCAGCCAAAACACAAAACATTTATGGTACCTTGATTTCTGAGAGAGTAAGCATCCTGAAAGAGCCACACTATACTGTCCTCAACCTTATAAATGAAGTTGAGTTGTTCTCCAATACATTGGTTTGCCACTGTTTTATATGACCATCTTTTCTGTTTGGACTGTTGGTGAGAAAAAAAAAAACAGGGCATTTAAAGATGTCACATTTCTGTGTATTACGATGGGTATTTTATGACATTTTACAGACCAAATAATGACTCAGTTACACACAAAATTGATAATAATTGGTAGATTAATTGAATATGAAAATATGTGTTAGTTGTAGCCCTGATGTGGTTTAAAGTTTAGCTCTCTCATGGTCAGAAAAAGTACACTTATGACCCAAAAAGATCCAAGAAATAATTTTATTATGATCATGAGAAGATCATTTATATTTTTGGTCCGTGATCTTGTCATAACAGTTAATTATTTTGTGTTTGCAACATAAAATCTGCATGCCATAATTGCTTTTTATGAGAAGGCAACAATTATTTTGTAATCACTGAAATACTTTAATTGTTTATTAAGTAATGAATATAGGATTAATAATCATGAGAAAACAAAAACTAAGAATAAGATAAGATAATTATTACAGTATGCATGTCTTCTTTGGTCTTCTGTATAATGGAGTCAAGTGTACTTAAAAGACTTTAGGCCCAGCAAGTTGGGTAGTCAGGTTTATTCATCGCATTATGTCTTATTAATAACATTCATTATCATTTTTTGCAGCATATTTCTGTCATGCAACAAAATAGATTACTTACTTTATAGCATTTAAATACACAAGTGCAACTACAAAACTATGCTGAAAACAGTTGCATCTGCAAGTTGCATTTTATGATCATGACATTTCATTCTGTGTGTTTGCTGTTCAAAACATTGCATTTTCCACTCTATCTGAGTGGCAGGTTTATAGCATCATAACCCACATGAGATCAGACAAAACATGCACCTGCAAACCGGTTTTGACAATGATGAGTCAGAGATGGCTGCAGGAAGCATATGGGCTTGTAGAAGCACTTACACAGCTTCTTAGTAGCACGCTGAGATTCTCCATCAGCTTCCACCAGGAAGTTGCATCTACCAACCTGCAATGGTGACACTTCAACACAGCCATGGAACAGACTAATTAACAACAGCAAGAGTTGGTTTGTATAATTATTCTGCTCCTTGGAGCTTGCATTTTAGAGACATGGGTGTCTAATGATAAAACAGTGCCAAATGCCAGTTGTTGGTTAAGTACCCTCTCTTAGGCCAGGCCTGTCATTAGTAACATGAAGAACCCGCTGGTGTGAGACAAGGCGAGGTGGGAATCATGTAATGCAATGGAATAAACAAAGAGTGGGTCAAAGGCTCTGCAGCAGCCAAAGAGAACATATCACAACTTTCTTTGTGTTGGAGTTGCAGCCCACATTGTGTTCATTAACGCAGCCATTTTTCATGATGTGTGAGACACTGTGTATCAGACTTCATAACAGTATGTCTTTGTAACCCGCATAGCACTTTGCCTTATAATGAAAGCTGCGCAAAATCTAAAGTTGAATTGATGTTCAAGGAGGTGCTACAGTATGAGTTGTCTGGAGATAAGAAATACATCTAAGATTATATCTAGGGTTGTTAGTATTATTACAGTAACACACTCTATCCATGGATAATGGAAAAATATTTTACAACCCTTACTGTGTGAAGAATATAAGAGAAAAAAAGAAAGTGACTTGAGGAGATTTTCAGTTCTATTTTTAAATAGAGCAGATGCATAGATTTTCAATATAAATGCCCACTGCGTGGATATGATGTTTTTCATTGTGTGTTTATTATATGGAATTATTAAGTCCTGTAAATTATTTTATCAGCTACTTGATTCAAAGACAATAAAACAATAGGGGCTGCATAGCAATGTGGTGGAATCGTCAGGAAGAGTGAGCACATTTATGGAGATCTGTAAAAAAAAAAAAAAAAAAAAAAAAGAAAGAAAAAAAGATCCCAAAGCCAAGAATGGGAGAACATATATCACAGATATTTAATTTAGTATGCCACCTAAAAACAACATTGGGGGGTTTCCCACAGAAAATAAATACGAGACTGATTAGAGAAACATTGACAACATACAGGGGAACTCTACCAGCAAATGGATACATTTTCTCAATAGTAAGTCAATTAAAACTGTCATTGAACCTGATAAACTCTTTTGGATATTCCATCTTGATAACAAAAGGTCAGGTTCCACATCAGAGTCTTCTTTGTGTGTTTATACTGAATTCTGATGTTAAACACAACAAATTATGAACAGATTTTAAAAAATTACAGCACTATACTGTATAACTGAAAATATTCAGCTAACATACATACATGACATTTTGTAAAAAAAAAAATAGGATTTGAGTACAAATGAGTTAAAACACACATTTTATAATGTAGCAAATGAAAATGTGCTGAGGTATGTGGAGAGGCACCTTTGCAATTCCCTGAAACTGTGGGGGTCTGAAATAATGGGTCCTTGGCGGCGCCTGCACTCCATCTCTGCACTCCTGCAGATCGACACATAAATGCCATTGGACAGCTCATACTTATTATGCTTAGATGGTTTTGGAAATGAGACCCTGGCTGTTTTCTCAATTTGGAGCCTTAAGGCAGTGATTTAAAGAGATAAAGGGGCTAAATTCAGGCACAAAAGCTCCGTCCAATCTATCATTGACACGACCTTGACTCACAAAGCAAACTGAGACATGAATCTAAAGGGGCATTTCCAAAGTTAAGTGCGCTAATGATACAAAGGCGGGGTGCTACAGGTCCTACATCTCTTATAAGGGATCCCTTGTAATAACTGGATCTTAACCGCTAATGAGGTCACTTGAGTATACAGCGCGTGTCAGTGTAAAACCATAACCTGATACATGGATAAATGGATAGCCATATACACACTGACACTGACTGAAAAAAGTCCAGATTGTACAGTAGCCATAGGGCAAAGCAAGCAAAAAAGATTTAAAAAACCCATTCAAGTCTCTTGAACTGCTTTGAGAGATATAATTAAGATGAGCTCTTTCATATGGTTAATATCTAATAAACCCTATTCATGATTTGACCACCAGATTTTTTATTTTTATTTTATTTTTTTTACTCAGGCACACACACACATACACACATGCGGTATTCTTAGAGTTTAACCTCCAAAAGAAAGAACCTTGGAGAAGCACACTGAATATTATGCATCATTAATTTAGCTTAATGATTCAGATGATAGTAATATGGTCTGCTGATGTGATAGAACTGCAGGATTTTGGATGGGAGGCGGCCATAAATTCAGACTGTGAAAGGCTATCCTTTTCCTTAATGAAAGTACAAACAAAATGTCCATTTAGAAATGTTCTATTACATACTCAAAATGCATCTTGAAAGCCATGGACAGAAATGCACATAATAAAAAGTGATGAGTGCTATAACTACTCACATTTAAATATTTTCACAGTTAGATATAGATTATATGTTTTCTTGCACCATCTAATAGTTACACCAGAGAACTATTAAAACTAAAACAAAATGAGTTCTTTCTGTAAAAAAAAAAAAATGCACCTCTTGCACAGATTTTTTGATAAGCACCTATGGCAATTATAGTGAGATGATGAATAACAAACAGTATAACAGCGATACATTTATTGGTTGTTAGCAGTGGATTTCTTTATATATTTTCTCTTGAAAGCTTCTGATATTTATTCACTTCCTTCCATTGTCTGTCAGCCTCTGTGTCCCTGTCAGCTGTCCTTTCCTTGACATCAGCGACAGCCATCTTCTCACACAATGATCTGATTAGACAGTGTGTGCCAAATTAAAGAGCAACAACATTGGGCAGACTGTCAGACAAGCATGTTGCAAGACATTTTAGATAAATATTATAATGTGCCTCAAATCAGGTCAAAATACAATACAGAAAAAGTTGTTGCTTTAGCTAATTTCTGTTCACTCACAACTGTGTAGAATTCAGTTTACTGATGTGTTTAAAATAACATTGAACAATAACAAAATACAATAGCAAAAATGCAGTAACAAAATGAAAATGAAAAACGAAATGGTTATAAATACTGTATGTATTTGGAAATGTATTTTCAACCAAAACATCTGTGCAGCATACAAATGGTTTTCAAGCTGGCAAATTTGGAGAATGTACTTTTTGCTTCATGTTCCTGAATTTTAGTGAACAGTGAAACTAGAGAGCAGGCACACTGAGTATATGTGCATTACAGGGCTTTCCTTACAGACTGGAGTAATATCTCTGCCCCTTTTTTTTTCTCCTGTAGCACCATTATTTCACTGCCAACATGGTGTGCTAATTGCATTTGTAATACAATTTTAGCGTACAAAACACAAAATATGTTAAAATATGTACAGTTATTTTAAATACAACTTTCATAATGAGGAATTCTGGGAAGACCCTCCTGTAAGATTAGAAATGAACACAAAGAAATGCTAATTTGGTCATGGAAAATATGTTTGTTCTGTTGTTTGTATTTGGCCATTAAATAAGAATGTTAAGACAATTAGACCATTTTGAAATATAATTGAGACAACTGAGAAAATTCCAATAGAGATCTATATGACTGGAGGCAGTCAGACCATCAGACCAGTCTAGCAGGAGTCTAAAATGTCTAGCAAAAAACAACATGAGGAAATCTCATTATGTACAGAATGTAGGAAAACCAAGAGGCACTTTAGCTACAAGAATAAATGTACTTTTCTTATTAATATGCAAATCTATTTGGTAAGATGCCTGAAATTGAATCATATCTCAACCATTCCACACAATGTACCGTACCTGTGATGTAAACTGTGAAATCAAATACTTTGTTTGAGTCATGGATTCAACAGTTTATCCTCATTAATGTGTGAATATATGAGGTAAGACAACACAAAAATCTGTCAATCTACACTATAGGGCACCAGCTATTGAAATATGAACCTACTATCATGTATCTATCAAGTTGTTGTGTTAACAAAAATATGATCTACACAGAGACAGACGCCTCCACAATGACATAATGTCTTCCAAATCGTGTATCATGCTGACACAATATAAAACTGACAGTATGTCATGTGTCTAGCCGCTATACACACTAGAAAACAAACATCACACTGAAGCAGAACTTCAAAATAAATCTCTTGTTAGTGTCAGTTAACCTTGTGACCTGAGAGACATCCTCTACTCTCAGATGACCTGTGCTGCAAACTGCACACAGAGGCTTTCAGTTGTTTGTTCAAGCAAAGCTTTGTTTATGTATGTATCACCACAGAGCTGTCAGAAGAAATCACTCTCCAAAATTCATATTTTGCTGAGGCATGTGAGACAAAAGTCTGAATTCAAGGAAAAGTTATTTTATAACCAGCAGTTCAAGTCAGATAGCTCTTTGTACCTAGCTAATGTACGTTTTATGTGATACCTGTGTAATGATGAAAAATGAAAAAGAGACAAATTACAGATTACAGTTACAGATTTACAGATTTATGGTCCACACAGGATTACAGCTCACAACCTCTCCAAGATATCAGGGTAACAAGTCTTCCAAATTAAACAACAAAATTTTTGTTTGGTCCATGTCTTTCAGGATGACATATATGAGTGTTTTCTGAACTGATGCCACTATCTATAGGACAACAGCACCGTTTTACAAATAAAACAATTTTCTCGTCTCCCAAAGGAGAAAGCTAACATATAATGCAATATGAGGTTAGCATCAACTTCCTCTGGAGGTAACATGATGCACCCAGCCAGTGAAATCAAGTCCAGCATTGAAATGCCCTCATTTTTGACAACCCAAGTGGCACCGCCACGAACATAGTTGATGAAATACCCAGCGGCTATAAAACTGTGCAAAAATGTAGATTGCATCCTAACTAAAATTGAGCAAGACAGCAAGCTTCACCACCGCCTCCTCTCTGGAGCTCGGTATCAGAGCCCAACCGTTCAGATGTGAACACCTTCCTCCCAAACAGGAGCTACCGTCGCCTCCACACATTTTGTAAAGGTGCTATGGGCTAATGAAAGATCAAACTGTGGCACCAGATATTCATAGGCTGTGCCCTCAAATACAAACCTTAGAAACCGACTGTGGTCCAGATGACCCACCACACTGAAAGTAAGTTTCAGTGAGATTGATTATATACCAGTCCCTTGGGCCATTTGCATTCAGTCAGTGTCTCAGTGTAAGCATTTTGAACTTGTTTCTTGATAGTTGTTTAATATTCGCAGGTATAGTATAGGCCCTTGTCCAAGAATTATTTCCTCCTTGAGTACTGTCACACTGTGTAGATTACAGACAAGAAGCATGAAAAAAGGTTGAGCTAGGAATTGTAACTGGTAACCCATGGCAATGGTTCTCTCTACCAATAGTGAGACTGCGCATGCACCTCATTGTGGAAGGTGAACTGTGAGCCGACTGATCTGCAGCACCATAAGGAGAGGGCTGTTACCATCTGTTGTGCCGGAGGAGAATGGCTTAACTTGATTTATTGGCTTTATTTGTCCTGCAGTGCTTTGAGTACAAAAAGCTCTGTTTATTGAATATACCGGATGAACATTTACAACATTCATACAGTGAACTAAAGGCACTTTTATTGAGGCACTAGAAAAGTGACAATGAGGGCTACAACTTTAGGTAACAAAACTACAATTGTGTGAAAAAAGGGGTTGGGTTGTGCTTTGGAGACTGTGGAATGGGAGTGCAACACCTTTTGGGACTGGACTGTTGATCAAAATATGGCAGACACCTCTTGAGGCAACAGGTGAGGGGCAGCAGTGTCTTCCTGCTGCTAGTCACTGAGTCCTTCTGGAGGCATGGTGGTGGACCCTTGTACCAAGCCAGCTGGCATTGGGTTGAACTGGGAGGTTACTGCTTCACTGGCTGGAAGCCTAAACTCGCAACAGCTCCTCACCATCAGACTCAGACACTGATGAATTTCGTCACTCAGCAGACAGAGGGCCATGTTGTATGACAGTAGTCTTCCCCAGCACTCTTTCCACCAACGTGACCCACCTCTCCAGGGTAGAGCACCAGAGCTGGCGACAGAGTGCATATGACTCAGGCTCAGCCCACACTCTCCTAGCATGGACTGTCCACAGGCAGATGGGACCTGCTTCAAGCTGGTGTTTTTTGTGCAGAGAAAAGTCATATTCCTTAGGGCAGGGGAAGATGGAAGACTTTCCCATTGCCTTCTTAACTGTAGTGCTCAATTTAAAAGTGAATTAGCCTATATAGACACAAAGCACTCTGAACAATGGTACTCTCTCTCAGCATGGTAAGGTGTTCTTAGCCAAGAGAAGAGTGTAAGATTCAGTGATGACTGTGACAGGAGTATATATATATATGTTCAGGTGGGGCCTCGCTTACATCACCTCAGGTAATTTGCACAGACTGCCCGTCTTTATAAAAACATAATGTTTAAATTAACACTTCATTAGCCAACCTTCATCATCCCGGCTACAATAATAAATAAAAACACTGACTGTTGGTAGGAAACGGGAAACAAACAGTGGTCCTCCCAATGGTGCTGGGCTGTGAAATGTGATTGTGATTACGTGACACAATCTGTCCGAGAAAGCATGTTTCCCGCACATAATCATTGTAAGAGGATTTGTTTCATTAACATGTTACATACATATGCATACATTTTCTGAAAGTTGCAAACCCCCAGAAATGACTCTATTACTTTATTATCAGAATCTACTCCATTCAGTACAATAAAAGTGAGAAATCTAGAGGACCAGTATGATTAAATTATTTTATCCCATTAATGTGTGTGGAGCCAACAGAAAATCAGCAGGCTCAGCCAGCAGAAGTCTCAGATGTGCATGAGAAGGACTCTCGAGGGCATGCTCTATGGGCCCAAAATCTCATAAGTGTAAGGAAGCCCACTGAGGCTCTTTCAGCATATGTGCTCAGTGAGGAACTGTCATAAGAATGAATGGGGTGGTATCCAGTTCTCCTTAATACATCCATGGGTCCCCATGTTAAAGTCTGACATTTTGTTGACCCATCCATCCACCTTGACCTCCTTCTGCAGACTTTGTGGCTCTATAATCTCATAGTACTTCCTCTTTTACCACTGACAGACAACAATCATAATTTCTATGGTCACTAGAGTGCTTTGTCACTTGATCATATTATGTTATTTTTGGGCATTTGCCCAAATGACTAATGCCCTCATTTTTCTTGGGAAGACACTCTCATCAGGGCTTTCTGAGCTACATCAGCTCTCACGCAGTGAATCACAGAATTCAGAGAACATCAGTTATACCATAATGTACACGAGAACAAAGATAATAAACATAAAGCCTGGATCTCCACATTATCACTCTGCATGCTACTATTTTTAGGTTACTTAATTTTGTAATTTTACCAATGTGAATGTGTTCATGACTTAAAAACAGTTCGAGTGACTGTATAGGGGTGGAAATGGTGCACATGAACAAGTGTACAGACTCTATCTTGCCTTTTAAGCATGAATCAGATTAAATACTAAATTACAATATTATAAATATGAAAACTTGGTCATTACCTGAACATCAAACATCCTGTGTTCTATCCCCTTAAGGTGTGTATTTTTATGGGGAAATACCAGAAATTGTATTGCCAATGAATTATTTATATTTGATTATTTTTCATCTCTGAATAATAAAACTTTTTTAAACATCACCATTGCATATTACTGTGTAAACCATAATTACAGCTAACATCCATGTTCAGGTCACAATGTCATTTTATGTACAAGAAGGCTGCATATAATACAGAATGTGTATTATGCACAAGACTACTATCCCATTAATTAGGAACACACTGTGCTTGTTTGTAAAGACTATAATTGTAGTGACTTGAGCAGTTCCCGTTGATGTCTCCCCCAAAAGCTGACATGTAAATTATGTCCTTGCTCATGCCTAACATGGAATAAGTCGGTTGCCACTCCGCCTTCCTCAACATCTGGCCCAGGACAGGTGGCTCAGGCATTTGTCCTCTCCATAAAATATAAACATGATGGTGACAAATGGTGACACTGACAGATGTAGTCAAAGAATATTTAATTGATAAAGTGTCATTCTGACAGTAAAAAAAATGTTGAGAAGCCTTTAAGAGCACAATCCAAAGATCTGACAACAGCCCTCCAAAGTATGTTTACAAAGACCAGAGAGGATGATGAAAAGAGAGCAACACAGGAGACATCTACTTTTTGCTGCTACAACAGACATGTGGTCTTGTGTTAACATGACTCCCAACATGAGTCTGTCCACTATATTACAAGAAATTGGTCCCTAAAGTCCCAATGTTTGGAAGCTCCGTGCATGCAGGATGTCTGCACAACAGCTCACTTGGCTGAAAGCCTACAGTCATTGTTGTCTAACTGGGACATGGGCGAAGGAGAACTGGTCTGCTACACTAGATAAGGGTACAAATATTGTGGCTGCAGAGAGGGAACTGGGATGGCCTTGGCTCAGCTGTTTTGGCCACAATTTTCACCTCTCCATTACAAGTGATCTTGCCTCTGAATCCAGAACAGGCCATGTCATGGGGAAATGTAAAAGTTTAGTGGACATGCTCTTAGGCAGCTGGTGCAGGAAAGAGACCTTGTAGGCTCAATGGAAACCAGACCTTATGTAACTCTTACTTACTTTCAAAAGCCAATATTTGGAATATATAAATTAAAAGGAGAGAGAGAGAGGAACTACACCATATTAGTGTTTTAACGTTAGTGGAACATAATAGTTAACATTTGCTCCTCATATCAGTAGGTTAACATCAAAGTTTAGACAATATCACAATATTTGTTGGTCATGAGTTATGGCAAACGCAGAACCCACAGAAGCGGGCTGTTTCACATTCATGCTAAAAAAAAAGAAGATATTGTTTAAGCCTTTCCAACATTAAAAGGGACAAAAGTTAGTACCTGGAATCCCTTTCAAATGTAAGATTTGTTCACACAAGACTGACTATGTAGGTGCTCTCCCTCTCCCTTGACTGAACTCACTTTGCCCTACTTTACAGGCAGATAGGGTACACTGATTTTATTTATTTTTGTAAGGGGAAACAAACGATTAGTTGAAAGAATGTCGAACAATGCTGTCATGATAAAAATGACAACACCGATGCCTTAAAGAAACTGTGGTGGGTTTTGTGTAGACCCTCTAAAGATTTTCAAGTAATGTGGATTTTCAGCACATGTACTAGAACATATGTTGCGCGCTATAAACACATAGGTGAAAAGAGGGACTGATGAGATCTGCACACAGTTCAAGGTTGTATTTCAGAATTTCTATGTTGACAGAAAATACACAACAGAGTTTGGGAGTGCAAAAGAGCCTGATAACAATGTTAAGTGTAGATTAGTCTTGGTAATAAAAGGAAACACTTAAAAGAAGCATTTTTTAGGAAAAGTATTGCATTCCTATGTGCATGTAGCTTTCTTCTTACTGAATTGATACAGTACATTCCTAAAGTCAGGTTATACTGGTGCAAATGAGAGATAAGTACAAATGGGAACATCTCTAACTTAACAGTTATGAGAACACACTTAAGTATTGCATTTACATGCTATGTAATGAATTAGCATGTTATATGACGTTACATGGTAATTTGTAATATTCTAAATAATGTGCTGACAGATCAAATGGTTTTACTGGTATTATTTGTTTTGTTTTGTTTTTTGTCTGGAGTGAAGGGGCAGGAGCTTTATCTACAAGCCTCTCTGCCTTTCTTAAGTTCTTTGAAAGTAGCTATTTCAGTCAACGGTTTGAAATACTACATGTCTGCATTTGTGACATATCAACAAGTCTGTTTTGTTTTGTTTTGTTTTTTACATAAAAAGATTCTGCAGTTCAACTTTAAGACTTCCAAAAAATATATTTTAGTAACTGCATTGTGTACGGTACATTTTCCCTTTAGTTTTGGAAACAGCATGACTAACAGCTCAGTAGTCACATATAAACAACATTTTTCATGGATCAGTCACTTTTGTGGATGCTGCAGGAAACCTTTTTAATTATCATAATTATATTTTGATTCACAATCTTAAATTGGATATGTGAATTAAAGTGTTTTAGGTCACCCGACCAGGTGCCTTGAAAGTTATGCACAACATGAAGCTAAGAGCTCAGGAATCTCTTCCAGTCGGCTGTAGGTGTAATTCTTTGTCATTATACTGCAGCTTGCAAGTAATGACAGCAAATTTGTCACATCTGCATGGTCAGACAGTTAACTGACCTCGTGGGCAACAAGCTTTATTAAAGCTGTTGCTAATTTCCCTGAAATGAACTTGAGATCAGGCAGGCTGATGTGAGCCGGTAGCTTGACACTCCAGTGTACAAAGGGTCAGGAACTGTAAGCTGCACTACGCCATCACACTTTAAATCACTATGGTAATGTTCTGAGACTGAAGCTAATGTGAAATATGTGTAAGTCAGTTAATTTTTAATGCCAGTTTTAGCTCAATTCTGAAGTTATCATCATCATCATCAAGCACTGGCACTTTGCTCCATTAGGCTCTTTGCAAGAACACTCAGGGTCATTTGAGATTTGCTGACATTAATAATGATATCTTACAACAGGATAGAATTCCCATAGGGTTTTAAAGTTACTTACCTATAGTAGATAGTTTTACATGATTGTCATGTGACATCTTGGAAGACATCCTATATAATAAATATTATATAGTGTTTTTTTATATGAGAATACACTCAAAACATACAGTACAAACAACTCTTTCAGAATAAAGTGTTCCTTGTTCTTTGGAAACATTACTGTCATAAAATAACTCAAATATAACTGAAATATCTAGCACCCCACATGTCTGTCTGTCTGTAACAGTAAACAGAGTTGTGCAAGTTCACACAGATTAAAATGAACTAGTTCACGTTCATAGTTCACAATTTTGAAATTTGAACTAAGTTCACAGTTCCAAAAAATGAACTAGTTCACGTTCATTTCTTCCTGTTTTTTTCTTTTAAATGAGCTCCCCTGAGCCCCTCTTTTACCTTACCCTTTGTTAATGATTTCTTGTGATCATCATTCACTCAGATATTTCACAAGACTGGTCGGATGCTTCAACTCGATGTGTTGTTTCAAATTCGTTGCCGATGTGGCTGACGTTCAGACTTTTTTTTTTTTTAGACCACGCAGGCACAGTTTACATAAATATGTGACATTTTTCCCGTTGGAATCTGCACTGATTTGCTCATAAAACACCTTCAAATATTCATATGAACTGGCTTCAGCAGAACCGGTAGCTATGTCTGAATTGCCAGTTCCACAAGCCATGCCAGATGCCGTTATTCCTTGGGTGCTGTTAAACACAATGCATGAGCATCATTAAATCTCGTGGGAGTTAACGACACTCACATTCATGTTCATCAGTTGCAAATGGATATGTTCAGTTCACCGTTCACCAAAAACAATGCACTTTTTGAACATGTTCATGCACAACACTCACGATAAACAGGCTGCAGCAGAATGATAATGCATATTCTTCCATCAACATTTGATTCACTCAATAAGCTGACTGATGAATGAATAAGGAAGATAATGTACAGTATGATATTCAGATAAAAATGTTCCCACTTAATATCGAAACATCAAATGATACATATTGCATATGCCATGTAGAGTTTACATTATCTTCTTGATCAAAGAAATTTCTTTAAGTAAAACACTTTTTAAATTATTATTGCTCCATTTTCTGTGCTCTCCCTACATCACTCTCTTATATACTCTTTTTCCTCGTCAAGTCCCTAAAAACTGAACGCTGCAAGTCTTTGTTGCTGCTTCAAGCATTTGATATGTGTGACTGGGAAACCATAGCTTATCCTCTCTTGCTGGAGCATTCAAAGCACAAGCATAGTCTTTGTGTGTGTGTTTGTGTGTGTGTGTGTGTGTGTGTGTGTGTGTGTTCATGTGTATTTGCATGATGAAAACAGTGGGAGATAAGGAAGTGACTGTGTAAAGCTAATGCCACAAGGGGCGGTGATGTGCCAGTCAAAACCAGCACTCACCTCTACAAACATTTCAGAATTGCTTTGCAAAATTACAGTAATTTTCATTTAATCATCTAACGTACTCTTTCAAGAATTTGATGATGTACTTCAGAGAGTGAAAAAATACTTATTTCTTGGCTGTTGGCTGTTACTTCTAATTCAGCTTTCTCAGTGAGTGTTTCAGTTTATTTGTAGACCTTTTAGTAAGGTCTGAGAGGTTTCTGCATTGGACACTACTGTACTGTTGCCATACCAACCATATACTCTGCACACTTGATTTATATACTCACCAAGAGAACAAAGGGGATACAGTGTGCTTGATGTATTGTTTTAAGAATGAACACATGGTGCTGAGATTTGCTCAATTTTCACTAATTCAAGTGTGGTGATTTGCATATTTACCAACTAAATGATTTTGAAAATGAATATGCAAAGCGTTCAGCAGCACATTAATTTTCTATTCACTATCTGTTGTGCTATTAATTTACAACATAAGTGAGTTGTGATGCCTTAAGAGGAAAAAAAAACAAAACATTTCCAATCATCCCTAAGGGGATAAGTGTGCAGTATGAGCATACTGGAGAATTAGGCAAAACTCCAAGTCAGCTCTCCTGGGCAGGACTAATCATGTTTCTTTATTACTCCCCAAAAAGCAGTGGTGTAATATAAGTTACAATACACCATGATGCCTCTCTGCATGTAACCACTTAACATTCTAAAATAATAATAACACAATTTTATGAATTAGTGCTGACTTATTTTCCGGTCCTTAATTATTTCCTTAATGTCAGCAACAGTATGTTGCATGGGTATTTTCCTCAAATGCAAAATATACAAACACATAAGATACCGTGCCATAAATGTTTAAGGTACTGTGATGAAGCCCATGCTGATCTATGCTCTGTGACTTTATTTCAATTAATGAATAATTCAGCCAGATGAATTTGCACAATGTTGCATCAGAAATATAGTAATAAAGAGGAAAATTCCTTGAAGTAGAAATAACCCAGCATAAATGTTTCAGTGCATGCTGGGCGCTGGATTTCCACATGCAGGCAGAGTCACCACTGACATAAGGGGGTGTCTGGGTCTCACACTAATATCAAGCTCTAAAATATTTGAATAATGGAAGAAACAGAGCCTTCCTTTCAAATCGTCAAAGTGAGTTTCTGTCAAGACGGAGACATCGAAAGCCAGCCAGTGAGAGACAGAGGGAGAACTTTGGTCAGTATCTACTCTGACAGGAATGACATTTCTATTCTTGTTTGCTTGACAGAAACCTATTGTTACTGGCTTTTCACACTGGTTAATGCACAGCATTCCTATCAAAGAACATAAGCTTGATATTTATATCAGTCAAAACAGTCAGTTACTGTGTTCAAGCAAAATGTTCAGTTACGAGAAGCTGCACGTTTCCTTTTTTCACACAGACAGACAAAATGGCATGTAGTGTATGAAAATATCCCTTAAATGAATTAAGTCATTTTAAACTTGTCATTTGAACAGGGCCCGATCAAAGGATTGCCATAAATGAACAGCTACACCTGAAAGAAGTTTCCATTCTTGTGTTTCTTTTTCTTTGTTAACTTTATGACCTCTTCCATAGAGCCACATACACTCTCATTTGTGCATTCAGTACTTTTGGGTGTGCGCAACACTTAGCTTGAGTGCATGGGGCCAAAGAACAAGGTGGAATGGAAATGCAAAGGATAGCTAATGGAACCCCTGTTCTTTAACATATTCATTTTTAAAGAGATAGATTGCCAATGCAGCTGCAGTATCACAGCCAGGCTGCCTGAAAGCCATTACAATAATGCTACATTTTCACAGATTATTTATTAATCTGACAATGAAAGGTGCAAGAAGCCACACTGGAGGAGACACCAACCCTCCATTCTGTCTTCTGGCGGAAGATAGAGTGAAGGTATAAACCTGCAAAGACTCTTTTCACCCTGCGCCCATTCTGGTTGGTTTTCATTGTTGCCGCTGTCAAAAGCTGACAGGCCTGAAACACTCTAGACAACAGTATCCTCCAGATATGTGCCCTTTCTGGTCTTTGGTGAAAGCTTGGAGGGACTATTAGAGATGTGAAATAAACTTGTGTGTCCTTGATGGGTGACTTTAAGGGGGAGGCTTCCATACTTCAATTACTTTTGCACACCTTTTATCTCCAGGAGGCTTAGGTTGAAGTGAGTGAGTGAGCAGGTGCATGCATTAGTATGGGTTTGGTGAAACTAATATGGAGCTTTTAGTCTAAAATATAATGATTTACACTAAGAGAAATCCCCAGTCCCCTAACTGCATGGCACCAAACACATTTTTTGATTCTGAAAGCCATTTATTGAGTCAGAGCCTAAAATGCACTTCCAACTCAGGAAATACTGTACATACAGTACTTGCATCATGATGACAAACATTAATCCTAATGGTGTTCAGTCAAAAATGTGTAGGACACAGCATCTAGTGAAAAACGATGATATTTTTCTTTTATTATTTCAGTCTTGGTGTGTATCCGATGACTGCAACAACGCTCAATGAATCAATACACTCAATAAATTGCTGAAAAAGGAGGGTTAAAATAAATATCACAACAGCTAAACAAATTAGAGGTAGTTTTTTAGTCAGGAAATGTCAGAGTATGAGCTGTGCTTTTCTTATTTGTGCTGAGAGTGTAGGAGGGTAGGAAGGTTGGAGCGTTTAGGAGATTCTTTTTTAATTATTTAGTTAAACCAGCAAATGTGTTTTGAGATTGGCTCACAGTTACTGGTCATTCATTGACCAAATGCCTGACCATGTCCAATTAATTAAGGTGCCATAGTATGGAGTAATGAATTAATATGTCATTCAGCATGCAGGCTGTTATATGGTATGACAATTGATAGAGTAAACAGCAATCCAATATAACATCCTGCCCTTGTGTTCTCTGCTGGAAAGTTTAATAACTTCTGATACAAAAACAGCAAAAAAAGAAGAAGAAAATACTTAAAATACTTGTTGAAATGATGTGACATTAATCTGAGAATCAGTGTGTTCACAACACAGAAAGTGGAACATGGACGCAGATAAAAGAAGTTAAGACATCTATCTTATCTTGCAGCATGGTTATTAGAGACAATATGAAGATATTGTTAGTCAATAGTGTTTCTTTACACAAGTGGGCCTGGGCTGTTGACTAAAATCCAATCATTTGCTGCACAAAGGAATACACATACAGTACAGATAGAGGTTACTGCCATGAGGAAAGCATTTCTAATCGTTGATATTCTGAAACATATTCCACACAATTTACATACCCCGCTCCCCCCTCCAAGCTATAAGACAAATATTACACAAGACCAGCAGCCATGGTGGTTGAGGAATTAATAGAGTTCTGCTGTTGTCAGTAGTGTTGCATTTTTGCTGGCCATGCTGCCGCGGCTTGTGAGGAAAGCTGAGACTGATTAAATTTGATAGAGGGCGAAGAAAGGGAATATGTACACAAAGGCACACAGGGAAATTATCTGCAGGGGAGTTGTCAGCATAGAGAATCACTGTATGTTGGTCAAAGTGATTTTGTTTAAAGTAATCTGAGAAATACAGAAGGGCTTGGTAGCTGGGCTTTGACTTGCGCTGATATATTCATAAGGTAGGGGAGGGGTGGGGCGATGGGGATGCTATGAATTTTTACTTCATTGTATTTTTCAAAACAGAATGTGAACGGAGGCTGCCCTATAACCTTGCTTTCACCACATTATGTATTTTGTGTATGTACACTGAATGCTTGATCTCCTCCTAGCCCCATTTGTCAATGAATCAGGATTCACAGAGAGATCCAATAAATAACACCGGTCCATCATTGAGCAGATTAGGTGTCAGCTAACTTCCGCTCCACCCCACGTGCCATGTAGAAGCCTCAGGGGGCCTGTGTCCCAGGAATGATGGGTAATAAAAATGAATCATAGATGAAGGCCAGAGACAGGGTGCTACAGGAGGAGTCTTGATGCATTAAACAGGAACAGTCGATATGTCCTCTTGTGATAATAGAGCATACAGGAGCCGCCGCCAAGCTATTTAACGCTTGTCAATCTAAACCACAGAGGGTATCAGGGCTACAACAGCAGCACTGAAAATGTTTCATTTGGAAGGTTAGGAATGATGAACTTTAACTCTGTTTAAAATCAGCATTTTTTCAAACCAAGACAACTACAACGGTATTAAAAGTAGCTATCAGTTTGTGAGGTCTGCTTCAGAGAAAACAATGGTGTAAAATCTATTCTGCATCTTGGCCCTTCCTTTTATAAAACACAGCAATGATAAACAAAAAAGAATTATATAAGAAAAATGCTGATTTTCTTTCACATGTGTGAGCTACATCAGTAATTAACAACAACACAAACCTAAGTGCTGCGTAGCAATAAGATTTAGAGCCCTGTGACTTTCCTATCTCAGTAGTTAATTGCTTCTGATCTCACTTCCTTCGGTCATCATTCTGTGGAAGGCTTTATGCATAAAAGCCACTTCCTTGTTCCACCTTTCAAGAATAATTACGTCCCCTGCACACTGATGGATATATTAAGAACAGAGGCAGAGAAAAACCCCACTAATCCCGTGCTTTCTCACAACCACTCTGGATTTTTGTAGTATGTCACTCTATACATGCGCTTTCGCTGCAAAATTGTATCAAATTGGCCCACAGCAATGAAATCTTTTACAGAATGTGTGTCACTTCCCAGGATGTAAGTCCATCACTTACATCAGTGTTCCCTCTAATTGAATGGGATATGTCAGTTCTGGACAGCTTTTGCACAAGATTGTTTTGCAATCAATCATAGTTCATTAATCAATCAATCAGTCAATCAATCAATCAATAAATCAATCAAACTTTATTTACATAGCACCTTTCAGACAAATCAAATGCAACTCAAAGTGCTTTACAGGCGTAGAATGTTAGAAATAGATTTAGAGACTAATGCACATCAAAACAACCAAAAGAGCCAAAAAAAAAAAAAAAGGTTAATTGAATAAGACAAGAATAAACGATTGCTAAAAGATAAATAATAAAAGATAATACAAGCAATAAAAATAAAAACAAAAGATAAAATTATGAAATACTACACAAAAGATAGATTATAGTGAAACAGTAAAATGTTAAAATACAATAGAATAAAATAGGGCTTAAATAATAATGATCAACAGTAAAATGTTTATTAAAAAATAGAATAAAATAAATAATAATTATTATGATAAATAAAATAATTATAAAACTATAAAATTATAAACCACTACATGAAAGCCAGACTAAATAGATTGGTTTTTAGTTTACATTTAAAAAATTATCAATATTTTCAGCTCCTCTCTGATCCTCTGGAAGGCTTTTCCACCGGCTCAGAGCGTAACGGCTAAAAGCAGCATCACCAAATCTTTTTGTTCTGCTTTGTGGAACGGCTAAAAGAGAAGAACCGGAGGATCTGAGGGGCCCTCCTGGTTCATAAACCAAAAACATTTCTGAGAGGTAGTCAGGTGCAAGGCCATGTAGTGCCTTATAAACTGATAAAAGAATTTTAAAATCAATACAAAAACTAACAGGTAACCAGTGTAAGGACTTTAAAATAGGCTTAATGTGTGTTCTACTTTTCGTCTTAGTCAGCACTCATGCAGCAGAATTTTGAATTAACTGTGGCTGATTTATTGTGTTCTTCCGTACACCAGAAAGGAGAGCATTACAATAGTCCAGCCTGCTAGTGATAAAAATGTGCATCAGTCTCTCTGTGTTGCTCAGAGAGAGAAATGGCCCCACTTAGGAGATGTTTTTCAAATGATAAAATGCTGTTTTTGTGACACCCTGTACATGAGCCTTCAAATTAAAGTCAGAATCAAAAATCACTCCTAGATTTCGTGCTTTTTGGCTTAGGTTGAGTCCTTGTGTATTGAGTTTGGAGGCCAGTTTCTCTCTCTGAGCCTTTGATCCAATGATCAGAAACTGATCATTGGATCACTTATGTTTTATCCTGGCTGAGCTGTAAAAAAAAATCCTGTGACACCCAGCCTTTATATCTAAAAATACAGTTAAAAATGAGTCAATCAGCTCAGTGTCACCTGGAGACACGGCACATAGAGCTGAGTGTCATCATCATAGCTGTGGAAAGAGATGCCATGCCTCCTGATGACACTGCCCAGGGGTAGCATGTACAAATTAAACAGTCCTAAAATTGATCCTTGTGGTGCCCCATAGGTAACCTCATAGTGTTTGGAGGAGTGGTCATACATAGATACAAATATTTTCCTCCACAAAGATATGAGGGAAACTAGTTAAAAACAATTCCAGACAGGCCAACATGCTCACTTAATCTATCTAAAAGACTCTGGCAGTCCACAGTATCAAAGGCAGTACTCAGGTCAAGTAGCACCAGAACTGAAGGTTTGTTGTTGTCAAGATTTGTTCAGATATCTTTCACTACTTTTAGCAAGGCTGTCTCTGTGCTGTGATGTGTCCTAAAACCTCATCAAAACATTTCTAATTTACTGTTTGAATTTAAAAAGGTACTTAGCTGATTAAAAACAATTTTCTCTAAAATTTTGCTTGAAAATGGGAGATTTGAAATCGGTCTAAAATTGCTGGGTGTTACAATATCCAAGTTCCCTTTCTTTAAAATAGATTTTAAACTGAGGCACTTTTAACATCAGTGGGGAAGACATCAAGCTGTAGAGAATGATTTACTATGGCAAGGATGTATTCAGATACAGAATTAAAAATAATTTTGGAAAGGGAAGTAGGAACTGGGTCAAGGGAGCACATGGAGGGCTTCAGTTCTGTTACTATTTTCCTGAGAGTTCGATCATCAACCAGGTTAAAACATTCCAACTTGATATCACTCTGTATAGAGGATATGGGTAAAAGTGCAGTGTGCTTGTTTTGCTGGCAGATACCAGATCCAATGTTGATTATTTTCTCTTTGAAGTAGCCAGCAAACTCCTCACATTTAGAATCTGGAAGCTCGATACTGTGGTTATTTGTGGGATTTACCAGAGAATCTATTGTACTAAAAAGCAGTCTGGGATTGTGAATGTTGGTGTTTATCAGGTTTGAGAAATATGCTTGCCATGATGTTCAAATTGCCCTGTTGTACTTTTTCGGTGAATGATGTATTACTAATTTTGTTTTTCACCATCTGCGCTCAGCAATTCTGCAGCCCCTTTTTAATTCCATGGTTTGACTGTTTTTCCATGGGGAAACCTTTTTTGTAGTTATTTTCTTGGTTTTAATTGGAGTAACTGCATCAAGCACTGTTTTCATTTTATGGTTAAAATCATTAAGTCTTCACAGGATGACAGTAAGATGTTTTTTTTTGTAGGTTACAATATGTGATGTGAGAGTTGTGGCTACTCCAGGGGTAATGCAGCATTTTTTGACAATATGTTGTGTGGTACTTGGCAGAGAATGATCAAAATTATTAAAAAACACAGTGCCAATCCGACAGAGCCAGTTCAGTGACAGAAGATATATTGATGTTAAGACCATATGATGTGATTAAATCCAAGGAGAGTCCATGATTGTGAGTCGGTATGTTAACATGCTGCTTAAAAGCCATACACTCCAACAATTCGAAAAACTCTTTGGCTCTGGTATCTAGAGCCAGATTATCAACATGTATGTTAAAATCACCTAAATGCAGGTATAATAGCTCGTGTGAATGACAAATAGTAGGTCTCAGAATTCCGTTAAAAAAGGGGGGACAGATAATTTAGGAGATGTATATACTGTCACTGCAAGGAAATCAGGCTTAGAATTTTAAAAAGTAGCATTATATTCAATGGCATGAAATATGTCCACATCCCTGCCCATTGGGGTCTCTGTAGATTGCAGCTACACCCTTCTTTCCCTCTCTGGACGACTTGGGAAAGGTGTAGCTGGGTGGACAGGCCTCAGTCAGTGTGGCAGGTGCATCTGTGCCCAGCCAGATCCCAGTAAGAAAAAGACAGTCATTGTGATCACTGGTGAGGTCATTATACAAAAAGATTTGTTTCCACCCAGAGCCATGTTGATTTCTATCCGTTTTGCAGCCGAAAATGAGTTCCTATTTATGGGAACTATGAATGAATGAATGGATTCATGTGATGATTTAAAAAACACATACAACACTGCACTGCAGTCATTACATACACTAAAAATCACAGGGGATGAAAATACAATAAAGCCCAAGGGTTTATTTCCATTGCAGTCCTCTAACATTCAAAACACCACAAAATAAAAGCAAAACAACAAGACTGCAAGCGAAGACAATACAATCAACATGATAATAGCAGGCAGTGAGGTAGCTATGTCAACATGCTCGTTTTCTTGGTCATAAAAAGTTAGAATTAAAATTGATTATGCTACATGGTACTCTGCAACTTTTTCTTTAAGGCAACTTAAAAAGAGTTCTGTGAAACACTAAATTTCAGATTTGTGGGCAGATTAATCCACTGTACTGCTGCACTGTAAAGAAATGTGTTTTTGCCCATTAAGCTATTAAATCAAAAAAGTACGAAGTCAGTCGAGCTACCTCTTGTAAAGTAGCTATTATTGTCTCTTAGTGAGATATAATTAATTAAGTACTTTAGTACCATATAGTAATAATTATAATTAAAGTTATTTATGTTTGGCCTCTTTATAGCTCTGTTGGCGGGTTGAGATGATGGGTTTTATAAAATAAAGGGAGTAATGGTGAAATACGTTGCACCTGGCACATAGCTGGGGGTGGGCCTGGTGGGGGGGCATTTGCAGCAGAGGGATGGCCGGTCCGGGCTCAGCACCGTAAAACGGATTTCCAGGCTCAGCTCCAGACGAGATGGTGGGGGGCCGAGAATTTCCTTCTGTCTTCCCCGCCTGCCTTTGTCACCTAACCGTTTCCACTGATGTCCCCTCAGGCATAGTGTGGAGCAGGAGTCCAATGAGCATCCCACAGCATGTCATTGGTCAGTGGTGGAAAGTGCTCCTCGACCAGTGTTTCCACACATGGCTCTTGAACCGTGGAGTTAAAAGTGTCCTGAAGTTTCAATGTCTCTCTTAAAACAGCGTTTAGCTCTGTCATTTGCAAATCAGTCAGCTTCTCCTGCAGTTATTTTATCTTACCTTATACCTTGACCTTATACAAAGAATGTGAGGCTGCCAAAGCAAGGAGCCAGGTGATACTAATCACTGTCAAACACAAGCAGCTGACCTATTAACCAAGCCATGATGTGTGAGATGTGAACTCTGGCTGCCCTCAGCCATACTTGTACATAGTAACAATTATTGACATGTTCCCATTAAAAATGTATTCAAGAGATAAACGTATGCAGAGAGGAAGCATGAGAAGTAAGTGTATGTATAAGTGAGTGTGAAGGGATCAAGAGAGCTCAGGGCTTCATGTTCAGTCAGTGTGAAAGTGTAAGTACCTATGGTAGAGGATGTGCTGAGTATTGGAGAAGACTTTAATTTAAAAGAAAAATTCCCCAGTCAGATACTTTTTCACTTTAGACAGAATTTATTTCTGGAGATTAATGAATGAATTACAGGTTTTATTTTGCAATGACATGTTGTAATTTACAGCCATCTCTCCCTCAATCTGCTTTCTACTTCTGCTTCAGTTAGTGAAGACTTGTGACAGTGTTTTTCCAGTAAAAAGTAGACAGATGGGAGAGAGAACAATGATGTGTTATGTCACAGCTATTACAATTATGAAAAAAACTAACAAAAAAATAATAATACAAAACTACAGCAGCAGTCTGGGCTTTTTGTGCAACCTTTTGCACAACACAGCAGGAAAAAGAAAACAACAGGACTGGACAGGTGCTGAAATTAACATGTTTGTGATATTAGAATGCAACTTCCTGCCGCTTCACTGTAAAAGCCTTCCAAAAACAGAAAAAATCTAGCTTTTACTGAGAAGCAGATGTCATGAAATTATATTTAATTGTCTTATTTGTCTTATTTTCAGTAAAAATGGGTGAACATAATGAATCTACCCATGGTGAAGCAGGAAAAACTGATTACTTTATACTTTTGACATATTTTCAATGACATATTGTCACTGCATTGCATAGTGGTACACAAGTATTATGGTAGGTGGAGAAATTAATACCTCCTACTCTCTAACAATAGGAATTTCTCTGTGTGACTGTTGTATAACGCCACTAGCCATTTAGGAAGTCTATGATTCTTAAGGACTGACACCAAAGCCTGATGTGTATATCTGATGTTTAATGTGGTTAATTTTCTTTACTGACATTAAACTCCATTGTAACTGGTCTAATAATCTCTCAGCATTGGATTGTTTTATGGACAGTTCATCAGAAATTCAAGGTGCGTTGTCTAAAAGCAGTTTTTCGCATTTTTATCGGTGTTTAAATATTTTAGTGTAGACTTTTCTTTTAAGCTACAACCATGTTCTCTGCCAAAAAAAAAACTTGAATTCCACAATGTTTAGCCGTCTCTGTCAGAGTAAAAATAATGGATTTAATAGTCATTTCATACTGTCCTACTTCATGTTTTAAACTTGGAGGATTAAAATTTTTAAAGGGTCATGTGTACCACCTTATTTTGCCCTTTAGAACTCTGTGTATGACCAGATGAGAGGTTTGAATGTTGGAGTAAGTACTTTATGAACTACTGCTGTTCATATTCACTCCTGTTGATATATTTTTGAAGCCTTCACACTGTTGTCAGTGAAGAGAAAAATCAATTTCTAAAGAAAAATCAATGCCAATTCCCTTCCCTCTGGGTTGGTCTCTGGCTTACAGTATATGGAACAAGTGCAATGGAAATAATGATCTTGTTCTTCTGGCTACACTACCGCAGTTTTTTGACCGTCTGAAAGTGCTCTTGAGGTCTCCTGTGGAATAGGCTCTGAGATTTGAGTTCGCTCAAATTAGTGTAAATTACCCCACTTCTTCCCTCTCTTGCTTCAGTCAAAAGTCCCTCTCCTGTCTGCAACTGGTGCAAAGTGCTGCAATGAGGCAGAGGAACAAGACAAGATCACACAGCCAATCAATTTAAACATTGCAGCTCCCTTATTGCTGATTACAATTTTTTATTTGACTTTAAGATGTTACTCATATTTCTAAGTCATGATAGGTCCCAGCCGCAGGTGCTTTGCTTTTAACTTCCTGTGACACAGAATACGTCACTAAATCCGAAGCCTTTAACACTTCTATCCCACTATGTAGATCTGAAACTATCTAAAGTTGAAAAGGTGATCAAGCCTTTCTTAATTAGATTATACAGTATATATTTTGCAAGAGAGCTGAAATAAATATTCAAAACTAGAGTTTGTTGTTGTTGTTGTTGTATTAGCAGCAGAAGTATTAATAGAGGTTGCCTCCTGCATGAAAATGACTTTCTGATATGTATGCCTTTTTCACAATGAGAGCACCAAGGGCACCAATTTGAGCTGAAAAGTATAGATGTCAACATATTTTGTGAATGTTTTTTTGCTGTAAACCCCAGTAAATTAATATAGAATGTGCATATGTTTGTAACATGGACTCCTGGCTGTGTCAAGTAGTGTTGATAAAACACAATCTTTCTGCAGAGGGCAGCTGTGAAAGCCACAGGGAGCAAATAAACAGATTCATGAATACAATGCATACTCAAACAAATAACACCATCTTCTGAATACCAAAAACAGTAGCAACTACATTCTGCTTTGATTTAGTGCCACTACATTTATTTTCATCTATTTAAATTCCACTCTTGCTTTGTAATCACTGTGGAGATGCTTTCGCCCGTTTTCTTCTTAAATGTGTAAGAAATATTATACAATTTATGCACCCAAACATAGCCTTGTGTTTCTTCCTTCTCATGCTTCATGATATTATTTTGCCATCAAGCTTCCAGCAATGTTTCAGTCTTTTGATATACTGACAGTTTACAGAGAGGGGAAAGATAAGAAATAATTTTGGTTTAATTGAGTTGAAGACCTAATGAATGTTAGGCAACACTTATCTGTCCTCTTTTGAAGCAACAGTTGATGGTATCTCCCTTTTTCTCTCTTCCTCCCTGTCTCTCTATCTCTCCCATTCTTCCTCTTCCTCTGTCCCTCTTTCTGGCTCTCACTGCTTTAATCACAAGGGAGCCACAGGCAACTTCTGATGGGCCATGGCTGTATTGCTGTCACAGTATCCCTCCCTCTCTCAACTCGTGTGGTGCCTCAGCCAGAGCTGGAGCAAGGACACAACCCCTTCAGGCAACCACCTCCCAAATCTGAAGGGATGAAGCACATGTTGCCACAGATAAACCACTGTGATCAATCTCATGGATGCACAGCGAATCAGTGGAGCGAAAGGCTTTGAAAATCAAGCCCTGTCCCTGATGTGCCCAGCAATGATTATGTGGTCAGTGGTGCCAAAGGCAACCAGCAAACATCAAGGAACTTGGAGCAGCGGGCCTGTCAGTTCTCAACACTAATTAAACATACACAAGTAGCCCAGTGATATGATGCCAACAGGGCAAAGGCTGACATCCTTTGGTGTTTAATAAGTTGAAAATCATGATCGCCAGTGAAATAATTTTATTATTAAGTGGTTATAAATTTATCTCAAACATTCATGGTAAAACTATGGAGATGGTGGTTGGGAGATGTGTTAATTATGCCTGTTTGTTACTTCATCGATAGCCACTTTCTTAGTTAGTCAAAATGCCAGCCAACTAGACATCTATCTAATTAGAATACAGTGTGGGTCTCTTTGTCACAAACTCATCAAGCATGTCAGATTGAGCTCCCAGCTGGAAGGCTGGAAGGGAGACTGTGAGAAGAAAGTGTCAAGAAGTTATATCCTCCTGTGATGTGTCAGGTGTGCTTAAAAATGTCAACATGCTTTACTTAGGCCGACAGCAGTAACTACATAAACAGTGAAGTTCAGAAAAAAAAAAGGGTTTGAAGTTTGAAGGCTACTTAACCAAAGTGTGCAACAAAAGAAAAAGAAGAAACAAAAAAAGAAAATATCATTGTCAGATAAAATCAGAGTGCTTTTCTTTTCTTTTTTGTCTCCATATAATTAGATTTAGCTACTGACTTATTTATGTGGCATAAAAACTCACTTACTAAAATGTTGGCATCAATAGATTTTTTTCAAATAAAAGAAAAGTCAATAAATTAGCTTCAACTAAGTCTAGCTTATGACAGCAGACAGTTTTTTTCTTCTGTTTTGTAGTTCCTGCAAATTTTACATGGAGTTTTTGTTTGTCTTTTTGATTGTTTTTCACCAAGAGTACACATTTCAATGGCATAATAACAGTTATGTGGTAAAGCAAATATTGCATGGAGTGCATTTTGACTTTGAAGAAAATACAAGAAAATCATTTAAACTCAAAAGTTTCTTAATGCTTCCTATAACATACACAGTCCACTACTGTAAATAACTACCACATTTAAGACTATTTAATATATTTGATCTGCTTTTCGTATTGTACAGTTTGCACTGGAAGCCATTATTCAAGCTGACTTTTTCAGCATATTTTTGCCCCCCTGCAGAGGCACATGAAATGTTGGAACTACAGAAAAGTTGAGCCGATGTTACTGAAGGCTGTGTTACAAAATGTGACAGACGCATCAATAACTAGTGCAATATGACTTGGCTCATACTGATGACTTCCATGTGTGACAATACAAAAACAGTGTGAAACTTGTCACTCCCAGAGAGTTGGCTCCAGCTCTGGACAAACTTTATCGGCATTGTCAAGCAGCGCAGGTGCAACCTGACAAGTTGATTAACATTTCTACTATTAAACCACCACCACTCTCCAACCGTAATAATTAACATGCTGTAGTGTGTTTCCTGCTATGATAAGACACACAGAATAAAGACATATTGATCACAGAACTTTTATAGATACAAGTTTCTGATTCTGAATCAGTATGGCTGGTAATTTTAAAAAAAGACATC
Source organism: Thunnus thynnus (assembly GCF_963924715.1). Lineage (NCBI taxonomy): Eukaryota > Metazoa > Chordata > Actinopteri > Scombriformes > Scombridae > Thunnus > Thunnus thynnus. The sequence goes on from NC_089525.1 coordinate 18,665,878, forward strand.
TGTATGTGGTTTAATTATCTGACATGCAACAAAACAACTAACTCAGGAAAGATGTTAATTTCCAGTATTGGAAAATGACTTTATTTCTTTTTGGCAGACTTCCTGGATCTCACTATTTCATTTCATATTTCATATTTCATTTCACACAAACAGAGATGAATCAAGAGCTCTGCCAGCACTATCTTTACCAGAACTACAATAATTCTAGTACAACAGTGAGATTAAAAAATATATAATTTCTCCTTCCATATTATGACATACCCCCGTGTCTATTCCCCATTCTATCCTCCTAGCAAGAATCACTTTCTACCTTGCAGTTAGTACAAATTCTCTTATGAACCCAAGAACATACAGTGCTTCTCCAAAAACACCAACTTTTACCCACATTTTCTTTGAAGAAAGAAACTGAAAGAAAGTTGTCATATCTATATTCTACATGTTGCTCTGAATGTCAAAATTTAAACTATGAAATGATTCCCAGTCAGCACCAGTTACCATATAACATATTCTAGGGAGTGTGCAAGGCCCTGAAAATACTTCAAATGATCTTCGACATAATCTTGGAACAGCAACAGAATCCAAAACTGATGTCTGCCAGACTCCTTAGACTTAGCTAAAGAATACTCATGGGCTCTTTGAGCTCTTGACATTTTGAAATTTGTAAATTTGAGTTTTGTATATTTTATTTAATATCAAATGGCAGTTTTAGTTATACAGTTCAGTCAAATTGAACCTCCAGATCAGCATTTGCACTGTCTGACTCCCAATCTTTATAGTGAGGGCTATTTTCAAATGTAGAAGTGTTTAAGAAATCATTCCCTTCTTCAGAAGTCTCCCAGAAGTTATGGATTTTATTAGTGCAATATGCAAATGATCTCAAAACCTGTCAAAGCTGACATGGTGAGGTTTTCTTTTTATTTGGCCATTCTATCATTTAGTCTATGGGCCCTTCAAGGATACAAAATAACTACAGTTGAGTCATTATAATTCAGACTGGCTCATTTGTTATAAATGATTAAAAAAAACCTTCAGATCCACCAGAAATATTCACTTAAACACAACCCGCTGAAGATTTCCAGCTGCTGTTAAATTCACCAAATTCTTCTTTTTTAACTTGGAAAAGTTTTTTTTTTTTTCCAAGTATGTTTGTAAGGAATGTAAATAGTCTTTATTTGAAAGTTATTCACTTGCATCTTGGGTTTGGCTTCTCTTTGGTGATCATTTTCTGCGATTGAGTGAGCTAAAGGTTTAAGATGGAGCAAACTACAGGATGAACCAAAGTGCTGCAATATCATCTATCATCCTCATTCACACTTTGTCAGATACCCACCTGCACTGTGAACACACTGTTGTTTTGTGATGACGCTGACCCTGTGGTTAAGTAAGGCTAACATTGTGTGATGTGTTTTGGGATTTTTTTTCCCTTGATCTGGTGATGCTGCCTGCATAAATTAGAGCTGTGTTCAACAGAAGCCCATACTGGCAGCCCTCCAGCTCAATCACATTGATTTTCCATAACAATATGAAGAACACTGTTCACTGCCGAGGATTAATGAATTGCATCTTCAGAGTCACTTTCGCATTCCTAATGAAGGTAGATGAATTTCCCTGAGCAGGCCAGCTGTGTTTGAATTGGTGTTGACTGTGCCAGGGCACATCCATGGTGAAGCCAAGGAAAAAAATACAAATATTCCACAGACTCATAAATCTTCCTTTGGTCTGTCAAATAATTTTAGTAAAAACATATGATTCAAAGTGTGACATTTATCATCATCAAGCCCAGGGCCATTCATCCTGTTTCTTCCCCCTCCTCTTTTCTTCACCTGATATGAACATGTTTGTTGTTGGTGGAATCAATTCAGAAAACATTTGTGATATTTGTCTGTAGCTGCACTGTCAGCTGCATTATGGCTGGTGACAGAGCTATATTGTTTTGTATGATTATCTTATTAAATCCCAGTAAAATCATCTCATTATGGGCAGTCTATTTTTTTCTTTCTTGTATACAAAGGCATGTAAATTAAAAGTCGCGGTTTTATGGAGATAATGGTAAAAAATAATTACCACTGCTTTTAAACAATTTGAATATACTTGAATATAGTTATATTTATGGGTATGTGCAAACAGCAAATGACAATTATCACATATAATTAAAAAAGATTAAATGTATTAACCCAACACACTGCATAGAGTTTAAACAACATATCCTCATAATTAAACAACAGTATAAGTCTAAAATTTAGCTGGCAAAAAACAACCTATAGTTAAGTTTACATCATCTAGCAGGCATAGTAAGAACAACCAGAGGACCTCCAGAATGACCCATAGGACTGTAATATGCCACAACAGTAAACACCATGATGTTTCGTTTTTTTTTAAATGATTAGGAATGGGAAGCAAGCAGTGGTCACCTGCAGCAAAGTCCACTTTTTGCCATCCAACTATCTAACCAACCACCCAACCCATAAGGCAAAAATCATCTTATCAAGTCACCTCATCTGAACTGCATCACTTCCTTGAGGCATAATTACGACAGCTGCTAGATGGCATATAAACGTTACTATAGGTCGTTTTGCCAGCCTGAATTTTAAACCTATACTGTTGTTTTTCTTGTGAGGCAGGCTGAGCTTAAAATATCTCAGTGTACCATTGGTTTTTGCAGCATATGTCTCTTGATTCCTACAGCAGCAGTTTCAAGACATTTAGCAGAACAACTTATTACCAAGGGGTTCATGCATTTTTCTTTGTGATGAATAGATTAATGAAATGGAAATGAGAAGAACTTGCTATGACACAACTCCCTAATAGACTGGGCAAGAACTGGAAAGGAACTATTTTCCGTCTTGATATGAAAGTACACACGCACCCAACATGTCAGATTGAACTGCCTCTATGGAATACGCAGAGACGCCAGGATGGACCCGTTTTTCATTTTTCATTTTCAAATGAAATTGTGCAGTTCAACACTTTTTTTTATATATTTAAGACAGAGTGTGTATAAAGTGATACGCCAATATGCTCGCATGTGGGAAACCAAGGGGGGAATAGTTTTCACCAATCATCCCCACCCCAGACTGATTCTGTTTGTGTTGTCACATATGAAGGTCCTCTGGGATGATCGCTGCAGCGCCGGCGGCCTCTAACTCCCATCCTCCCCAGCTGATTCTGATAACAATTAATTCACTGAATCAGAATCTCTGCCTGGCATCTATTCCCATTTCAGACCACCACATGTGAACATTGACTCAGGAATAATCATTTGTAGAACTTTCACACCGGTTTTCTTGATAAGCAAGCCTTTGAATTATTTTTCTGCTTGGCTGTCCCTGTGAAATAGCTCTAGGCTAATGTAAGCCTGTTTTCAGATACAGTGAGCTGGATCTGTGGCTACGGGAGCGGGACCGCTTCACCCACAAACAGTGATCTGGTGGGGTGAAAAAGTGCTGTACAAGTCGTATTTTAATCGACATATACTTAAGTAATATTCTACTTTCCGTGGTATGTCTGTTAAATTGCTGTCTGAAAAGCAAGGACCCATGAAAGAGAGAACTTGTTTTTGCATTTTCTGTTTTGTTCTGTGATGTTTTCTCTGTGGCGAAATGGCTCTCAACCACTCATCTCTGCGGTAAGAGTGTGCTTCAGTCAAGAGACTCAAAATAGGGAAACAACACTGATAGCAATATACAGTGCAACAATCATTTTGTTGTCTGAATGGAGCTTGACCACGTCAACTTCTCTGTGTGTTAAGAAGATGCACAGGACACTAATCCAAGTGGTGCTGTAACACACGTAATAGGCACAGATAAAACTCCTCTCACACAATATCCCTCCTAATCTCTGTATACTCCTGTCCCAAGAGGGATCAGATGATACAAGCAATGGGCAGGTTGTATTTCTCACACAATGACAGGGTGCATGAATCCGTCTTTCTCTGTACACAAGTCCCTCTGTCTCAGGCACTCACTATTTCTCTTACGCACACACATATAAAGTCTTCCCTGACACTCACATTTTTTTCCAGTATTTTCAGAGAACATGGTAAAAGCATTTGAAAAAAAAAAAAAAAAAATACAGCTCTAAATCCAATTTAAACCTGAAAACGTAAAATGCTTTTTAAACAGAAAGCAAGTAAGATGGACTGGGTGGCCTGCTTGAGTATGTATGTAATTTGATTCCTAACAAGCATGACATCACTTGCAAGTAGCTAAAATAAAAAGGAGAAAACATGGAGGAGACCTGCATGGAGGCTTCATCCCTAGTCACCCAAACTGGCTTGAACCAGCGTGAAACATTGCTCACAGGCAAACGAGATGAGGCACGGTTGGAACTGAAGGCAAACAAATCGACTCTCCACACTTGCATATGCTGTGTTTCTCTGCCACAGACGTGGACGCGCCCTCCATGCACGCAGGCAAACAACAAGGAGGGAAACAAGGGGGGCAGCTCTGCCTGAGGCCACCTACACGACCCTGAACCATGTGGGGCTCTTTGTGCCAGCTTTGAAATGTCTAACATTCAGGTCAGAATAGGGAAGTACATCTATCTTCTCTGTGTCAGGGCTCAGCAATGATGGATGACCTGGCCTGTTGAGTTGTGGTGGCCAGGTGACAGAGCTCCATTAATAAACAGATTGCAGGGCTTCACTCCTTTGTGTGCCATCAACAAGAGGTGCTCTTCTTTATTATTTCCGTGCCACAGATAATAAATACTCATAAACCTAATGACGCCTGATTACTGCTGCAATCTTTGGCTCATTAGGCTGATTAGCTGCAATTGTGCAACTCTGTGGACGCCGGATGTTTAAAAATACACTCCTGGTGATTTGTGTGTGTATGTTTTGGGTTAAATGACAGATATACTGTGTAGCTCCTCTGACTGAATTCTCAACACATCTATTTGTTATTATTAATAGAGCAATGATATTGTCTTAACACATCTTCTTAGTAAAACCACATTTTTTTTACTTTAAACCCTGGAAAGGTTGTGTTTGTGTGTTTTGCATCAGCAAGGGTGTTCTATAGTAAACACTTCAATCTGTGTTGCCTCACATAAGCTGCTCTGGTGCAGGCATGTCTCTTAATTTACAGTCCTTGGTGGTGGAAAAATGTCCTTCAATGTCAGTGTGAGCCTTCTGTGTCCACAGACAAATCAACAGAGCGGGTGGAGTCACTGACCCCAATAATTTAGTGCATTACTCTAGACGTTTTCAGATGCTGCGGAAAGTGCCCATTTTTCCCAAATCGCGCCTTGGCCCCTCCTGTTTATTACAGGTTTGTGACCCACGCTGGGCCCTGCTGAGCAGGGGTGGAGGAGGGGGATGGTGTTACAGCAAACAGGGGTCGTAGCAATGACACCATGCATCTCCAGATCAAACAAAACAGCCTGAAAGCCGTTAAAGGAAGTAAAACTTCCTGAAGTCTCTGAACCAATAGTTTCAGAGTCAGCAAGTTGGTTCGGAATTACCTGATGTTATGAATAAAAAAACAACAATATTTTACAATAACTCCTCCAAGGTACTATAAAATTGTTCTTTTCACTGTATCTATTGGCCGAACTGGGCTGAAGGAAAAACACAATGAATCATTTTATGAACTACTAACAAATAGTAAAGACACTCCTCACTACATTTTCAGTATACTACAAACTTTGTAAGCATCCCTTGTTAAAAATTAATTTGACTATTTTCTCAGATCTCAACATATCATATATTCTGTTACCTGAGCCTTCCCCTAATAAGCAGCAAGAAATGAGAGTTTAACAGTTTGACAGTTAGCATATCAGGCTGTCACACATGTGCCAAAAATGTGTTGATGCAGATGACATTGCATACAGTCTAATAAAACTGCTGCTATTTTCTGAAGTACTCATGGTATGATGTATTTCCTAGCACCTTACCACATGCATATTGATTATGTGTTATACCTTAATTAGAAACCGTAAATGTATTCATCCCTCACACCCACTTTGCTATCCATTTATATGAAGGTGCAGTGCGCAGACAATTACTTCTGCATCTGAGAGGTTATACTTATTTTCAGCTCAACTTTGTCGCCAATACTGAACACTGGAGCTGCAGTCTCGAAGTACACTAAGGAGCAAAATTAGATTGCTGTCTAAAAAGGGTGCATCATTTTAAAGTTGTTCTGTTGTATATTACCCAGAGCATGCGGCTAAATCCTTGGCTTTATTACTTTCTTCTCCAATACTTAAAAAACTAACAACAAACTAGTCAAGTAAGTGTCAAACCAGTATTGCCAATGCTGGCTGCAGAACCAAATTCCCCATCACTGTCTCCTCAACTTCCCTGGTAAAAAATACTGTTCAATACAGAAAAGTTGAACTGCTTCAGCTGTGTGTGTGTGTGTGTGTGTGTGTGTGTGTGTGTGTGTGTGTGTGTGTGTGTGTGTGTGTATTCCTCACATTGTGGGGATGTAAATCTGTTTACATTGTCACGTTGTGGGGACTCGTCTCCCTTATGGGGACAAAAAGCAAGTCGCCTTAACGTAAAATCAATAATTTTAGGGTGAAGACTTGGTTTAAGTTTAGGCTAGTTTAGGGTTATGTTAAGGTTAGGATAAGTCTCTAGGAAATGAATGTAAGTCGATGTGATGCCCTCTGAAGTGATGGAAACACGACTGTGTGTGTGTGTGTGTGTGTGTGTGTGTGTGTGTCTGTGTGTGTGTTTAGTATTGCGTTGTTGGCGTTGTAAACAAATCATTAGTTGGAAAACCTGATAAAAAGTAATCTAGTCCAATCAATTTAAAATCACATCTGTAGCAATGCAGAAAATTGACATGAGTGCACCAGTGAGGGGAGATGCAAGTGTCTAATTTTGCCACATATCTAAACATCTCTTTGCACTAACGAAGAACAGCATGCTGACAGTTCCTCACTGAGGGTAATAAAACCATTTCAGTGACAACAATGGCTTTTTATTGTATCTCTGAGTGAGGGGGGCTCTGAGCGTTTTTGTTTATGCATGGCGGAGGAGGAGAGTGAATAAGGGACGGCAACATTGATCTAGGACCCCAAGGCTTCATTTTCCCATGGAGACAGCATGGCTAATTAGGCTAGCATGTTGCCTGTTCCAGCACAGCTGCAGTGAGAGATTAGACAGACAGAAGCTGCCAGCTGTTACTTAGATGCAGTATCACTGACTAATTGAGACCAGCGAATGTTCATGGAGCAAGGCCCATGCCAGTCGTTCGGATCCTGCCATTCATAATGTGTCCAAAGTACATCATCCAATGATAAGGTTAATCAATGGGACAGCTGTGGAACAGAGGACCTGATTAAAATGTATATACCCCAAATGTAAATGACTCAATTGAATCATGAGAAATTGCAAGATTTCCTCTTGAGATCTCTTAGACTTTGTAAATGGTTTGGGGTTTTCAGTGTGAACTGTGCTAGATAATGTATTGGCTCATGTTATTGCTGACATGAATTGACATTTAGAAATTATAGTAAGTGCGCATAGTGAGCGTCAATTATACTGTAGTTCATCAAATGCAATTTTTAAGACACTTAAAGAACTAAGTCTCAAGGAAGCGTTTCCTTTGACTAACAACTTTTCATCATCTATTGTTTCATCTTTATGGAATTCAATAGTGAAAGACATGGTGCCCAGAGTCTATAAAGACTACTGGGTATGATGGATGCCCTGTGAAATCCATACATGCAAGACAAGAATGAGATTGTACCTCAACATTATTTTGAATGCTAAAATAAATGGGAATTCTAAGTTTAAATCCCTTAAATCCACAACCTTGAAAAGCACTAACAGGAGCTCAAAAGCTACTTCCATATCACAGTGATTGATTGCTGTGTATGGTATTTATGAACTAATCTTAAATTGTGATTTTTTTTTGATAAAATTATGTAAATTAATTTTAATTGATAATTAGAGGGTCTGAATCCTGTTTATCTTTTATCAACATAAAAAATATATATTTTGTTTGTTTGGTGCCTGTGATCCCCATGGCATAATTGTATACTGTGAAGAGCCTGAGTGCTGTCTGTTGCTGTATAGGTTATCAGGGCTGAGCGAGGAGAAGGATGACAGGGAATGCAGCTGTGGCGCAGCTCTCCATAGGATAAACTATCCTCTATATACCCACATATACTGTACAAACTAGTAGATAAGACACACATGTGCACATACACGCACATCTAGCTCAAACCACTTGCGCTCCACTCTCTGTGCACCTCCCCGTCTCTTGACAAACCATCATGTACAATCCTGCCACTGTATAGTGCTGTCAGAAGCCAGCCAAAATAATCTCTTCTGCAGAAGAATTTAACTCCATACCTTCTGGCACAGTGCAGCGATGCAATTTAATGCCTCCTGTGATAACTAATGGAAGAAACTCTTAAAACTTCAGAGCTTATAATAAGCTTGTCAGCTTATCATATTAGGCATGTGAGCTTATAACATTAGCATTTAAATGTTCCCGGGTATACAGTAATGTGATTGGAGGGCTTTGCCATTTTGACTTTGCCATTGAGGAGAGAGGGAGGCAGAGAGACACAGAGGGAAAGGGTGATGATGCTGTTGTGAGGTAGTGTTGAGGACTGTTGGATCATGTCTTGCCATTGTTTACAACAATCGTGTGTGAGCTCTAATGGACTCACAGGAATTTAAATGTGTTGGAAATGAATAAACTGTAATAAATGACTTCATGCTCTTGCAGTAGGAAGACATGAAAGTCAGATGGGTTTGAAACTATATGAATATGAGTGTGGACGTGTTTGCCTGACTTGGTTAGTGCTATGCTGGACAAGCAAGGACTCTAGGGTGATGTAATGAAAGAATAATATGAACTGATATTATATGCATTTAACTAATAATATTACATTAAAGTGTTTGCCTTCTGTTCAAAGCATGTTGGAATAGTTTCCCACCTACTCTTTCAATATATGACCTAACTCCACTAAAATTACAAGCAGAGACATTACTTAATAAATGCAGCACTGGATATAATCAATAATGATGCAGAGGCAGTATGTTATAATGCTGTGGACATTTTTAGCTGATAACCAGATTATCTCCTCTGGCACCAAGCACAACAACAACAACTAAGTTGCAAACTTCTCTGCATATTTGTGAAACATTTTGCAGATCATATACAGCTCATTTCAGCCAGCTGCTTCTGTGCTAAACATAACTGCTTGTTAAGGGCAAAAATATATTATGCTTGGGGGAAATAGTAGAGCAGATACCAAGATACGGGCAAATTATTGATTCCCAAAGGGTTTACCCTGAGCGAAATAAGTCAAATTCAAAGTTGTCAGATGACAAATCTACTATAATTGACCTACAATGTAGGCCTCCTCCACTGTAATCAATTTTACAAACCATGAAGACCTCTGCTGTCTTGCCATGAGTAAATGTAAATCATTCTTTAAATTTATCAGACTTTATTTCTGTTATTCTTTCATATTGATTTTTTTTATCATGTTTTTATCTTAATGGCTTTGCCAACTCTGAGTATTTTTCACATTTATTCACAGCTTTTGTCTTGGAGGTGGATCATCTCTGGGTCGTGATCCTATTCCTCAATACAGTATATACCAGCCTTAAGAAATAACACTGCATCTACAGTATGCTGTCTTGCAAAACAAAAAAACACCTTTTAATTGCCTAGAAATAGAAAAAATGCTGTTGTGTGTATGCAGTTAACCTCTTTGGTACTTATCTCATGCCTAAAACATGATTCTCAGTTCACCATTTCACCTAATCATCGGCGATCTTCATCCCAACGTGCTATAAAGACTCTAAAATTAATGATCTTCCCAGCGAGATGTGGAACCAAGCAAGTGAGCAATTTTAGGATTGACAGAGATTATTAAACAAAACTAATTATAGTCATTGGTACAGAACAATAATATCCTGCATACTAAAGTATTAATGTGGGAGATTAAAATAGGCCTATCCATTAAAAGACATGATATTTCATTCTATCTACAAGGAGGAAATAAGTCTAATAGGCCTTTTTTATCTGTGAGGAAATGGGCACCAGCAGAGGTAGATCAGTTAATAATTGAAAATGCTTTCCCATCAGATAGAGCACCGGCTGTGTACTTAGCATTGGGCAAACAATGATAATACACCATGGTGATTTGGCATCGCATGTAAAAAATGAAAAATGTAAAAAATAGCATTTTGACCCGTTTGGCATGTTGCTATGCAGATGTTACATTGAGAATTTATTCAGTAAACTCTAGCAATACCATAAGATAGTGTGTTTGCCTGTGTGGATTTATGGTGTTAAACATGCTGATTGGCTCAACAATCACAGAAACATTTTAAGTAACTGTAAAATGCGCTTCACTAGGATTTTGTATGCCTTTTTTGGGTTGTGAAATTGTTTCCGCTTCAGGAGTTTTACCTGCCTGAAAGGGAGAAAGTTGTTTCTTATAATACAGAGAAATTATCTTAATATTGCCTTAAATTGTAGAAACTGAGATGCGACAATTCATGACAGTTAGGGAGCGGAGGGGGCAGGGGATAAAATACTCACTTGTGTTATTGAGAGGACTATACTTATTATCTGAAATGAAGAACCCCCACCCCACCCCACCCCCCCTCCAAAAAAACGACTGTTCTCTAAGTAGGTCATCCACCGCACTCATTAATAAGATGACTGCACAATTAAGATGAAAAATCACTTCTTAATATAATTTTAAAAGCATTGTTGTTGAACTGCACTAATCTCTTGTTGCTTTAAAGTGTTAATTTAATGCCCCTGTTCAATCCAAAAGTAATTTTCTGGCACTATTGTGCAGTAAATACCAATTAGGTCAAAAATTACTTGAAGTTAATGAGTATTCTATTGCAGTCCATCTTGAATGTATCTCTTTGTTTGTAGTGCAAAAAAAATCTAAGGTGAAATGGCATGTGAGTTGCTTTCCCCATTATCCCATTATTTTAGATGTTAGACTGATACAGCAGTGCCCGGCTATTGCTTCCACCGCAGTCAAGGCTGATAAATGTCTCATAATTTTTGGCATTTTAATTTGCACATTTGATTGAATGTAATCGAGGCATGTAGATAGTTTTTTTTTATCAGTATTTACTCTGTGTCCTATAGTCCTGGTTCAAACTGTGACCTCAGGCAGCTTATAGCAAGCCACCCAGTGGTGCCACATCTAGTAATGTCAAGCCAACAAGCGTGGGATCAAACAGAGATGGAAAAGGTTGAGCAGGATTTTTGTTTTCACATTTACTACAACGGGGTCCTATCCCGAAACGTCTTGCAAAATAAGTACTAAAAATACCCTTCTAAAACAGATGTCTTGAAGCTCCAGCAGTGCGAGCAACAACAAACTGAAATTCAAATCCCTTCTCCTGTTTACTCTGATCACTTTGAAAAAACATCTGCTGTCAAAAACTACCATTTATGCCATGCTTGTCACCTTTAGGACTTTCTTTTACCCCATTTAAAGGAACATTTATGATAAATATTAATGATTAAATATCAGAGCACTGCTGATTAAATTATACATGGATCAATGGGGTTAGTGAGTGAATCATCAATAGTTAAAGAAGGACTAAACATACCTCTTCCTGCAGAGTGTCTGTATCCCTTCTAAATGGAGTCTCATCACATAATGAGCTACTTAACTGCTCAGGACCACTCCTGTCTCTTGCATGTCTTATGATCTACTAACGTACAGTTTGAAAACAACAAATCTCTCATTAATTAGTAAGGAGGCAGATGTACCTGCTATTAGAAATCAACACACAGTATCTTGTACACAGTCACATATTAACTGATGTAGAATTATGTTTCTTATGGCCTGTCTGCTTTTAGATTGCATTTCTGATACAGTAAAAACAAGTTAATCAGAAGTCAAACTCAACTCAAACTTTTTATTCAGGAAAAATAGCTTATACAAATTCCTTTGCAACACTTCTCCCATGATATATTTTAACATGCTTTAAGTGAAGTTATTCTGGTCACCAATGGTTTCTAATACTGTCAAATTGCACCGGACTCTTTGAAATCGCTCATCAAAACAGGGTGCAATTTTTTAAAATTGCAGATGTAAGAATTGTTCTGACGGCACATTAGCACACAAAACAGCTTTCAGCCCACTTCAGGCGCAGGTCTCATGGTGTCTTTACAATAGGAGCCCTTTGGCGATTGAATGCTTTATCAGCATGGAGCAATCGTGTGTATTCAAATCAAGATGACAGACAGGTATATTAAAGCTCAATGACATTTTAGCTTTGATATTGTGGCTGGCTTTTATGCGTTCAGGGGTTTAAACATAAACCGCGAGGGAATTTCACAGTTTCTGATCTAACATAGGTATTCACCTAATGTAGTTTTACTGTCGGGAAACCACCATGCTATCATTTACTTCCTGCCATCATGTCTCACCTATAAGTAATTAGAAGTAATGGAACTGTGTCCAACATAAATAGGTAAGCACCTCTTTAAGAAAGTTTATAGTTCAGAAAACAGACACTTTTTCCAGAGAAAAATCCATTATTGACATGTGTCCCTCTAACAGAGCAATCACAAATAGTTCCAACTGTTTACACAGAAACAAAGTGAATGCATAAGCAACTGAATTGACCTCTAGGGCTTTTAGTGGAGTCATTTGACAATTGGCTTTAAGCATTCAAGCATACTCTAGGTTTAATTAAAAATAAAATCCATAGGTATTAATACAGTAATTCCTGACCTCTTATATAACATTGGACATAAGACAAAGGCGGAAAGAGAGAGAGTAGGTGGAGCAAGAAAAGGACTGATAAAGGATGAGAGACACGTTTTTTAAGAATTAAGAAAAGTGCTCTTTGTTTAGTCAGGTGTGGAGCCCTGTGGTGATTAGGCACTCATGTGGCAGCTATGGCTGCTGGAAGCCATGCAGAACTAACAATAAGCCTGATCTCCATGGGCCAATTAGCCTTTGGAGTTCCCATGTAAAACCTTTCATGAAGAGCCTGTGAATGGGGGCCATTACGGACAGAGAGCCGTGCCAGAAGAGCCACTATGTCTCCAGTGGATATCTTCTTCTCTGTCCAGTCAAGCCTGCACTTGTGACAAGCAGCCATGTCCTGAAACTGTACACGTGGGCTACTAGGGAATAGAAAACTGACACTGTGCCCTACTGGAAACCAATTACAGCTCTTAAATCAAAGTCTCATCGGCCATTACAGTGGGCAGATAGGGTTGATTGATCCCACCTCAAATCATCATTATAGATAAAATTTGGCTATAGGGCAAGGATTGTGATGGTCATCATGAACTGTATCTTGGTTGTGTGGCTCATTGAAGACCTTGAAAGTATCAAGAAAGTGTAGAGTTTTTTATTGTTAATTCTACACTGTTGTGCACATGGTTCTTCAGGGCGAAGAAAACCTTTTAACTTAAAAAAGTTTGAATGACATTCCAAGGGAAGGCTTTGAAACATCCCTTAGTGTGCTGGAATAACCCCATGCAGTCACTGACTATGTTTACATGCAGACTAATATTCCACTATTCCGAATCAGGCTTCATTCAGAAAGTAGAATTTTCCGATTAAGACGTGGAATATGCTGATATTACTCGGGTTTTAGGAGCGTTCTTTGGACATGAATACAGCACATTGGAAATATACGTCTAAATTAGGGTTTTTGCCGCATTTTGCGACACACAGCCTCTTGCCTGTTTACAGTCAGTTCTGTGCGTTAGCTAGCCAACCATTTGCAAGGCTGGGATAGAGTTGCATGCTCAAAAGAAAAGCCCACATTTCAGGTCGGAAGGAGAAACACACCTACTTTTAAACATTTTGAAAGACTTGGATATCAACAGGTTTTTGAATATGCGCTAATAACCTTTTTAAGAATGTGGTTGAACGAATGAAAGAGGGAGGCTTTATTTGCACGGTCAAACAAGTGGAAAACTTGAATCCTATTTTGATGTAAAGAAGAAAAATGGCTCCAGCTGTTTGACTTTTCCATATTTTGATGTGATAAATGGAGCACGGCTGAATGTAGATGGGAATACTAGTGGAATATTCATTTTCAGTAGCCAGTAAACAGTAAACAGTAGCACACAAAACTGGAATATTTTGTGCATGTAAACATGTTCATTGTAACACTTTAAGAGTGGTTTCAGCTTCCCAAGTACTCGTACAATATGCGGGAAACTAAGTTTGTCACATAGAGACTGTACAGTATTGTTCAGAAGTAGATAAGGCTATTGTTGTTGAGCAGATGCTGCATGTCTGCATTTTCTTAAGAGTGCATGTGGAAAGGCTTGTGCAACACCTCTTTTTCTGTTTGCAGTTTTGTCGGCTGCCCTGTTTTGTTAATGTGCATTAGTCGACATTTGTTGGTGTTTCTGTGAACGTAAGTGTGAATGAGTGTGCGTACATGCCGGTCTTTTGACACATGTGCATGGTTGTGTATGAATGTGTGAGTGTACGAATGTGTGTGATGGCCATACACGTATATGTTTATGGCTTTCCCTTACTACACACCTCCCTAATCACAGCAGAGGCTGAGGGTCCTTCTCATTCTGGATTCTCCTCACACCCCAGCTGTGGGTTTGTGTCACGTTCACACTGAGAGGTGAGCATAAGCCCCAGCTGCCAACTTTTTAGAAAACAAGAGCTGAACCCAAAACAACAAGAAGGAAATAATTTCTAACGCTTTGTTTTTCATATTTGCTCTGCTCTCCTGAGGCTCTGAATTCTGAAGAACAGTTGGGGTAACATCCTCAAAGCTTGGCATTTCCAGTGAGGATTAAATACCTGGAATTTGAAGTCGGTAGGAAATGAAATAGTGTCTCGCCTGCATCAAAGAGCAACCTTGTCATCATTAGCTGTAGAGGGAGAAATATGCAACTTGACAGAAGTGAATATTGTCTTCTGCTTTCTTCTTTCAAGGTGTCCTCCTTTTTTCTGTCAAAATGCTTACATTGTATCAGCCTTGAAGTGTATTAATGTTACTGTTTTAATTGGGATTTTGTTAGATATATTGTGCCATTAGCACTGCAGGAGATAGCTTTCCATGATCAACATTGTCACATTGCTCAGAGACATTTTACTTGAAAGCAACCCCCAAATGGCAGTCTTATTATTTGAACCTTTTAGCAAGGGTTAGACAGATATTGTGTAGTTTGTCCCGATCACTCTGTTTATGCTGGGGCTGTGTGTGATCTTTCATCTTATCACCACAAAATGAAACATAACTCAATGTCAAAATGAAAGTACTGTACCAGGCCAGACAGATATGACAATTAATGAGCTTGCAAAGTGAAACAGGTGTATATTTAAATCATTTTTGTCACCCATGCATCTTGTGGTAACCAGAGTTGACTGAAGTTATGTGTTGCGGTTTCAACATCAATCTACTATACATGGATGCTACTCCAACATGCTCCTCAGGTTGTCTTTACTGAGATATACTATAGGTGAGTGAAAGCATAGCTGTTTTAGTTGCAGTTCACATTAAAATCTCTGTGGAATATGACTTTTATTTGCACCTATTCTCTTGAAATGTTGTGAAATGAGCACAATCCCACTTAAAATACCAGTACCAAGAGTGAACAGAATATGGTTTCCCCACCATGTAACAATCACATGACTGTAAATGTAGCATTCCTGACTACAGACTGGAAGAGTGAATTTTACATTTCTTTTCTGTATTGTTTCATACTTAACCATGACCAAAATTCAACAGTTTAAAATTTGAAAGTCCTCCTCCAGTCAAAAATGTATTTCACTTATTGTTATTTCACTTGGATGTTTTACCTTCACTGTGCAAAATGATGTACGTGCAGCGTTTGACACTAGAAGAATGTTTTCACATTCATCTGCTGAAAGGGGAATGTCTCTCTGAGCTCACTTTAAATCAGAGTTTAAGTGTATGTACGAGCATGATTTTGTGACATCAAAAATAGTTTGGAAACCAATCATGGTCCAGTATACAACTTATACTGTGTAATTCACAAAGCACCTGCAAAAGGTGAAATGCATCCCCAAACTGCACTGCCAAGCAAGTAGCGTTTCAGTACTCCTTCGCTATTTGAACGTATGTAAATTAGATAATATGCATACATTTAGCACAAAATTGGCCCCTTTCTAAGCAAATAAACCTCACTGCAAAAACGCTCCAATTCACAAAGACCAGCACTTATAGCCAGACACAGTTAGAGTGAAATTATTAGTGTCTGAGAGAGTTGGTGGTAACTGAAATGCACTCACTCACTCACTCACTCACTCCTCTCTCTCACTCTCTCTCTCTCTTCAAATCTTAAGCTTGTGAGGCATTGAATGATATTGCATTGATATTGAATGAGTCAGTCAGACATTGGGGGGGGTGATCAAGTAGGTATGGGTTGGTAAGCTTATCTAGGACTTTCAGCTACTTAAAAATAAAAATGTCCTGACAGCTCTGATGGAGTTCAGGATTCATCCATAAGGGCTGCTTTATTACAAATAATTCCTCCGTTTAAACCTGGAATCTGTGTGTGACAGCTGACCTGTGCAGATGTGTAGCAGAACTCACAACATTAATTACCATCAGATCATGACCTATCTGGTGTTAATGAAATAACTGCTGTTGTGCCGAGTGCATAAATGTGCACAGTCTCTTTCTCAGTTTGGAGACGCACTTATTGTTCCAGCTGCTGTGTGATGCTGCAGCCACCTGTGGGCAACAAACAGAACATCATTAATAGGGGTGGGCCTGAATACAAATACGTTATTCGGCAAAGCACAAATAATGAGTTTTTTACGAACATTTATTTATACAAATATTTTGAAAATTATTTGTTTTCAGGAAGAAAAAAAAACAGGTCAAATACCAATGCGCAGGTCTGTTACATCGCTATCTAAGTCCGTCTCCTCTTTTCCGTTGTTACGTCTATCAGCAGGTCTCAACCAGGGGAGCCACATCCACCTGCCACATGACGCACATTTCCTTATTTGGACATCACACCCAGAGTTGGAGGTGTTCCCCAGAGATAAAGATGAGCTACTGACATGCGCAAAGTGCTCCCAAAGGACTCTCCATAAACTGTTGTTCCCCTTCTCCTTTCCACAAAGTTAGGTTGTAAAAAACAGGCAATAAATGAAAAGTGCAAAGCAAGAATCACCTTTGAAGTTCTTCTCTACACATTACACGCTGTGCTGTCTCTGTGTTATGGGTGTATAAATAAGTAGATGTCTGCCTGTATGTTGGCTATATGCTTGGTTTAGCTCAATAGTCAGTGCAGTTGTCTATGATCTAGGAGACTTGAGTTTGAGACCTGGCATGGGGACCTCCTTTGTTAGATAGTTTATTCATAAAGACTTATTTCAACACTTTAATATCCTAAAATTAAAAGTGTAGTAAAAATGAAACTGGATTTTTACACCTATTTCCACTTTTATTCGAATACAAATACAAAGATAAATAATTTTGCTACCTCAACAAATATAGATACAAATACTAATACTGGGCTCTCTGCACATCCATAATCCCAGATTCATTCAGTAACACCTGAAAAACAGTATTGAATGATTCAGATATTAATCTAATATGTGTCAGACCTGCCTGAGTCACATTAATAGCTGTATTTTGACATTTGACATTTCAGTAGATCTTATAGATGCAGAATACTAGAGAAGTAAAAGAAGCAAAATACATGAAAGTTGGTTTGTGATGTTGGAGAGCTCTGTGTGTGCACACCTCTGCTAATTAAAGACACGCAATTTGAGGCTTTTGTGCTCTCGGCAGTTTTCAATATGGACCAATCTGTGTTCTGAAATGTGGAGAAAAGCCTGAAACACTAAAAACCACTCCACTCACTCAGTCAGACGCAAAACAAGGGCAAATTGCACTCAGCTGCAAAACTTTATGGTCGTGTTTGTGCCATCATATCATTAGCACAACATCTTTTGTGAACTAGACCCTGAGACGGTTACAAATGATACACAATTCATGGTGCTATCAGCGGCCGCAATCCATTCTTTGTGTATTCATCCCTGAATATGGACCTTTCAGTGAAGTTGGAGCCATTTTGTGCTCAGAATTTAAGTTTTTGACCTCTAATAGCACTATGCAGTTGTTTTTACAAGGGGGCCCCTGTGGGCACATAGGTGACACGATACACATTCATTCCAATGGTTTCACACTACTCCAGTGAGCAACAGCTGGCAATAACATGCCACAAAACACAACAATGCACCAGCTAAGGCAGTGAAGAAGATGAATTCTGGCAATCTAACATAGTTGTACAACAATGCAAGATTAAAAATACTTCTTGACTTCTTTTCAACTGTTTTATGAAGAAGCGCATTCAACAAATTTGCTAGGCTACAAGTATATGCATTTTGGTAAGTAACACTGAAATAACAATTAAAAATTGTAAATTTAATTACATTTTTTTGAAGGAAACTCCACAAGATACCTTAAAACTTTAAAATAAAAAAAAATGTTATGTGGAAAAAACATGAGACACAAATTATGATTTGAGGCAGAGTTTTGGGGGTTTTTTCAGCTGCCTTTTTTTTTTCTAAATTTACAAGATAGGCTATTTAACACTTTATCTTGACAGACATGTGAAAATAAGAATCTGGTTTGAGGTAAATTACTTCCTAACTTTGTTGTAAATACAAATGTCCGTCAAACCAAACAAGTGTCTCCATGATGCCTGAATGGAAAGATCAGCTATTGTGACATGATAGATTATGGCAGGGACACAGCTTTTCTTTCAGCTCAGATAGACTTGCTCTTGTGACGACGGCACACAAAGACAAATGTTTGCATCAGGCAGATTGGACTTCACAAGGTGTGTTTGTGTGTGTGTATGTGTTTGTGTGTGTGTGTGTGTATGTATGTGTGTGTGTGTTTGTGCGTGTGTGTGTGTGTGTGTGTGTGTTGGCCACCTAACTGGAAATGAAGACAAGCAACCTGATTTGAGAAACTATTCCCCTTGTCCATGGCACAGAGAGAGAGAGAGAGAAAGAGATTGAGAGAGAGACCCTTTTCGGAGAAAATTGTCTGACTATGTTTGATAGATCTCACTGTAATATATTTGGTTTTAAATGAAAATTGCAGTCATCCAGCTCAAGCGATATCTGAGGGCTTATGATTTGCTGTGTGGACACACAGCCACCCCTGCAATTCCATCAGTCACCAGTAGCTGACAGGAATGGATAGGCTCTATTAACGTAGATATAGGGGGCCTAGGGCTGTGTTGTAACTAGTGCTATTAATCCATATAGTTGGTCTATCAAGGTGCTACCCTGTATGGGATCAAAAGGAGTAGCCTGCTGTCATAGAAACACCTCCTGAATTTAAAAAGATTGTTTCACGTAATGAATACGGATTTTAGCCCTGTTTTTGATGAGGCAGTTTTGTTTCACATTCAGGGTAAAAAAAATATGGTGACTTTATAGCACTTCTCCAATATTTGTGCCTAATACCTGCTATACTCTGTTTGGCTATAGAGAACTTTATCCAAATTCAATTTCTTGTTTCTCTGTCCTTCTTAAAGGTTTAGCAATTACAAACCTGGAGCTGTTAAATAGCATAAAAATGCAACAAGGAATCTGCATGTTTCAATGCATCTCAATGACTCCTCAGTCTCAAGGGGTGAGGCACGACATGGCTGGGCCTTTGATCAACACCAACACCATCAGGTTTGTGTCTGCAAGATATCCAGTCTTGAAAGGAACACACTGGGCTTATACACTATGTACATTAGCAATTTAGATCCAACATGAAGAATATTGTTTGAGCATTCATCTCAAAGGCACAATTTTAATTTTTGAAATTGGTCTGGAGCTGAGGTGAGGTGATTTATTTTTTTCCCCCTTCTCTTTTGTGCCTTCTATTACTTTTATGTTCTGTGGAACTGAGTGAACACTGTATTTTTTACATTTGGAAATTAAATAAAGAAAAATTGAAAACACAATGATCTATCACTGAAAGCGCTGCACCTTTTGGTATAATTTATTAAAAAGGTTACACTGACATTCCTATTGATGTAAAACAAAGAGATGGTAATGCAATTTTCATTTCATTGATGCTACTGCCATTTGAATGTAAATCTATGGTCTTTTGTTTGTGGAGCGCATGAATAACTAAATTAAAACAACTTTACAGCACACACAAACTCACGGGGACTTTGACTATGACATCTCAATGCATATACAGATAATGTTCTTCAACTACATCTGTATGTAAATCCAGGTAATGCAAGGCTGATTAAAAAATATGTCAAAGTCCATGTCAGGATCACATTCTCTCCAAAAACCCACAAATCACAATGATCTTTACAGCATTCGTTAATGAATGACACCTCAGGCATCCTCACAAGTTCCTCTATCAGCTGGAAAATGTCTCTCGTAAAATGTGCAACTTCTATTGATTGTTCTAAATGTTAATGTCTTTTGAGCTGGGACATCTGATATTTCACCATCAAAGCAACGATAAAGCATGTAATATTGTAATGATATTTACCAACAGCTGTTCCCTGGCTACTCCCAAGAGGGTTGGGGAGGGGGTTTATGTTGCCCGGGTAGTTTTCTTTATTGATCTATGGGAGGGGAAAAAAGCCTAAATGTCAAAAGATATTTTCCTTGACAATGTTTCTGCACCTTTAAAGGCTACAGCAAAGTGAAAAAAAATCCGCTTTCAGTTGCAGAAGCGCTATCTTACACAAAATATGATATATGTCAAGTCAATTTTATTTATATAGCGCCAAATCACAATAGAAATGATCTCAGGGCACTTTTCACATAGAGCAGGTCTAGACCGTACTCTTCAATTTACAGAGACCCAACAGTCCCAAATGAGCAAGCACTTGGTGACAACGGCAAGGAAAAAACCCCCTTTAACTGGAAGAAACCTTGAGCAGAACCAGACTCTGGGTGGGCGGCCATCTGCCTCGACCGGTTGGGTTGAGAGAGAGAGAGAGAGAGAAAGAGAGAGGGAGGGGGGAGAGAGAAACAACATATACAACAATAAAATATATTTATTTGTTAATATATCTGTGACTAAAAATGTCCCAATGACTGCCACTCCTCTGCCACTCAGAATAATACATTTTAGAAAAGCTGAGATTAGTGGTAAATATCGGTATTATTTATGAAACATTCATTATTAAGTTACTTTATTCTGTATGAAATTGAGAATTAGGCCATATTCAAATGATTTGTGGTCTCAGGAGCCAAAACAAACCTTTGATTAAAAAAATACTCTGGATTTTCTGTCATTGCTTAAGACATGAAAAGCTTGATAACTTTGCACCAAGAAGTAGTGGTTCATCAAGGAAGGAGCTGGTGGGGAATGGAAGCTATGGTGCAATGTAGGAGAAGCTGTTCCCATAATTGCTTTGTTAAAAACCAGTTGCTTTGTGTGTCCTAGAGTAATTAAGCAGTTGGAATTTTACATTACACTAGTGAAAATTAACAAAGAGCACATCTGGGTGTCCCATAGGTTTAGTCATTAAAAAGCCCATTATTTTTCAAATTACTTTTTCAATCTTTCAGCCCCCCTAATCCGGAGGTATTTCCCAATAGACAAGTTCCCGTTCTTGTTTTGAATGACTCCTTTAGGAAAGTTAAACATTTAGAAGATGGTGTGGCCTGCAATGGCTGCTCCTCGCAGCTGAACCCTATTTCCAAGACAAACATGGTTGGGGAATGGGAAGACACCACAAAGATACTGCAGCCAAATCTTGTAGCCCCGTCTTTAATGACATCAGTCAGAGGAGGAAAAAAAATAATTGTTTAAAAAAATGAGAATATTCCACTAAAAATGACAATGAACCATTAAATAATTGAATATGTTTGTTTGCTATGTAGTTTCTAGATCCCTTTATTGACCACACTCTCTTGTGGGAAGCATTGCATTCATTGAAAAGCAATACTGTCACTTGAATGTGCTCCATTATACTTAATCATAATTGAAAATGGTCTCGTGGGGAAAGCTGACATCAGAAAAGTGTCGTTGAAACCATCATACAATCATTAAGAAATTTGCTGTTATGATTTTTTTCCATAGAGAATTTTGTCCATTCCCCTAAGAATATTTGATTTATTTAAAACATACTGTACGTAGGGCTGAGGAATATTACAAAAAATGAAAATGGATGGCAATTTGGTCTTCCAGAAATAGACATCTTTGTCTTTGTATGAAATGTACAAAGAACATACTGTAATGTCAATATATTTGGTGAATGCTTATGACACCAAGTAATTTTAAGTATATCATCAAAAAATGTTGTAGCCAAGCCTTAGCCTAGCCTTTGTAGAAAAACAGTTGCAGTAAAAATTGTTAGTTTAGGTGGGGGTGGTTGGTTCCTGTTAAGTTCATACCTTATGTTAACATGTAGGTGGCTTAAATGAAACCATATGGGCAGGAAGTAACTTCTCAACTCTGACCTTAACTGTTGCCACTAATTTGTTGATTTGAAACAGAGGGAAGGCACACCTTATTAATCACGTATCAATAGAGGAAACACAAAGAGAGAGAAATGATTTAATTCAAGGAAAATACCACCACGAGTATGTGTATGCTCCTGAGCTGAGTATCTTGGTTTCACATCAAATCATTCTGAATATACCGGCCTGGTTTATTTTCCCTGTGGTTGAAATTATAGCAAACCTGATGATTGCTCTCAGCGATTCTCTCCAAAGCAGCTTTCACAAAATTCTAGAGTACACAGGACCATCCATGAAAAGGCTTCAAACTGAAAAACAGAAATTCATGGCTGGCATATCAACAATGTTTTTCTCTTCGGGGGCCACTGGTGTTCCAACATCACAGGGATCCTTTGGTAGAGACAAATACATATACATGACCTGCTGTATACATTTGAAGTGTGTTTGCAGCACCATGTTGTTACTGTAACAGACCTGCTGTTAAATTGCAATTTCATACACAATGCACTATGTCAAAATATAAACATCTGATCGCACTTCATCTTACAGTATTTATTTAAGATGGCCCCAAATAATGTGTTTCATGTTATGATGCAAAATATGTATGTCACAAATTCTGTATTCACACACTGAAATACAGTTAAATAATACAGTTTCTACATGGTTATCCACAGTATCACCAGCAGAAAGTTCATGGCATGAGTTTTCATTTGAATATGTGTACTGATATCAATAAAGATGCAGAATCAAATGAATAAAAACAGTAAATCTTTCAACATGGTCCTAATATAATCTCAGGCTGTGGCTTTTTGAGTTAGGGTCTTCCCAAGTAGGGAGCATGGCATAATGTACTCGTACCTCCTCAAAAATTCTCAAAGAGTACAAAATATAGGGGATGAATTATTTACCGACGTCAGAATATTTCTGGAGGTTTGCAACAGTGGTGGAGAGTAGCCAAGTCTTTCATCCATGTGAGACTCTTGACAGTGGTTGCTGCTGTAAAAGGCAGAGCTGGAGATAAGAGAACGCTTTGACCAGCCTTGCCTCCTCATGATAAATCTTTATCATTTTAGGTGATGGCCTGACCTCTAAGACGGGTGCTGGCCAAGGGGGTCCTCATTAATACAACTTGAAATCCTCTTGGCTCATTCCGTCTATTTTCTTGATGCCTGTGACCTTTCGAGGATTGCTGCTATCAAACGAAACCCTTTTTGAGTCCAAAGAATTGGAGAGGAGTTTGAAGAGTAGTTTGCATGATTCTGTTTGGTCACAGAAGGGAAGAAAGCAAAAGGAGGAAAGTAAAAGGGATCCTTGTATGTTCTTCTGTGACAGATAGATGGATTGTTTGTTTCTTTTACTTTGAGCTTGACTTTATTAGCTTTATTTGTTATGACATTTGTATTTGTTAGGCTTTATCTATTCTTTCCAGTCGTTTTGTTGTGTTAAAAAGACACAACTAAAATTAAAAGCTGTCTGCAGACCAGACTATAGACCATCTATATCTAACTGAAACTTTTAATACTTCACTAGAAAACATTATCTAAGCATGATTTTTAGAATAAGAATATTTACACAATATTACAATATTTCATATGTGTCCTAAAACAATAGTCAAGTGCCCAAATGAATATTGACACATGTTTTTCTTGCTGTAATCATTCTTCCTGTTCCTTTTGGCCATTTAGAGATCCCTTCATAATGCCTTTTCAATGTAAGTGATGGGGGACAAAATCAACGAAAGAGAAAATGTTGTTAATTAATGTATGACATGACACAATATTTCTTGTTTTTCCAACAAATTATCTGATCTTGCAGTATAATATCCACTGATAATACATACATTGTTTTTTTGTTTGTTTTGTTTTGGTTTTTTTGGTTGTAGGCACTGTCAGCACTTAAGTTAGGGACAGATCATGGTCTTGGTTTAATACAGAAAAAAACATACAAACACAGTGTGTTCATTGAACCGAAACCAAGATCCTTCACTAACCTTAACTTTCTATAAAGTTCCTCTAAAAAACTGTACACTCCATCTGATAGTCTGCTGTATTTGTTATGCAGCTGGATCAGCCCACCAACTTACAATATACTATTCTTATACACACACAGGAACATTTTTCCCATTCATGTTTCTTTTCTTCATGTAGCTTTTGTTCTTCATGTAGATATTTTCATGAGGGAATAACTTGCACCAGGGCACTGTCTGTATCCAAGCAACCAAAGCACTGTAGCAACAACCCAGATACATGCAAACATATAGATGACAATGACCAATGTCTAATGTCCCTTACAGTTAAAGAGAGAACATTCTTAAGATGCTTTTTCTTAGTCTAAAATGACAGCGCTGTTATTAATTCCTTTAGGAAATAGAGGTTTTGTGTCACAATTATACCACTGACTCTAATTATAGTATGATTAATGGTATGGTAATTGCGACCCTTTTGTGAAACACATTAATTCGGGTCAAAAAAAATCATATTTAATAAAAACTCTCAAATCCTGATGATAGAATGTCCACTGTCAAGGGTTAAAGAACACATGTCTACTGAAAGCTACCATTCATACAGTACCAGTATAAATGAATGGTAAGACATACCAGAGTCCCAGTAGTGCCATATTTTAAAATGAATTATGAAGAAAATTGCTTATCGCTGACTGTTGAGCTACAGTTACAATGAACTCAGTAGCATGTGCAAATATATTATAGTGGCAACTGTTATGTTATTTCACAAAATGTGCAATAACATAAACTGTTTTAAAAGAAGAATGTAAATTAAACTGTTCTCCAAGGCTTATAATGCATTCAAGTCATATTAGAAACTCTGATAAAATAAAAGCATGGTTGAACAACACATTTTTAGAGTCTGTCCTGTCTAAGCGATATTGACAAATAGACTTTGAGCTGAGCTTTTAGCAGTGCTTTTATAGCTGGAATGCTTTGCTTTAATTCATGCACATATTATTATTAGCTGGTCTTAGGGGGGTAAGAGCCAAGACAAATTGATCTTAAAAGACCCAAACTAGTGTAGACTGCCCCTCAGACATTTGTTTAGTTGTAGCATTTATCCAATCACACAGCACCTGTAATTTCTCCCATATGGTGCATAACTGATATGGATTAAACAATTAAGACTATTTTCTCTGCATGACTTCTGGCTGCTCTCCCTGCCTTGAAGAACTGCGTTTCAAATTAAATTGCCCCAAAAGATGAGTCTGCTTTACTTCCCTGAACAATTAAATATGGCAGGTTTTATTATATATAATTCAAGAGAAAGTGAGGCGTGGTGACTTGAACTTTAATTCAGACCTTTTAGTTTTTTACTCAGTAGATAACTTTTTTTTTTTTTTTTGGTTTTTGTTTTGTTTTCAGTTTTTGCCATTCTCTTTAATGAATCTTCAGAGACCATCACTTGCATTTGAATTGTTGAAAACATTCAGGTCAGGCTAAGGGTCACTATACTGCCTGGATAGTTAGTATGCTTAGAATAAGAATTAATTTTTCTTTATAGAATTACGTCATGCAGCAAAGTGTATACATTATAAAACCTCCACCATAAATATGCACAGCAGGAGCACAAGCCTAACTCAGATAGAGCTCAAAGCCACATGTTGCTGCCACACATGAACAGTCATGTTTGATATGTGTGTGAGATAAAGCAACAGAGCATAATCTTATTGTATGCCACTGACAATACTGACAACAAGTCAGTCGTTTGAACTCAACTAACAAGGCAAATTAGAGTGAAAATTTAACATGACAAATTTGAATCAACAACCCTGATCAGCAGCAGTGTCATTTCTTTGGCAGATGAATGCGCTTCACATGACAGTGCCTCCTCTGTCATCACCTATATGCTAGCACACATATTCTCACAGCATCACTGTGGATGGGTAGAAAAGAGAGGTGGAAAAAAGCTGTTTTCTGATTGAGGGAGAGCTCAACCCAATTAAGCTTTATAAAGACAGTGAGGACAGGTGTACTAGTTCTGTGGTGACGTAAAGATTTGTGACAATACCCCAAAGCAAAGGCTTCAACCGCTCAAAGGACACCCAAGTGTGTTAGGGTTAATTGGATGACCCAATCCATCTCAATTAAAGATTTTAAGGCACACATCCCCCTGTGTGTGTGTGGAAATTGAAATCAGCTACAGATGGCTCTTCCTGTGGGGTTGCTCCAAATAATTGCTGGCAGATACCAGTGGTGGGGGGGTTGGGAGGTACATTTGTTCACAGAATCATAAAATGCTTTTTAAGTATTTGGGTCAAATTCAGTGTTGACTAACACCGTGTGTGCATGATGATGCGAATGCTACTGTAGGTTAGCCTTTCACAAACATGATGTTGAAGACTGCTGCTGCAGATAAGACTTAATGAGGCAATTTTTCAAAAAGAACTTCAGTGTCCACGGGTGGGTGCAGTGGGGGCTATATAAGAATCTGTTTAGTGTTTCACAAATCACAACATAGGGCTGGTACTTGAGTTGACGGAGGAGTAAAGGAGTAAATGAGTGAAAGATAAGTTATAAATTTGTTACGCACATACTTGCCCTCCACAGGATGAATTGTGACAACTTCAGTGATCCTGTGACTTTTCTTGCACCATCATCAGGTCAAAATTTTAGTTAGTCCAATACTTGGGTTTATGACCAAATACCTGCAAAACAAATGATATTCCCATTACCGTCAGCTGTACTTTGTGTTTAGTGCTAATTAGCCAAATTTAGCACGCTAATACACTAAACGATGACGACAAACATACCTGCCAAACATCAACATGTTAGCATTGTCATTGTGAGCATGTTGTGATGCTGGTGTACACTCGCACTATACAACATGTTGAAAATGTTAAATGTATTTAAAAAGATGTAAATATTCCCACACTTGTTTATAGCCTTAAGCTTCTTTTAATGTTTGGAAATTATTTGAATACCACTTTTTCCTGCTGCAATAAACAAATATCCCCGCCAGTATCATTATTTGATCTAATGTCATACTAAGTACTCAACTCACAATTTTCATGATGTTTTATTTGAGCTGGATTGGAAAACACAGATATAACTGGGTCAGCTGATAACTAGCTTTGTGATACTGGTTATCCAGGAACACCTACGTTAGGTTTAGTGGAGCCAGGTAACCCAAAGAGAGCCAGGTCAAGTTGAACTTACTTTGTGATATAGGCCTCAGAAAGAGAAAGTTAAAAAGAAAAAATATGACATTTGCTCTACTTGATCAAATTAAATAAAAACAATTAGCAGAATAAAACCAACTTGCTAAATTGTGTTGCTTACTGCAACACAATTTATCTGCAATTCAGTCTTGTAACAGAAAGAGTTTCTGTCATTCGAAGTCAATGGCATTCTACTGGAGTGATGTGCTGATGCATTTTGATCCTGACCTTACTGTGGCATACCCTTATATAAAGTAGGTGGCAAAAGCTGTTGCACAACAAACCCATTTTCTGAAGTAACACTGCATCTGTGTATTATGACTGCAGAGAACAGTCATCATTTGCCCTTGATTTATTACTTCTTTTTGAAGTTTTTCAAAGGGATTTTGTAAAGTTTCATCTTTTGATATATATATATATATATATATATATATATATCAAAAGATGATATATATATATATATATATATATATATATATATATATATATATATATATATATATATATATATATATATATATATATATATATATATATATATATATTCCTAAAGCAGCTGGGCATTGTAGTTTTAGGGTTTTTTTTAGCAAATGTTAGTCAAACACAGGGAAACTGCATTTCTTGGAGATTTTAGGTGTTAGTTGGATCGACTCTAAATAAACTGTAATGCCCATGTTCATGGTAGTGATAGACATGTCACCCAGTGCAATAATGGGGCTCATTATTGTGTTTTCAATTTTTGTGTGTGTGTGTGTGTGTTTGTGTGTGTGTGTGTGTGTGTGTGTGTATGTTTCACAACAATGAAGGTCTATACCAGAGAGCACTGAGGATTTATTGACAATATGAAAAGTACAAAATATCACCATACTTATCCTTTAAAAACTTCATTGTAGGTTTGCTCTCCAATTGCCTGCTTATATCATGCTAGCTATCAAGACAGATTTTAACACACTTAGGAATTCATTATAGTTTTAATATAAAGCAGATATCTTAATATTCCAGCACTTTCAACACTCTCAAGATATTCCCAATTTATTTCAATCCATTCGTATGCCTAAAGATGTCTCCAATAAGGACTCAACGGGAAGCCATCAAAAGCCATTGAAATGCGATTGGTATAGACTGTGGTAATCAATTAATTCAGCTAAATGAACATTTTCTCTTGCTGGAAGAGATTACAGCTGTAGGAACATCTGCTATCGATGTCTTAGTTGTATTTTGAGTGTGTTTTGTGCTTTTCATTGAAGCGGTTCATAAAATGATGATTGCTTGCTTGAATTCATTTATGCTACTTTGGTTAATTATCATCATTATCACAGTGAGAAGATAAAAAGCTATTCTTGTCTTTGTAATGTGTAATCAATGGAAGCAAGACACCATCCATGAGCAAAATATATGTGTCAAATGTGACTCATATTGAAGGTCTTATGGATAGACATTATATTGTATTACAACCAAATGTGCAGATTGTACCGATTACACATATTACCCACATTTAATAAAAATACAGTTCAAGCACAGACAAATCACATGAGGCCCATCTGCAGTTTTTAGTGTCAGGCTGTATGACTGGACACAATTCAAAGTTGCTATGGTTATGTGTTGAAACCCTACTTCTATGATTACAGATGAAACAAACAAAAATGATTCCTATTAGCAATACAGACTTCAATTTAGACATGTAGCTTACAGTCACTTCTGCAGGTGTTTGGCTACTTTTCTCTATTTTGTATTATTACATTTGATTTACACTAACTGTAAAATGTTAATGTACTAAAATATTAATGTACTACTGAAATAAAACTATACTTCCAATAAACCCAGTGACTTAAAAAATACTTCAGCATGGAAGTTTATTTTTGACTTTGGGATTGCTATGTGTAACAAAACAAAATGCACTAAATGTCCATGCAGTAGCTTTTTCAAAAGCTTTCAACTACATCTCATGGTCATCATCAGTAAATGAAATCTGTACTATTTTGCTATTAAGCCATAATAATTACCCCTCACAATGAACTGCCATGAAATTTAATGGATGCTTTGGAAGAGGTGTCTCTGTATTTATTTAATTCAGCAGCTTCTCACCAATCGTTCCAATCACACTAATGATCAAAGGACACAATTATTAGGAATGAAGGGATGCATGCAAAAACATGCAAAGACACACGTGTTAAAGATCCAGATAGACACGTGTGTGTATGCACACACAGACATACCCACCCTGGCCTACTCCCACCTCACAATGGCCATCTCAATCGTCTGTGTTGACACCTATGGAATTGATTTCCCATGGCAGCACGGTCCATCTATTGCCACAAACATTGGCGGGGCTGCAGTCACATCATGTTGACACAGAACACAATCACTTCTGCTTGTCTGCATTGTTCCTGTGGCACAGTGAAAAAAAGACAAGGACTAGAGGATGTCCGGTGGGATGCAACGCATCATCTCTGAGATTCAATGTTAACCTCATTTTGTCATTAGTACTGAGACGCTTTCGTCTGCAAAACAGACAGGGAGAAAAGCAGTTCAGTAATCAAAGGCTTTGCCCCCCCCAATCCCCCACCCCACCACACACACACACACACACACACACACACACACACACACACACAGACAAACATGTACACACACACTCTTGCACTTAAACAAACAGAGATTGAAGAAGAGTAAGGGGTACCATCTCAATTCCAGCAGGGAAGCTTTAAAGACTTCAGTTGGTGAATGTTTTCGAACCTGTGACACAACCCAAATATCATATGAGGGACATATACTGGTCAACAAACCAAAATCAACAGCCCCTGTATATTCTAGTCTTTAACAAAAAAACTGGCAGCCTACATTTGCCCACTCCAATTTCAATATTATCATTTCATTTATTACAGAATCTAAGATTAGCAGGTGAAAATAAAATGATGACAAGGTGAAATGTGTTTACATCCAAGACAGTAGTCGACAAGACATATACCTCATCAATGATGCTGTGACACGAAATCAATTGAACTCAGTGATAGGTGAGAAATTAATTCCAAAGAGGGGAACATATTAATGACGGTCAAGCTTGTCCAATTCTAATTGTCTGGCTGTGCAAATACAGAATGCATACATGCATTTTGCAATCCTTTAACACCTGGACACCAATGTTGATTTTTTAATTACAAGACATTCAATCAGATTTTAATCACTGCCCACACAGGGGTGTTTACATACTTCTACACTAGTCATATTTGTACTGCAGTCATTGCTTTGCTGAGAAAGCATTTGAAGGACCTGGCATTTTTAGTGCTTGAAGAAACATGTTGGCTCTCTGCCTTGTGTATTATAGCATACGTGCTGTATTGTTCTGTCAAAAAGAGAGAAAAAAATATTGCCAGCATGAAACATTCAGCAGAAACCTTTCCAATTTTTTTTTATCCAGCAGTATGTGCTGTAGCCATGAACTTCAATAGCTCCATAATCCTTTGTCTGTCCAGCATTGATATTTGCCCACCAATTGAATTTCACAGTCTAGACATATTGTGTTCATTCTCATTCATAAACTAACATGGCAATGCCACTGAACATTTTGTCATTCTGACAGTGTACAGCACACAGCTTGCTGTATGATATTTAATTTTTCTTCTACGAGGAAACCTACAGAAAACAGACCAAAATGTATGTATATGTTGCTATGTAAATTAAATGTCTGAGAGTAATCCAGTATTGGTATTCAATTCAGTTAAGGTGTGGACTGTATTGATATTTTGTTACAACTAAAGATGCAGCAATTATTAATGAATACATGTCCCGAAGGTAATTAAAACACTAATTTGGTTATGGTAGATTGGTCAAGTATCTGATTTTGCCATCGAACTGATTTGTTTGACCAAACGTAGGCCTAATTACCCCTATGGATGAAGAGCAACTCTGCTAACAGTTTTAGATCACAAGGTCTCTACCACAGGCTCTCATAAACTCTGGCAATCAGTGCACTGGCATTAGCATTACTTAAACACTGTCTGGTAAAAAAGGGTGACTGTGGGGCTAGAAGAAAGGTTTCCACTGATATGTAGATTGGTGACGTGATTAATGACACAGATCAGTGAAAAAATGTCTATACATGTGCTATGTGTGTTTCAGGTGGACATGTAGTGACAAATGTCTGTAGGGAAAATGAGTTGCAGCCATTTACTTGTCTTCTATCCATGTTAATGTGGATAAATGACAAAGCAACTAAATTTGGCTGCACACCATTGTCCAGGAGTCATAAGGCTAATCAAGCATTGTCTGCCAAAGCCAGACAAGTCTAGTTTTTTAGTCCCTTCCCAGTATCAGGCAACATAACCAAACACATTGCTCCCACACTTGCAGTTCTTTATGCATTGAATCAATATTCTCTTATAGATTATGTTGTTTATTTAATCTAATGCTTAAAGCAAGGTAATGCATGTTTCTCAATCTAGATTTAATGCTATAAAAAGCACAGATTGACAGTTGAAAATGAATATGCATTTTTTAAATGTTTTAGTGATGATGTTCTGGTCCATATGCAGTCGGTAAAGCAATGCTTGTAAGCAGGGACATTTTAAGAGATGGCTGAAGTCACACTGTTACAATCAAATATGACATACTCGCAATGGAAAAAATATGTAAACATAACTCTGCCACAATGTGTTCATCGAACCACAGGTAGACCTCTTTTGATATTAAAAATGTGATGGTTCAAGCACTTCTTTTGTAAGACCCCTTTGAAAGAAGTACAACCGGTTGACATTTTTACAAAGGATGGCGACGGAGTGACTCGCCCTACTCTGCCTCTGACTGGGTAGTACTTGTTGCCTTTGTTGGTTAGTTTGATGAAGTTTAAGCATGAGGAGTGAGATGGTTAGGGTTAGGGTAAGGATATCAGGGTGAAAATGAATGAATGCTTAAATTGAATACTTAGTTTGCCATGGTTTTTTCTACCTTGCCGACAAGCGGACATTGGCATGTCACACATGCTTGTAAACAGCTGTCCATTCCATAGACTTGGTTGCCAAGGTTGTTGCTAAGGTTTTTCCATGTGTTGTTTGCGTTGTCCACTCGGATGGGATTTTGGCTCGAACATGTACAGCTTGGATGTTTTTAAGAAGTTGACATATTGAGTTAGGAACAAGAAAAAGTAGTGAAATCCTACTACTATACTTTGTGCCATGGTATGTTGATATAGCCTCCCGATTGGTTAGCCTCTGGAAGCTAACCAATCAGAACAGATTGGACTCATCAGGCAGAGGGCCTTAAAGAAACAGGAGCTAAACCGACCTGTTTCAGACAGAGGCTGAACTGAGGGGCTACATATAGGGCCAGTATAGGATAAATAAGGAGTTTTTTTTAACTGTAAATCATGCAAAGGTATTCCAGTAGAGCCCCAAAATACAAAATTAGACCTGAAAATGTCCACGTCTCCTTTAATGCATGCTAATTACCCATGTGTTAATGAACTAGAAACAAGTATTTTGTGGTGAGGAATTTCATCAAAAATTGCCTGTATCTGCATGCATAATTATGATCAGCTAACCACTGTGGATGTTTTTATTTGATTTCAAACAAATTCAGTCACATCACTGCAATATTTAACCAGTACAGTTATATCACAAACTGATATGGCATCTGTGCCATAATCTTACAGTAATAAAACTTTGATTTTTTTTCTTTTTCTAAGTAATCAGATGTTTTGAATGACCGAAGAATGTACAATTAAAGTCAAACAGACAAGCAAAACATATAGCAGGGTTGTTATTTTGGAGAAGTCTATTGTCCCTACCAAATTAAACAGACAAAAACATCACAAAGCATGTGTCCACAGTGGTGGGACTGCCTGTGATACTCCCCCTACTGCACCTTTGCTTCCACTATAGCACTCGGCAAGACATCGAAATACCACTTCGCCAGAGCAAAGCTGCACTTCACACCATGAACAGGCAGGAAAATAGAGCCCTTGATCTTCATAAACATGCTGCACTGTGTGGAAAACCATTTGAATGCTATAATTCTGTTTGTCCTTATAGGCTACATTCTTAAAACCCACTGAGAATACAGGAAGACCATAGAAATTAAAGAAATGAATGTTAGAACAGACCATTGACGATTAATACAGCAAGCACTGGAATCTTCTATACTTTCATATTGTCTACTCTAACAAACAGCATATATTATTGTCACTGAAGTGTATCATAACATGTCAAAGAGACAATAACTCAAAGATCACCTTTAGGATATGAAAGGTGCCCTAAAATGGGCATGATCACATTTGTTATTCTTCATTAGCAACAATAAAAAAAATTGCAATAACAGTGAAGCCGGGACCCAAATCCAACACTAACATTAACAATAAAATCATATTTTTATAATAAAAGGAATGTATAGCTAATTAAGATCCAAGAAAAATGTGTGATACAGAAATAATAGATCCCCATACAGGACAATGGTAACACTGCATTGTCTTTTGCTTCATTATTTTGGGTGTAAAATATCTTATGATGCTGGTAACTTGCTCATCCAAGCATCCACTGAGCAGCTGAAAACATGAGTAGGTGGGTAAGATTGGAAGTGAGATGAGATTCTGCAGTATAGGGTGAGAAGTTTTTGTTCCAAAACATCATAAATGCCACACTTTTGAAAGCCAGACATTCCAGCCTATGGTCATCTAATCATTAGGTCTGTGGCACTGTTCAACCACCCTGTGAACTCCTGCAGATATATAATGGTCACTGGGGCAAGAAAAATTTTACTTATCACACTTGGCCAGTGGTTAGCAAAGGTGAAGCCTTTCCCGACGGTTTTGACAGTAAGATAACACTTTGGAACATTTGAGTAATAAGCCTCACCAGTTTAGGCAGAGGATAGTACTGTACTGTCTTTCTTTCCTGCTTAGACACACACACACACACACACACACACACACACACTTCAACATGCCAGTTTCTCCATGCCTACCACCTAATTAAGGCCAGTCCTTGCAGTTTCAGTTCCAGAGAGAACTGTATCCCCCATCTCCTTTAAGGCAGTCCAGTGCTTTAGTTGTATTTTCAAGGTGCACTCTTAGCTCTGCTGCCATATTTTTTTGGGAGTGAACACCTGCATGTTTGACATCTTGTACCGTTTGATACCACTTCTCTAAAATGGCCGAAGAAGTCTGGTAACTTAAAACAAGATGTAACATGGCACCAAATCAAACCCAGTAAGGTCTGCTGTTGAAACACAGTTTGCAATCAAATATGCCTTTTATGTGCAAACCTAATATTTTAAAGCTGTAGCCTAGTGTCATGATCAACCATCAATCAAACTACATATTTGTAATACAATAATAAAAACACATATGAATGCTTATTTCACATTTACACAGATGGCATAATGTAAATTATTTTCCAGTGGACCGTGAATGTTTGATGTGCACATCTTCCATACAAGTACACTAGCTTCACTGATCAGCTTAATTAACATATTAATTGTTTACTTGTGTCCTCACTCTGGTTTCCAGGGTGTTGCCTAAGAGATGAAGCATGTTTCTGAGCACACATACACTGCTTTGTGTGTCTGAATGTGTGTGTGTGTGTGTGTGTGTGTGTGTGTGTGTGTGTGTGTGTGTGTGTGTGTGTGTGTGTGTGTGTGTGTGTGTGACAAAGAGTGTGTGAGCGTGCACATGTTTATGCACGACATTGTTGTTCCTGTCTGCACTCGTCGGAACACGTGCGTGTGCATGAGGGTGTGTAATCAGGGCCGCTTTGGAACTTTACAAGAAGTCATTAACAGTCAAGACTATTGTGCAGACACCATGATTTCAAAGGTGCTCCACAACAGCTTGTGCGGCAAGGGCTGATTGAACCAGACCACTTGAAAGGGGGAGAGAGACGTCAGGTTTGCAGCATCCTGTCGCGGCCCATCTGCCTCTCTCTCTGCTCCTGCCGTCAGTCTCCTTTGTGAGAAGGAAGGGGTTTGAACATCAAAGAGCAGCCATGCTACCTTGGAGACAGAAACAATTAGTAAGGGATCTGGTGAAAGGTGGCATAGAGGAGAACCCCATTCCATGATACTCAAAATATATATCCAGGCATTACTGGGAAGTAAGGCCAGCACTGTATTCATAAGACTGTTGTCCACAGAGGGGGATTGTGTATGAATAACACATTTTAGGCCAACATGTTTTAAGGTGATACTGCGCAAAGAGGATTCTTCACAGTGGAGTCAGTTTAAATGCACTGTCACCATGAAAATGCCTCTCCATCTAGAGTATGAATCATTGTGTGACGTAATTTATTTTCTCACATTCAGCATTGTGCATCTTCTTCTAACACCATATTACAATACAAACTATAACATATTGAACTAGCCCAGATGAGACAACTGACAGATAACACCTCTGGCTGTGATAAGTATATTCTCATTAACACTTGTATCCCGCAATATCTCTACAGCAGCCCAGCTTGAGTCCAGAGCAAATCTCAGGGGGACGGTGCCTCATATAGAATACCCTTGAGCTGTTTCACAGCTATCTAAAATCTCCTAGATGTCTTTGCTGGCTCGCTAAGCATCTCCACCTACTTTCACCTCGGCTTGCATTTCATTATGAATGTGACGTTTAGGTTGGCTTAGTTGCTGTTTAATAATGCATTTGTCATCTGTGACCAGGCCAGCTGAAGGGTTAGACCAAACAAACAAAAAATTAGGTCAATATCACCTGGTCCTCTATTTCGAGGTCGAGCGCTAATGAAACGAAAGGATGAAAGGAAAACTAAGAGAACAGTTGATGCAGTTTACTCATGTGTGCCCTTAGTAAAAGTTTTATTTTCACCTCGGTGACGAGTAGTTGATAGTGCTTATATACATTAGGTATTTTTAGCAGTAGAAAATTACAGTTTACACATCTAAAATTGTTCTGCTATTGAACAGTGTCTTGTCATTATTATAAACAATATATGTTTGGTGCAACACAATGTAAATTTACAGTACATTTATAAGTACTTATTTATTTAACACCAGAAGTAAACTCTGCAAGCCAATGTAAAAAAAAAAAAGGCTTGTATTCACATGAGTGAATCCATGATGCCAACAGATATCAGGATGCAAAAAGAAGACAAAAGAAGATTGGTATACATAATCAATTTGCCAGGTAATGAGGAAAACATATTAAATAGACAGACCCTGAATAATTAAATTCAATTATCAGCCGAGGCAAAAAAAAAAAAAAAGAAAAGAAAAAAAGAGAAGTAATAATAGACCGGAGAGCAATAATTGCAGTGTTCTTCATGTTCTTCATTGTGCATTTTTTTTCACATGATAATTTATTGTCCCATATTTTAAAAATGTTCTAGCCATTGTTAGACACAGAAGTGCTCCATGTGTGTTCTGCTAGATTTAAATGTGACAGTATTAATAGATTAGCATTAGAAGTGACTGGAAATATAAATCACTCCATGGACTGCCACTTAATTTCATGAGTTGAGGATATAGACCAAATGACAGACAGGTGTGTGCGTGTATGCATGATAGCACAGAAGGACACACACCATTAAAAAGTAAGTGTACCTCAACTGAAAAACCAGTTCTTGAAAAATTAGGTTTGTTTTTCTTTTTTTTCTGTCATATTTACAATGTGATCTTATAAACTGGTCTGATTTTTTCTCTACGTCCAGTGTGCTTCATTTGCACAATGTATAATCTCATCATTTCATTCCTCTTCATGATGTAAAATGAGCACTTTTATCTGCAGGGATGTGGGTGGACAGCAGCTGGACATTTTCTCATGACATTTTTAGGGCTTGAAGAGTTTTTTCTCCAGCTCCTACTCAAACACAGTATGAAGACGGAGATCTTTTTTCAAGGTTATT
This sequence comes from Thunnus thynnus, assembly GCF_963924715.1. Lineage (NCBI taxonomy): Eukaryota > Metazoa > Chordata > Actinopteri > Scombriformes > Scombridae > Thunnus > Thunnus thynnus. Next base: position 18,703,266 of record NC_089525.1, read on the forward strand.
GCACTTATAATTTCTACCCATTTCAGTGCTGGAGAGAAGATGAGAAACACAGACAGACAATCAGACAGACACCAGCTGACCGCTGAGCTCTGCAGACCTGTAGGCATGTGAACAGCAGAGGCGGTATCAATCCCTGGAATGAGGCCGATGACCGATTCCAGTTCAGGGCCACATCAAAGAGCGTGAATGCAGCAACACTAACAGGGATGCTGGGGGTCAGGGACACTGGCCGAGGGATTTAGTCATTTCAGGGCTTATGTGAAGCACCATGGAGAGCAGCCATAAAAGCACAATGTCACTTTGTGACCTGCAGTTGGAGGGATACAAACCCGGAGCGATGTGAGCTGGATGGGAGTGTTGCACTGTTTTGACACACTCAGACATGCACAGGGTTACTGAATTGCGGACGTACACACAAACCCACAAACAATGATCGAGACTTATGGAACGAGACTACTCTATTTCTCGTGTTTTTCCCTTCTCTCTCACTTACACTTTCTCTTACAGACACTGATACATGCAAGCCAAAACATATATCTGTCTGTGTGCATAAATCTAGAGCAGTAATTTCTAAGGATGATGATAGTAAATGACAATGGTAATTTTTGACAGTCAATTTGCCACCGATGTCCAGTAAATTTGCGGAGGTTTTTCCTTTAATGCAGCTCTGCATAGCGGCCATATATCGTCTACTTCTATGACATTTACTGGGTGCAACGACACTCATAGGAGACATTCAGATTTGTCTCATCCGCATGCCGCGCTCCAAACATCCATCTGGGAATAGTCTTGCAGCTTTTAGGGGCGATAAAGCTCATCAAGCGCTGTTTCCTTGTCAGAGTAGACCTTGTCTTTCCATAGTGTGTTTTTTTCTGTATGGATAAAAGCAAGAAAAGCATATATGACCATAAAATGAATATATCACATGTTATGTTGCTTAATAATGAGCTGGGGTGAACAGCGTAGGTACTACAGCGGTCAGGGACATTGTTCCATACGATGAAGGGAGGGGGAAGGACAGGGGAAACATCCATAAAACTATTGTTGCTGTCTGAAACCTCTTACTTTTCCTCAATTCTGGGATGCTTATTAAAGAATTACTTACAGTACATGGTTATTATGCTCATGTGTATCTCACACAGTCTATCATTAGCTTTATATCAAGAGGAAACCCATCACAAATTTGAACCTATCTTCCCCTCTCCTTCCTCTTTGTAAGAATACTGTCCACATCAGCGTTAATGAGTGCCTGCTACTGTTGCTAGCAGCTCTCACGTTCTCATCCACTTGTTATGCGGTAATGAATCAAACTCTCTTATGAGTGCACTGTAGCATGCTGAGGACAAACCAGGGAAGCTTCTTAGAGGCACATCTCAGTTGGATGGATCACAATGTCAGCTTAGTCCGTTAAAAGAGTTTTTTTCCCCCCTTCCTCACATCTGCACATCTGTAGTCTTGCCTTGTGACTGATAGATTACTAATTTTACTGGAATTCTTAGCCAACATGGCTAATTTAAGTCTTTATGCACAATGTTAGAGGCCCCCACATAGCAATGCTGCCCCCCAGTGCATGCAGCAGCTGACACCCAGTATCAAACAAATGAGATTTGTGACTTCACAATGCATGTCCTTTAAAATAAAGCTGGCCTTTTTCAGTAGCTTGCATGTGATTCCTAAGCTAAGTGACATAATTTGTTTGTACCTTTTACATAATTCAACAGAGACATTCAAGCTCTGCTTTCACTCTACAGGCAAGTCCAGGGAGAAGGAATAAGAGTAAGACAGTGTCATTGCCTGAGTCAGCGTGGCTGTGATTTTGCAGCTTTGGATGTGTAGCTGGCGCCTATCCAGCAGCATGCCATCCCCTCCATTCTTCAAAGTGCATTTATATTACTAGCATTCTTGGCAGGCAGGCCTCTCTGGCGGTTAAGGCTGAAGCGCCTCCCAGACTGACGATGATTACAATGGCTATAACATAAAAACTGTTATTGGCCTTGTTTGGTGATGGTTATTACAAGTGTATCAAAAACCCACACATACATCTCCCTCTACCCCACTTCTTCAGGGCTGTAGCTGTATATAGGCACTAATGAATAGGTGATTTCAATGATTCGACATGTGTCATAAATATTAAATGGCCCTCTGCCCTTGGTTACCTTTGCTGCCAGCCAGAGCCTTTGTCATGTATACCGTAGCTATTTAGCTTTTTACTTATTGACAGAGGTGACAGTAGGGGACATTTCAAAGAGAGACGCCTCTAAGGAGTTCAGATCTCTAGGGTGAAATAGTCCTTTTTAGTCCATTACTACTTAGGCTATGTCTCTGTTGAAGGGTGAACCTTTGTAGTGCAGTTATGCTTGTTGTTATTGTGGTGGTGGATGACGCCAACAATGCAAATAGCAGTGCTGAGGACAATAATGGCATCAGAAATAAATACTGATTTGATAATAGATTGACTAATTGTGGAACTCGTGTATTACCAGCAATTATTGTTTTTTTATTTATCTATTTATTTATTTTTACTTAGTTGGTAATTAGTTACACTTAACACTGTAATTAATGGTTTCTAATACAAAGGGTCACGTATAACATTCATCATGATTGCACCTAACTATTTTAATTAAATGTAAATTAACAGAAGTTGCATTATTACAGTGCATTACTGTGTAGCTTTTCCCAGTAGCTGCATGGAGATCCCCCATGAACATATGCAGTGAATAAAGTGTCAAACAGAGCATTTACAATGGTGTTGCATTTGCAGCAGCCTATGGAACAGAGACTTTCACTAGAAAGTTATTTTGGTGGCCTTGCAGTCAATGGTGTAAGGTCTTCATTGTTATGTTAGGGTCTTGCACAATATATGAAACATATAAGAAACATTTCAGTTAGTTATAATTATAGTGTTGATATCATCATGTGCAGCAGTTGATTTTCTGTGCTATCAAAATGTTGAACAGTTTTTATCACAGCAGTAGCCTGAAGCTTTGGTTGGATGGCTGCTGTGAACCAGCAGTGAATATCTTGGAAGTTGCAAGTGGACAACTGTTTGCTTTTCTGAAGCTGATATGAGTCATTGGTAAGGTGGTTAACCCTCACCAGCACCAGCAGAGACACTTATTTACTTGGCAGCTAAAAGGTGTGAATATGAGTAACTAAATGAGCATGAAGGAGGGTGTTGATGAAAAAAAAGAGCATGTGTTCAGCAGATCTCCTCTTTGACTATTACGACTAAAATAATAGTTGCATACAATATTTTTAATCTCATTGCAGCACCACTGGGAAAAGAGCAACACTTGAATTCTGTTGTTTTTTTCTGTCATAGTTATCTTGTTTAATGAGCAGCTGAATGATTTTTACATAAAAGACTTTTGACGTTACTTCATTTAACAGAAAACAAGCCAATACTTCTGAGCCAAATGCAGGCCAGAGAGATTAGCTTAATTTATAAGAAAAAAAATAATTGTTGCACTGCAATGCAATACACATCTCATGTAGTTGTGGAAAATATGTTTTCCTCATTGGATTGAGGCATGGACTGCCCACCCAGTGGATGAGAAGTGTGCCTCTGTCATACTAACACCTCCCAAACCATACAGAGTGTTTGCTTTAGATCCCGGACAATAAGCAGCAGTATAAACACTCCCCCACATTTCTCACGGCTGAGAGGCCTGAGCTGTAAAATGCTCAGATTGATAGAGCAATGTTCAATTCCTCCCTTGAGTTAGAAGGGCAAACTCCTGTGGCGCTCCTGCATCAAGCGTGCCCTCCCTGCGACTCGACACTGGAGATAAACTTTCCCAGACAACAATGCCTCATCAGTGGCAGCAGCAATGGGGCCCTCTTTTATTGCCAGCTCTGATGTTGAGCAATTAGCGGCTCACCGTGGTCCCTAGCACAAAATAATAGAATGGCCAGAGTTAAAAAGTGCTTCACAAATAATACAAAATAACAGAAGAAACACAAACAACAAAAGAAGATAAAAACGGTCACATAACAACAATAAACAATAACAAAAAAAAGATAAAATTAATGCAGAAAAGCAAGTCAGCGGGGTTGCAAGAATTTCAACAGGAAGACTGTTCCAGAGTTTTGGGGCCCTAACAACAAAAGCACAGTCTCCTTTAGTTTTAAGTCTGGATCAGGGAACTGTAAACAAAGTTTTGTTGTGAGATCTGAGGTTTTGTGTAGGTATATGGGGGCACGAAAGTTCACAGATGTATGCTGGAGCTAGACCATGTAGTGCTTTAAAAGTAATGAGTAAAACCTTAAAATCAATCCTGAAATGAACTGGAAGCCAGTGCAAATAGTCTCTTTTGTTTGATTCACTTAACAGTCTGGCTGCAGCATTTGGTATAACCTGAAGGTGTAAGTGTACTTTACTGTTTAGTCAGGTAAAGAGTGCATTACAATAATCAGTTCTTGAGAAAATAAACAACTTTCTCCAAGTCAGAGACTGATAGAAATTATCTGATTTTTGAAACCATTCGAAGTTGATAAAAACAGGACTGAACTACCTTATTGACATGATGATCGAAAGATAACTCCTACATTTCTAGCATTGGGGTAAACAGAAGGTGCTTGGTTAACATTTGTGTCACTGAAATCTGATTTGTCTAAAGACCCAAATAAGATTATTTCTGATTTTTCTTTATTCTTCATTTCCCCTTGCTTCCCCAGTTGCCCCACCCCCACCCCGCTATCACTACAACCACCACTACCCCTCCTATCCCCAAACCTCAGCCCTCAGGCCTCACTGCAATGCATCTCTCATTGCACTCTGTTCTATAAATTGCCAACAGCATGAGAAGGCAGATACAAATAAAGGTGATTTAGCCCAAAGAGATGCTGAGCGATGGCTCTCATTAGTCCGCAGTGGAGACCAAAGTCGAGATTTAACTGAGAGGGATTCCTGGCCATTAGCACACTGGCAGCGGTTGTATTGATAGGTTTTTAATAAGACCCTACATTAATGGTTATCATGAGTGAGTGGGTTTATGGTAATGGGAAAAGGCAGAGGAGGGGAGAGGAAGTCTCCAATGTGTTTTCTGTCAAATTCAGCCTCAGCTCGGCCGATGCTGCCAGCAGCTTGTGCATGTACCTTCACAGGTTGACAATTTGTGTAAGACAAACTCTCTCTGTGGTCTGTATATAGCAAATAGGGAAAAAGCTCCTTTTTTAGTGGGTAAGTTGAGTGACGCGAATGTGGAGAGGGTGGTGTCAGTGATGAACGACGCCAAAGGGATGTCTCCTGTGTGCGCAGAAGTCTTCATTTCCTCCTATTAATCAGTTGGACTAATTCTCCCCTTGTTCCATTTTTAACCCTACAGTGTCACTGCCTCCAGTAGCTCTAATTGAAATATTAGCAGCCGGTTAAGTAAATGAAGACAATTTAATCAGTCCCCTTCTCGCGCCTTCCCTGTCTTTCTCTTTTTTTGTCTTTTCCCCCTGTGACGGTGTGATCTTTCTATTAAAGAGAGGAGTTGAGAGATCAATTTAGATTGTCTTTTTTTAACTAAGCTGACAACTCTATTGTCTCAGTACCAAAAGAAGCTGAGATTAACCTTGTGCGAATGCAAACTTTGCCAAAGGGTGTCAGACTTTGCCAACAACTTTTTCCCTCTCTTGTCTATTTCTCCATTAACCAATGGACATCCAACAAGATGAGAAGGCTCTAAGGCACTAGCCAGCAACAGGGCTCTCCAATGAAATCCCTATGGCAAGTCATCTCTTTCCGATGCAAAAAAGTTAATTGAACTTTCCAAAGATTCCAAACTTACACTAGTTTGACGAATTCAAATTAGTCTCACAGGGGCTGTTAGATCACTTCAATAAAAATAAAAAAATGTCAGGATTATGTGGATAATCAGCCTTATGGTATTTGATGAATAATAACACCTCCTGTCACAACTATTTCCTTAGTTTCTCATTTGTGTTTGCCTTACATAAGACTGATAACACCTAATGTTCACTCAAAGAGAAATAATATTGTTTACACAGTGAACTCCATATGGCTTACTGTAACATTAACATAAAATATATGTTAATGTATAAACAGAGAAATTAAACTGTTTCATATAACTCAGTGTGTAGTTAATTTTATTAACACCAGTAATGATGCCACTTATTGAGACTAGTACTTAATGATGAATCTAAGCAATACCACACTGATGTAATGGAGTGTGACTAAAAGTTACTGATCCAGAGTGTAATTCTTGACAACCCATCATTATTTACAGCTGCCATTTGCAGTATCATATATTATGTAGATAGGTTGTAAGGGTAAGTTTTCCAACTTTCACTCTGACAAAATAACAGGTATAGGTTGATGGTACTGTATAATTTAACCCTTAAATGCCTGGGTGGTTTTACAAACGTTTCTACATACCTTGGATTGTTAGCGACCCTTTGCTACATATTAAGGTAATATTGCTTGGAAATTTTTCAAAACATAATTGAAAATAATAAACCCACAAAAAACATCTTTCAGTCATTTAAAGATGACAAAAACAATTTTTTTTTTTTTCAAAATTCATTACTATTTTTCATCATAGCCTGCTCTTCATGTAGGGCCTTTTCTAGTGTGACATACAGTACATTACAAGCTTTGGCTGTGCTTGGAGGAGGTTAGGGTGACACCCACATAAGTCAGTTTTTGCTAGTATGTAAGGTTCCCTCATCTGTCACAGCTCAGACTGCTTCTCTTGGCACATCTACTTGAATAGCATCTTGGCCCTCATGATGAGCTCATGTCGTCAGAGCTAATGTCATCTGAGCTAGCATCATCACTCTCCTGCTCTAGTTCTGCTTCTGAATAATTTGTTTCATCACTTTACACAAAAACATAATCCTCATCATCAGTTCCTTCAGTTTCATTTCATTTTCAAAATTACTGTCATCAAACCATTTTCTGCAGTGTACCTGACACCTCAACGCTGTGCCATCATGTCAGTCACCAGAAATGACCTATAGTTACATTTGAGTGACAGACACCATTTAGCAGCTGTAGTAATTATGACCAGGAGAAGTGGCACAGTTCAGATGACGTCTATATAGGGTGACAAATTTCCATATTCAGAGGTGATGGGTTGGTTAAGCAGGTTAGATCCAAACTTGCAAAAAGTGGACTTGTGGACTTTGCTGCAGGAGACCACTGTTCCCCTCCTGTTTACAATCGCGAGTGTTACATTTACAACCGCGAGTCGGGAATGTTTTTTAAAAACCGTAACTACATTTGTCATGGTGTTTACTGTTGCCATGATGACGAAGGGTGCCTAACTATAAGGAAGTAGTTACTTTAATCCACACCACGTTTCAAGTGATCATTTTTACCCAAACCATGATCTTTCTCAAACCCTAACCAAGTGGTTTTTGTGCCTAAACTTAACCAGACCTTAACCACAGCGATTTCACATCATAAAACAATAATTTTTTAACAGTGATTTGTAAAGGTTTTGGAAAGCACAGACAAAGGGTGTTGTTCTACTGATAACTGCTGATAGAGGCACCTGATTAGAAAATGCTCCTATGGGTCGTTCTGGAGTGCATGGTCAAACAATCTATTTTGTCGTTTAATTTGGAGGACGTTTTTTTACTGTGACAGTAAGCTAATATAAAACAAACTTCTTCATCCTTTTTCCTGAATTTATTCATAGTAACAGTTAAACAACACACTAAAACAATTTTAAAAACAAATAGAATAGCAGGCAGCTGAGAGCTGAGAGTATAAAATTAATAAATTACACTGGGTTTAATATGGTCTCAGGTCATGTGGACCCGAGGTATGCATTCAAGGGTTAATACATCTTGTACATACAACTTATTAACAGATCAGACACATTACCTTGACCCCTTGTTGGCTGACCGATAGGGAGCCAGTATGAGGAAGACAGCATGCAGAAAGTTAATTCAAGCAGTCAAAAACATCATTCTCCTTATTGCTCCATTACACACATCTTTATTATCTCCACCAGGCGTAAGTCTGGGGGGATCATGTGTTTGGTCCAGAGGAGGCTCGTCCATAGAGGCATAGGAGGTTGCTCCTCCTCTATTTTTGAGAGGCAAGAGGGAGATCAAAATACAAAAAAGAGTACTTGGTTGAAATAAATCATTACCAAATCTCAGTATCATTTATAAAATAATTTATCTCTCTTCTTTGGGAAAAAATCATTATTGAAATTCTGATTAAAATGCTTCAACAGCGACACCTGCAGGGCAGGCATGAGGGGAAAGGGCAGTGTGTGTGAAGCTGTGAGAGGAGAGCAGAGGAGGACGGGCTCCTGCTGTCCTCCTTAGGATGGGATCTATTTTTTCATGCTAATCTGTTATTGGTCAAAACATGTAAAATGACGCTCAACGGACGTCCTCCCTAACCAATTCAACAACCAGAATACAATATTGACATTATGTTGGTCCAATGATAATTTCCTCTACAGTACTGTGTCATACGTGAGTGTACAGTAACTGAGGGTAAAGTGACAGATAGATTCATATTTCATACAGGAGCATATTAGAAAATAAATTATAACGTGAAAATGGTGAACTACTTTTAAACTTATCACTAAAATATTTCATTTTCTTCAGGCCTTTTCAACACAGTCCACATTTCCTTTTTTCGGATTTACGCTTCGCTTTTTTATCGAACAGTAGATGCTACTTCCGTTAGTTAGCCAAAGCAACAGTTAGCTTGTTGTAGCAGCCTTGAAGGACAGTTAATGATGGTTAAGCTAACATCGGATGGAGAGCACCTCACTGCTGGCGCAGCCTCGGACCTCCCTGCCTCAGCTGTCCGAGCTGGACCCAGACGGGACTACGGTGACGTGCTGCTGCTCGGAATGAACTCCTCTCAACAATAGAAAGTTGACATAATTGAATGAAACACCCGGAGAATTAGCTTGTTTGTCATGGTTGCTAATGATATCAGACTGGTTAATCAGCAGCAACAAAGTTCTGTTAACAAACGAACAAGATGACCAACAGCAACAAATGGATGTTATGACATAGATATGCTACTTCATCTCCATGAAAGAAAGAAGAAGACATCAGATAAGGTGAGTCAGATACAACTCCTCTCTCTCTCTGTCTCTTTGGTCGCTAATTTCTTCTCTGATGGTTAACGTTAAATAACTGTCCGTAGCTGTTGTGTGAATTTATCTCCTTAACAAGAACACAGCAAATAGATAATATAACGTTGTAGGTAGTTTGCCTGGACACAACATTTGAAGAGTTAACTGTCTGGACTCGCATTTGGAATTTAATTTAATTTAATTTAGTTTATAGTGGAGTGGTTGTTTAGTCACCTGTTGATGTTGTGTGATGTGTGGATGAGTGTGCAGGAGGTCTGGTTGCTTGCTTTTGAGAATTCTTTCATTGTTCCTTTTTAAGATGAGCCGTATGTTGAGTAATAAGCTTAAAGTAGAATTAAGACTTTTTTAAATACTAAAAGTAGCCAGAATAACAACATTGTTAACATGTCAGCTTTGTTTGATATTTTTGGTTTGTCGTACATATAGATGAGAGCGTGTAAGTCATGTATTTGATACATGCATTAATACTTTTTATGTGAACCTACACTTTTAGATTTGTGAATATTTTTAGTGTTCAGTCTTTCTAGTATTCAGCACTAATCTGTACCTGTATCAGATTATAAGCTTTGTGATACGTTATATATTTCTGTATACTAAGAAAATACATAGGAAACACATGTAAATCATGTGATATGTTGTCTGTTTTTGATGAGAACAATAGAACCATACCTAACCAACCATAAGACCAACCTATAAATCTGAAGTTAACTTTGTTTAACTTTTTTAAACATATTCTGAACCACCCAGGGCTAAAATGGTTGTGTGTGTGTGTGTGTGTGTGTGTGTGTGTGTGTGTGTGTGCATGTATCTGTCTGCACCAAATCTCACATACTACTGGATCCATCAGCCTTATATTTTTTTGTCTGTATGCTCAAGGGCCTCTCAGGGTTGTGGTGATTCACAATTTTTGAAAAACCTATTTTATAACGCAATTCCTTATGATATATAGTGAAGCTTAAATCAATTGGGCTAAAAACAAGACTTACTTACAGTAGTCTGTTGCAGGCCACATTTTGGCCTTTGTTGTGGCTCCAAAACTGACTTCCATCGAAAAGTTTGGTATCATCTTGAACCAGAGCATCTGCTAATTAATTCCATACTCGATATGTTATGATCCACTTAAGTTAGGCACCATACAAGATGAATAAATCCCTGTTTTTGTTATCTTTGCCACCGTCTTGACTGTAAGGGAGCCAGGAGCGACAATTGAGTGAGACTCAACTCTTCTTTGTTTTGGAGGGGAGCGGGAGGTAGGGAGGGGTTTCTTTTTTATATTGTGTTACAGCAAAATGTTCTAACAAATAACAAAATGTTCTAAATAAATGACAAGATAGAGAATTTTGGACTTACCATCCCATTTATTGTTTCCTTATTAAGTTTATACAGTTAGGTGAACCCAGGACGCTCGATTACAATACCATTACACTATGCATCTTAAAGAAAACTGAGACTATACTATACAAAAACACTATTAAAAACTTTGAATACATCTGTATAAGAAAAATTACACACCTGGCGGAGATCTGCACTCTGAGTGCACTCTTCTAGTTTACAATGAAATTAGCTGTATTTCTGTCTGCTTCAGTGGAGCGGCCCATACCGTTCTAACATGATTGAAATGAAATGAAAACATAAAGAACAAAACATTAGCAACTAAAGAGGAAAAAACTAGTTCCCACAATAGTTTGACCGACCAGTCCAAAGACAAAGTGTTTGTGGCTGAATTTTTTTCAGAATGGCCACACCCCAACATGGTGTAAGGAGCTGCCATCATCAAGAGGGGCAAGACACGTTATTCATTCAAATGGGCAAATCCTGCCTACAGTACCTAGCCAATCGCTGCATGTAGCTAGTTGGTGCTTGTTGGATTTAGTATCAAAAAAAAGTATCAAAAATTGATGGATGCAGCCCTTCCAGTTCTGAAAGGTATCAGGGGACTGGGACTGGGATTCTGTTCGACCATCCAACAAGAACTTCAACTGAAATACACTCATGCCTCAAGTCTGCACCACATGCTAGAAAGTGTCACAACTCTGTGCTCTATAAGATATACCTGACAAGCTGTGTATGAACACAGGTTTGTTGATGTTTGACCAGGTCATGCTTACTGATCCTTTAGTTCCAAGAACCAGTCCATAACATGATGCAAAATGTTAGTGTAAAAAGTGTAATTACTAATTGCAGTTATTTAGTGTAATATGCTCATGCTTTGGTCTGTTAGAAAGCACATTCAGAAAGACCTTTGAAATTCATATAAAAACTAGATGGGTTGGACAAAAAACTTGATAAATGCTTCTGTCAGATTTTGTGGAAAACTCATCCACACCACGTATAGTTTGATTTCAGTTGTAATTACATTCAAAGGCTTCTTTTGACACATTAGTCTAGCAAATTTGCTGCATTACTAGATTTAGCGATTACATTTTTTTTTCATAATTATTTTCTTCGTCCTCTCCGACAGCCTCTCTTGGTGTCATAAGCAATAATAGGTTTCATTTTGTCATTATAATCCTGAAAAGACAGGCTCTTCAGGCTAATCACATGATGCAGCTGACAGGTAGAGGATTTGTCATAATGACGTCTGAGAAAAATGTTAACTATATTTTCACAATTTGGCATGAGGATGTGGGGTTTGTCTGTAACCCAATGGTCTTATACCTGTAGATGCAACTCAAAATTGAATGAAGCATAAGCATGGAATAAAAGAGAGACTAATTCACAGCCACCGCTATACTGTATGTAGGCCTATTAATACTGCTAGGCCATTGCCTCTGAATGTTTCTTTTTAGTCAAGTTAGTGCAGAACTTATTCCTAATTGTTTATGTTAATCAAGAATTGCAAGGCCAGGTTTTTCTGGGTAACAAGTCTTAAACATTAAATTAGAGACTGTGGTATGACTGTAACTCTTTCCTTTTATCATATTTTGCTATCAGCTGTTCTCACCAAAATGTTAACACATGATTAATATTTAAATCATGTGTTAATCATTTCAGCAGCAGTGCTAATTCAGCAGCAATGTATAATTGTATGTAGACTTTTCATCAAATCGCCCCATTCCCTCTCCAAAATGAATCATATCGCCTCTCCTACTTTTGTTCTCTACTCACACTCATTTGTTCTCAAAAATCGCTTTTACTTTTCTCATTATTTCTTGTTTTTTCATTCCTACTGAAGACATGATGACCTTAAGGCAACATGGTCATGACACTTGTACTGCTTACTTGTAAAAATGCGGGAATTCAACTGACTTTACTTGTGCGCATACTGTAAGTTCTGGATAAGAGTATCAGCTTTATTCCTTATATGTAAAAAAGTCAATCTTGAAGCACTAGTTACTTAAAACACCATGGAATAGGCTTTGTCAGCTTCACACTGTGATTGTACCATGTAATTTAATTAACACGTCTATCTATGTTTTGCAATTACAGTACACGGAATATTGATGAGCCACATCAATAAGTATTTTAGATAGCACCGTCCATTTACCCAGCAAATAATCGGCAACACTTTTTATTTACTTTCAAAAAGTATGTGCCTTTTACAGTAAAGCACATGAAGAAAGTGGAACAAAAATTGAGGCGAAGCAATCAGCTGATAAATCTTTCTTTTTTCTTTTTTTTTCAGTTTTCCTATCAGACGTGAAAGCCTGATAACCGCTGCCACCCCACCACACCCCCCTTCTCTTGCCCTTCACATCTGTGTGTCTGCACAGCCGAGATAAGCAAATCAATATCCTGTCACTTCTCATTTTTACTAGCCCAATTCTTCTCTCTGCACCTTCCACAAGGTGACAAGCTCCTGCCTCACGGTCTGGACTGGACAATATCAGTCTCCTCTTTGTAGAATATTGTCTCTCAAGCGACTCTGAAAGACACTCTCTATCACTAGAATGATGCCAACATGTTGGCGCTAATGCAGCCAAGGTAGGTGCTCAGTGATGCTAAACTTTTTTTCACTATTTTCAGTTCAGGCTCAGTCCATCAGATAAAATGAGACTGTGAGGACTTGTCTTGCGAGATTATTCATGTTGTGTATTATTCCTTTGCTTTAGTGAGATTGCACTGTGGTCCCACTACAAGTGAGGCCTCTTATGCGGTGACAGTGCACTGCCGCATTGTCATGCATAAAAAACTGGCTGTATCTTAGCAGTTCCAATCCAATTTATGAATCAATACCAAGTGATCTTACCAAGATAATAAAAAAAATGTTTACATTTCAAATCACATTTTTGGTAAAGTCTGCCTTAAAGCTGCATTCATGTAATTATCTTACAAATGTGTAACTGTAAAATGTCATTGTAGTGACTTACGGCTATGTATGTGATTCATTTCTTTGGCATCGATTAATTTCAGCCATCAGATTATATGTTGGCTCTGAAGACTTGGTGAAGATAAAGATTGAGTCCATGGTTGACGTTGTGCATATTAAACTAAATAGCTGTGCCCCGAGCAGTACAACCACAGCTGTAGAAGAGTTATGTGTCTTAAATCACTAAAAGCTTCAGACCTTCCCAATGCTTCATGATAGATGTTAAAATAATATTACATTTATTGGCAACAAAAGCAATTCAAGGTAGTAAGGGTAGTTTTGGTGAATATGATTTGACAACTACATTTAGTTGTCAGAGGTTACAGCGAAATCACTGGGGATTTAAAAAAGTTTCAGGCTCCAAAAGAGCTGCTGCTCTTTTAAATAAAAGACTCTGCCTATACTCAGCTTTCCAAGGTAAAGTACTGTGCCAACTCAATATAACCCAACTGTCCTCATACATCTGCCACAACAGTCACTTGGAATTGTGAAAAACACTATTTGTTCATCCGTACTGTCAAAAGTCTGGGCCTAAACTACTGTGGACAGTGTTATTGGTCCTGGCCCTTTCCCCAAATGATGTGCTGATTTTTTCTAAAAGTAGTGATGATAGACATATGCCATGCGAAGTTGCAGAATAAACCAAGATAATGGAAAGACAACTTTGGCCGGATCATTTCTTAGGACAGCTACCATTCAACAGGAGAAGATAAAAATTAATTTGGTTGGGGCCACTCAAGCTTTTTATTCACACATTTCTTGTCTAAGGGCAGCAGGGAGAAGATTTGTTTAAATATTCAGTGCCCAAGGCAATGTCAAATAACAGCAGACCCTGATAAGATTTTCAAGGCTTGCCACTGAAATTAGCGCCTTAAACAATGATTTCTTGGAAATATTTCTTGGGGCTTTAGGTTTGGGGTTTAGAAAATGAACTGTGGAACAGAAGGATGATGTGTCACTCCACGGAATCTTTCATATCCACAACTTAAAAATGCCAGTCATGGAGTGGGCATAATGAAATATGAATTGAGCCATGGACCATCACTCGCACATTAATGATTTCTGCCAAATGTGTATCCTCCAGATTACTCCTTATCACTACCAAGACACACACTAGTGTCCTGTATAGGGTAAATAAACACCAGCATCTGAATGGATAGGGCAAAGCACAAACGAGAAGGCTCCATGTCCATTTTTGAAGTTTGGAACCGTAGGCCAAATGGAATTGACAACCATGCATAATCACCTGCAGTTTTAGCTGGGGGTGCTTTGGCTCTGCTAGGAAACAGTGTTGTTGAGAGCAGATTCAGCCCCAAAAGCCCCATTAAACTCTAATCCTAAATAAGGTTCCATGCCCTGACAGTTTAGTAGAAACGCAGTGTAGTTATACATTCCCTGCCAAATAGATTTGGAAACTACTCTCTTGTTATGTCTGTGTCTGTGATGGAAATATATTATGTGTTAGACAGTACTTTCCCTTCACAGTCTGAACCACCTAAAATATTATTAAAGTAATAACGGATGTACTAAATGTACTTAATGTCTCAGTCATCTGTGTCACTATCTCATCTGTCTGTCCGAGAATACAAGGACTCCCATTCTCATTTATTTTATCCTTGATACCACAGGGCCTGATACATAACTAATTGATTCAACCTTTCAAGAGACTTGAATAATGCAATTGTTCCTTTTGTTCACATAAGTGTCCCCACGGGACCTGCTTGATCAATTAACATCAGATGAACAGTCGCTTTCATTACTGTCTTGCTCAACATACCTTACAGAGGAGTTAAGAGAGTCAGGCAGACGTTTGGAAGACTTCATTTGATGCTTGATTTCATTTGGTATGTGTATGTCTGTAGTTTATGTGTGTGTGTGTATGTCTGTGTGTGTCTAGACTTAAATTTAATTTTAGTTTTGTTGTAAAATTATGATCAGGTAATTCTTCAGCATAAACTGTGGGCAAGACTCATAACCACACTAGCAGCTCTAGAGATGGCAATAATTTGGAATATCTCAATGATATGATGGGTTGTCATGGAACTTAGTACTGACATTCATGGTCCCAGAGGATGAGGCCTATAGACTTTGATCAGTCAGTCACCTGACTGTTCCTCTAGCACCAACCAGCAGGTCAAAATGCGACTATGTCCAAAACTTTGGCTTTTGTATGACCAAATAGTTGCAAAACAAAAAGTGAGTATAGTATGTCCACATGCTGACGCTAGCATTTAGCAAGGTAAAACCTCACAAAACTGCTTGCTTGGCTTTAGATGCCTCGTTTTATTTCTTTTCAGAATAATACCCAGATTTGTAAAGAGGCTTAGATTGGTTCAAACTAATTCTCACACATTTATGTGTTTCCAGAAATGTGAATTCAATTTTATATTCATAATTGCAACTCTGCACATCCAGAACACCAGTATTAGTTTCCTCATGAGAAAACTCTCCACTATTTCAGAACTGTCTGTATGGCAGAGTAGGGTGGGATTAAACAAGTGGACGTGACGGTCCATGATTGTCAACCCCCGAACACATCCTCCTCTAATGTATGACTAATCCCCAACACATCCCGGTGTGCTTGAATATACCAAAAGTGACTGCATTTTTATTCATAAAAATAGCACTCAAGTAAAGCACAAGTACCTCAAATGTGTTTTAAATACAGCAACTTAAGAAGTAGATAAAAGTACCCCTGTCCTTGTGTCATTAGATTTTGTTTTGGGAAGTGTAAAGGATGATGCAAGGCATGTAGCGGTGTGAGGTTTACAGTTCAGTTTGGGGAATTTGTATTATAAGCCTAATATGTATGTGTAGGAGCAGGCAGTGCTGAGTTTTCCTTGTGTCGGGTAGAGTTCAGCTAAAAGTGAAGTGTGAGTGGGTGGTTGTCATCACAGCCACATGGGGGTCACTCAGAAAAACTAGAATCTTACTTTTGTGTACAGCTAAGACGGATCATCTACTCCTTTGGTTGCATAATGCTCCCAACCACGCAGAGTCAACATGGTCAAGTTACAGTCCAGTTGTGTCAACTAGCTACTACACTTCTGTCTGTTGCAGAGATAACATCATAAATAGATTGTATTCAGAAAAAGTTTCATTGCAATGTTTACAAGGTGAAACTTTGCTGATAACTTCGAAAAGAAATTTAATGTAGCTCATAAACTATTGAATGTTTACAATAGAATTCCACCTTTGCTAGCGCCTTCATGTTTCTGATGATTCAAGATTAGCCTTGGACTGGACCTCACAAATGTAAAATGACATATTGATTTAAGAAATCCCAAACATACCTATCCAATCCCTCACTCGCACAGATGATTTTATGAGCTGATGCAAAAAGGTGAAATTGTGGATAAGCTACAAATCCTACATTTTAAATCAGTCATGAGGTATCTAATAAGCTTTTTTCAGGATACACACAGAGAATGTGTGTTAAATGGATGGCTGTCCATTACAGCCTGCAGATGAACAAAGGCAGTGAAGTATTTATGTGCCTTAAAGAAATGTGACCTTGAGAAGTCCATGCAATATACACAACACAAAATTTCACATGTTTACACACACAAATAATGCAGACACAAACACACTCATGCATTCAAACATACTCACAGATCCATCTCCATGAATACTCTCCATACTCATTTGCACTTACACACACCTATTTACGCACCCACATATTCAGGTTCCTACTCATACTCACCTACACCCACACATTAGCACCCACACAACTGCACTAGGTAGCTCTCTCACTTTATTTCATAAAGCAGTTGACTGAACATCTATAAATAGGCTGTAGGGCACTGCACAACCTCAATTTGCCACCCCCATACACTCCTATAGCAATTATCCCAAGGTTTATTTCGGTTACGCAGTCAAGCACGGGGAATAAACGACTCAACCCATTCAGCAGTGGTTAATAGTAATGAGGATACTTAATAGCAGCCAGCAATCAATCAGATCAAAGGGGAATGAGAAAAAATAAGCTAATACCCTGCATCTGATTTTGGAAGAGAGAATTTGCTGAATTGTGTCTTATTGATCGTATCTTTTTGGTATGCTGATCTGTGCCTTTTTTTGGTATTTTTGGTTTGCCCTCACATTACCCACCCACTCAGACCAGGTCAAAAGTGAATAGTACATTCATGCTCCATAATGTTTTAGAGGCTTTACCAGCCAATGCATTTATGAACACTCTCTAGCCAAGCCTATGTGGTATGACTTAAATAGAATACTCTCAAGCAGGAAAAATAAGATAAGTTACTCAAAAATGTATTTTTCTTCTTGGTCCTTCAGTTGGGTGATTGAGCTTCACTGTGCAGAGTGATGTATGTGCAGAGTTTGACATAAGAGGGCTGTTTTCACATGCATCTGCTGAAGGGGGAAAATTTTTCTGTGCCCTTAAATCAGAGTTTAAGTCATGGCAGTTATGAGCATGGTTTGTAACATTACAACTAGTTTAGAGGTCAGTGCTGTAACATATCCAATATGCAATTTATATAAATGTGATGTGAAAACTCCAAACCTTCATCGCACATACACTGAGAATTAACTTTTCACTGAAGTAGGAGACATTTTGTGTCCAGCAGTTGAATTTTTGAAGTGAAAAATATTAGCATTTTCATAGACTGTGGATTTGAATGTTGAAAGAATAGTTGTTGTTTTAAGAATTTCTAACCAGGGAATTCAATTTTTTTATGGAAAAAGCTTTTCTTTAAATATTTTTTAGTCACAAGTGTGGTTATTGTTCAAATGATTATCACCCAACACATAAATTATTCTTGCAAAAATAAAGATAAAAAGATACTATTTGCAGATCAAACTCTGTCTGTTTGTTTGTTATTTTATGTTTTCTGTGACATGGAAGGACAGGCTAATGTGAAAAATCAGTAGTTCCTAGGCATTTTATCTTCATTGTTCTCTTCACTTTCAATGAAGGATATTCTTCCGTCCTTGCCATGAGAGGACCCTGTTTACCCAAAACTGTAATGAACACTGTCCTCTAGCAGCAGAGAATACGACAACTTGTTAGATCTCTGTGAAAACCAGTTTAAACTGGTATTCTTTGTTTGGAATATTTAGGGTTTTTTTTTTTTTTTACAAAAATTGGTAAAAACCCAAAATGTTGAGCCACAAGCCTTAAGCTAACCCTGGTGTTGGTGATGTATGGTAGGGACTGGCTGGTAAATGGCCCCTCCTGTAGCCATCATCTGTGAAGCCCAGTGGTGGTTCAGTTTGGCTCTATGCCCAATGTCATTGAGCTATTTCTTCCATTGGGCAACAGTTCTCCCAGGACCAGAGCAACATATGCTTTCTCCTCCCATGCGAATTTAATTTAAGGTGCTGTTTATTCGCTTGTGGCGATTATGAACCTCTCACACAAGGACATCAGTTTTCTCTTGGGGGATACTTTTGTCCTAATAGAACTGGGTTGTTCTCCATATTACCAGATTGTACAAAGGATAGGAAATGGTGATTTGGTTTATAATGACTGGTACCAAGCTATGCCTATTATGCTTGAGGCCAGCGTACAACAGTCTTCACAAAGTTAGAACAGTAATTGTAGAGATGCACCAGGTTTTTGAAAATCTACAAGACAGGTGTGCATGTGCAGGGTTGCTGTTGCGTGAACACTAGTCAAATCTTAGCCAACCATGCGCCCGAATGTAAATTTGTCATGATTTTGGGAAATCTTATGACCAGCTGACTGCTCACCAGTCAAATCCCTAAAACAGCTCTAGAGAAAGTGCTCTTCAAAGTCTCAAAAAATACTCTCTCCACTAAATCCAAACTGCTGTGGTTGATATGCTTAGTGGCTAACAGTACAAATGCATTGCTGTGAAGGCAGCTTCCTGGTGTGTACATGAGTGGAACCCTCTCTTTTCCTGCCACTACTGCCCCAGGTCATTGTGTTAAATGAAAAGGTACACTAAGTGAACTTGGAGGGTTAAAGTAAGTAAAGTAAAATCTTAAAGTAATACTATGCAACAGTGATTCAACCTATAACCTGCAATTACTTTTTCAGCAACCAGAGTCTGATTGGTTCTTCCTCCTAAAAACTTGCTCTGGCACACAAGAGATGAAACATTTACAATTTAAGTTCAGTTAGATCTTGCAATTTATCCCTTTTTAAAATAAATACATGAAATACATGATATGAGAGTTAAATAGGACATAGTTAAAAACGGATTTAATTATCCAAACAGAATCAGTTTTCTACCTATATGCAAACAAAATAGCATCCACATTTTTGACAAGACAACTGCAGTGTGCTCTGATAAATCTGTGTTATGTTTTAGTCTGAATGACGCACATTTCCTCAGCTAAATGCTTGACAGCATACGCACTATTACAAATAGTATGTGCGTCCCTTTATTTTCATCATTTCTTTGATGTGCATTTCTGGAACAATGTCCAGTGATTATAGAGACTGACCATGCTACTGTAACTTGCCAGTGGTGATATTTTTACCGCTTAAATATGGCCCATCCTTCACTTGGTACAGGTGATGTGTGCTGTATAGCCAAAGCTTTGCAGACGCGCAGGCTGCATGGGACTCATTGAATGTGAAGATCTGGAGTCAGCACTTGAACTGACTGTGCCACAGGGAAGAGAAAGTGACTTGTATCGAGGCTATGTTGAATCAGAGACACACAAAGAGGAAGGAAGAGCTAAAAAAGATAGCGAGAGGGAAGTTGGCGGGCATACCAAGAGCAAAAGAGAGAAAAAGAGACAGAAAGAGAGAGGGGAAGGGAGAAAAGGATAGCTAGGTCAGAGAGAAAGCATGTGTATAAAGAAGTAGAGAGAGAGAGAGAGAGAGGGAGAGAGAGAGATAGAGAGAGAGAGAGAGAGAGAGAGAAAGAGAGAGAGAGAGAGAGAGAGACTTTTACTGAAAGGGAACATAAAGTGACAGAGAGGTCTAACAGACACAGTGGCTTTGATATCCCCTCAGCTTCAGATTGACCTTCACCTGCTCCACATGAACCAAGCAACGGAGACACAAGGTGGATGGACTGTTCCCTGAGCTGTCCTTTAGCTCGCGCTCTAGTAACTGTAATAAAACAGGGCTGTCTGGATGGCAAAGAGTGAAGGAGGGAGAAGCTCCTGTGACCTGCACATGCAACCTGTTTAATGACCGCAAAGAGATACAGAGGTGAATCATATATACAACCATAAAATTATATAGATGTATGGCAGTGTGTTCATAGATGCTGCGGTTACGTCACAATTTTATAGTTGACCTAACTGAACCATGTAAAGGATTAATTATATAACATATAATTAGCCCTGTGATCGCTTAAGGTCATGTCTTCTTAGTTATGAATACATTAGCATCCTCTAGTGTGTGCAATCAACAATAGATATATGATAAAGATGATTTTTTTTTATGATTGGTGAACAATGCACTGTTTATATTCTTGTAAAATTGATGACTGTATGACTTTGATATAATTCTCAGAGGAGATTTAAAAACCATGATGTAATAGAAAACCTGAATTGTGTTTTAGAAATTCAGGTCCACATTTCGGGTTTAATCTGTGCAATGTCATGAGTTTGTGTATATGAGTGTATAGCTAACAGTACAAATAATATTCTAGGGATAATCTCTCCTGAGAGTTTTTTCCCTCCATCCCTGTAATGTGAACTTGAGTCTCCCAAGTCATACAGAGCGACTTTACAGCTTCCCGTATATCCACTGATTTCTCTTCCTGAAATATTTATCATCTGGGTGAGAAGGGGTTAGGGTTGTGCCGCGGGGATCTGATCCACCTGTGGGGGGAAAGGATTGTGCTGAAATAGCCAGACTGCACACTGCCTTTATCTTGAGACCCAAATCCATGAAGTGTACGATCTGCTTCACCTTCGAAAAAATGAGAAAGTGGCCTCCAGGAGACACTTTTCAGGTTTACAAAAGATTCTTCAAACAAAAGTCAAAAAGGGACAGTTCCCTGAGCATTCATTAATACAGTATATTACCTAGATTAAATAATTCATCGTTACTATACACGGCTGACTGGGGACTGACTTTTTATCAAACCCAACATTGCTTGCAGTTGAAACAGACATCCAGTGAGTTAGTCTTTCTCTCACCTTATGGGTTTAGACAAAAATTTATTGTAACTACTCGCTGGGAATTTTACATTTAGATTAGTAAGATTTAACATTGGGGTTTTAGATTTCACATTTACATTTAAAGCTTAGATTTGCATTTAAAATAAAATATTGTGAAAAGTGACATGGACTGCTCTTTTCTAAGTGGTTTAAAGACAATGCAATAGTAACCCTGATACCCAGTCACGGACTTCAGTGTGAAGTTTTAATGAGCACAGAGTGGTCACAGGTTTCCTGGGCTTGCGTTGGGCCATGCCATAAAGATAATGGGTGGGTGTGTGTGGGTATTAAATTAAAGCGAACACAGACATAGGAGGAGGGAAATTTTGTTTAAATCAGTTCTACGAAAGGTCTGAGAAACTTAGTCTTTAAATGGCCCTTGTCAAGTAGATACACTCAACAGAGAGTGGCTTGTTTGCTTTTGCATTGGCTAATTAAGACTTGGAATGGGAAGAGAGAGGAGGAGAAAGAGTGCAAAAAGAGAGAGACTGAGAGGGAGAGAGAGTTATGTCTGTTTCCATTTCGAATTTATCTGCAGGAGAGAAATTACAGTTGACTTCTCCACTCTAGTGGGAAAGCAGACCGATATGAAGGAGAAAAAACAACGGCAGCAAAGCTTTGAAACTCTGATGCGGTTCTCTTCGTTAATCGCACACAACACATTGACTCTGCATTCCCTTTGAACCCTCACACCCTTTGAGCTTTCTCTGATTAACTTTATTAGACAGACGGCTGATCATACCTGACAGTTACAGTCGTGACCCCCTATTATATGGCCACTGTGCATAGATGTGGTTATGTGTTTCCATTTCTTTTCTTCAGTGTTTACCAGTTACTTCTTTGCACACCAGTGACAATAGCAGTCCTTGGAGTTCTATGTTGCTCTACGTAGATGGTTTCACAATTTAGTACATTCTGTCTTGAAAATGCCTTGTGATCATCAGTGTGAGTGAATAGCTGCTTGAATAGTGTTTTCTCTCCTCAGCAGCTACTTATCTGTCTCTGTGGAAGAACATTCACCATTCTGTTGAACAGACTAAACAAGGTAAAAGCCACGGATTTCAGGCGACATGTTTGCAACCTGACCTCGGAGAACTGTGCCCTGTGTGAGTCACAAAGGCATTTAAAAGGTAGTTAATAGAAAAGGAAAAAGGCAAATCTCCTGCTCTACTGGAATATGTGCACATGGGACCAGGGACTTTAGAAAGTGTTGCATAACACTATTCGTTCCAAGAAATGATTTGCTTGGCCTCTGAACTTGTGCAAAATAACATTACATTTTCACTGAAATATAAATCATCTCAGTTATCTTTAATCTCCCTGGCGGATATTGGTTAGGGGAAGTCACTTTTTTCATATTTGCATGTCTTCTTCTTAATAGCCTGGTAATGAAGATACATGCAGAATCCATTTAGTTAATAAGACACACGTCAGGTTTTTTCTTGCCTGGGGAAGGGGCACTAAAACTCAGGAGCAAGCTGCGGCTAAGTCTTAAAATTGTGACAAACCGCACTAAAATAGAGGGGTTGCTACAGGCAAAGGTAAAGCAGGGGAAAGATAAGAATGGGGGGAAAAGAGGGAAGGGAGGGAAGGGAGACGTAGGGTGTCAAGACAGAATTACTCCTCATTACAGTGCAGCAAGAAGCCAGTAAATCAAATGCCACTGCAGCCTTTCTACAACTTTCCCCTCATCATCAGTCAAAAGCCCTCCCCGTAAAACATGCTTTGTGTTCTGGTGCATGACTGCCTCCAGACCTGTAATAATAGAAACATGTCCCAGTGCACTATGTTCGACAAGGTCGCCTCCTGTGTCTCCCATCTGAGTTGTGTTGTCCTGTGGGTGTGTGGCCAAACAACATGGGGAAGAGGAGGATGAGGTGTCTTTTTCATGGTCAACAGAAGGTCGATTGATGGTATTGATGCCTGATTTTTCCAAAGTCATCCAAGTGTTGTTGGAGGCTTGATGCCTGGCTGGTCCACGCACGCCATCAGCTGAGCAGCTGATGTCCTGCCACCATCGTTTCACAAATGGCATGTTGCAGCACCTTGACATTGTCGTGGTCGCGGGGTGAAAAACGATGTCGCACTTCATTAGGTCCCTGCTGGTGGAGAGCTGCTCGTCCCATTAGATGCTGCGGTGTGTCGCACCATGTTACTGCAAGCCCCATTGCCATTTATTTCACAATCGGCCAGATGAAACGGCTGATATTAACAATCTGTTCCTTGATGTGTTTCTGTCTCTCTCCTACTCTTGCTCACACACTTTTTTCTCTTCTCTTCCTCTTTTTTTTTTTTTTTTTTTCCCTCACTGCCCCCGCCCCTAGCTGCAAACTCCTGGCATTAGCCGAGACAAAAATTTAAAAATCATTTGTTATGTTGGGTCACGTTTCAGGACACAATTAATGGGGGGAATCGTGTGGACAGGTAATTTGAATCATCAGCTCCATTTGTTATTTACAATTGTCAATTAATGCCGCCCTGAACAGCCCTTGTGTCAGCTCTCTCCCTGCCAGTTGCCAATTACTCTTCAGCCCACCTTGCTGACCTCCTGGCAGGGAGAGAGAGAGGGGGGAATGAGACAAGCACGATCCCTCTGAGACGTGAAACATAACAGCCATCTGCCGCCCGCATTCATGCCTCCCCAATCAGGAGAGAAAGGGAGAAAGTGCGAGAGAGAGTAACAAAGAGAAAGCACTAAAGAAGGGACAAAGAACAGAAAAGATACATGAAGAAAAAGAAGTGAAAACAGACGAGAAAGAGGTGATAAGAGAAAGGAATACGAGCCAAATGACCTGAATTTTAGGGGACAGTTTTGACCTTTAGGCTGAATGACTCACTATAGAATTTCTCACCAGAGATAGTCAAAATGATAATAGCAATCCATTTTGCTTCATCTTCCACCCTATTTATGTCTTCATTTTCATGTTTGTGCACGCATACATGCATGCACTAAGTTTGTGTGTTGTTGGGTTCATAACGTATGAGTCGGCTCTGACATCTGATCCACTGGCTCAGACGGCCTTCAAAAATACAGCGGGAACATCTTTTGGCTTAGCAACTGCCAAAATTGCACACTTTTTTATTAAATACACGTACGGAACAATGGGAAAGCATTTCTTATGATACATCCCTGCCAAATCAATTGTGATTGTATATTCCATTTTGAGCAATAAAATGAGGCTTTATTACTGTACGCTATAATGATGGGTTTAATTTAGGAGGATTTGGCAGCTTTCCCATTTTGATTTTCAACAAATTCTTCAAATGTCTTTATCACAAGCTTGCAGGTGACATTTTTTAAAGTGAGGAGAGTTTTTGGAAACACAGTAATGGTTTTCCTCGTATGTGTTTCCTAAAATAAAAAGGTAAAAAACATGCAATATATTTAACATTACATATACGTATGTGGACAGTAAATGTAATTAGCACGTTACATGTTATTCTAACATTGTCTTTATTGCAATAATAGTAAATACGCTCTTTTTTCAGTGTGTTTTACCATTCCTCTTTTTTTGTGAAATGCACAAAAGTGATCTCTGTGCCCTGCTTTTTGGACATTTGAATTTTGTCATCTTGTGAAGTGCGTTGAGGCTCAAAACTAATAGCAGATCTTTGTGACTTAAACTTCTTGAGGGGATTAAGGCCCCTCGCTTACATTTTACCAGTCTGCCCTTATTGAGTGTCATTTTCCAACCAAAGAAAGAGAAACAAGGAGGAAGTGCAAAGGCTGACCTTATGGGATGTGGAATTGCAATTTGCCACAGCGGGCACCTCGACACATACAAATGACGGAGGGAACTAAAATTCCAATCCCTTAGAGTCCCCTAGCTGGAGGGTATTGCTTTGTAAAAGGAACATGACATAACCAACCTTGCAAATGTGTCTGATGGCTTTGTTATGGAGGGACTGAGCAGGGAGCATGTGGAGGAGTTATATTCACTATTGTTAGGTGCAGGGCTTTTCAGCCTTTGTTAGACCACTGGTGTTTTGTCCAAAAAAAACATAAAGTCACTGGAGGCTTCAACAAGTCTAAATTCTTTATGATAGGATGTTCGTTCAGATCTTCTTTCATGACAACAACAACAAATCAAGCAGGTAACCAGACGTTTGGGTGTTGTCTGTAGGCTGCTGGCTGTCAACAACAAATTAAGCTACAGTGACAAGCTAATATGTCACTCAAGGCTTTAAAGGTAAAAGGAAAAAAAAGGAAAGAAAAAAAAAGCAATAGATTTGGTTTTGGTCTTTTGACAGATGGCTCAAGTTGTTGATACTTACACATGACATCAACTACTGAAATAGGCACTGCAATAATTAAAAGTTAGATTAAACATGTTGCTAGTAGAAAGTTCAGTAAGCTAAAATATAATGAAATAAGATCAACTTACAATCATCAGTCACAAACATCACAGTTTCCCATCTTTTATCCTTACTTTACAACTGTCTTTGCATAAGTAAAAGTTATTCTAATTGGATTTGTTTGAACAAAGGGAGAACCGGGGTAATTTGTGGATAAATTGAATCAGATACTGTGCCAGAAAGGAGCATGTGTCTTGAAAGCTCAGGGCGTTAATCACAACACCACGTCTAGAGAGAACTCTGCCTAAGCAAACCGATCGGTGCCCTGCGCTCGGTTCTTTACATGAAACAAACGTGGTTAGGACACAACGTTCCATCCAATCTGTTCACATCGCCGACGAAGCGAGGCCTTTCTGAGAGTCTTAGGTTCGGAGGGTGAGCTTTCCTTAATAGTTAATTATCTGATTGGCCAGTAGCTTGTCACAGCAGACCTTTAACTTTTTTCTTTACATCCAGCTTTCGGCAAAAACTTTTTTTTTTTTCCGACTAAAACATTTTTTTCAAGGTTATGTGGAGATACAGTACCTGCTCATAATGCCACTTTTGCTGGTAGTGTTAATACACATAATGATGCAGGTCGTGGGTGTGAACATTAAAGAACCTATTTGCGGATGATCGATGAATGATATTTGTATTGATATTTGTGTGTTATTGTAGATGTCAGTGGGGGTTAGGTTGTCAGTGTGTGGCCACTTGTCTGAAGTGCTGAATAACAACTGCTGGACTTCCTTTGATTCTTTTGACTAGCCGCCATGGCCAAACATTACAGTGTCTAACCTGTCAATGACATACCACGGATTGCTATTGATTGGCACCGTTATTGCTGCCGGCTAAATTCATTACAGGATCGACCAAGGTTGCCTGAGACGGGCACAGAGGTTGAAGCTTCTCAAAGCACCTGAAAGGTTAAAAAAAAAAGAAGAGAGGAAAAAAGTAAATAAATAAATAAAAACATTTTCAAGGCTTGAAGCTATGAATATAAGGAACTGTGAAGGTAGGAAACCATGATGATATTTTGTCAAATCATTTTGCCTTCAAGTAAAAAAAAAGTTTCCTCTTCTATGGGTCAAAGATGGAATAGAATTATGTTTTCACTTCTCATCCATTTTAGCTCTGATTATATTTGCTCTTCGATCGTCCAAACACAGGCTTAGAAACTGCACCCAACCAAGGTTAATTTGGATGAATGGTCAGAAAATAAAACCCCCCTGTTTTTTCTTTAGAGAGAATAAGTGTTTTTTGGTGTGGTTAATTTTGCAATATATCATTGTTTCGCAAAATATATATTCACCGTTCGGCCTTGTTTTACTACCCGGCTGATGTGGACGAGAAACGTGTTGTACAGTGACAGAAAAATTAAGTTAAATTCTGTTGAGAAAAAAAAAATCAGCAAATTTGACATATTTATCTTAATATCAAAGATTAAATTTCTATAGGAAACGTTGTATGTGATTGACTTTACACCTAATTGAAAACATAAATAAAACCAAGACATTTGTTTCATATTAAACCACCACAAGAAAATGTGCGGTTATAGAAAATGTATCATTTAGCTGCTGTGTAAAACACACAGCAAAATAAACTTATGCAGACATTGTTTATGTGAGCTTTCTTTTCTGTCCTCCAAACATACAAAGCACCGCTTCACAACAACATACAGCGCACTTGTACGACTATATACACCTTAAAGTTAGAACCATGTCTCTGTATTTTTAGATGCAGTGCTGCCCCTCTGTCCATTGATCCTACTCTAATTTCACCATGCTATGTTGATTCTATCAATGGAGTAATGTGGCCAAACAGTCTGACAAATGAAAACAGAGACACGGCCATCTCTATGCCTAATCTGCTACTTTATATTGATAGATATAAACCCTCTCCTGGACTTCATTTGTTCTTCTACCCATTAATCCACAGCTAGGCATCCTCCATCGGGGGGCTTAGTAGCTCTCTATTCTTTCTTTCCTAGTTGGAGATTGGGAACACCATAGGGGGCCAGAAGATACTGCAGAATACCAATTGGCCACACCGGGGGGGAGTAGGATGAGGGATCTCGATTATAGATTTCGCTTGAAACATTTTTTTTTTTTTTTTTCACCTCCTCCACTCATCCAAAGACCTAGAGAGGGCTGAAGGAGAAAGAGGAGAAGTGGACTTGCAGTATTGCAGGATGCAACAGCGTAATCAAGCTGGTGTTTACTGATCTTGAATAGCGAGCCTTTGGTCAGGGTCTGAAGTTTTTCTCTGTGGTTTACAAATTACGCTTCTGACACCAAAAGTGCAGGCACAGGAAGGAGTGAATTGCTTTTCTAAGATGATTTCACTGTGTTCTATACTATGATTGGCTGTGTAGGTACAAGGTATGTCAGCAGAGATGAGAGAGAAGCAAAAAGGAGGAGGCGAGGAGGGATTGGAATAGCTTCATTCATCATAAGGTTGCCTGCGATTTCTCCCGCCTCTGTGATTCCGCATGATCTGGGAGGATTTAGTTTGAGGTCTAAAGCCCTTCGAGACAAAACTGTACAAATTGAGTTTGATAGTTACCGAGTCTTATATTCTGCCATAAATCTAGTGTTTGCAATTGAAACCCATACATCTGTATTGACTTTGGCTATATTTGTACTGTATAGTTTTAAAACAGCAGTCTTTTGATTGTCTTACTTCTTTCCCTTAAACCTCCCAATGTTTTTTTTTTCTCTGTTGCAGAAAATGAAGATAAAAAAGAGAATTAGCTTTTCACACCATTTGAATGCAGATTAGCCATAGCGTAGCACACCTGCAGCATCACAGAATACCCTCAATATAAACCGTAGGCAGGTCTCATTTAAAATTGGACATCACAGGATTGAATGAGTGTCTGATAAACTGCTTTAAAAACAGCAGCCTTGTTTGTTGCTTTGAATTTGATATTTCCTCGTGGACAATATCTTCCCTCTCTAGTATAACTTCATCTGCATCCTATTAATATTTTCAACTTGACAAACTTAACTCAGATAGAGTAGTTTACAGTGCTCTAAGAATGCCATCCGTCTTATTTTGAATGCACACCACATGTATACAGTAAAAGATATATTTAGAATCTTTTGATATTCGCCAGAACATCTGAAGAAATCCCAACTCCATCCCAAACCTCTACTTCAAGGGGAAAAAAAAGCTACTGCAAGTTGCTTGAATATTGTGTGATAGTTCAAAAACCAACACTTTGTGTTGTATCAGATAAAATATTTGCCCAGAGATGCAATCATGCAAGGTGATAATCCAGCATCTGGCTGTGGCCTGGAGGCCGGTGGAGAAACCACTGTCCAAGGCTGGGGGTCTGTGTGGCGGGATCGATGCTGATCACTGTAGCTTCCCTCTGTCAGTCAGTGAGCATGTTATCTGCTCTCGCCCTTCACTCAACCACCCATTCACTCGCTCACTCATTCAGTAGTTCACTCCCTCACTCACTGCAGTAGTCAGACAGGCCTTCAGTCCCACCTTCCCTTTGAAAATAACAACACTGCCCCCTTTTGGTCAGACTAATCCGTCACCCGGACAGGATGATGTCCCACTTGAAAAATGACTGCGCCGAACAATTTCTGACACTCACCCTGTCTCATTGATTTATAAATCTTCTTTGGGAGAAAAGAAAGAGTTTTTATTATCGAGAAACGGTGGATATAGGTTGAAGGTTGATGTACTTTTGGTTGGCCTGACGTGGCTATATCTCTGACTGAATCACTGCCACTCAGAGCTTGTTACTGAGACACAGCCATTTCACAAGTGCTAGGGATTCACAGTGAAATAGTGCTTGTGGGAGAGACGGGGCTGGACTGGAGTCCCGGGGGGAGGGTAATTATCCGTTATGATCACTGGGAGACGACATGAGTCTGTGTGACAGCTTTTGTTATTTTGACCGCCAAGAAGAACAGTAGAGGCGAGAAAGGATGATTAAAAGAGTGTCTGCCCTCCTTGTGTCTTTGGAGGAAGAAGTATGGTGACACCCGGGTGGTTTCTAAGGATGTGCCTTGACAGCAGAGTGGGAGAGAACGCTATGAGAGGGATGGACATGAGAGAAAAAAAAAGAGCATCCTGAGGGGGTGTCGGTGAGATGTTTGAGGCCCCTCCAGTCCCTCCTCCTTCACTTTGTTGCTTGGAGACATTAGGAGAAAATGCAAATGAGCGGGAAACAGAGGGACTGCATGATTGTATAAACAGTTACACAAACACAGCCGCCACAACAGCCACACAGAGCAGTGTGGTTAAATGGCTGATTATGATAACAACTGATAATTTAATGGCTGAATTAATCTAATTTATGCACAGCATGCAATGACACGTTTTACAATGTGAATAATTAAAGTTCAGAGAAAAATGTAACCATAGCTGTAATATGAATAATAATATATCAGAGAGGTGTCCTCCTTCCTTGTTTTTTTTTTTTTTTTCTTCCCCCAAGTTGACAGTTTCACTTGTCAAAGAAAAATGGACAAAGCTCAGAGGCTAGTCAGTTTATGTGGTCGTGTCCCAGTTGCAGCATCCCATGCCATTTGTTGATTATTGTTAACCATTCACCAATTCATTGCGGGGGATTTTTAATTAGAGCACAAAATGTCAGCCTTTCCCGTACAAAGGCTTAATGGGATTTGGGTGTTTCAGGCTTCCAGTGAGTTCTACTGACACTCTCATAGTTCCATGACAAGTCACGGATTAGATTGAGGATGGTTTATTCATTTTCGGTGCACTTTATGGCCAGTTGTTTTCATCTCAGCCCTTAAAGCCTTTCTCTTGTTTATGCCCCCTAAAAATAAACACGAAACATTGGTTTTGAAGCGTGAAGAAAAAGCTGAGATGCAATATAAGTCAGAGAGAGAGAATGAGAAAAAACTATATCTACAGAGCTGCTTTTTTTTCAGTGTGATGAATTAGAAATGTGTGGGAGTCTCAATACACTGGTCTCACAATTCCCATGCTAATAACCCAAGAGTGTAGGGAGAGAGTGACTGGGTCCAGATTTCAGCATTTCATCTACAAGGTTTGTTATCTTTATTTTTATCTCTTGATTTCTATATAGGCCATAAACTTTGGTAATGAATATACACAGATGGACAATTCTTATTCAAAAACTAAGAAGAAGACAACAAGTAAAAAGATAAAAATCCAATAGTAGAAAACAATGCGTGGGTGGAATTAACAATATGTGTATACAAACATACACATGTAAGTGTCAGCCTTTTCAAAGGGTGTTTATAAAAACTAAAATGTATTGTAACGACCGTAAGTCATTTAGATAAATACGAGTGATGTGAATTAGATATGATGCCAGATGTATGCTATATATATGTATATTATATTTTGTTATCAGACTTAATAACACATAACACATAAAATAATAATAAAAATGTTGTATGTGGCTATTATTTTTTATGACATAGAGTATGGCTCTTGCTATGATAAAGGTTTCAGTTACAGCCACAGATACAACAATTGTGGATAAAGGATTGTCATATGAAGTAAATGTGATTATACAGATTAAACTAAAAAACTATATATATTAAGTATATTAACTGCATTGTCATGGTGTTAAAGAAAAATAAACTGAATTCACCAGTTCAAAATGCTTTGTTTTTGGAGAAGAGTCTCTGGAACTTCAAATTTACACACATGCTTGCCAGTTACCACAGTTGGAAAGGGTATGAATTTTTGTTGTTTTGTAGAAGAAAAAAAAGGGATTTAGTTGAACTTCAATGCAGTGTTAGCCAACCATGCTGGAGTACGGGGTGGGTTGCTCTACACCGGTCACGGACTGGAACTTTTTCTCTAAATAGTGATTTTACATTAAAAGTGCATCAGATAACTATGTGTAATGTGAAAAGGGTCGGTCATAGTGATGAACCCAGAGAGGATTATCACCCAACTCAGTGTTACAGAGCAATGTATCGTCTTTTAGCCCCTTGTTTTGGTTTTGTGGTCTGCAAATGTATTATTTTTGTTCTGTCTCATCATTCTCATCAGTGTTATTTCCAGATGCAGGCAGCTGTTTTCAGTGAATTAGGTTCTGTGTGCTCCCTGCCCAGCACCAAATGGCAGACAGACAAAGTTAGAGACTAGCTGGTAAACACAATAGAGCACTAATCTGCTATAAAACCATATACAGTATTTCCCTAGAGAGGTGGTGGAAAACAAAACAGAGCTGAAAAAAGAGTGAATATATGACCTACATTCATCAGGTGGACAGAAACATGACCTCAAATGACAGCTAATGTTGGTTCGTGTCTGCTGGATGTGCAAATATTCAACTGTTTTCTAACATGTTTGCCATATCAACTTTATAAGGTGACAATATGTCAGTGTTACCAGCTTGCTGCACTGAAAAAAATTAAGGTGCTGCTGTCTTCATAGGTCAGTGTAACGTTGCTTTTTTTATCATATTCTCTTTAAATCGAGTGACCTCCGGCTTGGTACAGAGTGAGCCTGCTTCTTTAAGATGAAGTATTGTGGGTTATTTGTAGCTTTATACTGTTTGTTGCAAGGCTAGCATATTTTCTACATGTCTCTGTACCGGGAGTCAGGCTTAGAATTAGGCTTAGTCACACCCAAATGTGTTCAGTAAGTCTAACCTACAGTTAGCCAATCCAATATTTTCAGATTTATTATTTATTTGAAATATTTAGAAACAGAAACAGTAAATCCAACTTTTAAAAAGGAATATCCTGCAAAATATATCTCGCGTAAACATTCATGTGTTGCTAATATAGAGCAGCTACTATAAACACTGTCCCAGTGAAGCAGGATTCCAGTCTCAAACTAGACTAGTTTACTATGTGCTGACACATTAAAAAGTGATGTGGTATACACAATTTGCAGTCTTTGTTTGCAGTATGTCTATCTCAAAAAGGTTTTTACATAAAACAGGAGTTTTTGTCTAATCAAGGTCATCGTATATCTATCTTACTGCAAACCATTTCCAAAGCATACCACACTATACCATTGGATTCATTTCCTGCCTTTCAGGCAGCCACTGGTTTCATTTTACTTCAGAGTGAAAATCATATTGCAGAGACTTGAAAGTTGCTTGCTATACAGTAGGTAATCCATCACAGTAAACATTTTTTGGCTTTTATTTTATATCACACTTACATCATTGTGTGGGAATACAGTTGCAATAAGGAACTGTTTTAAAAACAGTTGAAAAGCAAAAGTAGGTCATACAAGAAGATACCAAATTCACATTATCTTTTTCATGATGCACATGCTTGCTTACTGTTTGTCTACTGGGTTTGATTTTCTGACAACATAACTTGTAGATGAAATGCTTTTTGGCAGCCAAATCTAAAATGGGCCAATTCAGGTTCCCTGGGGTCCTAAGCGTACTTCTGCTGGGAGGCTGTCCTACCAAGGATTCAAATGAAGAAGGAACTATCTGATATGCTTCAGAACCATGCAAAGTCCATACATTTAATTTTGAAGTCTGACTTTAAAATGTGTGCTGCCTTTCCAGTGACTTCAATGGTACTTTGTTATTTGGCATATTTGTACAATTTTACTGGAGTGACCAGGGAAGACACAATGCTGTCTTCAAACAGCTGTGATAGTAAGCAGATGCCTTTGACTTCACTGGAGATTATTCTGAAATTAAATTCAAATTGTGCTGCAGAATTTGTCTCATACCACTCACACACAGCTCTAGTGTATCTGACTGTTCTGTCTTTTTGAGCTATTTTCCCCATTTTGACTACCATAAACCATGTTTTTAAATAACAAAGTCACATGGTAATGCTGATGTATCCTGCCTCTGAGCTCTTCTCTGCTCTCTTGTGCCATTACTCTAGCAGCAGACGATCCTTAAATCTCCTCTGCCAACAACCTCAAAATTAGTGCCTTTTAAATTCTGCATAACAGTGGAACTATTCAACTGCTTTGCTCAGGTTTCCTTGTTTCCACAGTAAGTCATACCATATAAGACTGTGCGTATTGTTTGTATGATTGTAAATGTAAAACATAGCATCTCTAATATCCATCAATCAGTACATCCACAGAGAATTTGCTTATGCAATGCTGTTATTCTCATAATATGGGTTGATGTACTGAGTGGTATAAGCTATCAGTTAGTTGAGATCACATTATACAACTGCTTTTCAACAAGCAGCTGTCTAGTACTGTAGGTGCTATTACTGTATCTAATGTTACTTTATTTTGCCCAAAACAAATCCAACACTTAGATCTTTGGACAGAAAACACAACTTAGCCTATTTTACCTGCATTCTGGTACAGTTCTTTCATGCAGTCTTTATTTATGTATTTATTCTTCCTTCCCTTTGTCCAGAGGGATAATGCCACTTTGATGCCACCCTTTCATGACCTTTACAACATAGGCATTTTGACATGGGTGGGCGGGCCCTTGGGCAGTGCGGGGGCTCTCTATACACAACTTGGCTGAACAGTTGCCTTTGTGTGTGTGTGTGTGTGTGTGTGTCCCTAATTCAGCAGTAGAGCCTAGAAGGCAGAGAGAGGTAGAGCGAGAAACACCTTACTCTCCAATGGTTTGGCTTTACCTCTGCAGTGTGAGGCTATTATCAGGCCATGGCAATAGGGGTGAGGAAGGGGCCTCTGTAATAGTTTTTATAGGTTCACCACTGCCCTGTCTTTGCACCTGGCATTTATCTCCCCCTGGAGGTACAGCACATGATTTTAAATTAATAAGCAAGTATAGGATGGGCTGTCTGTGATGGGGTAGGATGCTCTGACCAGAGAGAGATGAATAACTAGCTGCAGTGTGCAGTAGAGCCCTCCATTCTGTTTTACTTTTTATGTATCCATATGGCTAAGTCTTTTTACTCAGTGTAGACATTTGTTGTCTTAAAAAATCCACTGAAAAACAAAAACACTACAAATCTGCTGGCAACCCTGGATCTAAAGAAAAATACTAAATCCCAAGCCCTGTGGTCATGTTGGTCCATTGGCTTACATACAAGTAATCAGCAAGATGCTTCTGAAAAACAAAGACTTTATCAAATCATCTCAATTTTCTATTCCATGCAGCTTCCATATGGACCCCTGTGTGGACTGAGAAGGTTCGATGTGACAGCGTCACCCAGGAAAAAGCCTAGGACTCCTGTGTGTTTGTCTAACAGGGGTGAGCAGTAGAAATTACCCAGGGGGAGACAGTGAATAATTTGTGAATATTTATTTATTTATTCACAAATGATCCAATAAATACTATGATGCATAATGCAGGGTTACTAAAACTACCAACATAAAAATAAGACCTTGTATAAAAATTATAAAAACTGTAAAAAAGATAAGAAAAAAGTCCAATAAACAAGAGATAAAAGAAGTAAAAGTCTTTTTATGGCACAGCAACAAACCCTTGCAAGTTTGTCGCCGCATTCTCTTGTCCAGCCACTTCTTCCACAAGCCGCTCTCTCCAAGTCCAATTCTAGCTCTGTAACTGCTAGCAACGTCCTTTCCGCTGCAGCTCCACACCCATACGCCACTGCTGTCGCATGGAAAGAATGAGAGAACAAGCTGCCAGAGGGGAACACACTAGCCCTTACTCCTCACCCACCCTTTACTTCACTGTACTTACACTTTGTCTAGACAGCCTGCCCCAGCTGTCCAGACCATTTGTAGCTCGCCTGGGTGCATATAACTTGTGGCCTCGGTTCCTTGGACTGTCCCATCAGATTCGGCTCTGCAGCTGCATCTGCCTGCTGCGCTCCCTCTGTGGCTCTATCTAGCTCCATCGCTCCGTGCCTCTTGTGTTCCTGACCTGCAATGATATCCTGTCTCTGTGCTCCGGCCCACGTTAATTGCCTCCACACAGGTGTGTGTGGGGGAAATTAACGGTGTTCCCGGACAGCTAGTGTTAGTTTCGGTCCAAGGTAGCAGGGTGTGTTTCCAGGGTGTGAAAGAAAACACTCCGCAGCAACTCTGCGTTTCAAACTGGCTCCAATGCAAACCAACGGGTGACGTCACATCTTGCTACATCCATCTTTATATACAGTTGTAGTTCATTTTGGTGATGCCTGTGGCCATGTCAAAGTCACAGCAGAAACCACACACAACACACTAGAATTCAACACAATACATGCAAGAACTAAGCAACCCACAACAAACTAAAATATAAATAATCA
Organism: Thunnus thynnus; assembly: GCF_963924715.1. Taxonomy (NCBI): domain Eukaryota; kingdom Metazoa; phylum Chordata; class Actinopteri; order Scombriformes; family Scombridae; genus Thunnus; species Thunnus thynnus. The sequence continues at coordinate 18,739,241 of NC_089525.1, forward strand.
TAACTACATCCAAAACAAAATAAGCAAACATACAATATAGTGCATGTAACTCAAAACATAGCAACCCAAAATATAACTGCCAACAAAGATCTCAATACTTAACACATAAGGTGCAGTAAGGGCTGAAATCATTCTGTTATGGGGTAGGCATCACCTGTAGGAATAGTGTGTTTCACACCATCTGTCCTATCAAAATCCTCCTCATACTTAGAAAAACTTGTCCCCAATTATATAGCAGAGCAGCCAGCCTACCCTGTTGCTCCTCTGTGAGATCAGGCTGGTCTACAAGCTTCTGAGCAAGAGTCTGAGCTCTCCTCTGGTCGACCACTGGCCTCCACCAGCCCTACCTTTACAACACCATCAAAATAAGGGGTCAAGCTGAAGTCATGGGCACCATGGACATCCATGCCATCCACTTGATAGAGCCTACCAATCATCTGGTAGCACCCTATGGAGACAGGAAAGTCATTCAAATTGCAAATTGCTTTGACCACAGCCAGCGTCCTGGCCACTGAGACAGAATTGGGCTCTTCAAGGGATTCAACCAGGCTGCAGAAAATCCCTGGCTCCAATAGACCCATTCAAAGTGTGAACTTCACTCATGAAATATTAATTCAGTAGATTTTTTCAAGTCATTATGGTCTCAATATCTAAATTTGGGCCCTCTAATAAGTGTGCTGGTGATCTTGGAAATTATTGCTCTGTTAAAGATGAATAGTAGCTGTGTGTACATTAATTGACAGCTGTGATTGACATTTTGCTCCCTGGCTCCTGGACTTGCACTGAGTCAGACTATTGTTGCAATATTTCAGTAAGTTTAATATTACTTAATAACAATAACTGCAGTGTTAGTTAATTTTAGCACAAGTCTGCACTTCATAGGGATCACTCACTAGAGTCTCGAGCACCAACGGTAGTTCCCACTTGGGGGTGGAGACACACATCACCGGGCGTTGTCTCCTAACCCCTTGTAAGAAACGTTACACAAGAGAGCGGGCAAGGACAGGTCTGTCACCAAAGCCCTCATGACAGGAGTAAATTGCTGCTGCATCCACTTTAACAGTGGCATGAGACAGCCCCTTTTCCACCAGATACTGTAGAAAGGACAGAGCCTCTCCCACTGTACATGACAGGGAGTCTAATCTAGTTTCCCTGCACCAGGGTTGGCATCCTGGCCTTTTTGCTTTGTAGCAAGCAATGGTGGATCCTGCTCTCACTGCCTGGATGGTCTGCACCATTTGTGCAGACAGACCAGCTCACATCAGCCTGTCCTTCTGAGGAGCCGAGCCTGGAGAAGTTGGCCCAATGTGGGCATTGTGCCTATCAAGCCTGCCTCCTGGGACAGAGCTCCCCAAACTTGGTGAATGGACCAGGACTGGGCCACCAACATCGGCCATCTCCTTGGCCATCGTCTTGCAGTGTCAGGGAGAACCAGAATGGGCAATGGGTGTTGTTTGAACTGGCAAACAGGTCCACTTCTGCTCTCCTGAACCAGGGCTGTCCGTCTGGATTCCGACAGAATGGTCTACAGACTAACCAAGTCAAGCACAACTCCCATATACTCCGCCTGTAGGTGTGGTTGGGGAGTCCCCTTCTTCCAGTTGATGGCAAAACCTAACTGGGTTTGGTGCAGCACCAACTTGGCTGTGTGGAAAAATGGCCCATTCCCTGGGCCTGGCCATGACAAAGAGGTCTTTTAACCTTTGAACTCTGCAATAGAAATGGTCCGCCAGTGCCTACATTGGTATTTTTGCTTATTGTGATGTCATTTTTTGGAGTATCTTCAAATGCTTCATATCCCTAGAATCTGTACAACCTAAGCTAAAAGGTTATGTAAACCAATAAACCATAATAATTGATATAAGTATTGAAATTGTGTCATAAATTAAACAAAATACAAAATGTGTGGTGGGATGCTTTGCCTCTGGGTGGTCCTCTGTTGCTCCTTCATCTCCAGTGGGGCTAAAACAAAGATAAATGAAAATGACATTAGAAAAAACATAAAAAATATATCACTAAAAATAATGATGAAATTGAAAATATAATCCTTTCACAAGCAGAAATGTTCTGTCTTTTGCAGAAAGTCTGAAACTTCCCACACCTGCGAAAATCACACACACTGTCCATACACACAAAGCGAAAATCACACAAAACCCGCCACACACACAGACACACACACACACACACACGCCATGCACTTGTTTTTCGTGGGTGTGTGTGTATGGCTGGTGTGGGAAAAAAACACACACCCGCGAAAAACACACACACAGCACAAAAAACAACAAATAAATAAATAAATAATAATCCCTAGAAATGTACATATCCTGATATGGATCAATGCCTTCTGCAAAATGCTCTTCATTCTCACTGAAGGTCTCAGAAGAAAGCGCCTCTTCTGTTTGGTCACCACCTGCGAACAAAACCTCCAAAGCCTTCTTTTCTTCACCATCACGACAAAAAAAAAGACACGTATGTGCTCCAAAATACACTTACTCTCTCAATATCTGAATCTAAATCTCTCAATTTTCTCTCAATCTCTCTGACTTTGACCTGCTTCTCCGCTCTGCTCCACTCTGCTCCACCTCCCCACCTTGCGTTGGCACTACTTTTTTCCGGTTTTATTACCCATACATAACGTAATATAATGGCGTCATCATCTTCTGACACAAGTGTACAACGTGATTGCGTGATAGATGAGAGTGTTAGCTTTCAGCTGCAAAAAGAATGAAAGCTCTAGCTGTTATGGTTTTTATTTTAGGTCTATTTGAATTGGACTATGTAAACAGTGACCCCCCGTGGGCGGCCCTAGACTGGCCGCAGGGGGGTCACTGTTTACATTGTTGAATTTGTCCGTTTCCAAAGGGTTAAGTAGAACAAGACCCTCATGCTCTGGTCGTGCCGAGGTTGCACTGCCGTATCCATATGCTTGCTGGATGTGCGGGGATCCAGGGAGTAGCCACATGGTAGCCTGTTTCACTCATGGGCTACCCCCTGAAAAACGCAGAAATGCGAAATGCAGGAACTTCCTGTGTTTCGTTGCCACCTTAACATGAAAATATGCATATTTCAGGTTGATGGTGGTGAACCAGTCGTCTGATTGAACCAGTTCCAGCAATCTCCCAATGGTTAGCATGCAGAACATCTCTTGGGCGATGCACTAGTTCAGGATGCGGAGATCAAAAAAAAAATTTAAACCTGTCTTCTTGAGAACCAGGAAATACATGGAGAAAAACCCCCGCTGTCTGTCATGAATGGGAATGATCAAGAAAGCCTGTTTTAGCAACAGAACCTGGATCTCCTTGTAGAGAGAATCTATCTCCTCTTTGGAAAATAGACTTATCTCCTTGATGCCCAAGAACAGGACGAACATGACAGAAGTGGAGTGAATAATCCAGTCTCAGTGTTTTGTCCATCCACTCGTTAACACACAGCTGTGATGCCAGTCCTCGTAAAACTGTGTCAGAGGGCAGGCAGCCAGCTGGGGGGCGGCAGCCACAAAACTGTGGTACTCTGATCCAGCCCTCCCCGCCGCCAAACCTTCCATAAACAGAAGATTGGCCTATGGGGTGGCCAATATCAAAAGGGCCAAGCCAATGTGCGTGAGGCGTTATTCCTGAGGAGATAACGCCGCTCGCTGCATCACAGCAGGAGACAGATCTGCTTCTCTGTGTCGCTATGTTGGGCAGGATGTGTTTCTTTCTCACCACATCGCGCCTAACATAGTTCTCACAAATGGGCCCAGCACTGAGCTCAAGGATTTTATTCATTGGTGGAAAATGCAATTTATTTTTTTTAAAACATTTTTAACACACAGTGAGTTTTTTGACCCAGCATGGGCTGCTCTGCGGTCGCGGGAGGGCCAGTGCTGCAGTGTCTCCATCGAGGTGGTCTAGGAAGAGGCAGACGCAGCAGGGGCTGGGAAAGCTCTGCATGGCCTACGTGCTGTCCTTCTCGCTACAGTGTTGCGGTGCTGCATCTCGTCTCCTCTCTGGTTAGAAGAAAGGGTTAGCGGCAGGTTACTGCTCAGCTTTGAGCAGTACAGCTCAGCCTCCTCCAGCCTCTTGAAGTGCTGTGTGACAGAAGAAATGGACCCAAAAAGTCTATCTGGAGCTGTGGGAGCTCCCAGGAGGTCTTCTCTGTCCTTTCTCTGTAGGGCGGTGAGTCCTAGCCACAAGTGACATCAGCCCACTGTGGCAAGTGACATCACTTACCCTGCGGCAGTCACAACACCCAGACTCAGGTTATTTCTCTGGCTGATGGTGCAGTCCAGAAAATCGACCTGATCTGCTGTGGGGGCGGAGTCTAGCGGTGAATTAGACGGAATATTTTCAGCGGCTCCCTCCAGGATGTTTTGACACACTGCCAACAGTCCGGGAGAGGAGGCGAAACAAAGGCCAGTTGAGCCGAATGAGCCGTGCCATGTAGCCGGCTAACTGGTCTGGGCAGGACAGATGGGACTGTGAGAGCCCTACATGCTCCGCCGCCATGATCATAATCCTCAGGAAGTCACAGCAAACCGATGTCAGAGCTGGATTTCTGAAGGTCAGCAATGTTGCAGACACAGACAAGAGGATGACGTCATCATCACCAGCTACATAAATGTATATTTCAGTAGGTGATTGCGTGCATGTGATTGGAGGAGAATATTACCCTTACAGTCCAGTAGAGGGGGGAGCCTGTGTGAGATATAACTACACACAACATGATACAATACATACGAGAACTAAGCAACCCACAACAAAAGTTAAATATAAATAATCATAATTACATCCAAAACAAAATAAGCAAACATACAATATAATGCATGAAACTCAAAACACACCAACCCAAACTATAACTGCAATAAAAACAAATAAAGGCAATAACAGGCAACAGCCTCACACCTGTGTCTCTCTTCTTTTTAAAGTTGTGCCTTGCTGGCAGCAAAAGGGACTTGGTGCTTGCTTATATTTGGAATTAAACTTTAATATGTGCAGTTGAGTTCCAGTATGTGCATAGTGTTCGGGTCTGTTTTTATGTCATATGCCAATGGGTGCAGCAAAGCTGTTATCTGTCAGTATGTTTCTGAAACAATGCTGCATTCAAAAAAAAAATCATTTAGATTTGTATTATCTTTTTTCATTCTACACTAATGAGCTTAAGTTATTTTCAAACAAAAAAATCATTTGAAAACTAGGACCAGATATTCTAGCGTGTAAACAAAATGCCATTTGAACACCTAGCATCGTCAATGAACTGCTTCCCCTTCCTAACAGTGTGGAAGTAGCCACTGAAGTGAACATGCAGTACTGCTGTGCGAGTGTTGTTTTAGAAGTCAGTGTTAATTAGACAGAGGGCAGGCATACTCAGCAAGTAGCCATTTTCCATCACAGCCTTTTGGCAGCATTTGGCTTTTGACAACATCACTGATATCTATCTGCCGATGACTGCTGCCCACTCCTATGACCAGGCTGTTTCATTGCAGGTTCCAGGTGTTTGCATGTTGGAAGTCAGAGGAGAGGCAGGGTGGAAGGCTGAAGTAAACAGCATGTGCATGCATTTTCATACAATGCCCTCAGCCCTCCTGGATTCTGGTTGGCAAGATGCCTTTATACCAGAAGAAATATAATTCTTGCATTTCAGAATTCCACCTACACACATGAGATTGCACACGCATGAAGGCCCATGAACTCAAAAGACATGAGGAGAACAACCGTCCATGATGGCTCAAAAGAACTTATTTGCATGCAACCCTACTGACACACAGAAACGGAGAGATGATTCATAATAAAATATGTGTAGGTTCTACAGTCCACAACATACACACTAACAATCACACAGACACACACACACACACACACACACACACACACACACGGAGGCTTTTTTTTTGTTCATTGGTCCATGTAGAGAGACTTCAATGCTTTACTATAAATTTGCCAGGAGACAAGAACAGTCTCATTAGATTGTTCATTATATTTTCCCGCTACAGTGTAATATAAGTTGGAAAAGTTAATTCCCTCAAAATTAATTACTTTCTCAAACTTAGTTGGAGTCTCAGTGATTTCCATATTTTTAATCCATGTCAGAAAAGGGAAATGTCTAGTAAACCATACTTCAAGCTGTGTTGATTATGTTTAGTAGTAGAGGAAGGAGTTTTCAGCTTGTGTTCCCAGGTCGTATGGTTTTACATCAAGGTTGCATAACGCATTAAGCGGTAAAATTTGATGGGACTTCTGTCTTTAGGGTAGATTTTTGAAAACATTGACAAAATAATAAACATTCAAACAAAAAAATATGGATAACTTGAGTCAACCAAAGATTAAATAGTGTTAATGACACATTCAGTTGTGTTCAGTCCAGTTGTTTTGGATAGGTTAGTCCAGCCTTACCAGACACATGAATATGTGTAGTGTGTTTCTTGGTTTGGCCCCCATCTGAGTCCATTAATATTGGGTGTCTCCCAATACCAAGGTCTGATAGTAACTTATATTTAGCTAAATGTTAATTAAATATATAACCTATCTGGTACATTGAAATAACAGATGTAGCCTAAATTTGGCACCCCTTATGGTATTTTCCACATGCTACTTAATCCAAAAACCAAAGTTCCCATTCAAAACTACGAAATTGACCATCTTAAATAATGATAATAATATGAATTAAAGTTTAACTGGAATGCGACTCCTGAAACTGAAATGAAATGATTAGCTTGATAATTTTATTAGGGAGGACTGTGTTACTGAGTAGAGTTTCTTTCTTCACAAACAATCTTTGGCTGAGTACAGACACCAGCGTTGTTAGTCATTTTTATCCAGGGCAGTTGGCTAAAAGGGTGCTGCTCTCTGACTATTCTGTGCACTGCTATTTGCTAATGAGAAACAGTTGAGTCAGAGTTTAGCGAATTTGTATATTTTGCCAACCTAGATTCAGAGTTACCCTTACCAAAGTGCCCAAATAAATTTTCACATTCACACATTCTAATTTTCACTGGTATTTGGGGCGATATGTTCTCACTGTAGGCTTTAGTAAAAGAGAGCTGCACTTACAGGCTGAGGTGGAAAAAACAAAGTAGAAAATGGATCTGCATTTGATATGCTTCATTTTATTTGATCCAATAAATTATACAACATTTAGCCCCAGTGCTGATCCTTAAGGTTGGTTCAGGACATCTACAACTGTGGTCCCCCAGTGACCAATTACTCACCTATTGTGAAAAGCAATATAACAATGTAGCGTCTCATTCTTTTCAACAGTTTGCTTGATTATTGTTTCTCAAATGCATCATTAGTCATCTGTGTCGTTGCAACCAGAACCAATCCACTATGCTGTTCAAAATATGTTTTACCAATTCTTAAAACCAGAGGGCCTTTCTCAATACAGCGTATGCCGAAAATTGGACTCATGTCTTTGGGAGTTCAAACTTGGAAAGTACAACACAGGATTACAAAAGCAATATGTTCAATTTGCAATTTGAACAGCAACGTTCTTGATGACAGCCCAGCTCAGTTGAGTTCTGGTTATTAGGCTACACTTCAACACAACCGTATAATTGTTCTGTGACAAAATACCTCAACTCAAAAGTCTAACAAGTTTTGTGGAGAAAAAAAAATTAAACGCTATTGCACATTGACTGTGAGAAGCAGTCAACACTAATGTATTTACAGTAAAACTTAATTTAATATAACCTACACCTCACTGCCTCTATTAGTTTTGATTTATACAAAGTTATTATTATTTAAATGTGGTAATATCTGCACATAAAAGGACTCAAATGTCCACCAAGATAGCCCTATTGTACAACGTTACACTGTCCAATACATGCACCTTAACTTCAGACAAAGCAATTCGGCAGCAGCAAGTATTAAATTTTAATTCTGAGACCAAAATATATTCTACAAAAGTAATTATAGTCTCTGTTTGAAAGGTAAATTACCAAAGGGCTTGCCAAAATAAGACTGTTCTCCCCAGGATGACGATGGACATTAACCACTTGAGAGCGGGTTTGCTAGCTGCAGAGATGATCAGCCAATCTCATCTGGCCGGCGGGTCCTCACTTTGGCCAAAATGTTGGAGCAAGTTTTTTAAACAGACCGAAAAGGGAACATTTTAATAAACCAAATATTCGAAATCTATATGTTTACTTTCTCACCTGAAAAACTATCAAAACTTAGTGACATAATAACTGTTGTAGAAGGAAAATTATAACAGTTACGAGCCTGGATCTAATTCACTGTCATTGCCACTGGTTAAAGGGGAATGCATGCTCATGCATTTATTCCCCTCATGGTCTGAGGTGCCTAGCAGGGGAATTGCCACACGGCGGCTAGTGCCTCAGCCCACACATAGAAGGTTCTCACTAGATAGTAAATCCCACTTGATGTGCCTCTTAGGGAATGGGCCATGTGGCAGTTGATCCTGCAGGCCCTCCTATAGTAGATTCCTCATTATGGGTGGCATCGGGCTCTGAATGTAATGTGCTTTTGGTGGGGGGGGAGTTAGTATCGTTGCTCCCCAGTGCCTGCTGTGCGAAGCTTGATGTTTCCTTGTGGGGAGTGATGAGGTCAGAGCCTAGACCTCAAACATTAATGCTGTGCATATTCTACACTGAACTGACTGAACTTTCTATTTTGAATGGTCCTTGTTGTTTTGGACCACAATGATAACTTTCAAAAGAAGCTCAAGGTATGCAGCTTGTTGACTTGTTTTTGATGTAGGAGAAATGATGTATGATCTCTCTCTACATATGTTTTTTCGTGAATGGTTTAACAGCTATCCAATTTTATTTTTTTTTATATTTTCAAAACAGACTGAAAGACTGAGTCAAAGAAGGACTCAGGTAGACTGGTGAATGATCTAAAAAGCAGGAAAATAAGCATGAGAATAATTTTCATAATACTAGGAAATTGTCTCACTCAGGAAACACAAGTCATGCAAAAATAAAAATGCCAGGCAGAATATTATTTAGTATTTCTCTAATTTCCAACAGTTGGTATGTCAGGATGTAGTTGGTGATATTTGTATTACATTAAGTTAAAATGATGAATGACTTGGTCCTCTGCAGCTGTCCTGTACATAAATACAGTGGAAACCGCTTATAGTGATCATAGTGATCAGGTCTGTCTGGCTCTAATTGATCACTGTAAGTGGATGATTATTATAACCAATTTTTTTTTTCCTTTTTCTTTATTTCTCATGTAGATTGCCATTTAATTGACATTTGTATATTTATTACATGACTATAATGTAATGAAATGGACAGCTTCTCTATTTACTGAATTTTATCGACTATTTCAAAATGTGGTACAGGTCTCCAACTTATGTTGTGCCAAATCGGATAGAGTCTGGTTTCTCACCAAACTCTGATTATAATTCTTGATATTTTAAGTTTTCTTCCTGAATATACGAAAGGAACGCTGCTTTTTAATTACTTTAAAACTGATCCCAGCAGTTTGAGAGCCGCTGTGTGGACACCACGGCATGGCTAGCAGAGCTAGCGGCTAAATGGAGCTAATGGCTTACTTTCTGTAAATACTGGATTACAGCTGCTGGTTGTCAGATATCCAAGGCAGTGTCTGAGATGCAGCCGTGGGTTATCCACTTGAGAGACTGTGTTTTCCGCAGATATGGTGACGGATCCTGAGCTGTCTGGGCTCAGGGCTCCTAACCATTGAGAGTCTGGTCAGCGAACTACTTAATTGGCAAGCTAAACTGCACTCCCGCCTGGTCGAGCTGGAGACTGCTGGGCAAGACCCAAAATGGACACTGTATTACTTGATGACTATAATCAAATTATTTAAACAGTATTTGTATAGGAATGATTCTGTCCCAAGCTTTTTGATCAATATAAGTGATTGATCACAGTAACCATGATCACTATAAGTGGTTTCCACTGTATATGTAAAAAAGAAACATATTTATAATAAAACAGAATCCGATTGTTGTATTTGTTGTTTCAACAACAGCAACAATTTTGCTGCAGATACAAAATGAGTATATTTCACCTAACATCACCTATGCATTACATATATAGACTTAATGTACTGAAAACAGATGTTACTGTTAAATATGTTGAAGATTACATTACATTTCAATTAAGTAACAGGAAAAACATTCTATAGTTCTCTGTACTGTGTTTAATATTAAACATTACAGTGGCTCAAGGCCTTTACACACGGGGGCATTTTTTTCATGTGATTAATTTACATGTCAGTATATTTTTTCGAACTGTTGTTTTTGTCATGAGTACTTTCACACAGAACTCAATTACATTACATGGTGAAAAAGCGTTGGAACAACGTCGATTTTTCTGAACTTTTGCACAGCAAATAAAGGCATCGACCAATCACGAAGAGTATTCTGCACAGACAGTTGTTAACAACGTCTTAGCTATTCATTTTATAATTAGAAAATAAATTGTTTATTATTAGCAAATTCACACTTTTAAATGTTGTATATTTAGGCCCAATCACTTTTTAATTAATTGTGGTTCTAATATACTGTTTACATTAAATAAATATTGACCATTTTCATTTTTTAAGACTGTGGGACGTTTATGATTTGTGTGATTTGTGTGTACCCACTGTTTGTGAATGCAGCCCCATGTCTATATCTGTAGAATAAGTCAGAGACATGAAAAAAATATAAAGTGTCACCACTGCGGGTCAGCCTGCAAGGTGTACACCGGGGCAGGGAGCCTCTCTGGCAGGGTACTCCAGTGCAGAGAGTCACACGCACAGAGCTTCTTTTCTTGACTCCTGCTCACTTTTTGTGATATTAGTTCAAACCAGGACTCCTGTCTGTTGTTTTACTTGCTTCCAGACGGAGATTTGGTGGTGTTATTTTCCTGATTTATGTCAGATTACCTCCTGACAGTTAGTTTGGAAGTTTGTTTGTCGGAGTGTGTTTGGTTTGTTTGGGGAACTTGGTGTTGTCATGAGGGATTTTCTTCACTTGGAGCGGTAACGGGGGGGGGTTAACTGGCAAATAATCAATATAATCAATAAAAAACCTGTCCTGTGTGAGGAGTTTATTCGGCTGACACAGAAGTAGCCCCAGCCAGACCCCACCATGCCCATCAGAAAGAAAGCTGCTTCCCCCTGACATATTACTTTTTTTTTTATTATTTATTTTTCACAATTGAGCTCACGCTTATTAACCCTTTTCTGTCTAAACTAAAAACAAATTAAATTTATAATGGAATTATATGAAAAATTCTATTATTGATGATTCATTCATTCATGATTCATTTTCAAAGTCAAACTCTATGTAGAAAGATAGAGCTGGCAGTAGCAGCGCAGCAGCAGCAATGCTGTCTGTGTGGACACCGCAGGCGTGCGAGCAGCAGCAGTTCAGCAACGTACACACGCTACTCAGGAAGGCAGCGTGTTCCAGGCCCCACTGTACGCGACCAACTGTTTGAATTTTTGAATTCTTTTCGCCCTCTCGTCACACTGCCAGCTTGGTCCGTATCGCCATGTATCCCAGCAGGCTTTGTGCGGCGATTTAGTTGCTTCCCACAGACAATGAATGAATGAGTGCAAATTATGTCACCAGTCAGTTCACGTACAATGGGGCTGCAACATTAAGGTAGCATCCCTCTGCCTCAGCTCAGCAAAGAAACACTGAGCAATGTTGTACTAAAAAACAAACCTTGGAAAATACCCACCTGAACTCAGACTGTTGAAGCCTCATTTTACCTTTGGCTAAACTTAAAAATGAGAGCTGTGCATTTGTCCGTCATTTCTTACACCCGTTCACTGTACTCCAAGTATCTTTTCAATAGACAATATAGAGAGGAGAAATGATTACAGCGACCCATAACTCTTTCACGACACATATGACATATGTTTCATTAAGATATACTTTTTTAATGTTTTTTGCACACATTTCTGATAACAATGCCCACAAGTAGTTTCTAAAAAGTTTTTAGAAAATGATGCATGAGGCATTTTCATTTTTAATATATTATTTCTGATTTGGGTGAACTGCAAAGCTTGCTGATTGTATCTATAGTTGCTGACAGACATGTGGGAGGTTATTATCCATTTTCAGCCATGCCTGGAATAGAAAATGGGTTTGCCCTGTTTTCTAGGAAATCTGTTTATTTACACAATATATTAGACTGGATGACATTTGCACTGTGCATACCCAAGCGGTGCACTGGTAGCATTACAGTATATAATTTCCTCTTTGGCATGTAGAAAGTAGCTGCTTCTCCTAGACCCACTAAGCACAGCTGAACATCTATATTAAGTATCTCGAAATGTTTTGTGACATCTCTGACTAAAGTGATGCAAATTGACGAAAAATACCAGTTTTGTACAAAATCAAACAATGTCAAAGTTAAATATTGCAGCTAAGTTCTTCCATGTATCACAAATAAACTTCCTCAGATGTGTAAAGCATTTCTCCCACATAAAACAGGTCACAGTGAACAGAGATCCATCTCCAGGGCCTGTCACCTCTGTTTGTTATGTGGCGTTTCACTGAGCCACAGCACACCAGATTAAGGGGGCCTGGCTGCTACAGCTCATCCCATGCACCAGTGACATGAGGCAAGCACACACACCTGCATAGCAGACAGATATTATGCAGCATAACGCTCACTCGCACATCTGTTGAGGAAGAGACTGAATGATTTATTTATTAGCACCCAATTAAAACTTCAGGAACAAGAACACTTCAATGGGAATATAAATATCAAATAGAGTAAGCTCTACACGACTATTTAGTCATGCAATCTGGCTCCTGCACCATGGCACGCCAGAGAGAGAAAGAGAAGCTGAAGATCAGGAAATGGAAGTGGAAACACTCAGATCTTTTGTGCAGCAAAAGAATCCTTTATTTCGCCTCTCATCATTTTCACCACCTCCTCTATCCTTTCTTCTTTCTGTGGTGTAAATGTGATTTCTTTTTCATGTTCTCTTTTTTTTTTGGAGAGGGAATCAGGGCCGGTATTTCGTTTTGACGGAGGCTCTGACCACAGTATAGGCCAATCGATTGGCCTCGCTTGGTTTAGTGCAGGAATAAATGTTGTGGGCATAGCCAAAGGCTGGAGAGGACTGATTGTGTGGCATTTGTTAAGCTCGCCAGGGAGTCAAGAGCGGTATTGTTAGTGTGAATATAGATTTCGGCACAGCTGAAAATCGACTGACTTCTCTCATTGGGATCTGATGTACACGTGAAGTCACTGTAACTGCAGGTAACTGCAGGTAACTACAGCACTGTGTACACCACATGCCTTATCTGTCACTGTCAATTATTTTTTTTTATGCCATCACGGGGAGAATCAGTGACTGCTTCCGCTGCGGCTTTTCCTACATATAATACTCCATTATTCCTCATGTAACAGCAATAGAGGGGTTGTTAATGTGCAAGACACATGGGCCATTTCCTCCTAAATTAATCCATCAAACCTGAGATACTTTTAAGGATAAGTGCCTTCTCTCACACATGATCTGAGATTCATTTGAAAGTCATTACTTAATTAAAAAAGATTGGTATCAGGAGGTTAAGGAAGGGGGAAAAAATCTCACAGGAGGAGGTGTAATTTCCATAGAGACGTAGGCCGAAACGTCAATTATAGAAATATAAAAATACATTCAGAGGAAAAAAGTAAAGCAGAAAGATGCAATACAGTACTCTTTCAATTGTGTACTGCTAATGAGCAGAATATACCTTTAAATAATACATCACATCAGGTAAAGTATAGAATTTCAGTGGGCCTCTTTTTTTCTGAGATTGAAATTGCCAATTCCCCCTCCACTACAACCATGCCAGCACTCACTGTTTGGGCGTATACAACCACATGCTTGCTTCCTCTTGCCACCTGCTTCTTCTCACCTGCCAGCGAGGAGCTTCAGGATGGTGTAACAAGTGCATAACTTTCTCCATGCTGGCACCTCGGCCAACCGGTAAGAGTTGCTTGTTCAGAGGCGAGTACATGATCCCTCACCAGCTTTCCACCTGTGAATACTGCTAATTGTGTTAAATGGAGTGTGCGGAGGAGTTGGCGTTTGAACCGTGCGCTGTGGTGGGTGCATTTTTTTTTCAAAATTTCCATTAAATGTTAAAAGTGGGCATGTCAGCATTGAAACACATTGACAGTTTGTATAAACTTTTAAATGTACGGTACGGTTTTTCAGCTTATAAAAGAAATACTCTGCATTAGATTACCAAATGTTGGCCCCATTTGCAGCCGGTATTAACATGTGATCTGTATGTGGATACATTACCTGGATAATGACCTCCAATCTATAGGCCTTTGCATTTACATCTAGAGTTAATAAGCTGTCTCTCTCAATTTTGCCCACATTGTGATTGGATCTTAATATGCAAATTAGTTAGGCGCAGCTGGCGGTCTTGTCAACAAAAATGGATTTATACAGTAGTTATTTGCTGGGCATCTTAAGCAAGGAGGAAGAGGTGGAGTTATGTGACCTTTCAACTTGCCGGGCAGATTTTTTTTTTGTAAACAATATCTTCTGGTTTGCACAGAGGAGCATGAATGTTGATTGTAGATATTTTGCTCCTTAAATATGCTGTTGTTGTAATGAAGAAATTCAGTATTCTTCTAGGGGAGCCACATGCTAAGCCCTTTGGTTTTTTGGCTTTGTATGCAAATCTCTTGTGATTATCTGAATATTTCAAAAATAATATTTAAATTTCAAAATATATTTTAATATTTAATTTCAATTTAAAATAAAATAAAGCATAGATGTCTGATCTTATGACAGCCAATATGTGCAATGTTATGTTACATCTGTAATAGTCTGTACTTATTGCCAAAACCTGTAATCTACTTTATCTACTATTTTACAAAAAAAAAAGAGTGAGTGAGACAGAGAGTGAAAGATGGAGAAAGTATTGTTAAAGACCAGTTAAATCACTCACAAAACAGCAACACATCTGTAAAATTAATAGAAAAGCCTTTCATAACAGGGTGCCTGTCTGACATGCTGGCAGTCTGCCACCTTACACCAGTGTCCTCATTACCTTTGACATATTAGATGTGATGTGTTCTGTGGCTCTGGTAATAAACTAGAACCCCCTACATTCACAGACTCCACTGACAGGTCCACATCATCAGCATGTTTCATTTGATCCTGTCTTAGCCTCTTTCTCCTCTTGTCATTCATTTAGAAAGGACAGATTGTCAGATGTGTGAGGATTAGATTCACAGAGGAGTTTTTGATATGTGTTGATGACGTGCGTGTCTTCTGTCTCAAAGTCTTTTTGAAATTTTTATGAAACAAAGTGCACATCCACAAAACCTCAGTGGGGTAGATGTGAAAAAGGTACAAAAAACTGTTTAAGTAGATACAAGGAGTATCCACACACTGAATCAGAGCTCCCTTTTCTTTATTTGCGACATTTCAACCAACTACAGGTTGTGTGTGCATGTGTATCTGTCCTTTTTCTTTATGTCTGTCTTCAAGTGGACACTTACTATCACCGAACTGTCTATTTGACACAGACCCTCTTTTGCCGCAACGTCAGAGCTACGACAAGGCCTGAGCAGGGCGGAGGGACAAGGTAAAGATTTGTCAGACTGGCCGACAACGAAAACCTGCACACAAGCCGAGCTTAGGATGATTTATAGGGCTTATTTCTAAGAATGGTAAAGTGAAATTAATCACGTTCCCACCTGACATCGCTGCTCAGCAGTGATAAATGACAAGCTGCCAGGGACAGACAGTGAGCCATCCATGAAGCGCCCGCCGATGTGCTCCTTCCTCAGATAGCCTGACCCAGGGTGCTGGCTTGCCAGATGCCCCCCTCTGGATGGCCAGTGCCAGGCGTACTGGGGACAGCCCTGTCTCCTCCTTCTCCACTCCCCCCCAGCTGGGTACCCAAGCAGGGGTCTAATGACTTGGGGACAGCCTGCCAAGCAGATGGAGAGTGGAGCAGGGGCTTACCCTATCAGCTAACGGTGTAGTCTGATGGCCAGGCCTATAAAGGCCACAAAACAAGTCATGTGTTGCTTCTACATTGTGGATTCAAGAACATGTAATAAAATGCAGGAATTGTGTGGAAGAAAGAACACTGGATGTTCACTTTTTTTCAAAAGGAGCTCTAGCTACTGTAAACTCTCCTAATGTCGGCATGCATTGCTCCTTACCTCACATGCTAATTTGCGACAGAAGTTAGCCTACATTTTCCACACTTAAGTCTTCTATTACAAAAGTGAAGGTCTGAAAAGTGTTGCAAAGTCAGTATATCTAAAATCCATTTGCACACCTGTCTTGTCTTTCAAGAGAGCTAAGGTGTGAAGAAACAACTTTTACAGGTGAAAAAGCTGTATAATCAAAGACTGAATCCCAGGAACTATGATTAGCATATATAACATAACTTACTTTGTAAAAATAACTCTACTGTTGGAAAGCACAGACAGTGCTCTGAAACATATGAATGTATTTTCATTTTATTAACCTTTTGTTTAAATCATTTTATTTATCAATGTCACCATGGCAGCAAGAAGGCAGCCTATTGCCACTGATTGAAATCACAAAGTGTGTTGAGAAAGAGATGGGAGAACGCATAAAGGTTTAGTGTCATGTCCATGATACAGCTGGATCAGTTGGAACAGACACTAAGAGAGATAACACAGAGCACAGAGTACATGTTACAGCTGAGGTTGTTCTCTTCAGGAGCTGGCTAAATCTTTATGAAGCTGACAGATACCTCTCAGAGTTGTCATTATCTGTTTATTCTATAGAACTGAGGAAGCGCTTTTGTTGTCATCCCTGCTTCTGAATTCTAAAAGTAATTCAAAAACCCATCGAGAAGGAAAGAAACATAGCTGCCGGAGCTGATTGTCGCCAATCTACCCAAAGTGTCAGTGCTCTCTGGATACACTGGCAAAGAGTTTCACTTGCAGCTCTTTGCTCAGCTATCTGTACACACTGGGTGTTTTTAGGTTTTGTTGCTGTCTGTCTTTTTATTTTTGTGTAGTTTAGATAGCATGAAGATTATACAAGTGCATATCTAAAATGCAACGAGCCTTTTATAAATCATTAAACGTGTATAGCCAAATATTTTGTTTTTGAATTCATTCAATGATCCTGATCGATCCATCCAAAATCCCATTGTGACAGCCAGTGTTGCCTTGACCTCAAGTTTGAAAAGATGAATAGCAGTATCGACTTACCTGTTTATATCCATGCCTATCTGCACTCTCTACAGCTCTCCTTGTACAATATTTGCAGTAGGGATCCAGGACTGTGAATGTGATTATTGTATTCTCTGACATAATTTTGACCTTATGACTGCTAGCTGGAAAGGAGGGGCGTGTTCAGTAAACATCTCTCAGTTTACATTATTTGAGACTGAAATACAATATAGCCTTCAATTAAAAAATGTGTGTGGGTACACTGAAAGCTCTCATCAACAGCATGTTGATATTCTGTAATATAATTTTATTTTATTTTTTTGTCCTTTGTGTAATTGTGAAATGAACCCCGGAGTTTGAGTTATATGATGTCACTGAACATTAGGGACACCATTCATTCACATGCTCTCTTCAAGCTTTTGTTCAGTATACAACATTTATCGGGCCATTCAGAGCATGGCAAACAATTCCTCCCTCATTAATGTTGGCAGTGACATTGCAACATTGGTTGCGCCTATTATTTCCCAAAAATCAGGTTAAGCCATTTATTGCCCTGAACGATAATGTAGACATTAGTGGCCTTTGATTGAATGTTCATGTTTCCCTGTTGTTCTGTTTGGAGGTGCATGTGTACATGAAAAATGACTCCCCTAAAAACCCAAAGCAGTCACCTACGACATGATTTCACTCTCTGCCATGAAAATAAATAATCTTTACCCCTGACAGCCACATAATTAATAGTGATGTTTAGCAGGTCCATTTCAACGGACCCACTTAATCTAATTTTGTTTCCACTCCGCGATTTGTAAATTACTGCAAAATGACGCGCCATTTACCACTGTCTCTGCCTGCGACAATGGCAATTTTTCTTCCTGTGTAATTCTCCCTTTTTGTGGCTCTCTTAGCTGAGGATTTAAAAAAAGAAACACTCATCTCTTCTTCTCCCTTTCACTCTTCCTCCTCCTTCCTCTTCTTTTCCTTCAGCTGCTTTCCAACTCCCTTACTCCCTTCTCTGCTTTTCTCTCCAATTTAGCAGCATTCGAAGCCGCTGAGACCCTCTAACACATTAGCTGTTTTACAGCTTCCCCAGAACACATTATGAGCACTGATCTAAAATGTCAGCACTACAAATGCCTTGTCCACATCCCATTATTTGCCACTAAATGTTAAGCGTTTATATTCACACAGTGTTACATTGACATTTGAGAATAAGAAGCGAGAGTGGGGCCTAGTGATTTGCCACGCCATTACTGTACATACCATTTGTGAACATGCTAACAATGACAGTATTCCAAGTGTCCAAAGACCTGTTTCCCTTTGCTCACTGTCCAGAGAATTGTCAGAGAGAAATACTTGACATGTTAGAATTATCTATTGATAAAAAAATATCACTTAAATTACTGACAGGGAAAAGGTTACACCAGCCTCTGCAAACAGAAGACATTCAGCTTCAAATGTCACAAAAGAATATTCTGCTTAATAATCACCCGAAGAAGGAAACACCTTGGGAGCATGACTATGGAAATGTTTGCAATCTGTTATAAAAGGAGTTGAAACGGTTGTATATTGATCAAAGAATTATTTTGTTGAATCATGTTCAACATTTTATTGAACTGTACATTCAATCTGACTTGATGTCGACATTGTAAAATCTAAACAAGACTAGGTCAAAACCAAGTACATGGCTGGACCGTGTATGGTCATTGTTCAAAATTGTGGCCAATTTGTTGCAGGGATAGTCACTGGCAGTGTCTATAATGTGAATCCCTGGATATTAAAGTCTGTGTAAAGCAATAATAGATATGTGTTCTGAGTTTTTCACACCACAGAAAAATGTGTTATTAACCACCCAGCCAAATTTGAGTGAATTTAAAAAAACGCCAAGTATATAAAATTAGGTGGAAAAACAAGCAGTATTCTGAGCTCTGAAATGTTGGGGGCGTGTGCGCTGAAGGCACTGAGAGCACGCCCCCAATTGAACAGCCTCTCAACATCTGAACTTAACAATGTTCATGCTGAACTTCCTTAAAAAAAATATACAATTTAAAATAGGCCTTGTCTGTACGTGTAAGACAAGCAACATGGATGATATTTCAAAAATAAAGTTACTCTAGAAGCCACTGTTTAATTATTTGTAGGTAAATGTGGACTTACTTCAGTAAAAATGTAACTTAAATGACTAGTTAAAAAGCGATCCATCGCCAATCATCTTTATGTTAAATTGTCATTTTTTTCAATGAAGTTTTGTGTCAATGTTACTCACTTCTTTGCTGAAAAGCACCGGTGAGGGGCTGGATGTAGCAACCACAGGAGTATGTCTGTAGTGATGGCGAAGGCACCGGAGTAGTGTCCGCAATGCAGCCCGAGGCAGTGAGGGTGAGACTGGACAGAGTGCAGGCAGCCACACAGGCATGGCTCCTGCAGCAGCGCTGCACCAGCAGCACCCAGAGGATATATTCTCTGGATGAACTGGAGCTTTAACACTGACTCTACCCATCAACAGATGCTGCAGCTGGGTTTGAAATAACTCCTTTAGCGCAACCGTTGACCGAAAATGGCCCCATTCACCAGTAACAGCTTATACCATGACACCGGCGGCTATCAACCTGGCTCTGCTGGCCGGGAGAAAGCTAAGGCTAACTCCTCAATGGCTATCCCTACCCAGCATTTTCCTCACCAATGTACGGTCTCTGGTCAACAACATGGATGAACTGCGACTGCGGATTGCACAAGAATTATTGACTGCAATGTCATGATTTTTACTGAAACATGGCTTAACAGCAGGGTCCCCAATAGCGCCATCGAGCTACCAGGGTGCTACATCCTCAGGGTAGATACAGCATCTAATTACTCGCTAATGAGTGTGAGGGACTGCGCATTTATGTTAACAAAGCTTGGTGCATGGACAATGCCATCATTGAGAGGCACTGCTCTGCTAACCTAGAATATCTTGTAGTTAAGTATCAACCTTTCTATCTGCCTAGAGAGTTTACATCTACTGCTGTGACTGCAGCATACAACCCCCTGGATGCTGATGCTAAGCTTCCAATGAAAGAATTGCATGCTGCCATTAGCAAACAACAGACTACACACCCAGCTGACACTAAGGCGTTGTAGTTATATAGTTATATAGTGTTAAGGGAGGGGTCATGCTAGCAATCCCTCTACATCATGGAGCCACCATTTCAGGCCCACCCAAAAAATCCTGCACTCAGAAATGGTGAAAAAGTTTCATGTTCTAACGACACAATTCAGTAGCACATAGTTCACAGTCTTTTCACATGTTTTCAGCAATTATTTTCTAACATGTGTAATGTGTTTCATTCAGGGTTATAGGGCTGGTCCGTGGCTGGTCCAGCCCCCCCAAAAAAAGAAAAAACTTCGGTTGGAATGATCACACTGCTGTAGTTTCCATCACCTTCTGTGTATACCCATGGGCTAAATTGTGGGAACAGACGTCTTGTCCGTCCTCACATAATGCAAAGGGTATGGCACACAGCCAAAAATAATGGAGGACTAAGTCTTGCCTTTCTCTTTTCTGTGAAAATTAATGAGGCAAAGCAAAATGTTTGAACAAACCTCTTGGCCCCAAGGAGAGCAGGGCCTGACCTGACTACCATTCACAATGTCAACTAGGTGGACTGTCATTTTATACATGCCACAGAAGACTGATGGAGCCTGACAAACACTACCAAGTATGAGAAAATACAATTAGCAGGCTCGTTGGACAGGGCAAGAGGCACCCATTTATTTAAACTGCTGGGTGACAGCTTCTAGCTGTTGCCTCCCAATCTCTGTTCTGTTCTGTTCTGTATGTGTGTGCCTGTCTTTCTGTGTGTAACCTATTTGGATCTGACCTTTCTTATTGGTACAAGTAGAAAGTGCCTTCGTATACTTGAGCGGATAACTGCCTTCATCCTCGGGAAGAAGTGGCCATGCTGCCAGGCAGCATTCAATGCCCACATTAGGCTCCATAATAAACAATTATCTAAGTGGGACGTGCACGGGGGGGAAAGCAACTTCTGGGAGAGATAACTAGGGTTGTAGAGAACATTGATTGATTGAGTATCTTGCGGCCCATTCCTCTGTGGCTTTTGTATTACCCAATGACAGCAAGAAGAAAATCAGTTTTATTTGAGATGGCGGCCCCCTGAGACAGTCAGGGAAAGAGAGAAAATGAGAACAAAAAAGACAATAGACAGTAAATGAAGGATGGGGTTAGAAAAGACAGTAAATGAAGGATGGGGTTAGAGAGAGAGAGCAAGAGGAGGAGAGAGATACATTGAGAGGGAGAAACAAAGTGCAAGAGTGCGAAATGTGTTTCCAGTACATCCATGGGAGCACGGCGACGATGAAAGCCATGTATCGATTGGTTGGAGCAAACTGTAAAACAAGGTTCTGCCGAGCTGTGTGGCTATTGTAAATGACAGCGCGGGGAATGTTCAGCTGTTATTTTGTTTTCAATGATTCTATTTCAGGGTCAGAGCCAGTAGCCACACAGCCCTACTTAAGAGGAAAAACATCTCAATAGAGCGCTGCCGTAGACAAGTCTGAGAGGCGAGTGTGTTTGTGTGTGTGTGTGTGTGTGTGTGTGTGCGTGTGTGAGGTGTGTGGGGGTGGGAATCCACAATAGACAGGCAATCGGACGATGTCTCTTAGGGACTGTGATGCGGCCAAACGAGTCTGCTGAGGAGGGAACTTGAAAGAAAAGGCAAATTTGTCAAAGTTGAAATGAAAAGGAGTGAGAGTTACTCACCCACACTCAAACCCTCCCCCCCTCTTCCTGGCCTCCACCACCCACCCACACACACCTACAGTAGTCGACTCTAACACCTTTTTCACATCATAGGAAATCACTTAAAGGAAGCCAATAATCATGGCTCAGATTTTACACCGATGGAGGGTAACAAAATGTAAAATTTCTTTGTGAATTTGGTTTATCTGCGTTTTGAAAACTAGCCTTGTTGCATCAGGTGCATTGTATATTGCACCTTCATCTAGGTGCTGACATAAAACCTGTTTTTTGTACAAGCGGCAGAATATGGCATGAAACTGTCAGGTAAAAACACTCTCCCTGCCAGTCGCTGTATTTATTTGAACACTCAAGCATTAAGAGAACTAAGACTGCAATGTGGTGTTTCAAGACGAGAACTCCAGTATGCTGCTAATTTTTTGACACAGCCCATGTATCTGCTATATTAATCATGTCATAGTGGAAAACATTTCCTCTATTTTTAGTGACAACCTGCTGCATTTAGCTGTGTGATGAGATGACAGTGGGTGGATAGTGACAGCCTGTGAGGTATGTTGGAGTATAATAGGTGGTTGGTATAGCCAACAGCAGAGTTGCACCCTGCTGCCAGCTATTCAACCTGGACGTTGCAAAGCAGCAGCGCAGTGGAAACCGCTTGCTGTCTGAATGTACCTCAACCATAACCATACCTTAGTTTATTAACGCCTGAAAACCCAGCTCTTCTGTGAACACTTCAACACTTGAGCACCTTTACCTTTTTAGCACTTTGTTTCATGTTGCACTACTTTCTCGTTTATCGTATTTCTCATGTATGTGTCTATTTCCAGTGGTTAAAAAGGATTGTACTTAATCAGCTACTTGAGAATTTGCTCATTTGAGTCACTGTCCTCTAATGCTCGATTGTCTTGCCTTGCTTGTAAGTCACTTTGGATAAAAGCATCTGCCAAATGACAAAATGTAAATGTAAATAACCACAATATTTCCGTAAAATTACTAATGTTGTAGTTGCCAGACATGATTTATCTTTCACAAAATAAACAGATGCTTTATTAGCTCACAAAATAACAAGAGAAATTCAAAATATTTTTCTTCAGGCCCCTAATTCAACTTATTTATCATGGGATTTCCAGTATAAAAATTGTCAACACATAAATCATAAAAATCTAATCGGAGCCTATTTGTTTGTGTTTGCTTGAATGTAACCAAGCCCAATGTCTAATTACAAAAGGTTTTTGACCACATAAATTACAGTTATATCCACATATGCACTTGAGGAGTTTGAGTTATCAGACAAAAATAAGCATTTTGTGTAATTCAGTTTTTCCCGGCGTCAGAGAACAATGACTTACATTTTCTTCCATGTGTTAAAAGACCTGTCAATTAACTTGATAGGAGATTAAATTCTAGTTTTGGTGATGGGGAAGCACTGTTGTTTATATGAGTTATGGGTTCTGCTTTTAATTAATCACTACTGCCTCATTTAAGCAGCTTGAGTTAATGTACTATTAGTATTCTCTCTCTCAAATATCCAGAATGATTGACTCAGATATTGAAGTTATATTAACAGACTGTTTTACATGTCCCATGGTGCTCTTCTCACAGTGGGGCTCTTAATCCAGCCCTTTAGGTGTCTACTTATGTGCTTTTGTGGATGATGGAGCCAACATTGAGCCCACGCCTGTGGCACCTACAGCCTTTGCCTTTTCCATTTGCTCTTCCTCCTTGGGTACAGCAATACACAATTTTCAGACAAAAGCCTTATGTAATGACAGTGAGAGAGGTTTCTATTATTTATACAGGTAGAATGGTTATTTAAAAGCGTCCAACCCCCCTCCACGTTTTGGTCTCCTCAGTTCTTATCTCTCCTGTTTTTTTTACAATCTCATTCTCTATTTCGTTGCTGGTTGATTTACTGAGGCATTTTTAGAGATGGGTTATGTTGTACTGCATGTATGCATGTGCATTTCCACGACAATGCTCTGAACAAAACATAGAGCTCCCTGCATTTCAAGTAGGTCAGGTCCCTCTCTTGCCATGCAGCCGTCTCCTTAAATGAATATTTGCACAGTATTGATTAGCATTAAACCCACAGCACTGTCTTCATTTGCATGTGGCAGCCGGGGACCATCACAGAGAGAAAAAAAATAAATGATAAGAGCCATCAAAAAAAGGGGGGGAGAGGTGGGAAAAGCTGGGGGAAGCAAGAAAAGAGATGGAATGTAGGATGTGTGGGTGGTGGCAAAGATATCAAAAAAATCTTTTCTCTCAACAGGGCTTCCCTTAATAATCCACCCATTATCTTGTGTTTCTCTGCTCACCATTGGGCCTCAGACTTCCATGCTATGCAATCTGGCCCTCATCAGTGCAGACAGCCAGATAGAGAGAAGAAGCAGTGAGGCTGGCAGAAGTGTAAGGGGTTGTGGTGAATGGTTGGCCGGGCACCTCACTGTAGGATACCAGAGAGATAATAATGTGTGGAGGCAAGCAGGAGCCATGTATGTCTTGCAAAAGAATAATTGCTACCCTTTCAAGAGCCATTTCTTAATTGGCCTGGCTGTTGTTGAGGGGAACTTGGAGAGAAGACAAGTGAGAGAAAGACTGAGAGAAAGAGAAGGAGAAAGAGTTAGAAGAAGAGACAGAGAGAGAAAAAGTCTCCTGCACACAACTATGTGTGTGTGTGTGTGTGTGTGTGTGTGAGAACGTGCTTGCGTGTGTGTGTGTGTCTGTGTGTGTGTGTGTCATGGGGATGGGTGTAGGTGTTTTTTGAGTCTTCTCCACCTTCTCTGCACCTCTGTTGCCCTGGGAGCAGTAGTCATGGAGCTGCTCTTCAACCAGGAGATATTTCACACACACACACACACACACACACACACTACACACACTCACTACACACAGACACTCCCAGCAACAGACATGCTCACAGACCTACAATCATAAATACGCATGATTCAGGTTGCAAGGGGACTGTTATGGGATTAAAACAAGCTTGTTAGTATTCACAAACGAATGTCAAGTTACTTAACTCTATCTGAGCCTCTAAGCCTCTAATTTACCATTTGTACATCATCATTTGTACGTCAACTTAGCATTTTTAAATGGAAATATATTTGTGAATCTCCACCTTTGCGGATCCTTTTGAGACTGTTGTACCATGCTGTTTCATACAAAATCCCCCCCCCCCCCACACCCCACATGGTCTGTCCAGATTTAATTATATTACTCTTCTTGGTTTTTTACTTGTGAAGCTTTTATTGCACTTACAGTAACGTAACAAGTGTAGTTGTCAACTTGAGTACTTCACCTGGTTCACTGTCTCTGTGTGTGCGGCACACACACGGAGGGCTCAGCCCTGCCTGCTGTGAACCTTAGAGAGCAGAGGAGAGTAACAGGACCATTAATGATAACAAAACACAGTAGAGACTCTCACACTGATCTGAAATTAAATGAGTGCACGTAAATTTGGTAAATAACATAAATAAAGACAGTTTCTACCGCGTTTTGCTGTCATTTATAGTCGCCGTCTCGCTGCTTCTCTCCTCTGCTCTTTCTCCGTGTGCACACAGCGCAGCAGAGGAGAGACAGATAGCGCCGGAGAGTTGGAAAGTAGACGGCAGCTACACTCATGTTACTGTAAGTGCAACAAAAGCTTCACAAGTAGAAAAGCCGAGAAGAATAATTCATCAATGTAATCTGCACAAAAGATGGACAGACTCCAAATGACGAAAAATATTGCCGTAAAGAGTGTGATTTGCGTCACAACAAAATGAACATGATCATAATATAAAACGGTAGACTTATTTCTATTGTCACATGATATGTATCATCATATTGCAGTACAGCAATACAGCTTGTTGAGAATAATGTGTTTGTTCCTTACTGACTCTCATGTTGCATCACATAAGCTACATCTGTTTACGGAAACAGCCTAGACCCGAACGCTAGCAAACCCAAGCAATAAAACACTGATGAGATTGTGCACATCCATTGTAATAATGTTAGCCACAAACAAATTATCTTATACGTGACATTGGCATTTACATTTACATTTACAACACATACATGCATTGTGTTTTATGAGAAGCAGGTCATGCGACATTTTACGAGCCACATGCTCCCTGCGTTTGTGGATTTTGTGTGAAACTGCACGGTACAGCAGTCTTAAAATTATCCACACAAATAGGTGGAGATTCACAAATATATTTCCATTTAAAAATGCTAAGTTGACATACAAATGATGATATACAAATAATAAATTAGAATCACAGATACAGATTTACAGACACAAATCAGTCTGCATTTATTTGTGCGTTGTGTTTTATGAGTTGCATAACTTGACGTTAGCTTGTGAATATTAATGACACTGTTTTAATCCCATAACTGTCTCTGACACAGTTTATAATAAACATTTTGATTTTGCCCATCCTACATAAATAAACGACTTCATACTGTGCTGTATTTTTTGAGTAACTTCTCCAGACTTGTTTTAGCAGGTTAAGTGATGAATCACTAAGCCTTGTGACTCCCCAAACAGAAGACATCATTTTTTTGGGAGAGAGCAGACACTTATTGAAAAAAAAGACAGGGTGCCTACCAGGGATCATTCTGTTTGCAGGCCACAGGACAGAGGAGTAAACATGCACATCAAATCCCTCCATAGATAGATGACAAATTTATAGTAAAGGGGCAGTACTGTAAGTAAGATTTTAATGCCCCATAGCACAAACAGACCATAATATATCTGCAGGAGGCTGATAGGGTTGATGATCAATACTATTGACTTAACAATTACTTAGCCAGTGTGGATATTCCTGGCTTTCAAAACTCCCTTTCTGGTTACAGTAATATATCTATTTTAAAAAATGTTCCCTTGGCCCTCATTTTTTCAAACCCATATTTGAATTGAACAGTGCAGGAAGTTATGACCAAATAACCACTGGTGCAAAACATTTTAGCTGAAATCTCTGTTTGATCTCTTCTCCAAGTAGTTACCTTACCAAAAGCTATTACAGGATCAAAATCTTTATATAATACTTGTAATCAGAGTTGCAACAGCTTACTGGACTTCCTGCAAAACATGCCCACTCAAAGCCATAATACCTTTATAGACAATTATGACAAGGGTCACAGTTTTGGTGGCATGTGTTTGAGTAGGTATCTCTTGAGGCGAGCAGATCAAGTCTTTGGGGAAAGAGCTTTCCTGCTTGAAAATCTTGGCCAAAGTGTGAACTGAATTCAGGATAGCCAGTTTAGAACACCTCATTAGAATCCTTATCTGGTCATTATCAAAGCCTCTGCTCTGATGCAAGAGGGTTTGGTGTACTTGGGTTTACTTTTCTGCTATTCTGACCTCATCTGGGATGTGCTTGACCCTCTGGCTGATGACAGAATGAAAATTCTGCCAGGTAAGCGTATGTGTATTCAGATAAAACATCATCTTATGAAATTTTGTAAACAGTAAAAAGATGTCTTCAGACAGAACACAAGGCAAAATTTATGTGACTGCAAAGTCATCCATGCAAGTTTAAAATGGTTCGACTTAAGCAAAAAATGCATGCTTAATGCAGGGCTTTATGAATGTACACCGACGGGGGGACAAAGAAGAGAGACCGGAGGAAAATAACAGAAAAAAGTGGAATTTCTGGTGAGTTCTGAGATCAGTCAGAGACTGAGCACAAAGACACACACAGGCACAATCCCACAGGCAATGGCATAAATTGTTGGCTAGCTTGCAGCTAATGTATGTATAGTCAGTACATTTGGCTATTTGGGGTGAATAAATACAAAGTGTAGTGGTTAAATTCGCACAAATAACACAAACTGAAAATTTATTTCGCTCTCTGTCTGAACACACCTTAAAAGTGCTGCTTCAGAAGCTCACCCCAGGACTGCAAAGTCTCAATGTTGCAGTTCCTCTAATTTGTCAGTTGAAGTCTTTAAATTTCACAGATCATGTAATTCTCCATAAAAATATAGTCAAAGCCAGACAAACAGAAGAAAATGTTTTCATTGGAAACAGAATCATTACCAGGTCTTTATCTAAAGAAATGAGCACCTGAGGTCTCTTGGTTTTTGGTCTGGTCTTTACAGTAAGTACCATTGACTTGAATTTTGAGTGCCACTGAGTGCCATTTAAGCCACCTGTTTATGAGTTGTTTTTGCAAATTCAGTTCTGTACTTTTCTCCATTGCACACTGTGTGCAGACTGTCAAAAATGAAAACACTAATTAGTCATATTTGTGTGTTGTCTGTGTTGTCCTTCCTGTTATTCAGTCGTCTGATTGTACTGTGAGTGAGTTATGTTGCTCATTGTCTTTGCTGTCTTTCTTATTGTGAAGCCATAACGGCTATGTAAGGCTGCCACAAGAGCAATGGAACATTCATATACAAAAGTCGTGAATGCTCTTTCTGAAATGGAAATTATAAATATATTGTGTCTGCATTTGATTACCTGCATGTGAAGTATCAAAAGGACCTTGTCAACAACACGCAGAAAGCAACTCTTTTGAGACCTGAAATATGAAATAGAATTTATTGTATTAGAGTTTACATTGGCTTTCTTTTACACATGTTCTCAGTAAAAACATTTCCAAGTACATCATTATCACCATAATCATGTTTGATAACTCAAAACAAGACAGGTAAGAAACCTATTAAATGTAAAAGTACAGTGTTTTTAATTGCTCACATGCTGCACAAATATGATGTGCAGTGTGGGCATGGAACACAAGGATGTGATATGGCTAAATAAATGCAGCCCAAGCTAAAGCTCGAAGTGTGTACATGTTACTAGAAAGAGGGAGCTAAAAGGATGTTAGCAGCATACATCACCACAATACTTCATGCATCTGAAGTATGGACAAATAAAACCCATGGACAAATAAAACACCTATATGCACTGGAATTGATGCCAGCATTAAACAAATAATCAATGAAGTGTGGAAAACAAATATCATGATCTGGCACCAGCCCTGTTTGCTCTATCACAGGCAAAAATATGTTTTAAATTAAAATACCATGCCATATAACTACCTGTACCAAACCCTGCTATGCTAACCCTCACAAAATGTGTAACACAACATTGAAGCAGCATAAATAGACAAGAAGGCTCTTGTCTTTTGGCTTGCAGCCAACCTCATGAATCATAAGCAGGACCTAGGATTTAAAAATTAGACCACAGCAAATGTAAAAAAAAAAAAAAAAAACCTGCTATGTGAGATGTAGCCAACCAAGAGTCATTTTTTTGGACTCAAATCATTTATGTACTTTCGCTGTTGTGGTTGTTGGTGCTCTTTGCCTTAGCTTGACATTAGGTCGGTCTCTTTTAGTGTTAAGCAACTGTGTTATAGGCTGCAAGAGGAAGGAAGGCAGGAAGGAGGGAGAGGGTGGAATCTACAGTATTTACTATCATGGCCACACCTGAAGGGAAGTGATGACCCGGCTGTTTGTAAAGTAAGACTGTTTATGTGTATGGTGTGTGTGTGTGTGTGTGTGTGTGTGTGTGTGTGTGTGTGTGTGTGTGTGTGTGTGTGTGTGTGTGTGTGTGTGTGTGTGTGTGTGTGAGAGGGAGATAAAAAAGATAGCGAAAGAGGACCCATGGCAGGCATATTTACGCCTGCTGTACTGTATCCTGCACTGTGTCTGTATGTTATTTTATTAGCAGTATTGCAGGAAGGGGGCTTGGACGAGTTTTCTTACCCAGAGAGAGTGAAGGAGAAAGGTTTTGATTGAGTGCCCGCTGAGGTCCCATCAGATGTGGCTTAAAGGAATAAAGGATTCATTTGAAGGAGGGTGAGAAAGATTACATACAGTCCTCACATCTATCCAAATCCCTCCCAAATCCCTCTACATCACACTTATCAAGCCATGTGCAGTGTGGTATACTAACTCTCATTGCTCTTATCACAAGGCTACCATGTATCATAGTTGTCTAGTGGAGGTGTAACTTATTCCACAATACACTTAGGATCATGCACACAAGTCTGAGTGGGTTACCGGGCACACCCACTGCACCTGTTTCTGAAAATGCCAAACTTTAATCACTGTGGTTCTTTAAACAAATGCCAAGACTGGTCATCCAGGCATTGCAGTGTTTCATCATGAGGCAGTAAAGTAAGACTAAGCCATGTTTAAAACAGAAACTCTTACTAACCTGTTTTGAATTCATACAGCATTCACAAGGAACAGTTGTCAGACTGTACGCATGCATTGGTAAGAACTGTAAAAACCCTTAGGCAAAGCCTTAAGCATGTGTTTTTCTGTCTTTAGGGCACTTCAGTTAGGCAGACAGTGTCCAGTCCAAGTGCCTCACACCAATGCATATCAGTACTGCACATCATGTTGGCTATTAAGGTTCATACAGGGTGTAGCAAACAGTTTGGTGTAGCTACCATGCAGTACTCACATTTCAAAGTTATCAGATAGTAACATTTTACAATCCTTACACTGTAATAAAAAGATAAATATGTACAAATGTGGCTTATAATGTCAGTGATAATATAAATACTTGTGAGGGAGAAATGTGTACCCAGCTCTCGTTTAACCCTGTGTCTCTGTGTGTTACTTACACTTAATAGCTTATTTTCATGGTAAAAATAATGTAGCTGATTGGTGATTTCAGATCAGAGGAAGTCAAACTATTTGGCTATGCTTCTTGCCGTGCACTTTTGAGCCCGTTTCATCTGCTCACCCACACTCATTAACGGTCTCATTAATACCATTTAGTCCACATTACACTCTGGTAATCTGGCCAAAGAAAAATAAAACACTAATGTTCCATCTACAGGAGGAGATTTCTAAAGGTCTCTAATGAGATACAGTTTGATGTGGCAGCATTGTGTAATGGGGACAGGCAGCTGATAAATCTGCCAAGAAAATTCTACCTGCGATTTTATAACGATTTCTCAAAACCATTGTGTTGTGACTAAAAGGTAGAACCACAAAGATTGATTGACCGCTGACTATACAGATGGCAGTGAGGGCTGAAAGGTATAGAAACCACATCAATACGTTGAAGAGTGGGCCTTGCTGTGTTACAGCTGTATTTTCTGGAACCACTGAAATGATTTTATGTGCTGTATAAGATAATACTTTATCTGAAATCCAGTTGAAGACACATTTATAAGGCTTGAACAAGAGCTCTATAGCAGCTTTACGGTCAATTCAAAGGACGTGTATTACTTATGTGCAGTACAAGTCAAATTTAATCTCTTTATCGAAATCTTGAAATCTTTGAATTGAAATTACACTCTAAATGATCTTAATGCAGTGAATGATGTCAAGTAAGATAGCTATATTATTTGTATTATAATGTTGGCAATTTTGAAATACTGAAATAGTGTGGAAAAAATGAAGAAAACTTTGTTTTACCACTCTGACAGATTAGAGTACCTTGAGTGTAATGTAGACCTAAATATATATGTATATGTGTGTGTGTGTGTGTGTGTTTCTGTATATATATAAAACATAATATCAGAGCAGACTGAAAAAAGAGACTGCAAGCAACAATGGCAATCATTTTTCTCAAATGTGAGACGCAAATGTGAGAACTTTGTTTTCTTATTTTTATATACTTGTAAATTAAAAAAAATGTGCTTTGAACTGTATGTCAGAACATTTTGAAACTTGTGATTTTCATTGATGATCATAATAATCAATAGCTGCAGCCCTGATTAAAATATACATCATCTTGTTGTGACATTGTGACCAAAGTATGCAATGAGTTATTTGATGTGAATAATGCATTAAACTGGTTTCAGACCAGACACACAGTTCATGCGATTCTGCTGCTATTTGGGTTATGTATATCACAGTTACCACTCAAAACTTTTAACTGACTATCAGTTCAGTTCAAACCCGGTGACACATTGAAGGATTTAAAAAAAAAAAAAAGCAAACTGTTGAACATACTGTTGCCATGGCAAGCAAAAAGCATAATAGAGTGAGCTGCACTTATACAATGGCTCCTTTGCTTTTTTAACCCACATGAGTATTGTTGCCTCTTCCAATCAATGTCTCCTGCCTCTCAAGGTTGTTGTATCATTGCAGATTTGTGCTGCCCATCCTATTCCTTTTCAACAGTCTGTGCAGCTGTGCAGTATTTATGTATTATTCACCCAGTCCTTTGAATGAGTCCATGTACCGTTCACCTTCCAAGGCTAATCTACTCCTCGCTCTCTATCAAGCATTATTTGGCAACACATTTTGCAATTCACATGACCAAATTGTGTTAAGAGGGATTTACCACAGGGATGATAAACTACTGACCATTGATGAAAATCAGTCACTGACATAATCCTTCTAATTCTATGCTTTGCAAGAGGTGTGTACAGAGGTTGTGTTTTGACAACCATGGAGGTAGACAGGCAATCTGTGAGAAAAGAAGCGAGAGGAAAAACTCACCTCACCATGTAACCCAATAGAGCTTGGTAAGGAATGTGTCTCTGCCGAAATAAAAAAAAAGAATAAATAAATAAGCTCCTCATGAGTAATAATCCAGACAGTGGGGGTTTGAATTGAAATATCAAGCGAGTGGAATGGAGGAATATCTTTGCTTGGTTTAGGCTGTGTAAAAGGAGAAGAAACACCTACGTGCCATGGTCAAAATAAGGAAATCATTAGAGATGATGATACTGAGCGTGGGCAAGGCTGGGTGCATTTTTTTAAAGGTCTGTAAAATTTACTGTTGTTTGAAAGGTCACTGTCTGGTGCTGGCAAGCAGCTGGGAGTTGTAAACGACCCTTCTTATCAAATGTTAATGCTGGCAGACCTCACGTCACACACGCCAGCAGCGGGAATGTCTTTGAGGTCCTGCAGGTTCCATGGAAACAAGTCATTTCATTTACATGCGGAAATGCGACCGGCTAATTGCTTTTCGTGGAACATCAAATAGCAGGATGGCTTTTTGTGGTGGAGGCCAAATGGAGAGCTCATAGGAGGGAAGGAAATGTAAGACCACCCTAGGGGTCTGTTGAATCAGTCTGTTTTTGTCACCATATGTGTCACCGGTTTTGTGGGCTGTGGACTCAAGGCCAGAGGCAGGGGGAAGAATATTTTGTGCTCCCATGTTGTTCAGAGCAAGCACAAAGAGAAAGTTCACAAACCAAACTCCTCACCTCTTCATAAATAGGGTTCATTAATGGAGAAAACATGGATGAAAAGGCAAGGAATTAACTAATACTGATATAAAACATATATATTGTAATAGCGGATTATTGCTTTTTCAGTATTACCTGTTTTTTGTGTCTTTTTTTAATTGCATGCATGTAAAACTAATTAACTCGGATTTACAGATATACCGAAACAAGCAATTTCCCTTCAGTGTGTGCACGGTCATATAGAAATTAAAAATGCAAAACATAATCTGCTGTCATCAGATGATCTTTTTATTCAATCAGCTACTACTGTCTGCAGGCAAAATTAGGATGTGTTGCCACACTGACAATAAATTCAGCCAATGTGAATATTGATGTACGGCATGTCTCTGTTGTAAACATTATCACGTAGATAGGCCCCATTATGATGTGTGTTAGAATGCCTCTGGACCTCGAGGAAGATGGCACTTACTGGCTGTTTACCGTCTCAAGGCTGATAACATGATGTGACGGAAGCAGAGAAATTGATTTAATCTTCAACTGCGTGGCAATGAATGTTAATTTTCCTAGAAGATGTAATCTTTGCCATGAATGGTTTGTTATAGACTTTAGTGTAAACCCTTCTGTTGGAGGGAATATGGCTGTTATCATTTCCCTTTTGTCCCAGCTGAATGGGAGATCAAATGATTTGTGATTATAGTGATATGGTGTTATTTTCAATCCAAAAATGCCGGAACCAGGAAATGTAGACGGCAAATCCCCCAGAATTATTCATAAATCTAATGATATGCTCACCACTTGGCAATTTCAAGAGAGAAAATAAGACTTGCATATGAATCCCCCTTTGTCCTTGAGAGCTATTAATAAGAGTAAATTCACATTAATGGGGACAGAGAGAAAACGAGAAACAAAACAAATATGTGGCTAACGCACTGAGGGTCCTTGGTTTTTGTATTTACGAGTGCCCCGGAGACACAAAGCATACTAATCACCCAGGCGAGGCCTGAACTTGTGTCTGGAAAAAGTAACAGTGTCAGTGGTAATTACACATGTAGAGTGGGGCTTGTCCAAACACAATTGAGATGTAAAACAAGGGGAGAAGGCTGCGGACGTAAATCCACTGGCTTCCTCTCCTCCCCCCTTGATGCACTGTTGTGTTGTGCAATGCAGTAGCCCCCCCACTCTTACACTCAGTCTCGCTCTCTCTCTCCTTTTCTCTATCCTCCTTCTCTCCCCTTCTTCCTCTAGACAAGACTGCACCAGCCCCATCAGTCTGAGAGGACAAAAAGTCACCAGTGAAAGCGATATCTCATTTAAGACTGCCCCCTGCTGTATGGAAACAGGAAGGACAGCGCACGGAGGAAAGCAAAAATTGAAGCCGAACCACATACCTCACTCGCTCCATCCAAACACAAACTTATTCATGAAACTTCATGAATACAAACATTACATGATTTTAAAATCCCCATCGTTCTACATGAAAAATACAGCCCCTCTAAGCGCTGTGCATGTTAAGCTGTTAAATCCGTCGATGTACTTCACAAAATATACATTGTTAGTCATGAGCAGTTTTATGGATTGATGGTTTAAAAATTACATTCATATCTCTTTAACTGGCTTGAGCACATGGACTCAGCACTTCAGTGCTAGACTTTAGCCTTTGAAATATTTGTAAAGAGGGGGTTACATCATCCATGGTGTGTAGCCGACAGAGAGAGGAATAGAGAGGGAATGGCGCGCAAATGTGTGAGAGAAAAAAGAAAGAAAGAAGTAACTAAATCATTAAGGCAGACAAATATAGATTTTCTGTCAGAGCTTCATTGTAATTGTACAGACTTAGACCACCTCCTCGGTGGATAGGATGTAAATGAGCCTCAGGAAACCCTGTTTGTAGAATTCACACTATGTTAGAGCCCTCAAAGCCCCGCGTTCAAGCTGCCTCCTTAACAACCTTTACAGGACAACTGATAAAATAAGACGAGGTAAGAGTGGAGGGAGAGACGGAGCTGGAGAGTAAAAAGGAAGAAAAAACAAGTAAATTTGCTGGCACAACATGCTGAAATTGGTGCTCTTCTCGCTATCCCCTCCCACCACCACCCCACCTTATTGCTATTTTCACCTCCATCCCAATCCAAGCCCTTCTTCCCCTCCACTCCCTCAATTGGTACTGTCCAGGAAAATAAACGATCTGCAAGTGCAGGCGCAGCATGGTGCCAGAGTTAACTTAGCCAGAGTCGGAGAGATGTTTTAAATTGTATTCTCCAAAGGTCACGCTCCCCTTTCTCACAGTCTCCGTCACCTCAGCTTTGTGTGTGGAATCCTTGCCTATTGATCCGGGCTCCGACAAGCACATCCTCGATGGCAAGCTGCTCAAAACACAGCGTGCTGGCGTGGGGAGGCTCCCACACTGTGCCCAGATCACAAAGCGTTTGATAACCAAAGGGAGGGTGAGAGGGCCCAGAGATAGGAGGGCTGGATGGCGGAGAAAGAGGGATGAAATGGGATGGGATGACAGAGAGGAAATGGGGAAGTGGGCATTATCTTCAGTATGAACTACAAATCGTTTGCAGACAGAGAGAGTAGCCTCCCCCGGATGCGTGAATCTCTCTTTTGAGCTTTGCGAATCCAAATGCTGTATCCTCCCCTTCCCTCCCCTTTCTCCCTTGTTAAACCAAGGCCAAATCACAAGCCCCCAAGTGTAATTTCTCAACAATGCTTCTGGCCGCCTGGTTTGATGGCTCAATGTTCCCTGTATGACATGTACTGCCTCAAAGGGAGGTCTGCGCTTTTATTCCGCTCAAACTTGATACCAAAGCTGTTCAAACACCAAGCCTTTTCTTCTAAATACAGAATAAAGAGTGTGTCTGTGTGCGTACGTGTGTGTGTGTGTGAGAGAGGGAGAGGTAAAACAATGAGTGGGCTCAAAATATATTGTATTAAAGCAACATTGTGTATGGCAAAGTGACTTTTTCTCTTTTCCTTCCTTTCGTCCTCACTGTTATCTGTCTTTTCCTCTTTTTTCATGCTTACTGCCTTGCTTTCTTTCTGTTTTGCCGTCCGTCTCTCTTTTTCTTCCTCTCACATGCCCCTTACACGACCCTTTGAAGGTGTGCCACGGCTGAGAATGAATTACTTTTTCACTTAGCGTGACAAATTAAAAGATCTCTTAAAGCAAGCAAATGTCATCTTTATTTGGCGGTGCCTATCAATAAAGTAGCTATCGATCGGCGTCTCTTTATCCTCAACTCTAGTCCTGCGTATGGCGGACATTAATCACATTGTCCAGGATTTGTGTGGTCACTGTGGATCTTTACTAACAGCCGCTTGGGATACAAACAGGCTGAGCAGTTGTTGAATTAGTGCCTTTGAGTTGCTTGCCTGACTGAAGACTCCTGTCCACTTGTGTGTGAATTAACAATTGATTGCCGCCTTTTGTCGAACTCGTAGACAGTGAGTGCTAAAGGGTGGAATTCATCAGTGTGTGGAAATGAAAACATAGTTTTCTTCATAAAAAAAAAAAAAACGTGAGCATGAACAGTTAGACACATTTCAATTCAGGTCACACGGAGAGCAACAACGTGCTTTTTAATGGGACATTCGATTAACCGACTTACAAGGCTCCGACACAATATCCTCCCACGCTCATCTCTTTCATGAGTGTCTGCTACCAGAAGCAGGATAATGAACTACCTCAACAACAATAGAGCTGAACATTTAGCCTCGTTGTCATGACGAATCACTGCAAAGGCAGCTCCACACAATGGTCACATCTAGTATCATCTATTGAGCTCTCTCTATATTACACAAATGTTGACAACTTTCTCAAAGTCAGTTCAAGGTATACTTTTGTCATTTTGAGCTATTGGAATTCAAGACCACTACATTGAATATAATTCAGATTAATAATAATCTGGCAAATCAAATTACAATTACATTTTGTCTTCATAATTCATTACTTAACATGTGTAACAGCAGCAGTTATTCCAAAACGTATTATTTTACTGTATAGTCGTTTTTCTCTGTTTTCACAGTGTTGGTTGGATGTTGATCCTCTACACACTGCAGCAAAATTCAGCAACCAGCACAATTCTGCAGATTTCAGTTTGGTTTCTTGGAGGTGAACCCAGCTCTGAAGGCTGGATGGAATAAAATCATACCCACAAGCATTAAAAACTGCTCTCTAATGCCATCATGTGGCAATATGATATACAACCTCTTGCGTCTGCTCACCACACCGAGAGTATGACTGAACACACTTTCATCCGTTCATTTGAATTCTCTATTAAATCATTTTTAGGATCGTGGGATCTGGGGCCAAGTCCTGTATCAGTTTTGGCAGAGGGTAGTTAGACTAACTGTACAGGTCCAGTATATTAAAGAGCAAACAGTTACTCACATTCATCCTCTACAGTCTACACTTTATCTGGATGTCTTTTAGAATGGAGTTCAGTATTGTAGGATATGGAAGAATGTGAAAAATCTTCTCAGTATCAGTATTTTTTTTTCCATAACCATTGATTGCTGTCTGGATTCCTACTTTAATACCCTCATAAGAACTGTGTAATCCATTTTAATTATTCTAACCAATCTTCTTGACAAATGGATATCAGATCATAGCTTTCAACCTAAATTCACTTTGTCATTTTATTTAATCAAAAGTGATGGGGATTTGCAGATTAGATAACACTGTGGCATTTTTTTTTTCTTTCCAATTTTATCCAATGAAGAAACTGCTGTGTAGTCTTACACATAATATGAAAGATTTACGTCTACAGGTATTTATTATTGTGACTTTGTCCTTGTATTTTCGTCATTCGCTACAACTTGTTATAATCCAGACTGCTTCAAAAGTAGGAATAAAATTGAATAATGGCTTTTGATCCTTAGTCATGCAGGAGTTTAATCTATATAAGCTTCATAAGCCAATCATGTGGAATCATGAGTTAAGTCATGCTCCTTTTTCTTATTGTTTATATAGAAAATCCTTTAAGTCACAGTGAACCGGCATGAAGGATGATCACCGCGCTGGCCGAGGAAAGTGACTTGTGTACAAAAGGACGGTGCACCGTTCTTCGCATATTACCATATCTAACTAATTTAAATATAATCCCTGTACTGTACTGAACCTAAAAATCACAGAAATACACTGTATATTTCTCATTGGCAAAAGCTGCACATCCAGATAGCTCATAACCTTCACCACTGCAGTTTTCCTTCTAAAATCGCACAGTGGGCAGTGAGATAATCACTCCTGTAATGAGTCCCCAAATTAGGAGGGGAACTGCATGCCAGATTAGAGCGGAGCGCAGAGCCAACAAAGGGCTCTGGGAGAGGGGAAGTAAAGTTGATGGAGGAGAGGCAGTGGAGGAATACAGATAGAAAAGTCAGAGAGAGGAAGAGGGAAAGAGCTGGCGGATAGTTTTATTCCTTAATTACTCCCCTTGTTAACCCCTCTCAGCAACTCTACGCCTTGTTCGTGTGCAGGTCAGCACTACAAAGTGTCTGGATGAAGAGGCCATGGACAGTTTAATCCCACTTCTCTGTGTATCTCTGCCTCTGCAATAGATTCTTTCCCCCCTGTCACTTTCTCCTCCGGCTTTCTCTTCCCAAGGTAAAAAAAAAAACTTTGCCGCACAGCCGCACACGGCCCTCCATTTTTGAAGATAATGATCATGAGAGAAAGACTACAGGTTATTTGAATAGTGTTTGCCATCAAAAGTTCCCAATCTCCTCTGCACAGCTAATGCATTTCATGCTTTTAAATATTGTAGATATAGCGGAGCACGCATATTATAAAATCAATCTGTGACTCAGACTATTATTTGCACTTTTTGATGGCTGAAAATGAAGCAAATGTTCCCAAACAACCGCATATAAAGCAGCAGTAATGCAGTACAGTTGTCAGACTTCCTTTGATGTCTGTATATTGTTGTCTGTCCTTAAATACAGTGCAAAGTATGTTCCCACAGCATGAGGCTGACTCAACAACCCTACTGTGTTACTTCTCACTGTCATTGGAATGAAAAATGTGCTCAGTTCAGAAGCACACTGTATTGCATTCATTTCATGCTGAAATCCAAGCGGAAAGCTCCCAAAAAATGTTTTGCTGGAACAACAGTTCAGTACACTGTGTCCGAGGTTTTTCTGATGGAGGGTGTGATCAGAGATAAAAGTGTCGTTATCAATAAGATAGCATGATAAGCTCTACACGCACACACACACACACACACATAGCTTCACACACCTGTCTTCCCACGTTGAAGGACATGGTCTTTAAACACATCTAGCGGAAAGGAGATAACATGTTCTGTAGTATTTACACTGCTGTGAATGAGAGTCAGGTCAAAAGGTGTACTCTCAGAGTAAATATGCAGTAATATAATGATTGCAGTTAGTTTTTTACATTGCCTGTATCGTGCCAGATTTCTCAGAGGTTGTTTGTTAGATTTTATATTGTTGCTTTTTCCTTACCAACACAACAATAAATCTCAGTACATTCCGCTGCGTCTAGTGAGTTATAGATATCTATTATGTCTTTTTAGGAAAAAATGCATTATCGATCAGATTAACAAAAACTAAATAGAATGCATGTTGAGATAAAGTTGTTTTGACAAATAAGTTATGTGATAAATAGCGAAGTGTACTAAATAAACTATGATGTGGTGAGGGTGGAAGTCAAAAGCTGTTTTCCACAACATCTGATAAATGTCATGGGGAGCCTTCATGTACAGGGTCCAGAGGTGCATCGGCTGTTCTACTTGACTTTAGAATGGGCAAGCTGCATGATCTAAGGGACCTTAAATATAGAGTAATGGATGGTACCGCACATGTCAGTATCTCCAGCAAAGCTGCTCTCTTAGGATTTAACCTTTTCACCGTTTAAAGCAATTCACATCCAGACACCAAACTCACCTTCACTGATGAGACAGGTCGAAAGCAAAATAACAAGACTCAGGCAAGGGTCAAAACAATAGTGATGTACAGAAGGGCATCAGACAATTTTTCAAACTTTAAAGTGGATGCAATAAAGCAGCAATTGCACACCAGATGAAGAAATACTGATTAGGTCAAACCTAAGGATGTCCACATATTGAAGGTACCACTGAAATATACTGTTGAGACTGAGAATCTGAACTGAAGCCAGTACTATTACTATACTATTACTATAGCTCTATACATCTAGTACCCATTAAAAAAAACTAAAGTCACATATAAAAATGATGTATACTTAAGTAAGTATACATTTAGTTTGTATAGTTAATATGAATTCAGAAGCAGTTGAATTAAAACTTCTTAACTTGTACTTGTTAATTAAAAAGATTTCAAAATGATATATTAAAACGATGTTTTCATCTATTTATGCACCAAAAGAGCAGCATATTTTTAAGTATATCGGAAGCAGTGATCTGTACAACCCTAACACTGTCAGTATCAGTTTGTACCAGTCCTTCAAGCACATCGATATTTTACTGTCAGCATATTCTTAAAGGCCCCCTTCACTCAAAAATGTGTTTTCCTTGTTGTTACCAGACTGTGATATTTGACCTTCACTATGCAGCATGACTTATATGCAGAGTTTGACTCTAGGCTGTTTTCAAAATAGTCTGCTGAAGGGGGAAAGTTTCTTTGTGCTCACCTTAAATCTGAGTATAAGGTGCGTCACCATATGAGCATGATTTGTGACATCACAACTAATTTGGACCCAACAAGTCACAATTTTCTTCAAGAAAGGCAGATATTCTCAGCATTTGTTTGTTTAATTCTCTCAACATTGTATAATTTATAAATTTACCTAATTTTTTGGATGAGATTCAGAGATTTGGAGAAGAAGAATCTCACAAACGCTAGATTGGACAGATGTGCCATACTTTATGGGCTTATGCATAAAAATTCAGTAAAATATTATGAAACAGCCCAACTTTTATGTCTTTTCTGCACAAGCTCATACTTTACAGTTCAGTTCCAAATATTTGAGTCTGGTTTGGACACATGCCAATAAACCAAAGTGTGTGTGTGTGTGTGTGTGTGTGTGTGCGTGCATGTGTGTGGGTGTTGGAGGGGCAGGGGTGGTGAGTGGGGGATGTCTTCAGATCAGCACTCCATTAATTTTGTCAACTCCCAATTCCAGTTGTTGTTTTGAAGCTCAACCAAATTCATTCTTCTTCCTCTGTAGCTGCATGTCACCAGTTTCAAGGTGTTTCTGATAAGCAGAAGAGTAAGTTGACTCAACTACTTTTAGCATTGACCAAACAAACAGCTTCACAACAAGATAAATCCATTTCAGATCAACAGTGAAAACGTTAGCAGCACAGGGTTGATCAGTTGATGTGGTACCATTTTCAACCCATAGTCAACGGCCACCTACACTACATATCACGGCCAGTAGGAGGAACCACATGCTTTCTCTCCAAACTTCCTGACCTAGTTTCAACTCTGAGCGTCTAGGACATTTTGTTCTAGTCTCATCCATCCTTCCCCATTTTCTCACATGAAGTCAACCGTTTTAAGTAGCTTAAAGGCCAACCACTCAGGCAACTGAGGCCAGAGAAAAAGAACATATTTTACATTCATGGTGCCAAGCTTGTGAAAGGAATGTGCTCTTCCATGTAAACAGTGGATCTGTGTCCACAGTTACTGAGGAATTAAAAGTTGAACATTTAGTGAAGTTGAGAGAACTCCAGCTCATGTCCAGCAAGTGAAGCCATGAGTTGCAGTTGCAATGTGTTGTCCTCATTGGCCTCTTAGTTGTATAATATAAATCAAACGTTTTCCTGTCAACTCTTTCATTTAAACCAGAGTCTGTATCATTTTCTATACTTACAGGACTTAGAGCCCTTCAATTATCCAGCTTACATCTATGTCTGCTATATGATTGTGCATGTTTGTGTGTGTTAGAGAAACAGACGGCCAGTGAAAACACACATGTGCTAGCGAACTATGTGGTGCACCCAGAAAGAAAAGAGAGAGAGAAAACGTTGTGTGCAGGGACACACACACACACACACACACACACACACACACACACACACACACACGCTGCACTATTAGTTGTTGACACATTCGTTGAGGAAGCACACGTATGTCTCGCCATGAGTTAGGAAGCAGATACACTTTCACTGCATTGTCACGGTGCAGCTCGGCGCAGTGAAAGAAAATGGAGTTGGAAAGTTTGTAAAAGTTCAGGACTAAGAGGATTATGTTATGTAAAAGCGGTTTGTTGTGTGTTTGTGCGCGTAGGTTATCTTTATCAGAGTTGCTGATCAAACAGCGATAACGAGCGGGGTCATGTGGGTGTATACGTGAAGAGGAGCAGCTGTTATGCGCGTGTGTTTTGATACTGTCACTTAGCGAGATATTTAGATGTACCCTGCTGGCCTGTGCATGCAAGTGAA
Source organism: Thunnus thynnus (assembly GCF_963924715.1). NCBI lineage: Eukaryota > Metazoa > Chordata > Actinopteri > Scombriformes > Scombridae > Thunnus > Thunnus thynnus. Next base: position 18,781,568 of record NC_089525.1, read on the forward strand.
GCATCAGCGTTCAGTTATCCCATCTTCCCACACTGCCTATCAAAATATTCATGGCAGTTGTGCGTGTGTGTGTGTGTGTGTGTGTGTGTGTGTGTGTGTGTTTTCTGCACACTCTCTCTAAAAACTATGGAAAAAAAACATGCTTGAAACTATCTAAAGCAGATTGCTTACAGGGAAATTATTGATCTTGACCTACACACACTGTTATTGGGGAACATATTGCCCAATTAGTTCAATGTATTTTTATTTTATATTCATGTTCCAGTGAAGAACTGAAGTGTGATCCTCATTTTAAAAAACTGGTTTTGAAGCCAAAATCCAAGGCAATTACCTGAACCTACTGCTTTCAAGCAGTTGCGAACCATGTTTAATTCCACAACAGTAAATGGTCATGAAGACAAAGATTTCGGCAGATTCTCATTTGGCAAAATGTATTCTCCATGGAGATATTTAGGCTTAAAAAATCTCAGGCAGTACGCCTGTGCAGCACCATGAGCGCCGCTATGATACCAACCCACAACAGCTGTCGGCAGACATATCCCACAGCTGAACAAAATGTACAGAACAGCCACCACTAAACCCATGAAAGGCTTTGCCACTCAGCCAAAACAGCAGTCTTTGTTCACTGTATCACTAATCTTCCGCAAACCGTTAGCATGAAGCACATTGTGCTTACTACCCTTGTGGTGACAATGCAGATTAGAGACATACAGGGAAATGAGCTGCAGGATGAAATGTTGTGAAATTAACTAGTCTGTATTAACAAAACCAACTGACAAACCACATTAAGACAGGGAAGTCAATGTTTTTTTTTGTTTTTTTTTGTTTTTGTCTATACCCCCGTGGTATGTGTGCTGATGTGTTATCTGTGCTGATGTCTGTGTTCTCCACACATCTCAGAGGACCGCAAACCAATACAATTATACAAAAACAACACCAATAATAAACTGAGGTTACAGCACAGTTGTCTCAATTCACCTAGAGGCCCGTTACTGAAGGTGCGTGTCTCGCTCACAGAAAACATGTCACTTGCACATTCGTAATCGACCTTTCTGCGGCTGTTCTGCAAAGTGAAAGCAGTCGTATTCAGAACATGATGTCCTTGGTTGGTTTTTATAAAAGGAAGTGGCTGAATGCCACCTACACACACAGACACACGCACAGCAGCCTTCATGTACAGAGGGACATTATTGACAATAGAATGCCGTGTATCTGTTGACAGTGAAAAGAATCTAAGCTGAAAAGATATTTTTTTTTATAAAGTTCAGTTAGTATATTTTATACTTGTTATACCAATAGACTTCCTCTGATAAGTCATAATACCTCTCTTGAAAATGTTTCACAAGTTTTCCTTTATAAGAGGCAAAATGATTCTCCATTAGAAAGGTAGTGCAAGGATAAATAAATGCAATAGTCTATGTCAGATACTTTGTCATCATGTGAAATTTGACTGTGAAACAACCTTGGAGTTTGAAGTGAACAATGATGTAAAATTCAAAATATAAAGTATCTAAATGTTACTACACTGTGACTTAAAGATTTGTGATTTTTTTCAAAGGGAAGTGTGGAAATATAAGAATGATATGAAGTTACTGAAGTCACTGGAAGATGGAAGGAGGGACTTTACACTGAATGTATAACTCATAATTTGTTATACAATGCAGAGATTTCATTAAGAAGCTAAAGAGTAAAAAGTATAACATAAATGTGTATGCATTTGTTTGTGTGTACTCTGTGCACTCGCTTGGTTTGCAATGTTGTGTTTGAGAACAGTCTCAAGGTTGTTGATATTGTGTTTTTTCACACTTGGGGCTGCAGCGTTGCCAACTTGACCTTAAATCACCCGGCCCCGATAGAGAAAGTGAAGTGTTGTGCCAATTGCTGCATCATCATGCAGCCACAGTCCCTTGAAAAGCTTAAGCACAATGGGAAAAAACAGCAACTTTAGCCTGCCACTCAAAGAAATAAATCCGGCTACCTCAGGCTGAAAATGGCCACTTTTTTTTTTATTGTCAACTTGAATGCTCCCAATTTAAGATGAGGAGGATGTGAAACTGCATTCTGAGTTGAGAGCTCACCTTTCACCACCTTTCTCTAACAGCCTACATATTTTACATCATTTGGTGGACAGCTGAGATTTGACTTGAAATAATTTGGTCTCAACAATGGTGAACCTGCTTCTAAGAAGAAACCATCCTGCTTCCAAAATAAGACAATTAAGGGTGAAATCTTCAGGCAGACTTTTGGGTTGGGGGATGGTGGAATCCTCTATACATAAATAGTCTGCCACAACCAGTATCAGCAAGTCAGCTTTGCTCCTTTTGTAGCCTAACCATTCGCAACACCTGTCTGACTCCTATTTGTACCCAACTGCACACACACTTGCACAAGGTGTATATAAGCTGTATAAATCAACAACATATTGAAGGAATTGAGTGAAACCCTTATGATCCTCCAGCATGTTACACCGACAAACACACATCCAGATGAGCAGTAACACACTGGTTGGTATTAAACATTTGCATCAGTGATTCTGTGATTTAGAAGGTGTCTGTTTTACTTGTGTAAACATGCGAGTGATCAGCTCGTGTAAATCAGAGATCTGTGCACGGCGCGTGAAGGACACAGAAGAGACCAAAAACTTTGGCACATGCTCGCAAGCTAACAACAAATATTGCAGTGGGAGAAATTTTGATGTTTCATATATCGGGGGATTCTTTGATTTTACTGATTTGTAAACGGCTTCTGCAAAGATGTGCACAAACTGATGTGAAACATAGAAGAGCAGATGACTATGAAGTTTTATGAAGTAATTCTACATAATATTATAAGTAATGTGATATATACTGTATCTGCATTGCTAGACTAGCATAAGATTGCATTGCTAATGTTAGTATGTGGGAAGAAAACTCCCCGCGACTCCGCTGTCCATCACTCGTACTCGTCAACTTTATTGATGACAGCAAAGTGTATGTATACAAACTTGTATATGTGTGTCTATATGAATTTGATGGTGTCAGGACTGAAACGTCGTCAGTAAAGTGAGTATAAGTGATGTAAAGTGAGATCAATCGCTCCACTCATTGGTTAGATAAATGTGTCTGGAGCAGAAGCAACATTCTCATTACTTAGTAAAAACAACTGATCAGCGAGCCACCTCGACAAACTGTGTTTTTCTATTGTATATCATATGAAGTCAGAACTGCAGTGTCCTCAGTTGCTCTGTGATGAAATTGTTCCCTCTATTGAAAACAAAAGAGTTAAATTCATGGTTTTAGAGTCAACAAAGTTTTCCCAGGACGGCCCAGCTCTGTTGTAATGTTTTACTGCCCTTACACAGATCTGGTTTGACCTAAAAAAAACAACAAAAAAAACAAACAAACAAACAAACAAAAGAAAACAAGGTCACAGGAAAAGAAAGAGAGAGATAGTAGAGAATAGGGGCAATGGAATAACTTGAGTGTATCATCTTTTTGAGTCCCGCAAATAAGCAAATCTAATAATGAATGTATTTTGAGGTTATGTCCTCAGTGCAGGTCTCTTGTTACCCCTGTTACTCAGGCATAAAAAAGGAAATGAAATGAAGAAATTCAGTCCAACCACAAGTATTTAACTGATAATCAGCCCTGCCATCTGTCCCGTTGTTAAAATGAGAACTGTTTTTATAAATAGAACATCCATCATTACTGTTTTGAATAAGTTTTGGCAGGGGGGGAAATTATAATCATTGCAATAACAAGACATTGAAATGAATCGCCTGATACGTTCTTCATTGCACTTAGCAGTAGTTAAATAGTGTCCCATTTAGTTTCAAAACAGCTTAGAGAAATGTCCTATATGTTTAAATGTAATTATGTGTTCTGTCAACCTAAAAATAAGCCCACTAAAATAGGGTCACGATGACTAAAACCGCCTGTAGGGATAATAACGTACAGGCACTGCCAACTTCTTCATTCATCCCGGCATTTCCTCTGGCACTGTATATACTGTACTTTACATAAAAGACCTTGACTTGTATTGGCTCTTGTGATAAATTGGGGCAGTTTTGCATTTGCTCGGGGTGTAGTCCCGAGTGGGCTCTCACATTATAAAGTAGATGAATTTGTCATGAAAAGCCCCGCTTCCTGTGTGTGGCAACGCGGCCAGCTTGTCTCCACCCAAAGTTTTTTTTAAGTGTTTCAGTCTTTATTTATTTTTTTTTGCTCTTGTACTCTGGATGTCTATCCTATTGACATCATACAGTCTCCCTGTGTGCTTCCGTTCTTACTGCAGTGTTTCTGTAATTTTCTTGCTGCAAGGTTTGCACATGTGTGTTTGACTTACTATAATCAGGTTGGTAATAATCCCTTCCCCCCCCCCCCATTTTATTGTGTATTGCTCCAGGGAGAAATGATACAGAAATAGTTCCAGTGAGAAGTAAGACTCAGACAGAGAGAGAAGCTAGACTTCAGTGAGACAGTATGCTCAGCTAAGAACACACACACACACAGACACATACACACACTTACACACACAATGACTGGTGAATCATCCTAGTTTTCTCTAGTGCCCAGATGCAAATCTACCCAAACAGTGGTGGCACGCAAGCAGCAGCCGTCTGGGCGTCGTGCCAGTCCGCGAAAGGGAGACACAGTGTACTAGGGACAGACGAGGTCATGCTGTTTTCCTACTCAGCAGGTTTAATAGGCATGAGTAAAAAAAAAAAAAAGAAAAAAAAAAGAAGAAGGGGCATGTGATCTTTGAAAAATGGAAACAATAAGAAGACGTAGAATCATAGCTCATGGCATGTAGTCAGGAGTTGAAGTCCCGTGCAGCTGTGGCTCGCAACAAAGAAAGAGGAAGAGACTTTAACTGTGGGTTGCAGTGCAACCTGCTCTGTTATAAAAGTGCTTATCAATAACCCTATTTACCTTCATCAACAAGTTTCACAAGTTCATAGCCTTCACTTGTACCTTGAGGTGAGACTCATGTTGCAAATTTAATTGCAATTTAAACTAAAAAAAATTCACATATTGCTGCAGGGACGACAAACTGCCTAAAAGTAGCAAATTATGCAAGCCAGGGGCACATTCAAGCAAGAAGAAGCTCTTCATATCATGCAAAATACAAATCTGAGGAACTAAAGGTATTAGAGGATAATATGATGACTAAAACAATATAAATAGGTAAATTATGCACATACAGTAGGCAGTGATTTACTTAGACACTCATTCACAGAGGAATGCATTTTCTGCCTTTTTGTTCTATGTGTCACATTTGAGAGCTCAGGTATGTGGGTCTTGTCCTCAGGTAGCAGATGAAATGTCTGGGTGGGAGCCAGGATGCAGTTAAAATGTCTACCTCTAGGGGGCTCACTGATACAAGATTCATTACTAAATGCACTGCAGGAGAGAAAAACAGGGCATCCCATGCAGTCATACTAATCATCATTTAAAAAGCATAACTAGTCGACAAATACGTAGTTTGGAAAGCCATAAGACAGGATTTAGCAAAATCCTTGCTATTGTAATCACTCTGCCTTGGAGCATTATAGAATTCTATCAAGTAGATCTTAATTCAGATAATGAGGGTTCAAAGCTCTGCTGGTTTTCATGCTGTCCACCTAATCAGGGACTGTTTTACATCTGGGATACTATATGAATGCAGTCAACTATTTCTGCTGTCAGGACAGGGAACCCTGTTGGGCTCAAGACTGAAGGATAAAGTGGAGCCATGAATAAACACGTAACTGTTGCACTAGAGCTGCTCAAAGGCCAGCTGAAGGTGTATCTGCAGGAGCAGATACATGCAGGAGTCTCAGGCCTCTAGAGGGCCCACTAATACTACCTGTGCTACTTTTGATAGAGACGTTGCATCAGCTGTTTAGAGTTGGACATCGTGCCTATCTTATGTACGCCTACATATAATTCCTAGCTAATACAATGTGTTTGCACAGTATATTTAAGCAGAATCTCTCCTTTTCACTTACGACATGTGCTTGTATGAGGTAGAGCTGGATTTCTTGGTGACAAATATGTTTCACACCTGTAGCCAACAGCAGACAGCAGCATAAATGGCCCAGGTGCGAATGTCTGGAACCGTATGAAAGTAAAGCAAGGTGTCGCTGGCAAAAACATGCATCCTGAATTGAGTTTTTTCTGGCTATTCGAAGGTTGGAAAAACAGCTGTGGGCCTTTTGGTGGCATGAATGTAGTGTTTAGAAAGGTGTGACATTTTAGTAACTTGTGTTTTCTAAAAGCAGCCAAGTTGACCTGTGCCAGCATACCATCACCAAAGTCTCTCTTGCATATTCTGACAAGTGTAGTGCTAGACAGATTACTGTTTCTGGTCTGTGTCTCTGACAGTCCTGTCAGGGTCACGCTGACCGTTAAACATTTGTTATCCATCCTCTGGAAGACAGTGGTGTGGAGTGTTTGGAGGGGCAGGACAAAAGTATAAACTGCAGAGAATGAATAAACATGCACAACCATGAGTATGTGCTTATAGTTTGTCAGTGCATGTGTAAGAGTTCTTATATTCTCCGTTTTCCAGATTGATCAGTAATGTAACAACTTGGTCAGTATTTTCACAACAACTTACCACCCAGCCTGTCCTCAACAGAAAAACCACAGTAAAGCTCGAGTCAGCAAAAATGACCTTTGGTTACGTTTGAGTGACAGAAGGTTCAGATGACGTTGATATAAGATGACAAATTTCCATAATCGCAGGTGGCGGGTCAGGTGGATGTTTAGATAGATAGATGGCAAAAAGTGGACTTAGCTGCAGGAGACCAGTGTTCGCTTTCCTTTGGCGTGGTGTTTATTGTTGCCTTGACGACAACGGTTGCATAACTTAAAGGAAGTAGTAACTTCAACCCACACCACGTTTCAAGTGATCATTTTAACCCAAACCATGATCTTTCTCTAACCCTTACCACAAGGTTTTTGTACCTAAACCTAACCAGACCTTAACCACAGCATTGTCACACCATGATCTGTAACAGTTTTGGGAAGCATCTATAGAGGCAGCATATTACAAAACGCTCCTATGGGTCGTTCTGGAGCGCGTGGTACAATCGACCTATGTGGTCGTTTAATTATGAGGATGTGGTGTATCACCAGCTGCCAGGAGCTCTTTAACTTGCACACAAACAAACACTGCTTGGCCGTGATTTTACAGCTCTCGTATAAAGCTGCTTTTTTTTTGGATACGGTAATCTTACCCAATCGCTTTTAATTTGTTTGGCTTTTACTGTTCCCATAGGAGACTCCTCTCCTTGGCAGACAAATAAGCCCCTTCTTGGAGTTTGATCGTGCCAAACTGCTTGAAGGAAACAATTTTAGTTCAAGCTGAAGTGAGTACTATGAAGCTAAACCCTTTTCCCAAAAACAAGTGTACGCTGAAGACTTGGGAGGTGCATACTGTAAATTGACTCTGGAAAATCCCCATTGATTCAGTTTCAGTTTAGTATTGTGCTTGGGATGTCATGTGATTAGTACCACATTTGCTGACATCATACACCCTCCCAGTTATCATAACTGGATGTAATTTATCCTTCCTAAGATTTTGGAGGCTGAGGAGTGGTTACCTTGTTTGAACAGGAATAACCACAAAGTTATTTACAGAGATGTTTTTCACGCGTAGTACCTACAAAGGTTATATAGCAAAACAATTAAAGCAGCATAGTTCTTGATATGTGCGGAGTTTTTAACAACCAGCTCATGGTGTATCAAAATAACTCATATAGACCACACACACATAGATTATTACAATTTATCTGCTTGATTTCCTTGTCTAATTATGTGTTCTTTTTAAATTCCAGCTCAATAGCTAGTGGTTAGTATGTTCTCTTTTTACATGACTCCAAATAAATGCAACTCAGGTGCACTGGAGACTCTAAACTGCCCACAAATGATGTCCCTGCTCTCTACAAGTTTATGCTGTCCTTGAGCAACCTTGAAAAAATATTCAGCGGTTCAAGCAAATCAAAGACATCAGATGGATACCACTTTTTGTATTTTTGAATTAAAGTTATTGTTGTCAAATCCCATAATCCATTTAATCTGTTTTACTGCTGTGCATGTCAATAGATTTGAGTCGCTTCCATGTGCTCTGTTTCAATGCATTTCATCACTCGTTCACCTCCAGACTCCTTTCGCGGGAGGTGTTTGTCATCACAGGAAGCGCAGCCACCCTTAGGTTGGGCCTTTGGGCTAGGGTCGTTTCACCACTGTTCATGATTGCTCTCACTGATAGGGGAAGTTTGTGGTCACAAAAGTTAGCGCAGTGTGTCAAAGCTGTACATCACATCAGCAGGGCGTGATGGGAAATACGTCTGAAGATGTCACCTCACTGTCACATGATCCACTTCTTCATTTTGCCGGGGTATAAAAAGCGAAGGAGTTATTCTTGTGCTCATACCGCGCTTGTGCCGCAACTGAACAACAGGTTGAGTATGCGTGTAGGGGAACTCCTGTCAGTCATTTTGAAGGCTTCGTGCAAAGACTGTACTTGGGATAAGAGCAACTTGTATTAAAGAAACGCATTTTCGTTTTACACATTATGCAAACTGTAACTTTCCTCAAATGACAATAATCTGTTTTGTTTTTTTGTTTTCAGATGACACTTATTTGAGAGGAAATAAGTTAACATTTTGCTATGATGGTTGTTTCTTGCAGTAGTTTGTTCTTGGGGTCCTCAGGAGCCACAATCGCTGGTCCTTGTATGTTAAATATGTTATGTTGTTTTTACATTGAAAATTTAAAGTCAGAAGTCAAGCCATATGTTTTTTGTCCTGTTTGTTTCCTGGAAAGAAAGTAGTGTAATTTAGTGAGAGGTGGCAGCTGCAAGAGATGGAAATCACATGTTACTGTGTATATGTTTGTGTGGGTGTGGATATCTACTTCTATACCTATGATTATGTGAATGTATTTGTATGCATCTCTGCGCTTGTATATACTGCATGTGTGCTGCCTGTGTGCCACTAAAATTGCGTGCATGTGTGTATAAGGTTTATGTATACGTGTATTTCTATACCCACTAGTGATGGCACAGCAGGACACCTTCAAAGTGCGCATAAAAACAAACATTAACTTCTTGACTCCAACCAAAGACACAAGCCCCAAAGCAGTCTTCAGATCAAAACTTTCCTCCTTTTCATTTTTTTCTCTCTCCCCGTAGATTGCAGGGAGTATGAGATCTCTCTCATTTACTATCACCTAACAGCACTGAATCCCCAAGAGCCCAATTTAGACTTCTGCATAAAGAAACCTTAGTCTTCTGTTGTATAACTTTGCTGCCTTTGTGCCAGAACAACCGTTGGGGAAGTGGAAAGGGTATAATTTGTCAGGCAATGAGGCAGTTGGCATCCAGTTCAAAAAACACACTTCATGTTCTGTATAACAGTGAACTATAAAACAGCACAGACCCAACATAAAAAGATTTGATTATGATATAAAGGATTATGAGCAGTGAGGTAGCTCTTTCATTTACTACATGAATGCTGGCAATATCTAAGCTGATTCGGCTGATATCTTGCACTGTCTTAATGAGAGAATGTATTAAAACATATTATGACACTGTTTCATAACACGCAAATTAAGTTACTACACAAAACACTGAAAATTTCTTTTATTGTTATTTAGTTCATGTTAAAGCTAATCCTCCAAAGAACGTACGCACACTCTCTACAAAGGGCAGATATCCACTTGCTCAGTTGTAACAGCTGCAGTACACTGGGGCATTGTGCTACAGCAGAGTTAGTGGAGTAGACATAGAAAGTAAAGCTTTTGCCAGTGGGCCATGTTGCTTACAGACATTAGTAAATAGGAATCCATCTGCATGTGTTCTGTGTTATTTTACATAACGTCATCTTAGCCCCTTCATTCCGCTGCCATACCTGTGAAGTCAGACTGAAATGTCATCACCTCAGGATTACCGCTACCTGAGCTGGGCGTCGGCTTGCTCAGCTCTGCCCTGCTGTGATCTCAGGTGGGATGAAGCACACCACACGAAAACAGGCGCAGTCAAGGTCACATACAGTATGCATATACAGACGCAAACATGCAAATAAGAGCATTTAGAGAGTAAGAGAGTAATATTCATCCTCCAGCTATTAAGAATGGCAGATTTAAAAAAAATGAAGAGGAGAAATAAGTTGAATCAGTGCAAGCTTTGTAAATTTGGGATCACAACCAACAATGGTATACACATTTTCTTTACAAAAACATGTTCAAAATCGAAAGAGTTGTTTGATACTGATGTTTTTAAGTAAGCTAACTTTGCCCCAAAAACTTGGAAAAGGAGGCAAGATAGAGTCATTATTTAGTCTCTGCTTTGATTTCTTTTATAGATTATAATTACATGTGCTTTACTGGTAATTAATTGTGTTTAAAAAGTCTAATTGTGTAAGCTATGTACAATTTATTTTATTATTTTCATTTGAAAATGTATATGATGCATTTTTGATCTGGTGTATATTAATTTGTGGTGTTGTGTAAGTCCATGCAGACTGGATATATTCGTATGCGTTACAAAGAAACCTTCACTATGTGCACACACACACAAATGTGGAGCTGAGTGTGCATACCCAAACTCGCATGAAATCTGCAACTCCAACATGCACACTACGCACACAAACAAACTATGTGCTCACCTGCAGCTGCACTGGTCTTGACTGGCTGAAACTGTCATAGCAGCGGCTGTGTTTTCGCTCTCCAGGGAGACTCTATTAATTGGTCATTTGTTTTTTCACCTGTCTGGGGACGTTATGTAACTTCAGCAAACTGGCAACAAGGTCACAACATCTCACGCGGGCGCAAACATCAGTCCCTAATCTACCTGCTGTTAGCAAGACAGGCCTGCTGATGAGGTTATGAAACAGTTTCTTTGAGGTGTTTGTGGTTCATTTATGAAGGTGTAATTATGTGTTTAAGTGCTAACATTATAACATCATAAAACCAGATAAGTGTGCATGCATGTCTTTTCATGTGTGTACAGTAGCTGTACATTTGTATGCATTTATGTTTTATATGCAGGACTCGGACAATGAACACTGAGATATGCAATGCACAAAGGCAGTAGTAAGTGCATAAAGTGTGTCATAAAAACAATGTGAACATGTTTTGCACTGTACTTATGAGGAAGCCTGACCGGAGTGGCTTGGAAGGTGGTAGGAGACAGACTCAGACTTGTTGAATGAGTAAAAAAAGAGATTTATTCTGTCCAGTTTACAAAACAAGTGTCTCAAAAACAGAAATGAGATAAACAAATCAAACTTAAATTAACAGGCTTAACTCAGGATAACTCCAATTAAGGCATGATCACATGCACACAACTACACTCTCACATGTCTGCTCTCCTAAACCAACATCTCTCTCCTCTAACAGGCCTTCCAATCTACTAGGCAGAACCACATTTCTTGCAGGGGTGTTCATTCCCTTTATACCAACAACTGGCATATGACAATGCTACTTGTATCAGTCAACATTGTTTACACAAAACACATCCACAGCATAATCCTCATCACAGCCAAAATAAGTACAAATCACTAATAATAACTAAGTAGCCATGCTTGGTCTAACCTATGACATCACTGGTGATGCCAGTGAGTGTTTAAAAGCAGGAAGTCAATGAGTGATGCCCCATTTGTGTCCTGGAAAGCATGGTGAATATAGTAAGAAACACAAGCTAATCTATAACTCAAGAAACTCAGGAATTAAATGAATAAACAATAACTGAACTTAAATACTTGTCTGTCTTGATTAAACAAAAAAATGCAGGTGTAAATACAACACAATAATAAACACAAACAACCCAGGATAATATATGAAAGCAATGCTACATATACTGGCCTCAAAACTTCTTTACAAAACACTCAAAAAGTAGTGGAACAGAAGCCTGTGAATGTCAAATTGCAGGCCTCCCACAATCGATCAGATTAATCAGTAGGTCAGTTCTCAGGAAAGTGAAAAAGGTCAACTAACTCTGGCTTACTGCCAGTAGCCTATATCTCTCCGTAGCGTATTGGTTTCGTATGGAGCTGTGGTTCAGGGTTTGTGCTCCAGTTGGCATACAATACAGTGAGTGGGAGAGGGAATTTCTCCCAAACATTTAGTTCACTGTGTTTACTCAATGCACTTATATGTGAAATCGCTGTACTAGGTCATGTCTGACTTTGAGGAGGAGCCACTAGTAAACCTGACATACTTGCTAAAGAGCTGCACCAATGTTGTTAGAACAAAATCATTTGCCATAACCTCCATAAGCGCATCTGCTCCCTATGATTTCCAGAGTATTTATTTAACCCAGTTCACTAGAAAAAGAAATAAGACATAACAAAAACAATCCTACATTTGCTGACTAGAATCTCAGCACGCAGTTGTGCAATGTATCCTGTGCTGTACTTTCCCACACCCACAAAGCTGTTGCAACATTGTTGCCTACTTGAAAGTGACAATGCAACTTCCATCCTATCTCTCATATGACTAAAACAGACCCAAAAGTACAGAAAAAATCATGAACCATGGTAAGAAAAGAAAAACAGCTTGTTTCCCTCAACTCAACATCTCTGTTTTTACTTTTTAAAACTGTTTCAGTATTTTATTATTTAGCAGTATTGTCCTGCTTGGTCACATTTAAGGTATTTTGAAATCTGATGCAATTAGCATATTTCTGATTTAACTTCTTAAGCGTGTTTTGGTCATTTGTGAAATGTTCTGTCCAGATAAAAGGTAGACCACTGACTCTGCATGCGTGTCTCAGCATGTCTGTTCCATGTAGATTGGCCCATGCCTCTATGCACGTGAAAAACCCAGTACATAACGCCTCAATGCCTTTTGCCCCTTCTGCCCTGTTCTGTTCTCAAGGCCCTGTTGCCCGAGTAATTGAAATGTAGTAACATGTCCCAGAGGCTTCTATACTGTTGAATAGATGTGATGGATGAACTGTCCTTAAGATTTGCCCTTTAACTTAATTAATCATTCTGTGGCAAGTTTTTGTGTCATATGATATTATAAATTCTAATTCAAAAGCTTTGCCACTCTGCACGTTTTTAGCATTAATATTGAAATTTACCTCACATCAGCCCAGAACATCAACAATAAGTACACAATCAGCATCACATCAGCTTTAATGTCTTTGTTCTCCTCTTCCTTCCCTCTCACACTAACCTTTGAAATACACCCGGACTCCCCTCTCACTCCACTTCTGTCCCCTTCCACTAAGCACTTGTTTTGCAAATGTCCCGCTGTGGGAGGTAGTGGGAGGAGGCTGTGAGTTGTAGCCAGTCATAAAGCATTGTGAATGGATGAGCAGCTTGTACCAGACACATACAGGGTTGTTAGCTGTCTGGATGCCAGGACTTAATCCATGCACTGGTAGGAGTTAATAAGGGTTTAGAGGCGGGAGACTGTCTATTTAGGCAGAGCTTGAATGTCCTGGTAAGGTTGATGTGGCATTCAGGAATGTCCTTCAGCGGGGAAACACGTGTGTCTACAACTGTATGGGTATGCTCATGTGCCCCATACAGCCCAGCAACCTGTGCTCAAAGATGAATATACACAGTGTGTATTCATACTGTGGCCTCAGCAAATACTCTGCAAATTATCCACAGAGGTCTCTTCCTCTCTAAACAAACATACACTATGATTAAAATTGTGAATAAAGCAGTTTCATATTGATTCAGTGTTTCTCTGACGCTGTTTGGCAGACACAGTGCGTAAAGAGGGGCTACAAGCTGAGCTGCTGCTGAAGTTTGCTCAGCTTGTTTCTCTGACAACTTAAGATCCAGATGTCTGAAGACTAAGATCCTACATCCAGTTAAAAGATATACTTAAAAACGACCAAGATGTAAAAAGTTTATTGTGAAAATGTGGCTTAAAACTGAATAAAAGTCAATTTATGACATTTTTTGGTTGACAACCACAATGGCGGTGTATTATCTTGTATGGGGATCTGGTGGCTCTGTTATGCTTTGGGGGGCATTTTGCTGGTATGGTTTGGGTCCACTTGTCCACTCAGAGGGAAGGGAGGTGATCACCTTCATCCTATGATGAAACATTTCTATCCTGGTGGGAGTGGTCTCTTTCAAGATGACAATGCCCCAGTTCACAGGGCACGAGGGGTCGAATGGTTTGATGATTAATCATATATTATGACCATCGCAGTCACCAGATCTCAACCCAATTCAACACCTATGGAAGATTTTGGGCTGACGTGTTAGACAGCGCTCTCCACCAACATCATCAAAACACCAAATGAGGGAATATCTTTTGGAAGGATGGGCTTCATCCCAGAGACTTGTAGAGTCAATCAGTGCCAAAGCTGAGCAACACCATTCTTCCAAAAGATATTCCCTCATTTGGTGTTGATGATGGTGATGGAGAGTGCTGTCTAACATGCTGGTAAGAAAATACAGTTTAAGTGCAATAATGCATGAGGTTTCCAGTTATAGATAATAGTAGAGTGGAATACTGTTGGTGTCCTATTGGGGCGCTTCATCACGCATCATCACTTCTGTATAATGCAGCTCTAACCCATCTCATGCCTCCATCCTGACAGAGCACCTCACAGAGAGGTAAGAAAAGGTTGGTGTAGTTTTCCATATTCCTGCCGTGCCGTGCCAGTAAAGCTCTGGCGGGTGTAACCATCCTGCCCCGGGTATCCGATCACCCATCCCTGCGGACAGGAAGTCAGATGATGTCTCTGCCAGTACGCCAGCGTCAGCAGGAAAAGGCTTGGACATATCACTGGAAACAACTCCTTTCTGAGTCCATAGTCATATTGTGTGCACGGCTGTATGCACGGACACAAAGTGGCTACACCCACGTAGACGCATACTGGACACACACACCCACACATGCGCGCACACACACAGCAGCATGGTGCTACTAATCTGGTCAGCAGGAATATGGCTTACTGTATGTGCTCAGCTCTCCAGGAGCTGGCTGGGAAATGCCGTGCGTCACACACAGTGAGAAACCGTTGCATTTGTTTCCAGTCGAAGGCTGCTTGGCTGTGAACACTGACTACAACGCACAAAATATAATTTGAACTACTTTATAGTGGGCTTATATGCCCCTGTTCAAAATCCCAGAGGATAGCTTTATGATATTGAATTTCAAGAATGTTTTTTTTTAATTTTACAACAGTGCATATTTTGCTT
Source organism: Thunnus thynnus (assembly GCF_963924715.1). NCBI lineage: Eukaryota > Metazoa > Chordata > Actinopteri > Scombriformes > Scombridae > Thunnus > Thunnus thynnus. The sequence continues at coordinate 18,796,710 of NC_089525.1, forward strand.
GCTGCTGGTTATATTTTTGTTTTTTTCCATTGCCGAGCTGCGTTTGCTTCATCTCTTTCATGTGTTGTTTTAGTGTTGGTGATGTGTGACTCTTAGCCTATTTTATCTATCATTCAGCCATGATTGCCAAGTCACGAAAGTAACCGTACTGCGTCATGTAGCTTTGATTTTGCCAGTTGTGTCCCTAAGTAATTCAGTGTGTGTGGCAGTAGCTGCCTGATATTTGTAATGCTATCAATAAATCTGGCCCAGTCCAGGAAGTAAGAGGGCAGGGTTCACTTGTTGTTTCCTGTTACAAAGAACATTTGTTTCTTTTGTACAGAGCTCAGTGGCATTAGAACAGTGTTAAGTAACACATTTTTTTGTGATTATTAAAAATATTACAGTATTTCTTTTAACACTTGTCACTAAAAATATAGTTTTGTTCAAGGCACAGTGTGTAATATAGCAACACACAGTGATCTTTGTGATCTGTTCATTATCACATTATTATAAATACATGCTATACAAGATATGTGTGGAGAATATAGTAACATCAACATCATATATTATGAATATACTGTAATTATTAGCAGAATTGGATGTCAGCTTTTTCTGTAAATGTCCTGTAGTTCTCCTAACCAGCCACTACTAGTGCTGTGTGTGAGATTTGTATTTGTACATTGAAGTCCAGAGAGAGACTGAGAAAAAAGATATATATAATTGAGTGCATGGGTTTTGAGACCTTGATTATATAATAAGTCAATGTTACCTTCTCTGGCTGCACTGTTGAAATCACAGTTAGATGAAAGATGATATAACTAATGAAAGAAGACTCAAAGGGCGTTTTCACTTTAAATTCCTCAGAAAATGAAGCATGCAGATGAATCGTCAATGACAGTAATGACTCAGGTTTTCATGGTTATTGCACATTTCATATTGCATAATGACTTTAAAGTGTTCATCAGTAACTGTACACTACCTGTCTATTTGGTTTGCTAGTGTGTAAGTTCAAGACTCACCTGAAGTACTGACATGAACCAGACATTTCACAAGTTTCACATTAATACCACAGTTAGCTCATGGAACTGCAGTTAGAAATAAAGATCAGATTGACATTGAAGTGGTAAAGAGCAAAACAGCTCGCTTGATTTGTTATTTGGAGGAGATAAGTCTGTGATCACATAGACAATCAAAGCAATATGTGTAGACTATTTATGGCATGCATTTAATATATATGGGCATATACTACAACTCAAAGTGGGCAGAAAATTCATTCATATATATGTGGCATCAGCTGCAGCAACACCAATGAATGTATAAACAGATGAATGAATAAGTAAATCAATAAATCACTTAGAACAAAGAACATGAGTCATTTTATTCCTGTAAGCTCTAAACGTATCAAATTATGTAACTCTGTTCTCTTGAACAGAGGTTTAACAAAAAGCACAGGCGAAAAAAACAACACTTCCACCACACTGTTTTGGTTGGATATAATTAACAGGCACGGCTTTGCTTCCCTGGAAGTGAACGATTAATCAAACCAGAAATGGTTGCCACAGGAAACAAGCCTCACCTTCCCGGTAGAGCTCATCATCTCTCCTTTTGGCTGAATTTACACTCATTAGTCTTGATCTGTTGATTGCCGCACCCCCAAAATTGGCAATGGCCCTCTCCTCACATCTCAGGTTCTGTACTTGAGCCAGCCATATTGCCAAAGAAGAACAAAACAGCACTGTATCATCAATGACCTAGACACGTCAGACGAGTCTAAACAATAGCTGTAGCAACACTAGAACGGTCACGTTCATACTCGAAGAGCAAGTCAGTCCTTACAAGGAAATCCTCAGACTTGTATGTGTGTGCGCGTGCGTGTGTGTTTGTGTGTGTTTGCATCACTGAACTCACTGACTGACCCGTCGGTATAAGGTTCTGGATGGTTACTGAACATGACGTTCTGCTCACACACTGAAGAGCCAGAGGACATTGGCACACTTACTCTACGCGCACACAATAACTTGAATACTAGTATACACTCATACTGTATTGAGAAATGCATACGCTCGCCCAAGCAGTCACCTACACGTGTCTAGCTGCACAGCACTTTTATTTAACGTTGACACCCAGACCTTGGCCCAGATAGTTTGGCACAGAACCAAAGGTGCAGGAGAGGATTTAAGGTCAGTGTGCTTAGCAGTGAGTAACTTTAATTTTAGATAATGCATGTTTTATGAGCTTCAAATCAAGGCAGACTAAAAAGATGTATTTCAAATAGTCAAGAAGGTTGTTTTTTTTTTTTTTTTTAAAGTAGATTCTTTTACTTTTTATAGTGCTGTAGGGATTGTATCATGCAATCTATGCCAAGTGACCTCCATGCTGCAGCAACCATCACTTTCTAAATGAATTAACTTGCCTATATACTACAGTATATATACTGTTTATGTAAGCATGACCACTGGAGGCTGCATAACTTCAAGGCTTCCCACTCTTATTAACCTTATATGAACTCTCACCATGTCTCCTACAGTGTGTGTGTGTGTGTGTGTCTGTTAATATATTGTAATGTGCACAAGTGAACGCCACACTACACAACTTCTGTTGTATTGTGTTCATTTCATTTCTTGCGAATTTGACACTCAGGAGGTTTTTTGTTGCCAAAGTGTCTGCAAACTAATTACTATTGCTGCAGGACTGAACATTTAGTATAAACTATTTTATCCAGTATCCCAGGCACACACAAGTACACCATTTAACTGACTTGATTAAACATTAACTTTGGCAATCCTCCCACTGAACACATAAAGACTTTTCTCATCTAGCGTTAGTAAGACTTCTGGTAGTTCTGCAAAAGTTATGCGACGCTGGGCTTGAGTCTGGGACTTCAGTTTGTTCCAAAGACATTCTGTTTCTTTTTGCTTCCCTCTGTATGTGAAGTGGCTGTGTGGGTGTTTTTCACAGCCCTGTGCCTGGTTCCCTGCCAGTGACCGTACTTTGAACCAGCAGCAGCTGGGGCGTGAGCACAGCCAAAGATAGATGGCTAGCTGGAGCAGAGAGGCAGAGACCTGTCTCTCACCCCTCACCCCACCCTCTTTGCCTTCCTCTTTTCCTCTTCCCACGTCATCGAGCTTACTGAACCAAAACTCTACCAAAAAGGAAAAAAAAACAAAACAAAAAAAAAAAAACTGTCATGGTTCCCAACAGGTTTTGCACTCTCAGACTAAGGGACCAGTGATGCTTCCCTGCCAAGCCCTTTTTCTCTTGACCTAATTTTTTTAAACAACCGTCTCAGTGGTTAATAAGTAACCATTCGTCAAAATGTGTCAATCATACGCTTCAGAATTTCTTTTGAACTCCACTCCAAAACTTCCATGCTGTGTTTTTTCTTTGGAGGAGTGATTTAGATTGGATTGGCGATGTATCCCAGACACTCATGCTTATATTTCCATAGATGTTCTTTTCAGTCGACTGGATGGCTTCTGTATGTGATGTTGATGTTGGATCTTCTTTTGTCCCACCTTTTTTTCTTCTTCTCCTTCTTCTTCTACTTCCCTCTGCTCTGCCTCCCCTCTCTGTTACTATCCTTTTCCCCATTCATTTTTGCTTTATGGAGCTCTCATGCTTCTTCTTGTCGGTCTCATAGCTCACACGCATTACAACTCTCATTATCAAATCAGCTGTTTGCTGGGTATAAACATGAATAGAGGTGATAAAATACAAACAGGATCCATATATAGTAAAGCAGACAGAACTTGCTAACAATAGAACAAAAACATCAAAAGTATATTTATATGGTGTTACGTCATGTTTATGCCTGCTTTTGTTTTGTCAAACATGCAGTTGTTGTTGTTGCTCCCAGAATCTTGTTCTAATAATAGCTTCTTCTTCTCCCCTAAATAAAATGGTCACTAATAGACTACAGATTTCCTCTTTTCCCACTGCCTTACAGTGTTGCTCACTGCCTGTTTTGTGCTTTAAATCTTGCTGAGTCAGACAAAGGGAGGGGTTGCAGTTCCAGTATTTTTTAAGGGGAAGTGTCTGGAAGTTTAGTGCTGTGCACATTTTCTACTGTCTGTTTAGGATCAGGCTCTATGTTGAACTAATTATAGACAGGTTATACTGAAAGAATAGAGGTCCCACTAGTGGATCAAAGCCCTTTTGATCCTTGATAAAGGATGGAAGTAGTAGATTGCTTTGATATTCAAAAAAACATATAGCTGGTACATACTGTACTAGGCCACAGCCTCATGTTAGTATCTTCTGTCATCGTTATCCTTGTTACTCACGCACAACACTGTATTATAAGTGTATATGTCAAAGTAGATTTAAAATGCCAGATGTGATATCTTAAAATCTGGTTTCTGTAAATGTGCTGTCCTGCTGTTTAGATTCTCAGGGTCAGACTTATCAGGTAGTCTATATCCTGCAGACGTAAAGCTTCATAGCATGAGGCTTTCTGCATCAAGCATAACTAATGGTACAAATTGGTGCCCTAGAAAATAATAGGTCACACGGCGGTGGTGCTTGAGGTCAGACATTCCAGTTTCCTCAATCCTCACATCAGCGTCATCAGTGTGACTTTTTTTTTCTTTGTAAAATCATGCAGACTGTGTGTGTGTGTTTAGCTGTATAATCGTTTACTGTATGTCTGCACATACAGTGCTGCATGTAGGTTTTTACTGTACATTTCACTGATAGCAACAAATCCTTTCAGGGGTCCCAGTTCCGTGTGAAATTGCATTGCCTAGTTGCTAGACACCAGTGAGTGACATTGATCCCGGGGAATCCATTTAGTGCATCTGGCACTCTCTGTCACATGGAATCAAATTTTACAGCTAATTCAAAGCTAAGAGGAAATGTACTGCGCCTGCTTCTTTGTGTGTGTGAGTAAGGGTTTAATTCATATGAATTACATTTAATTTACCACTTGATCAGCTGAATGACTGCGCACACTGGTGCATCGGCTAATTTAATTTGGTTGAAATTGTACAGAGTTTTTCTTCCTGCATGGCATTACCTAACTGTGACATTTTCTTTGAATGACTTCTGTTCAACCTCAAAGAAAATGAAATGCTTTAAAGTGAACTCTGGTCTACATGTGAGCTTATGAGGCTAACTTGAATAGACATGGTTGGAAGAGGTAAAATAATTGAAACCATAAGGCTTCCAACCCCTTTATACAGTGTTCTTCCAACAAAAGCTAAATTTAGAACTCCTTGCTCCTTTTTTTTCTCCCCTGGTACTAATGTGATGACTTACTTTGTGATTCTTAGAATGAGCAGAAATATATCTGTTGAAAAGGGTCCGGGTGTGTCCCATCATACAGTAAGTGCATGCACCCCCTCCTCTAAAATGAGGGACTCACTTCTGGCAACGCATACGAGTTAATGTGTTTGTTTATGAGTTGGAATGTCCCCACCTGTGCTGGGAAAGAAACAGCACTATTTATACAGTGAGGCCTCCATTCATGACTTTCTTAATGGGATTGGGACTGGTCCAGTTCTTGTTTTGGCTGCTAGCAACCATCTGTCAAAGGCCGGACATTGTACCTGCCAGGATGTCATGTCAAGTAGGAACTCTGCACCCTGGACTGGAGAGACACTGGTCATCTTGTTAAATGAAGCCAAAAGGAAAGAATAGGAGCACTTGGAAACTCAAGCATTTTGTCATGTTTCACTGCCTCACAGGAAAGGAGTCAATAACTCAAGAGGCAAGAATAGACTACACTTTTTCTTTCTTTTTTTTCATTTCAGTGACATAAAAACTGATTGCAATCAATGTATTGCATATGCAATCTTGAATATACCCAATACTCAATAATTAAGCTAGTCTTATGTTTGTGTGTCTCTGTGTCTATATGTGCCCACGATAGCGTTAACAAATCCTTTCATTCCATTTTCAGGCATGTGGACTTACAAGGTGTTGGGTTTGACCCACATTTTCAGTCATGGCTTGTCTCTTAAACACCCTGGCAGCTAGTGTAGGTGACCTGAATCCAAGCTGCTGACCTGGTGTTGCTTCTAACATCTTTGCGTGGTTAATCCTGGTGCTACAACATCAAACCTCTTTAGGCTGACTGTGCCTTTGTCACACTAGAGCACCAAAATCATCATGCTTAATGTCCTGTCATTTTCCTTTCCATATTAAAAAGTACTATATATCTGACTACCGGTGAAATAATGGAAATTAGAGCCCCAGAATAGAAGCACTTGAATCTGAGAACTGGCTGACTCAGACAGTGAGGGAAAAGTTGAGGTTGAGGCCAGAAAAGGGCCATATTGTTGAGGTGAGGTCATCGCTGGAAAAAGGAATTATGGGGGCCCCAACCCTCTTCGTACACTAATAATGGATGCCTCTTCCCCTCCCTAAAGGAAAACAAACATCAACTGGGCTAAAGATGAGAATCATTGTAATGAGAATGAGAAAAGTCCCCTTGTGCCAATATGATTTTGGCCTACAGTGATCAACCTTATTTTAATCTTTTCCATTATGAAGTTTAAAAATATAATCTGTTTTTACTATAAATATTTTTGTATGACTCAATAAATGAGGACCTCTGATTTTGGATGCTAATTTAACGTTAAAAATAAACAAACACATAAAGGAACATTTCGTGGTTTTTAGTATTCTTGCTACAGCTGGGAACTCTAATTTGTTTAGGGCCTAAAGCCAAACATGGAGATGAATTCCTCTAAGGGGCAGTGCAGAAAAGTTGATACAAACAGTTTATCAACTAACATGGTGTGTATAGGCTGGCTAACCCTCACTACACCTCCCATGACGACGAAATGGGTCATTTTTGGTGGTGAGAGGTGGAGTGAGAGGGCGAGTGTATGAATGAAACACTTATACAGCTGCCTCTGCATCAACAGCATCATTGACAACCAGTAGTGTTGATTTTAACACCAAATATAGAAGTGGTAGACGACGTAATGTACCCGCTTTAGAAACTGCAGTGTGGGTTTGCCGCTGTGACGGCAGGGTGGTATGACATCTTCAACAGCCAATCATTTTGTACAGATTCCCCCCCCTTCCCCCAACCCAATAAGGCCAATAGTGAAAGCAGGAAGGGCTGTGAAAATGATGATATCACTGTGTTACTGTGCAGTGTGTCAGTGGTTTTCATCAACGGCGTAGATGATTAAAGGAGGACCTTCATCACCTTAGCAACCTGACACATTTCCTTCTAAATAAGTTGAAAAAAAAAAAAAGCCGTTGATAGCAGTGTGCCACTAAAGGGACTAAATACAATACTCATACAAGATCTGACATTCTCAAAATAAATCAGCATAACACAAATCACATGAAATATAATTATTGTTTGGGCTCTGTTAGTTGTTGTACTACACAAACTTAAGCGCCATCTGGAAAGGCACACCGTGTTCCTAAAGTTCTGCTTCACTTCCTCTTTTCACACCATTGTGTACAACCATTACCCGTCGTCATAGCAACCATGTAACAATAATGCTACAAAAAAACAAACAAAACAAAAAAATGGTTGCAACAGGGAAAAATGTCAAAACTCTGCAGGTGTTGTCCACACAAAAAGCCTAAACCTCTCAAACCAAACGGATGCATTTGATATTCAGATTAACTTCTTACACAGTTTGTTTGTGTCTCTTTAAGAGACAAAGGGCAGTTTGCACTTGACTTTTATAGGCTAGACAGCCCTTGCAGTTTTAAGAGTGGAACAGAGGGGGAGGGGAGGTGGGGGGCAAGGAGGATTTTAGGTGGACAGGCTGTCTGGGTCTGGCTGTCTTCCTGATGGTGACTCAGATGAAGAAGGGGGTTTCCCAGTCTGCCATGCAGGCTATGTTGTTGTTTTTCCCTCTTTATGTTAATGACACTTTTCTTCTGTCATTCTTCTGCCATTCCATCATTACCCTTTCTGTTTCTATTTCCCTCTCTCTGTCTCTCTCTCCTTCTGTTTTCCCCCTGTATTCTCTTAAGAGGTGGGAGCCAACAGGGGTCTATCCTTATAAGGCCTGGTAAGGGGTCTGGTGACAATAGGCCTGCTGTTGATATTCGCCACTGTGCCCTCCCTTCTCCCAGAGAGCTGAGCAGTAGGTGTTTCCCGACGTTCCTGCTGACATGCAGACACAGAAGAGAGTAAACAGGAAGGAGATAAAAAAAAAAAAAGGCTGCTGAGCTCCCGGGGTTGACATCATCTTCTGTTTTCCAACTCTTTTCTGGTTAAACGGTTTGGAAATGTTACGTCTGTTACAGCAGTCTGGAGGAAGAGGCTTGTTAAACAAAAAGTTGTCTTGCTCAGCAGAACAGGCCTGTGATTTTTAACCGCAGAATAGTCTTTTCCTTGTTTGTAGCCTGCACCAAACATAGAGCCTGTGAGATTGGCAAGAAAACCTCTTTCTCCCTGAGACAATACAGGATACACTCACCTCACAGAAGACATCTTTTAATGCTTTAGAAAAGCAAATAGAAAGAAGATGTGTCTGAAAGTTCACATTATCCTCATCTTCCGCAAAGCTCTCTCATTCTAGATTGGATGTCGCCATTGTTGTCCAGACTAGCAATCAAAAACTTCAATCCTGGGATTTTTATTATTTTTTTTCCCACAATATCAACTCCAGCCTCTGAATTATTTGTCAACATTTCTGGGTGAAGCTACATGTGTGAAAGGCATCTTTTTTCTCTGCTCTCTCTCTCTTATTAGTTTCAGTCCACATTCTTTGAGAAAGCAGAATCTCTTGACAAACTAAAGCGCCGTCACAGTGAAAGCTTCTGTTTAGGTTGCGAGTGGTTTTACTGATTTTACTTGACAATACAAATCACAAACAGAAGTCTTTCAAGGACAAAAATGGCTAAAACGACTGACTGATTGACTTGTTCATTACTATACAACAACAAGATTTCAGCTGTCAGAGTGACAGCGAAGGCATGTGACCTCTATAAAGAGTTTCCATCAGGTCGTCATGGTCTAACATGTGAAACCAGACTCACGTGCCTCCTTTGTAATGAATATTGCCAGGCATCCCAGATATCTAAGTGAACAAGATCCCATGGGAAATCCCTCAATTTCCCTTAATTATCTCTCATCTGTTCCCTGAAGGTAGCATCGTGCTAAGTGGAGATGATGAAAGGAGGTCTTGATCTACTATAATAAATAGCAAAGCCACACGGAGGATTTGACCTTCTCACACAGAAGAGGATGACCTAGTTCTGGTGACAGCTGATGAGGGTAACCTTCAGTTTTAGGTATCCTCCACTTCTGAAGAGAAAAAACAGGGTTTGGTATTTTTAGGTGTTTGGTAGGGAATGGAGAATAGAGAACGACTTCTGCTAAACATAGTGGAAGTTAGATAAAGGGAGCTACAGCAAAAGAAACACAGGGGTACAAATGAGAGGTGCATGTTGGAGAAAGGACAGGAGACTTGAAGGAAACTTTCTAGCAAGTGTTTTCTGTTCTTCACCACTTGATGTATCCATTTTTTCTAAACATCTGTTTTGAGGGAGCACATCGTAAAATAGCCAATAACTTTGCCCTCACTTGTACAAATGTAATTTTCATGAAACTTTGCATTCATTTTGGAGTAGTGAGGCAGTGCAGAGTAGATGTAGCTACCAATTAGACATCACTGTGGACAAGGCAATCAGAAAGAAATGTAAGTCAAAGTCTTGATGTAACAGAGGGAAAGTTTGAGAAAGACCTAGAAAATACTAAAAAGGCTGAGAGCGAGGAGGAGTGGAGGCTCAAGAGTATACCAGAAAAGCAAACAAACAGGACAAGTGGGGGAAAAAAGAGAGGGCGGGGTAAGAGTAGTAGAGTTGTGGGAGTGAGATAAGTGCAAGAATGAGCGCCCTGAGAGTTTAGTCTTAGGATGCAGGGCTGATATGATAAGAAGATGCTCCAGTCCCATTTAGCAGTAACAACGATGATTTCTTGGAGGTTGTGTGTCTCTTTCTGAGTCTTTCTCAGAAACAATGGCACCTCCTTACATTTGCATAGTAATCTCACACCTCCTTGGGCACACACAGTTGCCATGGTGCTGTTGTTGTTGATACTGGTAACCAGGCTTGGTGGGAGAGAACAGTACAGGCTGTATGACTCATACAGAAAGTGACTGACATCCTTCCCCCTACATAATGTCGACAGTCAGTAGAGATGATGAAATGACGGGTAAGTCTTAATGTTAGTGTTCATATTACAATTTCTGCTGTGCCATCTAGCTATAGTATAGTTACCATAGTGACAGTGACAAGCACCGTGTGGTTGTCAGCGGAGATTTTGTGGTTTCTTCGAAGTATGATGCCTGACTACGTGACTACTTACTGTCGGGTTTCATCAATGCAATGAATAATCTTGCCTAAGCCTAAGTGACCAAATTACTGACAAATACCAAATAATGCAACAGGTGTGAACAATACACTGCACCTTATTGCTCCAATAACAAAAGTAGTTAAGTAATTTGTGAAAAGTAGCCTTAACAATCACACAAGAATAGACACTTATGAAAGACCAGAAACACATAACACACTTGTAAATGTCAGCTACCAATGCTGAACAGAGAGAACAGTGCCAGATGGAACTGACAACATAGTACCGGCACTGGTAGCAACCAGCACTGAGAACACTTAAAACAAGACGTGACCAGGAAATAGTCTCTTAAACACACAGGTCAACTTGTCACACTATGTTACTGCTGCTGCAAAACTGCATCCACAAGACTTCAGCTCATGCTGCTTGGCTCTGCCAGTATGTGTCCACTTTTCTTCCAGGAGTCTGTTCTGACTGTGTTTACGAAGAACTAGTTGTAGTGTCACCATGCATCATTTAGCGGTGAATCACAGCCTCACGCTGTACAACGGTACGTCCACTTTATCTGTTACAAACATTGTCCCACTTCAAGGAAGCTCATTGGAGTGTTTGTAGGTGGAAGTCTGTCCATTCACAATGTAGGGCAATGTGCTAGCTTACATAAGCTGCTGTGTAGGAAAAAAAAAAAAAAAAAAAAAAAAAAATTCAGAGCTCACGTTGTCTGGTAAACCACGACTCAACAGAAATGTTTCACTTCGTCTTGTAAACCACAGAAGAAAACACTCTGCTATTGTTTTTCCCCCAATATTCGCTTGTCATGACAGTTACATAACATCATGATTCTGATGCATGTACTGTACATTTGCATGTGAATGTCATAGTTTATTTCAATCTTGTAGTAGTGTGTCTACTTGATAAAGTCATTGCACTCTGTGTTTCTATCATGCATTGGATTGGATATTGGATTAAAAGTGCAAATCCTTAAATTGTCCATTAGTTACAAAATAGATTAAGTTGTGAGTGTGACTGAGTGCAGAAGCAGACATGCACATGACCCACCTTACTGACTGCAGGTCAGGCTTGTTGCTTCTCTGCTTGTGCTGCTGTCATTACCTAATTACCCATCCATCTACCCACCCTTCAAAAAGAAAAGGACTTTAACTGCAACTTCATTTACAAACCCTGTATTTTTCTCAAGGCAACCACTGTAATCCTGTTGTGTGTTTAGCACTAGACATTACCCCTTTGTGTTTACATTCCCATCTGTTTGCAGTCAGACACACCACACACAGGCAAAGAACTGTTCAAGGCCGTGCACTTTGACAAGAGTGTCAGTTGCATAACTAAAGGTATGCCAAGCAGCATCCGCACATTTTAATGCTCATCTTATTAGAGCAGGTGTCTTCTGTTTGTATAAGAAAATGCCTTTCTGGCTCATTGGAGGCCTATGGAGGTTGCCTCTTCACTTGCTGCTAATGTAAGGCAATGTGACGGTTTATATAAGGTGATACACGAGAGAAGAGAAAAGAAAACAGCATACAGTATAATCCCTGACTAATTCTTATCAGGACCATACACAGATTGATGCCTGACAGCATGAAGGTCACCTGATAAAAAAGAGAGATATATTCATAATTATTTAACCTTTGATCTTGAAGATAAATGTTATATAAATTGTTATTCTCTCATACATGGCCCATTTTTACGCAACTGTAGGTGAATTTGCACATGTAATTTACACACTGGAGTCTAAACATGCAAAAGCTAATGCCCGCACTGCTTAGAAAGAGTAACTTTGGACTGTATTCTGTCTGAGTTGCGATATCTAAAGCTTCATGTTACTAATAGCTTTTGCATGTGGGTCATTTTCAGACCTTGTTATTGCTGCTGTGTAGTGAAGCAGTCCTGAAGACAGTACATTTGCAGTCAGAATGTGCAAACAGCAGAAACAACTGTGTCTGGAGATAGAACTGAAAGTCGGTCATTATTAATTAATCTTTTGCTCAATCGCAGCGCTAATTGGGTTGCTGATAAACATACTTTGCATGTAAGTTATGTTTCTAAAGCATGAATAAGTGAGTCAGTTGAATAGCGATGCTTCGTAATTGTGTTGTGATTTGTAAATTGAAATAGAATATTGATGCGAGCCGTTCCATTAAGCCTGTGATAACTGCATATCAGTGCTCGCAGTGCTCGCTTGATGTTGTGTGTGTATGTGTGCCTCTGTCCATGTGCGAATAAATATACTATATACTATATAATATGGGTGTGTTTGTATACATGCATGCATGCTTGTGTGTGTGTGTGTTTTGTGTGTGTGTGTGCAAGCTTTAAATAACATCTATTTTTAAACCCATGTGATCTGTGTCATGTTAGAATTCATTGTATGTTTGTGACTTACATAAGGCACAACATGTGCCCCATTAAGCTCTGACTTGAGAAGAAAGCATGACATTTTATCTAGTCATGCAAATCTGGAAAAAAACATTCAGTGTGATCATACATAGCATGTAAAAGTATTTGTGTTCATGTCTGTGCAAAGATGATATTGGAATGCTGAATATTTTCAAGTTGATACAGTTTCATGCTTTAATGTCATTCATAAACAGGGTCTGTGCTTGACATTGAGCAATTACTTTCCAGTCAGGCTATTTATGAAAAGCCACTCTGAGTGTATTTGTCTGAGTATACTGTATAAGTACATCTGTTTTATTTTGAGTGGGTGTACTTCCTCGCCGTCACCCACTAACCCAACTTTAGATATGATTCAAGCTCTTGGTTTGCGTCTACAAATGAGCTCATTGCTCTTCCCGTTAGGTAATCAGCAGCCATCCTCCTATCTATAGAGCAGAGAACACTCCCAAGAGACCGCTTGAAGTGAATCTCTGCTAAACTCCACTCTGCACGTCAGTCTGCACTCACATGAAAAAGAAGCAAAGTGAAATAGACCCCAGTTGCTGATGAAACACACCCAGGAAAAAAAATAAATCATCCTGCGTCGTCCAGCGCTTACACATATCCCAGTGTTTAGGTTCCTTTCCATCATCCACACCTAGTTTCAGTGTGTGACACTAAACGTAACTCATTCCTTGGGTGGGCTATTTTAGAACTAATGACTAAAACAGGGATGACTCCTCATTTCCTTCAGTTTCTCACATCTCTCTGTGTCTTTGTCGCTAGCTATGTGTTGTGTGTCTCAGCTCGCTTTTATCTCCTTGGTAACGGTGGTAGAGGGAAACCCGTAATCAACGGACAAAATCTGACTAAGAAATTCCTCCACTGCTCACGAAAGCAAACCAGCAGTATCCCAGAATAGAAGTTATTGAGCCCCAAAGGCTTGGTTTGTGCTCTGGTGTACTGAAGCACAAGAATGGGGGGAGGAGGGAGCAAACGGAGGTGTTGAGCTGTTTAATTTAATCCATGACAGTTGGACATTATTCAATCAAAATCTTTCTCCCAGGCTTTGAACAGAGGGAGAAATAAAAAAAAGGAGAGGGAAGTGGGTCACGCCTTGGTCAGTTGTGGAAATCCAACTCAGCACAGATGTGTGACACCAGGAGTCCTGGCACAGCTTCTTTCAATACAAAAGCTGGACAAAGTTGATAAACACTCAGTGCCTGGTGGCTATTGTCCAAAGTGTGTCGGTGTGGCCTGAGCCGGTGGCCAGAACAGAGTAATTCCTTTTAGGCTCATTGAAACAAGCAGATGGATTATCTCTACTACTGTAATGAACCTATAAAACCCGGCTCGCGCTGTGTTTTTTGATCAGGTGTCTGTTATGCAATGAGCTATGCAAATGCAGTTGATTTATTTAATCTGCTATAACCCTTGAGTATAGTTAAGACCAGGCTGATGTGTGCAGCTGTCTAAATAGCCGGTGAGGCCTTGAAACAGTCAGGGAGGGCAGTCTCCCTCTGTGTGCCACTCCAGGCGAAGCTGCAAAGCTGCAGTCTGCATGGGAAAAAGACATGTAATAGTACACACCACATAAACGTAGCAGCAATTTTGCTTGTAGAAGCTTAAAAAAAATCTTCTGTGCAGTGACCAAATAACAATTTACGGACAGCATGACCTCTTTTGGTATAATCTACTATTGCTAGTTAGTAGATTGCTTTTATATATGTTCTGTATACTGAAATAAAGAACGTGACAAAAACATGTCATTGGTGGTATTACTGAGTTTATTACTGCAAACAGCAACAGAAAACAGTCATTAAGATGCTTATTTGGGGCATTTTTATAAAGAAAGAAAGGCGTGGATATATCACTACCAACTAGAGTCCTCTGTCCAGGGAAAGCTGGATTATACAGCGTTACATGGTGTCCTTTAACATAGTGATCAAAGACTGGCCAGATTGGTAAACATTTCGCAGTGTGCAATTTACTGGTGTCACAGTACATGATTGGGGGGTTTTGAAGGCCTTACATTTCAAACAATTAGCCTGTCACTGCTGTTTTGGCCACCAACACACAAAACACCAGTGAGGTTTAAAATTAACTTGCGGTATTTTACTAAATTACAGATCCCCGGCTTCCTTAAGAGAACATTAATCCCTGCTAGATCAACAGACCAAAGCCCCAGAGGAAGCGTTGGGCGCTCTTCTCTGCAGAGAATTATGGGATTTCCCTCAGCGCTGGACCACCAGATGTTACATCAGAATGGAAGACATGTGTCAACTGAGCTCTTTGTGGCGGGAAGAGCCGGCACGCAGCACAGTATATGTTGTTTTGAGAAGAATTTGTTTTGAAAAATATGAAGCGAATATAACACGGTGTCCTGCTGCTTCATACGTATGAAAAGATCAGCAGAGGCACAGAGGTGAGGTGTCTTCTTTCTTTCTTTATAGTCGTTGATTTTCTCTCCCCGCTCTGATTCAGTGGTTGAGAGTATATCATTGTACCCCTGAAACCCCCTGACGGGAGAATAAGAGTGAGCACAGCAAGACTTCTGAATTTTATATTGTGTTTATTTTAGTTTTCGCTGTATTAGTTTAAGAGTATCTCTGAAGTTTGCAACTCTACAAACACAATATGCTGCAGTGTTACTTGAGGTCATTTAAAAACTCAGACACAGGTTATCGTGTGGAAATATGTTCAGCGAAGCCGTGTAGTTATATTCTGACATTGCAAAAATGTTAAACAAGTTTGTATTTTTTCAAGTTTTATATTTTTCAAGTGTAGTAAACTTGACATAATTATCATCTTCAGTAACACTTATCCAGATCTATCTGGATCTGGCAGTCATCACTGTGCCAAGCAGGTTAAGCTTATCCACAGCTGGTAATGGTGCAAGTTGTTCTTTCAATGACCACAGACCAAAGTGTGAACACTAAAACTCCCAACACCACCAGCCTCTGACAAGCACCCCACTATCCAAAAGGCTCGTTCATTTGGCTAATCTCCACAGCTCCACGAGTAGAAATAGAAGCTATTATATAATCGAATGAGGTTATACTCTGCACTGAGCCACAACTGAAAATAAAATATACTCTCATAAACTCCTATTATGTCATTGCAGAGGAACATATTAAATCTATTTTAGTTTCTTACTCTCTCTTTCTGTGTGCATAAAAATTCCCGCAAGGTTATTTTGCATGAAAATGAATGAAGTTGGATGTATTTTATGGTGCTGATCAGTGGTGTGAAACACAATTTAAAATTCCTGTTCCACTGAGTTTATCTAATGATCATCACAATGACATTATTTTCCACCTCTCAGGTTATACTTCAAGCAAATGTTCTCAGTAAAGTGCCTAGTGATATAACAGCCAACATTTACAAGTGTACACCTATAGTATATTGGCAACAGATATCAAATGGCAATGAGTAAAGAGTAAACAAGTAAAAATCATGTTAATGTGGCACTACAATACTTAAGTTTAGCATCAGCGTTTTCTGCAGCGGACCATCCAGGTTGCTGAATACGGCTTGTTTTTCTATCATTTTCTGTGACCTATTAGGATTCATGCAACATTCCTGCAACAAAATCATATTTGTTGATGTTGTGACCAAAGCAAATGCTTAGCTTGTTCAGTTTCTTGCCTTTTTGTTTGTTTATTTGTATGTTAAGACAAAGGTACACTTCATGCATAGTCAGCCAGTGACTCATCCCAGTTTACGCAATGGGACACTTTAGCTAGCATTTGACATTATCAGACAACTATCAGTACCTCCCAATGATGCAGTCACAGCCAGTATGAACAAGAGCCCCCACTGTTGTATTGTGAGAACCCTTCTACATGGGCAGACTCCAGTAGCATGCAGTGCCATTTTAAACAAGGATGACATTCTTTGCACTGTGCACACAGTTGGTCTGTAGCGTGACAACTTCACATCAATTCCCATCAGCATCGTCGATGTAGGTCACAGGAGAGCAGTTTTCATAAGCATTTTTTTTTTTTCACCGCAGCGCTCCAAGTGCATTGGATTCCGTATCTCAATTTAGATTTGGCAATTAGTTATATAGTGAATAGTAAAAAAGCTGTAAAGTTGATGAGAAATTACACTTTCACTACTGCTCAGACTTTGGTTGCACACAAACCCTTTACCGTGCACGTGTTCGATCCAAAACTCATTAAAAAACTGCTTTCTGCCAGTTCAGCAGCTGTGTTCATTGACTAGCTTTATAGGTATATAAATGAGATGCATGTCAGTGTGTTTAGGACTTTGAAACTTTGAGGTTGTTTGAGTCGCATCCAAAAACCATGGCGTCATCTTTGAACATCTGTGGTGTTACTCTTCACAACCAGCAAAATCATTTAAATTGAGGTATAAAACTCTGCATGCATTCAACGCCAAATTAAGCCAGAATGTTTCTTTCTTTCATAGTGATATCTGATATGCATATAACCAGAGTCAATTAACAACAGTGGTTTTCAGAATGTATTCTTAAATTAAAGATCCATCTTTGACTTTAAAAACTGAATATAAATGTGTGCAACGTGACCAAATCAGTAATATTCATCTGTGTACACATTTATGCAGCATATGTACATATGTGTGCATGCTGGTGAAGGTTAAAGTGCTTGGGCTGCAGTATGAAGAAACTTAGGCGCTGTGCAGGATTGGTCCTTTAGCACCATGGGAACATGTCATAGTTATTTACAAATGAACTTATTTGCAATGGTAAGCACACTTGAGCGTCTTACACAGGGTCTTAGAAAGAGGTAAACTTTGCTCTGATCCCCTTTCAAGTTTTGGATCAGATTATACACAGAGGCAGAGAATATTGGGAATGAGCTCCTATTGTTTGTGCCAGCATGTAATGGCTGGTCCCAGTGAAGCTTAAATCCATATCAGCTCCTTATCATCCTATGAAGTATTCAAAATGTTTTCTTTGCTTGGGGTGTTATCAAATGAACTTCATTAGTTTCACATAGTAATTCTTTTTGAAAAGCCTAATCTGGAACACTGAAATTCATCCTACAGTAAAGGTTTTTATATAATTTGTAGCATCAGTATCCAGACAGTATTTTATTGACAGAAAATGGTGGTTGCAATAGATAAAAGACATAAAAGGACCCTGGAATAACCAGTAAGTGTGATGACACATTGATTTGTTTGGCTTTCTTTCATTTATGAGTGATAAACTGTCCAGACATGCCAGTGTTTTCACACATGAAGTGTTTGGCGGGAACACATAGAAGCTGATCTCTGCTCTGGTAAATGGATTATTTTAGTCTGGAGGCCAATATTGGGAAAGCACCAGTTCTAAATCCACCTACTGATAAGGTTTGACCAGAGCGAAGTGAGGAACGAATGCAGGGACACTGGAGGAAGACAAAAAAGAGCAAGTTATGAAACCATGACCTTAATCTGTCTATTGTATTTGTGCCATATAGAAGACATAGACTCTTCATATCCACACTACATTGGCGCCCTTCAAACACATTTAACCTAACGATGGACAGCAGGAATGTTCTCTCATCTGTGATCCACATGACCTGAAAACAAACCAACAGAGCCAGAGATTAGTGTGAGGTTACATGTGAATAAATGTAGGTCAGTTGATCCAACACCGCAGAATGTCACATGCCATAACTTTAAGTGGAAGTGTAAAAGTATATCCTGTGTTCCTGTTTGAATGTCATGCAGATATGTAGCTCACATGTATCAAGTTTACAACCTTGCTGGAGTCCGATCATGTCACATCACTGCAGCTGAAGAAGAACAAGAGATCCACCTTGATAATGAAAGGAAAATAATCTAAGACAGACGTGAAACTACTCACAGGTGAGCTAGCGCAATAGTGAATGGTTTTATGATGAGTTCATCATACTGACAAGTGACACATTAACTAACCTTTTCCTGTGTGTAACCACCAAGCATTGAATCATCAGACAAATATTTGGCGTTGTAGTCAGTAGCATTGAATATTCCATTTATCATCTGGGAATTTGAGAGTTTGAATTAATATGCTTTGGGAAACGTAAATGGAGGTGGCAAAAGAAAAAGTGCAAATGAAATGAAACAAAGGCTGTGAGCACAAATATATTCATAAACTTGGATGACATTAATAAAAAGATATGTAGAGTTAAATGTTTATTAATGCAAAAATGCAAAGTTCATTTTAAATAAAAGTGCATTATCATTTCATGAGCTGGTGTCTAAGTTACTATGTTACCACGCAGCACTGATGTACATGCATCTGCTAAGCATACAATATACTGTACACAGGATGGACAAAATAATGGGAACACATGAAAATACAATATAATATAAGCGTACAATGTTCAGTTTTAGTTGAAATCTTTGTCAGAGGGTTTTATTCTGCTCTATATGCAGGAAATTTGTGTGTGTTTGTTTGAGCATTAGCTTGCTCAGTTACCAGGACTCCCCATATATACTATCTGAAGATAGATGGTATCGCCCTCACATGCAAAGGCTCTTCAGATACAGGAAACAGCTGGTCCCTAATCTTGCTCAGCTCTGCATTCACATTTTAAGGGGAGTTGACCCACTCTTCAGTGACCGACCTGTGCTTTGACAGCTGACAGGAAAACATTCAGAAGTAGGCTGGTGATCCTTCCTGTCCAACTTACAGGCCCACAAGTCCCTGTGGCCACAGTAGAGAGAGAAAGCATGTTTGTCTTGTCAGTGAGCCAGAATAGCTTTCCCTCAGGAAACTCCTTGAAAACGCACAGTCAGACCTGAATAGAGCTCTGTGAGTTCTGCGCCGCAGCTGAGGCAGCACCAGGAAAAGCCAGCAAGATTTCAAATCTTCTCTCAGTTTATTTTCATCTCTGTGATACTGTGAGAACCTATTGTTATATCTCAGATAGCAGGAAATAGAGGGATTATCGTGAAATTGAAACTCAATTGTCTCGCACTGAGGTGTCAGTTACAAGTTTGATATGTGCTACCAAGAGTCTCCAACACTTCCAGTTTCCATCCAGAGACACCAGGCCTACTGATTGACGTCACTGGTGATTTTTGCGGAGCACAACCATTCTTAAAACCAATTAATCACCTGCATCTACGTATAAATATATGTTTGCTCCTGTTAATTCTTGCAACTATGAAGTTCAACATGAACAATCCGTGCAACAGCATTTCCCCAGACATGTGCGGGTCACCAAGACAAAGAAGCAGGACCATTACCATTTCCTTGACCTTGTTTGACTTTGACACAGACAAAACCTGTTCCTTGGGGAATATGAAAAGCCATTGTATTTTTTTCCATAAGTTGTTTTTACTGCACAGTCAATGGCTTCCTGTGTTTTAATGTCTTATTATAAACATTATGCGCTTGACTTTTCTTGATTCTATTTCTGTGTGAAAACCTCAGCTCAGACCCACCAATGGCAAAGAAAAAAAACCTTTAGTATTGTCATATAATGCTTCAGAAAGTAGTCTGGATGTTGGATTGAGAACAACATACAATACTATATAATCTTATACTCTTACAGTATGATTGTGTCTGCAAAATGTTGTTTGATCAATTGCCTGAAAAGCGGTTTTGATTGTCAGTGTTAGCTCCTTAGTTGGGAGGCCCAAGAATCAGGTATTGTCAACCATGCAGTATCACATATATATCAGTTTTACAGTATAATGTGTATTCACTGTCTTTATGTGCTTGTTCTTTTTAGTCACAGGGGTGTAGATCCTGTCCCAGTATACACTGGGCAGAACATTCAGCAGTTTTATAAATAATGAGTTACAGATACAAAGAATGGCCCTATATCCTGACCAGCAGAAAAATGGAGCGCTTCCTGTATGTGTAATTGATTTACCTCAGCTGCATTTGTTGCTTGACTTATGTTCTGTATCATATGTATTTAGCTGAAAGAATCAATTAGAAATACATCCAGCATGTTTACAGGGCCTTGAAACATGCTAATATTCATAGAACTTTGTAAGAATAAATTTTGTTTATTTGGCACTTTGGAAAGAACAGACTTTACAAAGTTTTACAACATCTGGAGAAAAAATTTTGAAGGAAAAAGAAAGAAAAGATTGAGAAAATAGTATATATTATTATAAAGATAATAGCCTGAAATAGCTTTGTAAACATATCGTCATACCTGATCATTGGTTTCATAATATCCTGTCTTATCCTTTGATCCTTTGATGTTACAATGTTCACATTATTATTATTATTATCAACATCTTTTCCTGCAGAACTTCATATGAAAATCATGTTAATCTAATGTATAGGATGCCAGCACATACTACAGTTTGATGGCTAACAAAACACAGTTATATATATTAAGTTGCATACTGCAGTGACCTAAATAATGGCCTTAAAAAAGACATAATTACTGTGTGCATATGTGTTGCGGTGGATTTCAGGCAGGGAATCAAAGCAAACAGCAAAGTAAGCGAGACTAAGGCACACACACTTCAGCACACACATATTGTATGTACACAAACCCTCTGGTTGGGGAGCGTTGCGTGTGAAGACCGTCTGCAGAGCTAGACAGTCTGCTCTCACCTCTGTCTGCCTCAGAAGTTATGCAACACAGGCTTGGCCACACAACATGCTACCCTCTGATTGGCTTGATGGAACTCACTGATTTGAATACCCTTCCCCCGAAACGGTTGCTGTCTGGAGTTCAACCGAGAGGAGGGCTGTTTTGAATGAATGACTGTGAAGTCAGTTTTAGAACATACACAAAACTGAAAAGCCCTCCGTCTAAAAGTCTACTTTTTTCTCTCTTTTGGCAGCTGGACACAATAGAGATCTTAAGACAAAAAAAAATGTTCTGCTGTTCTGAGAGAGAGTGAACTGAGTGAACTGAAAGTAGGAAAAACATGAAGTTAAATCAACAAACCTAACCTCCCTTGGGTTCTGGTTTCAGTAGTGTAATCAAATATGGGAGGGAACTGCACTTCCAAAGCGTGACAAGTCAAAAATGAAAAAGCTGTCTTACATAAGAATCTGAATTCCAGTTATGCCTGCTATGAGACGCATGGGAAAGATATCCTTTTTCTGTTTGACCTCCTCATCCAAGACCAAATATAGAGTGACCAATGTTAAGCCTCAGCAAAGTCCTCAACTATGTAACCTTGAAAAAAAACGCAATCTCATTCTGCTTAGAGCTTATAAACAGCATGGACCACCGAAGATGATAAGATTTATGCTGGCTATTTCATGCTGCATCTCCCTTGACAAGGCAACAGGCAAGCCTAACACCCTTGGAAAATGTTATTTTGTGATACAGACATGATGTTTCTTGGAATCTGTGCAAAGAATCCTGGAACTCATTTGACATTATTCACAAAAAACAAAACTAGTGTTGTTGTTTTTTAGGGGAATAACACACCCTTCTGTTCGTGCAAAAAGAATGTGGGTTCATTCCAAAATGTGTCGGTTAAAACACCATGCTGACGTATTTGTTATTCATTGAGAAAAGTGTGAGGAAGTTTTTAGTGCTAGTTTGTACTTTGTCACCTGCACATACATGCTGAATCATGTCATGGTCGTTCTTCTTTCTGCTCAGTTACCAAAATGCCAGGTCTTACATAAGCGAACAGCTCTGTATCAACACATCAGTTCACATATCTTTTATCACTGTTTGATATTGCCACAAAAACACACACACACACATTTGTTCTGCTGACAAGCCCAACAAGCACAAACAGAAGTGACCTGGTAGCATGTCTCCTCCCATCTTCTCTGATCTTCTCTCCCTCTGATGGTCAACATGTCAGTATCAATCCATGGTATTAAATTGACTGGCCTTGGCCTGCATCAGGGAGAGAAGCACAATAAATCAGACAAAAGCCCTGTCATTTTCCCTGCCTCTCTGGTCCAGAGGTGAGTCACCGCCTAAAACAAACACAACACCAGTCATCAGGATATCTACTGTACTTGATGCCAAACACTGCTGTACGTGTTAAACTGTGAGGGCTCTGACCTGCCTGGTATCACTCTCTGTACAGGTTGTCTTTGCTAGCAAGGCTCTGTTCTTAGAAATGTTTAAAAATTACCACATATATTGATTTTCGATGCTCAGGAGTCATAGGGTCACCCAATGAATTATGTTCTATTTGACTGCTGTTAGTGTGTCTGGAACAATTTCGGCGATAAACTGTGATCATATCTTTTGATATAAATCATGAGTAATATCAATAAAAAATCATTTTGCTGTTCTTTTTTGGTGTTATACGCCTGTATCTGCAAGTTTGTAGTCTTGATATGATTTATGTATTCTTATGTCTTTTTGTTTTTGCATTCAATCACATAGTTATTGCCAATATACTGGATGATAATCATACAAGACATATTGGAGGGCACCGTGGGTATGCATATGAAAAAAAAAACCTCAGTAAGTAAAGCAGATGAGAGGATTTGCAGAGTTCAAAGACATTGATGCAAAAAAAGAAAAAGAATTGATCAGCCACACTAGAAGTTAGCCCCAGGAATAACAAACTAAAATAGTTGCATTACATGCATTCAATTTTCAATAACTGATTTTTCACTCAAGTTGCTGAAGTGGCACTTTTGGCAGATCTAAAGAGGTTAACTAAGAGATCTGCGTTAAAAGGCTGCAAGTCTTGCAGCAAAGCAAACACGCGATCTGGCCTCTAACATACACAAAGATGCATCTATATCCAGCTTGTTCGGAATGTACAGTACAGTAAGGTACAGTGAGTGCTGGAAGCCACAAACTCTCAGGCACTGAGTACAGTATATATCATATTCTCATGTGCAGCTGTCACTTTTATGCCCCTGGCTAGAATGGTCCAATTCATTAGTGGGGCCCGAGGTTATCTCGGGGGGTTTATTTATGAGGTGATACGACCAGTTCATGATATGTCACCATGTTATCAAACCGTGTTTAAGGTGTGTGGTGAGTTATTAGTGACGTAGGAAGAAAGGCGGCAAGCTGATAGCAGGGTCAAGAGTATGTGTGTGTGTGTGTGTATGTGTAAATGTGTGCATGCAGTTTGCAGTACAAGTAAAACTACATTCAAAAGTAAGTACAACAGTATTAGCAACAAAATGTACCTACAGTATCAAAAGTACTTGTTCTGCACAAAAAGCGTCCAGTATTATATATTACATAGTTAGATTGGTAATACTGATGCATCAATGTGTAAGCAACTATTGTAGCTGGTATTTTCTTCTACAAAATATCCTAAACTTTATTACTATTTTTTTATCCTAATATGAAAAGTACCTACAGCTGTCAAATAAATGTAGTGGAGTAAAAAATACAATTTTCCTCCAATTGGAATAGAAGTATAAAATAGTGGAAAACACTCCAGTAAAGTAAAAGTTCTTCAAACTTCCTCAAAAGTACCAAATTCAGATATTTTAGTTTAGGTACACGACTGGTGCAGGATGTTTTTTTTTTCCTCGTGGAAGTCTTCACTCCACGTGCAGCGTATGTTGGTTCACGAGCCTGTGTGTGCATGACCTGCTGTCTGTGTGTGTACATTATATGTATTGTTTGCTCTGAACAGTGTGTTTCTTTCCCCTGGGAACAAACTACCTAAATATAGAGAGCAAGGTCTGACCTGCCACTATGTACGTATTTGTCCTCGACACAAGACAGACACAACAAGGCCCGACACGGCAAGAATCAAGGATAGCCGTACTGTATGGTTCTAAGTCACAACTGTGGAAACTGTAAAATTTTCATCCGCCATTAATATTTTAAAGAAAGAAAAAGGTTTTTGCATTATAATGTTTGTTTCTTTTTTATTCTTTAGAAATGCTAGAAAACTCAGCTCCTTATGTTTCAAAGTAATGATATTTGACACACTGACTTAAATTCCACTTTAAACTTTAAATTTTAAATTTACTTTAATAAATTCCTACTTACCTGAGAATTCCAGTGTGATTTGAGTTTTATGCTTTTCCAAACATCTCAATCTCCTTTTTGTTTGTTTTTTTATTATTATCTGAGTGTAAGGTCTAGGGATAGCCTCTGTAGTATTCTTTACAGATTGTGAAGCTCTCTGAGCATTCAAATAACCTTCTGGGCTATATAAATGGATTTTATTTGACTTTATATTCAGTTCCCAAAAGCATAGAAGCAATTCAGGAGAAGTAATCCCTTCATTTTGTGGCAAGATAAGGGGAACCTTTGATGCCAAGGCACAAACCAAATTTGTCCACCAACTATAGGCCATAAAACTTAACAGGTATGAAACAGATTTTAGTAATTATGGCTTTAAATTACAAGTTTACTGAGAGAAAAAATAACAGAACATGAGAAATCTCACAAGATCAAAACAGTGGAAAAAAAGCTACAATGAAGAAGTGTAAGAATTAAATAAACAACCCGATCACACTGAAGCCGTCTTTCCACACAGTAGCTGGAAAACAAGGATTAATAGAAACATGAAACCCATTATTTAACTCTCATTCCACCACTTCACAGTACAATGAGAACATGATGAAATTTGTAAGTGCCTGTCACGGCGAAGGGGTTTACTGTGACTGTCAGCCTGCATTCAGTGTGTGTAATAGCTACTTGAGACACCGTCTAAAAACACTTCAAACAATGAAGGTTCTGAATGAAGGTTTGTTGTGATGGACAGACACTATGACACAGCGAGGAGCCGTCTACCTTTTCACGGTAATGAACATCTTAATGTGATCTGAAGCTGTAAAGAATGTGCTGCGGGGGATAATCTTACACATTAATGTGAGTCTTGCATAAAGCCCTAAAGTGTCTATATGTGTGTGTCAGTGTGTGTGTGTGTGTGTGTATGTGTCATGTATATTTGAACAGACAGACCTTTGGTGTATTTCTACTTTTTCTCTACTTTTTACAGACTCTAGCTCCAGTTTGGGTATTTCTTGTATCGCATCCTGCCACACCTCCCACATTTCTAAAGAACACTTAAAGTTTTCTGTGCAGTTTAAGCCATCAAAGCATTAACGCGGAATTTTCTTTTTTTTTAACTGAACAGGTATATCCAGCGTATTAGTCAAAAAACCCTGTGATCTCCTAAATCCAACGGAATGTTTTTGGAGTTGAATGAGTTCCTGTCTGACAATCAAGACTGACGGTCAGAGGTGAAGGTCAACTCCTGATACCATAGAAAAGGAGCAGCATGTGGGTGACCTTTCTGCATAATAACCATTGCATAAGCCTCAGTGTGTGTGCATGAGTGGGTGTTTGTTTGTGTGTTGCTGTGCTTACTTGGTTGTTTGTGTTCGGTTTGCATGTGGTGGATCCTGCTGGGGCATATTTGTGTTTGAGTTTAATGCGTGTGTAGGAAAGCACTTACACCCAGTTTATTTTTAACCTGTGCATGTGTGTGTCACCCTTTTTCCATGCCACAACCACGATGCCTCCGGCCTTTCCCGTTAATCTGCAGGGCAACACAGCAAGGGTGAGACTCCTGAATCCAGGCCAAGTTATGTTTATACTCTTAACCTTATCGTCTGTAACTGTGGTTCCAATGATGCCAAGAATTAGATCACAATGTTCAGCACCTCTTCAAATGTTGTCTGGAAGGCTGAGGGATTACCGCAACGCCGCCTAAATAGGCAATGATGCTAAATGGAGGGAATGATGTTAACTGATGTACCACTCCACAGTAACAGACACATTGTTGCTGAATCTGTACATTCCTCCAGTAAAACACACATTTGGTATTCTCTCTGTACGTTCAGTCATTACAGTTGCACTCCGACTACTAGTGATAGCTCAACGTGAATGGAATTTTGCAATGTAGCGCTGTCTATTTCAATATCTGGAGTATGTACAATATGTGCCTCTTGCGGGAGGATGAATGTCTCTGCCTTGCTAGCAACCTGTCAAACCCATCATACCCTGGCTGCGAGCGCCTCACGCTCCACTCCGCTAACGGCGTGTTATCTGTCTGGCCTTCTTTCTTTCAGGCTGTCGAGTCACCTGAACCCAAGCAGCTGGGAATGTTGTTTGCTGATGTGTCTCCTCTGCAAATCGACACCTCATAGCCTCAAAGCTCACCGACACCACTTGCTGACAAATGATTTACTGGTCAAAGAGGCTGTGGACATGCACATGTTTACGATTGATATATTATGCTAGTAGCATTAGCGCAGTGCCACATATTTCTTAAAAGTTTAAAACGCTCAAGCAGTTTTATAAATTATTCTGAATTGGTGAATGTGATAATTGTTGTTTATGGGCTTTGGTTAGCTAATGATGCTGACTAACGTGCTGTAGTTGCTATGCAATTTTAGTGTTTTAATTAGTGTTTGCATCATTTTATTTTTGGTAAACTAACTTAAACCTTTACTATTCCACATGTATATTTGTGTATATTGATTGTTGTACTTCATTATACTGTTTAAATACAGTACATATGTATTATAAAAAATGCAAAAACTGAATACCTTTGATATGTAAATGTAAGGTTTTTTGATCTTGTTACATTCTCTATAGCACAAGATGCAAAAAGTTGTTGCCCCATCGACTGATATTTATTATATAATTTCAGTGTGCCTGTAAGCACTCGGCAGGTGTTGCAGCAGTAGAATATCAGTATAATTGCTTTTAAGTAATATAACACAGAGAGTTCCATGTGTTTACATGCTGTTGTACACTTGGGGTTCAGGTTCAGTACATGTGTGTGAATGTGTTAAGTGTTGTCGCTGGCAATAAAGCGTGTTACGTAACACACACAAAGTGTGAACTGCTCCATGGAAACACATTCATTTCGCAAATGAACTCAAACAACAACAAATTAAAGGCATTGCAGACTGACTTTTTTTTAACCTTTATTGTGTTTCATTGATCAACCATTAATATAAATAATAACTAAAAGAATAATGGTTAGATGAAGATGTAGATAGATGTAATCACAATTTATCACTATTATTGCATGAAAATCATGAACCCATAAAGTCATATAATCTAAGAACAGTAATCTCAAGTTATTCATTTCTGTTCATGTGGGTTTTTTTCAGGCTTTTCACACTTTTTCTTTCATGTCATATAAATAATCAGTCACTAGCAGTGACACATTTATGCCAAAATGCACATTATACACTGTATAATGAATTCCATTTTCTATGCAGACTCAATTACTAATAGATACACATAGCCAAGCTCTTCATCACATATTAACATATAGTCTTTGTCACTTTTAGTTTTCTCCCTGAAGGAAGGAACTGCATTCATACTGAATGTTAAATATTACATTCAGCAGTGAGAAGTACAGTACATACCACTGCTGCAGGTGACAAAAGTAGCTCAAAGGCACAACGATACAGTCTGTACGTCATTAATCTTCAGGGGAGACATACGCTGCTGTCATGATGTTTTGCTTCCATGATTGATTATCAACCGTACTTGAATGTTTGTATGGCAGCTAAATGCAAAATTGTAAATATGAACGCTATGGAAATAGAAAAATCTTAATTAAGACATCATGCGAGGGGCAACTTTTTAGATGAAAGCCTCACTCTGTTCAGTGCATTACTATATAATACCGTTCATTCATGATGGCATGAGTGTTTTCCCTTGTGACCCACAAGGCTTAAACCTAAAGCAAATGAAAACTGTCAGTTATGATGTTTTGTTTCATATATGTTTGAGGAAGGGATCCCAACATATTAACTTGCATAGTAACAGATCAGACCTACACTCTGTACCCTCTGTCATAGCTGCAGATTTGCAACAGATTTTTATTAGAATTCATGTAGATTTACTTTGCATTCATGTATGAATGAGATAAATCTATACATTGTAATTTATTTTCTGAAGTGTGAAGTGCAAGATGAAGTTTAGGATCATGGCTGGTCTGGTCCTCAAAATCAATAATACCTATCATTATGTTGTTTGTTGCAATGTTATATAAAGGTTATGTATGAAACCTCCGCCCCCAGAAGACGCAGCATCTGTAGTGAATAACTGTTGGAATGCAACAGAAGTGTAAAGCGAGCTAGACAAACAGGGGTGGCCTGACTTGTAATTTAAAAAACACATAACAATTTAGCTACCGATATAGGTATATAATGA
Source organism: Thunnus thynnus (assembly GCF_963924715.1). Lineage (NCBI taxonomy): Eukaryota > Metazoa > Chordata > Actinopteri > Scombriformes > Scombridae > Thunnus > Thunnus thynnus. The sequence continues at coordinate 18,825,378 of NC_089525.1, forward strand.
TCTGGCCTGCTAGCAAACAATCCTTTCTGATCCACAATAGCTCCACACAGCTGGGGACAGGTTAAACGGCTGTAAAGCAACACTCATAAAGTTCACAACCCCGGAAAACCACAGGAAGGCAATAAACCACTAGAGAACATGTTGTTCTACCATCCAAACAGAGCTCAAAAGGGGCTGCCTTCAAAAATGGAAGCAGGACAGGACAGGTGTGAACTTAGAGGATGCCCCCGACTCGCTCCGTTCTGTCTGTTACTCAGTGTGCAATTATATGATCTAATTATAGGTGTGCAATTATAGGATTCCATTTTATGTGTCTAAATATATGATTTAAGGGTGAGTTCTCCTTATAAGCTGAGCTTACAAACAAAGGAAGTTACTTAACAAAGTGCTGCACAACAAAGTAGGGTGTCTGCACACTTGTTTTTAGCTCGCGCAGAATTTATTTGACTGAAAAAGGCAACATTTCAACCCTACGTCATCAGGAAATGGTCAACATGACAAAGAGCAGGATATATATATATATAGACACCAAATTACTTACATCATGACAACATCATTATGTGTACAGTTAGGACTCAATACAAAACCAAGATCGAAAACATTATCAGTTCCTGAAAAAAGTCACAGTTTCCATAAAATTGATTGTAAATTACACATATGTGGGAGCGAGAGAGCTTAACATGGCAAGACTTGCCTTATTAACATGATTAGGAAATTTGTTGAACCATAAGAAAAAAAAATAAAAGGATTGATTAAACCAATTAAGATGTTATTGTAACTTTACAATTAATTCAGGCCAATAGGCATGTGTGCTGTAGTGTCTAAAAGAACAGCATGGCCTCTGGTTGACATATATCCTGCAAAGACTGGATCAAACTGGGTCATTATGTAATGTCTTTTCATTCTGATATTGTTTGTGTAGAGGTGTCAGACTGAACATTGCGCAAGTTTTTGGCATCACCTGTTTGACATGCTTGTTGCCTCCTGTTCACTTCTAAGACGTCAACATGTCAGACACGCCTCAGAGAAGACTGGAAAGTACAAAGTCAAATGTTTTTTTTGTTTGATACTGTCTATCTCCAGCCTGTTGGACCACTTTCTCTCTGACTTACTCAGTTCGGCTCACGCAACCAAGGTCACAACAGGTGACAAAATTTCATTAGGTAGTTTTGAAACTCATCTGAGCAAGATGAGTTAAGAAATTGGAAGGCTCTGGGGAAGGGAAATTCTGCTGAGTTGGCAGCTTCTTCTTTCCACAACATCTCCCTGGTGTATTTCTTATAAATCGGTGTGGAAACTGTAAGTGGTCACAAGACTGCAAGCTGACGGGACGCTTAAAAACACATTTAAGCCATAAGAAAGAAGTGGCGCACTGAGCTCATATGTTAAAGGCAGTTTTTGTTATTGAGCATATCAAAAATTCACTGAAAATCAGGCTCCATCAATATTTTGTTTTCCTCATGCCACGTTTAGCCAAATTCCACAGATGTTTTTATAACCAACAATGAAAATGTGTGACTGTGACAAAGACTAATGACAATAACACTCTCCCATTCCAACCTGCTTCACATTGCACAATGGATTATTGTGTTTCTGAAAAACACGGAGCCTGAGACAAACTTTTTTCCAGACATTAACAGTGTTTAACAATCTTATCTATAACTGTAGAAAATTCTTTTCAGTCACACGACATTCAGTCTGACTGCAGGAATCCTGCAGCATAAGGAGCAGTTTAACAACGAGAACGCCTGCTGATTAATGTATTTGTCACATTGTTTTTGTTACATTGGTATTGTCTTTAATAAACGTCTGCCTTTTTGACCCCTCAAACATCTTCTTCTCTAAGCTTACTAACATTTTCCACAGCAGCCATTTTGACATGTCGCAGCAGGAAAAGTGCGGGTATAATTAATAACATCTCCAATGACTTAATTATATTGAGATGAGTCAGATCCAGAGCCCTGGTGTTGTGCAAGGTTGACGGGAATAGCTTACTGGGACACATGATGGAACAGAGCCATCGTTAACGTTATTTGTTACACCTGTGCTTCTCCTGGTGCGACAAGTCAAAAAGTCAATAGGTCAGACTCAGTACTGACTGCTCTATATCTCCATTCTGCCATTTCAACACCTCACTGACCCTGCTCACTATTTACACCCGACAGTGTTTCAGAATACCTGGAGCATCCATTCTTCATCATGCTATAGAGTATCTGGTGAGTTGGGGAGAATGAACATTAGCAGAAACAACAACTGATGTTCCAAAGTTAGTCTTTATTTAAAGAAACCTTACTTTTGCACTGTTCATATTTCCCAAATTATAACATTGTTACAAAGCTATTACAATATGGTTTATGCTGCCAAGTGTGTCCATCACTGTTTTAAAATGCAAAACACCTTTTTTTTCTCAGATGTAAAGACTGAGTTAGTCAAATCAAGAGGCTATCTTTCAAAGTTACAGTCTTTTAAGTATTTTTTTTGTTACTATCCCTCTGACATGACACAGTGCTGTCTGTGGGAGCACAAAGAGAGACTTTCGTACTAACAAGACAACAACCAAACTGATTTGACTAACTCAGACTGCTGAAGCCTCATATTAGTGTCAGCTAAACTTAAGTAATAATGAGGACTGTGGATTTTGTGCCCCATCACTTACACTGAAATCACTTTAGGAAGGAATCTTTTCTGTCCCAGTATGGACAGTTACACTCTACATAAACTGTTTCAATCTTATTTAAGGGCATGTGAGTATTGTTTTAAGATAGACTTGTAAAAAATGTGAACCTACCCTTTAATGATGTCTGAGTTACAACACTTGTGCTTTTCCCACTATGACAAGTCAAGAAATACTTGTAACAGGAAAACAAACATTTGTATCTCATGATTTGCCACATATTGAGAGAGAAATATGTTTGGACTACATCAGTTTTAAGAAAGCAGTATTTCAAACAGCAGCACTCTTCTTCTGCTTTTGCATTCAACTGACTGGATTTCTTTCAGTTGGTTTTGTTTTCCCCTTCTATGTATGATTTATCAGAAATGGGTGTATACCATCATAAATAGGACCGTAACAGTATTAAGATTGTTATTATCTTTTTTTTTTTTTCCACTGTTCTGATATGCTTGCCTCAGTCCTGACATGACTTGCTGTGGCTGCTCAGTCAGCTCCACCCCACAGCACATAATAAAAACAGACTTAACCCGGATTTAGACATGTTGTGTTGATATCAGGGAGGTATAACGGCTCACACGTACATAAGGAAAGCAATCTCACCTAAGCCTGCACATTAAAATGTATCACATTTCTCTATTGATGCTGTAATTTTATCATCTAAAAGTTCGTCTACACCAAGGACCATGATGTTTTATGATCATTTCATATGTGACATATAATGTTCAAAGTTTTATCACAAGTCATTAATTAATGATGATGTTTATCTTTGTGTATGACCAGCCTAAGGGAGAATCCTCTACCATCTCTTTATAACACAAATGTATTCCCAAGGTTGTCTGGAGTTCATTTCCTGTTCTGTTTACATCTTAAACTTCCTGCAGCCCACTGACAACTCTCTTCACATGGGCCAAAACTGGAACAGAGGATGAGGGATGTTTACCATACAAAAGGCACAGTCACACAAATAGACCACAATGGAGGAGGGAGAGTTGCATAATCCTTTGCAAACTCTGTGGTAGAAAGTAATATGACCATAAACATTTTGCCGTAAACTGTTCCATAAACTCAACACAGTAAACTGCCTTGCTATCTTTGCATACTTAAAAAGGCTTATTCAAGTCTAGGCAACCACCCTCAGCTTTTAAGTATTCCCACAAAAAACTGAACATCCTTCATTTGTTATTATGTTCACTTGCATTCTTATAGCTTGCGTCAGATATACAAGAAGTTAAATATAGATCAAAGACTGACTTTTCCTAAATTATAGCTGCACAGCACAGTGTTAAAAACAATGTGGCTCTTCTGTGCACTTCAAATGAACTTGATTTCTACCAGCTAAAAATCTGTGTACATAAGGGCACACCCAGTTCCCATAAAAAACAAGATACAAAATTGAGAGAGTCAGCAACCCCAAAAACAATTTATACCAAACCGCAATGCCCTATTTTAAATTTTAGAAGTAAAAAGTCCTTGTCTGTTTAGTTTGATTTAATGATTATCATACAGAAATTCTGTGTCATAATTCGCTAAGCAATCAGGAAGACAATCTTGTGACTGGTAACCACTGTTTTGGAGGAACAGAGCTTGGGAAATGTACTTTTTTAATGTGCAGGTTACGCAATCATCTCCTCTTTGACCTTGCATGTGTCACATGTTAGGGTAGGGGTCTGTGCACAGTAGGGGTCTGTGTTCATTTCAGTTCAGGCTCTTGCTGTGCAGTGGTGCCATGAACGGGGGTATCGCCGTAAATCCGAAACCACTGGCTTCTGACCTTGTGTCTTTATGAATAAGATGTCCTGAGCTGACCACATTCCAAGAGTGGCTTTGATCAGCTGATATACAAACACAGCCGACACCACCATGAATAAAAACAAGAGGTTCTCAAGTGATCACTCGCAATAGCCAAGACCTAAGCCACTGAAATGCTTACTGTATTGTTTTAATTTTGCTGTTTTTCATGTTTAATCAAATGCAGTTTTTCTGAAATACAACCAATTCAGACTTAATGTGTGTTTTCAATTCATCATGGTAAAATGACCCCACATAATACAGTCTGATTAGATGAAAGAATTTAGATCCAAGATTCTCAGAAAAAGCGTTTTATCACAGATAAGCAAGAGCATATTTTAAGAGTGGTTCGTTCCTGTTTTATGTTTAGTTATTGCTAAACAGACTGAGACTATGTTTAGTCAGCATGATAAGTCCAGCCAAAACCTTGGATTGAGGTCATCCTCTCTTCAAGTGTGATAAACATTTTCAAGTTTACGTCAGGTTTCTAGAAACATGACAAACTCCAGACACTTGACCCACTCAGCCCCCATGCGTATACTTTAAATTCCCGTAGGTTCATCAGGTTCATCCTCCCAAGTAGCGTCAGCAATGATTTAACATCCGGGAGGAATGTGTCAAAATATTCATCAGTTGTCACCTTTCAAATGCAAAACAGATGAATTTTAACAGCCAATTTTCTGCATGGAAGTCTTTTTTTTTTCTACAAGTGGAGATTGATGGGTCAAAGATGAGCATTGCAAGTTGCATACAATATATGCTGCAAAAACCCCTTTTTACCATAGAGGGATGAAGAGTCATGACTGCTGATGCAAAACCCCCTTTTTACCACACAGAGAGAGTCATGACTGTTGATAAAGACTTGATAGAGCAAGCACTTATAGCCCACTTCAAAGTTTGAGCCAAAAAACCTCACTCACGTCAACTCTTGACCTCATTTCTGATGCTGACAACTTAGAGGATTATTGTTTAGCCCAACTTGTTGTAAACTGGATAAAAATAGAATGCAGCATGTAAGAGGACAAACATGGCTACATGAGATATACAAAGGATTATCAATGGATTAATTTGATTAGGCATTACTCAACATCTATCTGTCTGTGTCTGTTTGTGTTCTGTGTCTTAGTTTGTCCATTCAACATCATAAGGGTGAAGCACTGCCACATGGTTATGATCAGACAGCAAAAAATAAACATGTCTAACTAAGCTGAGGTACTTAAGATGATAACTATGCGTACTCATCCTGAAGAAAATGCAACTACAAATTTGTAATAGGTCACTAAGGCAGCAATAAACTGCTCTGGCTCTGACAGGATCAAACCAACCCTTGCATGATCTCATTGTTTTCTGTTCTTTGCCCCTCTCTCTTTCAGAGGTCAACATTAACACCCACTTTGTAATGGTTTACATTGTCCTGTCAACAGATAAATAAGGGTTGTGAGGGAACACATTAATGCAGTAATGTTTTAAGTTGTGTAAGGTATTGCACCCCTGCAGCTAGTAAAATGTTCTCTTATCTGAGAAAGCAATGATGGCACATTTTTTGTATTACTTAATCAGCTGTTATCAACAATTTGCAACTCTTTTGAGCAACTTTTCTGGAAAGCAGAGTGACTTTTTGTTCATATTACAGGAAATGTGCAATGCACAGCTCTGCATAACAATCCTGCATACAGCACGAATCTGACATTTGTTTCATTCAGCTCTAACTTTTATGTTGACATGATGAATATGCTGACATTTCAGAGGACACACAAGTTGTATATGTCTGCATGAAAAGCAGTCAGACTAAATTATTCCTCTGCATGCGAACTTAACCACATTGAGGCGGTTCTCACTTATCCCAGCACCACCCCTGAATTTCCAGCTGAAACAGATGTGTTTTTTTTTCTCTCTCTCTCTCTCTTTCATTGCATAACACTTGTAATCCAACACAAACTCCTCTCTAGGCTTCCTGGATGCAAGCAAGCTCCAATCAAAAGGTTAATTCCATAACTAAGTCTCTCCTACACTTTTAATATTTAACTGTACTTTATGTCTGAATTACTGTAGCTTTGACTTGGATCGTCTGTGCTCTTGTTTTTTTTAAACAGTCAGGCAGAAACCAAAAATGGATGCTTGTCTTTAGTCATTAACAACTGAATGAATGCGAACACGTCCTACACATCAGCTAGTCAGCTTTTAACCCGGGGTGATATGAATGTTTGAAAGATAGAACAGAAAACATTTTGAAAATTGGGTTATGTACTTTAGTTATGTACCTTGGCTAGAGGTGCTTAAATGACTTACATACTGTAAGTTTCATTCAAACATTCTCCCACATCCACATAGATGTGTCTCAGTGAGGTAAGAATAGACATTTTAGACTAGCTCTCACTCAATTCATCATCAATGTTTGTGCCTTTTGAAATAAACTCCATTTTCAGAGGTAAGTAGAGGGAACAAATAAACAAGAACAATGGAGCAACCTAAACAGCAAACATGGTGTTGTGAACCATGACTTGAGATTCATGGTGAATTTGTTTCAGATAAATAGCCCTCATGCATTGAAGTGATTCTAGGACACAGTGTGACTAATCCATTCCCAAAATAGACTGACAAACCGACTGTTAAAACAAAATAGGAAATCGAGCCAAAGTTTTAATTGTCTTCAGATTGTTTGTGAGTGCATAGAGCCTGTGCCGTGTGTAGACTAGCTTTACGGCCTGGTGAATTTTTCCACTGTGATTGAGGCTGCATTAGCTGTTAGCATAAGTATCATTAACCTACAGTATCACATCCTGCTCTAGCTGACCCTGCAGCCTCTCTTTTCATTGACATGCACCAAGTGTTCAGGTATCTATATAGGGAAGTAGAAAGACAATTAACTTGTGTAAAAGAGCCAATAAATGCCTGTCCCTCTCCTCTTTGCCACATTAAACAAATGTCCTCTTCAGTCAATATCCATCCTACCACTAATTAAACGCAGACCACATTTCTGAGCAGGTCTATCGATCAGGATTGTCGGTTTCACACAGTTGTTTTGACACAACACACCGGGAGAGAGCTGGGTTTCATTTGTAAAAGTGAGCAATAGGGAAGACACTGTGTTTACTCTTGTGCTATTTGATCTTTGGTGGTGGTTCTGTTCTCAGCAATAGATGGATGTGAGCCTGGTCTACGCACCAGGGAAGCCACAAAATATCTAGTTACACACAGGCTGCACTGACTGGCTGCCAAACTGTCTGAAGGGAAATGCTACTAGGACAAACTGTTTTTCACTCTGGCAGATTCCAATGCTCTGGAAACATAGCTATTATTACCTCACTATCATTAGTGGTCGCCCTGTTTTTGACTTTGGAAAAAAAAACGTACTAGTATTTTAACTTTTTCCCCCTTAAAAACAAGTCAGATTGTGAGGTTGGTCTTGGTCCTGAGTTTGCAGAGCCTACACGCTAAATTAAAAGCAACTTTGTCCGAAGAGCCCTGTGGCTCACTGCAATATTGTGTTGTATCTTACAAATCCCATGCTGTTTGTCAGGCTGAGCTTGTAAACACACACACACATAAGGCTCACAAAGCTGAATAGAAATCAACATATATTCTAAGATGTTGTGATGGAGTGGCTCCAACTTCCAAGAATGCAGGGTTAGTTTTGCGAACAGACATCGTGTTGTTTCTTCTGAAATACAAATGAGAGGGATTTCACAGTGGTTCTCTTGTCTCAGCACCAGAAAATGAAATCATCCTGGGTGTTGTTACAGCCGCCTCATCTGCCTTGCGTGACTGGATATCCAGTGAATAAATCTCTCTGCTGCACAGAATATGGTAAACTCCAAAACATAGCTCTGAGAGAGATGTAAAAAACAAATCTGATCTGGTATCAGTGACATTCCCCTTGAACTACAGCGCATTAGGGCGTTAAGCATGAGAAAACTCGACATTATGTAATAGCGGCACATGATGTTTTGTTTGAGATGCAGTCAAATGCTTATATTTGTCCAAAAAAATGTATGTTACTCCCCATTAATTACTCATACTTGAGGGTAGGGTTACTATTTAGTCTAGGTCTTGACATATCCAGATACTGAATTTCCATATTTTTGTAAAACTACAAAGCTGATAATGAATGAACTTTTAATCTGATAGTGGTTCTTATGTATGTCTTTGTTGTGCATGGAGTGAGCAGAAGCTATATGGGTGCAGTTAATGGACAAAAGACAGTGGATTTTATTGTGTAAACATAAGGTTTATTGCAAATGTGCAGTCGTATCCAAACACCATAGCCAACAACTGTTTTATGGATACTTTACAGCAACAATACCGTTATCTTTACAAAACACATAGAACACATCACTAGCTACAAACACAACTTCTCCCTGTGAAGTTTTACACATGGTCCTGGTTTGCTCGCCTTCTTGAAAAAAAAAAAACAAAAACAAAAAAAAAAGTCTTTGGTAGCTAGAAAACAACAACAGAGCTCAGTGTGGAAATGTGTTTCCTCTCTTACTACGGACAGGCACTGTTGTCATGCCATCGTTTTCAAGTTGGCATCTGAGCAAAGAACAGACCAGATACTGGACGACGCTGCGAAAATCAGGAGTGCATCTGCAGCGAGAGAAATGCAGGTGTCTGCTTTGCTCACCATCCCCACTGTGTTTACATCAGGACGTTTCAGTTTTATGCACAATGTAGTCATCCTTTACTGTGAAGAGCTAGGCAAACTAGGTGGGCAGATATGCCTGCCCGCCTCCACAAGTATACAAAAAAATAATCTTTTTAAGACCATGTACAATGCTCCTATTTTACAAACAACTGATTTTGTTCAGAATCATAAACAAAAACAGAAGATATAGCAGGATTAATTTCCCCCATAAGCAGCAAGCCCCAACTGCAGACAATACAAGATTACATTTTATGAATCATTGCAGTATACTGATAAGTCTACTGCAGCGATCCACCAGCTTAAGGCTATACTGCATTAACCTTCACCTCTGTTGCCTTAGCTTATCCTGTTGATTAATTTTGTTATGCTTAAATGTACATGAACACATGAGTAATACATTGTAGGTACAGGAAAAGTCCTTGTTACGTGACTGAAATGTGAAGCTGGGAGTCCTTGAAACTTGTATTTTGAGATTGAACAAATCCACATGATGGGGCTCTACTCGTTGAGACTTGGAGGACCATCTCAGATGGGTCTACACTGGGTGAGCAGGGAGTAGCCTCCCCCCTCACTTTCCAAGTTAGCACCTGCAGCCAGGGCCAGCCCGATCAACACCTCCTCACCCCTCCTCTCTCTGGAGCAAAGGGTGCTTGTTGGAAGGGTTCGGCTTGGCAGGGAAAGCCCCCCTTTGTCTGAAAGCAAGCGCTCGTCGGTGTCTAGTCAGCCCTCTCTCTCTATTCTTAGCACTTTTGTCTACAAAGAGAGACTACGACAAAGAGTTGGACGGTATCGGAGGACGGGCCTGACACCGCACCGGTCAGAGCGTCTCAAGTTCTGTTTTGTGCTTATCAGTGTCAACTGTTCTTTTATGTCCCATCTGTCATTTACAGCCCCAATGCCATTCCTTCATTGTCTTGAAGGCTTCTCGGCGGCGGCGATTTTTGTAACGCTGACGTTAAATGGAGGTCCATTACTGTAAAGGGACAGTGGCTCTGCCCGCCCCAAGGCAGAGCCACTTATACAGCAGAGCCAGCACTGTGGTTGCTGGACTGCTGCTGCTGCTGCTGGTCTGGGGTCACCTGGGTGCTCTGATTATCCAGGGGTAGCAGCACATCTGTCGGGATGCGAGACTGGAACTTCTCCAGCTGCTCCGGACTGGCCAGGTTCTTCAACAGATAGTTCTCCCTCTCCAGCTGGTTGTTCTTCTCAGCCAGCTCTTTGATCTGCTCTTTGAGGATCTCCACTTCCTCACGCACAGCGTACATCAGGTGGTTCTTGACGAGATCCTGCCGTAACAAAGAAGGAAATATGGATCAGTTTAGATATAAAAACAGAATGATGTTAAGACTTCTAAGGGTGATCTGATCTGATGGTGCATCTGCTAAAAAGACTGATGGAGTTTATCAGCAGATATCTGCAACTCCATTTTGTCTAGCATGGATTTCCTGTGAGATACAGTAAAGTAGACATGATGCAACTTTGACATCATGCAAGGTGACTCTAGTAATTCTATGCTGGAAAAAGTATTATTAGTCTCTGTTGTTTTGGACTTCCTGTTGCCATGTACTGCATTAGTTCTCTACTTTGTCACATGAATAAATCATAAAGTAGCTTGTGCTGCCTTCAAATAACAGGGACTTCCCAGAGCATTTATGAAGAACTGGTTCTGTGCAGAATGCAAATGGAAAATTGGGTTTTGGGGGAGGTCAGTGGGTTACAACTGTTCTATACATACTGATGAGCAAAGTTGTCAGTCTAAAAGGTCATATGTTTCATGCTGGAGATGATGTAATGTGAATCTGCTACTAGTCATTATTATAAATTAACTTTGGATCACAGCATTGGCTCCTTGAGAAACACTAACTACTTGTTTGTGCTAAAGAAAACTGGGGTTTGAATAGGCAACATTTTGTTTGAAAACACATTGCATGCATAGTGCAACCTACATATCTTTGTCTGGTGTTTGTGTTTTGTTATCTCAGCTTACCATCGCCTGTTCAATCTTGTTGTCGATGGCCACAACGCTAGCACCAGAGGCACTGCAGAAGAGAAGGAAAAGAGGACATTAATTCACTGTCCAAAAACCACACCAAACTGCCAACTTCATATCAGATCCCTGCCACATGATTAACAACAAAATAGACATGTTGGGGCGTCCTGAATGCACTGATCTGTGACAGTGAAACAGAAAGTTTGCAAACAGAAAGAAAAATTGTTTCACCCAGCTGTCATCTAGGTTTGCTTTTTTTTTATTATGTAAAGTATATGCTGCACTTTGATTGCCTTGAGAGTTAGATTAGACTTTATTTAAGTTACAGTGCAACGACAAGCACAGATTGTAACGTGAGACAGTGGCAGAGTGATACTGTAAACGTACACATATCTGTTCAAAGTCCAAACAAACAGCAGCACAGAGAAACACAGCTGGACACAATATTTTGAGGCATTTGGTGACAATATGAGACAATACCCATAGCTGCATATATTTTAAACCGCTATAGAAAAATACAGGCCTGCATTAGACTTTGAACAGATTCACGCTTGACCCGACTAACAATAAATCTAACGCCTTATTAACGACACAAGGTATTCAAGCATGCGGGCGACTGTATCGCATATTTACCTGTTGTCAAGTTTGACCGATACAACGTCTCCTCCGAGTAGCGAGGAGAAGAAAGAGATGGAGAAGTTATGTAACTGGTAGACAGCCACCTCCATTGGTGTTTTACCGAACATCTCCGTGCTCATGTTGAGTACCAGACTCGTTTGAATTATACTTCTCGCCACGTTTGCGACTGGTTGGTCACCTAAGTGTATATCCGAGTTTGTTTCGTTTCTTTGAATCGCGATGCACTATCTCGCTGCCGCTGGCTGAGCGTAGTGCTGTGTCGGTGTGTGAGCTTCGCTGTTTTAACAAGCGACTGTCTGATGCTATTTCTGCCCATGGCTCGTATATGAATGGCTTGCCTCCTGACGTCATGTGACGCGTGCATATATTAGTCAAATGAGTTGGCGGGTCAGATTTTATGGTGCCTTCCCGTGCTGCAGGAAAAACTGGAATTAGGACTGGAGTAAACATTTGGTGATAAATACGTCCACCCACTTTTTTCATAAACACCGAGGAGGACTTTACAAGGTAACCTTGCACAGAAAACGAATACTCAAGTATTCACAAAGGTGGCCCTAGTTAAATATTTCTGTTTTGTGAGACTTTTTGACTTTTAAACCACTATTTGTCAGGAGAATGGGTTTTTTGTCTTGTTTTTTTTTTCTTTTTGTTGATCCTATTGTGCAGAAAACAATCATAACAATAACCTCATGAAATATGATGAAACTGAGTACATGCAACATTCACCTACAACTACAGGTTTACTCATCATTAATCATACATGAACAGTATATTGCAGAATGAATATTACTATTACTTACACTTTAAACTACTTTCACTTAAATTTCTAATTCAAGACTTTTTTCCCATTATCTGGCTGTTAGGTTAAGTATGTTAAGATTACTGCAGTCACAAAGATAGGTCTGTAGGTTTCATATCCACAAACATACGAAGACAAACCTGCTATTGGTGTTATCTGTCAACTACAATATAACAGTTAATGCAGTGCAAAGTACGCCTCTCAACCGGTTAATTAATTTACAACATTAAAAAATAAGGTCACCAAATCAATGCATTTTAGATTACATCAGGCTGTATCAGGCTGTCATTCGTAAACAACGTCGCTAATCGAAATAACAAGTTTAAGAGGAGCATTTGAATGCAGCATTACAGCTGCCCTGCCTCTGAACTTCTCTGCTCTTTCTTCTGCAGTTAACCCACAGACCGAAATCTACACTGACTGCAGCAAACTTCATCACAACAACCAACAGAACAATTTTAACCGCCAATGTGAGCACAAACAAGGCGCTCGTGCTCCTAATAAATAAGAACCCGATTAACCACAGAGAGGCCGCTGATCAATATATCATCTGATTTTTATGTGATGTCATTAAACACGTGATTTTAATGTCATTCATTTTCAGTAGGCTATGAAATGTAAAAGTAGTCGTTTATTAAATCTTGATTTACCAATTTAAACTTTTACAACTTAAAATCAGCAAATTGCTCCTACTTAGAAACATTGTAACGACAACTATATATTTTGTTCCTTTTGTTTGATCGTTGTTTGTCGCAGTACAATAACAGAATGTAGTGTACAATCTCCACATATGCTCTGTATAGGTAGTTTTCCATCCACTCTCGGTAAATTTCCCCTCAGTCTATATCTGAACTCTATTGGTCTCTAGTGGTGAAAATGTAGAATACACCCTTCCATAGGTTTGTTCCTGGACGGTGTTTACAAGGAATTTTCCGTACACCTTTTCCTGGCCCCATAATTTAACTTTCCCAGGATGTTTTTCCTGCCTAGAAAATATATGGAAAATTCTCAAAGGGTGACATGTATTTATGTATGTGGGCTGACCCAGATATTAATGTGTTGTGTCCACCAAAACTATATTTAGTATAAGTGTTTCCTCACGGGAAGGACATACAGGAATCAATCCGACTCTAAAACTGATGTCAAGTCAGTTTTATTTGTACAGCCTAATATCACTTCAGGAGGCCTCATCCTCTATCCATCAATTCAGAGAAACCCCCCCCCCCAAAAAAAGCACTTTAAATGGAAAAAAAAGGAAGAAACCTCAGGAAGAGCAAGAGAGGAGAGATCCCTCTTCCCGGACAGACAGACAGACAGACAGACAAACAGACAGACAGACATGCAATAGATGCTATGTGTACAGAACAGACCAAGCATTGTTCTCTGATGTATGACCTTTTGCACTCCCGATATGCTTTTACCCTTGCATGTTATGGCGTGTGACGCAACTGCACTGCTCCTAAAACGTAATAAACAATTTGTGACAGAAGCCGACCGCAGAAGACACATAGAAAAACATACCTTCTGTCATCCCTTTTTGCCCCACAGCATTTTCCACTGAGTGCTGACATTGGCTGTTATTGAGCAATTCACATTTTCAATGAGGCGTTCATGCAGGTTTTAATAGTTTAATATAATTGTTCAGCCTGTCAGCTGTCACATTACGTTCCCTTTTCTGTCACAATTATCTGATTCAATACTGATAATAAACCAATTAAATTTCTATTAGAAGGCCTCAGTTGCGTAATGCATTTTCTTCCAAAACAACAACCACCTGTAAAACATTACCCGGTAGTCAAAATATTGTTTCATGGAAATTTTCTGCTAAATTTGGTCCACACATATCTTTTCATATCTTATAAAAATAGCTCAATATCCTATAAAAATGCAAAAAATTAATAATGCAAATGTTAAAAATGGATTTCTATGCAAATTTCTAGTAAGATCACAATGCACAAGAAAAAAGTATGTGCATTTAAATGACAACAAATAACCCAGGGCTTTCACCTTCTGATGTCTGCATAGTAAACCAAATTCCTTGGTGCATGGACTAGATGGGCCATGTTTCTTGGAGAAAAGGGAGTTCTGTTATGTAACAAAACAATTAGAGTGGAAGGGCTGACTTTTGGTTGGTCTAACAAGGCTAAGCAGAAAGCACATTGACTGGGTATTAGGGCCCATAGTGGCTGTCGTCTCAGATTTCGTGCTGTGACAGTACAGCTGCCAGGTTTAATATCAGGCCCTGTTCTGGTGATGAGGGGCTGGTGAATTACCTTGCCCCGCTGTGATAGTCCCATTTAGGAGGGGGGAGTCACACCGATTGCCGGTGGCTCGGTTAAGATGCCCAGATAGAAACTGCAGACAGTAGGGAGCCGTCCTAGCTGAAGTAAAATATATCTAATGAGCCACATGCAGTAAGATGATGACAGTATAAACTGGGAAGCTCATAACCTTCCTGCCTCGTCAGCTTTAGTCACCGTTTAAGCACTCCTCCAACGCAAGTCTTAACAAAGTGGATGAAATTTACGCACAACATAAGAGCAGTTCTTGTTTAAATTGTATCTGCGTGTTTCTAAACAGTTTAAGTATACAAATACTGACCCATGAGGTCTTTTAAAGAAATAAAGTTGCTCATATTTCTGTGGAACATTTATTTCCTGACCATGTTTGGCGTGTGCCAAATCCGGTGAGTCACTCTAAGGCTAGGCGATGTGCCACGGTTTCCATCAGATGTCCCCTGTGCAAGAGCCAACCACGTTATATAATACTGTGATTCATCTGCACCAATGACTGAAGAAGAATGAAGCTGCGCCATGCCGCTAGCCTCCCAGCTTTTGTTATAAGGAGCATTTTGTGGTCTTGACTCACCAAATTACACCAAAAGTACATCAAAAGATGTAAACAATACAGCCAAATAAGAAACACCATATTCAAAGAAAGAAGATATATCTATCTGTATCTATATCTATTTGAGATCATTTGTTGATCAAGAGGATGCTTTTTATGCCCTATCTGCACTCACAGTTTTCAAATGCATGGCATGCATGAGAGTATGGCCTGAGAAGACACAGGCTTGCCATAGGCTACAGCCAGAGGCTGTCTCAGAGGAAGCTGTCAGTGTGGGCAAGAGGACTGGTTACAACCAATGAATACTGAACATCCTACACACATTTGGACGCCCAGAGGCAGTCATTATTATCACACTACCTTTAAGTCTCCAGAGCCATGAATAGCAACAAGGCGCATGACCTTGGTCTTGTTCATAAGGTTTTTCAATAAATTCACCAGGCTGCATGTCATTATGCTTTATGTGACAGGGTGCATCAAACATGACGTACATGCAGAAGATGATGACAGGACTGGCATTGTGATTCAAAGGCTGGCAGAGATATCACTCTCTCTGCCCGAGTTCTATGCAGTAAGCTTAACAACCGGCAATGCACATCTCAGACAATGGATATTAAAAACAAGACTTTTAACAACATGAGCATTCAGGTTTATGTCAGAAATGTAAAATGTATTACTATTCCATATTTGCATACACTTCTGATTAAATCAATCTTCTGCTTTGCCCTCTATTCATTTAACTGTGAAAGAATTCAGCACTGCTTAAAATGACTCTCAATTTGAAAATGTCTCCCATTTGAGTGGAATTGTAATCCAGGACATTTTATGACACTTCATCCACAACCACATAATTTAGACACTGACACACTGCAGTTATCATCCTTCTTCTGAACTGTGCTGAACATGATCATCAGTCAATGACACTTGTCACTTTCTTTCCAAACATCCTCTCAGACACAAGACAAACTGCCTGACTATCCTCTGCCTCCCAACACTTACCGCCGATCTGGCCTCTTGAACAGACTTGGTGAGTAAGGGGGCGAGTAGCTCATAGCTCTCTCGGGATAGTTGAAGTGCTGGTAGTGACAGCAAAATCTCTGGGATGGTTCAGCCAGTCGGAGGGAACACACCATCCTGGGAGAGGGCGGCTTAGCCCAAGTAGGGGCAACTTCAGAGGGACGCGTCTGCGACTGTCCCATCTTGGCTTCCAAATGAATTGGCTGCTCAAGAGGCAGGAGCCCTTTGACTGTTTTGCTCACTGTTCTGCTGTTGTTTGTTCTCAACAACTGTGCTCTCAAAGCACAAAGAGACAATTGAGCACAGGCGATACCTCTGGATATGCAGCCATAACTGTGAGTGCCATGCTCAGACTGGCACTTGTATGATGTGTTTCCAATCCAGTGGAACACAATGGCCTCAGAGTCACAATGACAATGACACTTTCCTGAAATGGCACCAGCTGTTTAATCTTTATACTGCTGGAGTTTCTGTGTCAGGCAGACAGAGTAAAAGATCTTTCTCCAACTATACCTGAAGGGAACAATCATCATGCCTATCTCCATACCTCATTTAATTAGTGGTAATATGTAAGGTAATAAAACACATAGTTGCACCATTGTTCCAGGATGTGGAACTAACCTTTTCTCCATATAATGAGTATTTTGGGCACCAAGAGACTAAAGGCAGCCAAAAGAGCAGTGTTTGCTCACTTATATGGTCACTTATATGGAATGGCTTTGGAACCATTCACCACAGTAAATTTGTTACGCAACCACTTATAATTTGTGTGTAAAATCAAGCTCAGGCAAGTTAACTAGCACAACGGTACCTTTGTTACATTTCTGATTATGTGTGTTATGTGTCATAATCCCCTAAACACTCTATAATTCTGATGAAGTGGGTTTGTCAGCTTCAGTAAGCGTCCTTTGTCATCAGAGGTGTAATTAATACACTAATGTTTAGAGAGCTATCACTGCCGGTAAAGGGGTGACAGCAAAAGTAAGCCGCTTGCACCATGATTAATTGCAAGCTGCGTTCTAGGTTGACAGGTCTGCATAAAAGCCTCACATCTCTTTCTCCATTTAATCCATCCTGTCGGCAATTGAACTTTTGACATTGTATATCGATTGTGATGCGCAGACGAGTGTTTGCCACAGACTGTCATGTAAAATTAGTTTATGCTGCCTTCTCAGATAAGGATCTTTTGGTTTGTAAGATTTGCATATTGGCATTTATCACCATACAGGATTTAATGTTCCAATGATTTGTGCCACAAACTGAGGGGTGAATTCTATCCTGAATATACAAGACCATCAAACAGAAAGCTTCATTTAGTATCTAGTCTATTATATAAAAACATATTATTAATTGGAGAAAATTAGATTACATAGCAATAGTTAGATAGATGTCATATTTTGCGCAAGTGAATTATTACCACACAGCCACTAAACCAACAAAATGTAATTTAGAATTTCCTGCAGCAGTGGAATTTCAGGTTCACTGAGTTCAGTTTCCAAAAATCACTGATCACAATCATTAATCTTTGACAGCAGCTCAGTTCGTTCTGGACGGTTGCACACTACCAGCAAAGAGAATGAACGGCTTATATTGGGCATGTTTATACCCATCATGTCAGGAGCAATTCATTTAAAATCTAGATCACTTTGTATTTAGTTAAGTCATGGAAACTCAGGTGAATGTTTTTGTTTCGTGGGGTTTTTTTCCATCTCAATGACATTTAGCCATTAAAGGTGGTTCTTCTGTAAGGCGTTAGGTGGTCGTTTCACACATGAGTAATACTGTTCAAAAAAAAAAGGAAAGACACACACACACACACACACACACACCCTGCACAGGAGAACAGTGTAGGTGATTGACAAGGTCAATCTACTTGTCTGAGTCATCATGTTATCTTGTGTTTAGCAACAGTAATTCATTTCCCTAAATCTTTGAATAAGAAGAGTAAATGAAGAAAGGGTGAAGAGAAAAATAAATATGACTTTTGCTATCATACTATTCATGATAGCAATGATGTCATCAATTGTGTATGTATGAGATTACAGTAAAAAATAGGTTTCACCCATGATTATCTTAGTATAAAAGTTATGATTATGCTATGAAGCTGACTTCTTGTGTGAAGCAGTTTAACTAAATGTTGGTTACAGGGTAAAATGTGGCTATAAGCTACATGAAAAGACCAACTTTTTGGCTGTACTTTGCTACAGTAATTTGTTATCATGATTTGCATAAATTGAAAGGTAAAAACATTTATTTTGTTTATCCTCAAGGCAACTGTTACAAGGTCAAAAGACACAACAAGAAGGTGTGTGTGTTTGTTTGCATCTGTACTTTACAACATCTGTACTTTAAAAATATCTAAGTGAAAAGAGCCTTGATAGAAAACCTCCTTTGATACTGAACATTTGCCTCTTTCTAACCGTTGTTCAATCGCTCTGTTTTCACTTTCCTTGCCTTGATTAATTTCCTGGAGACAACACAGGGGCCCACAGTGCGCTTACCACAAATGACTACACTTAATTTCCACTCATATGTGTGTATGTGTTTTTTGTGATCTTGCTGTTGTCGAGGATGAATTTTATTTTGTATTTCATCGCCCTTTGTACAGTAACTTGAGAAATTATTTGTTTGAAAAGATCCAACTGAAGAATCCTGATTTGTTTTGGTTGTCTGAAGCTGATATGTTGAGTTTGGCTTTTTAATGTGGAGATTTTTGTTTTGGCAAGATTTGTAGGAGATGCTTGGCAGCTAAGACAGACACGCTGTATCCATCATAACTGAGTGCTCTGAAATGTTCTCTTTTTGAATCTGTGGAACTGCACATCATGATTCATCATGCTGCCTTCCTGGTTATTATTGTTCAGTGTCTTGTAAGCCCATACGGACTGGTCACCAGAAAGGTGCAGGACACTTCAATAAACAATCCATCAAATCAATCATACAAGATGATATACAGTTTATTTACAGTAGCCTAGACTGGAACTAATAGCAGTTTACAACAGAACAAGCAGTGCTGTAGCAAATGTTGCTGTGCTCCATATATTGCAGTTAACAAGCTTGGGGACTTTGCAGCATCTGGCACCAGGGCTGCGATTCAGCAGAAGTCAGACAGCTTTAGGCTATAATGTAAAGATTTACCTTGTGTTCTAATGGGGAGAATGTCCTGGCTAAATTTACTGTGAAAATACTGAAATAGAGCGCAGACCTAGTGGAGAGTGATAAGGGAATATCACAGCCTTGTTGGGTCAACCCACAACCCCTCCACCCCCCCACCAAAAAGGGAATGACAGTATGTTCTAGCCTATAGCTCATAAGATTCCCATCTGTGCTTTAGTGCAAACATGTGTACACATAAGAACATATACACATACACACACACACGTACTCAAGCACACACACACACATACAAGATTGTCTGCTCTGAAAGATAAGGGATTAGACTGAGGGTTTGGATGCAGTAAAATGATCTCACTAATGACTCTGTGGATGCTCTACAAAAGGTCAAAGGTTGTGGACTCAATTGGCCATGCAGTGTTAAATAGCAGTGAACTTTTATTAGCTATGGAAAAGCCCTTTGACTCGTTATGGGCCGCCTAGTTTACCACAGACTTGTATGAGAGAGCCATTGGGCTGCTCATTATTTTTTGTGCTCTGGTGTACTTAGGCAGACAGCACTGAAAATTAATTAGAGTTTCTAATCAAAATAGCTTAGTGTATTTTGCTTAGCAATAAACTAATTTTGCTCATTAAACACATTGCATTTACTTGATACAAAGCGTGAATAGGGTCACTCAAAGAGTGGAATCAAACACGCTGAGTGGCAATGGCTGCCACTTTGCATGGCACCTGTGATAAATACACTGTCGGCTGGATCATGTCCCAGAACAAAATGTTACAGAGTTCAAGGCCACCTGTCTATATTCATCCGCCTATGTTACTTTAGTGTACTGTACACCTCAGCTGTCTGACTTGGTGTGGTTGTGTCTAATCTGAGTCGCCTTCAGCTGTGGAATGCTGACATTAGACTAATGGGTACATACTGCACCGAAATCCATCACAAGACTGTTGTGACACAGCGAAAAGGAAATCTACCGTATGTGCTGGGATCCCTTACGAAAATAAAGTCAGAGAGGTGACAAAATGAATAAAATCACCTGGTTTAATTTTTGGTTCACCTCCTATCCCCCTGGCCTACATCTAATATCCTTATTCCCTCTTTCTACCCTTTTTCCTTCTTCTCACTCTTATGTTCCAACCTTCTTCTTTCGTCCATTCCTCCCTCTCTTCATCTCCCTACTTTCCCTTCTTCTTTTTCCAGCCATGTGTCTGGCTGAGCATGCAGATGTGTGACCCAAGTCACCAGCAACTGGGACGGCACTGGAGGGAGCCGGGCCCTCGATGAGCCGTCCACCCGGAGTGTGTTTGTGTGCTTGCTCGTGTTTTTGTTCGCCCGTGTGTATGTTAGCGCGTGTGGTTGGCCACACGCTTGCATATGTGCATGCTTATGCACGTCTGGCTTCGTCAGCACGATCTGGATTTAACCGGATGATAGGCACCCTGCTAACTCTCGCTGTCGGTGTCATCCAAACACTGAGTCGTTCCCACAGACTCCAGCAGGCTCCTCTGCTGAGCATTAAAGCTAATCATTTGTCACCTGCGAGATGACGATGGAGCAATGGCTAAGTTCCCATGGATAATTTAAGACAAGTCACTGGCGGTCATTAACATCTTAACGACTACATGAGTGAGGAGTTTTAATAAAACTGCATGAAAACATGAAGCATTAAACACACCCTAATACAACAAGACATTAAAAAACACACATTTCAGTCCATTTCATTTCAATAAAATGTGCCAGTGAAAGTAAAAGCCATGCAATAGTATTTAATCAAACATGAGAATTGATTTCTTTCCTTTTGTAGTTTTCCTTTTTCATATAATTCCTAGAGCTGATTGTTTTACACATATTGATTTTGTGCCATGCCTCTCTGCACTGACATCTCCATTGCTCTAAAATACAGTCTATACATGATGCTGTCAACAAATAGAAGTGAATCTATTTGATTCACTTTCCCTCTAAACCATCACCTGCAAAATCACAGTATTTTTTAGAGCTATCTCAAGAAACGGCCTCCGAGATGAGTCACAGATATCAGTGACCCCATGGATGTTTCCATTAAGTTACTCAAATTAACCTGAGGAAGTTTCACCGGCCTGCCATCCACTGATCTCTTCTAGCCAAACAAATAATATTATTCTCCTCGAACAAGACCACAGGAATGACTCAGATCATAATTCAGTCAGCTTTCCCCCTTTGACACACGGCATGCTCTGACTCAAGCAAGAGAGAGCTGTAAATCTAAACAGTGGTGATAGCAAAATATGCTATTGATACTGGGGTGTAGCAACTTTATTTATAAAAGCCAGCTGAAATATATACAGATACTGAAGATGTGCGTCAATACAATGTTTTATGAAGCAGCAACAATTTCAGGATATTTGAGTATTCGTATGATATCTTGAACTAAACTGAGGACTTAAAATATAAAAATATGCATACATCCACAGGCTACATAACGCTAGTACTAATGTTATAGACATAATTTTCTGCTGTCTCTCTTCAAATCAGGAATAATAACACAGACAGGACTATCTGATTGTCACACTGAAAGTTAAGTGGTTGCCTGAAATGAAACAACATTTCGGACCAGTTCTCCTTGGTACTGAATGTTGAAATATGTAGTCCTCTAACGTTGACTCCAGGGAGTCAACCCCCTGTTTGATGGAACTATTCTCCTCCCCATCAAGACTTTGTTTTATTGAAGAACACTATTGTAAACTTGGATTGATCGCTACAGACACAGCATCTGTGCACTCGGACATCAAGCGATGCTGTGTTTCATATGTAAATACTGTATGCACATAAATTCAGCCAAGCCGTGCAGTTGTATTAAAACCATTCACTGAGAAAAGCCACTTTTACTTTCTCTCAAAGGGGAACCTGACATAACTCAAAGGGCAGCTGTGAAACTGCACAACTCAGACCTCATGTATATTCAGCACTTCATATAACTCTCCTGTCCGAATAGCATCACAGATTAAAACCATTCAACTTTGGAGTCTAAAAAACCACAGGGGCAATAGGTCTGCGCCGTCCCACAGGGGCACCGTGTGGATTACATGCAAAAAGAGAGAGGAGGGCTGAAGCCTGAGAGAACATGGTGTACACAATGTTTCCTCAGCCTGTCCGCGTGGTGAGGATCACCTACCGACAGAGGATGGGCTTAGACAGACGAGGACAAGGCCAGATGTGCGAGCCCCATTCTCCTTGAGTTTCAAAAGGAAACATTTTGCCATTTAATAGAAGAGAGCTTCAAGAAGCTTTCATGGAAAAGTGCAATTAAGGCAGCCACATCTTCTTCAGGAGAAAAACTGAAATGTCTATCCAGATGTTGGCCACCCGCGTGAAAACTGTAAAACGAATACATTCAGGCTATAAACACATGTTACATCATGATTCTCACTGCTAAACTGAGGAAAGTTAATGAGGACTTATTAGTGTTAATTACAATGCACTCAAAAAAGAAAAAGTAATAGTGGTAATTGCAGCCTTGAGGATGCTTTATCTCTTTTGTTACATGCCTGATAAGGTCCTAATCTTTCTAAGGATTAAAAGTACTAAAATGATGAGTAACATAATAACATAACATCTTGTTACATCACTAGGGGTATATTTTACTGATGATGTGACAATAATTAAGTTTTTACAATCATCTTACTTATATACTTTACCTATGTTCAATGGTATTCTGAAGCAGTAATCACTTTTGATTGATTATTTTGTCCACTCCAGTAACACACATGAGGGGGGCAAAATATTAGGAACACTTTTCAATATAATGCACTCTGGTACACCACCACCCACTACAACCTCAACAATAAATATAAAGTAGAATTATCACCTTTCTGACAGTGTCAACAAAAACTGAAAATGTATAAGCTTCGTAAATGTAGAATTTATGGCAGAGCTGTATTGGATCACATTAGATTGTACAGGTGTTCCTGATTAAGTGAAAGTGAGTGTATAAGTCTGATTAAACTGTGGAGATGCCTACATGGGTATTGATTTACTAGAAATCATTCACTTGCCTCCTCTTTGCTGTGCTGTTGAACTGTGTAGGGTAACTCATGTCAGTGACACTGTGTCCTTTTTGCATGTATACTTTGACAGACAGTTCCATAATATGTGAGTTATGGAATTATGAGAGATCTTAAATATATACTGTACATATTTTATTTGGTTTTCTTGATGAAACAGACTCTGTCCTTAAAATCGAAACAAATATTTGAAGAGAGAGGTTCAAACCTGATGCATATCTGATGGAGAAACCACTTCTCTTAGCCTAGTTTAATAATGGTAACAGTTATGTCTCAGCCAGTAAAACAATACTTGAGCATGATTCAAGTTTTCTATACATATATTTGAAGGCAATTCAGATATTTCAAACCTCTTGTTTTTTTGCTTATGACTTAAATCAGTTGAGCAGGACTTATAATGTAATACAAGAGAACTATTTCAGGATGTGACTCAGCTAGGGGAAGGATCACCATCAAAAGCTGCTGTGTGATCCAAATAAACTGGGGACATAGTGATATTCAACACTGTGTGGTGCTGGGCTGGGAGGTTGTTTGGGAGTTTACAGGAACCCAAGCCTATCCTGCCTTCAAAAAGCTGCAGCGAAACCCCTCAGACACAGACGCAAGTCTTATAAGCTTCGTTGATTGGTTATTTGAGAGTTTTTTCTTTTCTTTCTTTCTTTTTTTGCCATGATCCATTTGAAGACATGCAGCTGTGTCAAGGAGTAAGGAAGAGATGAAAACTTGACTTTGGCATCGTTGCATTCAGAAAATCTTACAAATTCAACGAGGGGTGACACTTTACTTCACACAGGCGATAAAATAATATGAATAAAAGGTATATAAAGCATATACAATATGACAACAGATTGCAATACAATTAGTTTAGAGAGGTCATTTCCTTCATCATGCTATTTTGAACTGTGAGTGCTCCTGTAACAAAACAAATGAGGATAGCTCATTGAAAACACCTCCCGGCATCAGCTCATTGAGCATGCAGCTTTGTGATGAATGCAAATTTTTGGACTAAGCGAGCAAATTATACTGCAGTTACTGAAAATTATACTAATGGTGTCACTACTTTGCAATTTGCAAAAACACAAGTTGTGAAAAAATGAAAAATTACTTGTGGGGTAGAGACATGTTTTATTGGGAATATTTAAATACAAACACATCTAACTATTGCTGTTGAGTTTAAGCTTATATCCAGCATTAATTCCACCCCAGTTCTATTCACAAATAAAACATTTTAAATTATTTGTACAGCTGACAGCAAAAAGTTAAGGTCCATGATCTCTTTGTAGAAACAAACAGGAAATGCTTCCACTTGAAATGACTCTTGAACTTAGAAGTCGGTCAGAGCACACAGGACAAATTGTCTTTTGGAGATGTCATTTTCCTGGTCTCGAAGCTGCACAGAAGAGCAAGTAAACAAGATCTGCCATCCCAGTCATTGTATAAAGGCTTGGGTAAACAATGCAGACTAAATTGGCCGGCCTCCAGCATGTACCCAGGAGGTCCAAAGTTCACTTATGAAACCAGAGAACGTTCTCCTATCTGTTTTGCACGCACACACTGCACAGGTACACAGTCACACTCCCGTGCAAGCAAAGGTGCGTATTCAAGCATGGACGCTAACAACACTGTGAAATTCTTACTCAGGTATGCATGCAAAAAGGACAAAAGCATATCAAGGCACGTAGACACACATACATAGAAATGGACATGCATATGCACAGAAATTTGAGGTCACTGACATATGCAGACAAAGCTCAGGTACAAAAATGAATACACACAAGCACGCACAAGTGCTACACACTCTGTTTTTGTCTCTGTCTGGGCGTGTAGATTTACAGTGTTTGGCAGGCGAAAGATCACATTCTTTAGACACTGAAATAGAGAGATTCTTTACCAACCTGACACCTTCAGTATGAGTGAACTCTTTTTACTCTAAATGAAATACACTTCAGAAAAAAGATGTTCTTGAAGATGGAGGATTTAAATTACCACGATCTAGCTTGAATTTAGGAAAAATGGCAAACTCAAACTTCTGAAAATGTCATTCTCTGGCGTCTGTCAAAATAAAAAACATTTTCGAAAGTGCACAATATAACAACATGAAGAACAGGATGGCTATGCTTGAAATCTGCTGGAATGAAAGCTGACGTAAAAGGTCTAATCAGATCTGGCCAATGGACAAGAAGATGTGCGTAAGAGCCCTTTATTGTTTTGGAGATGAACAGATTTGCCCACGTAAGCAGTGGTTAGGAGCCAGCGAGCTGCCACCTTATCTTCATGCCAAAATCACAGAGTTCAGGCAATGATGGACGAGGTTCCCACCAGCATGGCAGTGTCTCGGCTTTGTGCCGGCGCAGCAATATGAGGGAGAAAAAACATGTGGCAGCAGAGTGACGGTTTGAAACGTAATTACCCGTTAATAAGAGCAGCATATACTGTACATTGCAAAGGATTCAAATGTGTTCACTGGAAAGCAATCAAAACTATTCAGAGAAGATATTAGAGAGAGGAAGAGACTGGGAGAGGTCAAGGAGGTCAAACACTCAGGCACTGCGTTCTGGGGCAGCGCACTGATGCACGATTGTTTTTGGCTTCAGCCCTGTAACAACACAAAAGCACACTGCAGCAGATTGTGAAATCGGAGATATATGCCCCACTTAGTTTTATTGCTGCTGAATTACTGCACACGAGAGCAAGTATGTGCCAGCCTGCATGTGAGTTATGTCTGATATACTGTATATTCTGTCAGCAATTCATTCAATCCATCCAATTGTGTTGTATCAGTATTTAGCCAATTACATTTAGATTTCCACATTTCTAGCTTCACTAATGACATGTCTTATAAACAAGGTGCACATCTTATAGCTTTTTAATGTCTTGGTTCACTGTAAAACTGCTTGATATCTTTATTAATTTCTATAACTATTTCAAATTAAGTGCAACTTAACCTGTTTTGGTATTCATCTTACCTACAGCACTACGCTGTTCCAGTAAATGCGCCTACAATTTGTAAATGAAAGTCATGTCAGTTAAGCTAAAGGAGCTATTTAGAGGAACTATTTCAGGAGTTGCAGAACTGAAACAAAATCGGGTATTTCACAGGTTCCCACACCCACTGGATGGCTCATGACCAGTTTACATACACACGCACATACACACATTCATGTTTCCATCACCTCAGGGGACATTACATTGACTTACATTTGTTTCCTGGAGACTTATTCTAACCTTAACCATAAACACCACGTGCATAACTTTACCCGAACCGTATCATAACCCTAAACTTACCTTAACTAAAATGAATGATTTACATTAAGGGGATTTGCTTTTTGTCCCCCTAAAGGGAGGCAAGTCCCCACAACAGATTTACGTTCCCACAACATGAGGAATACCTGGTACACACACACACACACACACACACACACACACACACACACACACACACACACACACACACATGCGTGCAGTGAAAAACAGCAAGTCATTATCTTTGTTTTTCAGTAACAGTTTGTCTTCTTCACACCCATTTAATGACTGTGGTGTTCTTTCTTGGTGAGACTGTAATTATAGTCCAACCCACAAAGGAAGGAGCACTGTGTAGAGCCTGCGAGGTAGCTGCCAACCTTTACAACATGTACACCCTCCTTAAAGAATCATAGTTTTGGTAACAGTAGTGCCCCTTGATTTTTTTTTTTCAAAATGATTAGAAAGGCATATGTTTGAATGTATCTTACAAGTGAGTGATTGATTCAGCCATGTTAACTTTTGTATCTCGTCTGCCACCTTGTGCACAGGCGTTTGTCCTGCTATGCTCTCTCCGTCTCGCTTCTTCTCTGTCTCCGCTGCACCCCTCCTCCTCTAACAGCTATTGTTATTCTTGTCCTTTCACACTGTCTCTGAGCAGTAAATCCTATCTGACTGGCATACTTCAGGACAGCCTAACCCTGACTCTGCCTCGAGGTAATTATCCTGTCTCTGACCTGTCTCGTCATATTCCTAGTTATTGTCTGGTACATGCTCACCTTTTGGCACAGGTGTTGTTATTGCACCATGCATGTTCATCTGACAAGGGCAGGAGAGTTCGAGACTGCGCTCTGTATATGTAACTCTGTACTGCATATGGACTCAAGGGTAGGAGGGGTCAGGGTTAAACAACATCAGCACAATGAACATAGACACTTGTGTTTACTTTGTAAGTGTACCATGTCTGGGCTGTATTCTCGAATCAAGGTGAACCTACAGTACAGTGAAGCTGCCTGGTCATGCCCTTCCATCCTGTTGTTAAAAACAAAACAAAAAAAAAAATCAAGGAACAGAACATCTATCTGTTACAGTGCTGAAAGCAAACAGTGCAGTCACACACACACACACACACACACACACATCATGCAGCAACTTGTGGTTCCCTTATTTAGTCTGTTAAGAAGAAACTGCAGAGGATGAGCTTTTGTGGGCACTTCTACATAAACACATGTGCACTATGTGAACAAACATATATCATACGCTGCATGCATAACATAAATGACCCATGTTCAGGCAGATTAAACACTTTTTGACACGCCCATGAAAGTCAAGGAAGTGCTACAAGATATGCATATTTCCCTTAGCTCGGAGATACAGCAAACCACATTTTGAGGTAATATTTCTTCTATTTGGCTAAAAGGACACTGTGTAATTGTGAGACAGCAGAAAATACCCATAATATTTCTTGTTTTGATTTCATATTGTCTCTCAGCTCCTCTATCAAAACAGTTTTTTTTTCTGTATGAGAAGAAAAAAAAACAACAGTGGGGAACAAATATACAGAATCATGTAGCAGACAGACATAAATTAGCGCAATAACAAGAATCCACGGTATCGCCTTACATCGGAGCACAGTTCACCAGATACTGTGTTGCCTGTGCTCTGCGGCCTGAGGACAGCCCCTTGCTTTGTATCAAAGAGCCACCAAACACCAAAACAGGAAAATGCAAAAATGAGGAAGAGAAAAGGAGAGGAGGAGAAAGAGGGAGGGAGGAGAGGGCTTTCACAGCTGTTGTTCGGCAGTGTTTCCTCTGATAGGAGGCTTTGGCTGTACTCCCAGTTCTTTAGGTAAACTGTCAAAAAAAACACACGGTTACCTTGAGATATGAGTGGTGAGGGGGCATGCGAGGGTAATTGAAAAGAAAAAGAAAGATAGTGTTTTGGTATGACAAAGATGTAAAAAAAAAAAATCAATTTAACCAAATATTTAATTTGGCCTGTTCCTATGTGGTTCAAAAATTGCTGCCACACATAACCTGATAAAATGCAGCAGAAAACCTCAGAGATACACTGTTGTCATTTGTCAATTTAAACCAAGTCTCTTTTACAGTTTTGGATGTAGAAATTTTTATATCTGATAGCAACAATATACAGGATACTGATTGTAAAATGCCCATTAAATTTCACATGCACTAACATTAAGCATTTTGTTAGAAATTAGATAGTTATACTACATCAAACCCCCACCTGTGCTTATGAGCTGACACACCCTAGAGCTTGTTCAGTAGGATGTTGTGCAGAAGCAACAGTGCAGACATCTGCAAAACCTGTTAGCCTCTTAACATGGAATCAAGATGATAAGCAGAATCTAAGTCTTTAATCTGTCCTGTTGCACGTCTCATTTTGTTTGTGACTGCAGGTGCCGTGGATTATTTAGACTATCACTGCGGGGCAGTTTTCACAATTGATATACCCTATTGTTGTTTCCATTATGGCCTTGGACAGTGTGGAAACCTGTTTCAAACATGAATACCCTCTTAACAAAGGAAGTTATCGCAGAACAAACATGTGACACCAAGGCACAGCCTTAGCACAATCACTTCTGCTGTCACAAAGTTATTTAGAGTTCAATATATCTGCAATAGCATTTGTTGCCCTTTTCATATCATGAATCTTAAGACAGGGATTCCCAAAAGATATGCTTGGAAAGAACTCAGAACGCTTGCTGCATATTGAACATCCAGTTTTAACCATTGCGTTTGTTTCCATCTGTTTCAGTGAAATGCAAATGCCAACGTGAGCAGGGAAAATGAGAGACTCCTCCAAAAAAGACAAGACCCAGGAGAAGTGCTTAGCGATGCTGTTTTCAATGCGATGGCCTAGATACTATTGCCACTTAGTATTGCAAGAAAAAGAAAACACTCAAGGGACAAGCACTGCCTTGTCTGAATCTGATATCTCCTTCTAGAAGGCTTATTTGAATATGAATAAGAGGAAGTATCCTGCTTGTCTTTCAGTGTTTTTTCTTTTATATCCACCCCTTGCTGGCTGTCATAGAATAACAGCAAGGGACTTTGTTTTTTATCAGGGTGTTTCTCTGAATTTCCCACTGATATGAGCTACAATAGCATCCTTTCCCAGTGGAGGGCTAGGAAGTGGGTCCATGTACAAAAAGAGCGCTAGAAATACACCTTCCAAACCACTAAATGGATCAGATAACGATGCATTTAATCCAAGACGAACTGATGATTACACTGACAAAATCTTGAAAAGACATGGAAGATTGCCTGTGTTTTGCCAACATTTTCACACTGTTTTTGTCTGTCTGTTTGTTATGTAACCTTCAGTGAGAACAGGACGCAGTCTTGGAATCAGTAGGAGCAGTCAGCCATTGAAGCCCTACGGATTATTATGGCTGAAAACTGCACCCAACCCATGACAGCTCTCATCACCCACATGAAAGGCCTTGAAAATCCAGTTAATCAGATCTAATCAAATCCACACCTTCACAGTTGTGATAAAGTTTGATAAAGTTTGATAAATAGCAGCTGAGCATGCTTTCTTTTTTCAAACGTTAACTGATTGTTGTTTAAGTAGTCATGAATATTTAATGATGGGGACTCAGGGGCTTTAACTTAAATCTGGATTTACACTGATGTCCTTTTGTGTGGCGAGATGGTTTCTTCCATTTTTGGCTGCCACCTCACATCAAATCAGAAAATGATGTGGTGGAAATGACTGGATTATATCTTATTAAGTTTGAGTCCTTTAAACTACATAAATATTTGGAAAACTAATCCATAAACACCAGCTGAAGTTGAACTCAGATCTTCCAGTTTGCTGTCCGTTGGCTCTACTTGGTTCGATTTGTCTCCGTTGCGTGCGGCTCTGCAATTCATTTCAGATGCCTACACTGAACCTCACAGCCACTACATGCTAAATAAGCTACAACAGTTGTTTTAACTTTACATTCTGGCCCCAAGAAACCTGACAAGTCATCAACATTCTGGGAGAAAAAGAGAAGTTTTTTAACTGTATTATTCTGTACGCGCGCTGCTTCCCTCCCACACACCATGACCGGGCATATGAGAGTAACTTACAAGAAAACAACACTTCAATTATGCTAAACAAGCCCGGGGGTGATGGATCAGTAAAAAACATCAGGGTCAGGGTGCACAAGTTTGTGAAACTGACAGATGGAAATGTGGAGGAGAAGGAGAGAAAAGAGTCATGCACCATACAGATGATTATGATTTAATGTCAGATTCCTGTAGATGTAGACTTTTACGAGTACAAAAAAATGATTAATATGTAATTTTGCTTATAAATCCCTCAAAAGTTAAAATGGTGACCACCAACCCACAACCTATTTATAGCTTAGCTTCCAGTACAACCATGTTTTTTTTTTCTCTTTGGAATTAATTTAATCTGTTATGCTTGAAACTCTATTCTCTTGACTTATTAAGGCTGACCTTTGCTAATCACCAAGCAACTTTATAGGTGAAAAAGGGGTCAACTGTCAGTCTTCCTGTTCGGCTCGAGCTCTTCCACAGCAAAACACGCCCCTGCTGACGCAAAAAAACCCTCCTGACCCCGACTAACTTCCACACCGTCGACGCTCAAGCGCTGAAAGGTTGTGACCTCATGTGTTACATAAATTCTCCTCTTTTCTCTCTCTCTCTCTCTGCCAGAGCGGCGCAGGCCTCCACTTCCCCTTATATGACACCTTGCATTCAGGCTAGAAATAAATAGGTCTTTGTGTGCATTGCAGCCCCCTGAAAGACTTGTGTCAGAGACGTGGATGGCAGCCTCGATGGAATCTGTGCGCGTGTGCGTGATCGTGCGCGAGTATTTGCAAAAGAGAGAGCACGAGAGATAGGGAGGAGCAGATGAAGGAAGGGAGGGAAAGAGAGTTTCAGCATTCGTCAACATTCCTCCCAAAGTCCCACACTTTCTTGGCAGTGGGCTCGCTGGTTTTCTGAAGCCAGCATCAGAGCTCTATTACTTTTTTCTCCAGAAGCATCTACATGTTTTCAGAGGGCCTTTGTTTAGCCTAATCCCAGACTGTGTAAACACCACAGCATGCAAACATAATGATGATCTGTGACTCATCCTTCTCCATGACACCATAGTGGAAGGAATGCAGAAAGGGGTCGTTTAATGTCACTGGCGCTAATTGCTCCTCATGATGGCACAATAAGATGGCAGGGGAGTGAGGCATAATGCTCCATCAGACACGACCAGCCCGGGCCGCTCCATGGTACGTGGACACAAAGACAGAAGTCTTGGACAGGATACATCTTGTTATTTTCGTTCATTTGGGTCTGTAAGCGCCTCCCTCTCTATCTCGCTCCCTTTCTCTCTGCTGGGGAATGGCCAGAAACAATCACAGACTCACTGAAACTTGGCATATGCGTTCATTTTTCTCCTCTCCCTCACTCTCTTGCACACTCTTGTTTAGCAGAAAGGCATCTAGAGAGAGAAAAAGAGCTTGGCAGGACAGGTCCACCTTTTCATTTCACCACTGCTGCCAGCCAGTGGGACCAAACTGGTCCTTCTGTGGAAGTTATGATGGGAAGAACTGACTTGACTTTAAGAGAAAGTTTTTCTCTCTCTCTCTTTCTTTTATAACTTTTAATTTCTTTTACTTTGCTTTTCCTTTTTTTTCCACAATTTCTCTCTCTTTTTCTTTCTCACAGGGCCCTTCTCCAAAAGCGCAGGAACACATGAAGCCAGTGAGAGTTTGGAAATTTGGAAGCTCTGGTAACAAACAGGAAACCATATTCATTACACAAAAGTCAGAGTTTGATTATGGTTCATGGGGATTTGCCAGTCATTTGGCCTTTTCAGAGCATGTATACTGTAAACTGTAATTCAGAGTGGCAGTTTCATTACATTCACATTCTGCCAAGCCGTATTTACTTGTACCTTCGCAGACTAAAAATGTTTTCTTGATGTAGCACAGAGTGTTTTGCATACTTCAATTAATCTGATGAAACAAACCCATTGCACCAAAGCATGAGCAGGTTGCCCAATACGATCTCCACTCAGCTTCCCAGCTTCACAGCTGTGTGAAGTGTTTCGCTTGTTTTTCCTATCCTCTCAATGTTGTGCAAAGGCCTGATTAAATGATGTAATTATAAATGGCACAGGAGTTTCCAGACATGGAGTTTTTGGGGTGACACATCTTTCAAAATGAGGTAAACACTTCAGAAAGTTTTAATTGTTGAAACGCCACTCAGGTACCGCAGATTAAATTAAGGATATGATTGTATGACAGGAGGTAGATGTCAGAGACTCCAGTATAATCCAATTACACATTTACTTTTATACACCCACATTACATAATTGTTTAATGAGCCAAAACAACATAATGGTGTTTAACTAACTGAGTATTTAACTAACTGAGTATGACATATGCTCCCTGACCAAAACTGAGTTCTTTTATGCTTCTTAATACCAAATGCATTACCATCTCGCTCATTGCATGACAGCAGAGTCCTGTTTGGGAAACTTTGGCCACTTAGATTACACATCCACCCCAAAAGCTCAAAATTGTTTACTAGAGAACACAGAAGTGCAGTGAGAAAAGAAAAACACACTGCGTTGCCAAACTGCAGATGTTTAGTAACTTCAAAAATAGAACATGTGATTGGTCCTGGTGCTGTAACCTTTCCTGTGTTCCTGAAAGCGTGACTTCATGACCTGCCGAGGTTCGGAGAAGTAATTGTTTTCTTTTTCCAGCGACTCAAGGAGCAATTCTCAGTAATGGGCTGTGGCAACACTATTGCTAAAGTATGTCTAACACTAGCTCCGTGCCCTGCAGGGACAAAGACTCTGTGCGAGTGTTTGCGTAAGTATGTGGGTGTGTGTATGTATGTGTTTTTTTGCATAAGGATGTGCACATGTTTGTGAATCATAATCAAAGGTGACTTCTGTTGTATTTTAGTCTTCTTCTCTTCCCTTTGTATGTGTGCCTGTATCTGTGTGTGTGCACGCTCTGGGTACATCATGTACCCAACCTGCGTGTGAATAGCGCCCAGGGAGAATAAGATAGGCTAATGATAGGCCTGGCTCAGGCCTGCTCCACAAAAGCACTGTCTGGCTGCATTGTGTAGCAGACTATAGTGGTAAGAAAAAAAAACTGACTCAGTGTGGGATAACGGCACTTGGGATTTTGAAACAGGCGTCCAGAGAGAAACAGAGGAAGAAGCATCTAAATGAATCTGAAATTAAGTCTGAGCATGCCAGTCCTTGTAAGGGATGCTGCCAGGCAAAAAAAAAATAAAATAAAATTTGTACCATAATTTCATCTGAGTTTTTCCACAAACTCTTTCACTTTGGATAGAAAAAAGTCAGTCAAGCTTTTTATATGCAGGCAGCAGAGTTGTTTCTACCCCCTGTGGAGCTGGAGAAGGATACAATATTCTCATGAAAGCATTTGTTTCCACTCCAGATCTACTGTTCCTCACCTCAGCCAAACTTTTGCTTGGCCCTCAGTAGCAGAGTGGGTTACCATATTCTCACTTCTCCTACAGAGTTTGAAAAAAAGAGTGGGAATCCCATGCTAATGAAAATAGGACAGAAAGAAAAATTTTACTGCCCCCCAGCCGGCAGTTTGTACAGCTCAGCCTGGGTGGTATGGGGAGTGCAAGTCTAATAACTGCTGCATTTCAGCTTCCCCTGAATCTACTATGAACTCTACTGGAGACAATGTAGATATTTTCCATTGTCTGACTAACACTGTGGTACAGCAGGTTGTCGTGCGTGCGTGTCAGTAGTCTGATAAAAAGAACAAACCACAGCGCACTATAACCCCTAATATCAAGTGTTATGTAAGCTGTATTACTGTCTAATGCCTATTTAAAGAGTGTAATTATAACATATTGACTATTTGTGATGCTATTACCCACCACTTTTCTGTGATCTCAAGTCAAGTACAGGGCAGTGTGTGTGGGGGAGTGTGTGATGGCAAGTGTTGACAGGCTGCCTTATTATCTAAATAGGCGCCATAGCTGTGGTCCAAACAGATAAGGCAGTGAACGCAAGCCATGGTCACTCCAATCCCCCCCCCTCCAACACACACACACACACACACCCCGCCTTCAGACTTATATAAGTCCAACTGCTGCCAACTAGAGCAACCGAGATGGAGAGATGGAGAAAGAAGAGCGAGACAGAGGAAAAAACAAGAGAAAGAAAGAGAAAGAGAGGGAGGGGAAGGAGCAAATAAAAGAGGGAAGGACAAAGAGAGTTGCAAAAACATGAAGCATGAAAGACTTTTAATGGATGGGTGGTACTGCTTCCCTCTTTTGAAGTATGTCTTGAATCATTTTCTAAGAATGCTTCCTTCTTTTCATTCCCCTGGAATATTGTCCAATTTGCTCTTTCCAAATTCCTTACAGGTGTCTGCACTCAGCTGTGCCGGCAGGGCGGAGATGCTCGTATTTGTCTTGACTTCATATGTGTTTTTCATGGACTTGTTACAAGAATTCATAACCAGTCTGTTAAGTCATGTTTGTGTGGCACAAGTTGAGCCTATTGGGCTTTAGTTCAAAGAGTTTTCAACAGAAACCACAATATTTTTCTCCACAAATTTTGCACCATTACCACAACACAAACAGTATTTCCTTGACACTATTTTATATTTATGATTTATAACCGCAGCCTGATAACAATTACTAAAAAAAAATAGCATTAAGCAGATTTTTATTTTCACTTTCAGTTAATTTGTTTTTTCATCTTTGTTTTCAACTGCCAAATAAATTAGGTTTTCAAGATGTATGTGTATATTTAGTGCATTCATGAAAGCAGACGCATACAAGCAGTAACTGTAAAAAAAAACATTGTACACTCTGTTCTATTAACATGCTTTTATCCACTTCAATCTCATGTTTCCATAACAAGACAGTGACAAGTAAATTTAGAAGAAGGGTGGGGTAATCCCTTCTCATAAATCTTGAAAAATTTCCCAGCACACTCTGATCTTGAGGATTTGACTCAAATGGCAAACATGATGTGTTACATATAGATTTCTAATCCACCTCTGGTACATACAGTACTGTGTCTCCATTGCCTGATACTCAAGACACAAAAGAGCTTAGCTGGATTCTGCTGTGGTGACGTGTCAACAGCAGCATAATGCTGTGGGTCACCTCTGTGTACTGTATACTTTAAGTGTGTTCATATATGTGTATGTGTGTGTGTTTGTGTGTGTGCTGACAAGAAGTGTGTCGTCTGTCTTGCAGACAGACAGATAAATTACTCATTCCTGACCCTTGCAGCTGTCACTGGAGAGTATTGGAGAGGATTGGGTGATTAAAAGATTACAAGGTTTATTTTTTTAAAAGACATTTGCCATCAAGGTCATCTTGGATTCTTTCTAACACGACCTTAAAGGATGAGGACGGCTACATTAGATATTTTTGTTATCGTCGACAATATATTCCAACTTCCCCAAACCTGTCTGTGCTGTGAAGTCTCAAGATGTAAATCTGTAAAAACTGGACATGCATATACTGTATATTCTCATGTTTAGATTCATAATTTTGTTATTAGAAAGTCTAAATCATTTAACCACATCACCGCAGATTTGGTGTACTAGTGAGTACTTGTGGCACTGGGAAAGTGTTTGTGGGATCATCTCGAAACAAATTACAGAGTTCATCTACATGAAGGAACATGTCACCCAGTGCTATGGTGTGTCTGATGTGTTTTTTGGACAACAATGAAAGTCTATGGAGCAGAGGATTATCTCATATGTCAAGCTCTGTCAGTAGGATTAATTCATTGTTGGTTTTGGTATTTCAGTTGGATTCGTTGACCATAAAAAATATAAAATATCACCAGACCTTCAACTCTAATTTAAAGGTTTCCACAGTTTCTAAAAATTATATTTATTATTATTTACCAGTAATATTGGTTATAAAACTTCCCAGTCATATAAGCAATATATAGCAGATTTTGTGCATGGAGAACCAAAATGGCAACCTGATGAACATGTTTATCAGGTTGCCAGGCGATGGTAATAATGTAATATTGTGTGTATTTGTGAGAGTGTTTAGCTGGTAAATGTAGGCATGATAAATTATGTGCATTCCTTGCAAGGCTCAACAACAACTTGATCGTCATTTTACAGACAGCAGACAGTGTCTAGTACTGATGAGCTCTCAAAATCACACACACACACACAAACACTTGCACACAATCAACAGTAGTTCCAGGCATCTTCTGGCGCAGCTCCAAGGACAGCCTATTCACACAGTCACAACACAACAGGGCAGTAACTTAACACGTCCATTAAAAAGCCATTATTGTGCATCTCTCTTTAAAATGATCCCTCTGTGATAAAATCAAGCACAGGGATAGTGTTAGTGGTGCAAACACACCAAAAATATACCATCATGTGTTTTTTAGAAATCCAGTTAT
Source organism: Thunnus thynnus (assembly GCF_963924715.1). Classification (NCBI taxonomy): domain Eukaryota; kingdom Metazoa; phylum Chordata; class Actinopteri; order Scombriformes; family Scombridae; genus Thunnus; species Thunnus thynnus. The sequence goes on from NC_089525.1 coordinate 18,862,603, forward strand.
TTCTAATATTGTGAATCAGTCTTTTAGTCCATTAATGTCTCTTTTCAACACCGAAGTGGTCAAAGCCTGTTATTGAGGAAACTCATAAAAACAGCCGTAAAAAAAAACACTTTTAATGGCTTTTTACTTGCTCTCACCACCAAAGAATAACTTCCTTTAGCTATAGAAAAAGGTTGTGACTTTTACCACAGACGTCCGCAGTCTACCTATGTCTATGAATTCCACCAAGCGCCAAAAGCACGCTATTTTTAGCAAGTCCTGTTCATGTTTTGTCTTCGCACCTGCCTCCTGCCTGGCTGTTTGTCTACCTCTTTCTCTTTCTCTGACAATCTCTCTCTCTCTCTCTCACTCTCCCTCTTTTTCCCCTGACATTACTGAGACCTCGCCCTCATGGCCTTGGTTTCTTTGGAATTGGCTCCTCAGACTTGCCTGGCCATGAATTTGCCTTTCCACCCCGACATCCTTCCCTTTGCCTTCTCGCCACTAATCCTCGTTTTTTGTTTTTCCCGTACACCTGCAACCCATGAAGTTATGTAACTGTCTTCAAACTTAGGACTCTTAGTTTTTTTCCGTTTTACAGGGCACATCAAGTTACACTGTTTCGTTTTGTTCCAAATCTAAAAAACAGCTTGGATCCAAAAAAAAAAATTGTAATTGAATGCAGGTTCTTTTGTCAGCAAGGATGTGTTTGATATCCTTTTATGTGGGCAAAACTGGGAGAGCCAACAACAGGAATGAGACTTGAAGATTGGAATGGGACTGGGAATCAATGGGACTTTAAGATGCATTGCTTTCTCCCAGGAATTTCTTTGTAGCAGTGTAAGGGATGTGAAATTTGAATTTCATCTTTGTTGCAATAGTTTCACTCTGATTGTTACGCCCATTACTGGTTGTAGCAGCTTGTATATGTTAACTCATAGACAATGATGCTGTAATTGTGATGTAAGTTTGTTTTGAGTTTGTCTCATGTGCTGAAGATGTATTTTCACTGTAATGCATTTGTCTGGTAAATGGGGGCAATTTTACAGCAGTAGGGAAAACAGAGGAAACTGTGTTTTGTTTATCTTATCCGTACATCTTTACATTCCTGACTGATTTGTGTGCCTCTATAGCACCACAATGTTATCTACAGAACAAGCCTGGATACACTGGAGCACAAGTTTTCTTTTTTTACCACGTTAGTTTTTCCCCTCTTACTCCCTCCGTTTGTTTTTCTGTTTTGACCAGTACAGCAGGTGGAACAAAATGTTACTGATTCATTACTGTACATTTACTTAGTGTAGCTAAAACACCACACGGTGCACTGTGATCCCTGGGCAAGTTCACCAAAAGTGTGTTTCGCTTTTGTAACCAGTCATGCAAATGATGCTCTCAAAGACTGCGCATGCAGGGCTGTCCCTGTATTCAGCTCTACATGTAACCTACATGTAAATTTGCTCAATAGCTCACTCTCCGAGCATATCCAAGATGATGAAGATATTGTATTTTTGGAGGATTATTATGATCCCCTTTCCCGTTTTAAAGCTAAAATGCAAAACTGTGATTTTTTTTCCCACAATGATGCAGAAAAAAACTTTTCCTGCAGTTTCAAAGACATGTTTTGCTTATGGTATAGTTAAATATACATGGATTCTACGCTGGATTACACATGGAAAAAGACACTTTCCCTGACTAAATAGAAGTATTCACTCTGAAAAAGCTTGGACCTCTTGGACCTCTGGTGAATCTATTTTGTGGTTTATATTTGGATTACAGAGTGGTGTTTTAATGCCCAGTGGGGTCCCTGACACAGCTGGATCTTGTCTCTACTTTATTGTGAGAGGCGAAGGTCATGTTCAGTAGTCAAGTGGACCATAGCCAAGAGCGAGTGGTCATCTCAGGCCAAAGTGAAACATTTACCACTGTAATGAGGCATAGGTTACCATGGCAACAATACACTCACAAGTGCCAGACATACAGCAGTCTCACAGCAGGAAATCAAACTTAGTCAAAGGGTGTAAATCTTCTGTCAAAATACTTTTCCAGGCAATTTTTGTACAGTTTGTCATGCAAAGCACAAACCTGGAGTTTTTGCACATGAGGTGAATCTCATCTCCAACCTTGACTTATAATAAAGGCAGAAAGTCCTTTTTGACTGACAAGCAAAAAATCCATACTATGTCTTTTTCAACCCAACTGGAAAATATTTTCCTTTTTCAGCCAACAGACCTGAACCAATTAATAAAAGTACCATGCAACTTTACACACGCCATGCAACTTCTTGTCTGGTCGTGCAACTTCTTGTCATTTTGAAGCTGTTTCTCTTTTGCAACAATGAGCTAGAGACAGGAACAAGAAAGTCTGTATACCTTTGCTTTGCTTTACAACATTTTCTTTCTTCAAAGATTTAACTGCTGTCTTGTCTGTAAAGCTATAATGGAGCTCTGTATTGTAGGCTGAAGGATGAAAACTCCTCGTCAGCCATGTTCTATGGTCACATTAGTTGCTGCTCCTGAAAAAAAACTTTTTTTATGAGGTCTTTGACACTTTGTGATATCCTTTGTGCTGCCACTCATTTTGAAGTTCTTTTACTTTTTGTGCTTTGACTGCTTGCAGACTGACTGCCTGGTCATAGACCTGGAGTCCTGTGATAAACACTTGTGTCATCGCTGCAGGCTCTTCACCCCTCTTCACCCTGGCATGTGATGGTGTTTAGTGGCTGCTAAATACTGACTGACTGGTGAAGGTGTGCAGAAGCAGTGCTTTCATTCCAGCCAAGTGTAGCTCTCTAAGCCTCAAAGTAAATCAACACATTTCCTCTGGTTGTATCCCGTGGAAATCATAGATCCCGGCCCCCTCAGGGCTTTCTGGCTCTGCCTCAAACACCAAGCAGGACTTATGAGTTCAAATTCTCCTCTCAGCACATTTCCGTGACCCTTGAATCATTTAGATAACAAGTTTGGTGGCCACTGCTGCTGCCTGATATTCAAGTCCAAAAGATGTCCTGGCTTGCCTCCTCAGGCTATGCTGAACATTTTATTCTATTAACAAGTGGCAAATGAGAATGATCGCTGTTCTGCAGATTGACCACCCAGGGTGAAGTCACAGTATAAAGCTCAGCCAGGCTTTTCATCAGCAGCCGGGCCCTCCCGAAGCGAATACTTAAAAAATGTATGAACTTCTGCAAACCTCAGCTCAGCAAGGCAGCTTTCTTGTTTCAACTGACAGGATTAAACTGTGAGTACATGTGGGAATGAATGAGTGCATTTGTGTTTCTGCTCGTGTGCGTGCGTGCGTGGAAAACCGTAAGGGTACACATTTGAAATCAATGTTTTAATCCTGCGAAAAAGCCTACTGTAACCATGACAGCCACATGATCCATGTCTGTGATTCTATCTTGAGACGGGAAGGTTCAGGAACAAAGTGTTCTGGCAAAAGACTCTTGTTTGTCAGGCAAACAGTTGAGCTGGCACAGACAGATGCACGGTCACATTGGCCAATGGCATGGGTCAACACATTGCCTCCAAGCAAGAAATGTCAAGAATATTGCTTATCGCTTATAACTTGATTTTTTTTTTCTCTCTCTGCAAGATGACAGTCCTGTGTGTAATTTAATCATCCACACTGTAGATACGATTTTCACGTAGACAGATGGGAGATCAAGATTTCAAAACATCTCTGATTACAGAATTGATGTTTAATTTATGTTAATATTCTTAAAAAATGCCCAACCATGGAAGTATAACTCTGTGGCTACTGAGAAAATCCATGATGCTGTGAAACTATAATTTTGGCATTGTGAGCAAGTCTGAAGTCTCTTGTGTAAGGCTTGTAACAAAACCCTGCCAGCAGGCATTATTCAAAGTATGATACTGTAAACACTGAGCACAGTGAATAATAATTCAACTAAACATATCCAAGTATCACTTCTAGTCTAAGGACATGTTAAAAGTATTGTCCAGAATGTTTGAAAAACATTATTTGCTCTCTGATTCCATTCGCCGTCACTGCCAGAAGGGAGCTGGAGCTGCAGTCCTCAACCCAAAGTTTCTTCACCCGTTGTTCTTCATCCCACAGTACCATAATGACACACCCTATCACTATCATAAATAAATCAAGAACATGCTGTTCTTTTATTGAATAATGAGGCTCCACAGCAATGAGCTGTATCTCCTAAAAAGGTGTCAAATGAATCAGCATTAAAACAGATGGAGAAATAGAGTGAGTGTGGAAACTCTCAAAATAACCTATACAGTATGTGATGTTTTATTCAGGCAGCAGTTTGCCATGCTGTACAGTGTGTCAGGTATTAAAAACCAAGTGATGTAAAAACTGTTATGTTTTTCCAATGGAAAGTTTGACACTGATAAGATTTTATTGCAGAGAGCTACAAAATCAAGCTAAAACTACTTAGGGCCTAATCATTGCTGCCATCAGCCCCATCAGTTGCAGTTGTGGTAAATGGTTTTACATGTATTGTACTCTCTGTACTCATGCTGTATTTAACAATCCCACAAGAGATAAGAATAGTCTTTAACAGCCATAGCATATAGCAAAGTTAAAATTTAACTTATTTGAATGTTCTTTGGCAGCTCGGCTTCTGGACAAATTTGATAAAAGACTGATAATGCTCCTTGGCTGGAGAACATTACTAATATGATAACATCTGCAAACAACTGAATCAATGATAACAAGCTCCACCGCCATCTCCATCCCGGACAAATCTTTATCAGAATAGACATTGATGCGGATATTTCATAATTCTTTTCTTCAGATATGTTGATTAATGTCGCTCAAAATAAGATTTTTCAAGAAGGATTTCTATACCAGAGGAAAACTCATATTGAAAAGTGGTAGATGTGTTCTTAAAGAAAAACTTTAATTTAAAAAAGTTTTAAAATATTGTATTCAACATATTTGACTCAAAGTATTTCCTCTAAGATTTGGATGTTGAACCAAAACAAACTTATATCACACATACTGAGATTGTTTTCTTTCTCTGTACCATGAAATATCAATAAAACACAAACTTAGTTGCAGATTGTATTTCAGAAGTGGGATTGAGAAAGTAAACCCACAACAGCATTATTAAGAGACTTTAGAGTATAAAAACCAGCCTGCAGTAACTTAAAATAACAGCCCCTTAACAAAAAACCAATGAACTGGTAAGAGAGAGGTCAAAGGTTAATTACAACATCAAAATTCCTTTTGTAAACCACCATAAACGAAAAAGAAAATCCCTTTTTATTACCAAATTATCCGATTAATGTTATCATTTGACACACGTCTGGCAAATGTGTCATGATCCTGTAACTCATATCTCTGTTTTACTGGCACAAATGACGACAGCTTCAGAGTATATGATATTCAAAGGTGGTTCAGACAGTGATAACAGGTGTGTGTTTTTTAGTGCTTACTGCCACTTCTCTGTTGAACTCCTTCATTTTACTCTTCCAATAAGCATACAACTATATGTAATCACAACTTCTCCAAGTGAACACTGTAACCGCTGGCTCAGGTTCAGGAGTTCAGTGACGGTCAGAACTGTAGCCGGCTGGAGAGACGGTAACTGTTAATTTGAGGTTGAAGTCATTCGACAGTAGCTGCCAAACAAGCTATCAAACTGGCAGCAACTTTGTAGCAGGACATTCTATTCCTCACAAACACTGCAAGGTGAGCTGCCAAACACTGTTTTATAAACACTATTTGGCAGCAACAGAGAAGGCATCAGGCCAGTTTTAATTGACCTCTAACAATAAAAGAGCATTTTAATTGAATCAATATGACAACAAACTGTTGTTTTAGCGTAATCGTGTGTTTTTGTAGGGCGTTCTTTTTAGGTTCGATTTTGTTTACCTCTTTTTTTCTGGCTTTTTTTTCTCTCCGCATTGTGTTTTGTTGTTTTGTAGTAAAGATTTCTTTAGAAAGACTATCAGTCGTACTTTGAGTGTAAATCTAGGAACAGCTGTGGGAAACATGTGTTTCTCTGAGTTTAAACATGTCCTACAAACAATGATAATTGTCCTTAAACTGAGTAATCTCAATCAAGAAAAATGCATTACAGTGTTAATACAGTGCACACCAATTCATCAACAATTCATAAACTCTAATAGGTAATAGAAGTTAGGACGTCATTGTCACGTTACGTAACACATCAAATATGCAGAATGATAGGCTTGCATGATGTAGATATAAATAGACATCATGAGCTGCATAAATATTTGGACGTTGCTTTATGCTTTGGACCTTTATTCCAAGTACTTTAGATGTAACTATACTTTCTTGTGGAACTCATAAAGTGTTTCCACACAGTCTTATTTGAAACTCATTTTTGGAATGCAATCAAAATGAACACCCTTGTCATAGCCTACACTTAATCCATGACTGTAAACACGTATGTCAGCATTTTTAGAAGTGCTGATCCAAGAAACCTGATTAGTCTGCTTTAACCATCTGGCTCATCTAAACAAAATATGCTACTTAACCAGCACTCATATTCTGATTTGATATGTACAGATCCAGAAGTGAAAATGGAGACTTTTACATCAAGTTCAAATATAAACCTTCAATTTATATCCTAAACATGTACCTGTCAGATAAGCAAACATACCTGTGAAAGAAGAGCAGTATAGATAGCATGGTCTGGTCAATGTTGCTGTTGCTGTTGCAGATCCCCTCGTTGAGCAGGAAGCAGGGGTCCCTCACCACCGACTCCAGGGAGTCCTGCCTCATGATGTTGTTCAGCTTGTCCGTGTTCAGGTTCTGGTACATCAGCTGGTTGCGGAGCTGGCGGAAGTGACTGACACTGGGGCTGGTGGGGCTTCCTGGCAGGCCCCCTGTTGTACCGAGGCCCCGAGCCGGACTGCTAGACATGGAGTCATCACCCCCATTGGCCAAGTCCAGGCAGCAACTGCAGCAGTCCAGGCCGATGGGCGAGCGGCAGTCATCGTCTGACATCTCGGAGGACAGGTAGATGAAGAGAAAAGACGCCCAGGTGAAGCAGGGCAGGTGCAGGAGTCTCAGACTGAGATGTATGAATGAAAGAATGTCAGTATCAGGGTGTGTTCCACAGCTCTGGCAGAGAGACAGACAGGCAGCCTGGGCTGGTCTGTTGTACCGCTCTGTCTCTAGTCCGGGGCCAGGAGGGCTAAATGGCAGGTTGAGTTCCTCCCTGAGAAGTGCAGTCACGCTGGGCCACTCTGCCTGCTTCTATCCCTGAGTTTCCCCCTCCTGTGGCTCTGCTGCGTTTAGCCTTTTGTTCGGGGCCGACGCTGCTGCAGTGTGTTGCTACTGTGGCAGGAGAAAGAGTGAACGCCCCACACACACACATATACACACTCACTCACACCGATTCAGCAGGAGTGCGCTTGAAAGCAAAACCCAGAAGCTGCTTGCTGCTTATCACTTTTTTCCCTGCACTTTTTTTTTTTTCTTTGGTTGGCGTGCCTAGAGACAGAGGGAGGGAGCAAAGAGGGCGGGAGGGAGACAGGGAGGGTGGGGAAACCCCTGTGATTGGTAAAGACCGTCACTAGATACATGCACTGGGCCCTCCCTTTTTATTTTTCAGCTTAGCCGTGCACGCATTAGTGGAAGGGAAATAGAGAGGGAGTGAAGATTCAGAGCATGCTTAAAACGTGCTGTTCTGCCAGCTCCACCCTGCCATGCTGACAGCACAAGGAGTGGCTGAGTGAGGGAGGCTGCAGGAACACACGCAAAGCCATGATAACATGTCTCTTGCTGAGTTATGAAAGGAAGAAAAAAAATAATTAATGTTTGCAGTAGATGTGAGTTGCCTGAACGGCATTTTACATGCATTTAAAAAAAAATTTAAAAAGTGTTTATTTTCTCAAACTATAGTGTGTTTTAATACATTTTTGCCTACATCTGTCGAATGAGTTTTTAAATCCTCAATGGTAACATGGGTTTTAGAGTTCAAGATTTATTTGCTCATTTGCTCGGAATTGTGAATAAGCCTAAACAGTCACATCAAATATTTATAAACAGTTTAGCTTTAAATAAGCTATTCATGGTGGTGTTTTGGAATCCAAACCAGCCAATTGGGGCCTTTCTGTGTAAAGCTTGTGTGTACTCCCCATTCCTTCAACTGTCCAAAGACATGCATGTTTATGTGTGTATGTAAATGCAATGATTGTCTACATGTGTTAGCCCTGTGATACCCCATCTCTCACCAAATGTCAGCTGGGATATATTCTGAAACACAGGTAAGGGACTATCAATAGATGGCATGTCAATGGATGGCAATCAATATGGAGGGCAATAAATGTTTTGTTTTTTTTTTATCATGTAAAGTTAATGTCATTATGAATCTCATGTAATGCATAATGCACATTGTTGTCATTTGTGTTATTGTGCAGGCGTGAGTGTGTGAGTGTGAAAGAGAGAGAAAGAGAGGGAGACTATGTTCTCCTTATAAACATTTTCTTATCGGGCCTCCTCTGTGTTTGTTTACAATTTTGTCAATTCTGTTCCCAAACAATTTTCAATTGAGCAAGAGTGTGCCGCGTTCTTGTTCTCCAGACGAGCATTTCACAAGCTCTGCTAAATGCCAGGACGATGTCATTACAGCCATACAGACAGCTCCGGGAGGAATGTACTGCAGAGCCTCTGACCTCGGCCGCTGACCAACAAGTGTACTGCATGCTGTCTACAGATGGCCGATCACGCAAGAACACAACAGCATGATGATTGCAAATAGCATGTCTTTCTCTGAGGCATGCTGCTGTTTCTGCTGCAGTAAAAAATGTAACACCACGCATTGTTGGGTAGCAGTGGGATCAATTAAGCAGAGAAAATGACTGACTATTGCTTTATTGAGTGTGTAATGATGTCCTCAGGCAGTGGGACTGCTACACTTTGGTTGTTGAAAGGATGGGTTTGAGGATTGATTCAGGTGGAGACTGCCCTCTAGTGGTAAACCAGTAGTATAGTCATTGATGTAGAGGTTAAAGTAAAGTGGGACCACCATCTGTATATACACTTAAAAATGAAAATAATTGCTCTTCCTCATGAAAAGCAACAATTTCAAACTTAAAAACACTTATTATCTGAACTGACATTGGTCCAACATATTGCTTGCATCTATACCTACTGAATTCATATAAACCTGTTAAGGTTAATAAACTGAGCTTATGCAGGTTTACTGTATCTGTGGTTTTTTGGTGGAAATGAGGAAGAAACTGGTCTTTGCAGACAGGAAAGAGTCAAAGAATGAGTGAATGAGCGAAGGGATTACTGCATCAACCATTTTAAAAGCTGTACATTATTCCTGATGCACAGCTATGCAGCAAGCCAAATACACTTACAATGAAGGTTAAAGACAGGAGCCAGACTGTGAAGTCTTTACAGGAAGGAGTTGTGAAATTTGAACTGAAAACAGAATTGGATGAAATGATCACAATCACCAATCAGAAAAAAAACGACATACCAAGAAAGAAAATCATTGTAACAATGAATTAGTACAGTAACAATGAAACTAAAGTCACAACAATAGACTCGGTTAACTGTCAAATCAGCTACATTGTGCCTCTGGAAAAAAGGAAGTATTAGCAATGAAAGATAAACATTAAATCCCGTAGGAAGTATAAAACAGTAATTAATCTGGTAAAATGAATGCAAAATCCACATGGTTAAAGGAAAAGACCAACAGTAAACTAACAGTTACTTAACCTAACTAAAATATTGGATTTAGCCACATGTTAGCCTAAGATAACTAGTGTAATGGCTAGCTTGATAAGCAATAAACTGATTACAGATAAACAAAACAATCAAACACAATTCTGCGTCACAAATCAAAAATAAAAATAGTACCTACAGATAATTCTCCGCTGAGAGCATTTAGGGAGTAACACTAGATAAAAGATGCTTGTCAATATTAGCTTGATAATAGATCTGATAAAAGGCTGTAATATGTAATAACAGTGGTTGCTACTAGCAACACAACACTCAACTGAAACCAGCTGCCAGTGGCAGATTTGTCCTAGTAATTGGTGAGATATGACACGTCAGCATGACTAGAGCAGAGTTCAGTGGAGTTTGCAGCACGAGTGAGTCAGCTTATCACACAAGCTGTAAAGAAATTCTCAATTTAAAGATTTTCTACACTATTTATTTGACACTGAAACCCAAAGTACCCCTAAAATAGCGACTAGAATAATCTGCATTATACCTATTCAATTTAATGCAGGTGTATTCAGGAGATAATTTAATTTGTTTCCCCTTATTTTGTCTTCAAAATAAATATGATCATTTTTGGCATTCTCCCTGAAAAAACATGATTCACCATCTGAGCTTGGTGTTGTTTTCCTAAATTCATTGTAGTTCTACTATTTTTCGTTTCTCTGCAAGTGAATATGGAAATAAATTATCATGTGTGAAAAAATAAATACATTTGAAAGGGGTAAGTTTGCACTGAAAGAAACTGTCACTGACACCCTATTAGTGACATCACGACAGGTGTTTTGCTTGTGACAACTGAATATCAACAACAAAGTGCAAAATGCTTCAAAGTTTTACACTACAGAAAGCAGTGTAGCAGCATTTTCAGCCTTGTGTGATTCAGATTGGATTTGCTGTTTCAGTTTTAAGATGCGTATTGTAGCAATTGAGCTGAGCAGATTTGGGACATTCAGATTCAAATCTGGTGGCAGTTCTGGTACACCGTAGATAAGAGTCTTGGTTCTCCAGATTTTGTCTCCAGAAATATAGACTGCACTGAGTTAAATAACGTGGACAGTATATATAAATTATTAATTTGATGAGAATTTTACAGACGGACTCCCACAGCTGTCTAAACTAGGTCAGTGAAACTAGGATAGTGGAAGCTCTGCGCTATCAGTAGAACATTCCTAAAATCTGTCTAAATAACACTGATAAGTTCAGTCAGACCACGTGGCATGTGACCACATTTTGTTCTCGTGTGCAGTTTGCAGACAGACAAGTGATAAGGGGCATGTGTTGCTGACTTTGTAATAATAATAACTTCTACAAAAACAGAAATAAGGAATGGCTGCAACACAGTCTCATACAGATGGTTTGTCACTATAATCACAATTGCTTTTTTTTTCAATAACATGAATACTAAAATGCGCAATTTATAATGTATTCTTACTGAAGCTTAACTAAAATGGCACGAGGGCTAAAATGGAAATATAGATGACATCAGAGAGATCTTTACATCACCAATCTTAGGCATTTTTATGAATTTCTAAACACCACAATGAATACTTTCAGTTGAATGATTTAGCTGTGAATTAGTCATTTGCTCTGGGCATCATTTTCCTAAACATATATTTTTCTAAACATATTATAGTCTTTTAAAGATGTATTAAGTCTTTTTAAGTCACTGATGGTTTACAGCTGTATTCTACAGAAAGAAGACAGCTTTGCATCTTAGTACAAATAGCTACGGTATTTTGACTTTTCAAGCACTCATCAATACTGAACATTACCTATTTTGTCATTTATTATAAGTGTGAGTATTTGTTATGTTGTAGTCCATCTGCACTGCCACCAAGCTTCTGGGCCTTGTTTCCTCTGCTTAATGTAGTTACAGGAAACACTCAGGGCTTTGTGAAATGAACAATATGGGTCTGTGTGGGTTGTCACTAACAGGTGAACTCAAACTGTCAGTCTGCAGTATGGGGAAAAAGTTGTATTCGGTTGAGTTCTGACCATAGACTGTAAAAAATAATGGAGTTTGCATTTTTACCGTCGCCATCTTGGATTTTTGGTGCCAGAAGTGACCATATTTGAATGAGAGGGTGGAGCTGACCCTGACACTAGCTGCTAGCTTGATCAGCACAGTGCATTTGCTAATGCTAATGCTAATTTTCACTAGCAAAAAAGAGGCTTAAAACCATTAAACCAAAATATACTTACCAGAAAAAAACTGAACATCTGACTCCTTAGAGGGTCTTTTAGTACAACCAAACATTGAACTTTTTTAGGTGAGCAAAATGTTACAATTAACTTTCATGGACTGATAGCACACTGAAATGTCAGCTACGACTACGCCTATACTATGGATCGTTTACATTAATGTCACCTAACCGACATTGATGCCATGGTAGCGACTTGTCTGCGGTGGCCACGCCCTTAATTATACATGACATTAAGCCTCAACCAAATTTAAACAGGTGAGTTATATAAAAATTCACCCCCGCACAGTTGTCATGAACAGGAAAATTAGCTATAGAGACCAAAACCGTTTTTTTTGTTGTTTGTTTTTTTTGTGCCAGGCTGTGAACATGTTTATTTCTGCTGTAAAGTTGGGCATTTTAACATGTGGGTCTATGAGGATTGACTCGCTTTTGGAGCGAGCCTCAAGTGGCCATTTGAGGAACTGCAGTTTTTTGCACTTTTGCGTTGGCTTCATTTTTCAGCCCCAGTGATTGCTGCTTGGTTCTGACTGCCCTACAATTTATGAGAAGTGGAATTATTGATGGCTTGTTTACTGGAATAAGTATTTGTCGGATAACTGTTCATCCTGCCAGTTACCAAGTCCAGCATCAGGGTGTGTCAAACCAAAGCAAATTCCTGCTCATCCCAATAATTTTAGTTGATGGATTTCCCTGTACTCTTTGCTTTAATTTAATCATTCTGCTGTCACTATGCTATACTTTAAGAAATAGTACATTATTGTGCCAGTCCAGACTTTCCTGGCATTCAAACTGATGTCTTTCAGCAGTCAAGACAAAGATTCCATCTCCGTTTTTAACCAGAGTCAGAGGAACAAAGTTCCAAACTGCTATAGCTTTCCCACAGAGCACACAAATTATGTCCCAGTTTAGGTGATACAAAGGTTAGTCCCTCAGATGGCATGAAGACCAGACTGAACCAACTCAGTGCCACATGTACTGGTGCATTGGGACGCATGCTTCTCAAAGTCTAACTTTCCTAGTTTATCAAAAAGTTCCCAGTGTATCACCAGGAAGTGGCCCTCAAACAGCTGATGAAGTGTAAATAACTGAAAAACTGGGGCAAATTTCCTACGATTAGAGTACAGTCAGGACGTTTCACTTCAGTATTATGGACGACTGCCAAATACTGTTCCAGGTTAAGTAAATTTATAGTAGAGTTTAGGACTACTATTATTTACACTCTGCTGTAGCTTTTTCATTTGTCTAGTTAACATAGTAACATCTAGTTGTTGAAAGATAAGATCCCTTCACATAATATGACTGGCCAAAGATATCAAATCAAGGTTATCAAGTTCAGACGCAGCAGTAGCAGGTGTACTGGTAAGGGCAAGTATGTGGGGCGGGGGTGAGATTCTCACACTTCGTAGTTAGGTGTATCCTGGACAAGGCTGTTTGAAAACAGCTGTTTGTCACTGTCCATAAGCTTTTTAAACAGTTATGGAGACACAGGAGGGGAATGGGACAAAGACAGCTAACCAAATCAAGTCAATTATTTTTAGAAAACTTTTATTGCTGCTAAGCTTTTACCAACATATCCTCAAAAGAAGATCACCAACATATCTTTAAAACCTCCCATATATAAACAAAACATGATCTCTTATATCAGATCTCTTATTCAGCTGGATTTAAGACATTTCAGTTGTCTGTGCAGAATACTGATATCTTCATGCAACTATTAGGCACTATTATGTAAGTGCACTTTAAAGAAAGAACTCTCTGCAAACAGTGAAAAATGTGCCAACTGACGTTTCTTATGACATTAATTTCTATGCTGGAAATCAGGGAGGTGACCCAGTTAAAAGGTGAGGGCAAAGTCCACCAGTGTCCAATTATATAGAATAGACTATGTAATGAACTTAGATTTGCTTGTAGTCTTATCTTATCGCAGGCATAACAAACAAACCAATCTGATTTTCTTTATCAATTAGAGTTGTATACCAGTCTCCTAGCGAAAGGTGCCAGACAGTCCTCTTATGGCCTACTGCCCCTCTTTGGCAGGTCACTGAAACAACATTGCAGAGTCAACCTGATGATTCCTGTGGAGAGAAATGTCTGTACAGGAGGAGATACAGTAGCACCGTCAATACAATATGTAGGTTACGTTGGTCAGACTGCTACATTTTGGAATGCAATAGAGATGTGGAAAAGTTTGTCATGTGGATGTTGTGCCAAGTGCCAAGTCTCAGCTTTAATTTGAGTAGGTTTAATATGGAAAAAAGTGTGTGGGAGAATTAGGAAAATCCTTTGCAGTGAATGACCCTGGTGATGCTCTCCCAGGACTTCACTGGTTTCTCTGTCTTTAGTCTGGTCTCCAGTAAGTGAAATGCAGCTCAATCAGATTGAGATCAGTTGATTGATTTAGCCAGTCAAGGATATTCCACCTCTTCACCTTGAAAAGCACTTTGGTTGCTATGGCTGTATGTTTAGGATCGTTGTCCTGCTGAGTGATGAAATGCATTTGGCTGAATCTGCACACACAGAATGTTCCTGTATACCTCTGCATTCATCCTTTTGCATCTGTCAGCAGTAAAATCATCAATAAATGCCAGTGTGCCAGTTACAATGGCAGCCATACACGCACAAGCCATAACAGAACCACCACCATGTTTGACAGATGAGGTGCAATGCTTTGGGTCATGAGCTGTTCCTTTTTTTCTCAACATGTTCATCATTCTATCATCAATTATCTTTCAATCAATCATCATCAATCAATCCATCAATTAACAATCATCTATTATCAATCCATAGATTTTTGTTCCAGAACTCCACCAGTTTAATTTTGTATGTCCTGACGTTTCTGTTTTTGAGGTTTACCACAGGTTTATATCTTATGTTGAATCCTCTAGGTTATGGTAATGAAGTTTTTGATTGTTGACATAGAAACATGTATACCTACATCCCGGAGAGCATGCTTAACTTGCTCTGCAGTCATAAAGGGCTTTTTCTCACCATGCTAATGATTTTCCAGACTGGTGCTCCTCGGTCTACCAGTTCGTCTGCCATTTTCTAGTTTTCCTGTGCACACCTGCTTTTTTAAAAATGTACCCAACTGTTGATTTTGGCAAACCAACTACCTTAGATATTTCTCTGATAGATGCTTGTTTTTTTCAGCCTCATTATCATCTTCATTTGCAAGGTCACCTCTTTACTCCTCATACTGACAGACAACTCCACCTCAGTCTAAATGACACCTGTCAACTCTCCATCAACTCTGAGCCACATCTGAGCACTTTTTTGCATGAACTTACATTGAAAAAACACACAGCTGCCCAAGAAACATTTAGTAGCCAAGTGTCCAGATACTTGTGAACCCTTGCAATATGGGCACTATGTGTGCAAAGGAGTTCTTTCAATATCAATGTAAACCTACTCAAATTAGAGCTTTTTGGCTCTTTAATGTAGTATCCATAATTTTATTTCAAATTGAATGTGTTGACACACAGAGTTTGAAGAACAAAAAATGTGTAACTATCCAAATACTTATGGTCTGGACTGTTTATGTACTATATGTAGAGGTACAACGGTTTCTATCAGTATGTACACTGTCATAAAAAATACAGAGTTAAACCTTTTGTTGCTGGGTCTCTATATAACATTCAGTAGGAACAATATGTCAGCAAACAAAACCTATAATAATGTGATAATGTTCCATATTTACTGGATTTTTGCTGTGCTTGAGTAATACCAACGTACTGACACTAGAGGGCAGTGAAGGCAAACAGATGAATTTTACAATGTACTTCAACGTCATGTTGGTGAGAGGGGCTCCTATTGCCACTGTATGGTATGCTTGTGTGTGTCCATGTGTGTTAGTGTATGGACAGGTGGGTGTGCTGCAACTTGATTACAACTATCGCTACAAGTTTTAAAGCATCTTGTTTTACTACTACATGTGTCCATATCGTTACAGAAAGTAATTTGGAGCCATCATATTGCTCACCTTTAACCTTAGCATTTCTGTTTACCGCTTTTGGTTGTTTTGGTGCACTGCAATACAATGAGAGCAACGTAGGTACAGAGATTGTAGATAATGAAGATGCACTTCTTAATGAGAAGGGGAAAAAAGAAAAAAAAGAAAAGTAAAAAACATTTTTATGTGGTTTTCATAGCATACTGAAATAAGCAATTTATTAAATTAATTTGCATTTGTCTTCCAAGTGCTAAACAAGCCTAACAGATGAAAGTCATTATGCATTCACACCCAGCATTGATATCACAGACACTGACATGCTGGGAAAATAAATCCAAACAAGCACAAAATGTTCTCAATATGATATAAATATTTGATCAAAATTCATATTAACAGCTCTGAAAACTGACATGATTACAGTTGAACAGGCTGCTATATAAATGTCTACATCAAAATTATTCATTAAAGCAAATGCACACCTACCATTTCACTATGAGATAGCTGAAGTAACATCTAAATCATTTACTATATAACCATTATCTGTTCTTTGGATATATTTTGTATTCAGTGTCCTACAGATTGGTGAGGAGCCACTCTTTTATATCATGCCTATCATAATGCATCATTTCTTCACTTCTGCTCTCCCTGCATTTGATCCTCTGCCATTGGCTGTGATTGGCCAAGACATTGGGGCCAGACAGGCTCAAATCCTCTCATTGGCTGGCGAGATATGGCACTTAATCCTTAAGTTCTCTCGCCCTCTGAGGATTAATTTTGCTGTCCTGTCATCTTTAAGAAGTGTGCCCCTCTGGTTAGGCTTGGGTTGTGGAAAAGTAAAGCACAAACTCTTTACAGGCAATCTCTCATCACAGGAACATACAGCACTGAACCCAAGTGGTTAGCATTAGTTGGCTGTGAAGGAGATTCAGGCCATGAGTTAAGCCAGGGAAGTAATTACCGTTGTCAGAAAGCTGAAGTCTGTACTCGTTTTCCCTCTGACTGTCGAGGCCCGGTCTCACGCACACCACTGCTTTTTCCTTCCATCTTTCTCACTATTCAGCTTTAACTCTATGCTTTTACTCTTTTCCTTTTTTTCCTCTTTATCTTCCGCTTTGTGTCAATCTGTCTTCCTGAGTAAGGAAACCTGTATTGACTCAGTGTCAGTACCTGCCACTGTTTGCCCTCAGCTTTGCTATGTTTTGCTTGGTTTCTATAAGCACCAAGGCTTTACTCGTCACACATCTCTCATTTGCTCTCAGTGCTGAGACTGGCAAAGTAAGAAGAGTCACAACGGTGTTGTGTCACTATAGGTTTCATGGAAGTTCAGAGGAATTTCCTGAGAAGATCATATTGAGCTTTATCTGCAGCTACCCCCTAATTAGATCTGAAGTGATTAAAGTCATAGATATAACTGCACATCCTTTGATGCTACTTTTTTGACAAGGTCTAGATCTAGACTTTGCTTTCATACTCTTCTCAGTGACAGATGCCTGGAGAAACCTTTGAATTCTGGCTAAATATAGCATTTGGACCAAATATGCAAGCAGAATTCCTGTTGTAACTGACTGATTTTTGTGAATGCACTATGATGTAGAATATATTTTATATGCAGACCTCAGCATGAATAGATAATAATGATAAAATATTATTTTTGAGAAGCAAAAAGAATAGAGAATCTGATCTAACTCTGGAAAAAAAAACCTTACCATAAATTGAATAAATAACACGTAAGTATTTCAGTGTTCCCATTTATGATTCACTTGTCCCTGCAGTCAGTGTTTGAAGTGCTGCTACTTTGATTTATATGCTTGATCTCCCCACTACGTTTGTCTCTAGCTTATTTGAAGTTCAAACGGATTTGTGCTTAGCAGCTGACGTTCTTTCAACCATAGCATTTAGATATCACTTCCAACAATCTCTCAGAAAAGGCATGCTTGCTATCTTTTTGGGGAACATTACAACTAAATGAGAATGTGGGTTGCAGCTTACGTAATGGTAATTGGTAATGTGCTTGACTCTGAAAGAGGATATGTTTTTCTAAGGCTTACAGTCTCATCTCTTGACAGATATGTTTGTGTGGAAAGTGGAAAAAGAGCTCAGAAATTTTCCAAAAATTGCAACATACGTAGGAAGATAGAGATTCCCAAAGACTAATCTTGTTGCTGATGCTGAACTTCTGTGCCAGTGGAGTTTCTGAAAGTCAGACCCACACACTCAAAGCACTGTTCTCAACTTATCCCTATAAATAACATCCCTGTCTCTTAAAACTCCATGTAATTCCAATCATGAAAGATTTATTCATATGCATTCTCCATGCAAACACGGACATGCAAACCAGGTATTGAAGCGTCTCTGAAAATAAAATCTGAGGTGTTGATTAATGTGAAAACTGTTTAAGCATATTCATATTGACATACGCACTGTGCAGGAACTTCTCACGAAATGGAGCAAAATGGTAATAGCAATCAATAAAGTATTGATTATCTCTAATGGAGGTCAAATGAATGAAACAGCCACGAGTAAAAGCATGCAATAAAAGATTTCACATTTTAAAGTTGTCTAGAGTTCAGTCCAAACCGCAGGTAAAAGCCCTTTAGACCTGACATTTTGTTTTTTTGTCCTCTGCTTAGCCATGCATGAGCACAGAAACACAAGCTTTAAACTGACACACGGGAAAACATTCAAATTCAGAAATGTACTCTGAAATACAAAATGCTTCTAGGACATAAATTATGTATGTACCTGTTTGATGTTTCTTTTCTATGAATTGGGTAATGTGACGATAGCAAGGATTAGATTGGACGTGCCTTTTTTGAGGGTTTGTCACAGGAAAAGGTTAGCCAAGAACAAAAGCTGTGGTTGTCAGGTAGGTTTGGGTTTAAGCAGCAAAAATTCTAGTTAGGATAGGTAATGAAAACAACTTAAATAGATTTAGGGTTAAAGTTCAGAAAAACAATTCACTCACAGAGGAAAACATCCATGAGTTTGAGAATTAAACCTTGGTTACTTTTTTGTTTAAGGCCATCCACCACTCCCAACCTTTTAGTTTCAACTGCATTTAAACTGGAAATGGCAGGAGCTCTCTCTCTGATTGACCAAAGCCTGAATGGCCTCTGTTTAAGAGCAAGCCTCTGCTGCTCACCATGTGTGGATCAGCATTGATTGGCCTTGTCAGGCTATTTAAAGTCCGCCTCTTATTGGTTAATTACGTCATAGCCTTCACCAGATCATTAGAACAATGGATATGTTTATTTACAACGTTCCAATTTCATTTGTTCAGTGATGAGGGAGACGCGGGTAAAAATGGAATCAAAAACAATCTGGACAGGGTTGGAATGACTACTTGTGCCTCTGAAAGCTTCAGTGTTGCAACAGTTTAGTGACTGATTGACGCTGCTGATGAATGCATGTTTGTTTGTTCCTGGGGCTAGTTGTAGCACTCAGCATTTGTTTGGACAGCCAGGGAGGATGTGTATCCTCAGTGGCAGGTTGACGGTGAACATGCCAGCAATCCATGTCCACACCACAGTCTAAACCAAGTTCGCGCTTAGTATTTAGGTCATAAAGATGGTGACTCATCAACTTTAAAGAGTAATTAAGGCATGGAGTATTTGGTGTCACTGACTAACCCCCTCACAGTAGACGTACCGATCCAGGGTTAACAGCTATTTTTACTTAGCCACATTCTCTGACATAGTAGTGCTGGAGCAATTAAGATGAGACGTTTTCTTCCGTTTCCATACTTACAAAAAAAACTTGTTGCCTAGAGTAATTCCCACAAGCCCACAACTAAAAGGAAAGAGCTGTATCTTTTGTGACAGGATAAAAATAAATAAAAAATCGCTGGCGAACACAGCGCCCCAGCAACTGTGCCCTGTCACTCACTGTTAATTAAATCCCATCGGTTGTTCCATGGACAGGTCCTTATCTTTTTTGGACAAACACCACTACACCAAACACAAAGGCAACAGCAGGCAGCCTGAAGTCCATCCACTTGCATAGTCACACTGCATTTTCAGTGAGAATCATCACAATGAAACTTTTTCAATTTTTGATTTTTCTCATGTGCTTTGTTTGCTGTTAGAATTCTCAGGTCATAGAAAGAGGGAGAGAGGCCTGAGGCTGTTTTTAATAGAAACAATGCTTTGCATAATGTCTCTGCATTTCAAACAGTAATGGAAGCTGCTTTTATCGTGCTTTTGTACTCAGTGTGTGTGTGTGTGTGTGTGTGTGTGTGTGTTGCATATATAAATTTGTTTATGTGAGTGACTTCCCTTCATCTGAGGTCAAAATGTCTTGTTTGACCTCACACTCAAAAGGATAAAAGAGTCATAATAATCCAATGGAGATGAGGCTTGAATTTTAAAATTAGTCAAATTTAAATGTCTATCTGCTGAACAAAAAGAAGATCTAAGAAAGGAAATAATATCAGAAGTTAAAAAGCGCAATTGATAGCTTTCATCCAAAAGAGACGCCGGGTATGTATGGATTACCGATATAATTTTATTCGATATTCTGGACACAGATTAGCTCATTTCATTTAAATGTTATTGAAAATGCATGAAGGCACCATGTTTTCCCACAAACAATGTCTCAAACAATTGTCAATGTGATACCAAAACCAGGACAGTAGGGCAATACTCTGTCTGAGTATCAACCTGTAAGTTTAATTAATAGCGACAATAAAATTCTTACCAAAGTCCTAAATAATCAACTAGCTAAGATACTACCAGATATAATTCACTATAATCAAACTGGCTTTATACAAAATTGAAGTCTTAAAACCAATATTAGAACCTGTCTATCGTTAATACAATATGCCAAGAGGCAAAAGCTAGACTTGACACTGATGGTGGTGGATGCAGAGAAAGCTTTTGACTGATTAGAATGAGCTTGTGTTTTTAAAGTATTAGAAATGTTTGAATTTCCTGAAGAAATAATTACCATGATGAAGACCATTTATAAGTCACCAACAGCACAGGTTTATGTTAATGGAACTTTATCTGAGATATTAAGATTAAAAAGATGCACTGGACAAGGTTGCCTGTTATCTCCCTCCTTATTTGCATCGGCAATTGCACCTTTGACTCAAAAAGATAGAAGTGAGTGGCATGAATGTAGATAAAGCAAAATAAAAATTTAGTTTATTTGCTGGTGATTTAATGATATATTTAACTAATATTAAAACATCTCTTCCAAAGACAATGGATATCATAGAGGATTTTTCCAAAATATCATGTCATAAGATGAACATTGAAAAAACTGAATTGATACCAATCAATAAAGGATCTTGTAGCATTCCACAAGACTTTAAGGATTTTCAATGGAAAGAAAGATAAGAAACCTAGGTTGCTATATAAGTTCTGAAAAAAACAATTCAATACAAAGATAACTTTCTTTCTCTAATTAATGAACTGAAAAGTAGCACTAACAAGTGGTCAGACTTGCCCATAACTTCAACTGGAAGGATAAATCTGTTTAAAATGTTATGGTTGCCTAAATTTCTCTTTATTTTCCAAAAGATACCTTTGATCCCTCCAAAATATTTTTTAAATGACTTCATGCTTTACTCACCTGTTTTGTCTGGTCTAATAAAGCACTCTTCTTCAAAATAAATTTACAACCATATTATTATGCCTCACAGATGTTTTATATAGATCATATTATCAATAACACAACTGAAGAACCCTGGACAAATATTTAAAGCTAACAATTAAAGCCTCACAACCTATTTACATCTCTATTTACAAAACACAATATGAAAGTATGTAACTTCACTGTAAATAGCACATTAAAATCATGGAACAAAATTTAAATATATATATATATATATATATATATATATATATATATATATATATATATATATATATATATATATCCATCAATAAAAATAAAAAATGTGGAGCTGAAGTGGGGCACAAGGGGAATTAAACATTTATCAGATATAATTATGCATAGTAGGGTTCAAACATTTATAGAACTTGAGAATAAATTCACTTTATTTACATTATGATTTGGTGCCAGGACCCTTTGAGGACATTCTGTTCAAAGAAGGAAAAAAGAAACAATAAAATGGCAGAATATACGACATGCTGCTGAAGGAACATTACTCACTGCAAAAGCTGTATGATGAATGGAATAAAGATCTCTATTTTAAAGAAGCCACACAAAATGGAAGAAATGCTTATATCTCACTAACAGCATTACCAGTAATGAAAATATACGCTTAATACAATACAAATTGATGACAAAAATACTGAGTAATAATTCATAAGTGTTTATCCTCTGATCGGTGTATGAAGTGTGGCTCTCACAACTCCCTCATGCATTCCTTCTGGCTTTGTACAAGTGAACAAAATGTGGAATTAAATCAAAGAATGGATATTTATTACTTGTAAAAACAAATTCAATTTTCAGCTTGACTGTGTATTTTTCAGAATGCCGAAAAATAAGATATCCTACGGGATGGCAGATTATGTTTTCCTCCCTTGTTTAAAAGAAGTTCATCATAAAACACTGAAAAAACAGAGGCCCCTACTTTACAGATTTGGAAAGAATTGATTAGAATTTCTTTGACTATAGAAAAGACATTTTCTGAAGATAACAATAAGATGAAGCAATCAATGAGGTATGGAAGTACATTTATGATGCCCTACAAGACTTGAAAAAGAACAAAGAACTTCCCTTCCCATTATTGGGAAGGGAAGGGAAGGGAAGGGAAGGGGAGAGGTGTGCGTATGTGTGTGCGTGTGTGTGTTGTGTTTGCAGAGGGTCGGGGGTCAGGATGAGAGGTGTCTGTGTGAGCCTGACACTATTCTAGGATAGTATATACTATCTTATATATTAAGGTTTTATTATATATGTTGGTTAGTAAGAGATTGTAAGCAAAACCTCATGATGGAAAGCATGAAATTAAATCAAGATAAATATTTTAAAAAAAATTTAAAAAGAAAAGAAAATAATCCAATGAAACTACTGAAGGTCACTGTGTTCTATACTGTCAGAATCAAGTGTTTTTTAGATCAGATGAATCAGACATTAAAACTTAAAATTTAGAAGTTAATTGTCTATTACTGGAAAGACTCCTGTAATGAAATACTAACTGAACAATCAGTCTGTGTGTTCTCTTTTCCAAATACTGTAGGTCTCCATTGAGTCTGATTGCCAAAATGATTGGCTTATCTAATCAAATTTCCCACAATTTGTAATTAAGTTAGTGAGTTTACAGATGGGAAAGCCTTAACATGCTCTCTGAGGTAATCTAGTTTGTATAGCCTTCAGTACTACAAAACACTTTTTAATGCAAGTTTTGTCATTGAACCTGGTGACCAAATGTCTAAGATTTTCTCAAATATTCAAGACAAGTGAATGTTAGTGTGAGTTTTTCCAGTAAAGTCATGCATCATATCAATACATCCTGATAAGTGTCAGATACAAATTAAACACCTCTCTTGGATAATGTTTGAAACTGAATGCAGTGAATGCGTCACAGTATGTAGCATGCTTTTAAGAAGTCTCAGCTTTCAGTTTCTTGTGAGTTCACACAAGGGCAAGTGACAATTTAGCTTATGCTCATCAGTCAGATGGTTTTAAAACGACCCTGTCTTAACACTTTGCAAATAGAAAGGCATTAATACCACTGAAATGTTTTATGTCCTCAGAGGAACCGAAGGCACTCTGGAAAGACCGAGCACAAAATCTCAAGACTCTAAAAGTGTGAAAACATCCTCACCCCTCACTTCTCTCCCTGTGTGGCTCGACCTCTGCCACGCTAACTTTAGTAACGAGCACAACACTGGTGTACATTTCCACAGATGCCACATTGGGAGGGTCTGTATGGGGTCGGTGGTGCCGCTGGGATAGTATGACCAGGTTTCAAAGACTTAGAGGTCAAAGGTCAAGACAACTGTACCAGATTCCCAAATGTGATACTGTGTCTGGGTGCTGGGTTAGCTGACTTTGAAACCAAGTAAAATGCCACTTGTTAAAAAGCAGGACAACAGTAAGTGGTTTAGATGAAAGAGGGTGCGTGTTCAGTGTATATAAGAGTGTATGACGTGTATATATTTGTGTGTGTTTTAGTGTGCATGTATGGGTTTTATGGATATCAGCTTGTCTGTGTACATATGGAGGAAGTGAAGTGCTGCTGGATCACCCAGTGTGACAGAGAAATTATTTGAGGCCTTTGTCTTTGATGTCTATCCAACAACACAGCATGATCTTCTTCTGTGAGCTGTTGGTGGTGTGGTGGCAAACAACATTTCTGTGCAGCATTCTCATTTGCCACAATATTCATATTGATGCTCACTATGAATTGCTGCTCTTTTTGTTTCATTTTCTCTACCAGTACCTCACTGGCACTCGAGAAGAATGCTCCTTTCAGTCACACTTCATGTACCGTGAATTGATGAGAAACCTACAAAAGCTGAACATCTATTTAAATATGTAACTGCTTCTTCTTTTACCTTTTTTTAAAGTCCAGTCAGCTTTCAAAAAAAATCTTCAATTCTGAGTAGAAATGTCTTCAAAACATTTTCATTGTTTGTTGTTCTGTTATCTGCTCTTTGCTTCTTTTTCTCCTTCTTCCTTCCTTCCTTCCCTACATCTCTCCCTCTGAGCCACGTCTTCCAGGCATGCCCCAGGCCAGCTGAAGGCAGGCAGTGCCTCTTGGAGGACTGACAGTTTGGTAGATTGTTTGGGAACCATGACAATGAGTGGCCATGACCCTTAGGTATGGGCAGTGAGAAATGTTCTCTTCTAGATGGTGTCATTAAGAGCCCATGGGTACGCAAAGTGGGAATAGTGGGGGGAATAAGGGGGATAGCCTGGAACAGAGCAGGCATGCCATCAGGGAGTTCAAGTTAATGTGCTGTCACTTTGTACCTGCCACTCTAAGTTCTCACAACCAAGCCTCTAAAAACCAGGGCCCTCTTCCAGCACCAAGCTAAATACCCTGCTGCAGCAGTGACTGTTTCAGTCCACATGCACAGGGTATCTTTTCACAAGCTTCTTATCTCTAGCAGCTCTATCTGGATGTATTGATATCCTATAACATCA
Organism: Thunnus thynnus; assembly: GCF_963924715.1. Lineage (NCBI taxonomy): Eukaryota > Metazoa > Chordata > Actinopteri > Scombriformes > Scombridae > Thunnus > Thunnus thynnus. The sequence goes on from NC_089525.1 coordinate 18,887,491, forward strand.
GTGGCTCACTGGAAATGACTGTACAACACAATTTAGCACATTTGGCCTTTTACCACACTATACACCGTATCAGATTGACGGCATGGTGCACAAAGGACTGATGACATATTGATGCATGTTTCCTCACCGTTGAAAACGGGGTTTGATCACAGATGACTGCCTGAAGAGCTGTCATGCACTCAGAAATCTGACATAGGTAAAAAAATGGCACTTTCTGCTAAATTCTGCAACAGTTTCAGAGGAGTATAGTACAGTATGTTTCTGTTGTTTGATAAGATAAAATCAAAGAGACGCACACAGTAAAGTTGGTCATGAATCAAGCAGCACATACTGCTGCACATGTTATTCATGTCAGATCAGGTCATAGCTAGTTACAAGTGCTCCATCTAAAATGCAAACTTGAAAATGTTGATGTTTAAAAGGATCAGAGAGAAATTTAAAAAAACACAGCTCTTCTTGCTGTGAAGAACCAATACATTTTATTTCCACGGTTGAGGTTTCTTTTTTAATTAATTTGAGGACAGTGCTTTTGTAACATTTCCCTTAAAGTCATTTTTTACACAAGCATCATCATCATTTCACAAATTAGCAATCACTCATTTTTTCTTTCCCCTGCGGCGCAGGTTTTCATGTTGATTAACTATTCTTTTTTTCTGAGTCATAAGTGTGGCAGCATAGCAAAAATGCTTATTCAAGGGCCAAAATTATTCATGCTGATTAAATTCGTCCCAGGAAGGATTGTCCTGGAGTTTCATTGGATGAAAAAATGGAAATTCAGTTATTCCTTTTTCTTTTTTATATTAGTTAGCCTTCATGCTAAAATTCAGATTGAATTCCACAAGTTAATGTGATTTTTTTATGCTAAATGATCTCTCATTAACAATGTGTGGAGTCACTGAAGCTTCTTACAGCCTCATTGTCACTGAAAATGGAAACAGCACAAACATTTTCGGACTCTTCTATCTGCTGTGTACCAGCATGCCCTATCATCAGCAAAACAGATGTTTTATTATCAGTTTATATGGTTCATGAATGTAATCATTGTTTACATCGTTTCTCCCTGAGGGTAATGATATGTGAGGCATGATAAATCAGAATTGAAGCCACGGAGACACTAACCTAGAATGACCTTTACTTAATCAAGACTTTTACCTTCCTCCTATCAGCTTGCCTTAACTGTGTCCAATTCTTTCTCGCTATCTCTCTTACTCTGTGCTCTACTATCAAGCCTTCTGTCTGTCACAACTTGCTGCCATTTTCACCCCTATCTGATTCCATCACACTGAGGACTAAAGCCTTTAAACCCATTAAATCCCTCCCAATTCAATTTCAGGATGGCAACACTGCCTTGTGGGTCGCTGCCAACCAGGACTCATAGGAATCGCAGACCCCTCCAGGTTTCCCAATCTGGCAATGCTTCCTGGGCAGGCAGGAGCAGATGCTTGGATATTCTGCAGCGACAATAAGACCACCCCCCTCAGGCCTCTACAGCTGGGCAGAGTTTTATCCAGCCCCTATGAGGCTGCTGTCAGGTGCCTTTATGTAGACTGGGACATTTAACCAGCCTAACTAGCCTGTACCAACTGTTACATCCAGCTGGCTTCCATTCTTCAGATGTAAACAAAACACTCACTGCTTACTTTTGGAGCTTGGTACAGTGAGTGTTAGCACCCTCCAATCCTGACATAAACCATAATAAACCTGAAATAAAAAATGTGAGAAGTTTCCATTTCATTTTGTGTGACACAAGGATGTAACAGAGAGGAGATATGAAAGAATTAATGAGGAGAATGCACACTCCATAATCAAATGCCTACATTCATTCTCTTCAAACAGAAACAAAACATGCAAACGCCATTAGATGTTCGTTTTATGAAAATTAAAGACGAAAAAAACACATTACCCTTCTACTACATACTGTATGTCCCAGGATACCCACCTGTATACCCTCAAGAGACTTTATTTGCATTTAAGTATAAATCCATGCACATACTGTGCAAGTGTTTTTGCTTGATGAATAGAAAGTTAGTGTCCTGCAGTCATAACATATTCCGCCGTCTTTTGGGTTGAATTAACAAATCCACAGCTGTGGCAAAAACAGCTCATTTTTTTATTAATTAAGGACACATATTTCAAAGTTGTGACTGATTTTACAACTAGACTTTACATAAAACGGATAAGTTATTACTGTTCATGCCTTCAACCCATGGCTCAATCAAACGATCCATTCAATTCATTATATGCAGCTGTCTATGTTTCCATCCAAGTTCAGAAATATGAAAACAATGCGTCCTGGACCCACAAACAAGTGGGTTGATCAACTCTTTCACCAATTTGTTCCATCCACACCTACACTCGCATGCCATGCTAATTCTCCCTCCCTCTCATATTCGATCTCTCTCTCTCTTTCTCATCTAAGTGTCCTCAAAAAGTTAGCAAGGCTAGAGCTTTTATACAGTGCCTCAGTTCATATCTCTTTGAAAATATTTCTTTCACACTTTCAAATTCCTGTCAGTGCATATCAGCATGCAGTGGAATAGCAGTAGATGTGTACAGAATGCGAGATAACCTTTTCCCAGTTGTCAAGTCTCCACAGGCTACTCTGATAGCAATCTACCATCAAACAATCCTCTTTTCTAACTTTTCTATTCTCCCTCTCAGTAATGTGTATGATAAGGCAGTGTCACCACATCTAACCCATATCTACAATAATTACAGTAGATATTTTAAACACAACTCATATACCTACCGGCGGGGGAAACATTTTTTGACCACTAAAATAAACAAAATATCTCTTGCAAGTTTCAACGTAGAACGAGTGAGAAAATATGTCCACCTGGCTTGGATTTTCACTTCAAAATGAAAATCCATCGTACAGCTGCAACCATAAATGTAATATTGTGGTAACCTGCTCCAGCATGAGTGATGTGAAGCAAATCAATTTGATTTAGCACATTCATTTAAAGGGTAAAGTTCAAACAAACACACCTTGCATAATATAGACTATATGATCTACTTGTGTTTTTAATCAGAATAGACAAATAAAGATAGAAATAGAAATTTGTCCTCTAAAATACTCTCAGGGACTTCAGTTGTGTATCTTTTTCTCAAGGGCCTTGAGCTGTTTAAGCACTTTTCTAAGCACATTGTCATGTGTATTATATGAGTATGGCACTTCAACCTGAACCTTTTCTTTAGAGTGAACATTTATTTAATCTGTGGTAACGTTGAGTTTGCAAAACACAAAAAGTAGAGGGTGCAATTTAAAATCTGGGTATTTCTATCAAGATTAAATAAGCATTATGATCTGAAAAGAACATTGTGTCAAAGTGTGAACAGTGTACTTGATGGATTACACATAGATTTCATCAGCAAGTTCTAAAGGATTCCTGACCACCCAAGGTGATGTCCAACTTCCTGCTACTTTAGCTGACCTACAGAGTTTCACAGCTGAGGTATCAAAACAGATAAAACAGTCCCTGCAGTGAAATAGCTAAGCCTACAACCACCTGGAAGCGGACGTCTTCCTGCTCAAGCATTTATGAGCCGGTGCGATTGCAGGATTTTATTTGTGGAACCGACTGGGCAGTGAGCTGAGAGAAAGCAGCACGCTGATGCAGACAAACAAGGAACACAGCCAAATCCTCAGAGCTGCTTATAACAAAGGAATGTTTTTAAAACTTCAAATGCTACAACATGCACAGAAGAGATTCAGCCACTGAGATAATTCAGTGGCTGATAATTACCTGATGTATAATATACTGTGCAATATTATGCAGTTGAAGCTTCCACTGTGATGTTTATGCTTTAGCCTCTGGGCATACAGCTGAGCACTGAGCACTCATTATTGTTAAATTTCAACAATAATAAGCTAGCAACTGTTCTCATTTAATTAGAAAAATGTAACAATTCCTTAAATAAAAGCAATCAACTGAGGATTATATATTGATCTTGTTTTACAAGCAAAGAAAAGCCTGGAAGACGCCAAATGTTGCTAATCACAAGATACTGATATTATTGTCTTGTTATTATTTTGAATTTTGTGTGAGTTTGATTTCTTTGCATTTACTTCAACCATACTTACCCATACTCTAAACAACTAAAAATGGGTCATTTCTCAGTGCCAAAATTTGATTAAGTATCCCATACTGTCCCATCTGCACCCAGCCTCATTAATTATTACTTGTCCCCAGCTTCACTTATCCCCCCTCCAATTAACTATTCATAAGCCCCGTAATGATTAACAATATGTTTTGAGCTAATCTTTATGTAAATGAAGTGAGCTTTGTAAGAGATAATGCAATTTGCCACTTATCTGCACACATTACTGAATAGTCCTTATCGGCCTCCCAGGGTTCAGGATTGGTGAGAGTGGATGTTTTATTTGTGAGACAATATCTGTTTTTCTTTTCATTGTTAGGTGTAGAACTATTAAGATACTATTAAGGTCCAGATCAGCAAAAGCAACAACAACTTTGTAATTGAAAAAAAGATGATGATATTTGTCATTACAATCTCTTACACACTGACAACTTCTTTCAGTCAGGATTATGTGGATCTTGCAGTGAGTGAGTGATAACCAGAGAGAGACATGTAGGCGTGTGCGTTGAGTGGTCTGTCATCCTCTCTGCTCCCTCTAAAATTTACTACTGTAAGAGCAAGACAATGAATGTGCAACTGCTCCCGTGTTGGTAATCCGTCTTCATTTGCACCTGTCTGTTTCATATGTGATGATGTAGCTATATATGGTGTGTGAAGAGAAAAAAAAAAGTTTGGTAGAGCTTCCATGGTTATATCAACGCTTACAATCTTTGCAGCTGCTGTCAGTAAACGCAACTGTCCTGGTTATTTTCTTTGCAGGAAAATGAGTCATGAAAGTACAAATTAATTATTATTAAATTTCAAATTTTACATGTTGTATATAGAGGTTAAAGAGTCAACAGTATTATAGTATAGTCTACAGTATAATATAGTCATTATAGTAAAATGTTTAATGACAAATCCTCTGTGTTTGAACAACTCTAATGGAATGGTGTGTCTGACAAATACTATATATAATATATAATTGCGGCATGAACAGATTCAATCAGGTTCAGCTAACATTTTGTGGCCATGTTGTGGGGCCCCAAATGGCTGTGATTATGGATTTCCTCCTATGTGAGCACAGAATGTTTTCAGTCGATTTCAGACCCTCCTGACACATTACTAAATCATGTCAACTCGCTGGCGTCAATAGATCATTTCAGACATTGGATGTTTGGTGGTAATGCTGTCTGAGATTAAATTGTTACATTCGATTCAATGAATTACAGAAACTGGCTGATCTTGCATGAGAAGTTAAGAATTGACTGACTGATCTGTCCTCATCCATATAATGATCACAGCTTTGTCACCATAGCACCAGACAAACCAGCACTGTGACCTTGAGATTGATAAGATTTGAATGTGTGGATGGGACATTCAGTGCTGACCATGCATAGAATGATGAATACTTTTGTTACATTTGCTAGAATCCAATCAGATGTTATAATTTACATTTGACATAAAAGACCCATCATAACAGCATAGCAGCCTAATCTTCAATATCCCACTTGCAAATTCAGGATATCGTGAGTGAACCACCGGGGAGAAGTATGTGAGAGTGTGTAAATAATAAAATGTAGCTGTCAATCATGCTTTATTCATTGTTTTTTGTTGTGGTGGATTTGGAAGAGAAGATGGCACGATTTTTTCTTTGGGATAGAGGACATTTATTATAAAAGCACAACATCATATGTCCATTTCATCCTTCACACACGCAAGATAAAGAGGGACAAGGACATCTCATACTGAGTTATATAAAAGGATGAATACACTTCTTTGACAGTCTTTCATCTGTAGAAAAGGTTGTTTAGACAGACACTGGAAAACTAGTTCACAGCTTAGAATTTTTTTTATTCTTGAAAGCACACATTTAATGCATGGATTTCTTAGAAATTCATCACAAAATTGAACTCCATCCAAGCAACTAAATGCCATCATCAGGTCATGGGAAGGTTTCTGCTACTTTTCTGTATGTCCTGACTTGACTCATACCTTGACAGACATGAAACCTGCCAAGCTGGCAATGACATGCACTTGAGGGAACAACCACTTTTGCAGTCTTCACACTGTAGTGCAATGATCCACCTTCGATATTCAGCCTTGCGGACACGTCGAACCCCAGGGATCCAATGTATCAACTTCTCGCAAAAACATACAGTAAATGTGAGTTGGGAACAAGTCACAGCACACCTATCATCTACCTCACCACACCTATTTTGAGTGGTCCTTTTCACAGATCCTTGTAAATATTCACATCTACGCTCTAGGCAAGCTGTGAGGAAGATTGCTGGTTTTCCCTTTATCTCCTTCTCAATGCTGTTTCCCAGTGTGGATCTGTCCACCAGGGATTTTCTTTCACTTGCCTTTGTATGCCTCTGTCATCTTTCCTCTAGGGTAAGCATTGACAGGCCAGATGGAGATTGATCTTTGAATAGGCAAAATTGAAAAGGCATGTTGGGAAACACTGTGACCAGTTTAACCTACAGGAGTTGTTTTATAGTGACTGGCAGTACGTGTAGGAGGGAAGCGTTTGGATGTGTTTGAGAAAGACACAGACAGACAAAGACCAGCTATCAGTTTCCCCTACAGCATTAAGTTGTCTCTTGTCTCCGCTGAATGAGCAGCTTGTCACAGAGGAACTAATTAAGATGGCAACTTGTACAACCACAGTACAGTTCTGCTACTATTCAACATCTGTCCCATTTGTATTTGAGAGCTGTTTGAAGAAAGTAAATCCCTGTTTCTCAGCAGAACACCCACGCTAGCTCACCTATGGGCCCGGAAAAGACAGCTCCTCTCATCTTCATCTTCAGACTCATAACCTTGTTTCCTTAAGAACTGAGTCAAGTGACAGAAAAATTCAAGATGCACACATTCTCAAGCCCCCTACTCTTTAACTTCATATGACTCTTAAGGATTGATCTGTTGGATTGCTGCTGCCTGAAAAAGTAATCACTCAATCCTTCGCATACACTATACAAAGGTAACGTTTTTTTGACCGGACTCCAGCTTGCAAGCATCTATTCCAGGCCTTTAACCATCAAAATGTTAAACTTTGCAATCAATATCACATTACAGCACAGAACCAATGTTTCCATTGCAGGAGCAAGTTGTGTCCATTGTGCATGCAGAGCAGACAGACAGCAGTAATGATATGACATCCCCCTGCCCGCATGGGAACAGCAGCACAGCGGGTTGATGATCACAGAGGCATTGTTGTTTCCATTCGCCCACCATGAAAATATGACCACAGGGAGCTGAGGAGGTGGGTTTAGTCTGAAAGGTCTCGAGCTGTTACTGCACTTCATTTGCATCAACTTGGATCTTGTTTTATGTATGATGTCAGTGTGAAACCGTGGTGCATGTCACACACTGTTCAAGCATGGACAAAACCCACTGTTGACATAGGCATTAATAACACAGGCAAACATTCAACAGTGTGACAGAAACTTTTGTTGTGTTTAGCCTGCTTTGCTCACTGGTGCATGTAAAGCAAGAACAAGCATACACTTCACTGCAAATGCTAAAAAGAAGAACTATTCTTTTTCATAGATGCATGTTTGTGCACGTGCAGTTTTACTTTTGACATTGAGATCATGTTTTTGATTTACATGCATTTAATTTTGGATAAACCAAATCAGAATATCTAAAATTATATTAAGTATATCTAGATCTGTATTATTCATTTGTACTTTTGTTTTGGTCAAGTCAGTTTTAGTTCTACAAATCTCTTTAACATAAAAAAGAATCAAGAAGAAATGGTATTCTATGTGCCTTTGCTGTTTAGTCCTTTGTTTGGTGCCCAACTGATAAAATGCTAAAATGCTAAAATGTATTCTTCCTTGCTGTAAACCAATCAGCATTTGATGCAGAGGGCCTGAGCGATTCTGTACACGTATCCTCTGGAAACCCACTGGCTTACTGAGAAACTTTGCATTCCTAAGGGTGTCCACAGAGTGTCATACTTCAATACACTGCATTTGGCAAACTTTTGCATGCTGACAACTAAAAGTTTTTGTTTTGTTTTAATAAACATTAGTGATAAGTGTTAGAAATGCCAATGACAACAGCAAACTGCCATTAAAGTCATCAAATTATGATTACCTGCAGTACAACAAAGGGAAGAGGGAGTGTTTTATGCTGGCTCATGTTATATATGAGAAAAGTGTAGAGAGGAGTGTATATGGTCTCCCAACATCTATACAACAGAAATAGGCTAACATCATATTAGGAGATGGTGAACCCAAAACACATGGAAAAAATCTTGCTGGCTACAAAAACTGACAGTTTCTGCTTCCAACAAGATGTGAATGTGAAACTGAAAAATGCAATGAAGGAATGTCTGGTACTAGTCCCACAGGAAAATATAATTGGACAAACTGCACAAAGATGAGTTTCATGTTTTATTCAAAGTATTTTCAAACAATGTGTTTGTTTTTTTTACAAGAGATCTGGCTTCAAGGATGAAGGCATATAATGACTTGTATTTTGAAAAACTCCTCCAACTCAAAGCCGAGCTAGCCTACACACTGGCACCGTCATATAAACTGGATGCCAGTCAGGAATTAGCCCGGCAGGGATTCAGCAGAGAGCTTTAGAAATCAACACAGTGATTTTAAAGCCCCTGAATTTTGTTTCAAGTCTTGTGTATTTCTCTGCAACATAACGTTTCCGCAACTAAATACGCAGCAATCAAAGTTAAAGTTTGTGGGGAAAAGTATCAGGTATTATTTATTAATTTATGAAACTCTTCATTAGGACTGTGTGGTCGGGGTTTGATCAGATTTGTGTGACAGTGGCCTGGCAAAATAAACAAACAACTGCTAGCTCTCAACAGATTTTAATTGAAATGTTGCTGTACTCTAATTGGTGCATGGAATTACATTACATCACCTTTTTCCAACTGAGCCCCGCCCACTTCAAAGCAGTCAGAAGAGCAAGGACAAAAACACAATAAAGTGAAGTGATGCGAAATAACCGAAAACTGTTTAACAGAAAATATTGTGTTCATGTAGGACCCATATCGCTTATATATTTATTGATTTAAACTGATTTTATTTGATTTAAATGTAAATATAGAGATTTAAATATGGTTGGCTATCTGCATGTTTGATTCAAATTGCCACCTACTTTAAAATGACTTTTATCATAATTGTATCAAATATTGGGGCCAATCTTGACGTTTCATCACTACCAACTATTTTGCAAAATCATATTCCTTAGATTTGATTAGTGAGACAGGTGCATTCTCACATCAGATCTTACTTATAGTGCATGTTAGTGTAATTACATGACAGCGACACCGTGAGGCCACAGGGGATGAGAGGGCGGGTGGAAGAGGAGGAGGATGGGTGCACACAGCTCGGGTTTGTAGCACGCGGGTAACCGATCCCAGCTGCTGCCGTGGGGGAATGAGAGCCGTTCCCGTCCCCGTGGGTTGGTCACGTGTCCTCGGGGAGACTTTAGTTTTGGGACCACGTCGGGAGGGAGATGGAGCGCACCGTTCTGCACAGCCGAGTTGAACGGCAACATCTTTAACAAGCGTTAATGATCCGTCGGTGAATCTCAACTAGATCAGCTTTGTTTTGGGGCGTCGCCATATACACTCCACAGTAGTGTGTGTATGTGTATGTGTGTGTGATACACAAATACGTCAGGCACAGTCAGTGGGATCCCTCAGTCTCTGACTCGTCAAAACTTCCGCGCGCACCAACTGTGATCTCTACTGCGAGTGTGACAGTGTTGCCAGGCGCTGCTTCAGTAGTACAAGTCAACACACGGAGCTGTCACGTCGAACCGAGGTAGGCTGTGCTTCTTTCCTGAGCTTTCTGAATGAATAGAGAGAGTAAACGTGCACAGGAAGATGCACGCTGGCTAATAATCACGCTGTTACTTTATGCAATGTGCGAGGCAAACCCTGCGCATGGGATACTGAAGTTGCAACAGCACAATGGAGCATATCAGCTGTTTACGAGTGTGTGGAAAGCTTTTCTCTTGCACAGAAACACGCAAGATGAAAACAATGAGTGTTTGACTGATGTGGTGATTTAGAAAACACCGCGAGAGAGCAAATGTGCCCTCAGAAATCTCTGAAGTGGTGCGTAAACGTTGAATCATGGACTTAATATTTATGCATTTATCTTTATTTCAGAAGGGGCCTGCAAATGCACCATCAGGACTGTGAAAGTGCTAAAACTACACAAAGTGTGAGACTGACAGTTTCACCTTCAAACTTGCATGATATTGATGTGAGGTTGCATTGCTGAGGGAGATCTCATTATGGCACGTTTAGCGGCACTATCTGGCACTGGATGATTATGAGACTTGCTGAAAATATTTTCACGTTTCCTGCCACCAGCCACGCCCCTGATGCCAGCAAGAGCAACGGTCAAGAATTTCTCTTATCCATAAGCACTAAAACAGTCATCATAGAGACCATTGGTGTTGTCAAAGTAATGATCACATGTTGTTTTTATCATCTGCACATAGTATGGCATTGAAAGATGCATGAAGTGATGATGATGATTTGTGAAGCTCATTAACAAATACAATAGCAATCCTACAGAGTCTCCGCAGGGATGTTACATCATTTATGATCATTACATCATCTATGACATTATGTCAGTATGGTTATCGTGGAGACACAGTGCTGCAGGTGACAGTGGAGGCACAGTGGCTTCAGAATAGCAGAGTGTAAAATGTCAGCTCCACATCAATAATGCAGGATACCAAAACAATGGGGAGCAAGAGAATAGGCTCCAGTGTGCGAGTGTTGACCTCTTCTCAAACTTTGACACTATTAAAGAACAAACAATCTATTACAATTAATTTAAATGAATTACTAAGCATCCAAACAATTACTTTCTAATCCTTGTATGCACATATAAATACATGGTGTGCTCCAAAGTGTGATATTCTTCAGACACATGTTGATCAGCAGTTAAACTGGTTTTATGCTTCGAGACAGCTATTAAACTTCAAAAACTGGTGGTTCACCATCTTACTTCAGATGATTTATTTCCCTACTCGCTCTCTCTCTCTCGCTCTCTTGCTCTCTTGTTAATGCATGATCACTCTTAATGAGACAGGTCTCAGCGCATGAGGCCCAACCCTCCCGGAGACAGCTCTGCTAGTTGGGTGAATACAACTGACACCCTCATTCATCATGCATCTACAGGGTGCTGCCTACTCTCTCAGTCTCTCTCTCTCTCTTTAGCCCTCCCTCTCCCCAGTTGCACCCTGAGATGATAATTATTAAGACATTCTAATGATGACAAGAGCAGGAGCTTTTTCTAAGGGGAAGACAGCCTCTACATGCTGGGATGATTATACTTGTGAGGGTTGGTAATCTATTTTGATGCTGCAGCTGCAACGACTTCCAAGAATAAATGTAAACACGCACTGTACAGTACAGTAGTGTACCTGGATGACTCTCTGCAACTTGAAGTCAAGTTAATCGTCTTCGTTAGCATGTTGAGGAGCTGCCTGCTCCTGCAAACCAAAAGCTGGCTTATACAAAATGTTTTTATAAAGGAATTGACTGCTTAACTTTGGAGAAAATTGAAAAGTGGGCAATGTTTGTACTGTGTTTTAGTATGTCACATAATTATTTTGTGATCTGCAGAGCAGTGGAAGTTGTTTCATTTGTGGATTGTTGGGATTCCTGTATGCTGACATATGTGCATCTTATATCTTTTTCCCACATATTTCTTTATGTAACCATCAAATTAGACTAGATGCTCTTGATGCTGTGACGACTTGAAGTATCTTACATGAAGCAGTAACACTGCTAGGATTGTGCTAAAATTGTAAATCCAGCTACTGGAAAAGCCACCATGCAATATAAAATGTTATAGATGTAACTGCTCCACATAGAGTGAAATACCCATGCATAATTAGTGCAGTATTGATTAAAACATTTAATTTGTTAGCTTTCCTTTTCCCTCCTTTTAGATTTACTCTACTCTATTAAACGTTGATGAGTGAGAGAGATTCTAAACTCTTGAGGGATCATTTACTCTCAGATGAAAACGGGAATTATCTTAATCCCAGTTTTGCTGTGACTGCCTGTCACAACAGTTAATCTTTAAAAGCCATTGGTCACGTTCTTGTTTGTTAAGGGAGGTTGTCCGTACATTTTAATCAGTTTGTCCTCACAGTTACTCCAAAGAGGACACCAGTCATGAGGATCTTTTTATTCTGGGCTGTCTGTCAACAGCTGATGCCAGTCTGAGTCTGAATGAGGCATTTCTCTAAGAGAGTCAGCCTCTTGGCCTTGCTTTCACAGGGAGCCTCTTGAAGCAGCAGGGGGGGTCTGGCATGTTGTTTTAGCTTTGCTAAAGTTCGTTGGAAGGATAGAGCTCCAGCCTCCTGTGGAGAAAAAAAAAAACTTTGTTGTGAAACTTGGATGTTGTCATGTGATTAGATGGACAATTAATGCCATAAAAATCTTCAGGAAATTGATCAAAAGTCACGGTTTTCACCTAAATTTTGGTTTTCCCTGTTGTACTGTGTCAATAGCAGATGTGAAGACCCTTTTTGGTTCTCCAAAAAACACTGCTGACACATGCTGAAAGTGCTTTTACTTTTAGATAATCCAAATTTGCAACAGTAAACAAAGCATCCTTTGAACTTTTTGAAGAGCACCTCCCAACATCATGTTCTTCCTGAACATCCATTTCGTTCATCAGATTATATCAACAAAACACCAGAAAAATACCATTTCCTTCTGACTTAACCCCTGATGCGCTCATCATTTTGCTTGTAGGCCTATAAATGCAATTAAATTTGTATCGAAGAGTTTCCTTAATCTTAACTCTGATCTGTTGCTGTCCACAGACTCTCATGCTGTCTCCCTCACTGTCATCCTCCATTATGCTGCATTAAACACAGTCCAAAATAAAAACACATAAAACTCAGATTTGTTTCTTGATGTTAACTGAACCATTTACGTAAAACCGGCTGTGTTTGCATGCGTACGTGCCAAGTAGCCTACATCCATGCCTGCTTGCATCTGTGGACCTGTGTGTGAGTGTGGGTGTGTTTAGATGCTTTTCTTATTGAAAAGATTGAAATTATGGAAGTGTGACAGAATAACCTCAGGGTAGGCAAGATGCTACTGACACTGCATTAAACAGCACCACACGAGTCTCTGCTAGCACAACGCTTTACCGCCTCCAGTCGGCATCACAGTGGCTTGCCTCACCACTCATCGGGGGGTTTAATATTCAATTATGAGGTCATCTAGTTCAAGTTGAGTTGGATGGCTTGTGGAACAGCCCCACTGATTGATGAGTGGGCATCATAGCTAAACAGGCTCTGAAGGAGGAAGAAATAAGGCAGATGGCCTGTGGGGGCTGTTTACTGACGTGGCAGGAGTTTATTAATGGTACACACAGTAACAGGAGCACAAAAATGAATCTGTGTTTTGTTAGATCAAGCTTTAAGGGGAAATTAAATTCAACCATGATATCAACTCACCTCCCTTTTGGTTTATTCATTTTTTAGAAAGAGACATGCAGCAACATGCAGTAATGCCAGAGTGTTAGAGACATGTTTATAGTGAATAAAGTACAATTTGTATTCATGCAAAGCATATGAAATAATGCAGAAAAATGCATGCATTTAAATGTATGTAAACTAAAATGAAGCATCAAGGGTGAAGGTTTCCAAATGCCTGGAGAAGGGTGCTATGATATCCCACTGCCTTTTAGTTTGCTGCTGTGACAGTCTGTCAAACTGTCACATCCAGCCGAGTCCGAAGAAGTGTAGGTCTCACAGTGTTGTGCTGACAAACAGTAAGCAGACAGATAAAGAGGCAGAGAGTGAGACAGGCGGTTTAGCATTTGCTTGTGTGGGGAGAGCAGCCTCTCCTCTGTCATCACATAGCAGATAAGATTCTTCAGCAGTCAGGTATTTGGACTTTGCTGGTGGGCTGTTTCTTGGCTGAGAGCTGGACCAAGCTGTCAGTCAGATTAGCGCTATGAGCCATCGGTGGGAGTGCAGCCCTATCCTCGGGGGGACAGCCGCTAGAAAGATCTGCAAATCCCCAACACTGAGCATGCACACACACGCATCCGCAACCCCCACCAAAGAATGAAGGGACAAGATCAAGCCAGGTCATGGGAGGCTCTTTTCAAATAAATCCTTCGGGACACTGTTGTCTCCTCCATGCCCTCCGTGTACATGTGTATTCAATACCCCAACACACAGACACACACACACTCAGACAACTTGTCCCCTCCCCCCAAAGAGGGACAGCAAAAGCACTGACACATGGTTGGCTATGCAATTTTTATGGTTCACGGATTCTAACTGCAGTTGGTGTGTACATTAGTAGTTCTTGCCTCAAATACAGTAAAGTATAAAGTGAGCTGAAAGATTTTGCTATATTTAATTTCTTAAGGTATGATATCCATCTCCAACACCAAAATATACAAAATACAGGAATGGCATCGCCAAATTGATTGAGTCTTTCAATACAACATAAGAAAATATTAAGTTTGTGAAGCTGCTAGAGGATATATGATCTCTTGAGAGACAGATTTTTCACCTGTTTATCAAACGATATATAATTACATATATAACTTACGTGAATGTACTTTTATTTGTAGATCAAATATATTAACATATGTATTTGATTTGAGTAGGTACACCGAGCTAAAACTAATGCAGTCTAATACAACAACCCTGCAATAAATCCTGCAGTTGAATTCGGTTATAATCTGAGAGGTGTTTTTCCACTCATCGATATTAATGAGGCAGATGAAACGTAAGAAACATCTGTCAGAATAAAGGAATATTATTCAACAGCACCACAAACTACAGCCTCTAAAATATCCATAAAGTTGAATTAATACCTTTAGAAAACAGAAGTTGAACATTATACCTCTCAATAGCTATGTATAATAAACTGACAACTGAGTATATATCTAAGAAAGTTGATCAAATACATTACAAATACAAGTTTTCTTGAAAAAAAGTGAGAATTTATTGGGACGTTTTGAAAAATATAGAAAGAATCCTTTCATACACATGCATATATATTTTTAACATATGAAAACATATATATAATTAAATTTTTCATATCCTAGTAAGCATGTGAAAGTTTAATAAGAGTCTTTTATTGTCTTGATTTCTATTGTCTTTGCATTCACAGTACCAGCCGAATGACACAAAGTCCCTGTGATGATATCGCCTTTCTCTCCCTGGGGTAATGTTATTAGAGGCAGATTGCATGACTGAGGCAACATGTCCTGCATTCAGAACAGGGAGGGTGAAGCTGTGCATGAATGATCCAATAGAAAGGGCAGAGATGTTGACTGATGTTGTGATGCTCAGCAGGGACTTGCTTGAAATAATCCTAAACTATCCAAATTGTGTTTACCCATGAGAGGAAAACAGCTGCGAGCCATTCTTACCATTAATGCTCTGCGGCCTTCAGCTGTTAAGAAATGAAAAGGTTTCATTCCCAACTGCTTCTATACCTGATGATTGCTTTACTTAAATCTACAATAACACGGATTATCCCCTCCTGAGAAATGCCAGGGTTTTGTGAGCAAATGTCCTTTTGATTGCTTTAGATTGAGATGTTCCATAGAGAATTTAGACATTATTTTGCATAAGGTATTTTTCTTCTGACAGTGCACAAATATGGAACAAACCTCCAATATAGCCTGTTTGGAATAAGCTTAATCCAATTTTTTACACCTTGCCTTTACTTAAAGCTGTCTTCAGTGCGAGGTGAATCTGTATATGAAATCATTATTTATGTGCTGCATAAAGTATTTTGAAGAAATATGAAAGACTTTTCGCATTTTGCAGTTTTCGCATCAGTGGAGCAATAATGATCCTTGTAGTCAAAACATCTTGTTTGAAATTGTCCTTGATCGTAGAAATCCTCTCTTCCTTTTCGAAGCCACAGAACTAGAAGATGATATGCACCTGATGATGAGATATTAGTGGCTTTTTCTGTGGAGGGTGTAGAGGCTGCGGTAGTTTGAGTGGAAGCTGAATCGAAGATGACAGCGACCTCTGGATGTCCTCTGTCACCACTTGTTCTACGTATAATCACAGCGGGGGAGGAGGCAGCGGAACAGTGACATCTTCTTTACTTAATTCACTGTGATAAATTACTCCTAACCTTTCACTGTCTCACTGACCTCTGCTGCCAAACTGCAATGTAAGGATTTCCACAAACATCTATGAGCATACTCAATTCCCCGTCCTGCTCCTCTCTCTCTATCACCTCCTCCCCTCTGCCTTTCCCGCTTATTGTACACCACGCTTTCTCATTCCAATTCATTCCACACACATACACACACACACACCCCGCCTACAAACATGATCTAAATCTTTCCTTTGTAGTTTTCTAATCATCTTCCTAGCAGGCCCTATCTGTTTTCCACACACTGCTGCCAGTTTCCAGACAGATTAACTGTTACATGTCCTCAGCTGTGTCGATAGAAATGTTAATTATTAGGTTTATAGGGAAGGAACAATTTGTCACAAGCATACGGTGCTAAATTAGAAGGTCATGTATGTTTTTTTTTTTCAGTGACCCCTGCTAATTGCTTAACCTTCATCATCAGCAAATTCGGCTGCCATAACATTGGACAGACCAGTCGTTCTCGTTTAACTGCTGCCCTTCTGTATCTCTGGAGGCGGAGGCGCTTCTAATCAACGTGTCTTGTAAATTTACATTAATGAATAATGAGTGTGCAGTATGGTTTCACAGAATACTGAACCGTAAGTACAGTGACAACAAGGGCTGTTAAAAGCCATATAATTGCAATCTGCTTTCTCTGTGTAGTCTGCATTGCATGTAATCGAATGATTCTGCTTGCATAATTATAGCTGCATGATTATACTTAAATGTATTTTGAGGAACCCGAATGTGAAGGACTTAAAGGCTGTACTAGCCAGATTATTGCTTTTATTGTAAGAATCCCCTTATCTTGGAGTTAAGGAGTTGACCTCTTGATCAAAAATAAGTCACAGTAAGGTAGGTTAAAAGTGTATAGATGAAAAATTTGGATAAGTGGATAAAAGTGGATAAAAGCTTTGATCCATGTTTAAAACTTTCAAACTCTGATTGATTCTTATGAATCAAAGATGATGGTACTTTATGAGTAAAGGATCTAATGGCCTCGCTGTCCGTCCCCTAAGAGTGGTCAGGTCAGCTGTGATCACATCTGAAAAAACAGTCAAGCATGCCTTCCTCCACTACCACCACCCCTGGGTTTTTCACGCACAAAATGAAGACTTCTACTGTTGCATCATGGCTTTTTTTCTGATCCCACGGTTTAATTCCTCAACCAATGAGAAAGGAAACCTATCCTTAGAAAACACTAACAAAAGCAAACTCACATAAACCATGCAGCCTAAGCATCCTGGGAAAACGCAGGCAGCCCATATGTCCCAACCCCACCCCACCACCACCCCAGGCATTCTGCAGCTGTGTCGAGGATATGATCTAAGATTAAAAAAGCGCTTTCATTCTACCAGTGTGTTTGTGTCTTTGGTTATCAGACAAACACCATACACCACTCTGAATGTTTCTGGGTGTTGTCTGTCTTTCATATGTGCTGAGATATAAAACTATGGTGATGATGATTGTGTTTGAATGGGTTGAGATAATGAAGCGGAGCCTTTATGTTTTTTAAAATTTTATCAGCACCGCTGCCTGTGCAACTACATAATCTCACCCTTTACACATTCACATTTGAGTTGAGAGACCCAAGTGGATTGCTTAAAGGCTATTTTCCTTGTGATATTCTTTGGTATCCATATAGATTTTACACATTCCCATTCATCTCATCTCCTGCAGGCAGTGGTATAAAAAATCCTTTTTCTCCCCAACATTGCTTGAAGCAGTTGAAATGAATTTTTCTGACTGGATCTGACACTCGTTTTACACGCTTGTGATTATTTGATCGCCACATTACTGCTGGTACTTGCCGTTAATCTTCATATTAATGTCTGCTATATCCATATATAATAAAAAAAACCCTTGTGTGAATCCCAGAAGTGAACAGAATCTTGGATTGGTCTGTCAGAGTTAACTCTGTCCCTGTAAGTCAGTATTCACATATACCAGGAGCAATTCATTGTAATGTTCACAAAAAATTACATATTTATGGAATATATCAGCAAAAAATAATTATTTTCATCACTCTTTCATCTGTCGATTAATGGCTAAAGTAACTGCTCCCTTAAACCCTTGAACCTGTCTTTTGGATTAATTGTTTGGTCAGTAAAATGTCAAATTGAACTGTAATGTCTTCAGATTGCTTGCACATGTATGGAGCCATATAACCTATTACACTGTGCACAGGTCCTTTATAGATTTGATAACTTAAGCAAATAGTAGGATCCTTTTTCATATAAAGTGTAGCTTCTTATGAGTGTGTAAGACTCACACTAACAGGAGGTACTTAGGTTGTATTGATATCTAAATTAACTATTAACCATTAAACATTTTCATGTTTCATTTGTGAATTACCCAACCTGATGTTTTTATATTTTATGTTTAAAAACACCATCAAAGAGAAAATCAAAGATACCAAACATTTTTCAAGTTCTACACAGAATTTTAACAGCAAGATTGTAAAGTTGTTCCTGTAAATCTGGATAAAGCCATCAATTCTTTTGGACAAGTAATCTCTTCAGAGTGACAGCATTAAAAAGAGAAGCGGACAGCATATCGAGCTTGAGTTTCTCTTGTCTTTCCCTCGGGACCTTGTCTGTGCCCTCAAATGGAGTCTGTCATACAGTATCTGGCCTGACTCTGCCTTGTAATTAGATCCTTACTGCTTTGTATGTAAACCGTGGTCCAGAGGCAGAATGATCTCTCTGCCCCCTCACTGACTGCTGGTTGTACCTTTCTCACAGAATGATGTGGCTTCACTTGTGAGACTTTGTCTTCAAAGACATGTTCCCACTCTTTTTCCCACTGGCCAGTTTGTGGTAGTGTGTGTGCGGTTTGTTCGTACTTGCTCTCCGGGTGCCATCAAATACTTTTTTTTTTCAGTATTTCTTACCGAAACTGTTGTCCCCATCATAAGAGCATAACAGTGAGAAAACATGCAAGTATAGAGCAAGCAAAAACACTGCCTCAGCATGGCACTCTGACCTTACTTATGATCGATCAGCTAGTCAATGAGCCATTTAAAATTCACACAGAACATTTTACAAGAAATTCTCACTCTGTGTCAAAAAGCACCTACAGAGTCTGTACTGTATTGTTACTTGAAGATGCAGTTGGCAATTTGCTCCTTTACTGTCTCAAATAACAGCTTGAGATTACAGAAAGTTGAATTACTAACGTGACATGATGAACCCATGTGTCTCTTTTTGTAGCTGTTGGGGTGGTTATGACATAGACTGTATATAAAGATAGATGTAGCGAGCTGTGACATTGGTTTGCATTGGAGCTGGTTTGAAGCCCAAGGTTGCAGCTTAGGGTCGATGCCACCTTCTCTGTTTGGAGCCAGGACCTTTCAAATAAGAAGTGCAGAGTGTTGCCTTTCACACTCTGGAAAGACGCCCCACTAACTCAGACCGAAATGAACGCTAGCTTACCAGGAACACTGAGCAGTGCACACTTGGGCTAACATTAGCTACTTTAGCTAAATTATGCTAACAGGGCAGGTATCATAATCAAGAGAGCTTACCAAACTATTTGTTGACAGCATCTTCTGAAAAATCACTGTCACAGATGTAACAATATGGATTGAACATTGCTGAAAATTTAAAATAGCTGGAGAGAATTTGTAGTTTTTCTACTCTTGAGGTGGAGATCCAATTGTAAAGTTGCATACTGCAAACAGCCCAAACTCGAGTTTCTCAAGTTACCTTTTGCCTCATTTCGTGTGTCTGTGTGTGATTTTGACAGTTATGTGAATGTTGGTGGTTTTAAGTTTGTTTTCCTTGGGAACAAAATTGTAAAATTAGTCTCTAGTTTCCAAAGACTAAACAGAATTTAAGGTTTCAGCACTTATCAAAGTGAATCAACCTGAATGGATCAAAACAGATATGCCTTCCAGTATTTGCTTCTCCTGTAATAGCTTGCAGTTGTTCGCAGCCTCCTTTGGCATATCAAAGTTTGATGTAACATTCAGATAAGGTTTTCTCACATTCCCTTTCTGGCCTCCATTTGAAGTATGTTTTTTTCCTCAGCATCTTGCAGTGACAGTTTGAAATATGCCCTGGTGGGATGAGTTTCTCTTATTCTTGAATTAGGGTAATATTTTTATGTTTACCAATCACTGCCAGCCCACAAGAGATGCAAGCCTATTCTCTATCTCTCTCACTGCACGCCTCTGACAAGGGAGATGCTAATAATTAATGGCATTTTTGAAATCTCTTTCAAGATGCTCAAGGAAACTGCACAAGGGGAAAAAGGAAGAACATAAAATGGCTCGGAGCATGCAGTCAAAACAAAAATTCAGCCACAGAATCAAGTGGGAGTTTTTCTAGCTAGAGAATCAAATTGGAGTCTGTCTTTCTCTTACTTAGATCTACTAAAAAAATCTCTGTGACCCATTTTGGGTTCCACCTCATGATACGAAGAGTATAAAGAGGAGCTCTGTATCTTAAAAAAAAAAAAAAATGTTGCATGTTACATGAATAGGTAGAGGCACAAAATCTAATTGAGAGAATTTAGAATCACAAATCTAATTCTTTACTAGTGAAAACCTGAAATCCTATTTTCATTATACATATGAAACTAAAGTTATTGCTGATACCAGCATTGCTAGTGCAGACATGCCACTGATACCAACTGAATAGCTACTAGTAAATTACCTTTCCATGACATTTCTATGTAACTCTAATGATTAAAATCAAGCCCCTAAAGAAGTGAGAGTTTTTTCAAAAGCATTTAATTTGGCTGAAAACAGTCCTGCTATTAAAGTTATTTAAATACTGTATGAGAGTTGAGTTGAGACAGGAGAGTGACTCAGCTGAGGGGAGAGAGGGCAGATGAGACAGATGGAGGGAGAAGCAGATGAGTAGGGATAACTGTGATAGGAAGAAGAGGAAGCCCAGGGGATAAGGGACAGTTTGGTACCTATTGCATACCCTCCCATAAGCCCAATGTGCTCAGCAGCAATTAAAGTATACACACACAGGCATTCAAAGCTGTGGCCTTAAGAAGAGGCTTGTTTCATAATGGGTTTTGTAAGACATGGCTCCTGGCAGCTGGAGTATATTGAATTTCAGCAACAACAGCTCCTATAGCACTGCTATTCAATAGTGGAATAGAACAGAAAGCGGAGCATTTTATCAGTTTCAGTGGTCTATCAGGAATTTTTGTCTTTCACTTACTGATATAGCTGATAGCTGAAATGTTTATGTGAAGCCTCTGTAACAGCTTATAACAAGCCATCTTTTAAACCTGTGTAGGCATGTATGCATGCACACATCTGTGAATGTGTGAGTAACATCAGAGGAAGCGTTCTGTCACGATACATTGCGCTAAAATGTAGGTTGACAGAAACATTCCTATCATGGTGAGAAAAATATTTAAACGATTAGGCATATCTGACAGTACTATGTCCAAATGTAATTGGAAATTAATTTTTCATGGCCGCGAGTGACTCGTTAGAATCCAATCCTCGGTCTTATGATGTTTTAATTAGTGTGTAACAGTGAGTGGAGTGATTCAGATGTATACCTAAAAAAGTAAATTCTTTATAATCACTCTACAGTCACCATGAGACAGTATTAACCTGCAATAGTCATATACTGTAGGTCATGGTCTACTTATGTGTTACTTATGTGTTATGTTTTTTTTCACAGAGACAATACAATAAATTACTTGTCACAAATAAATGCCTTTTTTTGCCGCTTTTACCGACTGACGCTATCATCCAACCTACAACTTGTTTATGACAGTTTTCACGTTTGCAGCTCTAAACACTTTTTTACAGCATCTGTATTTTACAAGATTAAATACACATTTATTTTCAACAAATGTGTGATGTGATTACACACTTTTTGTATCTTTTCTAAGATTCCATTTAAAGCAGACTGCTCTGAAATATTTATACAATGGCCATAACTAATCATAATAAATGATCAGTGTAATTATCATTACCACACACAGATCAAATAACAAGACATTCTTACTGACATAATGAGTAGGTTTATGATTTGATTAATAATTTATTATGTTATGAATCATTTTACGAACATGTTGTTGTTAATTATTAATTGTAATATGTAGTTAATCTCTTATGAGAACTGACTATGGCTCTCCCTTTTCAGTCAAAAGCCATGAATATATTCTCTATTGTTTCCCTCCTCCCTTGGTTTGAACTTTATTTTTCTCTCATTTATTTTTTTGTATACACACTTTAGTGGAATTCTAGCACATAATATATACACTTGTTCCATTACTGTATACATTTGTCATCAGCTCATAAATCCCCTGTGGAGTTCTTGCGTAGGAATAATGGAAATATGAAAGAACACCCTATGAAGACCTTTAAGGGGAATAGGGAATATAGTAATGACTTCATTTTAGCTTCTGTAATGTATTTTCATGAAAAGGCTTTACTTCTGTAAGGCAATCTACCATCTGCGGCACAATCGCTGCTGGAATCTCATGTGTGTTTATGTGTGTTTTTCCAAGAGACACTAGATGGCACTATGGATATATAATCCCTTGGAAATGTTATTGCCTCTCTCTCTCACCCACTCTCCCTCACTCATACGCACAATATCACATACATGATTTTGTTGTGTCATGTATAGAGGGCAATTAGGGAGCATTTCCATATGTTTTATAATGAGGAATTGGAATCTATTATCCTATATGTGTGTTTGTGTGTGTGTGTGTGTGTGTGTAACCATGGTTAAGTATGTCATTGTTTTCCTTTGCAAACTACTACCTTATTTCTGTGTTTTCAATAGTCTCTGAACATTTACCTGCATTGGAACAGTATTGCTGTTTTTTTTACTCAATTAAGAGAACAACTACACTTATTCTGTGGTTCTGGATAAAGTCATTGTGTTATACTTTACACATGACTGTGCTACATGACAGTTTACCATCATTAAATAATGAGCTGTGCTAATATGAGCTGTAGAAGTCTCACCAACGCATGTTTGTGTCTGTTTATGCATCAAGGATGATATTACCAAAGGTAACGTGTGTGTTTGTGTTTGCTCTCGATCCCTTTAAGCAGATTGTTCCTCAGCTTTACCTCATAAATGTGCATTTTGTGTCATGCACTTAATCTGCACCATGCTTGGGATTAGCTTTACCATCCACAGAGAGGATGCTCTCTCCTCTCCTCTCCTCTCTTCTCTTCTCCTCATCTCGTTTCTTCTCCATGTATTGCCTTGCCTTCCCTCCCTCCTCCTTCTCTTTTTTTGCATATAAATATCACTTTCATCCTCAGTGCTGTCTTCATCCAGTGTCCCTTTTCCCCTTCTATTTTCTCTTTTTTCCCCCTCCTGCTCTCCTCTCCTTTCTTCCATATGGTTCCCCTCAGTAATAATCAATGTCATCTACCAGGACCTTCCTTGATGCAGCTGCAGCATTCTGAGCTTCAATATGTCAAAAAATCTTTTCGGCCAAATTGTTAGATTCACTGAAAAATCTCTGCAATGAACAATTTTGCTGAAGTATGATAAAAAGCTATTAGGGTTAGTTTTCAAAAGCTAAATACTGAATATTTTTCAAATGCAGCTATATTCAGTATTTGATTTCACCATCTAAAACCCACTGACAGTGTGTTTCAGTCAAATCCCAAACAGTGTTACTTTTACATTCTGGTAGAACATTAAAGCTTTTCTCTGATACCAGTTTCTGTAGCGGGCACATTTTAAAGCAAACATTGATCAAGGCCACAGGTAGGAGAGAGAGATGCAGTGAAATGCATTGGTATCCTACTGCTTATAAGATTATATTGCTATCCTCTTGCTTATTCTCGCGTGCGGGGTGGGTGGACTGTCAGCGGGTTTACGTTCACACTGCACTCTGAGACCCTTAATTGAGTTGATGAGGTACAGGTAAGAGAGAACAGTCTTTTTATTTTGGCAGGTACCTTTTTTGCTTTCAGTATGATCATAATAGCCAAAAATACAGGATCTTGGAAAAAAACATGCATTTCGGTATGAACCATTGACAAATAGACATTGACATATATAAACTTTTGGCATGTGACCCTGCCTGAAACAGAAGTAGCGATATGTAACCACAATAGTTTTCTGCCATCCTAATGTCGGCTGTGTCTGGGTATTTCATAAGAGTAATAAAGCGATGAACGTCTTTGAAAGCATTGAAGAAGTGCAAAAAGCTCCACTTGAACTGCAATAAAACAAAGCTCATAAGTGAGAAAATTGTGAAATGTGTCATGGTCGACCAGCCCTTTTCCATGACTGAAAACGTTGTGGTTCAACCTTAATTTAATTCATGCTCCCAAGAAAAGGAAATGGCTGGGCCACATCTGTACATGCTAGTTGGTGAATTCCTTTCAAAATACTTGGAAAATGTTGATGAATTTAACAGCTGACATATGGATCTCAAACATGTTTGCCATTACATTACTATGTCTTACAGGACACTGGGTATACAGTATGTTTTTATATTCTACAGGTAAAACAGTTTTTGCATTTAACATCTCAAGAGCAAATGATGTCATTTTTATGACATTGGAACATCCAAGTTGCTCATGAATGGCTTATTACTGTAACAGCTTAGTAGATATGAAAGGGAATAAATTGTATCTGATTGTATCAGAAACAGCACATACTCAGTATTGTGGTATTGAGCCACCTCTGCCTACAGTAAGAATATTATATATTTTGTGACTGACCAATCATGAAGCATGGATCATGCTTTGGGCTTTACCCATTAGGTTGTAATTAAGCGTATCCGGGCAAACATGGACAGGGGTATACATATATATATATATAAATAATAGCATCACATCATTTCACAGCAAACTGGTCATCTATCCTGCACTTGCTAAACCATTGAGTTTTGCTTCCCAGTGACCTTTTCTCCAACGGAACTAACAGACCAATCACAGTGGAAGCTCATTAGCTGTAAACAAGCATCAACTCCAATGTTTATCCACACTAATTAGTGCACTTCATAGTCAAGAGAGTTATTTGGCAGTGTGTTCATGTGTATGTCTGTGTCTACATGTGTGTGTTGGCTGATGATACTTAACAGGCCAACAACAAGGCCACTAGAACTGATACAAAACACAAGGACAGCTTATCCACTCTCCACAGAATTAAGAAAAATCAGTAATTGATTTTGTTTCAGTCAGCGATGGCTCACAACAAGGAACTTTACACTGAGAGGACTAACAGAGAGGATTGTTGGTTAAGTGATTTATAAAGTCCCATACAAATGGCTATTAGAAGTGTGCTCAAGGCAGCTGCACTCCTCAAGGTGTCTCAGAGTAAAGTTGCGAGCGCAGCGATATTTTAAGGATGATAGTATTCTGAAAAGGCCTTAGAGAAAAAACTATGACATGGCAGTTTCTCCACTTCTAACAAGGAATGAAAATAGTGTCTAATGTAAAGCTTCACCGGGCGTGATTTTTAATGCAAACATAGAACCCAGTACCCCCGAGGAGAAAAGCCATGGATTAGATTGATGATGGAAACTTAATTTAAAAAGCAGAGACTTCTCAACATCAACAATCGCTCAACCTCTTCACCAAATTCACCCTCACCAGAGACCAAGACAAATAAATGTGTGTTGCTGTGGTATAAAGTCCTGCAAATATTCAAATTCAAACCGTTCAAACATTTACTACAGGTAAAACTGCTGCATTATCTGACTCAGCTTTTAAAATTCCTGTCGTTCCTCTGATGGTCTCGGACAGTCTGATCAATAGTTGTGATCATGAACAAATCTCTCCCAAATCCAGACATAGAGAACCAAGAGTTAGACCCTGTGATCCAATCATTCTGTCTTTGGGATAGAGCTATCTGTGGTCACAAATAGTAATTAGACAGATCTAGAACTAAGTAAAATGAATTTAATTTCATCTCGGGTAACACTTATTGCTGTCTATATTACTTGTCTATATTGTCATTTAGGTAGGAGCTATGAAATATAGTACATATGTATTAGTGACAGAAGAATGTTTCTCATTTAATGTTTTTGCCAAGTAAAATTTCTAGCTTGTAATATTTGTTCTCTTTTAACTAAAAAGCTGTATTCAAGTGCTTCCTTGTAAAGTGTAGCCTAGTTAACACCTCTGGGATTCAGTTTATATCCTTGATGACAGTAACTTAATCATAGTTTCATGGTGTCCTAGAGGCACTATTTTGTAGCAGACTGTGGATTGCTGTAATTTGAAGTACGCCAGAACAATTGTACCTGCAGAAGAGCTTTACTTTCCCATTGCGTGATGTGGATGCCTAGTCAGACTCTATGACACATCAGTATTAATGGGGATTAATGGCTTCAACATTTCCAACATGCTAGTCTGCGACATTGGCATGTTAAGATTAACAGCCCACTTTGAGCCATTGCTGTGAAAAAAGCAGGCCCTGTGGGGAAATTAATCACAAAAAGAACATGTTCATATATTCTTTCATTCATTTTGTAGCCTATACACAATTTAGTCTTTCACTTTAAGCATTTAACTCAAAGTGGGCAGACGGTTCTAGTAATATATTCATTTCACATCTAGGCATACAAGACAGCACTTTCTCCAAAGCAGCAGCTTTTAAATCAAATATTAATTTTCTGTTCTCAAAGACCCCTTTTCAATATTTCTCCATGGCCTAGGTCTACTGTTCATTCATTTGTTTGCTGTAATTTGCATGTAAAAAAAGTGGTACATTTCTGTGGAATTTGTGCATTTCTGCACATGCATATACCAAATGATTGTGCAAATACATGTGGGCTTGGACATGGATGTGGGTAGCTATCGCTTCAAATGTGCCATAGTTGTAGCTGTAGCCTTTTTTAAAAGGCCCTTTGATAATGGATGTAAGATCTTCTACTCGGGGTGTTTGGCTGCTCTGCTCATGCTGCTATGAAGGACAGTCCATTTATTCATGTCCGTTCCCAGAGCCCCCGCAGCCCAAGCTCCCCAGCGCTCCCTCAGAACATGAACAAAGGGCATATTCTGTCACAAGAGAGTGGAGGGGAGAAAAAAATGTGTGTGCATGTGCGTGTATGAGAGAGTACATTAAAGTTGGAAGTGGAGAGAGTGTCTGCACATGCATCCAGTTGCATGGCCCCTGTGTGGGTGTCTTTGTGTCCATCTCTGTGTCTGTGTGTCTCTAATGTGCATGTGTGACATTCTCTGACTCAAGGGGAATACCCACCAGATATTATGCCACTGTTCTCTGTAAAACTTTGTTCTGCACAAAGGGCCTGTTTCATGCTCGACTCTTTAGAAGCTTATACATCAAAAATGTGACCGGGTGGGTAATGGGTTGCATTGTGACACATTCGCTTGGGGCTTTTTGTCCTTGGTTTGACTCATGGGAACCAGGTACTGTTATGACTCGTGAGTCTTACGTTTCTGGTTTCAGTTATACCAAAGTGTTAATTCCCACATTATGAACAGATAGCATGTGTGTGAAGTCATTTCAGGTGATTTTAGTATCCGATTTGATTGCTGCAGGTCCCAAAAAAGAGATTACATTTGCACCTCTATACACTAACTGTATATTCGTCAATCTCTTCCCACTCAGTCTATACTCTCTCATACACTCAGGCCACTTGGATGTCTTTGTTGAAACCACTACAGCTTCAAGGGTTGAAGCAGGGATGCTATTATATCAAAAAGTAAATGAAATAATGTAATCATGATTACTTTGGAGTGTTGGCCTGATGATTAACTACATCTAGTGTTGCATTGGTGCTATGAAAGTCAAAAATGAAATCCTAGGATGAATTATAAATCAATTTCTACGCTGGTGCCTCTTTTCAACGAGAACAATGTACACCTTTTATACTCCTGAGGAATCAGCCTGAGCTCTACCACATCGCCCCATAAAGTTCTTCCCCATCTATTGTTAATAGAGCAACTCCAGGCCTTACCTCTTGAGGACATCACTGAAAAGAGCTTAAACGCTGAGTGTGGACTCTGGAGAGACTTGTTCATGTTCTGAACTGCAAAATCGCAGTGAAAACATGAATTCTGTTTAAGAGGAGGGTGTTATCCTTAATCTAACTTCATACTACTCTGCTGGGATCCCTACTCTACTGGGCCAATTCCAACTGCACTTCTGTCAGTTAACACATTTAAAGAAATGGGGCACCAGTTAAAAATAGCTTGTTCCTACAATTTATGACCATTTCAGAGGCAAAATTACATTGCCACTTTTAAGTTTCTTGGTCCATTTATTGGATCCCCTCTTTCCCTTTTTTTAAAAAAAATGGAATTTCGATAACAGCAAAGAGACAACACTCTTTGGTATATGGCACACCAGAACTTTCCTTATCTTTGCATGGTGGAATGGAAATTTAAGCTTGGTGTGAATTGAAGTAATAAATCCTATAACCTTGAGTCACGACAGCTAATTTGAAAGCACAATACTTTTCAATCTATTACAGAAGTTCAGATTCATAATTTAGAACAAATTATCCAAACCATTGTGCAGTTCATCATTGTCTGTGCATGCATGCATGCTTCAGCAAACAGTCTCTCTTTGTCTGTGCCAAGGATTAGCAGTAGCCTTCCAGAATTCTGTCACGTCTCCTTTCTGCCTTCATGTCCACACTGCTTGGACTTCCTCTTTTTGTCCATCACAAGGCTGCACGCCTAATTCTGTCCCTTCACAGGCTGCATGCCCATGGATAAAGGGAGAAAATTACACTAAAATGAGCCTGGAAACATAAACGAGCACCCCACCACCCTCCACAGCCAACCATCTGTAATCTTCTACTTGCCATTGTTAGGCACTGTAGCGCCCTCTCGTTTTCATCCCTCTTTTTTTATCCCTTGTGTTTGTTTTCGCAACAGAACACTGAGTAAATTTAAATGTGCGCCACTTGTGACTCTGTTTCACACAAGTCGATTTGCTGGAGGTCGGAGTAAGTCGTTTGAATAGCTGTCATGTTCTGGAAGAAGTGCATAAAATGTTCACATCAGTCCCTCTGCCAGAGCAACTGACTGTAAGATGGGGAATTTTTCAAGGACACGCAGAGCAGCATTCATATTCATGCATGGTGATCAAATGTAAACGATTACCCATAGGATTATGGCAGCAGCAACGTTTCCTCTCACTCCCAGATTTTAGGCCCCGTTTTCAGAACACTTTTTGCTTGGCTGTGCAGGACTGCAGTTTGAACATCAAAGCTAGAGCGACAGTGGGTTTTGGCTCAGTAATGCAACAAGAGCTGATATGATTATGTAGAATACAGCTCATCTTCCCTGACTCGGAAAACTGTCCTTCAATAATTACTTCTGAATTTCCTATTTGATTTTTAGTATTTCCAAAAAGTACTTTCAAGAGGTACAATATACAGGGTGCTGTACGGTATTGCACCTAACTGTTAAAGCAAAATATATGTATGGATTTTTTTTTGGCTTACAGTAAATATACAGTATATATCTAACAAGAAATCTGATATGAGACTGGAACACCAATTACAATAGCATGTACACACAAACTGGAGCAACATTTGTGTCACTGGTAACAGTATGTAACGGTGGGACTGCATTGTATTGGGCCTTTAATGATTGATAAAACATCTGAAGACAAGCTGATGATGCATTATTTATTGATTTGTCTTTGCTCAGTCAGCCTGTCTTGATTGCCTCTTCCTCTGCGATGAAACAGTCAATGCCTTACTCTGCTTCAGCAACAAATCAATGACAGTCTGTCTGATCAAAGAGTAGGGACAGATCCCTAAAACAACACCAGGCTACATATAAAATATTTAGATGGCGCAGAGGAAGACAGTAGAACGAGAACAGAGCAAAAACGGGGGCTGCAGGAAGCACTGCAGGAAGAGGGGAGAGGAATGAGATGACTCCCACTCAGCAATCTTCTTCTCCCGGTTGTGTGTTTGATGTGGGCTTGTACACGCTGTTTAAATAGGTTTCTTTTCCTGTGTGTTGCGCTCCACTCTTTTCTTCCCTATTTCCATCGCCTTATATTTAATCCTCATCTCTCTCACTAATCTTAGACATCTGTCCATCCCATAAGTCATCCTGGCCCAAATATGACTCTCATGCTCAGTGTTTGGCATGATGGCTCACTAATCCAAGTGTTCATTCCCTTATTTCCCTTTTTAGGTCTGGTCCTGAACTATTTTTTAAATAGCACACTTACATTGGAGTTTTCAAAGGATGAGAAACTAGTGGTTTATTTGGTTGCACAAAGTCTGGTTT
Organism: Thunnus thynnus; assembly: GCF_963924715.1. NCBI lineage: Eukaryota > Metazoa > Chordata > Actinopteri > Scombriformes > Scombridae > Thunnus > Thunnus thynnus. Next base: position 18,917,907 of record NC_089525.1, read on the forward strand.
GCACATCAAAAAAGGAACACTATTAGATGTTCTTTATAAGAAGCTTATTAATAATGTAGCAGAACTGAGCCAATGTTAGTATGTTGCATTCAGGCTATGCTTTCATCTGTGATGAGTTACTGTTCACCAGAGCTGTTTGCTCCCATACTTGGGAAATAAACAATTAATCAAACTAACACTAAATTTAAGTTGAGTTAAAAGTGTTGATCCTGATTATGATCTGTTGTATTCAATACGGTTACATGTGGTAACTACAGTGCTGTGCAAAATGAAACCTGATTATGAGGTGAAGAAACTCATTTTATGGAATTTCATCCACTTGAGCTTCATTAGAAGCTACAACATTTAAGAAATGTTAAACCACAAATAGAAGCATGCATTTTATTTAAAAAGCCAGCAGGAAAAGATAAGCCAGTTTCATGTGTTTTGAAAAATTCTCTGAGAACAAAATATTGCTGCAGCAACCAGCACGTTGCTCTGCTCTGAGCAGTACCTGACCAACTGATTAGCGGCTTAATGATTATCCAACACAGCGATAGAGGTTACGTGCTAAATAAAACAGTTGCTGACCCAGCAAGATAATCCGCTAAAAACTTGTTGCACAGCCAGTTTAACCAGAAAAAGAATGAGAGAAATGCTGGTCTTGGAGTCATATAGTTAAAAGCATTGTGATTATTAGGACTGAAGACTAACTGGAGAAAGAGAGAGATTAAAAGAAGAAGAAAAAAAGATGTTAACCATATGATGTTTCATTTACTATGAAGATTACTTTTTTGTATGTGGATAATTATTGTTATGGTTAAATAGAAATTGCAGACTGCTGACAAAATGTGATTTCGATAAGATTGTTTTCAGCTCCCTTTGTTACTTAAAATCACATGAAGTCTTAACAGATCAAACCACAGAAAGAAAAAGTTAGAAGACTTTGTTTTAAAACCACCAAATCAAGAACAATACCTTTATAATATAATTACACACAAAAAATGTAATTTACCAGTACTGACAGGTACAACAGCGAGCCATTTTTAGCTGCTAATATAAATCTTAGGAACTGTCTTATACCATATAATTTGCTCTGCATTTCTGTGATTGCCTACTTGAATTTTTAATGCTTTGGGGCACCAGGAAAATAGTCAAATAATGCATTAGATGTGATTTTATTAAGGATTGACAATTTGAATTTTAACTAGTTGGTTTACTAAAGTAGCTAAACAGGATATTTTTGTTACAATATGTCGTATGACAGTTGAAATTAGTCTCATTTGAGAAGCACTCTATAAACTGATGCTTTGTTCAAAAGCTGATGAAAGAAAATGTGCTTTGCAACAATGACGCCCCAGTGAGAGTTTCAGCAGGGAGAGGAGAACAGCTGCTTGGTAGAAAGCCATTGTTGCTGTCTGTTTGGGTGAACCACAGAAATAGGTAAAATATGCACATTCTGCAGCAGGGTAAACACAATTCTCTGTTTGTGCAGCCTGATTAGGCGCCTGTTTGTCCTGAGGAAGCCTACTGCACATGAATGACGCATCAGATTGTGATAAGATCTGTGAGATGTATTATTTTTCATTTTTAAAATAAGTATTGGAGCTTCATGCTTTGTTTTTTTTTTTACATGTGTCAGTGCAGTAATCTGATGAATTTCAAGAGTGTCCATAATATAACTACATTATATTTTAGAGGCTGATGTTAAGAAGATTTATGATTTTTATAACCAATTTAGCATTAAAGCTGCTCTCTCAACCAACTTTTCAAGGTCAGTCAGACGGAATAACAAATATGCCAGAGGCTTTTCTCATCAGTATTAAAAATTTGTGCACCAAAATCTAAAACTGGGAATTCTTTGCGACAAATTTAGATCAAGGCTGTCAGTATTTGTCATATGTCACATGTGTTATCACTCAGCGGCTCATAAAATGAAGACTAACTCAGCAGCAGTGCAGGTTATTAGCAGCCAGGTTGAAGATGACACTGCCATTAAAGGGTTAATGTAGCTCTGCTGTGGTGTGGCTGAATTCAGCAATGCTAACAGATTTTCAAGCCTGACTTTGAGCCAACTCTGTAAAGTTTGAGGTTCTTAGTTAAAAGGTGAGCCCTGTCCTCTGAGTACAGATGCTACAGAGAGCCTTGGAGCTGATCATCCGACTGAGGAATAGAGTCGACAGTCATTAAGGTGTGAGGTTCAGCCTTATTGAGTAGTCTGAAGAGGGACTGAGACCCGGTCGTAGCTGGCGCCCCATTACAGAGGAGGTTGGCCATGAGCCACTAGTGCACACCACAGTCCAAATTCATTAAATCACTGATGCTCTCTCATTAATTTCACAATGCTGAACTTGTAATGTCATTCAGTGCAAATGTCAAACTGAAGTGCCATATGCCATCTCAGTTCACTCATACATATGGTGCTATATTAGAAAAAAATACACAGGATGAGATGCTATGGCTGGCTGGATAGATGTTACTACTATTTTTGTTTTTTGCATATTTGCCATTTCTTTTTAATTTTCTGACCTACAGTCTCAGACACTTACGAATAACTTTTTCCAGCTCTCTCATAAACGTCTATTCACTGTTAAATAACTTACAGCTTGTAATTTTGATCTAAATCATCAATGTAAGCAAGTACCCAACAATCTGACTTCACAAAATTGCATCACGTAAATAGGCCCATAAATTCAGTCACTATTGCTCATGCTAAGGAGAGAATTCTGTGTTTAATTGAGACTCTTAACCTAATCAAACCAGCAGAAAACCGCAGGCTGATTGCACGTGCTATCTGTGGCTGTAAATATGCTGTAGTCTGTAAATGTGATCAAGTCTCCAATCCTAAAATGAAATAAAAGAAATGTAAGAAAACAACAAATGTGAGATTTTGAGAAATAAGTCAATGTTTCAAGAAAAAAATGTAATATTTAGATAAAAAAGTCATAATAGAATTGGTTGCTTTGTCATACATTATGCTTTTAACTTGTGTTTGGACTGCAGTGTTGCTTTCCTCTGACCAGTAGCTATGTGTCACTATATCACCACTGGCTCCCCCTCACAGGACTCTTCCTCTGATCTCTCACACAGTCACTATACAGTGACCTCTGTCTGAAGACAGACACCAAGCTATGTTTGGGACACCACGGTCCAGGATGCTTCCTCTTGAAAAGCTAAGGGAAGCAGCTGTGTGCTGCACTTTATCAGAGGTGGGGAAGTTAACATTTATGTCAACAATAAGCCACACAAAGGTGAGATTCATGCCTTATCAGATTTAAAACAGTTTGTTTCGATTTTCCAAGAGCAGAGGCTTCAAGAGGCTACTAACAGATATATTGTACTGCCTCTCGTATCGTTTAGCATTGAGGCCACTGAGCAGTTGTGGCAGCTTTCCGATGTGCTCTTGACTCAGCTGTCTGGAGAAATCCAGGTCCCCACTGTACTTCAGCCGCTGCTTCAAAACACATCCCGTTACTGACTCATACATCATGACAACAAGGTTTCATTTTCATTTCAATAAGCCTATCATAACATCTATGACAGTAAGGTAAGCTACTTATTGGTGAAACCTGTAACTTCAGCTCATCAGTATCACTTATTTGACATGTAAAAGCTGACTGATGAGCTGCTCTCATCTTTATACGAGAGAATATTAAAATGTTCGCTTAATTCTCTAAATATTACTTTTTTCTGGTAATATTACAATTTCTATTATCTATAAATCTCAGATTTTTTTTTCTTTCTTATCAGTGGCCCTAATGCTAAGTCATATAAAACAGAAAGCAGATGCAGGAAATGAGTAAAAACTCAAATCAAGCAGAAATTGCCTGAAGAATTAATGGAAACATAATAATCCACACACTTAGTGCTGGTCTTTTTCTTTTGAAGGCAATGCACACAAACCTTGTGTTTATAAAGACGTACTGAATCACAAACACAGCTTAGTGGTGTTTAAAAAAGACCTGTTGCTGCTTGCCTCATGCTGGGAAAAATGCTGATGGTTGACGCACAATGTTTGTATTCTGCTGCGAGTGAGGTCATACCAGAGCAGGAAACGCGACGAGGATGTGTGAGAGTTTCCCTGGCGATACAAAGTGGCTCCTGTGTGTTGTGGTGTAGCTGATAATGAGCAGAGATATGTGTGCGCTGAGCTAATTCTGGAAGAGGCGACCAACGCCCTTGCTCATAAAATGGTCACCCCAAGACTTGAAAAGTTTTGTGTCTCTCAAAAGGTTCCCACCAAAACTTCCTGAACTCTTTTAAAATCATGTGACCAAAACCAAAGATGAAGCAAATTGGTTCCTTGTAATTTGTGTCACACTGAATCTATTATCTGATATCAAGCATATTTTAAATTGGTGGTGAACTGAAGAAGACGATTCATAAAATGCTTATCTTGAGGAATATTGATACTGTTAGTAGCTTTTAGTCTGTTCGGTTCCATCAAAGCGTTGACAGATAATTTAATCTCTTTATTTGAAAAATGCAAGATGCCCCAGCGGAGGTTAAGTTGACTGAGCACAGCAGCAGCTTCTGTTCAGGGAGGATAATTGAATATAGTGAACCCGTCATCATTCTTGTCCTTTGTGTTTTATTTGAGCCAAACTGTATCAGCGGTGTTCAAAATTCATTAGCCTGTGTACATTGCACCACTGACATTTATATGTGCACTATACTCCCTTTTGGCATATTAATAGTCGATTTGTGATGACTTAGAAAAAGGAGTCAATTTTTTAATTTGATCGAGATGGAATATTTAATCATATTTGTCGAGTATTAAGTGGGTTTGTGAACAGAAATTGGTCACCTTCAGCCTTTAGACCTGCTAGAAGAGTGTCGTTAGGCAAAGTGACAGCTAATGTCAAGGGGGCATTTGTGCTGCTGTTCAGTACAAGTAGACTGTGGTTGAACTGGGCGGCTCCCTCTAGCCAACAGCAGGAAACTGTGGTTGTGAGTGCTGGAAGAGAGTGTGCTCTGCTAACTTTTTATGGATACAAAAAGCTAAAAATGAAAATATATCACACTGGAGGGCTGTAAATCGATACCAGCGTTGATGGTACCAGGTGGGCTGGCTGAGTCAGATAGTCCTGTTCTTTGTTCTGTTTCCTTGACTTTGTATGTCTTATATATAACATGGTTCTGTTTAGTTTTTGTTGACTGCTTTCTGTAGATGTAAGCAGGCCTGTCCACGTATAGTCCTTCGAGACACACTTTCACGATGGACTTAAATAAACCTGACTTGACTTAATAAAAGCATGTGCGCAGTATCAGGGTTAGAGAGGTCTAATTCACAAACGCGCTCTTGAAATTTTATGGTAACCTTTTATCCGTTTGCCAAACCAGTTTGTGGTCAGAAAGGCCTTTCATCCACATCAAAAGCTTGTTACTGCTCAACACTTGTGACTCACAGAGGCTTCATTTTATTCATCAGTGGCTAATGTGAAAAAAACATCAATTTTCTGATTCCAATTTGGAGTTGTATTTATGAAGCAGCACCTCTTCCAGCCTGCAATTGACGTTGGAGAACTCCAAGTATAACCTGTGGGCAAAAGGCAGAGAACAAAAAAAACAAGATGAAGAAAAAGCTAATTATTGTTATAAGCTTAAATATTGCATTGTCCACCATTTGCATCTAAGCTTTTAACCACGTGAATCCCTTCACTTTTTGTCTAATGCTACACTTCCAACTATCCCAATCATCCACTTTTGTCTGTTAGGTTTTTCTACACAAGGAAAAGAAGAAAATATATCAACAAGACAAATTGTGATTTCTGGATTCTAACAGGATGCTGTCATTAAAGTAAAATCACTGACTGTGAGGCAGGGACAGAACTCCTGAAGTATTTATATTCACTGGTTGGATATTTTTCTGCAGGTGGCCTCCTGATTGTCTTCCGTTTCTGGCTCCCACAGGAAGAGAATTGTGGCCTGATACCATCATTTTTGTCAGTGTTGGTTGAAAACTAAATGGAAGGAGGAAGAGAAAGGAAAGAGGGGAAAAAAAGGGAGAGGTGAGGGGGAGAGACAGCCATGTTATGTTGTGCACTGGTTGATGACAAGCCTGTTTCCAAGTTACACACAGTGTTTCCCTATCGAGCGAGACAGACCTCTTTAGCATTACCAGGTTTTCACCGCCACTCCTGTTTCTATTCTGAGGGGCCAAATGTTCCACTCAGAGTTTCCTTTTGTAAAAACATTGTGAATATTATAGGATACATCAGCCTTTTACGCTATTAGTTGTCATCAATCAATAATGCATTCTAAATTATCATATAGATTGTAGAGTAGAAAGGGCTTTTTATAAATAATTCTTATCCTGTCATCGAACCGTCACAGCCATTTAACCTGGTTTTAGTACTGAAGTTTCTGTCATGCGCATCTTTTCATCCTGCTTAGTATATTTCTATATTATCCATGTTGATAGGTTTAAATATAGCTCCATAGCCACATATATACATGTGAACATTCTTGCATGTCAGTGATCACATACTGTACTTTTCCTTCACTAAAACACTACGTCTTATAATTGGATTTCACTCTGGTCTGTTGAGGAAGGTGATGATGGGGTTTCCTAACATCTGTGTAGGTGCAAATTGGCTGCTCTGCAAAGAAGACTTCCAAATTTGAGATTAAACAGTTTAGATGACGATTTAGATGAAAAATCAAATATAAGTTGTTTGGGAAAATACATCACTAAACAGCAAAATGTATGTTAGAAATTTAATGTGTGTTACTGTTTACTCTGTTTACAAGAGTGTCAAGGGTTTGGATTTTCGCTTTAAACTTTAACTCTGGATGTCAGTTTGAATGCATTTCAGAGATTTGAGTGTCCTTCATTCCTTGAAGTTCAGATTTGCTTGGTCTGATTAACCAAAAGTGTTTTTTTGATATGAATGTGAAGATTTTGACTCTCTGTCTTTCCATTTCTCTCTATTTCGCTCCCTTTTATAACTGATAAAGTGACTTCTTACTTGGCATTCAGAGGAGAAGAAAACTTGTTGCACCACTTTGTGGTCCATTGACAGTCCTGTTCTCCTCTTATTGACTCTTATTAGGCAGTCATTATGGTGAAACATGGCACATTGATGCGCACCAGTGATTAAGAGACAGTGATGGTGGACGACAGAGGGAAAAGAGATTGGCAGCATGCAGCCACTTTGTTCATAATTAACCATGGTTTTGTTAGCACACCTTACTTTTCTGCATGTTAATTAGTTAATACGCTAAATAATGAGCTGTATTGAAAATTAATGAATGCTTTCAGAGTGATTTATAAGCATAATTTATTATTCAGTGCACAGCAAATAAACCTAATTGAAAAATGTGAATTAAGTGATCATACGAAATGGATCCAGTTTAAAAACTCTGAATATTTTGGCACCAAAGAGACCATGAAATGAATTCAAAACTCAACATAGAATTCAAAGAATCATAAATAACAGTAAATCATATATTTTAATTAGCTTACACATCTTGATAAAACTGACAGCTGACTGGTATTGGTTGTATTATACTGTATTTTCTCAACGGTATTCAGGCCACTGAGTTGTTTAAAAAAAAAACATGGATGACATCAACATTCACTGAGATCCAGCTGATGTCAAAGCAATAAACAAATGTATATACAAGAGCAGCAAAAAACTTGAGCACTGTGAAAATGTTTGGGTTTTTTTTGTGGGTTTTTTTTTACAGATTTACTGTATCTCCATTATCCAGGTATTAAGTTTGGTCTCTGAATGTATTTTCAATACAGCTGCTCGGCAGTTTGTCTTGCCAAGTCCTCCCTCTGTCGGTCGTGGATGACTCACTGGAATCCCTCCTCAACCGGTTGGGAACAATAGCTTATTAGGAACCAAAAGATGGGCCATGTGCTCTGTTTTCTCAGATTAGTTCACATTGACAAAAAGTAACATTGCACCTGGCTGGCCCTCAAGTAAACAATGCACTGATTGTCCATGATGGGATGTCTTCTGTTGCCTGCCTCTGTTTGACTACCTACTGGTGTCAATATATAACTATAGCTTTTCTCTGATGCCATATTTTTGTTTTTCTTAATATGAAATCTGAGAGAGTCTATCAAGCGTGGGATGACAGAAGTAGTGATTTTCAGCGCTGTTAATACATTTCTCAAAATGTTCATGTGGTTTTCAATGTGTGTATATTGTATGTGTATGATTTCCATTTAACTTTTGGAAATGGAAGAGTGTTTGAAGGATTTTGTTGTAGCTCTTGACTTAACAAGTGTCTGATCTGTGAAACAACTGATAGCTTAATTGTTTGTTCAGATAACATTTCTTTTTAACTTATAATGTCACCCTTGTTGAACGAATGAGTACAAGTAAAAATAATGTAAAGACAAGGAAGCAATTAGCTGTGACAGTTCATTTTTCAGGATGACTTTGATCTTAAAGGGGCTATAATTGATATTTTTTTTTATAATAACAATGTATCAAATGACAAGGTGTCGCTCATAGTAATGAACCTACAGTGAATTATCACCTGACTCTGCAGCTCCCCCCGGCTTTATGGAGCTTTATACTCAGTTTCAGCTCATTGTTTGGCTATCCAGCTGCAACATTACTGTTTTGGTTCACTCACTGCTCTCATAGTGCATTAACGGATGAAGCAAGCAGCTGTTTTCAGTGAAAAAGCTCTAAAAAGCCACTGTACATGACCTGCTCAGCACCAAACAGCAAACAGACATAGTTAGCAACTAGCTGGTGAACATAGTGGTGCATTTACCAGCTAAAGAGCCAGATATTTCCCTCAGGAGTTGAGACCAAAAACAGAGCTAAAGGAGAGTGAATATTGGACTCCATCAGGTGGACAGAAACTCCGTTCCTCCGTAACTGCTGGATGTGTCAATAAGCAACTGTTTGTCATATCAACTTAAAAGGTTATGATATATCAGTGTTTCATTCACAACTTGCTTCCGCTACCCCCAAGTGACCAAAAAATCTGTTAATGCAGGTTTAAATTAAAAAAAAACTATGAATGAGCATTTCTGAATGAGTGATTCTTATTGGTGTCAACAATTTTGCTATAGAGATGATTGATGGAAATTCTGTGCATTGCATCTCTTTAGTAGAGTTATGTAACTTTACTGTTTGATCCTACCTGGACTTCAATAAATTGTACAGAAAAGAAGAGAGAGTGGGGATACAATGGTAGAGAATGTATATTGTATTCTAGAGCATTCTAGTTGGCTGCTTTTTCAGGATTACATTATGCACTGCTCTTCATTTTGCACTCAACCTCATGCTTCGCTTTCGTGCATTTGGTCTGAAAATACCAAGAAGTAGGCAACATGACATAACATAACACATGACTTCATATGCTTAATTTTCTCTATACTTGGCTTAGTTGTTAGAAAGGTGAATCATTGAATCTCCACCTACACTAACACCTAGTGTATGTGTGTGTATCATTTGTACGTTCAGCATGTGCATGTGTCGCGGACTATTGCTAGTAATTGCTGCCATCCGCAGCCTACTGTGAAATTGTTGTCTGTTTTTGACTCAGACATTTGGTTTCATGCTAATCTGACTTGTTTTCTCATTATCTCTTTCCCCCTTCAACCCTACTCACTTCTCTCCCTTTCTGCTCATTATCTGTCGTCTGGTTTTCACCTCACTTTATCCTCATCCTTCTCTCCTCATTTATCTCTATTCCACTATCTCTCTCTCTCTCTGTCTCCCTCTCCAGCCCGTCGTCGTCCACAGTGGTGCTGCTCGTTGCTAACTAGGCTGCCTCCAAGCCCACAGGTACGTCCCCTCCCTCTCCTCCTCCTCCTCCTCCCCCCTCCTCCTCCACTTCATTCTCTATTTTTAACTCCACTCTGCAGGATCCTTCCCCATGATTCTCCCTTTCCAACCCCAACTCACATCTCTGTCGGCACCTCTCTGCCATTCCAGCCAAGTGGGAGGATACTGTAGACCAATACCTGTTTATTAATTTATGCCCATGCTTGCTCTTCAACTTTGTAGTTGAGGATGTGCTGCTGTCTCTAATTCAGTTTGTCTTATCTATCTATGAAATATGAGTGGGGCGGCATCCACTTTGTTACCATAACAACATTAGATGCTCTTTTCAACTGCTCTTCCCATAATATACAGTAGATCTGAAACAGATAGAATGCATGGTTAAAAAACATAAGTGGTGGGGTGATTTGGGGAAGGAAGACTATGACCAATAGCGTGATTAGGACTCAAACCCACTATCATATAAGCACATGTAATGCACCAACACCTGCTGAGAGACACTCTGGCTTACATCGTTGGCTTGAGCTGATGTCTCTTATCAGAGGATACATTCATTCACGTCTTAAATGGTTTGCTTTGTTAAGCTGCCACCTTTCCCTGCATGGAGCCTGGCAGCCATCTCAGCTCCCCCACTAGTGGAAACATAATGCACTTGTTGGACTGTATAGCTGAATTCCAGGGCCCCGTCAGCTTTCCTCCTCAGCCTCTTGTCTTTTTAAGACCGCTCGACTGGCTTTTCCTGGTGCATATCCTCCTGACAAGAGCTTACAGCACATAACCTCCTCCAGCGGATAAGTACCGCGCTCTCCATGCGCTCTGTGTTTGTGTGGAAGAAGCTCATTGGCTTTATTTTATACAGGTTGAGAGGGTGTGCAGTTCTCTCATGTAAACAGCTGCTGAGGTTATTTATACTCCTCTGAAGGTAAAGCATAGATTAAAATGGATTGAACTGTTACTATAGCCATGATAGCAAGAATTGAGTTTTGCTTTTTGGCTTATGTGTCTTTTTGTAGAGGCTTTTGTAGAGAATTTAGAATTTATTTTTGCAAAAATGGGCCAAAAAGGATCACTTATTCCCACTGCAAACAAAATGTCCTCATTAGGATGATGCAGCTTGCAGATGCAGCTCTGTCTGTAATAATAACGCTTCCAGGTGGCACAGGTTTTGGATGTGTCTTATCCCACAAGCAGTGATCCTGTAATAGATATGATGTTAGTAAATTCATGCAACATTGATTCTCAGTTATATACTCTCTGTTTATTGGCTGCCACCCCTTAGGCTTTTGAGGCTTAATGGAGAGTCATAGAAAAAAAACAATCTATTTTTCTTATGAACCTGGGGTTTGGTTCCCATGGTAACACTGTTTGTCTTTGATGTGGAGCATTTACATTTAATATGAACTTGATCAAGGTTGTCTTTGATACAAAAGGGAGGAGGGACAAAGAGAAAAACAGTATAAAAAGGCTAGATTGGGGCTCATTTAAAAGTCATTGAAGCCAGGCTTTTGCCTAAGCATTGTTTGCTTTTAATAATGGCCTCTCAGGAACAGATTACACTTTAAATACCTACTGACTTATAAGACGAATTTCCATTTTCAGTTGTGTGATACAGACAATTGAGAGGTCTGGCCATGTCTGAGGTAAACAACATTTTGTCAGCCGTAACCACATGGTCTGACTCGGTAATGATCCTCGTCTGTATTCCCAGACGTGGCATTTAGGACTAAGGACAGACCTGCCTTGCAGCATTCCTGTCTGATTTTCCCATGCAGAACCTACACAGGTAGACGTCTTTTAAGAGAATCCATTTGTCAAAGTCACAGTCCTTCACGGCTATAGACAGCCGCTGTCATTGGGAGGCTTTTGAGTTATTATGTGCCTTACCAAAAGAAGCATGTAGCCTGTTTTTAGAGAGAGGTTTTAGAAGCATTTTATGCATAGGCACTCTGAAATATATATACACACACACACACACATTAAATTTCCCCCCCCCCCCCACCTGCTGCCTGTCTTAGTCTTTGCCTGTCAATGAGGCACACTCGACAGCAGATGTAATAGGCCAGGCAGTGGCATGCTGAGATAACGTACACAGTAGCGCTGCCAAAGTTGTGATGTTCCATGCAGCAATGAGTCTTGGCTTTGAATGAACAGTGCACTCTCATACTTTGGAATAGGGCTTGCAGCCCTTTCAAAATTTAAAAATCGCTCAGTTGAGTATGTGTATGTCATGTAACCAAAATGTCCTGGCTTAATAATCCAGTTTAGGATGTTTGTTGCATGTCAGCCCTCTTTCTTTTCCCTTCTAGTTTCCCACAGGTCAATAGAAATGCCTCGTCTGAAGCAAACCTATCTTTAATGTTTCTTGACTGATTTTGTCTAGGGCAGCAATATTTTAGGTAAAAGCAAGAGACCCAAGCAGCTGCATTAGCAGGAGCTTTGTAAATTGGCTCTCTTCTATGAGCCACGAGGGTCTCCGTGTCTCTCATCATTCTGCTCCACTTTTGCTTCCCCGTTCTCAGCTTTCCTCTGATGTCTGTTTCTCACTCATCTTCATTTACTCCCTCTTTTTTGGGTCTGGCAAAAGCATTAATAGATTAATAGACTTTTCTCCTTCCCGCTCATTGCATTTCATTTCCCTTCCTCTCTTCTTGTCTCCTCCCTCCTCCCTCCTCTGGTGTATGCCTTCTGACAGCCCAGGTACCCTGCAGCCTGCCTTGGCCAGGTATAGCACTAGATGAAAGGTTTGCAGCAGGAGTTCTCTTTCAAAGATGCCTTCTGCTGCATCCCTGCTCTTCATGGGCACTCAGTTGTCCCTGCCAGGCAGTTGGAAAGAAAGAGGGCAAGGGAGGGAGTGGAAGGGAGGAAGGAAGGAGGGGGGGAAAAGAGTGAGGAAACATTACTAGAGACACACAGCAAAAGAAAGTAGTGAACAAGAGCGCAAGATCTTGAGTTTAAGTGAGTTATAAAGGAGTTTAGGTGTGTTTTCATCATCTGATGTCTCAGAGTCACACTGAGGTATCAGTTCAATTGACGAAGTAAGATCTTGTGCCTTCAGTTCTATTGAACTTTATCCTTCAAGGTGAAACTTAAATGGCTTGCTTGGCTTCAGTGCCCACTGAAGTCAAAATTGAGGCCGCATATATTAATCCTGGATTTGTTTTTATCAGTTTGTTACAATGCAAGCAAGTGTCTCTCTCTAACATAGGGACATATGGATCACAGGCACTATCTCTGTCTCTGGCTTCAGCCTCCAAACTGTTTTACAAGCCGTTACTAGAACAAATACAAACACAGCATCGTGCTTGCAAATCCAAACAGACATTTATTAGCTTCTGTCTAAAAAGTAATTGCCTTGGAATAACTTAAAACGTTAAATGTAAAAGAGATATTGTTTTTTCCCCGTCAGAATGCAAACGATTTGTGTCTGTGAAAAACCACCCTTGACAACATTCTTCTCGGTGATTAGAGGGAGGACAGGCTGACTCTATGGTATACCTACATAACTCTTATCTGAAGACAAGCTAGATAATGCACTGTAGGTCTGAGCTGAGAGATTTAGCTTCTGGACGTTGCAGTGACAGGAGATACTGAGTGGAGGCAGTGCAGGCAGTAAAACAACTGACAGTTGGTCATTACGAAAGACGCAGGTGGGCCAAAAATCAATCACGCTGAGACTGGCCTGGATTCTGACAGATGCCTGACGTCTGCTTGATGAAGAGCTCTGCTGTTCCTCTGAGTGAGGAGGAGGAGGAGGAGGAGGGGGGATGGAAGGGGAAAGAAGAACGAGGGAATTAGGATGAGTGGGATGATAAGCAAGAGGCATGGAGGAAGAGCAGGTGAGGAGGGAGTGTGAGGACAGTAATGGACCACGATGAAAGAATCAGCAGGGAAGAAACAGAAGGGTTGAGGTACTGTATATGTTAATGAACAGATAAGGGCTGGGGTCTAGAGGAGAGAAGTTGAGGAAGGGCAGGCCAGGACAACAAGGCTCGAGACATTTTTGCCAACACCTGAAGTCAAACTGTCATTTGATGCTGCCACAGTTAGCGTAACAGCACTTTAAAATTGCGTGCAGGTTTTAGAGCAGGCCATAGTCCATGTTTTGACAACACCTTTATAGGCTATTTCACGGTGTCTGCACTAACAGTATGAGAAAGTACTTCAAGTGTGAAATGCCACTGCATTATTGGCCCACACTCAATAACTGAAGGCACTTTATTTAATTTTTTTGTCAATTTTCTACTCATTTAAAAGATGTACATATAAGGGAAATTTCCTACTCAGGATAATGTCAGGGTTGTAAAAGTCCAATGAGATTCATTTCAAGTAAGCAGCTGTATTAGTTTCTTGTGAATTTGCTGAGAAATAACTATAATCAAAAAAGGCATTTGTTTTATACTTGGCCTGTTTTACATGACTACCTTATGGGTTATTTGTACATCTGTATTTTCTCTCTTTTTACCATTTCTGAGCCAGTGGGTAGCTTAACACAAAATATGTCCTTGCTTTTCTGTAGTGCATTGAAATTAAATTGCAACACAAGAATACAAAAATAGAGGGGAGCAAGCAACAGTCTTGTGGCAAATGGGCAAATATGTTTACAGAGCATTAAGAGTACTTATTTATTGCATCAATGCCAGCCTGAGGATTCCACAGCAAGGCCAACACACAACATATGAGAAAAAAAACATTTTAGATGTCAGAGTCCTGACACACCATTCTACAAAATAAACCGAACAGCTTTGCCGTTCTTCAAAGTTGGCACCAGCTTGCCCAGTTAACAGTTAATTAATTAGCTGTTAATTTGCAGAATTATTGATTTTGACAGTCATCTTTGTCTTTGTTCACACACAAGCTATCTTCCAAGTAGCCTCTAGTCACTGCAGCTTTCCCTCCTTTCAAATCTCCTAAAGCTCAAGTGACTAGGACCACACCTGGTAGGTACTCACAACAACCTAAAGGGAAATAGTGTGCTATGATAGAAGGATGTGGAATGTTATTAATGTAGGCTGAATGTTGTTGCATGTCATGTTGTTATGCATGTTGTTAATGATTTGCAATTGAGGGTGTGGGTTACGCCCATCTGTCCTGCTCTTTATTGGATTTGGGGAAGTTTACAGTCTAGCAATACCATCTAAACCCATTACCGGAGATTTTTGGAGGCATTACATTTGAAACACATTGGTTTGTCCATATCCTCAAAGCCTTTTCTCTTGAAACATTAAAACTGAAATATACTGTTTGAAAATTAGAACAATAAAGCATAAATCTACTCTATCTTGCTTGTCTGAGTATGTACACTAAGCATCCAAGCAGAGTTATGTTAGAACAAAATAAATAGCTAATAACATCGCTAACAACAGTAAATAGCAAATAAAATAGCTAACAAGCTAATAGGAGCTAACATTAGCTTTATTAGCCAGCTAGCTGCTGAAAAGCTACAGCTATGGTCACAAATACCAAGTAAACATATGTGCAATGCCAGAATGAAAAGCTTAACAACAGTAACCAAGGGGGGCGGGGCTTAGTGAGGCCAAACTGATCAAATCTAAGACTCAGATCCTGTCCAGGGCGAGTGGATGTACCGTTACACAACACTTGGGAACACTCCGCACATACACTATGATGTGCATGTCAAGAGAAACTGCCTCAAACCCAGAGATGGCTGATATCTCTTTAAAAAGTCATGAGGTCATTTGCTGTGGAAACCAAGAATTATGCAATTTAAAGAAAGTGAGTAGGACATGCAATCAGTGCTAAATATGAATAATAAATTGAGGGAAAGATTGTGGGGGTTTTCAGTTATTCATCCATGTGGTCCAAAACATACATAAATCCTGCTTTTTCGGTACTGCTACAACTTCTACTACTGTGTTTTACCGTACATACATTCTTATTGGCATCTCTTTCTCTTACTGAAAAAACAGAAAAATTTCATGAAAGAATTCACAACCTCACTTGCCATGTGCCAATTAGCATGACACTATTGAAATAATGTGTAGTAATGATTGCAGTTCACTGGACAGTTGAGAGAGGGACAGGATGGGAGTAATGGATGATGTATCTGATGCAGTTTCCTCACTGATAAATAAAAAACCAAAAACATTGTACAATTGGCATATGCTCAGTAGCAAATGAGAGACCTTACCAATACTGTTGATTATAGTCTGCTTAAATACACATTGTTACCATCATGTGTCACCACCGTGTTGTTGTACAGTATTCGTTTTTACAATGTTGCCACAATGCTTTAATTTTTCACTTTTATGGTCCACGTGTTAAGTAATCACTATATCAGTACCAACAATCTTGCACGTCATCCCTGCTTACTTTTGCTCACATCCACATGGTTTACATATGTAATTTCTACGGTGTCACAAACCTCTAATTCAGATATGATGATATGATATCACATAGTGTCATGCAATGTGATAAAAGCTCTGTATGTATTTGTTTGAATATGCAACCCGACAATGTTTCTTTTTATTATTTCCACCCCTGTCTCATGTTAATGACAATTGATCTGCAGAGCTCTTAGCATACATTACACTGTAGAGTCTTAGCTGCACATGTAGACAATCTCTATTTATCTCTCCTCTATAGGATATTCAGTCTATGTTTTGGTGCTTCTTGCATCTCCTATCCCACAACTCCTACCTCCATCTCTGTCCTCTACCTCTCTCCTTTCATCTCCTGCTTTAATCAAGCATCCGATCACAGGCCCAGGAGGACGAGGGATAATGAGATTAGGCCTGTACATGTTTACACATTCTAATTTACATTGAGCTTTCCCTGTCTTTCTCTGTCTGACCCATATTTCTCTGTATCCCTCCTCCGTGTTTTTGCTTTTTATGTCTCCAGTCTCCCTCTCAGGCTCTCTATCTTCTCCACTTCTGTTGCCTTGCTTTTGCTGCAGCAGCGTAAACACGCTTTGTTAACCAATAAACAGCAATTTTATGTACTCTACACCAGCAAGGTTTTAATTCCAGTGCTGCTGTGTCAGATCCAATTCTTTCAGTTCAGTTGATGGTCTCATACATAATCTGTCAATATAATTGTTTGGCTTGTTTTGCATGGGACTGCAGTTGTGCTGTGGGTTATGTAATAAGCATTCACTGTGGGATTTTTCATGGTGGAGACAGTGCCATTAGAGAGGTACATGTGAGTGTGTGTGTACATGTGCTATGTACAGTGACTGATCGCCATGTTGAGCCCTTCTCCTCCAGTCATCTGTCATCGAAACTGTCCTTAGTGCAGCCTCCCCTCATGTCACCTGATAGTCTGAGAACCGTAAAACCACTCAATTCTTGCACTATAGAGCTATCCAAATTAAAAAAATGTATTGAGACTACAACTAATGCAATGTCCAGAATCTTAGGTTTTAGCAGCCAACCCTTAAGAGGAAGGCCATAGGGGAAATTAAATTATAAGTGCTTAGCAGGAGGGCCCTATTGATCCACTGTGGCAGATAGAAGGTGAGTTAGCCAATTTTAAGTTAATGTAATCCAAAACGACATCCACAGTTCCCAGGGGATGTGAACTACTCATTTTACATAATTGACCATTTCTCTACACAAGTGACCTACACAGCACATTACTCTCATTTGGAATTTCTCCTAAAGACCTGATCTATGATCCAAATGGGATTAAAATGGTCGTGCCACTGCCAAAAATCATAACCCACCAATACATCACTGTAATTGACAGATCTTTTAATACAAGGACAAACACTTAACAACCTAATGAAAGTAATTTATTGTTTGTTTACATCATTAATGTTTGTAAATATGGTAATGATGCTAGAATTATGATGGACAATAAATGCTGTCCTCTTGAGAATGACTCTAAGATAACATTTATATTTCTATCCTTTGTTTTCTTTGTCAGTTCTTTTGTAATTTGGTTTGAATTCCTGTATTTTAGATGGAAGAATGAATGCAAGTAATGATATGTTAAAGGGGATATATCATGCTTTTTGTGATTTTTTTTTTTTTGGTGATTATTATACTTCTATGATGTCAGATGTCCATGTTAAACATGGTCAAGGGTCCAACTTCAGGTGAATGTATGTAAAAATGCTCTCTTAAGTCAAGAGCTAGGGGCTCAGCTTACCTACTTCCTCCTTGTGATGACATCAGATTGTTGTCCATTCCGTTGCTTTGTTGCTAAGGTTGTTGCTAAGGTTGTTCCATGTGTTGTTCATTCCGGAAACAAACATGAAGATATATTTGAGAAGTTTCCATTTGACTGAAGAAAGAGAAAAAGAAGTGAAAATGTTTACGCAAACTTTGGAACCACTGGAAGTCGGCTAAGACACAGCTTCTGGAAGTTAACCATTCAGAACAGAAAACAGCCTGTTTTAAACAGAGGCTGAACTGAGGAGCTGCATAAAGGGCCAGTATAAGGTAAATAAGTTTTTGAACTGTAAATCATGCAAAGATATTCCAGTAAAGCAAGAAATGTGCATGATATGTTCCCTTTAAAGTTTGTGGGATGCCATGAGACCATCTAGTGTACTAGTAAATTCCTTCATGTCTCTCTTGTCTGTGAAGTCTTGTTCAGATGCAGTTTGCTTTCTATAGGTCTCTTGCTTCACACTACCATCTCTGTGAGCCATTTAAATCCACCTCTGCTGTTCATAAGGTCACTATAAAGCACAATACATAATATTAATGGCTTTGCGAAAGACACCAGCACCCAAGTAATGTAGTAGCAGCGCAGGACCCACTAATGGTTGAAGTAAAGTCTATGTGTCCCAGTTGGGCTGTATTGTTTGAATCTAACTGCAACACACACAATTAAGTCATTCTCTAGCCTGTGGAAACAAACCACCGATACAGTCTGATGCTACCAGGCTACCAGTATTATTGTAAACAAAAACTCAACTTGTTGCATCATTAGAGAAGAAAGCATCTACCGTGATCCTACAGATTCTGACAGCTGACAACGAGCTGAGTGCTCCCAAGCCGGGCAGCTACTCAAGCATAAAACACAAACATGACATTATAGAAATGTGTTTTTAAAGCTGGATTTGACTTCAGATTCTTTTTTAAAGGTTTGAGACAGCCATGTTAGTATGAAAGCTTGTCAGATGAGGTTACATAAGTATAACATTGTTGTCATGAAACATCGGTTTGGTTTACAAAGAGGATGCTTGTTGGTGAATAATGTTTCTGTTATGTGCTGCTACTCTTTTGATTGCTCTGGATTTATGCTTGTTTCATTTTACAAATCAGGTTGTCAGTTTGCTCTTCCACCATTTTTTTCCTTTTTTAAACTAATTTTCTTGTTCTTAACTCTTTTAGTGCTTTTATTAGATTTGCTGTTTTTTTCTTTTTATATTCACTTTAATTATAATGACATTTGAATCCATTAAGTATATCTCCTGGAAGTCAATATAAAATGCAATTATTTGCAGTTACTGAAGTGTCTAACTTAGATCAGAGGCATGTTATAGGATATTTGAATAGTTTAGATACATTTCTGCGCATTAATTTACTCCCAAAATGCATAATTTAGTCAATGTTTCAGGCTCTGGTGTCCATCAGACTTCCAACTATTTTTGACAAATTGGATGTGCATGTTTTTACTCTGCTAATCCTAATGAGGCAAGCCAAATGCCCCATATGCATTTCAGTAATATAGTGCATAATATGATCATATATTTTATAAATAACTCTGTGGAACTGGCTGAGTAATTATTGAAGTTAGGACAAGTCCAGACTCACGTTGCAGCTGCAAAAGTCAAATATATTTAGTTGGATCTTTTTGCCCTTTTAATTGAAATTATTCTTATTGCCTGTGTTGCAAATTTGTTGTATGTAATTTCTCTTTTATTTCACAATTAGCTATGGGTTTCCTACTATGGATGACATACATGCATTAACCTGGCAACACATGTCCATCTATGTCCATCCAAATTACCTTATAGAGAAGGTGTAAACAGTTCATTTGTTTCTTTTCCATTTTTATATTATTTTTCTTTCTGTGTGGGTACAAACACAGTACTGTAGTAACCACTCCTTAGAGTTGGCCCTGTGTCCATGGACAGCTTGTGTTCAGCTCCAGCCTGTCTTGGTGTAGAGCCAGAGAGGGAAGAAGGCAATGTGACTATGATAAGAAAGTCTGGGCATTCCCTCCCTTAGCTGAGACACATACACACATACACACAGCCATTGCCATTCAAAGGACACAGCATTATTTCATTAGACAGGGGTCACCATGTCTTTTGGATGACATGAGTTTGGCTTACATTGCCAGTTCAAATCCAGTCTTCTCACAGTCTGTCTTCTCCAGTTTAACTTTTTTGAAAATCTGAATTTAGTCTTTTTTAAAGTGCAAAAAAACAAAAACAAACAGGATTGTTGCTTATTTGTCTATGTGGGTGGCAGTGAAAACAGAATATCTGCAGCCAGACTCCATCGGTGAAAAATATCAGATTTGAGGTGGCGAGACTAATGGAAAGCTGATGGAGCGATGCCACACCCAGCGACTTGTTTGTTTATGCCCTCTGAGTGTTTTATTGATCTGTTTATGACAGTATCAATTTTAAATTGGGAAAAGTATGACCCAGAGGATGTCACCTTAAACTACATTCAAAATGTTGTTATTACCTACCTGTGGCATTTTATTACTCTAAAATAATGAAGAAATATATATGTTGTTTGAATTACAAGGCTTGTTATTGTTCTGCTTTGTGAAGCACAATTAGATTGCTGGTACATTTGTTGCCAAATGAAGGTGAGACGGCCCAAAATGTTCACAGTATCACATTACATCTCCCAGCTACCTGACTAGGTTAACAATGGGTGATTATAATCAGATAAATGATGATCACAATTCAGTAAAATAGGAGTGAAATAAAATGATTGTCACAGCCACTGAGCAGTGTATATGGCATAATAGCGCATCACAATGGTAAGAGACACATGCTGGAACAGAATACTAACAACGCTGGATCACTCTCTTGAGGTGTCTGCACTCGGCCAAAAATTCCTATGTTCTGAAGGGAACAAAAGATTTTTATGTCTCTGCAGTGAGTCTTTTTCTCGATCACTCCATATTGGCACAGTACATAGACAGACCAGTGCTGTACAATAAGTCCCTGATGAGATGCAGGCTGAGGGCTGGGAGAGGAAAGAGGAAGAGAAGAGCTGATGCATTTCCTCTGGACACACACTGTTTGGTGGTGTTGGTGATTTGTCATGCAAGTGTGCACTATTAGTGCGAGTGTGTGTGTGTATACACAAAGTCAATGTGTGTCTCTCTTAGTCTCTCTCTCACGCACACACACATGCCCACATACACACATGCACATAAACATTAAGTGCTGGCTGTGATGGTAATTTGATATGTAATATGCCCCATGCCTGGGCCACAGCAGCACAATAGTGAGGCCAAGTCTCAGGTGGCCAGTGTGTTTACTGTCAACAGCAGCCTCAGTCCTCCAGCCCATTGGCACACCTAAAATTCATCTCAGCACCCCTAAAAAAAAAAAAAAAAAGAGGAAGAGAGGAGCTGATGCATTTCCTCTGGACACACACATATATGTATATGTGTATATATATATGTATATATATGTATGTGTGTGTGTGTATATATATATATATATATATATATATATATATATATATGAGTAGCTAGGTAGTAAATTTAGGATTTCATGGCACAGAAATACACAAGTAAGTTGAAATGTTAGCAAATAAAATTGCTTAATGTTCTGACAGAACACTGAGTCAAATTGGCCATTATTACTGTGCAGTTGATTCGCTGTATTTAGCAGTGTATCAACATAATTTTAACATAAGGCTTAAAGTTATCAGACACTGACATTGTTTCAGAATGAGCTATAATGTTAACTGCCGGTAGTTTCAGATGTTAACTTTTTTATCAAGCTCATAAGCTAACTAGCTAGTTAACAGCTAACATCTCTGAGCTAGCTTGCTCGTAAATTTCAGTCACTAATTTCAGATTTTAAACATGGCGGTGTGTGAATGTAATTTGTGTGGGTACTGTTAAAGTTAGTTAATGTTTTTTGTGTCAGTCATAGAGTTATAGCAAAGTTGATTTAAGACTTAGAAAGTCTCTGGTTATAGTTCCACGGTGTGAACAGTGTCAAAGAACATTAGCTGAAGTTGTTCACTAGCTAGCAAACTAGCTAACTAGTCTGCTCGCACACATGCCAGCTAACAAGCTAACTGATGCACTTTATAATTTTAGGAAAAGTAGTCACAATGTTTCTTATTCTGATAGAATTGGGCCTTATGGTATATTTACAGAAGTTCATGTATTAGACACTGTTTGTTTTTTTTTAAATTGATTTAAGATAAAGATTTTAAAAGTTAACATTCCTTCATCCCTTCCCTCGCTCCAAAAGATGCTGAAAAAATACTGAAAAATTTGCTTGAACTTAACTATTTGCCTAAATATATAATAACATTTAGTAAACAGTTAACATTTAACATTCATGTAAATGTAGCTGCATTCACTGTCCTTATACAAATATTCACCTGCTGAGCAAACATAACACATAAAATACAAAGAAAGGAAATATGTATGCTTACTGTAGTAATCATACATTTGGCGTTACTTTAATGTTTGACATTAAAAACACAAACACAATGACAACATCACTACTGACTATAGTTAATGCAGATCAATTTGATGCTAGAAACTCTGATTAATTTAGTTAACATTGAGCACTCCTTATTGCAGAAGGAGGGAAACATCCTTAATTTCATCGTATTTCTTAAGTGTATCAGATCATTGTTATCTTGTAGCTTGCGGAAGATAAAGATGCATACATTTTTCACAACTTTATAACTAACATAAACAACTTGGAGAAAGCCGTTGTGCAACAGTATCCTACCTGCTTTGCATGGGATGTGCGATGACAACAATAGTCCCCCTTCTGAACCTTATTTTTGTGCTACTGAGTGCAGTCAACTACAGTCAATTTACCTTGTGGTAAACTATTAACACTAAAATAAACTAATATATATTCTCTGTCAGCTACACTCAGGAACAAGATGAGATAGCTAATGAATAAATTGCTGTGTCACACTATATGTAGCAGTAATAACAGGAATTTATTTATTTCTTAAAAAAAGATTTAAAAAAACACCTCAGAAAAGGGCACTTTCTCTCTAGGAGGCAAACGGCAGGTGCTCAAGTCCTCTTTTGAGGTCTATCTATGCACGTGCCTGTGTACACGTGTGATTTAGAGACTGAAACAATGTTTTGTACATTTCTCCTCATGTCTGCTTTGCTATAACTTATCCTATCTTTTATGAATGAGTCTTTGCCTCAGGTTTCATTAACTGACTGAGGGTCCTCTCTAAAACAGGTGTATTATATTGAAAATTTACTGAAGTTTACTGAAAATGTCACAGCAACATATGCCAAAGTGAATTTATAGTTTTTCAAACAACTTTTTTATTAATTTCATTCAAGAATCATTTCCTGTGCTGTGACAAATATAGCAAGCAAAACTGATTTTCTTAAGAAATTACTTGTCCAAAGAGCTGATGTTTGGCATATAGGCTTTGACCTCATCACTCCCCAAGAGGAAACATTGAGCTCAGCACAGCAGGGAGTGGAAGGTGACAGTGATAACTGCCCTTTGCAAGTAGAAAGTAAACTCAGAGCCTACAGATCTGGGATGGAGGTGGGCTTTTAAGGTGCTTTATGAACAGCATCAAAAATTTGTGGCAGCAGAAGCAGCAAGATGCAAAGCTTTCAGGTGAGCAGCGTGGCAGCAAAAGAGTTAACAAAGCACTGAAAGCTTAAGTGCACCTCCATAATCACACGAGTGCGTTGGATATGCAGTAAGAAGAGTGTGATGTGAATGTATCAGCAGACTCCAGTTAACTGCCTGAACTACTAAGACTGTTATCTATTTTTATCCGCTGTATATACGCTGTTGTAGTTGTTGTACTCACATGGGAGCAGTAGCCAGCTACTGTAGTACTACAATGGGAAGTTAATTTAAGGTTAGAGTGACAGACTTAAGTATCTGGAAAAAAAAAATGAAATGAGCTCCTATCAGAATGTCAATAGCAATCTTTTCACCAATCACAGCACAGCAACAAAGAGTTGCTTTGCACACACCCTGAATAAACATACACTAGGATTGTCCAGCCCACAAATTGCTGATTTCATTGAGAGTGCTGGACGCTGGAGCTGTCTACAGAGCCAGTCACAAAATTCAGATGTCCACGTGGTCAGGGAGGATATCTCAGTGAAGACTGCACTGATGGATGCCTGGGGCTGGATCCAGGCTAAGTCTGTGCAGTCAATCAGCCAGCCATACTGTCAGGCTCAAAGGGTAAAAGACCCATTTAAATCCAAAATACCCCCGCTGGGTATTAAAGTTTAATATTCACTTGTAGCTTGCTCTAACCATGTGCTCAGGATAAAACGTGTGCTATTAATAAAGTATAATCACACACAGAAACTTTGGGGATTTCACTGTAAAAAGTTTAGATGAGAAAAGGGAATTAGGCATATTCTACTGTATGCTGTTAAAATAACCTTGCATTGTTCAAAAAAAAAGAAATCCCTTATGTGCTGTATTTATGATAGGAAGCACAATATTAATCTTTGGTGAACCAAATCCAACTTTATCAAAATGCTATTTGCTAATTCATTTATTTATTTGCTAGTTGTTCATTTTCCAAAGTAAGAAATATACAATTAATTAATCCACACTCTTGGAGCTGGCACAGAATTTGTTATGTACGTTATTTCTGTGATTAGACTGAAATACCAGTCTAATCCAGTCTACCTGTTTTTCTGGTAACACCACCACAGCTTGACAGCAAGTAGCTCTGGTGGAAAAACAGCAGATAGACAGATGACAGATAGTCTCTGTCGTACAGTGCTGAGCATATCAGCAGAATGATTTGCACACTAAGAGGCAGACATTGCAGCAGACATAGAGATATGGGTTTGGCAAAGAAGAGGCCCACAAACAGTTATCAAGACAAGAAAAGGCATGACGTCTGTGTTTGTAGATGTATTAATATAAGACGACGGGTAAATATAGTAAACAGTAAGCTGAAAGAAGGTCAGACAATTTGCAGTAGCACTTGTTGAGAGTTGCAGAGTGCACCTGCTTGTCTGGCCACACCTTGTCTGCCCCTGTTTACCTACTCAGCCTACCTACAGCCATGTCACTCATTCTTCAAGTTCATTTGACTCAATAGCAAATTATATCATAAATGTTTTTCTTATTTCAGAAGTCTAGCTGCGTGACTGACCTCAGTCTCAGTCTATCATTGTGCCAACTTATGATTTCTTGACTTATGATGCTGCATCAAAAGTGAACTCAATAGACTGGCTGGTTTATTGTAATTATGTACTTTATCTAGGCTACCACCTTTGATAAGGGATTAAAAATGTTTAGTCAGAAATTACTCTTCAAAGCATCCTTTGAACTTGGCTTTTAAACGTTGTTTATCGTAAAACCCCAGTGCCAGTTTGTTGAAATGTCCAAAACACCTTTCTAATCTTGTAGGTGCCTAATCTGTTTTAAAAAGACATCCACTGAAAAACATTTGCCTCAAGATTGCATGAGCCTCCGACTTTCTCAGCGGGTACTGATATACTGCGCATCAGTGTGTTATCACGAGACACCCACAGTGCCTGTATCCCTAATACAGCGAGCAGTGTACAGGGAAGAAATAGTAGTACAACCAGTGTTAGGTCAAACAGGTGCAGGACGGGCTGGCAGAGAGCAGCAGCAACACACCAGAGCAGTCTGCTGGAAAGCTCTGCGAAACCTCTTAACCTCTGCTCTGACCAAAGCAGCAGAACACGCACCTGCATGCAGACACAGCTGGGCAGCACACACATTTCCTCAGAGAGGAGTTATAGAGATGCTGTGATACATTTTTAAGTACTCATCGTATGCTTCCAGTATGTTTGATATCCTGTAGAAATGTAATAAAAACACTACAATAACAACACAATAGAACATATAAACTACAGTTCCATAACGTAACAGACAAACTGTGACATATATGAATACTGTAGTAGTGCTATATAGTGTTTTCTTAGGGTCTACACACACATTAAACACTGGTAGGCTATTGCTTGGCACGTGCACACGCACACAGTTGTGTAATTAATCCAGGAAATTAAAGTGTGATATTGCCATTATTATAAACCACTTTTGCTCACATTTAAATCTATGAATATTCTAATTGCTGCCTGTGGGCCTTTTTTTGCAATTGGACATGATATTACCTCCCTGTTTTACTTATTGATACTAATGAACAACGTAAGGCTTTTAATATCTGGAGCCTGCTTTATTACCCAGGGTTGCATCATTTTCCAGAATAAGAAAAATGAAGAGCGATCGTGGTCGTTAATTCATTCGTCATCCAGCCGGGAGAATTGCGGTCATCTAGTGTAATGGCTTCTGTTAAGGTGAATTAAGGCGTTTGTGACCTCAGTGTCTGACCCTTATTACTGGGCAGCGGCGCTGGTTGCTACAGTAACGAGTTAACTTGATTCCATAAAGTCGATAGTTGTTATCACCCACTTTTACCCTCTGATTGAAATGTGATTATCCAATAAACTACAAGAATGAGCGTAGGCTGCTGTCCTCGGTGAATAACATGCACATTAAATTAGTTAAAGGCTGCAGTAGCAGTGCGTCACACACACACACACACACACACACACACACACACACACACACACACACACACAAGTACGCACAGAAGCCTCTCTATCTGCTGGTTTTTGCTTTTTGTATTGTATGGGTAGGAGGAGCCGCTTTCCTGTGATTGTCTGGCTGCTCTCTCTCTCTCTCTCTCTCTCTCTCTCTCTCTCTCTCTCTCTCTCTCTCTCTCTCTGTCACAGTGTGTCTCTTTCCCTCTCTCGTTTTCCAAAGTTGAATATCCCGCTTGCCTGGGAGCTGTCGCCAGCGGAGCGGTGCAACGCACTGAACGCACCGGGCTGGTATTTTTTTTTTCTTCTTGCGTTGCGCCGCGCTGCGCCGTGTGGAACAGACTTTGGGGAGAAGGAGTCCTCCTCTACAGTATCCCGACTCGGTTCAGCCTCCATCTGTCCAACCATCCTGTGTTTCTTCCAACTTCATCTGGGGCTACTTTCAAGATGACAGAAGAAAAGAGTGTTCGGCATGTAAAGCTGGTAGGTGTCTGAAACCCCTCCCCTCCGCACACAGAGGTGTCTGGCTCGGTCTGGCTTTGGCTTCGGTCAGGTTTGTGGCAGCGCGCAGACACGCCGGGGTGAGAAAAGCGCCCGGGAATAGAAACAGGAACCGGTGGTTATTGTTTTTTTTTTCCACCATCCATTCGGATTTTCTTGATGTGTTTGCCATAAACTCTCGCCTGAATGGATCCGATTCAAGCGAACATGTCTGAGGTAGGCTGTTGGTATAACGCTCAAACTTGGACACTTGAGGCTCTGTGTATGACCAGGTTTTCTCATGTTTGCGACCCCGTAAAGACACACGGACCCTATCTGATGTTATGTATGGCACAGAGTTTGTGTTGATTGTTGTTGATTTGGTAAGCTACCAAAGTGGACATCAGCCTCATGTGGAGACACTGGTTTTGGGAGTGAAACATTACATTTGAACTGTATTTTTCCCCCCTTAATTGTTATTATACGTACATTAAATCTGTTCTACATTCTACTACGTTGTCGTCTAACTCTCATAAGACCACATTGGCGCCCCGGACCCTAGTTTGGGCACCTCAGCTGTACGGAGGATCCAGACTCTTGTTGTTATAGAATGATTCAGCGGAGAGATTCATGTGTTGCTGCCATGCAAAGCATGTGGAGCAGTTTTAACAAGCACGTGTATGCCTCTGCTTATTTTAGGGTTTTTACAGGCTTAGTTGGGGGGGCTGCAGGCTTTCTGTGCCATGAAACACAGACTCTTTGGTTATTTGCATTTCATCACGTTTTTGTTTGGAATGATATATACATAAGGGCTTTTATGTCATTTGAGAATAAACTTCTACTTTCCAGCTTGATTGGAATTTTTCCAACCAAAAAAGCTGTAGCCCAAATAGTTTTCATAAATATTTATAGGTGTGTCTTTGATATTCAATAGTGAGTTATTGTGATTGTATCCGTGTTGTCTTCGATGAAACCAATTCCTGAAATACACACATTTTTGATTATTGTGCAATAATATCTTTATGGCATTAATTAAATGTTAACTCATTTTTCCCTGGACGTTGTTTGACATATTTTAAGGTTCCTACTGAGATGATTGATTCTCTGAATTATTATATTTTGACAGAAATACATCTCAGTTCTGATGTAGATGGAGCTGAAATCATTCTCTTTCAATTCCAGCTGATTCCAAGCAACACTGACTTGAAAATTAGAAAATCTGCCACTGGGTAGTGTCAAAGTATGCAGGTGCCTGAGAATTAGTTGTCAGAAGGTTGAAGTGTCGCTACACACAGTTCAGCTTCTGCGGTGCTGAATGCCAAACACTGAATTGAACTGTGTTCTGAGTATCCTGCTGAGCTCAGCTGACAGTATGAGGGAATGTGCTTTTTGTCAGGCTGCTTTGAGTACCTCTGTATGCTGTGAAGTGTTGGGTAGTATTAACAGGAACGGTCACTACTGTTATGAGATGAATGTGTGCCAGGCTTAAGTAGCTCTTAAGTAGTGTTGTTTGGATTTAAAGTTTATTTAAACCTTTTTTGTGCCTCTGCACTGAACCTTAAGTCCTGTTTACAGATTGATACGCTCTGCCTCGTTCTCTCTCTCTCTCTCTCTCTCTGCCTGTGCCAGCGGTTTGAGTGAAGCAAAACCCATGATAGGGTGAACTAAAAGCACAAACCCAATCACCCCTGTGCACGTCCTGTAAGTGCACCGTAGTAGTAGTTTACCAGTTCAGTTTTTTCTTTTTTTGGCTAAAAAGCCCCGGAGTTGCCCTGTCTCATACCAATACCCGTTACTCGACATGGCTCATCAGGCCAATTACACATCAGCACACTCATGTATGCTTCCATCTAGAAACAGAGTCAGTTCTATACAGTAAGCTGCCACTTATACCTGCAAAAGCCATACGTTCTGTTCCTTGACAGTCTATCTTTAGTGTTGTTTTCCTGTGGTCTCGCTCTCCTTCCTTCCCTCCCTCTCGTTCTGAGTGTCTCTCATTTTTCTCTCTCTTGGTTTATCCATGCATCAATCATCTGTCTCCTGTCGCTCTCCTTTCATTCAACTCTCTAAGTCTCTGAGTTCCCCTAAAAAGAAAGACTCACATAAGGCACATAGAAAAGCTTGATGTTTTGTGTCTTTTTCACCTGCTCTTAACCTATCTCATTCTGCCTTCTGTAAAGTACTGGCTGTTCACAGCAAGGAGATTAAGGGGAAAGTAGTTTTATAGAAACATTGTTGTCCAATGATGTATGGTGTCACTCAGACTGAATTTAATAGACCAAGGGAGATCAAGTTATAGTGTTCATTAAAACAAGGTTCTGGTGGTTGGTGTCTTGTAACAGTCATGGTTTGGACTGTAAAAGGCTTTATGTTGATTGCTAGTGGCTTCGCATAATGTAGCTCTGGGTGTGTGCGTGTGTGTGTGTGTGTGTGCAAGATTAAGAACAAAGTGGGTATGACAAACCTTTCCCTTTACTGCAGAATTGAATAAAAAGACTGAATATCAAACTGGAAAATAATAATGATAATAATAATTACTTTGAATCTTGACTTTCTGTGCAGTGAGTGCAACAATCTGGGTTAATAACACAGCACAGCATCTGTTTAACAGAGGAAAACAGCAGCAGATGATGAAATTGGCCTCACTTTGTCCTCACTTCCCACAGTGCTGATTGTCTAAAAAAATATTGCCAATTGCCCTCTGGACATTTTCTCATTAGGTGACTTAAGACATTTAGCTGATTTGTGAAGGTGTCTGTAAGTACTTATTAGATCATAAATTATATTTTATTCCTTCTCTTTTCACGTCCTCAAAAATCCTTGAACACTTTTATATAAAATCTAGTGTTAATTTTCGTTTTAGTAACTCAGATCTGTACTCTGAGAGGACTTCTTTTTTTCATCTTCATTTTGATTTAATTCTAGGTGGTATTAAAACTGGTCTTGAAAGTCATCCATTGACTGTAATGAAACTTTCAAACATACAACCTGACAATCTGAGGTTGGTACTGCTGCTAGTAGTATACCATTATCTGACCCTCATGACAGGAAAAATCACCAAAGACCAGGAAAAAACTGATGTGTATTTGCCCTGAGGTGGTCAATGTCATGAAGCCAATGCACATACCAAAAGAAGCCATGAATCCTCACCCCTGATGTTTTAAAATCCCTGCCCTTCACTCCACGCCTTACCATTCGTCACAGTGTCCCAGCTTTACAACATATCCAGACCACAGAAATTCCACTAATACTTCTCAATGGTTCAAATAAATCATCTCAGAGAGCAGACATGGCCCCTTTAATGAAATGTTCTTACCCTCAGCCAAGTTGTTTGTGCACATATGGATAGTAAATGAGCTGAGAAAACCCTTCTGTACTAGCAAATGTTAGGCCTATAATGAAAGAAGATTTTGGTTTGGTAAAAAGTGAGCACTGAAGCAAGCATAATCACAGTACTGAATACTTTCCAGGGTTTTGTGATTTGTGTAGAGCAGTTGCAAAATCATGTATATCATTGCTTGTTTTCGAAAAAACTGCATGTCTACATATCAAAGTATAAAAAGTGTAAATAACCCTTAGAGATCCTCAACAAGCTTCATATTAACCACAAGAGATGACATAGCAGAGAAGAAATTATGGCCAGGGGCTATGTTAGATGGGAAGTGTCAGAACCAGAGGAACAGCAGTTACATTCCTGCTCTCTAACCAGCCACTGTTTTAGAAGCAACTGACATTTGCTGTTGACAGTCATATGAATCATTTGAGATGCATCACAAATAAATCGCAATAACTAGCAGCCTGAGTGACAAACAACAGTCAAACCTGTCTCCTAGTAATTAGGTTATATATTGCTAAATTGTTTTCTCGATTATGTTGCTGTACCAAATGTAATCACTGCTTGGATTATGTTTTTTTTTTTTTGAATGAATTAAGGGTTATAGGGAGGTGGTGGGTGGATGGTGGGCGTATGAAAAGCAGGGTGTTGACACCAGTGTCACATGTGGCTAGGTTTAGGAAAGGAAAGCACATTGGTTAAGGTCAGTGAAAGATTGTGGTTTTGGCTAAATGTTAATAAAACATGTTTCTCATGTTTCAAAGTCACTGCTGACATTTTTCTGTATTAAATCAAGACTATGACCTTTCCCTAACCTTAAATCATACGTTCAGTATCAACATCTTCACGACTTGCCAGATGTGTTAATTAACATTTTCGCATAATGCTGACAGAGAATGTCACTCTGAAAGCATTACTATAAAAAAAAACAGATAAATTTTGTTTGCCATGAAAAAATTAATCAATTTTATTGTCTTAATGATTAGTACAATTGAGATGAAATGATGCATGAAATGTATATGTGAAAGGAGTAGTAATTAATCATGGCATGTATAAAAACTGAATGCAACTAACAGATTGCCAGGTCTTGATGGGGGAGCTTTCATTAATAGAGGAAATGGTTTCTATGTGATTATAGAACTTATCCAGGGATTGAATGTGGGAGTTCAGGCTGACATAGCATGGATGTATGTGTGTGACAGATTGCCTCCTGTTTTTGTCTCCAGACTCCTTTGATCTCGTCACCGCACTCAGTGCAATGAAGGTCCCTGCCAAGAGAGGCATAGTCTTTCTCCCAGATGCGTTCACACTGCACATAAAACAGCAAAAAAGTTCTCATGCTCAGCACCACATTGCTTAATTTTCTCATTCTGGCCAAAAGCCATATTAATATGATTTTATTGTTACACTGATTGGGCATTAAACATCTGCCAGTGTCATGGTGAGACAGACAGAAGGCCACACAACTGTTTGAAGTCAGTTTCAGACTGGGACTGAACAGTTGCACCCAGCTGGTCAGCTGGCATGCAACGCTATCTGAGCAGAACAGGGCATACAGAAATAAGGAACAGGCAATGCACTTGGTGGGAAATGCTAAAGAAAAGCATATGCTCTTTGGTCTTGCAGTTAAGATTGATTAATGCTTTTGGAATTGTCAAACTTTTTAAGTTGCCATTCAGTGCAATGCAAAGGCTTGTAGAGTAAACTATTAGCCTTCTAAAGCCAGTCTACAAATTTCATTTTGCTTACTGCAGTCTGGCAAAGATCAACAGACATTTGCTTTGGCAAGAGGCATCATACACTGAAATTACATTGCATTCAATTTGGTCAGTTTTTTACCAGCTGAAAACCCAATGCGGTCCTCTTTCCCATCATCATCTAATCCACTTCCCATAGTTTG
This sequence comes from Thunnus thynnus, assembly GCF_963924715.1. Lineage (NCBI taxonomy): Eukaryota > Metazoa > Chordata > Actinopteri > Scombriformes > Scombridae > Thunnus > Thunnus thynnus. Next base: position 18,950,038 of record NC_089525.1, read on the forward strand.
CCGATTGGTTGAGCTTCCAGCTGTTTTGCTCAATTGATCGTCAGCGGATGTCCTCCAGACTAATATCTTAAAGCTAAAACTTAGTTTCCAAGTCTTTGGCTGGCCTCTGTAAAACAACTATGTGTTAGGAATAAAGTGGTTTGTGTGCCTTTTTTGGAAGAAAACGTGGTACCAGAAGTTAACAGACTTATTGCAGTACCACTCCGGACCACAAAGAAGATATAGATGTCTGGTTGCTTACTAAAGCAAAACATATTTTAGGCCTAATTCGATACGCTTTCTTCTGTAACTCAAGTATTGGAGGGCCAGAAATGTATCACATGATATGAACCATTGCTTATTTGGTTATAACTTTACATGTGTGGAAGGGTAGCTCAGATGACAAACTAGCAGTGACAGAGAACATGTCATGGTCCAATCCCAAAAGGTAAACCAGTTAAAACCAATAAGCAGCAGGCAGAGCCCAGGCTTCAGTCTGGGACCCTCTAACCCAAGACAGAGAAATAGAATTTGGAGAACAATAATCTGAAACACATGAAGCCCAGAATAAACTAAAAGAATCATCTCTGATGTTTTCCTTTTTTTATTTAGTTTTTTGGGGGGGGGGGGGTTAAGCTCATTTCTCTGCTGTCTTTGCATTCCTCTCTCTGGCTACATTTTCTTTCCTTTTTTTTCCATCTCACTTTCTCATCTCAGTGTGTCATCTAGTACAAACCTTTTGAGTTGAGATTAATGACATTGTATTACTGTATACACAAGTGTTGTACACATGGATAACAGATTACATATACAGTAAAAAATAAATGATGTCATGGAGCATACATGCGACAGCCTAAAAGCTCTACTCCAAAGATGTGTCTGCAAAGATCTGTCACAATAACAGGTGAATTGTTTACACATTTTGACTTCATTGAAGGTATATTGGTTGTGTTCCCCTGAGGCAAAGGCTGAATATCCAGAGGGTTTGGATAGCATTACAAGGCATTAGTGTGCACTGGAATCCCATGAGGCTAAAATCAAATTGCCTGCCATCGCTCCTGCTGCAGCTTAAATCTGTTGGTTTAAGGGCTGTGCCCTTTGAAACTCGATTAGCCAGGGGACTCTCTAGATTGAACCTTATTGGACAGATAAATTGGCCACAAGAATAATCTCTTATTTTAAAACTGTCTTCACACCAGGTACATTTAAAGGGGTTAGTTGAAATTTTAGAGCGTTTCCTCCAAAGTTTCAGTTTGTTTTGGGAGATGTAAAAAATATAACTTGAGCTCAAGTGACATTGAATAAATGTACTAAGATGCCTCAAAATTTGAGTATCAGCAGGAAGGTTCATTTCAGAAAGGAGTGTGCAGGCAATTACTTAGACTCCTTATTCCAATAAGAAGAGATCATCTTGAAATTAATATTTGTTATGAATTGAATTAAAACAGCTTCATTCAGGTGTTTGGTTAGATACTGATGTAGGAAATGGGTTAATGAGAAGACCTTTGAAACTGTGGGGAAGAAAAAAACAATTGAAGATTAAATTTGTAATTTAATTTTGACAGACAGGGAAATAAATAGTTTAAATTTACCAGTTGAATGAAAAATATGTGGAGATTGTAGTGATGTTGGAATGGTAATTGGTATCAACTTATATCCTGAATTGAGGTATTGGTATTAGGAGAGAAAAGTCTGAATTATGCAGCCTTAGCTTCAACCCAAACACCTAAATACAAAAATGTAGCAGAAATAATGTTTTCTGTCATGGGTTATGGTTTTAACCAAACAAAACTTGCTGTAGTTGTGATTGCACTTTGTACTTTTTCTTTGAAGCATGCAAAACACAATATACCGCAAAACACTGGAGTCTAAATCCTAAGAATCAACCCAGGAAGAGAGAGGGGGGCTTTTCCACCCCAGCCTAACAGCAGCTGAGGCTGAGCAGGCGGCCAACCTCCCACCGTGCTAGTTAACAGCCAGCTGCTTGTGTGTACTCCTAAAGCATCGCACGTGTTTCCCATGATCTAACCTGCTGGCACCAGGAACCGGGGATCAGGCCCAACTCTGCCGTCATACTGCCCACCCCAGAAAGCTCCCTTCTGGGTGGAGTATTACACCTCCTCTCGCGGGGATGCTTGAGCTATAGAGGTTGTGGAGGTGGGGAGCTCAGCCCAGAGTGTGATGCTGGGAGTGGTGCGACCCAGGGGTAAATACTTGTGTAGTTTAACACAATAATGTTGTGCTGTTTTTCTCGTTTGCAGTGATCACTGAATTTCTGAATTATGAGAGTTTTTAGTATGTTTCTAAACATTTAATTAATTATCTGATGATATATATTTAAAGCAGTGTACCAGAATTACAATTCTAACTCGTTTCACATGTCAGTGCATTAGAAGATTGTTTTCATAAACATTTCTCACGTCCAACTATATTAGAAACCTGTTAGTAACCCACTCCTTTCCTTTCTGGGCCATTTAACAGGGGCTTGTAGCTTGCTATAATGAACATCTCTACTCACCATGGTAATACCAGCACAGGCCAAGATGCAGTTTTGATAAAAATAGAGCAATTGAGCATGGAAAGTGGAGGCAGAGAGAGAGAAATAACTATAAAGAGACGGATTGAGAGGGTAGGTGTAAACAGGAGGACGCATGAAAAAAAGATTTTTGAGCTTCAAGGATGTTTGGAAGGTTCTGAGGAAGGTTTAATAGCTACACTGAGCGCAGACCAAAGACAAAAAGTCATGGGGGTAGAAGATGGAAAACAAGCATGTCTTGATTGACTCATGCACTCACATACATACTTTCATCATACACACTCATCCACCCAGCAGACATTTCTAAGGATCACCTTCTTTCTAAAAGCAGCTTTTTTCCTCTCTGCTCCCCTCTGATTAGCTGGTTAGTTCCAGAGATTTGTAGAAATCTCTGATATTCTTCTGAGACTTTCTGCTAAATGTGTATCATCTGTCATGCCTGCTGGAGGTTATACTGTATCACTATTAGTTGCTTAAAATGTGAAATTGTTCCACTGAAGTTGGCCATTTTATCCAGACCCATCATTATCAGGAGTAGGGGGTTCCTGTGAACCTGCCTCAAGCGGGAAAAACCTTTGGACTACGCTCTTGTTTTGTCAGTCTTTGCGGTTCAATATTGATGTAGCAGTAGGCATTGTTAACCTTCACAAGTATTCTCATTGGTTTTGCAGTGCCCAGGGGACCAGCTATTTTTAAAATGCAGCAATGTTGGGCAGCTATTGTTTAACTAACAACCTATTGATTTGTGTCAGCTTTGGTTGCGGAGCTTACAGCGAGGGAGTTTTCTCAGTTCACAAACACATTATTCAAAATGTTTTAGAGAGTGTTTGAGAGCTAACTCCATTAAAAAGATCCTAGATCATCATCTAGAAAAAGACTTTTTTCTTGGTTTCCGTGAGGTCACATTAAAATTTTGTATGCATACTATGATACACTTGCATTTTATGTGGTTTTATTTGTTAGAAGGATTGTATTACATTACATTGCTTGGGTTTTCCTCTTTGTCAGTGAAGTTGTCTGCTCCTTAAGTTCAGAGCGACTTCTTGGAACTGCCTGGGAGGAAATGACTGTGTATGGAAGCCTATAGGGGACTATATTAAAATGATAATGTAAACTTGAAAATGAAAATGTAATTCCACAATAGTATTATAATTTTCCACATATGTATGTGTTATTTGAGTAAAAATGAAAATGAAAATGCAAATGCAATAATCCAATTTTCATTTTCATTTTCACATACTCGTATGGGCGTTCTATGACCATATTAAAATGAAAATAGAAAAGCTGTACAGTGAACAATATTCAAATGTTAATTAATATTTGATTTAAATGCAATATAAACCATGTAACCTGATTTTCCACAATTAAAATTAAAATGTCGTTTTCTAACAATTTCTAACAAAATGAAAACTGCATTTTACATTTAATTTTCAAAGACTTAACCCGCTGTACAGTGGATAATATTCAAATGCAATAAGCGGTACAGTGCCCCCAGTCCATTGCATTTACATCTACATGTCACCATGCTCTTTTGGTGTCAAAATGAAAATAAAAATGCAATCTGTCAGTCCTCGCATCAAGATAGATCTTCAGTTATGTGTCATTCTCTGTAGGCGGGACACCATCCTGCTACTCCAAACAGCGCGTGGATGTTCTACCACACACCGGCAACCTACAGCATGTATCATATCAATATTTCACAAAGGGTAGAGAAAAAAAACCCTTGATCAATCAAACAGCTGTCTGAGCTCATCCATTGTGTTAAAAAGCACCTTTTTTTTTCACCACTCATGATAATAAGATTTCCCATCTCGAGAAGCAACAAATTAGTGTTTATCAGTGATAAATAAAGCTGATTGAACAAATAGACCTACAAGCCTCTGACATTTCAACGCAAGGAGCCCACAGAGCCAATCGAACAGCAGCCAAAGAAAACAATGGCTCATACTCTTCCCCCCTTGAAGGAAATGCCAAACATTACAGTGCTGTATAAATAGAAGGCTCTGACTTTGTAGAGCGAGAGCGAGATAGAGGACAGGAACCCCCTCCCTGGGGTCACACTGGTGACAAGGTCTCCCACCTCTCCTCCCCTCTCTCTGTCTTTATTGCTCTTTTTGTTTTTCTCTCTCTGTGTGATCTATTTTTGAGCTGATTTCTCTTGACCTCCCTGTGTTTTTCATCTCCTTCAGTTTACTTATGTATTTTTTATCTTCCTCTCCCCCTCTCTTTCACACCTGGTCATCGTAAATAAGTGAAAAGCCTAGTAACACATCACAAACACCTACTGTTTTATTAATGGAACCTTTATTAAGTGGAAATGGCCCTCCTGGATGTATTATGTTGGGGGGGAAGTGTACAGACTTTGACCCAAGGTGAATGCTGTACTTAGAGCAAGAAATCTTGGGTTTAATAGCTTTTGGTCAAGCAGCCTATTCTCAGTGTTGACAGCTCAGTCCAGTTCAATTTACTTTAATGGTTGTGAGAAATTTACCATCACATCAGGCTTAATGCAGCCCTTGTATGGCTGGACACACGTTGTCCTACAACGTGCAGCATGAGGTGTGGCAGTAAGGCCTTTTACACTGAGGGCAGTAGCGCGGGAATGGAAAATCCATCTAGAGTTAAAAATATTGAATCGTCGATTTCATTTTGTCATTTCACACTGTTTTTTTTTCTTCTCCCCCCCCCACCTCTATTGTGAGAGGGAAGGAGGGAGGCAGAGTCGTCCCCAAAACGAGGTTAGTTGCTCTGACTGTGTGTAATGGGGTTACGGATGATTCAGCCGAGACAACTCCAACAAGTCTTTCATCTGTACTATCTTTTGTATCAAGCGTATAAATGTATTTCTCTCGGCTGGCAGGATGCGCAGACAGTTCGGAAGATTGAACCCCAGCTGTCAGTGTAGGCAGATTTAGGAAACAGCAGGCACACGAGGTAGCACACACACATCCACCACCAAGACATCGAGTCTTTCCTTCATCTTAGTGTTATCAACACACACAAGCAGGATCTAGCTGCAAGAGAGTATAGGTTTCTCTCCTCCTGAACGATTTTGATTTTGTGTCTTAAGCTATACCGAGGAAGAAAAATGTCCATCCTCCTGTCATTTCCAAATAAACAAAAACATTGCAGTTAACAGGCACAGTATCTTTTCTCAGAGATGTTTCTTAATAGGGGCAGCTGTCAAATGAACAGGATTGTCAGGATTTTGATACCTTTGTATTGAGCTGTGTGTCTGTCTCCATTAGAATCAATAACACCAGCTTGGACATATGCTAATACAGTTTGGCAAGCTATTGATAAAGTGGCTGGCACCTTACGGATCAGTTAGCCTGCTCATTTAGAGCACAAATACAATGGATTTGAAGGTGTCAGCAATTTTTCGCAATGAGAAAACTTTTCAGGAATATGTCATCAATCTTCATATAAAAGGTGATTGTTTTCTTGATAGTCTTTCCAGTCTAATATAGGTGTGTAGCACAGGGACTGCAATTTTCCATTGAAAAGATCCTCTTTTTTGGAAGCTTAGGATGTCGTTTTATTGGTGCCTAGATTGCCTTTTCACACGATCTGGAGAACATTTGCATATTTATAGAAAATTCCAGTAAAAGGTAAGCTATTAACTTGCAGCACTCGCTTCACACACACACAGTCAGATGAAAATATAGAAAAATTGAAGCTGAATTGACATCAACTGTCAATACAAGCAAGTTGGTTTTCTGCAAGGCAAGACAATAGATTTCTCAAGTTCAGCAGTATGTGCTTTTTCAGTCTATCATCTTATTTTATGTCATTACAGTTTCATCAGTGCATGCAGGGCAATCATTTCACTCCAAAAATGTTGTTACTGTAGACTTCCAACAAGCTTGGTAATAGGAAATAAAACCAAATCAATGCTTCAGCTCTTGGACAATATTCAAGGTGAAGTGGCTTTGGAAATGTTAGTCAGTGTTCTTTGTGTATGTGAACAAACTCAGTAGTCTTACTGAGCTTCAGCAACCAAATGGAGGCTTAAAAGAAAGTATATTTGTCAGATACAAACTACAAGCAGCACCAAATGTAAAACAATGACAGAGAACCAAATGTGGTGGGTAAGGAAGAGACTGATCTACCATAAGAAAAGTGATTTTATTTATTTATAACTGGGCATTCAGTCCGAAAACAGCTCTGCCACAACCACACAGGGCTGTATAGGTGATTGTGTGTTGCGTCAGAGACAATGAAATACAATTCAGGAAGTCCAGTTGGAGCAATATATCCATTACTATGAACGTGACCAGCTCTATTTGCCCTGGTCGGTTTTAAACTAGTATACGTAACTGTAGTATCCAAGTTCTGTAAGTGTGTTACAGGAAAGAAAATATTTGAAGAGAGGAATTACATGGTACTGTCTATTTTAGTGGTGTCTGTCTGAAGAGCCTGACATTGAGGGTCATCTGTTCACAACCCGAACACTAGCCAGTGGGCTCGAAGGCTGCTTCCTGATTACACTTTTGCCTTTGTTAACAGTTAGCGGCACCTTTGTTCTCCCTCTCTCTTCATCTTTTCCTCCTTCCAGCATGCTCAGCCACGTCTAAATATCTAATAAGCTGTTCTCCCAACTTCTGATCCCGGGTTGGTTCTCACCTGGGCAAATACATATGAATAATGGAAGCGGCGTAAAGTGAGGCAGGGGCATGGTTGCTACACAGTGTTGTGTTGAGCCCCGATAAGGCTCTCCACAGCAGCAGAAAGAGCCTACAGAGCTGATGAGACGACGTCTGACAGTATTAACTTTATTACCCACAGGCCAGCAAACTGTAACAGGCAGAAGTATTAAGTGGATGGTAAAAGAGAGGAGGTGTGTTCTACTCACTGGCACAACCCTGTGAAAATCTTATTTAATTCTGCTTTCATGTATAAATGTATTAAACCAATTAGCAAGTCTGGCTCGGCCGCATGCTTGACATGAATTGATTGTTTATTTTATTTTCAGGGTCTTGCATCAGCAGCAATGTCCTTCACAGAGTAGAGCCCTCATCAGCACTGCTGACAGGCAGTGAAAATAATGTAAGAGACAAGTACGGCTGTGAAAGTGACACACAGGTGCACTTAAGGTGACAAGCTTAGAGAGTCATAGGGGTCCATGTTATTGTAACACACACCTGCATGAGAAGTCATGTATCAGAGGCATAAATAACACACACCCATAAGCATAAGGCAGCACTGTGCACATACTGATTCTTGCTTTTTTGAATGCACTAGACATGTATAAGTGACAGAGAAACAGAAGCCATAAACATTATCCCCAATGCACAAGCACAGCTAAATTTATGCAGAATTTGGGCACAGTGACAGGATTCAAAATCCCTTTTTAATTTATGTGGGCAGACAGATATGCAGCTTGTACAGTATGTATTACAGTATATTTTTTAATCATGGGTCTTTAATTTCCTTTGGTTCAAATTAGGATCATATGAATATTTTTAAAATGACACTGAAATGTAAGACATCCTGTCAATATCTTATAATGATGTTTCAATGGTATGAAAATATTATATAATACATATTTTTAAAATATCCTCAATTGTTTCAGCTCTCTGTATGTGAGATATTTTTAGTATTATCAGTCTTCAATCATTCCATTACATGCACAAACATGCACTGTATATGTAGTGTATACAGTGAAAACTCAATATCAGTATTTCATCACAATATGAATATATTGACAGGTGATAAATCATGTCAATGCCAAGCTTTACTTTGAATGACATCTAATACGTCAATAACTAGACCAGAACACTATTTCGCTATACTGTGCCAATATCACTCATGCAGTATTGGTGTAAAAAATGATAATGGCAGTTTTCCGTGAGATCGACTTAAGGCACAGTGAGGTGAACTGAGATAATTTGTCCCCCAGATGAGTCCCAGCCCATGTTTTCCCATCAAGAGCTAACACTGGTAACCAGGGAATGGAAAAGCTAACTGGTACAGTGAGTCACAAAACTCTGCCTTCTGCCTTTTTCATACTCCACTGATGTAGTAGAGGAGTGCAGGCTGACCTTGAAGCCTGTCAGATGCTTGCAAGGCAATTGAGAAAGTGGATTTTGTTAAAAAGAATATTTTTAAATAATGTGAAATGTTTCCCTTATAGGGACTCTTACTGGCAGTCTGTGATCAAATGATTTGAAACTGCAGTAAAGAAAAATGCATTAATTACAGAATCAATTTGCATTGCACATAATACAGATTGATTTGTTTGTAAAAGTACACTAACTAATGAAAAGACGGCAAACATAACATATAAGCAATATAATACCTTCAGATATGGCATCATGCAACCTATCATTTTAGAGTTATTTTGAAACTGGTTTTGTAGTAGGAGCTATTTCCAATACAGCAGTGAGAGGGTTAAGCTTAAGCCAGTCTACTCAACTGCACTGAATGCGAAATGGAAACACCGGCTTGGCTGCATTACTGTTTACATTCTATGAATAGGAATCACATGTTTGATGAAACCAGCCTGTTCTGAGGTCTGCTCCAGAGAGAGAAAAAGAGAGAAAGTCAGGAAGAGACAGAGGGACAGTGAGGAAAGATTGGGCAAGTGGAGGCGGGAAGATGAGTGAGACTAGAGGAAGAAAAGAGGGGAAGATGAAGGGAAACAGTGAGAAGGAAGGGGAAAGGAATCCAGACCAGAGTCTCATATGTTAAAACATTCCTTTTTATCCCGTGAAGCAGCTGCATGTGGACACATGGCTCCTGTCAAAGACTGCACGGAAATGTAACACAACAAGTTTAATGCGCTACTTGATCCCTCTTATATAATCATATGTACTGTTTTGGTGTGTTCTGGTCAGCTGGAGAACATTTTTGGGGCTGTCCCATTTCCTTTTACCAAAACCATAGCAATGAATAACTGACGTCTCTTGATGTCTGCCAAAACTCGGCAGTGCCTGGTCCTGACATGTATCTTATGCTTGTGGGTATTTTAACCCCGATTGCTCAAATGAATTGCTCTCTGAAAAATGCCAGAATTTCAATCCACTAATGCAGCTGAATTCCGCTGAATCCACTCAAACAATGTCCTGTTTCTTTCTGGTTTAAATACTCAGCTGAGGTGATTAGGGGAAATGCCATGTTTTAGGGCCAAGGCTTGAGAGTTATGAATGCAGACACTGTCACTAATGAAAGTATTCATACAGCAGTGCTACTTTAGGGTGTTTTTATTAGTTGTTTTTATGTGTGCACCTTTGATTAGTACCTGTGCCCCGCCAAAAAAAGTGTGTGTAAAAGTCTGATTTACCAACATCGCACAAACAGGCCAGCTATTCTCTGCAAAGACACGTGTTGGCGCCAGGCGTGGTATTTGGTTACCTCTCAAAGTAATGAATGAAAGCTCCTTGTTTTAGGGAGACAGAGAGAGACAAGAGTGCGACGCAGAGAGAGAAATCAAACCATCATCTTATCGTGCCATGTTTATACATTTTCCCTCCTCCATAAAAATTTCAAGCTCCATTTTTCTTTTTTCTTCCAGGCAGCTTTTTAATTAGTAATGCATTACTGTTTCACATGAGCAAGCATGCAGTGTAAGCTTTTAATTTCTTATTAGCATCTTTATCCTATTGCATGTTTGGAGATATTTGTGGAATGCTCACTGCTCAACAACAGGTCCACGGCAGACTCAACTCACAGACTACACAGTCGGGTTGTCAGTTAGTCATCTGTCTTTGTTTAGCCCCAAACTAGTGTGGAGAATCAACATAAGGGCTACCATGAATGCAGCTGTCCTCTATCAGACCTCTAGCAAACAGCTATTGAACTAGTGCACGCTGGGGTTAAAACATTAAACTAATATTTAACTAAAAGTGATGATGTTATTGCCATTTTTCTTGAAACAGCATACAGAAAGATTGTTAGAGTTCTTACTATAAGTAGACAAATACCACTCTCACATCTGTACAGCAAATATATGTTTAAAGCCAGCAGCTGGTTCACTTAGATAACCAAAAACAAGTTTTGTTTTCGCATTGAGGTTTCCAGACAGGGATGTGCAGACATCTTGCCCATTGACTGTATATAACTATGGACAACACATCTCCACTTCCTACCGTTATGCAGAAGTGAAGCCAAAATATCTCTCCACGGGGAGCAGCGGTCTTGCTTGTGTGACGTCATTTGGAGTCGGAGTCTGCACAGTAGAGTCACACAAACTTATCAGAAAAATGAGCACTTAGACAAACATCAGCATAATAAGAACTACCTAAAATGACAGAAACCATCTTTGGGAAAAATTTATTTGACTTTGATTTTTTAGTTTGGCTTATGTCCGATCCACTTACATGAAGGTGGCGGGATTTATGACCTATACTGCAGCCAGCCACCAGGGGGTGTTTCAGATGTTTTGGCTTCACTTTTGGGGAGCTGTCCATGGATGTATAAATAGAAAGAGATACAGGAATAGGGCCGAGCTTTGAAGCAAATTTGACATAGTGGCCAAACGGTGTGATTACACGTGATACACACTGGCCTAAAAGACTTTTTCCCATAGACTTATATTGTGAAAGAGACATCTGTAAATCAGTGGATAATTTTTTCTGAGCGTCTCAACCCCCGCAAAATGACTCGTTTTACTATCAGAATTTGATCCATTCAGTTCGATCACATTTCGAAAGTCTAGAAGAGCCACAAGATTGAATTGTTTTATCCCCATTCAAGTTAGCCAGAGGGCTAAACCAGACGTTAGCTGTCTCAGCCGGTGGAAGTCTCTAGTGAGCATGCTCCGTGGCCTCATGCAGCCCATAAAGCATGCGCAGTATGTTTTCATCTGGGTTTTTCTTTACAGCAGGAATTGGCCTTTTTGGCTCATGCACCAGTGAGCAACCTTCGTAGGAATGAACGGGGCCCTGCCCCCAACGCTGTATCCAGTTTTCTTTATACATCCATGGAGCTGTCATGACATCCATATTTATATACAGTCAATGGTCTTGCCAAAAAACAGTTCACCACAAAAAACCACAGTTGGTCAGATATAGTGTGATAATTAGGCTGGCTGTTTTCCCCACTCTGTAACTTAAGCTAAAGCTAAAAGTCTACTGGCTAGAGCTTAATATTTAGCATACAGACATGAGAGTGGTATTGATCATCTTTCTGCAAGAAAGCAAATAAACATATTTGCCAAAATGTTGAACAAGTTCTTCATCTATCTATGTAAATTGAAACATCAATAAAGTTTGTGTGTCAACATGATTTGCAGTACATACAGGCACTGCTTTGTTCCAGCTTAGTGGTTAAGTGGTTGGCTAATTAGTTGTTAGAGTTCTTAATTCCTTCAATCTTTAGGGAAGTTTTGCATTCATTTGTATTTTTCCATCACCTCCAGTATATTAGAAGACAATGAAAATGTATGGTAAATTATCTCTCTGCCTATGGCTTTAATTAACTATTCTTTAAGCTATTTGTTTAAACAAATTTTCGATACCAAAAAGTACTTTACTACAAAAAGCAAATTTCATTCATGACAAATTTATGGTATTTTCCAATAATGAGAATATAAATGTATTTGTAACCGGCTTTGCTGTCCCACAGGGATAAACATGGTGATGTATCAGTGTGTGTTTTCCAAAGCCCCTGCAAAAAGAAGACCGCAGACCCCCTGCTGCTGTTGTTTACTGTTGCCTTGCTCTCTGGAGCCTTTAAACCTCAACTATGTGATTTTCTGCTCCTCTTGCTTTACCGTGATAAACCTGTGATTGACAGCCTCCGAGATGGATAGATTCCAGGTACACCTAGGGAAGAGAGAGTAGTGGGAGTGTGGATGGAGAGATTGGGGGTGTTCGGGATATGGGGTGGCAGATACACTGTCAATGTGACAATGAAAAACTGATCACAGTGTTGAGATTGAGTCAGTAGCCACTGATGAAAGCTGCTGGTACTAGAGTTGTGACCAAAGGCTCAAAGTACATTTCAGTGTGTGTATTTATGTGTGTCAGTTGGATGCATCTGTCATTAACTGGCTCTGTTTTTATGCATTTGTTAGGTTTAAACCTCGGGTTTAGGTTGTTAATACCCGTGTAATCTAACTTGCACTGAAGCATATGCCTCTCCTGGAAGTAATCTTTTATTCTGCTCTCCTCTCCATGAAGAAGTCTCTTTGATGGATGTCTAACATCTGGCTCTGGTTGCACCTCAGCATGTCTCTTTGTATCATTAATGTGAATTGCTTTCAGTGAAATAAATAGGAGCTATCGCTTGTGTCCAGTCAGTTTTTGCACATTATACAGTGCATGCTCTATTTTCAACTTTGTAAGGTTTGAAAAGAAAAAAATTGTGTTTTGTCAGATTAGATTAGATTAGATTAGATGTTAATGATGCTGGTGGGGATTTCAGAAGAACTTTTAAATGCAGGATCACCAACATGAAGGAATACCATAGACTGTAAAACAATAAGGGACGTAGCCACCATGACGTCACCCATTGGTTTGTGGATTCTCGTTTTGAAGCCTCAAGGCTGCATTTTGACCATCGCCATTTAAGATTTTTGGAGCCAAAAATGATCATATTTTGATGAGAGGGTGGAGCTGACCCTAACGCTTGCGGCTAGCTGCCATCTTGGTTAGCACGTTGCATTTACAACCATACAGTCCATGGTTAACTGTGATAATGCTAATGCTAATTTTCGCTAGTGAAAAAACAGGCTTAAAACTATTAAAACAAAACTCAAATACCTGAAAAAACTGAACATCTTTTTTTAGTCGACCAAAATGTTATAATTAACTTTCATGACCTGAAAACACACTGAAATAGCGATGGCTAAGGCGACACCTATACTGTTTGAATCTAGGGTTAGGACATGGTTACGTTACCCAATCAACATCGTTGCCATGGTAGTACCTGTCACTCAAAGCGGCCACGCCTTTAATTATGCATAATACGGGGAAATTAGCTATAGAGACAAAACCATTTTTTGTACCAGGCTGTAATATCTTTGGCATTTTAACACAGGGGTTTATGGGGATTGACTCATTTTTGGAGCCGGCCTCAAGTGGCCATTCAAGGAACTGCAGTTTTTGGCACTTTGCAATGGCTTCATTTTTCAGCCCTGGAGGTTGCCACTTGAGGAATACAAGAACTGAGCCATTGTGGTCTTAACAATAGTCCCTTAAGAAATAAATGTAACTGCTGCAGTGGGGATGCACTTGGTTCTTTGGTTCAGAGGCCCAGGTGTGGTGATTTGTTTTAACTGTTGCCCCCTCATCCCTAAATCATCAAGTGTCCATTAAGCTCTCGTTTTGGCTCGGCAGCTGTGCTACTGTAATTCAGAGGGGAGCAATTTGGTTTTTACAAGTAGATTGTTTATACAAGGATAATCATCTTTGTTCCACAAATGCCTTTTCTTTAGACTGATGCATGCGTCAGCAAAGTGAATTCATACTCATGCATCCATAGACTCAGGGGGCCATGACTGTGCTTTAAAATAAACAGCCTCTTTTATTGTTTCTGTGTTTGCAAGATTATGAAATGACAGAAAGCGTGACTTCAGTGTTTTCTATTTTGGGGCATTCCCCAAGGCCATGTCTCATAAACGTGTGGTGGAATATATTACTACTGCTATATGTATTGCATCTGACTGAAGGATAAAAATACCTCCATACACAGATACATACTACACATAGGTCCTTGGAGGATTGCAGTGGGTTCATAAAATTTTATTGCAAATCAGGATTATTAATAGTGTTTTAATCCCGGATTTCTGTCAATTTAATTTGAGGTTACAGACACCACTTTTCCCAATAACTGCAAATATTTACGCAGCATAAATTAACAGCATAAAATGTTTCCTTAACAGCAATTGGTCAGCATCACTTCATGACCTAAATCTTTTGACCCCCATAGCAGCAAAGTAGCTGCTTGATTATCCTATCAGACCCATGATATTTCCTAAAGTAGAAGTGACTAAGAGTTGACCATGTTTGATTGTATGTTGTGCTAGTACACAAAACTGCATGACATAAAGATATGGTAGGGTCTCTTTTGACAAAGCAAACACAAAAAGGACTTTTGTAAGGCCCACACAAGAAATCATATCTAGTATTATCTATTTTTAGTGTGTCATCTATGTTAGAGTGGAATTTATTACTGTCTTGCAAGCAAATAGCAACAACCTATCATGTACCCAATGGCTGTCTAAATTTGTTAGCAGCTAGTCCATTTCCCCTCCCCACAGTCTGAAAAGAGCAGGACTGAGATGGTTTTCTCGTTATGGGTGTTTGCATATTTCAGGATGTTTGAAGAAAAAGTATAAAGCATGAGCAGATTAAAATTCAGAGTGTGAGTGTGTGTATGCGTGTACTAAAAAATATATGTATCCAGCCTTTCCTCTTCAGATGGACTAATGAATCATCAGTGATGTCCCTGTTGTTGTTGTTGTTGTTTCATCTGTTTCACTGCAAGCTCTGAGTGAGACCAAAAACTCTTGCTACAGTAATCAGCACAACAATAGATCAGAGTGAGTGCCATACAGCTTTATATCTGTATGTGTATGTGACTGTGTGTGTATGCTTGTGATGTGTGTTTTTTTTTTCCCCCAAGCAACAGCTCAAGCTGTTATCCATCCAGATGGGACACTTCACCTTAACAAGAATGGCAGATGAAGAGAGACAGCGAGACAGAGAAAGTTTGTGCTTGTAAATGTGTAGTTCTGGCTGTGTGTGTACGTTATTTGTGAATGTATGTGTGTTTCTGTGTCGGCCTGTCTGCAAGACACCTTTACCATGAAGCTAGTGATTCGGCCCCTAAGTGGCTCCTATCATAGCCAGCCATTGTTTCCCCAGAGTGACATAGCTAAAGCTTAATGGGCCTGCTGATGGTGTGTTAAAGCTTGGTGTTAATTATAACACCATGCTCCGTTAAACACAGTCACATTAACATCAGCATAAGCAGCACTGGTGAATTCTGTCCTAGGGAATAAAGTGAGACTGCTGATTCAGTCAACACTTGAATTGGACAGTTGTAGAAGTCCAGCCTAAGGGTGAAGCACTCATCTCTATCGATTTGATGAGCTTAATAATTGAGGGTTTTGATTCTGTTTCGGTCTCTCTGATTGTTTTCTTGCTTTCTTGATAGATGTACAATTCCACAGCATATTTGTGCTAATGACACATGGTTTATGTTTGTAAGTGAGAAGGGAACTGTGGGATTTGTGTTATTTCCTTTGTTTTATTTCTCAAATGCCAATAAAGAGGTGGAGAAAATGATATTCTGAAATGTAATAGGAAAGTATTGATTGACTTTGATTTTTCTCTTGAAGACCACATACTGTGATGCAAAGATATTGTTGTTCACAGTTGGTATTACTTTTACCTGAATCTAGAGTAAAGTTCACATGGTCGTGCGATGACCTGATGATCTTGAGTCACTGCACGTCCGGAGAAGCTTAATGAATGTGTGCCTTGTTTCCTGTTGTTGACGTACACGCTTACTGAAACAGCAGTCATATGGAGCTTGACTGTTGCTCTCAGTGAGAATTTCATTCCTTGTGAAAATATTAATCACACAGATCACACACAATTTGCTTCTTTAATTTTATAAATCAGTGTTTTAAAAGAGAGTGGAAAGATGTTGTAGCAGTAAAAATTGAAAATGATAAAGCATAAAGGAAATGTTTCGTCAGTTTGTCTTGATAAAAGAACTGAAGAAAAGATATCCACTGCAAAATCAAATGAAAATGAAAAAAACAGTTTTGTGCAGTGCAAAGGCTAAAGGTTTATGTGGAGAATCATGTCATATTCGTACCTGGAGTCTATAACCTCAGGGTCAGGTGACCTTACTTGTCATCGAAAGGTCGTAAAGGTTGTCCTTGCCTGCCTTCATCACCTCCCCCCACATCCTGTTTCTCTTGTTATTTCCATTTGTCTGCCGCTGATTATCAACTCGCTGATACAGTGGAGATAAATTAGACCTATTGTTGGTGTGATGAAGCAGGACCTCATGCTTGCTCGCTCAGTGGTAGCTTTACACTCAACTCTCTCTCTCTCTCTTTATACCTAACATGGCCAGGTTCTGTGATAACAACCACATAAAGCATCTGATAAACAGCAGCCAAGGTGAATATGAGAGGAGGACATTATGTATGTATGTGTGGACAGCCACAGTCACTGCTCTCTCACAGATAACCACCCATACACTCATACACAGCCTCACACACACACACACACATTTATTTGCACACAAGAACAATGCCCATCGCCTTTTTATCAGTGTAATATCTGCCTGATTGACTCCAAGCAGTTATTTATTTCTTTTCCAGATAATGAATTTTGTAACGAAGCTGCTGCGTGCATATAACTACTTTCTCCAGTTGAGTGCCTTTCCTGAGCACTTAGCTGCTGCTCACATCATGTTTGCTTTGAACACAGCTCAATGTCGAAGCATGGTTCTGGTGCAGCAGAAGGGAGGAGACTTTTGTTAGTGCAAATGAGTTTGAGCCTTTGAGGTCTGTTTCTGTCTTATGCAGTAGTCAGACGTTCTGGTCCTTCTCTGGTTTCAGAGATTATGTGTTGCTGTGTAATGCTTGGTTCACTATGCAACTGAATGCACACAAGTTATGATGGTTTCTGCACAATGGTTATTGCAAACGAGCTGTGAATGGCAAAGCTAACTTAATATACCTTAATATGAGGAATAAGGTGGACTTTGTGTTGTCACTTTAGCATGATGTTTGACAACAACTTCTGAATTTTGTTATCCATCAGGAATCAGGTGTATCTGATTAAGGCATGGAACATATTGTTGGTCTCTAATAGTTGCATAGTAATTTATAGATTTTTATGTTTTTTGACAAAGAGCTAGCAAGGCCATAGTGCTATAATGTTGAAAAAGAGAAGAATGAAACACATGTTTGGACAGTTTAAAGTTGCTTTATGTCGAGTAGTATCTTGCACACGATGACCAAAAGTTCAGAGAGGTCACCCACAGGAGTAGAGACCCAGTCCCAGGAGTGAAAAGTAGTTTTTGATTAGTCATAACCACTAAACCCAGTCATCAGTAATTCCTGCATGACTGGTGCAGAGGGAGACAAGGCCGGTCTTTCGCTTAATGAGATTGTCACTGTCAGCTATCTGAGGTCGTCCGGTTTAATACTATAGTTTCACGGTGTCTGCTTTGTGTCTTTAAAAGGATAGAGAGCAACTGTGAGCTACACTCTTGTGCCACTGAATCAGCAGGGTAAGGAGGGGGGTTATTGGTGATTTCTCATGTCAGTGATTTTAAGGCTACCCTGGGGAGACAGCTTGATATGCAGCTTCCAAGATACTGAGATTTGGAGGGCTTGGAGAAATAGGAGGGGGATCTGAAATCAATTTTATTGTTTTGCTCAGGCACTGTTTTCGCTGTCCCACTCGAAATTGTTTTTGGGACGATGTCTTAAGATGTGAGCTGGTCATGGAGTTAAGTGTTTGTTGCAAAGTTATTGGTGATCCAGAGAAAGAAAAATGGATCAGGAAGAATGAATAGTAAAAAAAACCTGAAGAATAAGAGGCTGACAGGGTGTTAGAGAAATGCAGAGACCCTCTACAAGTTTTCCTCAGGTTCCTTTAAATCCTTTTCTGCTGCTGTGCGTCTTTATCTCCTTTCATCTGTCATTCTCTTCACTCGATTTATTTTTACCTTCCGCCCTACTGTTCAGGCAAACCTCTGTCCTTTTCCTCAACACATTCAGTCATTCTTCGTCTCATACAGCTCTGCAGGAGGAATTGTGTGTTAAAGGCTGCAACAGGTTGTGCAGGCTGAGAGGCTGAAATATAACTATACATGAAAAGGTTTGTTTGTGATGTTTCTGATAAATTTGTACAAGCCATTCCTTCTTACCGAGCCAATATCTCACGAGTGATTCATTCAAAATCAGAAAAGCATGAATGGACAGATTGATGACTTGCGTACATTTTCTGTTGCACTATTCAATAAAACATTCCCCAAGAACAAAAGTACAGTAAGTTCAAGTTCCTAAACAGAGGCCTATTTAATCAGTAACTGTAAATACTCATACCTTTCTTTTTCCTCTTGATGCAGGTAACTGGCCAGCTTCCGTGGGATTTGATGTCACCTTTAGATTGGTTCAACTGAAGATGGAAACACTGGAGTCTGAGCTGACCTGCCCGATCTGCCTGGAGTTGTTTGAAGATCCCTTGCTCTTGCCCTGTGCCCACAGCCTGTGCTTTAACTGCGCCCACCGTATCCTGGTTTCTCACTGCTCCACCAGCAAGCCCCTTGAGTCCATCTCGGCCTTTCAGTGCCCCACGTGCCGTTACGTCATCACGCTGAATCACCGCGGCCTGGAGGGCCTTAAGCGCAATGTGACGCTGCAGAACATCATTGACCGCTTTCAAAAGGCCTCCCTTAGCGGCCCCAACTCCCCCACCGAGAGCCGGCGCCTGCAGCCGCAGCGGCCCTTCACCGCCACCATTAGCGGAACAATAGCTGGAACAATTGGCGGTGGTGGTGGCACAAGTGGAAGCAGCGCCCGCGGCAGCCCGGCCACTTCCAGCCACTCCCATCCGCACGCCAATCACACCAATCACTCCAATCACACCAACGCTAACCACAGCCCAGCTGTCGTGGCTAAAATGGATCCACGCATCAGCTGCCAGTTCTGTGAGCAAGATCCACCGCGTGAGGCTGTCAAAACGTGCGTCACATGTGAGGTATCGTACTGTGACCGCTGCCTGCGCGCAACACACCCAAATAAGAAGCCCTTCACCAGCCACCGCCTGGTGGAGCCAGTGCCAGACACTCACATTCGTGGCCTGACCTGTCTGGAGCATGAGAATGAGAAGGTCAACATGTACTGCTTGGTGGATGACCAGCTCATTTGTGCCCTCTGCAAGCTGGTGGGGCGCCACCGAGAGCACCAGGTGTCCTCACTCACTGAACGCTTTGACAAGCTCAAGGTGAGTCCACCATGTCCCCTTCAGTTTACAAAGCATGCGATAAGGTTATCAGCAACATTTTCTGTGTGTTGCCCCTATTTTTCTTGTTTGACTTCTGTATTAGTGCAGCAAGGTAAGTCACATCTGTAACAGGAGCAGATTGAAAAAGAATGATTATTTACTGTTGAGCTTCGAAACTATTCCCATTCTCATAATGAGCTTCTCATTTTTAGCCTGCGACATTCATTTTTAGATCTTTGTTTGCAGTTTGCCAAACAGCTAAATCTTGAATCCATCCATTCCTACCATGGGGATATTCATTTTGCGCATTTCTGTTGACAATGAACTTTTAGTGCTGCCACAATTGCATCCTACACACTCACACCAGCCTTTGTCCAGCAAGAAGGACAGAAAGACAGATCGCAAAGAGAGAGAGACAATTGGGATGGTGTGCTGGTGAGAAGGGCAGAGAGAGACGGAGAGCAATAGGGAGGCCGTCATTATAATAGTCGATGAGCTGGCATTCCCTGTGGCCGCTGAGCTTTCAGAGGCTCTGCGTAAAGACCAGGACTGCTGAATCAGGGTGAAAAACAACAGAGAGCGAGGCACTAGCTGGAGCTAATTCCACCACTAAAGACCTAAAGCAGCCTGCCGGCATCAGCTGGCCTAAAAACTTTTACCATGAGTGTGTGTTGAGCATATGTACAAATAATCACAAGTGTCTCACTTTTTGCGTATCTTTATACGTCTTTATGCATTCCTTTTCCAAAAACAACAGAATAAAAGTCAAACATGAAGCATCTTGTAACTGAAATATGACTGAACACAAGCATTTTTTAAATTAGTTAATAGCATAGCATCATATAGAAAGGAAATTCTTCTCTGTTTACCTCTTTCTGTTGCCACTTACTATACTCTGGATGAGGCCATGTGCCAGTTAAACTGTTTTCATGCACCCTTGATACCCTGTGAACAAATCCTTATTGCTACAATAAACCATTTAACATAATAATTCTGTATACTAGAGTTGGTCCCACTACTGTCACAGTGCCTTAGCAAAATTAGCATACTGGGGGGTAATATAACAGTGATAATAGCAACTACTTTATGATTCTCTTTATTTTCTATTTTCAAACAGTAAAAGCAGTAAACTTAAAGCTTCTCTGTACATGTTAATGAAGTTACTGAAATTATGCCCAGACGTTAATTTTTGATGTAGAGATGCTGCCTCAGGTATTTGCCCTGTTGTCTGGTAGAGTTAACTTGCATGTTACTATCTGACAACATAATGTGTAAAGGGTGAAAGCTGAAGATGTTCAGTCATTGTGTGAAAGAAGCACTACACACTAACTACTTGATATACCATTATGTAGATTAACTTCCTTTTCAAAGAGTAAATCCTCTATTTGAAGACACAATCCTTTGTACTTCATATCGTAAATCTCCAAAGTCACCGAGATTAAGGAAATTCTGTTGATGTTTTCTGTCCCCAGGGTGCATAGGTGTTACCACGGATTGATTGTGTGAGATGAATGGCATTGTGTAGTACAATGAGAGAAATGGACACCTGAGAAAGTGCTACACTGGCAGGGCCTTAGCTGCAGAGGAGTGTGCAGTTTTGCTGGAAAACAGGAATGAATTTTAATGGTTTCACATTTGGGCTTTTTTGTCACTTTATGCTACAAAAGTGTGGGTGTAAGAATATATTAGCAACATTTCAAGAGACATTGTTAACATTCCACATGCAACAAAAATCCATCTCATCGGGTCTCAAAGGTGAATGCCACAGCAGTGATGTTGCAACATCACAGCTGCAACATCAGTTTTAGATTTTTAGAGAAAACGCAATCCAACATTCTGCATTATTGATGATTTGTGCTACTAAAACTTAGGTTCTCACTGTCAGTTTTGCACGAACATGTCAGCAAAATTCCACCTGCTCAGCACCTCTCATCAACTTAATCCACAGGAGCACAGTTTATTTTCACTAGCATTTACCCCTTTTTTTGTACCCCCCTCTTTCTCTGCTGACTGTGAGAGAGTTTACTGTAAGTAGCTAGCTCTCCCCCTCCTTTCCTCTCCACTTCATGGCTGGCTGTGGTTCTTTTGAATGTTCCCTAGCCAAGGCTTTGAACTTGCTTGACTTTGAAATCCCCAATCTACTTCAAATCTGGGAGAAGACCAGCCACAGTCCAAGCTCCAGCTCAGCTCACCAGTGGCAGTGGCAGTGGCAGCTAACTTATAATCTGCTTCTCACTCATGGCAAGGCAGTGGAGAGGAAGTCCTATTTGTGCATAGCTAATCATGGAAGATATAGGTCAAGAAGTGGTGTGTGCCTTCCACTGAATTCTCTTTTTCCTCTATTTCTTTCTCTCTGTCTGAGACTAAGATTCGTTGAAAGACTCTTGGCTACATTTTCAGTCATATGTAACCAATATTGATTAATATCATGTAATGCCTAAATCAGCTATTCTAATTTGCCAGTGGTCAATACTTCTCCGTTGCCTCTGTCTGCATTTGATCTTTGACCTGTGTATTACCTTGCACTTTATTTCCTCTGTCTGGTGTGTACTCCGGGAGCAACACTGTCACTAAATGATTTCTCACACATGAGGGGAAGGTAAGCTTCCCTTAGGCAAGGAGGGTGGATATTTCAGGAGAGACAATGCCAACAAGTGCCAGACAAAATGTGGCACAGTTGAAACTGCAGGGAAGTGAGTTAATTCCCCAGGCGGCTGTTAAGCAGAGCTCTTTGCTCAGAAGCAAAGAGATTTGTGTCTTATAATTGGCAGACCTCAGTAATAGTGTTTTACTTTGATATCTTTAAAAGACTGCAGCTTAAAGGTACTGCGCTTTAGATTTTTATTTGTTTTCACACAATCAGATTCATGGAAACCACTTCCAGCCTAGATACGTTCTGTTGTACCAGTGAATATCTCATCACCTGCTGCTTTGGAAGCTGCTTTGCAGGATCATTAGAGTGTAATTTAGGTAAATTTTGTGGCAGCCTAACAGCCGCTTTCAGAGGCTGGGGAGACAAAATTAAGAAGCTGAAGTTTGTGTTGTGTGCACTCAGCATGGGATAGCTGCATCTGTGATGTAACACTAAGAGGTGAAAAACTGTAACACCATAGATGAATCACTATCACGTAGTTCACAATGGGCTCATCAAGTATTGTACGTCTTATTTTTAGAGGTGACACATCTGTTGGAAAGTGTTAAAGCCTACAACAGTCATGAGTGAGGCGAGAAATGTGTTATTGCTGTGTTGAAGCATTAAGACAGGTGAGTTTTGTAAGGAGGACAAGTCCAATTGCCAAACCTGGACGAATGTATCCATGAAGCTGGATTACACGGACTATTGCCCAGTGTTTTTGCCCCTCCATTCCAGAAGAATTCCTTTGTTGTTCCTATTTATGTTGGCATCTATGTGTTTTTTAGCTTGGCCGGGAACAGCTGCCAGCTAACCAGCAGTGACCCCGGCCAAGCAATGCTTCAACACATAACCCATTGTAAAACACTTAATTGTCATTTTTATGCATAAGGCTAGCTGTTTCCCCATTTCCGATCATTATACTAAGTTGCTGGCTCTAGCTACTTCCTTACCTTACATCTAACTCTCAGTAAGAAAGAAAATTATTTCCCAAAACTATTTAAACTATTCCTTTAATAATGAACTGTTGAAGAGGGCAGAAACTTGGATACTTGGACCAAAGTTTTGCTAGCCAGCAACATAAATTATAATCTGTTATCCCAGGCTTTCAGCATACCTGTATTTATCTCACCTGCTCTCTAAGGTGTACTCAGTAGTCCTTGTTTAACGAAAGAAAGATATCTGAATTCAAATAAATGGTAAAGGAGAAGCTGAAAGAAGAAGAAAGAGACAGCAAGGAGCAGATGAGGAAGAAACAGGTTAAAGACTGAAGGAAATGGAGAAATGTATCACATCTCAAGAATAAGAAGTCTTTCTTTTCTCTTCTGCATCGCCGGCAGTTAATTTACTGACTCTCCGGCTCCTCAGGGTTTGAAGTGTGTGTGCATAGCATCAAGTGCTAAAGAGCTGACATGGCGGGCAAAGCCTAACAGAACTGCTGACATTTGTGACACCCGGAGCGACACTTGAACTAAGCGGCAGATAAACTCTGGATCTTTAACTCTTGGTGGCGTTACATGTGTGCTAACCCTACAGCAGTGGGATTTGCTGTCGCTTGTGTGTGTGTGTGTGTGTGTGTGTCTCCGAGGTCTTGACAGGTCTCATGCATACTTGTACCAGATGATAGCCTGTTATGTACATGAGAAGAATGAAGAATTTATGCAAAACATGTCCAAGCGATTATTGGATTAATTCCTGTTTTGGAAGAGGCAAGTCATAGCATACTGACACCACCATCCTCTCCTCTATTCTCCTCTCCTCTCCACCCTTTTCCTCTCCAACTCCCTCTCTCCCTTCTCTTAATTTCCTTCACTCCCTCCAGCCTTCCATCTTTCCCTTCATCCCCACAGTTTTCTTCCACCACCACCCTCACCCCCATCTAAGCTCCTTAAGGCACTGTCTAACTCTCTTTATGTGCGATGTGTGCATCACGTCTGCTCCCGCTGCTGACTCCACTCCAGCTTTGCGAAATCCAGAGACGAGCTTGTGCATGTATAAGCACCCAAATTCATGTGCATTTAATCACATCCACGCCCACAAACACACTTTCTGACTCTCTTTTCACACAGACAGATAAAAAGCAAATACACAAAATACAGTTCGGCACATCTAATCTGATTGTACGCCAGACACTGACAGTAATAATTTTAAGAGGAAATTAAAAGGCTGCAATGTCAAGTACTCAACCGAACTGTAATCTTCTTGCACTCCCAACTCTTTCTATCTATTTCTCTCTCATACACTTACAATTCTTCCATTATACACAGACTTCCACTCTGTCACTATATTTCTCTCACTTTCTCTGTTTTGCATGCAGGCACACAAACATCATCCTTCCCCCACTGCTTTCTGTCACATTTCTCTCTCTGTTCTCTCCTCTGTCTCACTATCCCTCCCTCTCCCTGATTTGGCCCCTAACCAGTCTGTCTTGTTTTAGGTAACACCACTCCTCTCCGCCCCCAGTCACCCACAAACCTACATACACTGCCGCAGCATATTGCTGGTGAAAGGGAGACTCATCCCTCCGGTGTGTTTGTGTGTAGGAGGGTATATGATTGCCTTCACCTACGTGTGTCAGTGTACAGTATTTACAGGTGTTTGTGTGTGTGTGGGTGTGTGCGTGCGCCTGCAAGCACATGTGGGTGTGCATGTGTGTCGAAGCAGATGCTATTAGGTCTGACATTTGTGGAGTGATTGGGAGCTGAGTGTGTGATGCCAGGGGAAATCATGGTTCTGTCTGGAGAACAGTGTGAGATGGAGCACACTTAGTCATGCTGACGAAACTACCAAGGATGTAGTAGAAAGCTTTTAGTGTCTGTGTGCGCCACTTCTCAGCCTACGTGCTTTAACGTGCCCAGCGAGAAGCACACACGAATGTGTGTGTGTTGGTGCCTATATTTCACTACACACACACACACACACACAAGCGCGCCCTGTCAGTGCATCATGCATGTGTTGTGAAAATATGTCATGCCAGCCCATCATAAAATTTAGTGGGTCATGAAAAAAAAAAAAAAAAGCTTATCAAATCACTCCCAGCCACTGCATCATGCATATGCACAATTTATGCAGAAAGAAAATGGAAAGCTTTTAAGAGCTTTGGTGTTAGCAGTGATACAGTGCTATGCAGAAAGAGGAATGTAACCGACATAACTCATCTTGTGCGTATGTATGAGAATGATTTACAGATTTATTCATTCCCATTTATTCATTATCCATTGATGCCTCTTCTCACTTTTCCTCCATTAAATGAGAAGAGGTTTCACTTGTCTAGCTGGATCCTTCTTATACAGGCAACTGTAGCATGATGCTGGTATTCACTGCTATTCAGTGGTTCATGTGATCTACAGAAATAGATCCCCCATTGTACATTTAAAGGGCAGTCCTGGCAAATTTGTGTTCATCATTTTTACAACTGAGGTTCACTTCTCACTCCAGCTACATAAAAATAAAAACTGTCTGAAAAGCCTCCAAAGGAGTTGTATTTCTTTGAAAATTACATTTATTAATTTACTTGTTAAATAACATTTATTGTCACTTACTTATATTTAGAGGTCAGATGCAATATATCACACTGTACTTTCCTCCAATAAATATTTGTTCCAGGTCTCTTATTTAAGAAGCCGCAAGCCTTAAAGAATGTTTTCCTTATCTTGGGACTTTTAGTGTCCCAAGGGCTAAATATTGTTTTAGGGGATTTTGCACACTCCCAAGGATAAAATTCCAGGAAAAGCTTGGATATTTTTAGCATGAAACTGGTCAGATTTAAGGACATTTAATTTCAGCACAAATTATTTAGGGTCATAAACTTAAGTCTATATCACATTCACTATTTGCCTTCTAAATCAATGCTGATTGAACCCTGCTTGATTTTCCCTCTTCTTTTCTCTCTTCTTCTTCTGCTTTTTTTCCTTTTTATGAGGCTTAAAACTGGAATCAGGCACTTTTAAAACCCAAGAAGAATCATCTTAACTAAGCAGCTGATAAATACATATTTGATAAATACTCTGTCTTTTACCATACAAACATAAGTATAGACTTACCATGCATTCACGTGTGTTGCCAGGGGTTTTGTGCATGTTGTGTGTGATCTAGAAATATGATATGACTTATTTTGTTACAGTTGTTGTATTTGTGTATATACAACATGGTTTGTTATGATGCATGACAGATTATAAACTCATTTACTATTTATGTATTTCAGTCAGATGGCTGGCAGCAAGACACCACAATGTAAGAGGATATAGACATTAATCACCAGTGGAAACTCATCCAGCTCCACTGATGTTATTTTCCACTTGCTTCCAAGCACTTTGATTCCAACCTTTCATATAGTGACACGTTATTTGCCTGCGATATCTGATGAGTAAGCACTTCCTAGTATTAATCTGCAACAATCCGTGGCACAGATCACATTTATATGAGGGGAAGGGAGGGGCTTTGTTCGAGGAAACTGATGACACATGCAGTCTATGAACATTGCTACGAGGCTTGATTTAGAAATTACTTTTCAGCGTCTGTGGGGATTTGGAAAATTGTGAAGCCTTGATGAAATCGACTAATTTTAATTACACAAGAGCTTTTTCAGGCAAAAGGATAAATCACAGGTGCCTGGAACTGCCAGAAGCTATTTTGGCTTGTGGTTCAGGGACAGTGGACAACAAAGCATAACAGAAATATTTATACTGAATCTGGAATGTCCGTCAGCATCCAACCTCTGAATTTCTTGACCCAATTCACACGTACAGAAGTTTGATATTTGTGCATACACATGTACACAAAGGGAGTGATTCTATTTTCTCGTATGTTTTGGCTTCTGTGCACACTCTTCCGTTTTGTGTGTGCTGTGTGCGTGATAAATTCTGCGTCCTGTTGTGAGGCTGCCAGGCAGGAACAGTGTGTCGCCACTGGGAAGATACTTAGTTTGAACTAATGACACTAGTGTGAGATGAGCAGCACGTCTTCACTGGCCTGAGGACAACAGGGACCTCTGATTCATCCCTGAACTTAAAATAGCCCACCGGTTCTCTGAACTGCACCCAGGGAACAATAATCACAGATTAATTAATAAGAGTTTTGACAGTTAAATCATCTATATTATCTAAATGTAGAAGAGTGAATATCAAATATCTAGTGGCTACTCAGACAAAGAGTTGAAGTAATTATCTTCAAGGGTCTTTTTTTGCTTTTGCCAAATGTTCTGAACTTAAAGGTTAATGTGCCTAATAAAACATCTAGATACCAGATCATTTCTCCCAGCTCAGGAAATGCATCTTTAAGCTGTTCTTCTCAATATTTATATATTAACAATTGATGAAATGAATATGTATAATTAGAAATGGGACACCTATAGTGAAGACCCTCAAGACACTAAAAGGTTGCTCTATGGAAACGTTTAGTGTCTTTCAGCTTTTTTGTTTTGGCTTTAGTAAGCAGTTAGTGGAAACCAAAACAGAGCTAAATGTAAAGTGAATATTGGATCTACATTTGTCAAATTGCCAGAAACATGATTCCAAATAAATGCTAATGTTGCTCCAGATCTGCTTTATGTGTAAATAGGCAACTGTTTGGCCAGTTCAGGAGTCTCCAATGATGGCTAATTCATTATCTACATAACTTGTTGATCCCTATGTCACTGATGGAAGTGTGTCAGGGCCTGAAGGAATGAAACTTAAAGGCACCTGTTTCACTCTGCTGCCTTGTTCATCTACTGATGGGCACTGTATACTGTGGTGTCAAATTTAAGTTGGAATTTGTAAGGTTCTTGGTTATCATGGTGTCTTACCAGGTGTTTTGCATCCAATGTAGGTATCCAACAATATTGAGCCACCTTTGCATCATTCCTTGTGATCTTGGGCAGATTTTTATTTCAGAAACACAGCGTTTTACATGGTGGTTCTCATTATGGAGTGCTTTTCATTTATTGGAAAGCAATAGCTGAGTCCACTTCAGTTTTGGCTCCAAGACAGCTGGTTTCCTTTTTAGCGGCTTCACTGTTTCAACGGCTTGAAATGTAAAACGTCCTTTCCCTTTTAACGGAGAGCTGAAAAGTTCAGTGGATGTTGGCTATAATACTCACTCACTCACTTACCAAAGTTAGCGAGAAACTAATCTACTTGGATGCACTTCATCTCATAAAGTTTCTTTTTAGTTTTTGCTTTTGAGTCACTGAGGCAGCATTCTTCCTTCCACAAGGCTACACATTTCAGTACAAGCAATCAAATACAGTGACAGAGAAAAATGGCATCTGTGTGAAGGCTAGTCAGTCAGGAATCAGTTGACTGTGCTAAATCATGAGTTAGGGGAGAGAAACAAGTGAAATATGGGAGAAGAGTTGAATATCAGCATGTAAACTGATGAATCATCATCAGTCCTTATTTCAAAACTTGATTCCCTTCCAGTTGTATTACAGCAGCAGGCAGATGGATGAAAAGTTGAAAATAGAGAAACAAATTGGTCAACATAGTTTTCAAAGTTTATTGATTGGATGCGCATTTGTTAATAAATGTTAATAAAGTCTTATAGCAGCAGCTATAGGACTGTAAGATGGAAAGATACATGCTGTTGGAAAACATAAACTGTTTGTTCAGTTTAACCTCTGTCCAACATTAGTTGTTTTTTTTTGAAAGAATCAGAATTTCAATTCAAAAAATTTGAGGATTCATTTCTTTTGAGTCGCCTCGTAACATAAGTGTCTGTATGGCATTATGGCCACTGTCACTTGCATGATCATTATTCTGTGCTTCTCCGGACAGTCGATGTGTTGTGTGAGTAAGAGAAGCCTCTCCTTTGGTCATCTTCAGGGAAAAGCCAAGCATATGTGTTGTTTTGGCTTTCTTTGTCAGTCTCCCTAATTATTATCCCACACATTCTCATTTATCTTGCTCTGTCTCAGACACAGCTGCCTTGGACAGAAATGTTCTTCAGAGCATTCCTTTCCCATGAATCTCTTGCCTCTTGAAAAATGCACTCTCAAAACACATGAACACACAGACAACCGTGAGCTCCGTTATCTAACACGGTGACAAAAACATATTTTAGAAGGCGGAGATGTACTTCTTATAAAACACAAGCAGCCCTAAAACAGTATCACTCAGAATCATAACACTAGTATACAAAAATGTGTTAAAATGACAAAGTTGTATTCATAATGCTCTGACACTATGTGTAATTTGCAGTGTAAAACAAAGTTTTATAGTAAATATATTTTTGAATTGATGTGTATTTAAGCAGTTTGTATTGCTTCTATCATTAAGTCATATTAATTTAAGAAACAGGAGAAAAGTTTATTTTCTGAATGTCTCGCCAATTCTAATTACACATTTACCATAATTATTATGCTCCATAAATGTTCGTATCAGAGTTAAACCAGAAAAAAGTCAATCAGTCTAGAAAATGTAGCTATTGTTTATGGCACAAGACACAAAATGGCTGTGTGTTTAGATTATATATTTTAACTGTAGTGTCTGGTTCACTGTATTCAGCCTTTCGGAGCTGTGTTTTTCTGCTGGATGAACTCAAACCCACAAGTGAACCTGGGTCTCCTGTGAGGAGAACCAGACACCTAGCAGTCAGCCAGAGTTGGAGAGTCAGTCCAAGATGTACGATTTATTTGAGCTTACAAGGATTTGGACAGGATTCTGCCACAAGAGCACAAAGGAAAGGAACGGCAGGACTGACAATATGAACGTGAATTGACTTTGAGTTACCTTTGAGTGTGTTCATTTCATGTGACAGGGAGATTGAGAACACAGGTTAACGGCACTGTGCGCTGATGAGAAAGGGGGGCGCTGATGCATACTTAATATCATGCGGGGCTTCCTTTATGGGTTCTAAAACGGGACCTATCCTCTCTGGCCAGCATGGTGGTGACAGCAGCAGCCAGCACCCTGCCTGCTAAAGCTCCACAGCGAAACACACAGCCATATGTGTGTGTGTCTGAGATCATGCGTACAATACAAACATGGATATGCCATCCACATATCTAGGTAGAATCTATAACATAAAGACTCACTTTCACATGTTGTTGCATGAAAAGCGCGCACACCTACACTAGAGATAGAGATTACAGGCTGTGCCTCGAAAATGGCCTTTTTCTGTTTGTGTAAATGCCAGATATTTTCTTAATTGATCTGTCTGCTTCTATAAAGAACAAATATGTTGTCAAAGTCCATTCTCATGCATACATGCACACAAAAACCCTTCTCTGTAGCAGATAGCAGTTGTAAAAGCTATCAAGCCAATGCAATAACTTTTTTATTACTCAGTCCATTACATTGTCCTATAGCCCAAAGAAGATATCACAGAGAAAACATCTATTGTGTGGTTTTATTTCTTCAATTCTGAAAGTGGCAGCTTAATTTCAGTGATGTCTAATCTTAGAATCTTTAAGTTTGATTTTTGTCAAAATGGTGACGGCATTGCTTTACTGTGTATCAAACTAAACCTTCTAATTCCTGCTGAAAATACACCAGAGATTATGCTCAAATAATAAATAACAATGTAGGTGAAGGACAACAGGTGGAAATGGTCAGTTTAATTTTGAATCTAGAAAACATCCAATTCTGATTTATTGTGTGTACGCTGGACTTTGTCCTCCCAATTCTGACATCACCAATCTGCAAGAATGTCCCTGGAAGCTTCTGTTTAGCTCGGGTTTCGAAAAGGAAGTTCAGCTCTCCAGGGAGTCGTACGAAGAGGAATGTCTGCTCCAGATATCGACGCCAGAGAGCCAACCATGCAGAATTGTGGGAACGCAGGGAATGTGTCTTTCCTATTTGAGAGGAGCCCTGTTACCATCGTGCACACACTGTCCAGAGTGGTTCCCCGCACTATAACTCTGGTGTCTGGCCAAATCAGGACTGCGCAGCAGTGAAGCTGAGCCACAGCCAGGGTTATGTGATTTTGCAATAGGGCTGTCATCCCTTAAGATTTTTCATTTCCCTAAGTAAGCTGAAGCTGGGATTCTCAGATTATGAATCCACTGTGTTGTAATATGTCACAGTTAGAGTCAAAGCAATACATCTGAGGATGACAGAGTCTTTATGTGTATGATTATAATCACAGTTTCTCATCCTGGTGCTATTGTCTCTGTCTCTCACATTTGCTTTTATCCTCTGTTCCTCGTCACAATCCTCTCGCTGCTGTGTCCATCTCATTTTTTTGGGCATCCTGCCAGCAGCTGGCATGGTAACAGGTGTCATATATAGATGTTATGTAGCTGCCATCAACTCTAGAGTTACATGACCTCATCTATAAATACATGATAGTGACATGATTTACTGGCCTGCTTCCTTAGCCCGGTCAGTCCAATTAGATAAGGCAAAGTACAGTAGAGATAGAGTAAATCACTTTGCCCACCTTGGAGGAAGCAAAGCCATCTGTTATGGTGGACAGAGCCGCTTTGATACTAATAGAGACACTTTGTCTTGTCACTGACCATCGCCAGCCGTGTGTGAAAGGGAGGAGGGGAGTGTGTGAAAGCCTTAACAAGAAGTCCTCCTTATTGTGCATTTTTGTACAAGCGTGTATACATTTTGTCTGACTTGTTTTGTGCATGTTGCCTTCTGTAGCCCCGGCAGATGAGAGTCGGGGTCTTTTTCTGTTCTACATCTGAATGCCTGCAGGGCCCAGTGGGAGGTCACACTGTGGTGAGCAAGATAAAAATGCTTCAGGGTGGAAATCTCGCTGTTTCTCTCAAACAGGTCTCTGGATGACATTAACTACTATCACATTCAATACCGTGGAAACTGCAGCAAACATATAACGGCTTTTTCCCTTTAAAACTCCAATTCTTGTGTTGTTGTTTTTTTTCAATTTGCCCTTTATGTACTGCAAGTATTTTTTATTCCACTGGAGTACAGAGCTCAGGGAAGCCATTCAGTGAGTTATATGGCTATCCAATAAGACTGTTTTTTTAATATAAAGGCAAGGAAGTGAGAAGTATGTTTGTGGCAGATTAAGTTAAAAACCATGTTGAGATCTGTCAAGATAAACAAGAGAGGAATTTTGGTAAATAGGCAGAAGCTAAATTTTAGACGGCAGTAAGCTAAACTTTGAATCATAGTTGCTTTACACCAGAGCCTGCATTTTTTTTCTCATAAATCATGAGTCATTATGATATATTCTTTTGCATTAAGATGCGCTTGAGCAGACGACAGCACCTCAAGTTAAATGTCGACCTACACCATGATGTGGGCTCTTCATGTGTGTTCATAAGCACATGTGAGCATGAGTGTGTTTACCCTCCTGCTGGTAGCACCGGTCTCATATGCTCACAGAGTTCACTGCCTCTGAACCCTCTCACCCCACAAGAAATCAACTGTGTTGCTCATAACCTTATCACACTCTGGCAGAACCAACCCCCATTTCTGTAGTCCGTGAGCTCAGATGAACTTCTCTCAGGGTTTTACTAGAAGCTGACAAGTGGAAAGTGGAAAGTGGAAAGCGTCAATCACACTGGATTATTGTTCCTGTTACGTGGTTGAAGGTTTAAAAAAAGATGACGCGCACAGCATGAGCATCAGGCTCCAAAGAGAGAGATCAATTTGTAGAACTTCAATTATTAAAGATCCGATATCATTTCCAGCTAGGCTGCTATTTGCTGTTGTAACTGAAGCTGCTGTGTTACAGTATTTCTGCTCCGTTTCTTTAGGCAACTGTCCCAGTAAACCACTTTAAATTTAAACTGAGAGAGAGATAGCACTAAGTCTTAGAGACAGGATTCCTGCTGTCACAGTTATTTAGCTTTTACAGTTTTTAAAAAAAGGCAGAATTAAGAAGTGGAGGACAAGAAGATGAAGGTCAGGGTTAGGGGAGAAATGAGGGAAGGGCAAAAGCTGACATTGTGGAAGAGCGAGGACGAGAGATCAGAAGTGGCAGGCAAGAAAAAGCAAATAGTGGGAGAGGTAAAGAGAAAGAGAAGCTACAGTGTAGGGACTCCATTACGTCGACATTCAGGGTGATTCACTCATCATTGCTTGAGATGTAAAGGACAACCATTCACTTAACCAGCCTCAAGCAAACCCGCAGGTGAGGCTTCAGCTGTCAACACAGTCCATTTAACAGGAAATAGTAAATATACGTCTTTATATAAAAAAAATGTTTCCCTATTGACATGTAGTCTTTCTTTTGCAAAGGTATTTACTTGACAGTTGATTGATGGTTGAAGCAATCAATAGTGAGATTGTCATGGGACAGAGGAGGAGAGGTAATATAATTAAGTTAATTATCAGTGTCAAATGTTTTGAAAGATTAAAGGATATAACCACTGTGAAATGAGTCTCAAAAGACCAACAGCAAGTAAAGTTCACTCTAATTAAATTGCAATATAGGTGAGGGGAGGGGGAAATCTGAAACAGAGAGAGGAGCTGACAGTCCCATTGTACATGTTGATGCATGCATCCAGATGCACAGAAAGACAGATTATGATGATAAGAGGATGATGAAAATGATGGTGATACCATTCCTAGAAAATCCCTTCTGCCTCCAGCTTGAATCAGTTGCCTCTTCCAAGCAGCCTTGTCTCAGAAGGGGGGAAAATGGGTTTGAGGTGCATATACCAGCTCAGCCAGGAAGCTCTGCATTTCCAGTGTTTCTGAAGTGCACCTGAATTTTCCACAAGTGCAAATATGCTGCGGTCCATGTGTCAGAAGTGAGATTATCTGGCGTGTCACTTTGCTATGAGTGATATGTTAAAACACCGTCAAGGACTCTCAAAGCTGTGGGGCCGCGATGAAAACTTCACAACTGTCATGTCAGTTATTCATTGCATTTTCACAGGCAAAGTGTACACAGCTCTGAATCATCTCTGTATACCAAAGGGAATAAAAAGCTAATGGTTCCTAGTCGTTCTTTCCCAATGGCTTGATGCTAAAATGAGAAATCTAATGAGAGCCAGTAAGCATAGTGCAGAGGTGACAAACCAGATGTTAATCAAAGATGGCACAAAATATTAAAATAGCCTTGGAGACTACTTAAAACTAAAGATATGTGTATTGTTTTGGTATCATATCAACATCTGTCTAATGTCAAACTGTCTGTTGCAAGAGGATGACAGTGAACTTACGCTTCATAGTAAAAACCATCAGTATTCATTGTACTCTGAGAGCGTAAAAATCAACACTGTTCCTCTATCAGGTCACAACTTTTAATTGAACGGCTCCAAATAAATGCAACTTTTCTCCACAGCTCTATCTTACTTCCTGTGGCGCTTAAAGGCTTTAAGGGGAGGTTTAGTGAGAACAAAAAGCTTGGTTTCAGCACAGCTTTCTTTTTGGATCAGCTAACCAGGCACCACTGACAGCTGTACTTATCTCACTTCTGTGGCGACGTCTCACGCAACGCTGGGTATGGTTCACAAATTAAAGAGGATTATGTAACTTAATCAGGTACACATCCTGATTGTAAAGTAAAATACATTGGTATGAGACTCATGAAGCCAATGTAGAATTGCAAAGTTGATATGAAATCACCTCTGAAATCTCTGGTTCCAGTAAGTGAAAAGTAATATTAGGTAGTTTTATGCTTGTGCATATATTTATCTTGGGATTTTCTGCTTTCTCTGCACTCAGCTAACTGATCTTGTTGTCTATTTTTTCTTTGCAAACATCTTCTGCAGCAGCCACTTGTTTCTGTGTGTCAGCTGTGGTTCTCATTATGTTGTTATATTTATGAGGATATACATGGCACGTCTCTAAGACCCCTTGTGGGTGCTGCTGACCATGCATTTCCACTGAAATAGAAACTGTTTTCACTTTTTGGACTAATCATACAGTTCACCAAGATTTACTATATGTCAGAAATGTCAATAAAACAGGTTCATCTACTCCACTTACAGTAGTTCCACACACTTTGCTTGTTGCTAATATTCATGGTACTATTTACTAATGAGCGTGCTCTGCTTTTTCCATCACACATCTCATTTAATTTCAATTAGTTCTGTGTTTTCACAGCTTAACATGTGTCAAAGTAAAACTTTATAGGTTTTAAATAAAAGTATAAAAGTCCAAGAAAGACTTAATTCTTTAGGGGGCAGAATTGGTGGATTTTGTAGCCATGGTTTGTTGAAAATATGTTGGTATTTTATTGAACATTTTTCATTGTTGCAATGAGTCAGAGGATTTTGGAAACACAGAGCCAAGCAACAGCCTCTGGGTTCCCATCAGTCAGAATGACTCAGACCCAACACACGGCTCTCACTATTATTGCATTTTTGAAAATAAGACTAAATGAATAACCGTGTCATATGAATATACCATCGAGCCGGCAGCTAGATAATTGTATTACAGCCAATGAAATGTGGCTGCGTGCTGACTGTCTGTCTGTATGGCTCTCTCTTGCTGTTAGGCACTCTTTCCTTCTCTGTTGCTTTCTGTACCTTGTCTGGTTTTTCGTGCAGAAGCTAAGCAGGCGTTTTGGCCAAATTAATGTGCAAATTTAACATCCATTTGCAATGGAAACCAATCTTGAGGAGAAGGGGACCGTGAAGCTCATCATGCTGCAGGCTGCCACTCGGAGCTGGTGCCGTGGGAGGTGAGCGCAGAGGAAAGGGGGCTAGTAACAAGCCATGAAAATCCTGCCTAACAAGCTGGGCCGTGTCCTTATTGTCATACATGGCAACTATTAAGTCTAAATACTGTATTTCCAAAACATTTACAGTAGATGGCTTGTGTATTTATCGCTAATAACAAAACTGTATAAAAAAAATGCAAAAATACATATCAAGTTTGCTAAAAGATTGTTTTCAGGTAGTCCCTGGCCAGATGTTACATACAGTATGCACCCTTAAAAAAATGAAGATGGGGTTATACAGTATGAGATTGTTCTGTTGTTTGCTGTAGAACCAATTTGCCAGACATTGCAAAAATAACCAGCCAGCTTTTTGTAGATAATGCTGTGCGGTTTCCAGTAAGCAAATGGTAAACACTGAAGATTTTTTGTTGTATAAATAAGAAAAATGGTCTCTCAGTTCCACTGAGGTCAGAGGTGAAGGTTATTATGTACTGCAGGGATTCACTATGTTGCTAAAAGATGAGATGCTAATTGACTCAAGAGACTGAACTTGGATATTCTGGTTGAACCCGGCCACCCTGCTGCCAATCAGAGCCTACATCTTAAGATGTGAAACATACCCTACTGTGTTTCCCCTTTAATGAGTTCTCAAACATTTTTAGAAAGTAATTTATTTACCATCTTACCAAGGGTTAGAAGAGGAGATCAATATTAATTCCATATCTGTGCGCTCAATACAGAGAAAGCTCTGTGACTTGTTAAGCCTAGCTTAGCACAAAGCATGAAAGCAGGGGGGCTGCAGATATCTGCTGCCTATATATATATATATATATATATATATATATATATATATTTCTTTTTTTTTTTTTTTTTTCAAATTCTTCTTTTTGGGATTTGTTTACATCTGTCACATTGTGTTGCCACTTTGTGTTATGAGTCCAGATATCATTGTGACTACTGAGGTGTGGACTCTGGATATGGACACAGATATGAGTATTATCTGCTCGGCTCAGGCCTACTGAATTGTACCTGTGCTGCAAATACCTTGATATGATTCAATGTTGTCATTGTTTGGACAGTTATCTGTGGGTGGGAACAAATAAAACTCAGAGATGCAGGGTGCATCCTGAGCAGTATTGTCTGTGCCAGTGTTCATTTTCCTTCTATCTTGCAATCTAAGACTGTGTACCTGAGATTGCAGTCACAGATTAGCAGATAACACATTTATGAAGCTGGACTCTCTGTTTCTCTGGACTTAACGACTATCAATATTGCTAATTATCTATAAATCACCTTAAATATTGATGTTTTATTCTCGAACCATGTTGCTGCTCTGCAATCTATCTCCACAAAACAGTCTAGTTGAGCCACCATGATGATAATGTCTTTAGTCAAGAGTCACAGTGGCTGGCTACAGCTCGAATCTTGAGGACAAGACTATTTCATATCTAGCCCACAGCTACTAGCTCCAACCTAATGATATCATCTACTGTGGATAAGGCTGGATGTAGATAACAAGGATTTGTTATGAGCTGCACAGCATACTGCACAACTCAGATGATGAAACTATTTTAAAGACACACACATACCTGCCGGTTCACAATATGCTGTGCAATCTGGTGTCTATGGGATGGGAGTAGTTCACTAATCAATGAAGGGATAAGAATTGCACGAAGACACTGTGTGACTCTGAAATAGCTTCAGATAGATAAGAATTGCAGAAAGAGCATGACAATGTCTATTATATCAGTCAGATTTTAATTTAGACTTCGACATTGTCTCTGTAAATTCCTCACAGTATTTATCAGACATAGAGGCCAAGTCATTACATGTCTGACAAGCTGATCATATATTCTATAAATTCCTTTTTTTTTTTTTAGTAAGGGTACATGAAATCATCCATACCACATTACCTTTGAAACAGTCATTTAATTACAGTAAAGAAATTCGATCATGGCTACATATAAATATTTTTAACAAGTCTTCAGAATCTGAGAGGTTGTCATTTAAAATTAATTCTACTTGTTTGGCAAGTATGCCATTTTACTTATGAATGAACAGAATTCAATTTATCATTCAGTATTGGGTGAATTATTCTTTCATAAGAATATGGCCATCATGCTCTTCACCTCCTAAATATTTGAGAAAATCTAATTTTCTACACTTTTTTATTTGACCGGCTATCCATGTGTAGTAAACCATTAATTACAATGTTCCTGACAATTTAAAGGCATTGTTAAACCACAGCAAGGAGACAATCACAGTCATGCATTTTTAGCAGCCGAAGGTACCTTTCTCTAATTTGCAGACTCACATATACTCTTGGGGTCTTGCACTTTACTCATCCAGTGTCAGACAGAAATGACATCAAGCTTGGTGGAACTTTAAATGAGCACTTGGAGTTTTTGGGTAAGTTTTTCGTCAGGCGCCACTGTGCTGTTGGTCTCATTATCAAGTGACTGACAGCTAATTATGTGGTATCACAGGAGCAACACAACACCTATGGCATCCAGTGTGACTGCCTCATCAATGTGTCCATAGGACACACAAAGAAAGGTGTCTCATTTGTCAGATGCTTATGATTGATATACCAAAAACCAAACTAGTGATTTTGGTGCTGTGTATTAATGTTAACAGAAAGTGACATTTGCAGCACTGACTCATATAAATGAATTTATTTAATTCAAGGAACTTTTTCTCCTCATTTTTAAGTCTTAATTTTGTTCCTTGGTTTGCTGTTTCTACATGCGCATTTGTTATATTCAGTCAGCATACGCATATTATTGTACGATAGTTACCTCAAAACACAGGTGCAGAGATATTGATCATATTGAACACCAGCCAAGCAACTCCTATATGTGGTATTTTCCTTTCTCAGTATTAATCCATGAAACTGGATTGCACTGTTCTATCAAGACCTCAGAGTAGGCAGATTGAAATGAAACAGAAAGATCCTTTAAGCCCATTCAAACATATCACTATTTTTCTACTAACCCCTCTTCATCTCAGTCCCGGATCCCCTAATCCACAGCATTAAATTCCCATCTCTTTACGTTCAAATATCACATTATCCTTCGCCTGTAATCTGATATGAAATTGTCTAATAAAGTCCTCTAGGAGTTTGGGAAATGGTCAGGGATATGGCTTTGATTTATGCAGCATCTATTTCTGTGTTTGCTTGTATTTGAGGGGGATTTTTTCTCTCTTTTTCATTCTTATTCACTCTGTTCTCTCTTGTTTTTTTAGTAGCCCTGGGTTATTCTGTCCCTGACCCAAACAGATAATTGGGAAGCTAAAAGCACAGTCGGGCCCATGGGATGTCCAAGAGTCTTATAAACAAAATCAAAAGCCAGCTTGTGACTGGGATCCCTCGCTGCTGTTCAGTAGTCATGACGATTCATTATTCCCTTTCAAACCTACAGAGAAATGTCTTGATCGTAATCTCCTCATGTGGCTAAAAACTTGAATTACTATTGGATGCATGTCCATTTAAGATGTTTTTTTCTCATAATAAGCCTTGAGGGAAAAGTGAGCAATTGGGATCTGTAGGCCGAGTCACAAGAGAGTTCGACTACGGCTGCGGACTTGTCCTTTCGTACCCCTTCCTGCCTTCCTTCCCCTGTGTTTTTCTGAGCAACTTTATTTCAATTCCCCCGCAAAAGACTGAAAAATGAAAGTAAGCATCTTCTAGCTTTCTGCTTCCATTGATCATTGCACCCCCACTGTTTCAAGATCCCTTGAATGTTCATGCAGTTACTTATTGCTTGAAGGTCATCGAAGTTCATTCAGAGTTGATTTTTCTCCATGAGATCTTTTTCAGAACTACACAGTAACGCTATGAAAGTAAATGTCTTACATTCACTGTTATATGTGAATTTATTTTCATGTTGCCTTGAATGACTTCAATGCACAAAGCCAAAATATATGGTTGGATAGCTTTTGTTAGTGAGATACAAACAAAAACTGTTAACATTTTAGCTAGCTTTAAGCATCCCTATTGGTCTCATTAATTGGGCCCCAGCCAGCGGGTCATGAGACAAGCGTGACTCCCCGTTTGTTATACCCGACTACAATTCGCCGGTCTCAAGAGTTCTGCCCTATGGAATATTATCCTCAGACAAAAACCCTGTTTCCCAGAAGGCTTGTGTTACTGACACGTCCAAACTCTGAAAAGCCTCTTGTTAACAACAGCTGTAAAGTGAGCTCGTTCTATTCTACTGCTCTTTCTCAAGTTTAATCTCTCTCTCTCACTTTCATTTCTGTCTCTCTTTCTGTCCCGTTGTTTCTCTCGTGCAAGGGGGAGGATCCTGAATTAATTAAAAGAGTAAAGGACTTTGAAGTTGGACACTTAGCCTCGGGGCATTCTGTTGCATTTTTTGTTGTTAAGTTAGTCATTGAGACTCAGAGATTCTGCTACTGGACAGTGTCCTCTTATTAGGCAGCATAAAACCCTTTGTTTTCCCCAAAAGTCAAGTATTTTTTAAGACTTAGAGGACCTTCTTCTCCTTCTTATGTCTTCTTTTGCTGTCTCGTGCTTTTCTGATTACATTCTTGAACTTGAATTTGACCTTCAATGAAATTCCTTTTAATGTTCCCCTATCGCTATTTAATAATGTGCTGAGTCCATGCCTTAGGTTGGGGAGTAACACATTACACTGTAATTGGATTACCATTATATGATTTCAGAAAGAGCCAACTGCTAATTTGTCACAGTTACTACAGAGGCACAATAGTCAGGGTGCAGGAACTTTGAAGAAATAAGTTGATGGCTTCTTGGATTGCTCACATTATTTTATTTCTGTATTTGGAGCTCCGTGATGTAATTCTGTGTAATTTAAAAAGTGGTTTAGCAATAATGTAAATGGAGTTGCAGTTGCAGATTTATACTGTGACAGCAGCCTCAAATGGGGGTTTGAATGGGAGCTTCATAGACCTGCATCATATGTGAGTCTCCTGTATGAAAGGTAATAGGTAAAAGATTTTTTTTTTCTCCCACAATCCCTCCCTCCAGTCTCAGCATCTACTATAATATAAAAAGGGATCTGTCCTTTTTTGTTTCAAAGAGAAATGTGATCATCTGTAAAAGCATGAGACCCAGGAGCCCTTCAACACAATGAAGTCATATAAGGGGGTGGTGATCTAACCCGAAATGATGGGCTGTCAGCAGCTGCAGTTGTAACTGTGCAGAGACGGACAGAATAAGAACTGAAGTAGCGAGACACAGAGCGAAGGAGGAGACAGAAAGTCAGGTTAGAGGAAGAGGAGACGTACTGCAGAAGAGAGAGAGAGAGGTAGAGGGTGACAGAAAGACAGATAACAAGGGGAAACAGAGCCACAAAAGAGACAGAAGACTGAATTAGAGGGCAGGCGAGACTGGAGCTACTCTGCCAAGCTGCCCCTCTCAGCACGGGACTTGTGCCTATTTCCATCCCATCAACCCCCTCCATCTCTGTCGCACTCTTTCTGCTCACTTTCATGACATGCCACATCCAATGCTGAATCAGTGAATGAATGATATTACCTCATGCTAATACCCCTGCCTACCCGAGCAAGCACCATCATGTGCCTCAAGCAACTGAAATACTGTTTGGCTTTTATTTCTTCCTCTCTCCATTCAAACATGTCTCCCATCGCTCTCCCGTCTTTTAATCCGCCCTTCCTTTACTCAGTCTCCCACCATCTGTTTTCCCTGCCTCTCTCCCTCTCTGCAATTGTCTTTTTTGTATTTATCTCCATGCCAGTAAATATACAGGTTGAAGAGTTTTTAGATCCCAGCCTGCAGCAATAATGAAAAGCTATTAAAATATAGTGGTAAAATTGCCCATAGAAGTCAAGTAAATATCTCTCAGGAACCAGTTACACCAGGTCTTTGTAAGTTTATACTAGCCTGGCTAACTGTTAACTAAGTTTCATGCATCTTTAAATTAAAACGGGTTGCACCGCACAAATTACTCCTTGTGCAGAGAAGAATTAGTTGTTAAATAATTACACACAGTAACTGCCTGGTGTAACTGTTGTAGGGCTTCAACTAACAATTATTTACATCATCAATAAACCTGTCGATTTTGCTTTGATTATTCAAATAGTTGTTTGGTCTATAAAATGCCAGAAAATGGTAAAAAATTGATTCCCAAAGCCCAAGATGATGTCCACAAATGTTTTCTTTTGTCCTGACCAACAATTCACAACCCAAAGATATTCAGTTTACTGTCATAGAAGACTAAACAAACCAGAAAATATTCACATTTGAGAAGCTAGAAGAGAATTTGGATATTTTGTCATACAAAATGACTCAAAATGATGAATTGATTATCAAAATGGTTGACTTACTAATCGACTAATCATTGCAGCTCTAAACTATTGCCTGTCGAACTGAACTAACTGAATAAGCTATGCTTGCTTGCTAATACATGATTCGTTTGGATTGAAGAATAATTACGGAATATTGAAGACATATCTGACCTGACAATTGCTGTTTGATAATGATGTAAACGGGGAAGATTTTACAGTATATTTCACAAAAATAACACAACATATCCCAAATTACAAAGCATTGGTTAGGCTGGCATAATTGGATATATCGGACCACTCAATCTGAACTGCATGACTACAAATAAATCACATACAGTATGTCTCTGTGTGAATGCACATTTATATAAAACAACCATTAATAAGGATTAGTGTCATTTTTCTTGGAAGGACAGGCTTGGATTGGCAGTTAAGTTTTAATTTATCTCTCAGCCCCCTAAAATGTTACTTTTGTAACATTTTTTATGCTACAGCTCGTGATGCAGCAAAGACTTCCTGCAGTGATTTACACAGGTAATTGCTTTTGACTGGATGCACTACAAATGTCTCCTAGCATCCAAATAACACATTGTTATAAGCTTTAATGGTGCATCCCAATTTAGTAAATCAGTTTGAAACTAACAAGTAGTTACTCAGAACTCAGAAAGGAATTAGCTGATGATGAATAGCTGGTGCAACCCAATATTGATGGATTTAGACTGAATAAGCCATCATGTCATATTATAAAAGTGTTATCCCAGTATAACTTGCAATTTTACCACCTGCTCCGTCTCCATCTATCCAACACTGCTGGCACCTTCTCCCACCCGTCGTGCCCTTATCTATCTCCATTCCTCCCTTTATCCACATTTCTCTTTGCTTCCTCTCTCAATCTCTTTCTGTCTCTTAGTGGTTCTCACCGTCTT
This sequence comes from Thunnus thynnus, assembly GCF_963924715.1. Classification (NCBI taxonomy): domain Eukaryota; kingdom Metazoa; phylum Chordata; class Actinopteri; order Scombriformes; family Scombridae; genus Thunnus; species Thunnus thynnus. The sequence goes on from NC_089525.1 coordinate 18,992,836, forward strand.
TGATGTCCATTGAGTGTTTTAATGAGTTTGTTGTTGACGGTTGCTCTGCTTCCCCTTCTCTCTCTCTGCCATTCGTCCTGCCTGCTGGGTTTAAGCCACAGGAGTGCCAACAGAAGTCAGGCAAAGCCCTATCTACACACACTCACAACACACACACACACACAGTATATGCAAAGACTTTGTGTGGTCACTCATAGGGGGGATACACACTTTCACATGCACAAAGGTTTAGTGCCTTTAATAGCAAATGTCATCTGCACAGAAACACACGCACATCTCTGAAAACACAAATGCTCAAATGTGTAGTAAATGTATATATCCAGATACACCTACTGAGTCACACACACATACAGACACATGCAGAAATGCACACACATGCATGTATGTAGAGGACAGAGGAATTTGTTCCACTGCAGTCTCATGGGAGGCAGCTGTGTTCTGATGTATTAATCATCTTCGTCTCCAGCTTGCTAATTAATGACCCATCTGTCCCCTCTCACTGATGTTCCACTTCAAACTCCCTCATACACAAACATACACACACACAAGGGTGCGACACAACAACCAAATGCTCGTTCCACTGATGTAACTCCAGCACTAGTTTCAGGGAAACAAATATTAACAGACACTGCGAGCCACACAGTCTCATCCACATCCAAGACCATGCATAAGACCATAAGAAAAGTATTTGTGTGGCAACTTTGTCAGGGAGGAGCTCTTATGTTTAGGTGGCAGACACTGCGTGATCAGACCAGTAAGGCTTGTCTGTGTGTGTGTGTGTTTATGTGTGCACTTATGTGAGTGTATGTGTGTGTGTTCATAGGCTTATCAGGTGAGCCCGGGCAGAGTGTCAGATGCGGTAATGGAGGCTTCAAAGACAAGCGCTGCGGTGAGTTCCCTGGCTGCCTTTTACCAACCCCCCACCCTCCTTCCCCTTCCCCCCTCCCCCTGCTGCTGGGACCTAGAGAGGCAAACAGAGTCAAACAGACTACAGGCAGACAGAATAAATCAGATTGAGCGACAGGCAGAAGAGATATCGGAAAGCAGGGAGGCTATCTGACAGACAGACAGACAGACAAACAACAGACAGACTGAGGTGCAGTCAGACAGTCAGAGTTGTGGCCAGGTGCTTGTCCAGCCCACCTCCCTTTCACTTGCATGAGTAGAGAGCTACTTCAAACAGCCGCCGCTCGTCTGCTGCTTTGTTCTGCTGTTCTCTTTGCAGCTGTGGTTGGTGTTCTTGTTGTTGTTTTGATGCCCATCGTTGCCGCCGCCATCGTCGATTTGCTTTCTGTGAACGGCAGTTCTATTTCTGGCTCACTACTTGCTTGTTTCCATTTTCATCTTTTGTATATGTGTTTGACTGAGTTTATTTATGTGTGTGTGTGTGTGTGTGTCTTTTGTTTTGCATTTGGCAGAGAGTCACAGTTAAGGGATTGAGTGTTTGATCATTAAAATTGTCAGTGTTGGTAGATGGTTTCATTTTACATATGGTTGTTTTCATGGCTTTTAAGTTAAGTATGAGTAGGACAGGTAATTAAATAACAACATTACACATAATACAGGATGCAAGCATTACAAAGTATATTTTGTTTCAAATGCTGATTTCGATGTACTGAGGTGTCACCCTAAGCCTTATATTTACTATAATATTTTGCCTTAATTTGAGCTATAAATTTAAAAGAATAAACACTTTAGGATAGAGTGTTGTGCTTTGGTTTAAACAAATACTTGCTTCACTTTTTTGATGACTTCATACAGTGTGTGTCAGTGTACAAAAAGTGTCCTTTAGTATTTCAACCTGCTTTCATTATGTTTGGGCCAATATTAAGCTCATTGTGCCATTACCAGTGTGGTTCAGTGAAAGCCCTCCATCCTGCAACCATCCTGCATTGTTTTTACCAGGACCACCGCAACATTTTCTGAGTCATAAGCTTTCATAGCATTTGGACACATTTACTGAACTCTGATCTGAAATGATCGGTAGCCAAAACAACAGCAGACCAACAGCAGCAGTCATGGTTGAATACTTTTAACAATAGGAATTCTGATCATTTGTAAAGACTAAAGTCTGATCACTAAAGTGGTGGTACAGTGTTATGAAGTATTATGTGTATATATTCTGTAGCTTATCCCGTCTTTATAGCCACCATTCTTATAGTATCACACATACAGTTTATCATGTGTGTCATTTTATTGTCAGTGCAGTGCTAGTATAACCCTGTTGCAGGTTCCTCACAATTAACCTCCTTTTATTTTTCAGTATAACTGTAAATACTTAAATGATGTACCTTAACCAGTATGTATTGGGTATGATGTTGATGACAGAGCACTGATATGATGGACTTCACCAAAAAGGTCCTGCCAAGAGCATCCTGTAACTACAGCAGACATTTTTTCAGAACAACAACAACAACAACAACACCAACTACTACTACTGCTACAAGTGTGTTAAGAAATAAAAAAAAATGACACATCAATCTAATTTTGTCCAGCTGTCACAGGTGTGATCTTTATGCATCTATAATCTGGCCTGTGCTGTCCATGCAAACTGTGACAGCTACATATGCTAATGTTCAGTCTTGTTCTCTTGTTTCTGGTCTTCCTCCTTTGCCCTTTGTCCCTCCTCCTCCTCTTCCTCCTCTCTGCTCGTTCCTCCTGTCTCAACAGCAAACCTTGGAGAACAACCTGACCAACCTGGTGAAGAGAAACAGTGAACTGGAGAACCAAATGGCCAAGCTCATCCAGATCTGTCAACAGGTTGAGGTATGCAACATGTTTCTCAATGTGACGGTAATCAAAAAAAAGACATGGTGAGATTCTCAATTGATCTCCATAGCATGAGACTGGAAACCCGGTTGGTTGGGTGAAAGATGGTCTCTTGACATCTCATAGCTCCCCTGCCACACCACAAAAGCTACCCTGGATTTTAGCTTAAGCCGATTTACTTCCTCATCCAACACAATCAATGCGTCAAGCTTCAAAAACAATCGCGTAAGAAGCATAAGGCTTCAGTTCTTGGTTTCCTGGTCTATGAATAACTCTGCAACACACAAGAAAGACAGTTTGGAGGGTTGAGGGCATAGCCTGCTTTATTCTCACTCTCACTCTCTTTCCACCAGAGAAACCATGAACACCCAAGTCTGTCACTGCTATTGATTGTGTACAGCTTGCTGCCTCTGCCATTGGCGAGCGCTCTGATGCCACGCTTCTAACTCTTTGTCTCTCACACTGGAACACTTGTGATTGAAGAAGTATGGTGGTAAAAACTGAGCCTCAGTCTCTTTCTTTTTTCCTAACCTCTCTCCCTACTTCTACGGTAGATTGTGGTTGAGCTTGCAATAGAATCAGCACGCCATTCTTTCGGCTCCCATCATGCGCTACTGATCAAATATTGATTAGTCTCAACACACAAAGTGAATTTCTATTCCTTATAGTGGATTCATAAAAGGTCAGCATGGCAATGTTGTTTTTACACATTTTACATTGAAGAATTATTACTTGAAAGCTAAAAAAAGGATTAGTTATACCAGTGAAACAGGACAAATATATTAATAATAACTTAAACTTTTTTAATTGGTTCTTTACAATTACTAAAATTTCTTTTTGTAGAATAATCTTGTTATCATTGGCTGCTGCAGTGCACTGCATTAAAATTAAAAACACAAGATACTCGTTAGGTTCTCAGTCGACCTTTTGTATTTTGCCGATGGTAGCACCCCAGACAATCTGACTCAAATCATGACTCAAGAACAAAGGATGAACTGGAGTAGCTCTCGGCAATCATCCAGCCTCAAATTGTTTAAAGGGATGGTTATGTAATTCAGACAACTTCAAACATTGAAATGACCACTTTACTGTGGGCAAAGCTACAACCACAAGCTCTTGTATTACTTACAGTACTTTTAAGGTGCTAACAGCTTAATGTAATGCTTTTACTGTGTCATAAACTCAGATTTAGTGCCACTTCAAGGTCATCTATAACTTGTAATACAGTTACATACCGCTCTCAACTTTAGTTTCCATGCATCTCACTGTGTTGAATATGATTTTTAGGATGAATTACTGTCGCAACACTCAACAGTTTAATTCCCACTGACGCCACCCATACAAGAAATTTATCCTCCCAAGTCAAAGCAGATAAGATTATCTGTCAAGTGGCATATATCTTAGAAGTGGAAACTTTATTTGACTTGTCATAAGCCAATAATGTTTCATGGCTCACCCTCTTCAATTTAGCGACAACCTTGGAGGAGTGTTTGCGCTGTCCTGTACTAGCATGAACCCATACCTGTCTGCAGAAAATTATACCTCAGCCAGTCTTGTCACTGTTGACCTCTTCCATTTGGCTCATGCTGTGATTTAATGGAGGGACTGTGTGAAGCCAGCCAGAGAGTACTAATGCTTAGCCATCAAGTGTTGACTGCGCCGCATCACTGACATGCGTATGCACAAACACACACACACACACACTTTCTGTCTTAACGCACTCACTCTTAATAAACACCATCATTTTCTCTGTGAGATTTGACATTAATGGCTGCACCAGAGGACAAATGCACTTTGGCGCAGCCATCACTCTGTGCGCAATTCAGTTCTTATTAGCTAGACCTGACTATTTTCTCGGAGTCACTCTGAGGTCCATGAATAACAACTCATGCAACTCACCCAATCAAAATTAAATGATCGCTGTGTGATTCATTAAGTACAGACAAACTGTTTCAGCAACAGCGCATGGAGAAAAGAAAAATGTCTGTCTTCTTTTGTCTCTGTCTGCATACCAATGTTGTACTACTGCCAACAACAACAACAGAATCTCATCACTTATTCATCAAGCAGAAATGAGCGATTGCATGGGGGAGAACATGCTCCACTGATTCATAAGCAAATTATCAAGAGAAACTATATGTTTTCCCTGTTTGCACCTATTCTGACCTGTTCTCCCATGTGATGTCAATGTCAAAGGGCTAGTTTAATTATTAATGGGTGGGATGAGGGAGGGTAATGTTTTCAGGTGAGTGCACATTAATATGCAGTGGTTCCGGAAGAGGAGAGGAGGACAAATGAGGAGAATAAGACGGGAAAAAATGGAAATGTTTGGAAAGTAGAGAGGGAGGCGAGCATCAAGGAAAAAAGAAAGGAAGTGATTAAAGGCAGAGTTGAGAGAGCAAGCAGAGGAAGAAGAAAAAAGGATGTGCGTGTTGGCATGACTACGAATAATCTTTTTTGACCCAAACAGATACAGGCACTCTGTGGAAGAAAACGCTCAGAAATAATGCAATACAACACAGACAGGGTTGTTTTTTTTGTTTTTTTTCTAAGAGATTTGATGAAGTGAGAGACGTGCGTGCAAAGTAAGAAATCTCTGAAGGGCTTTGAATGTGACCTGGATTCCTCTCTTCCTTGTTTGCATCATACTCTATTGGTGCTGAAGATATGATCAAACACAGTGTGAATCAGATTCCAGTGTGTCAGCTCACAGAGCAGCAATGCAGCCCAGTTCTTCCGAGGTTCTCTTCAGGGAGTTATCTCTTCTTCAGTCTTAGAAAAGATACATTGACTTGATGCTGTGTTGGATGTTTCTTTCTTGGGAGGCCTCTTTCCTTATCACAATATTTGGTGTGGGATTTTTAAATCTGTTATGCATAATGACTGTCAGAATAAGAATGGATGGCATGATTTGTGAGCATTTGCAATGATTGTTGTAGAGCTAACATCTACTCAATGCTGGGTAGCTGGCTGGATGTTAATAGGCAGAAGAGAAGAGACACTAAGTGAGGTGATTTAGTGAAGAGCATTACCCAAAAACTACTTTGGTATTGACTAGGCAGCTGTAGCTCAGGAGGTAGAGCGGGATGTCCACTAATCAGAAGATCAGTGGTTCGATCCCTGGCTCCTCCAGGCCGCATGTTGAAGTGTCCTTGGGCAAGATACTGAACTCCAAATTGTTTCCGATGGCTGCGCCAGTGGTGTGTGTGTGAGTGAGTGTGTGAATGTGCATTAGATTAGTTCCTGATGAGCAGGTTGGCACCTTGCATGGCAGCCTCTGCCATCAGTGTATGAATGTGTGTGTGAATGGTGAATGTTTACATGTATTGAGTGGTTGGAGACTAGAAAGGCGTTATATAAAATGCAGTCCATTTAGCAATCCATTTACTAGATGTTGATGCAATGGCAACTGAAATGTCTAAGCCACAGTGAAAGCTGAGACGATACTCACAGTCATGCAAATATGTTACCTCTTACCTCTAAATTGTTTATCTCAATCACAAAATATATTTTAATATGCCAAAATATTATATTATACTCATTTGTGCTGATATGATGTAACATTTGGCACCTCTTGATCATCACTGTCTGCAAACTCTTTCCCACATTTTCTTTCTTTCCTCTCTAACAACAGTCAGCTAGCTCTAAATGATGTGTTACCACTTTGTTTTGTTGAGTTTCACATTGAGTCCCAATTTAATTCCAGCCACCATTCTATAGCAGCATTAGTTTTTCTCCTCTTCTTCCAATGGACATCTCAAAGGATAGACAGTGATTTTTTTTTTCAATTTCCATTGTAAAAGTTTTGAGTAGATTTCCACTTAATTCCCAAGAAGCCTCCTCTTTCAAAATTACATAATATCTCCTTTAAGGCTTGTACACTTGAGACATTGAACTTGTAACTTTGTCAGTGTGGTGAGGTTCTTGATTTAGCTTTAATATCCCTCAGCAGCTCAACAGTTGATCAGATTTTCTTTCTCTTCTGACCCTTTCTCACCTCATTCTTACTCTTTATGTTCAACTAACCCTCCTGAAACAGAGATTGTGTTGTGATGAGGCGCACTTGCTGGCAGCTTTTTAATGTGGGCGCTCCCTAATAAGGCGTAGGCTGTCTAGCTCAAATACTGTATGTTACGGTAGGGAACACATCATCCAGACACAGTTAATGTGGAGAAAGCATTGTTTGAGGAAGCAGTCGATGCAGCAGCCAGCATTTCCAACCCCTGGATATGTGTTGCCAGCTGGGTGGAAACTAAATTAGCCCACTGTTAAGGTTATGAGTGTATGTGTATTAGGAATGACGGAAAAAGGAAAGTCGCACATCAGACAGAAGCCTATTGGGTTTCAGTGCTTAGACATGTATGTCTGCTGATTTAACAATGAGCTAAAAGTAATAGCCAAGACCTGTCTAGGTTTATGTACACTCAACCTGATCCCACTGTGTACAGAATATGAATCAGGTGCATGGAGATGGCTGTAATGCTGCCTAATCCTTTGTCTCATCTCGCCTCTCTTTACCTTTCTACTACCATCAGTGAGATCAAAAATCCCCTGGTGTTGTTTGCTATATTTCTAAAGCCATTTGCAGCGTTGCTCATAGTGGTGCTCTTTTCATTCTCATATTTCAGCCGTAGATAGGGACACCAATGTAGTGGGATAATGGAATATAATGAAATTAAATTCATGTCTGTATACAGTCACTACTGCAGGTTTTAACAGATGGACTCAACATGCTTTTAATTATAAATGTATATATTTCTGAGGTTTTAGCCACACAAGTGATGTGGCTCTATATGGCAATGTTGGTCGGTCAGACCACCACTTTGGTCCAGACTGAAATATCTCAACAAATATTTGATGGATTGTCATGACATTTTGTACAGACATTAATAATGCTTAGAGAATCAGTTTTGTGATCCACTGACTTTTCATATATGACCACCAGCAGGTCAAAATTTTCACTTATCCATTAAAATAAATCCTCTACCAGATGGGTTGGCAAAGAAGTTTCTACATTCATCATTCCCATAAGATGTATCCCAATGACTTTAATGATCTCCTGACTTTTCCCCTAGTGCTGAGGTTAACATTTTTGGTTTATGGTTAAATATCTTGACAACTGTTAGATGCTTGCCATGAAATTTAGCTCACACATTCATGTTCCCATCAGGATATATTGTAATAAATTTGGCGATTTTCTTCTAACACCATCATCTGCTTGAATCTTTGGTTTATGACCAAATACCTGCAAAACTAATGACATTCCCATCAACCTCAGCTGTTCTTTGTGGTTACTGCTAATTACCCGATTTTAGCTTGCTAACACGATAAACTTTGAGGTATGAAATGGCAGCAGAAAAGTCTGCCTGAAACAAAGACAGGAGCGTTTAATCCTGATTATTACAGACTGGCATAACTTAACAAAATATACATGAACATAACTTAAATACACAAGTAACACTCAGTCCAGTCTTCATTAAACAAGGAGAAAAGTCTGAGGGTATCTGGTGGACTTGTGGATAATGGCAACTAAGGAACATAGAGCCAGACTGTGACATGATCATGACAGGCTTATGTACACAAAAAGTAGACATACACTTAAATCTATGATGATTAATGTTATCATCTATGATAAATGTGATGATAAATTAATAATTAATGTTATGCATGGAGTTGGAGTTTGGAGTTTCTCCGTTGAAAAGTAAAAGAAGACAAAAGGTTAAAAGTTTAAGAAAGTACATCTGGTTGGCACATAAAAGCTCAAACGAACGCTTTGTCAGCCCATTTTTAAATTCATTGCCAGTAGAACAGCTCCAATTATCACCTCTTTATGACATAACATTCATGATATATGTCTAGCAGTTGCATTTTCTTTTACTCTATTGCATCCATAAAGCTATTCTTCCCTGTTTTAGAGCCGGATGCCAGTTGGTGTCATAAATCTCTGGGAACTATTGCAGAATCTGTGGACAGCGTCAGAGATAAAGCTGTCTGACTGAATTCTTGCATCTCTTTGAGCAGATCATGTCTGAGTGAAGGTGGGGTGGGGCAGCGAGAGAGAAATTGAAGTGGTCAGTGAGAAGTAGACAGAATAGGAACTGGTCAAACAAAGGAAGAATAGAAAAAAGATGGAAAAAAGCAAAGTAGAACAGGAGACAGGAGAGGCTGATGGGAGTGGAATGAGCATAGAATTGATTCAAGATGTGAGGGGTTCGGTGTCAGCAAGAGGTTAACAGCTGTTCTGAACCTGGACCAGTCCTAACTTAGTTTGAATGGGATCCACTTTGGCTTGAATAGGTCATTTTGGGAGCCATACCTTCCAATTGTCTGCAGTTGTTGTCTACAGTTGTTACCCCAGATGTCCACATTTTGAAATTGGAATGCACGACCAAGGAACGGAGGGTTTGGTTGCACTCAGTATTACAGCATTAATCAGGATATTTTTCCAATATATGTATATCACAATGTGTCAAATGTTTACATGATCATTTATGAAGTAATCAAATGGAACAGCTTATTTGGGACAGTCATTTTTTGTAATAACGATAAAACAATACGATCATATCACCACAACATAATTCTACTGAAAGTCAGTTGGAGGCTAATTTTGAATTATCTCCCAGCACTAGTGACTATAGATTGGACTTTGCCAGCAAATAAAAATGATCTGTGGTGATACCATTGGTCTAATTTGTATGAATAATTTGTTAGATATGACATTAACAGGCATTGACATTGTTTTTTTCTCCGAATTATGTAGAAGTCATTTAACTCTTAACCTCTTTCTTCCCCCTCAAATTTCCTTTAGAAAAACTTTTCACACTATATGAACTTTTACATATGTATGTATACATTCTGTATCTATCCATTCCAACACTTTATTGAAGCTATATAAAGCATACACTGAATGACATATTAAATCCAAGACACTGTGTTTGCATTATATCAAATCTAATTCAAGATATCATACAGTAGGTGTTTGAAAACTTTGTGATCTTCATAAGAATATAAAATAAAGTTGTGTGAGTTGCTTGTTAACACAACATGAGTTTGTGAAGATGTGCAGTTTAAGAAGAAAAATTGGGATTTGCTATGTCAGGGTGGGCGGATAATTAACAGCGTTTGCCAGGGTCTGTGATGTTATTATGTTGCTGCAGCTTGACAGTTTTTTCTGACAAATGCACATGGCGTTATAAAGACTGAATGAGCAATGCGACATCATTAAAATCCACATACGCTATTCAGTTCATTTATCTGGAGTCAGCAGATTTTCTCTAAATCACAACATAATAAGAGATTACATTGTGGAATTACAGTATCAGGCGAATTTAAGAGGCAAAGACTTGCCTCCTCATTTTGAGCCTGGCTCACCTCTGCGTGATTGACAGTGTCTGAATGACTGGCACTCCACGCCATCCGCTGCTTGGCCACATACATCAGTCACTTCATTATTTGCTGAAACAGCACAGAGTGGGTGGTGAACATGGTGAATGGTGACTGTCATTTGAAGCTATTAAAAAATGCAGCTCCATACTGTAGCTGTTCATTTTATTTTTAGCTCATGAATAATACAGTACTTGTTTTCATCGTATAAAAACATGAGTGAATAAACTTAATCTAGACATAATGCTGGAGCTGAATATATGAGAGCATACTGTATGTCCCCAATGTAACCTCTCCTGTAACAGAACCAGAGGGTGAGAATATTCTTCCAGATTTAGGTTTGTAATAGATAGCTTTTTTGATTTAATGATTCTGCTGTCAGATTTGTGTGCTTTGTGTGCTGCATTTGGATCATAATGGACTACAGTAGATTTGCCTATTTAATACTGTTCAGTTGCCAAGTATGCCTGCATTTTATCTTCTTACCTAACAGAGTGTAATCATGACAGCTGATGCCAACATCCGATTGTGATATTTGTAAGCTTTCTTATAGGCTTTATGAGTTAATGACTGGATGGGACTTAGAGGGGTGCACTTACTGTAAATGCCAGCTGCATTATTGCAAGATAATGGTACAAACAGTACAGTAAAAATAGAGAGCCTGTCCTCACAAGAAAAGCAACACAATAGGTCATAATGTCAGTCACCTAAAACGACCTATAGTTACGTTTGAGTGACAGACGCCATCTAGCGGCTGTAGTAATTATGACCAGGCTGAAGTGACGCAGTTTAGATGACGTCTACATAAGTTGAGAAATTTCCATATTTGGAGGTGGCAGGTTGGGTGGACAGTTAGATCCTAACTTGCAAAAAGGGAACTTAGTGGACTGGAGCTTCAGGAGACCATTTTTCACTTACTGTTTACAACCACGAGCCAGGAAAGTTTTTTAAAAACTATAACTACGATTGCTGTGGTGTTTACTGTTGTCATGACGACAAAGGTTTCCTAACTTTAAGGAAGTAGTAACTTTAACCCACACCACATTTCAAGTGATCATTTTAACACAAACCCAAATTTTAATCCAATCATTATGCCCATTACTGCTGATAGGGGCCTGATTACAAAACGCTCCTATTGGTTGTTCTTGAGTGCATGGTCAAATAACCTATGTGGTTGTTTAATTTGGAGGACTTGTTGAAAATAGGATGAATACATAAAATATTCCAGATCATGTTGGCTAAATTTGTTTGTAAAAATTCCAAGAAGTTATAATCCCAATTAGTTTGCTAAGTATTGTAATCATAATTTTTTATCAACTATTAGTCTTAGGGAATCTGGAAATAAGATCCCTTTATGAAACTTTCTGGCATCTTACATTAGGTCCAGCTGTTTTCCCGTCGTCCTCCTCAGTGTTTCCACTCATTTTCACAACCATTTTCATAGCAGCTGGGAGGTCTTTGACAATGAAAGTGTTTTCAGTCTCGCTGTGGTTGTTCTTCATATATTCCAATAATAGAGCTACTTTAACGAGGAGTTGGCACTGTGATTTCAGTGCACCTGCAGAGTAGCCTCATGAATAGGGAGATGTGCAGTGGGTGACAGTGTTTGTGTAGTCGGGAGTGGATAATAATGTCAGGAGCGGGCAGAGGAGGAGGAAGAGGTTTCGCGTGAGGTGACAGAGGAGGAGGACGGAGATGAAGATTGTGTCTGTAATTCTAAGCTGCCAAGTAGCTTGGTTGTAATTCACAGTGATCCTGGACGGCCGCATTTATCCTGCTTAATTACTAACCTGGAGTCATAAGATGGCTCTTTGCAGAATTAATTGTGTATATGTGTATATGTGTGTGTGTGTGTGTGTGTGTTGTGTGTGTGTGTGTGTGTGTGTGTGTGTGTGTGTGTGTGTGAGTGTGTGTGTGTGTTTGAGTGTGTGTGTGTGAGTGTGTGAGTGAGTGAGTGTGAATAATGAGGCTTAAGTGGTTCGGCGTTTTGTAATGAGCTTTGTGGAGTGATGAGTGGAACTTAGTTGTTGGGGTAAGTAGTTTGAAAGTCTACAGTATGACAGAAAGTCACAACCTTGTAAAAATAAATCATGTCATGTCATACTATAGATATTTATTACCCATGTGTTTTTCTTCTTTTAAAATGTATAGAAGCAATATTCATATGTGGTAAGACAAAACCTGATGACTTCTGTTCACATTGAAAATGTCTCTGGTCACAGTGCATTCTCTGGTATATTATGAGAGGTGCCAGCTCAGCAGCATTCCTGTCACAGTCAGTGAACTATAGAAAACACTCACCAGTTCTTGTGTGTCTGAAAAGGCTCTAGCACCCAGTCAAGCTGTTATAGCCCCAGTGCTGTTTGTGAATATTGGTGGCCTTAAAGGCCATCCTCGTTGGCGAGCCTCTCTTTGATGTGTGAGTGGAATTCCTCCTCTCCAGTGGGCTTTTTCTAGGTACTTCTGAAGAGAAAGCTTCCAGCAGTCATCACACTGGGGTGTTTTCTCTCCCGAGTGTATTCTGAAGTGAATCTGTAATTTTTCTGATGCTCTGGCTTGGTTCCTGCAGACAAACTTGTGGTGACTCCTGTCATCAGTGTGGAGTTGCACTAAAAAAGTACAACTCTGCATACTATGAATATAACTTTGTGGCAACTTTGTGATTTTTTATCTTAGATGGTACATGGAGCTTTACATCAGTGTACAGTTTCTAACTCGGTGGGAAACCAGTAGCCATGAGTGAATCCTTATTGTGACAAGTTACATTTCTCTGGATGAAGAAAATGTTCCCACCTGTAGGGAACGCATACATGCATGTATATGGTTTGGTTTTCTGTGCTCTTCAGTGCCTCAGCAGTGAAGTTGGAGAAGTTCCTCTGAACGTTTTTCTATTGAACTCATGCCCCAGCTGCGATGGAAGCTATCAGTCCAATTATTCTACAGTTGGCAGACCTGTTGGTAGCAGTTTAGAGTGACAATTTAGCAAACACCCTTAGTGTTTCAGTAACACCCACCCACCCACACATGTTTGAAGTTGGCTGTTCATTTGGTGTTGGCATGAGATGGTGAACCATAGATGAGTTGCCTGAGTAACTTTGGTCCTAAAATAATCACAGAATCTATTAAATTGGACCGGTGTAAGCAAATTCTGTCAGTGAATTAATGAATGTCTGCACAAGCCCTTTCTTGGGTGCTTTGTTAATGAGGAGTTGGAAAATTCCAACAACTCTCAACCTACTTCTTGTTCATAATGAGTGAAATAAATATGTTTTAGAAATAAGTGTTACCCTCTGAATATCATGCCGCATTTCTCAGCATATTATGATCTTTCCTGTATAATAAGATATTAGTGTTGCGCACAAGAACAAGAAGAGGTGGTGTAAATCCAGCAACAATGTTGCCATTTTTATGAACTGTGATAGACTTTCCCTCCAGAAAGGAGAAGAATCATTTTAGACAAATTAAAAATGAAAATCCATCCACATCTAAAATCCTCCATTAGGCCTTGCATTATGCTTTTATCACTACCTACAATGCAAATTCAATGAAGGACAGCAGACTTAGACAGTTTTATCCAGTGTATTAGTTCCTTTTCCCTGGATCAATGCATGTTTTGTAATGTATTAAGAATTATATGTTTTTCCAATGACATAATTAACAATTTTCAAGTCACTTATCTCCATTTTGTTCATCATGCATTGATTCTAATCCAGGTGCACATCTTGCTGGAGGCGGCTCTTCCTAGTGTGTGGAATGCTCAATGAAATGTAAAACAAATGACGTGCTCTGTATGCAAGTGATGATACTGATTGTTCTAGCCAATCCAGGAACCTAACAAACCTCTTCACAAATATAGAAAGGAACAAGAAAAACCAGGCATAGTATCTGGTTTACTTTCACAAAGACAGAATAAATTGTAACAGATGATGACATGATTTGTAGTGTATTTGTTCAGATGTGTGAAAGCAAGACCGAGATGGCCTGCTACAGAACATCCTTATGATGGGGTTTCTCAGTTAGTTTGCTCATGTTTGTGTGTGCTTCTCTCTCCAGGTGAACACAGCCATGCATGAAGCCAAACTGGTGGAGGAGTGTGATGAGCTAGTGGAAATCATCCGCCAGAGAAAACAGGTCATCGCTGTGAAAATCAAGGAGTCCAAGGTAATGAATTCTCAGGACACCACTATATGCTACTTTCTAAGTTGTTGGTCTGACCCCAGACACGTATTTGACTTGAGAAATATGTAAATTGGTTGCAATCATGTAGATGGGTGGGCTCAGTTATTTTAAGTTATATTAACTGGTTTTGGCCAGAACAACTTGAAAACAAGCAAACAGACACACAGCCTTTATTATCACCTATGAAATTGTTATAACATCCAACATACATAACATAACAGCATTATGATCCCAATGGAGTTGTGTTTGAATCTAATATTCCCTGACCTTTTACTGTTGCTTTGCTGTTACTGTTGCTTTTGTCTCCACCTTCCCCTGAGAAAAATATCTGGATCAGTAGCTTCCTAGATGTTCAACTTTCTTCACCGACTAGTTACTAACTTTCTCTGTCTGCTGTTTGGAGCTGGGCAGGTAGTCGGTTTGCCTGAGCTTTTGCACTGTAAAGTCCTGCCTGCTGCTGGTAACAGTGTTGATGAGCAGTGAGAGTGACCCTAAAGCCAGCACTGTAAGTTCAAAATGGCTAAACAGTTCAACAGAGCTGCAGAGACGAAGAATAACCCTCTGTGGGTTTGTCATTATGACCAATTTGACATTACAGATAATCATTTGACTCAGTGTTTATATTCAAAAACACTGATTAATGCAGCTTTTGGTTAAGAGCATAGAGGGGTGAATTTTTCTGAATTCACACAAATTGCCGAGTGTGTCTCTCACGAACTCACTTTTGGGTCACAGTCCACACAAAACAATGGTTTTGTACAAGAGGATGAATATGAGAGCAGCAGAGCAGTGGACAGAATATATTTGTCCAGGTCTCTCCTTGTTGCAGTGCTGGGTGTCTTTTTAAGCTGCCTCTGTAGTTGCCTGCTTGTTTACCCAAACACACATCATACAGATGCTTCTGGAGAAATGGAAAAGACAAGGCAGGAAAAATAGGTCTCGCCCACATTTAGGCAGCCGACCTGAATGTGCATGGAATGATTTCAAGATGGCACCAAAGACTGTCCTGAATGTCTTGCTGCTGTTACAAAGAGGACTTACTGTACATACGACTATGTGTTTACATGTGTGTGTGTGCCAATGTGTTTATGGATGGTTTGTCCTGTGAATGCTTGGGGTTTCAGGACAGAGGCAAACTCTAAATCTCACCCTCCCAGAGGTGAAGTTTTAAGTGCTTGTGGAAGATCCTCTGAGGCAGCAAAAGAGCTTTGTTAAGAGATGAAATATTTCCAAACACTGAACACAAGGACTGCAGTAGGCATGTGTGTTTGTGTGTATGTGTGTGTGTGTGTGTTTGTGTGTGTGTGTGTGTGTGTGTGTGTGTGAGAGAGAGAGAGAGAGAGAGAGAGAGCAAGTGTGTCAGAGTGTGTCCGCAGTGATTGCAGACAAAGAGTAAGGCTTGTTCTCCTGAGAGTCTGGCTCTGTAAAAGGCTGCCTAGCAGAGGATAGAGGAGTAAAATATAGGAGACGATGGCAAGAGGGAAGCACAGAAAAACACCGGAGGAGTGTTTGATTGATGTCAGCTTGTAGGTGATGTGTTAATGTTTGAGGCTGTTTAAGGGTCAAGGAAGAGAGGAATGAAATGCACCTTAAGTAATTCCAATCATCACGGATGTGTTAAAATGGATGTGAGAGGAGAGGAGAGGAGAGGAGAGGAGAGGAGAGGAGAGGAGAGGAGAGGAGAGGAGAGGAGAGGAGAGGAGAGGAGAGGAGAGGAGGACGACGTTAGTTTCCGCTGCATTCCAAAACATTGATCTGCAGGCACTAAAACTAATTGGTTAAGGTCAGGGAAAGATTGTTGTCATGGTTAAAAAAATCCAATGTTGAGCATTGGTAGGAAATAGGTAAACATGATTCGTTTTAGGCATTTCAACAAACACCTAATGCTGCCGTTTTTCTGGCGAGGACAGTCTTCTAAAGGGAAGTGTTCAGAGGTGACTGTGCAACAGAATAACAGGATTATGCAGGCTTGATCCCGACGAGCGGAGCTGTGCAAGGTGCTCCCATTCTCTCTCTCTCACCTCCTCTCAACGAGCTCTGTCTCTCTCTGAGGAGACTCAGCCCTCATGCTTAATCTCTCCCTTCCCAAACAAAACACAGACTATTCCCATGTCCTGATGTGTGTGAGCGTCTTTATCATACGTCTCTGCTTGTTTTTAATCCTCGTCTGCCTGAAAACTATTTTAACTTGAGCATTAAAACATTTTCATTTTATTGGGTGTTATTTTCATGGAGGCACAACGACTAGACAGTTTGGTAATTTTCTGACCTTGGAATTCACTTTGCCTGTCTGTGTGGTATTTTGGTGCCCAGCGCAAAGTGCAAGGTGTAAAGATGAGAAGAGAGGCGTGAACAGGTGGAGGGTTTATTGACAAGTGGATTTGTGCAGGTATTGGTATTGTGGTGAAAATTGGGTCTTAGATGTTGCTTTGGGAATAGACGTCTCAGAACCAGATCTGTTTCTGGCACAAACATCACTCCGTTGCTGTTTTGGTGATTTTGTCAAAAAGTGAATACTTGGAGAAAATGCTCAACAACAATGAAATAATGCTTAAAATTCAAAGAAACTATTGTTTTGGATTTGTCACAACTGGGCCACAATCAGTGACAAGAAAGGGAATCGCACATGAATGAAGATTCAAAAAATGACATTTATAATCAGCTTAAGCTAAAACAAAATATTATTGAATGAATGCAGTTTGTAGAGTGTAGTGTGTGACACGTGCAAACAAAACACAAAACCCTAACCAAATGGCAGGTGGAGAACAGGAGGAAGAGAAGATGTTTGTCACCAACTGGCCAAGTGACAATTTAAACACTTTCCAACCAGTAGATGAGTTTAAATCTGCAGCACAGATGAACATTTAGGCAGGCACTGGCAGTCTACTGGTTAAGATGCATGCCATGTCAACACAATGTCCAGGGTTAGATTCCAGCGACGGACCTTTGTTGCATGTCATTCCATGTCTCTATCTCCCCTTGTCATATCTCAACTGTTGCTATCCAATAAAGGCATAAAAATGCCCCAAAAATTAACTAAACAAAAAAGAACATTTAATGTCAAGAGTAAGAACTTTGGTAAAGTAGTCTGCATTATCTATAAATGATTACAGGTGATTGTTACAGCATCTGGAGTCCACAGCTGCTTTAAAAAGTAAGAAAAACTTTCATTAAATCCCTGTAGCCACCTGAAGGCAGCAGGACGACTGTTCACGATATTTTCTGTGATTAAATCACATGCAAACGACAACCAAGCTGCTACAAACCAGCTCCAAACACGTGTATATACATCAGACTTGTTGGTATTCTGCCTGTTAACACAACAGACATCCTTGGATTACTCATTAATCCTGTGCATCATGGCCTCATTTCCAACTGCTTTTAAAGCAAACTGGCATTTCATATTTTATTCTTGAAATGATGCAATGTGATCCTTTACACATGGACAGATTATGAGAGGTCGGTCCCCCTCCTGCATAGGAGAAAGCCACCCAGACTGAAAGACTAGGTGAAAGAGTATGAAGGAAAAAGAAAAACAAGTATTGGTTTGGATGTGATTGGCGGATATTTCACAACCTTGCAGAATACTGAGGAACAAACTAGAGTACTGACTGGCTTGCACTATAATATTTTAAGTTATGATTAAATAGACTGTTCCATTTCAGCTTTAGATGCAGTTTTTACAGAAAGTGAGACACTCATACACAAGCATACACACACAGGCAGTGCCACACAGTCCATTATTGCAAGAGAGAGGGAGTAATCATCTCTAAAATTGTTGTTTGCGGCATATGTTGCCAAATAATAACCCATCCATTAAACCCGTCTCGCTTCTTGTCTCGGCGCGGTCAACAACCTGCTCAAATGTCGTTTATAGTGACAACAGATTATGGTGGACTTAGTGGAAGAGCAGCTAAGACGTCAATTGAAAACTCCATTAAGTCGCCAGCTTAGAGAGGCTTCTAAGCAGGAGCGACTTTTTCCTGCAGTAGAAAAGCGAGTGCACATTAGATACTGTTTTGATTCTTTGAGAGCTTTGGATGACAAGCTCTTAACCGATTGCCACCAAGTGGGTTTTTTGCTGAATTCCTATTTGCATAATTCAAGCCCTGCAAGCAAAAATATGTCGCTGGAAATATAAATGACTAATCCTTTAAAGGCACTCATAATTTTAAATGTTGTGCCTGCTGCTTTTAAATTGATTTGTCGTTTAGAGATTCCAGTTGTTGGCTGTTAATGAATGTATGCTGTTTTCAATCAATCAATCAAGCGACACTTTCTTCACCCTTTGCCATTTAAAAGTTCACTAAGGTTTCATTTAATCATCATCACTGAGATGCTTCACTTCACGTTGAAGCTGGTAGTTCTTTTCCACTGCTCACTTTTTATTGACAATCTCGAGCCTCACAAGCAGCTTGTGTTATTTCCTGTGGAGAGTTTCACCAAACTAAGTTCATTTGTGGAATCAGGATATGAGCCGTAATGAAGATAAATAGATTACTTTGGTCTCAAATCAGCAAAGAATTGCTTCCTTATGCTCAGTCGGAAATTATATTACAGTACACCCATTGACATATTACAGTCAAATGGGACTGCATCATAAAACCCTGTGTGTGTTTGCATATTAAGAGTCTGAACCCTGACCGAACTGACTGACCTGCCTTTTTGATGAGCACAGTATGGCTGTTTGTGGTGAAGATTGAGCTATTGTATTTTGTACTCTTGTGTATCCATCTTGTACTCTTACAGATGTGTGTGCTGGGGTATTTGAAACATGTGTGGAGCTGCACACCGAGTGGGAGTAAACAAATAAGCATATGGAAGGCTGCCACAGTGGTCCTGTGATTTACTTGGGCAAGAGCAGTGCATCCTGAAAAAAGTAGTTGCTAGTCCATCTTTCTTTCTGGAAAACATGGACATATACAAGTTAACCGTAGAGTATGACCTCTTGTTTAGACTGTTACTATATCAGATAACAATGCATAATGCTGAACTCCTCTGCCCCTCTATTACAGTGTGAGAATGATGAGACAATCAGTCTCACATCAACTCTAACCCCATAACCTGGACTCTGTCCTCTCTGCCTCATTCTTTGTGTCTTCCTGTCTCTGTGTTTTCCTGTCGCTGCCTGTGTATGTGACCACGTATGCTAACGTCACTGAGTCTGTGATTTTTGTTTCTACTGTACATGGAATATACGGGGTTTTGTTGTTGTTGTTGTTGTTGTTGTTGTTTTTAGCAAGGGTTGCATTTTTGGCAATAGTGTTAAATAGCATCCTAATACAGATTGTTTTTAATCCTTTTACATAAACTGTGATAATGTCCTCTGCTCACTGTTTCTGCAAGTTTAATTAATTACACATACTTCAAAGATTCTTCTGACAGCATAGTCTTTGATCAGTATCCAAATACATCCGATATCTGTCCAAGATTCCCGCAGAGGGTTTTTTGTTTGTTTGTGTGTGGTTGTTTCCTTAATAAAACTTCAGCCACCATTAGTCTGCAAAATGGCAACATGTTGGTTTCACCTTGCAAGCACCATCTCAGGGGGTGCTGACTTTGTATCAGTATTTTTGGAGCAATTTGGCAGCAGATTGCAATTATATTTTTTGTGTTGAACATATTTGTGACTGTCACAGTAATGAATATCTCATACTGGAATCATTGGACCATATTCTGAGAGGAGCATATAAAAAACTCCAGAGAGCTATTATAGTCTGGGTTTTGGAAGTGATGAAAGACAGTTTTCAGCTAAATATTACTGCTCAGCAGAAGAATATAGTGGTTGCATTTCTGAAATGGTTAAAATGACACTTTTTACATGAGGTATTGTTGTTAACAGCTAACAGATAGTCACCAAGGTTCAGATTGAGCAAATGAACATAAATTAACCACAACATACTGTGTTTGTGTTTGTTGCAGGTGATGAAGCTACGTAAGTTGGCCCAGCAGATTGCAAACTGCCGTCAGTGTCTGGAACGCTCCAGTGCCCTTATCACACAGGCCGAGCAGAGCCTGAAGGAGAACGACCACGCCCGCTTCCTCCAGACTGCCCGAAATGTAGCTGAAAGGTAAGTGATGCACAGTTTCACGCTTTTAGGTGTAATATGTATTGTGAACCAGCCTTTCCATTTATTTCTACTGTAGAAATGCAGACAAGAAGAGAGTGTATGAGACTGGTCTTATCCTGGTGTTATCCCGTTACAATAAAACTTGTTTTTTATGTACAGTATTTGATCATACAAATTTGTTTTTTGATGTTTTTCTCAACCCCTGCCCTCCAGCAAGTTTTCCTGTATGAACTTTTTTCCTCTGTCGAATCCAATCTTGGAGTAAGGCTGCTGGTAAAATCAACATTACATCAAACCTCTCTAGCTCCTCAGATCAGTGCCAGGCTTCCTTTGAAAATCATCTATCATTTAAGGGCCGGCTCTGCAGTTTGTCTTTCCACCTGCATACTTCCTTCATCCCTCCCTTCCACCACAGGCCGGCAGCTTCCCCGCTCTGTCTCACAGATAAAGGTCTGTGCAGAATCTGTAGCTATAGCGTAGCATCTTTTCTTTGGCCCAGACTTTGCTTTTTTCCAGCAGCACCTGGCTGGGTTCTTTATTGACAGGCTTGTTTCTCTTCACTGAGGAACAAAACTCTGCACTGCTCTGTAACACTGCCAGTGCTGTGGTTCAGGCTGGCCTCTGCCACAGACTGCTCTCTGATGCACAAAGCAGGCATAATTTTCCACAAAGCTGTACAAACTATGGAGTCAGTGTGTGTCTGCTTTGTCTGTGTTGTGATGGGTTTCTTGGTTAACAGATAACTGTGAGATAGTGATAGTTTATAAAAGGGCAGGATGAGGGATTTTTAAATTTATGTTCTATTTCTCTATAGTTGGTCTCTTTCCCTCTCTGTCTTTGACCTTTTTCTTGCCTCACTGCCTTCTCTCCTCTTGTAATCTCACCTCCCTCACTCCTCCATCTCTGCAACACCTCTTATCTTCCTCTTTCCTCCCCTCTTTCCCCCTCGTCACCTCACCTGACCTCTCGCCCCTCCACTCCTCCCTCACCTCTCTACCCTTCCTGTGACATTTCTCTCTCCCGACTGCTCTCCAGGGTTGCCATGGCGACAGCTTCCTCCCAGGTACTAATCCCTGATGTCAACCTGAATGAGGCGTTTGACAACTTTGCCCTGGACTTTTCCCGAGAGAAGAAGATCCTGGAAGGACTAGATTACCTAACAGGTATAAGTTGTTTCTGGTTCGTCACAGACACTTCTTCTGTACTTCTGTTGTCATAAGAAACATTTAAACTGTGCATTTGGATGTTGTTTTACAGTAGTTCTCTCTGAGTTGAAAAAAATATAGAACCAATTTTAGAAATGTATACCAGCCGCCAGCTGGTATAAACATTGTGTTACCTTTAAGGAGACATTTGACAGTCGTGTCATGCTAATTCATCACCAGGGCTCTGGTGCACTTAAAGATGCACTTTATGTATTTCTATAAAAAAAAACTACCTCTGTTTAAATCAAACAGGTTCATTATTACCATTTCTAATTTTAGTTTTCATTATGTTGCTGTGTCTTCTACACGCAGCTCCCAACCCGCCATCCATAAGAGACGAGCTGTGCACCGCCTCACATGACACCATCACTGTTCACTGGACGTCAGAGGACGAGTTCAGCGTCACCTCCTACGAGCTACAGTACACCATCTACACCGGCCAGACAAACTTCATCAGTGAGTCACGTACACACACACACACAAGCACACACACACACACACACACACACATTCACAGGTATGGACATCACAAACACTAAACATATGATCCCACAATCAATCATTATCTGACACTTCTTGGTAACACATGTTCACACAATTCAGAATGCATTTTTGAGATACTCGGTTATAGCAGTTAAATGCTGATTTGCAGATGCTGTAGTGTGTTTTTAGGGTGGACCAAGTGGGAGGTACACACACAGTACTGTATATCAAACTGGATATTTACAGCTTTCCCATTTAGTAGGCATTCAGGCACCATTAAAACATTTGTGTAACACTGGTTATCAAACTGTATTTTTGAAGTCCCCAAGCATATAGGCTACTGTGATTAGAGCAGAATAAGTGCATGTAATGTGGAAAGATCAAATGGGTCTCTCCGAAATCAAAACTGTCTTAATTATCATTTGTAGTTTTTAAAAAACTTTGTCACATGTTTTAGCATGCTGTAAGGGCACCAATATGAGTGGCTTTATTAGTTGTATTCACCATTGTAATAATTCACCAGTCACCATCACGCAGAGATACATATCTACACACACACACACACACACACACACACACAGAGAATCATTCTCACTGACCTTTCTGTAATTACAAAGAGAAATAAACTGGAGCACCACAATACTTCCAGTATTGCTCATTCTTATTTTCATATGTTCAATGTTTTATGCAACCCATGTTGCATAACCCACATTTTAGTCTTTGTTGTCCTCCATACTTGTATTTATAGAGAGATAGAGCTGAGTTATCAAGACTACTTGTTATAAAAATTAGGACATACAGTACATATCACGAGGGGATGCTTTTTCTCTCTGTTTTTTGTTGAAGCAGTGTTAAAGAAAACTCTGCAGAAACAAGCAATGAGAATTTAAAATCACTACTGCCCTCTTTCAACCTCCTCCACTTCTCCTGATACCTCATCTGTAAAAACGGATTTTTATTTGGGATATTTTGTAAGTTGTTGGATCTGCTAGTAGAGCAAATTCTGCCAAAAGTTTGTCTCTAAAGGTGTTTCATTCGTCAGTGTTCCTCTTGATAAAAATGTATTTACTAGAGCTGCCTCATATAGAATTGTAATCATATCACAAATTTAAGGAGCAAGTGATTCGATTGTGGCTCAGATTTGGATATAATGTTGCCATCATGTGTCCATCTAGATAATCCTCTATGTGTTGGCTCATAACTCTTTGCAAACAGTTTTAATCACTCAGATTTGTGTTACATATAATATTTGATGGGACCCCAAAATATATATTTTTCCAAAATTCCATATACTATCCTGTAATTGGTTGACAAACAAAATGCCATAAAATGCCACAGAACATTATAAATGATCTGCGTTTAACAGCTCTGTAAAATGTAATGGCTTTTCGTCTCTGGGATTTAAGCAGCTGTAGACATTTAAATATAGTCATGAGTCTCTTTAATGTTTGCAAATTTTATCCATGACAAATATCTGATATTCCCAGACAGGATTAAGTTTGGCCATTTACCAAAAATTGGGCCCCCATCAGCTAATCAGTTGATTGTCCATCACTCTGTAAATGAAGAGATAGAAAGGCTGCTGTGGAGGAGGACAGGAATGGTAGGATAGGTGAAAATCAGAGTGGATAATGGTTACGTAGGGGAGGTGAAAATTACCACTCACTGATATGAAGACGATATGATTAATGTACATGATTGTGCACACTCAAACATGTACACACACACACACACCTCCTCTCTACTCTTTTCCTCCCCCTTTTATCCCTTCATCATCTCCTCTCCTCTGTACTCTGTGTAGCCTGACATTTCTCCATTTAACCATGCAACTCAAGTGCCGCAGCCATTTGAAACATCAGGATACATTTCAGCTGTGATAGACTGAGTGACTCAGATATTCAGCAGCGTGCTGCCACAGAGTCCTCGGAGATTCACAGGAGAAACTGAGAAAGAGAGAAACCCATTTAGCCTGCCATGCCACTTGAGTTTTTACCATCGCATTTTTCTCAAACTTTCCAAGTGGCTAAATGCTCCCACTTGAGCGCCATCCTGTCTCTCTCGCCTGGCCTCATCCTCGGCCTCGGCCCTCCCAGGAGAAGGGGAAAGGGGGATGCGGGGTCTTGTGAACCCTGCCTGTGCAGGATCATCCAAGCACAGCAGCAGAAAATAGAGTCAGCAAGTGAAACCAAATACCATGGAGAAATGTAAGCAGTGTCAAATAGCAAAATATCACTGCAAGTAAAGATGTCTTGCGCTGTAATTGCCTTGCTTCTACCTGTGGGTCTTTGGAAGTTGCAAGTGTATAAGGCTGTTGACCTGTTTGTTTATCTGCCAACTAACATACACCTCTATCCAGTTATACATCCACTTCTCCCTAGATACTTATTTTTCACTCTTTCTGATTTTCAGACTAGATGTCAGAGTTAACCTTCTATCCTCTATATTCCACACACACTCACACATATTGTAGTCAGCCAACTTTGGTTTTATGATGTTGATGCCTGCAATAAAGACAGAGAAAGACAACAGAGATAAAGAAAACAACGGATAAATTAAAACAGAATAGCCAAGTTTAATAGCTAATTAATTGATCTAGAAATAAAATGTTACTATGTGACTTCCATTTGAGCTGTCATTGTTGATTAACACTCTCTTGAGGTCATGCCTTTATTCCAGACAGTAATGCTGATGTAAACAATATGTTCGTGTATCCTTTTCAATCAAAAGCTACAAGTTAATAGTTTAATCGATAACACAACACTAAGAGATAATGATGGGCGTAAATGATATGTCACTTTTCGCTGATACAGATTTAATTTAGTGCTGTAATTGATCAAAGTTATTCGACCTGTTTTCAGTCTTTATGCTACGCTAAGCTAAGAGTCTCCTGACATATTTATTATGCAGACATCAGAGTGGCATCAATCTTCTCATCTAACTCTTGGCAAGAAAGCCAGTGTTTCCCAAATTGTTGAAATATGGTTTTAAATTAATGCAAAAATAAGTTAATCGTTTAAAAAATGAAGTACTATTGTAGTTCTGTAGCCATTTTGCTCCCTTGAATGCTTCTCCTGGTGGCCCAACTCACTTTACTGTAGTGAGCCTACTGCAAGGTTTATAAGCCAAATAGCCTTCAGAAAAGCACAATTTATTAATTGTCAATGAACCCCATTTACCACCATGTCCGCACTGCTCAGCTGAAGCACTTTTACTGTACTGTGCTGTAACCGTACCACCTCCACATGACTTCATCCATTTTTCCTGAATTTTTATTACTAATCTCTACCTTTTTCTGTGAGGCTTAAATGTTAACCAAGCTAGGAAAACTCTACCTGCGGACTATCCCTACTATCTGTCTTTCATGTGTATTCATACGCACTGTCCTGTGGTGAAGAACTAACATGATTATCACAGGTGAAAAGCAGAATCACAGTGGGAATTCAGACAACTCAGAGTTTGGTCAAATCTCTTTCTCTCCCTCCCTGTATGTTGGCAGGGTGTCTTTCAGAATATCACAAAAATCGTTCTTTGTAGCAGTGAAATTATGATGAGGTTTCAGTCACTGCAGAAAGGTAATCAGACAACAGTAGATTCAGTAAAGTTAGTTATGCACCAAAAGATAAATTGAGGTGAACTTGATGCATTTTATTTCTTTTATTGATGTGCAGCTGCTCTCTCTCACACACACACACACAATCTGTTCCTCCAGGAGAAATGAATAGTGTAGCACTTACACACAAACACACACACACACACATTAACTCTATATTGCATCATCAAAGACAAACCTTCATCCATTCCCAGGATACTTTGTGTTTCTGTGCCCCTCTCGTCTGTCAGCGTCAGAGTATAAGCAAGACACAAACAGGCACACACGTACTGTACACACACACATTTGATGTCTGGATGCAAGACAGAAGCTGATCTATTTCCTTTCTGTTTCCCTTTTCTTTTTAGTTTTGCAATGGCACATTCGCTCACTGCTCCACCACACTTTGAAGTCCCAATGCTCTCCAAAGCAGCACAGCTAGTGTCAGAAAGCCCCATTTCATTGGCAAAAGTAGCAGTAGCATATTGCTGTGTACTGACCTAATTTGATTTAGCAAAAAGAGAGAGGTGCTACAGAGATCAAAAGCTTTAAAATTGGAGAGCAGCAAGAAGTCCTTCACCCTCATCTTCCCTCTGTATCTCTTCTTAAAAGCACACATAACATCATAGCCTTCCTAATTTCTACAGGATGCAGCTAAAACAATGGGTGGGTGGCAGCTGTCACAGTAGGACAACATCCATTCCATTTGTGAGGAAAACAGCAATAGGATTTCATTGTTGACGCTGGATGCATATTTGTAAGACCAGGCTTAAGTAAAATGCAGTTTATTCTACTGGCCAGGTCTGCATACAAAACAGATTGTGGCCATGCGATGTGTAAAAAAGGTCCCTCCGTCACTCACTTTTTATTTTTCTCTCATCTTAAAGGAAGATGAAAGCACTCACTACATGTTTTCTTTGTTGGATAGAAGCTTGTGGAAATTGGCAAATACGTAAAGACGCGGCCTTCACTCTAACTTTAAGAGTTCCCTCCCCTCATCCATTCTTAAAGCCGCCTCACTTTTAAAGGCCTTATTTGCGTCCTGTGAAGTATTTATATTTACAAACAGACTCTCAGCTATTACTTATGCATGCTGTTGCCATCTTGCTCAATAATTCACGACGCATCCTTACCAGAGGGTACGAGTCAGGCATGGCTCTGAGAGCTCTTTCAGGATTTTTATTTTCCTGCAAATCTGCAGGGGGAGGAACGATGAGACAATGAAAAGAATTATTATTCTACTTTCAACTCTACAAACTTCAGCTGTAGTGCCACTGAACACGATGCTCTGTTTGTTTTGGCAAGGGATTATTTGGATGTGTTCAAAATATTTTTTGTGAGTGATGTGAATCCAAAGAGAAATTTTAAGCCTGGCGGTCAGTGGATGTTTGGAAGAGCTGCCTCACAAATATTTGTTCATAAAACATAATTTCTGTTTGTTTTCCTGTTGGCACAGCATGACAGTATTACTCATACCGTTAGTGAAGTTCAAGGTTTAACTAGCAGTGTAATTAATAACTCATCAATATTCATCAATGTGGTAACACATAGATTTACTGTGGTTGGAGATGCTCTGTAGTCTGCTGCTGAGAAATGTTGATCAACCTCTCAGGTCAGACCTGTCCTGGATGACAGTGCCAATAACGTCTGTGCAAAACACATTCAGTCCACTGGAAGTGGAACATTTCACACCATGTTTGTTTTTTCACACATCCACATCAAGCATACGTGCAGTGGCACCACACTTAGCTAACTGTCAAGTTTGCAAGATCTGATTGAAATAAACAGCAGTCCTCCACACACCCTTTCACAACAACTCTGCCGTCTTTGATGCACACCTCTCTCCCCATGTCGAAAGGTGTGTCTTTCAGCTTTAAAATCAGAAAAATACAAAACCTATTTCATCCCCATTATTACACACAAGACTAGAGGCCAAAAGACCCCCATCGTACACAGTCCTCTCCTCAGCCCTGAGCTCTGATTTCCTTTTTATCCTTCACAGTCGGGTGCAGCTGAGAGACTGAAAAGACTGTTTAGAAGCAGGTGACTGCAGCGCTAACCCAGCCATTACTAACCCTCTACTGCAAGTTGCTTTGAATCAAAGCGCCCACCAACCAGGGTCATGTTAGCATTGCCCATGTTTCCATACATTTGAACATTAAAGGCTATCACACTCTTTTGCCCTCAGGCACTCACTACAGACATTCCCTTGTCATATTGTGTAAGTGCCTAGTTCTTAATGGAGTATAGATTCAGTGTAGTGAGCACACAATATCGCCTCTGGGGAGCATGATAAACCTGATGGAAAGGTAATGGGATGGATCAGTATGTACACATAAATGTTGCATAACTTCTAGGAGTGTATGGTCTTTGAGCTTTGTATGGTGTGATGACTCACTTGATGTTTTTTAGAAAAATATAACACACTGGTCTGGTTGAATTTTGGAGAGAATTGTTTTTGCTCTTTTGAACATCACTGAAAAGATTCCCAGTAGGATTCATCATAGAAAGCATTAACAGAACTTGGTTACTCATGCTACTCTGTTTGTGTGTGTGTGCGTGTGTGCGTGCGTGTGTGTGTTTCTGTGTATCTGCCAGGTTTGTACAACTCAGCAGACAGCTGGATGATCGTACCTAACATCAAGCAGAACCACTACACGGTGCATGGCTTGCAGAGTGGCACCCGTTATATCTTCTTTGTCAAGGCTATCAACCAAGCAGGAAGCCGCAACAGTGAGCCAGCCCGCCTCAAAACCAACAGTAAGTGAAGGCATATGTGACACTTCGGCCTGCTTTTCTATGAATATTTACAAACCATGTTAATTTTGTTTTTGATGCAATTTAAAGACATGTTTTCTTCTTCTGCAACCTATCTCACAGGCTGTCACTGCTTAAACCTTTTCCCGAGGGATTATCTTTGATTTATGAATGAGTGGAGTGATAAGTAGCAGATTTAGATCTAATTTAGATTAGATTTTGATTAGGAACAGAATAATAACATAGCATTTGGTTTTGCTTGTGCAATTTTCTGTCTAGAATGCAGCAAGGTGTATATGAAAGGAGGAACCTGAGACAACATCTTTCAGATTTCTCTCACAAACACTCAAAACATTTAATCACATGATTCATAAGAGCTTCCCTGAATGATTTTCATCTATAAGTAAATAAATATCTTTTAAAGAGGGATCATAATGAACCATTTCTTTTTTAGTCATGTCATGCTTCCCAAAAGATGGGGTGTCACCATTCCCTGTGTGATGTATTGAATCAGGATGCCGCCAATTTCACAGTTGCATCATCTAGAATGAGAACAAAGTATTTGGATAAAAACACAATGATTTAGCTCCCAAGCTGTCTTTGTGTATTACTATTGCCAACAATAACATGCCATAATGACTGAGATTTCAGTGTAGTCACTAATGCATCGTCCTCCACTTCTGTTTTCTTCTTAACAGAAGGTTTGACATCAGATACTAAGCCTGACTTGCCAAGGATTGACCAAAATAAATATGCTCTTAATTGAATTGAAGCTTATTGTTACCAGTCAGGTTTTTTAGATCTACTATTTACATCTAGTAAAAGATTTTTCCTATTAGTTATTAAGTTTTACCCAAGAATACTTTTAATCTAAATACTTGTGTTCTTCTTAAAAACAGGCATTGGTTAACAGTGAGTTACTCAATGCACTTCAAAGGATGCATAAAGCCTCATGTCAAGTAGTCTTAATGACTTTATATAGAGAATTGTGGCTTTTTGCATGTATACAGTATATATGCATGCTCCATTTAACAAGCAAGTTCCCAAGTCTTCCTTCTGCTAAAATATTAGTAGCAAAGTTTGGTCGCTGGACTTTCATCAAGTTATCTGTGGTTTGGCTTGAATCCCTTGATCTGAATCAGAAGGTGTCATTACCAAAACTGTTTGTTTTTATCCAAGATGTGCTAGTTGCAGAATTCAGTAACGGTGCTTTTTCTTTATCTATTTCCCCTCCTACACATCTGTCACTTTGTGTTGAGATGTGCAAAAGCTTCACTTTTAGACTCGTACTGCTGTGCGGGTTTCAGGGATTAAACATGCATCTCTCTAAACACCAGAATCTCTGTTGCAGCATTTTGGCTTTTAGAGAACTCCAGGCTGTTTGCCCCAGACTGAAAGAAAAAGCTTCTGTGGTGTGTCGCACAAGAACAGCAAAGGGAGTTTTTTAATAGGTAGCATCACTGTTTCTGTTATTCAGCTCAGTTTTTACATGTTTTTCAGTTTCTTTTTCAGTGAGCAGTGAGAGTCACTGAGGGAGCTGTCTTTTTGACATCTTTTCTCCTTCGGTATTGTTCCTGGCACATAGATTGTAGTTTTTTCTCTAACAAGATGAATGCAGTTTTTTTGCACTCAGAAGATTAGGTTTAATTGACACTTTCTCTATCTGTTTCAAGCTCCGTTTGTTTGTTTGTTGTTCCCCCTTATACTCCCTGAAGTTGAATTTAAGGCTCCAAAAATTTGTTCTGCCCTTGAACTCTGTGTTTTTCTTCTATGTGCTTATACGTCCCTGTAACAGTACTAAGTAAATATGAATAAAGAAAGAAACAAAACAAAACAAAGGTGAAGAAGATGTGAGCAAATACACAAAGAAATGAATAAAGGCATTGATGCTGGGTAGGCCGTGTCAGGCTACAGTGAA
The DNA here is from genome assembly GCF_963924715.1 of Thunnus thynnus. Taxonomy (NCBI): domain Eukaryota; kingdom Metazoa; phylum Chordata; class Actinopteri; order Scombriformes; family Scombridae; genus Thunnus; species Thunnus thynnus. Next base: position 19,023,190 of record NC_089525.1, read on the forward strand.
CCCAATATAAATATTAACCACAACATGAGCCTCTAAAATGTGCTGAACAAAGGCACAGTATAATAAATATACAGCAAATTCAGATCCTAGTTCACGTAAAAGATGAGGCATTTATGGTGCATTTTTAAAAGAGGGAAGAACGATAAAATGGTAGAAAGTCCAGCAACCCTTCAGGCATCTAAAATGTTCTTGACCAAGGATTTCAGGCTCAGCTTTGGCACATACGCAGTTAAAACATCGGTGATATAGCTAATTTAGGATGTGCCTCAAGGGTGCTCAATAAAATTTTAAAAATCAGTCTTAATTTGCAGCAGTAGTTCAGTGAGGCTAAAATGGAGTTGATATGCCAACTCCTCTTAGCTCCTGTCAGGAGTCCTGCTGTGGCATTTAGGATTAACTGTAATCTGGATACACTCTGCTGGGAAAAATAGGTGTGTGGGGAAACTGCAGTAGTCAAGGGATGATTTTCCTCCCTCTCTCTCAAACAGACACACACTCACTCCCTCTCTAAATGGACCTGTGAGCAGGGGCAGCTCTCTGCCAGAACCTGATGGGTCAGACCTACTAGAAAACAGCCGAAAATGTTTGGTAATATGCTTGTTAGCTGGTATTTTTAGAGGAAAGGGGATGACTCACAGGGCTCACACACACCAGGGTCCCTTATTAGGTGACTATTATTTAGGTGACTTCTTTACTACAGAGCCTTTTATTTTGCTGTTTGTGTGGCATGTTAAATGGCATCCATGTCTCCTCATGTAGACAATCATCATGTGAACCTTTCAGCTTCAGCTTCAAGACTAATAACTCAAAGGAAATACAACTAACTACAAAAGTTAAGTCTGCTTGGAGGACGCGTTCAACACATAATCAATACATCAGCGTCTGTTGATTGTAGCGTAGTGGCCATGTCACAACAAATTGGAGGTACGCGGATGTCTGCACAGAGCCTTCATGTATGCCCTCTGATGATGAAATTTACATGACATGGAACCTAGCAGACCCTTGCATACTTGCGGACACAGAAAGTAACACCGGCTTTAGCCTGCTGGATTTCTATCTAAAGTACTGTAACAATTGATACTACATGGGAACCAACTATTTTCTGAACACATACAAGGCGAATAAAAAATATTTTTAGTAAAGTGCCTTTTTCAGTGTGAGAAATTAGAAAAATTATGCTTTTGCTTGACCTGCCACCATAACAGTGTGTGTCAACGCTTGCAAGCTAGCAAGTAGCTTGCTTGTTTGCAAATATTATATAAAAAGCAACATTTTCCAACAAGACTTTTTGCCAAGCAGAACTTCATTTTTTATTGTATCTCTATGGGCCAAAATGTGATTAGACGTTGACTTTAAACTGTTCAATGATCAGTTTGGAAACATGATGTGATATAGCAGTCTGTGTTCTGCGTTACAGTAATCACAACTTACATTTTTCCTATTCTAGTGTGTGAGTACTCAGGTCCAGTTGTTTTCATTTCATTTTGAGATTACTGCAATGCAAGATTACTTTCCTTACTTTCCATTACTGGTGGATATTTTTAATGACTTCATGGCACACCATTACTGTTACAAGCTAATAGGACACATAGGTATACTTTGCATTCTGTCCTTTTTTATGTTCATTGTACCAATTAAATATATTTTATCGTAATTAGTCAATAGAGGCCCCTAAAAAGAGTTCTGCCTCCTCTCTGCTATGTACACCTGTCCTGTCCCTGCGTGTGAGGCTGCCATCTGGCCCTTTAAAGTGCCAGGAACACATTTTAAGTCATTATATATAACCAACCCCTCTGATCTGAGTCTGTGCTCCCACCTCACCCCTCATTCAAAATCTTCCAGACACACCCTTGCCTGTGAGACATGGAGTGCGTCAGTACTTAAACTCTTTTTTTTTTTTTTTTTATGGTATTAGAATGGATTATTGTCTCATCGTGATGTGGGCGCGACATGTAACTGGGGAGCATTTAGAGGTGAAGTGCAGGGTGTCTGGAGCTGATGCTTATGACTCTCTGTCTTACTGGGCACAATATAAATAACGCTCAGTTAGAGGTTAAATTTATAATGCCCTCCCTGGATACACTTGATATAGTGAATGTATTCTTTTTCACCATCAATCTCACTTCTTTTGTGTTTCTCTCTCACCTTCTTCTCTCTGTCAATTCATTTCAGCTCAGTGACATTTAGATCAAAAACATCTTGCCAGTCAGACTGAACGAATAAATAAAAAAGTTACGACCAGGTGTCTTGCGTTCAGACAAGCAATTACTTATACTCCTGCCAGTTTTGGCACATTATAGTTTCATTAAAGAGAATATGAATAAGCCTGTCACCTGGAAAGAAACTACTCTTCACCATGCTCAGATTTTTTATATTTTTTTAGCGTCACATGTAGATACCTTTGCACTGGCAAAGCATATAGAGAAAGAAACCAGTGAATAATTGAAAAAAGAAAAAACAATGGTGATTATAACCGATTATTATCATAAGAAAATAATTATAAACAGTGGACAAGACATCATCTTTTAGGTGTACCATATAGGTGTACATCTTGTACAAATAAATTAATGCCAGAAGAAACTTCATTTATTAAATATGAATGTTTATAAACACAAAAATGAATCTGAACATGAAGGCACATTTTAACACAATATGGTGTAAGTGGCAATGAACTGGAGTTTTCTCTATCATGAAAAACAACACCATATATCTGCCTGCATTACCATCCACATTTGCCAGTACATTACAGTATATTAATGTCCATTAGTAGTTTAGTACAATGTTGAGAGATAATGTCCCTCCTTTATGTACTCCTCCACTCCCACTCTCTGTCATTCCTCCTTCTCTCTGGCAGCCTGTTCTATAAGGGGGAAACGCTTGTCCACCCACTGCTAGTTTTGGTTGAGATTTTGAGCCTGTGATTGGCAACAAGCATTTCTCTCTGCTGTAATGGTTCAGACAAGCCATCAAAATAACACAAAACATTTAATATTTTTAGCCATGATGGATGTTTCATGGTCTTCATTGTGGCACCTGCACCATGTGTGTTTGTGCACATGTCTGTCAGTCTGTTCACGAATTCTCTCTTTGTCTTTGTCCCTCATTCATTCTTTCTCTTATCTCCCACTCTCTCCTCCCTCTTCCTCTCTGAGGAATTGCTATTCAGATTAAAGTGCCTCACTCATCTGTTCTGGTGAAGCCATGCAGTGTTTTCGGATTAAAATGGGTCACAACAAAACTGATCACAAATATCTCACTTTGACAGGCTTATTGGGCTTCTCTCTAGACTCCGTTGCTGTACTAGCAATAGTGGCGAGCTTTTGAGCTCAGAACCACAAGTTCTTTGCTTGCACTTTAAGTCTTTCTTTCTGTCTGTGGCTAGATTGGAGGGTTTAGCTGTCACATTTTTTTAAGATGAGAGGCTCTGGGGGCTTTTAGCCTAAGCTCATCATATCTCTGGCAGAGGCTTGCAAAGCAAAGAACGCAGTGACAAGTAGCACAGATACTGGAGAAGTCGTGCATCACAACCCTGTCTGTTCAAAAGAGTTACTCCTAAATACACCCCAAATGCTGCACTACATGTGTGTAAAACAAATCTGAATGTAGGAAACTGTGTCAATATGACATGATACAAGCAAACGCAAGTGCATTGCCCATCATTTTCCAACTGTATAAAGTACATTGTTGCACTGAAACTTGTGAACATACAGTGATTTAATCTATTGCAAATCTGAGCAGTTTTCTCTGAAATCACAGGTGTTGCTAGAATAGGAAGTCAATAAATTGCTCTAGTTTGACCTCAAAGGACACAATTTGCAATTCAAAACATAGATACAAATATATATATACACATATATATAATATACAAATAAATTAAGGTTTTTGATGCAGGCTTATTTTTTCTCTTGGACACTTAAGAGACATTGTTAAACTCTGTTCTCTTATGCAATATCTTGTCTTGGCCTCAAACTCTCCATGTTCCTCCAATATGTCCCTCTCTAACCCCTCTCTTGGCTCACCGTCCTCTGTTACCCCTGGCTATGGCATACGATCTCCTCTTCTGGTGCCCCTTTCTTCAATCTCTCACCCTCCCTTTTTGCTGTGAGGGAAATTACACGTAAAACACATAAAATCTAGTTTGAATATCTTTTATTGCACATGTCTGCTTATGCAGTTAATTTTCACTTCTGTAATCATGTGTAATTTTCACTATGTTTGATTCCTCTGAATCTTAAGCATGTACTCTTTAACTGAGAGAGATGTGGAAGATGTCTGAGAGTGTGAACAAAGAATAACTGATTTTAGAGATGCCAAGGTTAAAGGTGCAGATAAGAAAGTGTGAGAAGGTGTCCGGTCCGCTGCTCCCAGCAGATGCAAAATGTATCAAAGGCCTCTCAGCAGCTGCAAGAGGCTCCCCAGGAAAGAGAAACATGATACGTTACAGACAATGGACTACCTGTAGTTTTTAATTACTTCTGAGAGTGATGAAATGCTTTGTAGCTTTCATGCCAGGTGGCTATATAACGTGTGATTCACTCTGTCTCTTCGCTCTTTGACTAACACAGACACTGAGCCCGTGTGGACGCGTATTTAAGTGTGACAATATTGAGATCATTGTCTCGCTCCTCTTTGTCAGAGTGGAATTGAAAAATTGCCACGACAGTGCCATCTGTCAGTTCATCCCAGAGGTGAAGCTTTTCATCTCAAGATGTCACAACTTTTGGGTCTCACAGCGAGGAGAGAGTTTGACAGACCAGACACACATACTGTAATCCCATACGGATGTACACAAGCTGAGAGTTTGTGTACACATTTGTTGGCATGTAAATGTGTGCGTGTTTGTCTGATAGAAAGGCAGAAACAATACAGTGTTTTGTTGCTACAGCTTCTGCCTTCAAGGACCCTTCTTAGCATAAGTATGAAAACACCTGGTATAAGATTTGTTTGAAGCTGTCTGGGCAAATACATGAGCAAGGCCAAATGCAGTATCACTTATGTGAAGCTAACTGGATTTTACAGCAGCAGAGACATCCAAAATATCCCCAAGAAATTCAACATTGGTTTAAAAATGTTATACACTACACTGTCATCTGCCCTCAGAGGGAATAGTATATCACCAGGAATATTAAAAGATAGGTTCACAATTTTTCAAGTCTGTTGTAAAACAATAGTCAGGTGCCCATCTGATAAATGAAACAGGTTTTGATTGCTGTAATCGTTCCTCCTGTTCATACTGACCATTAGGAGATTCCCTCCAAATGTGCTTACAATGTAGGTGGTGGGAGGAAAAAATACAAAGTCCTCATTTTGACCAAAGATGTATTTAAAAGCTTACCTGAAGATAAAATGAGGCTCCAGCCGTCTGAGTTAGTCAGATAAAGTGAATATCTCCCACACTTACAGTCTTTTTAGTCAAAAAAAGTCCCTCTTTGTTCCTTGACTGATAATGTTTTCCTGTTCTGTTGCAGTGGAAGGATAGAAACAAAAATAGGGAATTTTTCAAATAAACTTTTAAAGACATTTTTGCACAAAAGGAAGGCTGTAAATTTTTTGGATTTTGTGCACCTGACTATTGTTTTAGGACAGTTCGAACCCTGTTTTCTTTTTCACCTCAACACAGTTGGCCAGACGCTGCATGAAGTGAGTCTGAATGTCAGGTTTTCAGTTTCTAAGCTTTTGAGTATGCACGCACATCCAACATCCATTTCGGAAAGTTACAGAAATGGTCCGATGCCCCCCCCACCCCAATTCTGATGTCGGAGAGGTATGGGTGAAGGTGGTTTCCATTGATTGAAACAACATTTAAAATCATGTTGTAAAGCCTTAAGGCTTTTACCGGCTTTTTAGGTCACGCCAGACTCACTCCAGTGAAACCACGCATTGAACCCTGAGTTGCTCAAAGTGAACGGTGACACGAATGCTGCACACCACTGTTGTATATAGAAGTATCACTGTGCTGTTAGATGCTTAAGTGTGAAGTAAGTCACAGCTTCTTGAAACACGTATGAATTAAGTATGATGAAGAAGAAGGCGGTTAAGTAAGAGTGTCTGTGACCTCCTACTGCTGTGACCATACTTGTGCATTTACCTCAGAGCGAACTGTGACCAGGTTTTCTACATAACTGTCTTTTAAAGTGACGGGAGAAACCTACAAACAGACAGGGAGAGAGAAAGAGTATGAAAGTGGATGGAAAGAGACAGGTCGAGAGTGAAAGAGGGAGAGTGTTGAGCGAATTGAAGACACCAAATAGCTCTTTGCAGGGATGAGTGTCTGCAGACATGAGTGCCCTCAATCCACTGCTTTTTACCCATAAATACAGTCCAGGCCTCAGTGATGCACACAGATGGACGAAATTACATTGTGCAGTCCAGTTACAGTTTATAAATCAATCTTTTAAGGCACAGGGGAAGACGTTGCCTTTATACAGGCAAATAGTGATGTCATTATTACAATACAGTACAGAATAAAAGTATTTTTATAGTTTTCTATTCATAATGCTAATACTTGTCAGGTTTCACCAAGATTTTCTATCATTGACTTAAAATCCCTCCTGCCCCCCCCCCCCCCCCCCCTTTTTTTAATATTCAATGTAAAAATAAATTCCTTGATTTTTTGGTATGAAAAACAAAAATAATGAGGTCCCTCTAATTAATTCCAATCCAAGCATGTATCCAATAATTTTAACATTAAAAAGTCAAAGCCGACATATTCTGGCTGACAGCATAACAATCATTATATTTGTGTTTGAAGCACTATATTTTTAGGCATTCATAAGACTGAAATTGAATTAACGTTGCATGTGAGCTCGGACACAACTTAGAGTGGCGGCTCACAGAACAAGAATCCACAATAATCTATACAGCTTTTATTAGAATGTGCTCTGTTTATGCTTTTTAATTGGCTGTCTGTCTCAGTAATGAATTCACAACAACAATAAACAGAGTTGCTGTGGAAGAGGCAAGTTATTTGTTAATTTAGGACAGAAAAAAGTGTTCAAATTTAGACTAATTTGAGCTACAGTTAATGTAGCTGTCAATCCTTACAGTATAATGTGCTGTGTGTTTTAAGCATCCGTGTCTCTTCTCTAAGCAAAAAGATTTTTAAAATTATTTTTTTTAAGTTCTGTGATGGTTATTGATGTGGTACGTTTTCTCCAGGTTGCATTCTCATATGCACTGATATTTGCTCTCCACAAGCAATGTAAACCATGTTTAATCACCCAGATTTCCCAAATCTGTCATTTTACCTGAAAAAGGTCCAAATCACGATAAACTTTGTTGTCTCTCAAAAAGTCCTCACACCCAGCACTCACCTGATGTGTAATTATGTGCTTATGCAACCCTTGACGCCCTGCGGTGAGATTCCAGCCTCCTGCTTTGACATTTGCAACTGTCCCACAGTGCAAAGCCTCAAAATATCAACATCCACTTTTGTCATTTTGTAGTTTGAGACTGCGGGATGGTGTGAAGTAGGACTAACAACACAAATCCAGGCTTAAATATGTCTTTACATAGAAGCTCTATTGTTTGCATGTGAAGACTACGCTGTTGATTTATTTTGAGCGTGCATATTGTTTGTGTCCAAACAAAAGCTGATCTGAATGCATAGCAGCCTTCCTTTAGGCAGCATCTGTGCTGACAGTCAAACACTGGACTGTTGACTTTATAATGTTCGCCATTCTGTTGGTAAACTATTCTGAGTGCCCATATTGTGTGTAAGAAGCAGGGACTCAGCAAAAACACCCCAGTGTGTGTGTGTGTGTGTGTGTGTGTGTGTGTGTGTGTGTGTGTGTGTGTGTGTGTGTGTATTTCTCAGATCCTAGTCCCTACATTGAGTAAGCCGCTAAAAAGCAGCTGAAAATATCACATGTCAAGGTGCCCCAGTGGTACTCATACCTCTTTACTTCCTGTTAAAGGACCTGAAATAATATTTACCCAGCATGCATCTCTGATGACAGGCATCAAGCTACCACACAGCCCCTAAAGTAAACAGTAGGAGGTGGAGAGGAGACGAGGGAAGAGGACATCATGATGATGAGATGACAAAGGAGGAGTGGAGAGTAGAAGGGGAGGATAGAAAAGAAGAGGAGAGAGACAAAGGCAAAGATTGGTGTAAAAATGGGTAGAGCAAAAAAATTGGGATATGAGAATGAAGACATTAAGTAATCTTAATAATTCAGGCATTTCTATCCAGATTGAATAGCAAGCAGTAGAAATTTCAAATAATTTACCAAGCATTGCTTAAACATGGCTTAAAGTTCTCAGGCACCATGCCTGATTTCAGGCATAGAGCAGTTTTAAATTCATATAATACTTAATTCAATACATTGTACAAATTTCCTCCTGCAAGACAACTTTTCAGGCTCACAAATCTTTTCTTGCTTTAATCCCTGTTAAAGCTTAGAGGAACAGTTTCACATTTTGGGAAATACACTTATTTGCTTTCAAATTGAGTTAGATGAGGAGATCGATACCACTCTCATAACTGTCTAGTTAAAATGAAGGTGTGACCAAGTGACAGTTAGCTTAGCGCAAAGACAGGAAACAGCTGCCTACCAGCACCCTTAAAGCTCACTAAATAATACGTCATACCTTGATTGTTCAACGCATACTAAAACCGAAGTGTAACAACAATGTCTCTTTATGAGTGGTTAGTTGCTGGACGATTTCTTGGCCAGGAGGCATCTCCTGGCTGTAGCTTCGACAGACATGAGAGTGGTATCAATCTTCTCATCTAACTCTCAGCAAGAAAGCGTAGAAGTATACTTCCCAAAATGTCCAACTATTCTTTTAAATCTGTAACTTGAAGCATGACATCACTCTCATGGCAGCAAAGATGGATAGTATCTAATGTTGCATTTGGTACGTTGTCTCGGCTTTTTATTCCTGATAGCTACAGTCTCATAGATTTAAAGGCATTGAACTCATTGACTGAACTATAAACTTTAAGAAATCTATTAACCAGGATAGGTACAGTCTGACAACCTGATCAGCTTTTCTCAGCTCTCAGTGCAGCAGCTCCAGACAGTTTTAACTTTTATTACAGTAGTTTTTAGTACATATTACACCATACAGATGGGATACAGATGGGATATACATTAATAAGATTATATCAATTAAAAAACATCCCATATTTTATCTTTAAAGCAGACTGCCTCCTGGAAAATGTTTAACAAGCTAATTAGAGCTGCTGAGATTTAACATTAAATGCAATATGTCACCATGCAAAATAATATAATGCTATATGCTTATAATGCTATACTGCTTTGTCAATGGGCTTTTTGGGTTAGATAACAAAGATTTATGTGATGCGTTTGCTCGATCAAAGGGCCGTCCTCTGTTCACTGAGCAGGTGAGAATGCCAGCAGGTGGAGGGGGAGATTAGGAGTAAGTTAAAATGCCAGTTTTTTTTTTTTTCAAGACAGACAGCAAACTAAATGTGAGCTCTAAAAGCCAGAAAGCTCAGCACCCCACCAAGGAAACCTCTTCAGACACATCTGTATTGATTAATAAGACTGGAGTTTTAATGAGTGATTACATCATACACACACAACCAGTTGTACTGACAGTTACTCTCGCTGAGGGGGAAAAAAGTTTCTTTTTGCATGCTTTTACAAACTATGACAAAAACTTTCTCTCCAAAGATGTTTCCTTAATCGGAACAAATTTCTGAGCAGACCTAAAATCCTCACTGAAAATATATTTTCCAGCACTGGTCTCTGAAGACTCCGCCAAGTTTGTGAGAGGGTGAAGTTGGGGAAGATCAGACATTATCTTTTGTCTTTGCTTTTTACTACGCAAAGACATTTTCAAAATGTTTGCATTAGAAGCCAAAAATAAAACAGTAAGAGTTGAGAAGAAAGATTTGATACACCTGAACTCACATTGCCCAGAATTCATGCTGCGCACCTCATGACGTCATGCCATGTAACATGATTGATGCAATTTTAATCACTCTAGTGTAAATCTGTGTTTTAGCCCATCCATGAAAGTAGACTGCATTGCTGGATTACATATCACATTACATATAGATCAGTCAATTAGAAGCCAATTGGTATGCAGCCATGCATTTTAATGATATGATATGATTTGCAAGTTCAGCAGGGACATAGAAACCTGTGAAATGATATGAGGTTGTGTTCGATGTGTCAAGAGAGCACTCTGTGTCCCTGATTTCTACTGCAGTAATTGTTTGGTTATGCAGTAAAATGGATCTTTTTTTTCCATCTTCCTCATTACTGAGGCAGCTCAATCTATTCCTCAGCAAAAACGTGAGCCAGGAGAAAAAAAAAAGAAGTGTGAGAGGAATTGATTGAATTGAAATAAAGTCAATTACAGAGATGCTATCCCACTGCAAGTCTTTCACCAAGGACTCAGCGAAATGAAGTTGGAATGAAATTGCTTTTTATAAATACTCCCCCAACAGTAGCCCCTTTTATTTCACTCTTCTTTTTCTCCTTGATACGGTTTGTGTTTTACAAGTTTCCATTGAAGCCTTACCAGTCTGTAACAATGCACTGCTTCAAGGCAGTCTAACAGAGAGCAGTTATCACCTCAGCAGACAGTTGAAAACATCTCTAATTACTACCGTATTACAGCAGAGTGGAAGCAGACTAATCACAGAACGCTGCTAAGAAATCCAGTAGTGTGGGACAAGCTGTTCCATTAACCTGTCCTTGTCTTTATTTCATGTGGTGTAGAAGCTGAAAACACAGAAGTGTGCATTTGTGTACGTGTGTGTGGAGGTGTAAATGTGTGTGTAACAAGGTGAAAGATTGATAGTCTAACACAGTGTCATCACAGTTTTGAGTATAATTTATGTGTGTGTGTGTGTCTGTGTGTGTGTGTGTGTGTGTGTGTGTGTGTGTGTGTGTGTGTGTGTGTGTGTGTGTTCTACAGGCAACAAATGCAATCTATTTTTATTTTAAACTGATCTTCTTGCTGATATATTACACCATGAGCAACCTCAAGCAAATTTTAACTGCTTTACATACTGCTGGTTACTTTGACTTATAGCAATGTATCATATTTTATAATCTGATCATGTTTTATATATAAAAACTTAATCTGCAAAGTAATCAGTAGCTATAGCTGTCAGATGAAGTGAAGCAGAAGTTTAAAGTAGCATACATTTAAAAGTAGAGTGCAAATACCTCCACTTTTTGTCTTTTTTGTTGCAAGTGCCTCAATATAATATACAATATTTAATAAGTATTAAGTAAATGTACTTAGCTACTTTCCACCACTGATGAGCTTAGAACTCATTCTAGGAGTGGACACACAGCTTGCAAGTTCCTCAAAACAGGAAGTAAAAATGATACTTTACTATGCAAATGAACAGTGTTGACCAGTTGCAGACGGAGATGCGCTGGAGGTTGTTTGAAAATTTGGAACAGCTCAGTTTGCCTGTGCTACCACACCAAATTCTTCTGCTGGCATTTGTTCAAAACATTTCCACTCGGCCACTTACTGTACGTCTGCTTGTGTGTAGGCCAGAGTTGATGCTCTGCGTGTGTGTCTGCTTGTCCTCTACCGTCACGTGTGTTTCCCTTCCCCCAACCTCGGGCCCAGCCCAGGCTCTCTGGAGTCATCCCCTGGAAAGGCATGACAGAGCCCCAGTGTTTGGAAATGGCTGCGCTGGCAGCGATAAGCAGTTCAAAGAAGAGAGCGCATTAATGTAATTGGCTGCCAGCAGCACATTGGCCTCGTCGTCTCATATCCACAAGCGGGAACACACACTCACCACGCGGATTATTGGAGGGGAGTGTGTGAGAGAGGGGAGAGGATAGAGAGGATGAGAATGAGAGAATGGGGGAAGAGAGATGAAGGGAAGGACAGATAGAGAGAGAGAGGAGGGGGAGGAGTCGGGGCCCTCATTGTGTCGCTCATTAAGCCGTGGGAGGCTCAGGGAGGCTGAGAGATGAGATGAGAGGTGTCACAGTTAAATGTCAGGTCTGGAAGGGACATGGCTGACCTCCAAGAAGCCTACACACACAGAGAGAGAGGGAGAGAGAGAGGTAGAGAGGGATACTGTGCCGAATCCTCAGCCTCATATTATCCCCTCAGCTTCTCCTCTCCTCCTCACTCCTTAACTCCTCTCTCTCTCTCTCTTTGTCACTCACCTAGTTTTACCCTCTCAATTTTCCACCCATTACACCCAAATTACTGGTGTCACTGCAAATTGAATTGTTGCAACCGGACAGCAGCATTTCCTCTGAATAGCCCCAACCATACCTACTGCAGTGGAAGTGAAGGCTATTTCCTTCAGCTCATTTCCAAGTCTGTGTGATGGGAGGCACAGAGGAGAATGCCGGGTGGCTTCCGAAATGTTTTTACCAAAGGCTCCGAGAGGCTTTGAAGTTTAGACTCTCTTGCCCTTGTATTTCAAACATTCTCCTCTTCTTGTCTCTCCCCAAGTTCTCTGCGAGCACTTCTCACCCCACTTTCTATTTATTTTCCTCTTCTGCCGTCGCTCTGAGTTAAAACCTTCTAATTTTAATTCTTACTCTTAGCTCCTTCACATTCCGGTCTGGTGTCGTCCTCTGCTTTTTTACACTTGACAATATTGAGTACTCATGACAAAAAATAGCAAGCAAACAACAGTACTTAAATACATTGAAACTGACACAAGTGACAGAAGTTTAGCAACTTTTGTAACTGTCAGTTTAATTAATTGGCTTGGAATAGTAACTGTAAACTAATTAGACTGTGGTTAAGGTAGTTTTCTTTAAAGCCACAGTAATCAATATTTTCATAGCAATGATGGATCTGTAATGTGTAATGAGAAAGGAGTCACTCATAGTGACAAACCGACAGAGAATTATCACCCTGCTTTGCACTTCGCCTCAGCTCTATAGAGCGTTTTAGCGTCAGCTCATTGTTTTGGTTCCCGCAACTTTATTGTTTTGGTTCAGTCTCACCGCTATCATCAGCCCCTTTTTCAGCTGCAGCATGCAGCTGTTTTGACTTTGCACCACACAGCAGGCAAAGTTAGTGACTAGCTGGTGAACGTATTGGAGAATTTTGCTCCTAAAGAGTGAATATTGGACTTGTATTCATCAGGTATCCAGAGACATGACTCCAAATGAATACAAATGTTGCTCTGTGTCTTTTCAAAGTATAAATAAGCAACTCTTTGCTAACAAGGACACCACATCAACTTCATAAATTGATTTAATGTCAGTGTTGTGTTTACAGCTTGTTCCACCACCAAGAAATTACTGCATTTAAATTGAGACTGCATTTCCCATAACCCACTTTGCTTCCTGTGGGCTAAGGGATACATAAAAGGCCAATAGCAGCATGATTGCAAAATGATGATGATGGTAATGATAGTGATGATAATACTGTTAGTGATAATGATGATTAGCAGCATTAGATGCCAGAACACAGTAACAGATCTCCAATAAAACACAAAATTCTGTCTCTTCACAGGCCAGCCCTTCAAGTTGGACCCCAAAACAGCCCACAAGAAGCTGCGCCTGTCCAACGACTGCCTGACCATGGAGAAGGACGAGAGCTCATTGAAGAAGAGCCACACCCCGGAGCGTTTCAGCGGCACAGGCTCCTACGGCGCTGCTGGTAATGTCTTCATTGACAGCGGATGCCACTACTGGGAGGTGTTACTAGGAGCATCCACATGGTGAGAAACACATACACATATATGCATGTGAGCGCATTATATAAGCCTGTAAGGAGGCTGGGTAAACTGAAATATCTTTCTTTAGGGAGTTTAAAACTAGGCTGTTATGCAAACCCACACACACACTCATCGCACACAGTGTATACTCTTATCCTAATTATATTCTTTTCACTAATTGGCTCTGAAGTAGACCTCTTCATGCAGGAAAGACCCAAAAGGCCCATGCCTATCTTGTGTGTCCTCAACATGAGGTAGCTTGACTCTGCAAGTAAAGTCATTAAAGAGGACACTAGTTTCAGATCACTAATGCATTCCAAAATGTTCCTTCCCTGCAGGTATGCCATCGGCGTGGCTTACAAATCAGCCCCTAAAAATGAATGGAGCGGCAAGAACTCATCCTCATGGGTGTTCTCGCGCTGCAACAACAATTTCATGGTGCGCCACGATGGCAAGGAGATGCTGGTGGAAGCAAGCCTGCAGCTTAGGCGGCTGGGTGTCCTGCTGGACTATGACAACAATTCACTGTCCTTCTATGATGCCATGAACTCCCAGCACATTCACACCTTTGAAGTCTCCTTCCTCCTGCCCGTTGTACCCACTTTCATGATTTGGAACAAGTCAGTCATGATACTCTCAGGGCTACCCGTCCCCGATTTTGTCGACGGCATGGCTCCGGATCATCAAGAGCAGCAGCAGCAGATGGGCCTGTGCCGACAAGAGTCGCCATACTTGACCGGGATGAAGTCCTGCCACTGAGAAAAGGCCCACCGGATGGCCTAGCAGAGTCCACTCAGGCCCAGTGACTCTAAGATTGATTGGGAGCTGAAAGACGTTGACAGTGTGACTGAGTTCTGCTCTATCCTCTGAATTAAGAGTGGACTAGTTACTTTCTTATGGGTTTAGAAAGTGTTGGAAATATGCACACCAGTCTGGAAAATGTCAGTCCTATTAGTTTGTAGCCATCCAGTGCTTTGCTAATCCATCAGTGAATGGGAACAAACATCAGTAGAGTCCAAATTCATCTGACGCCCTGGAGTCACTGAGGAAGAGGGCTTTGGTCTGTCATTGGGCGGTGATGGAGTCATGGTTTTTCTTGACCATTTAAGGTCTTCTTTTTTGATTTATTTTCCTCCTGATTTGACGCTAGGGAGAAGACCAAGGAAGGAATGTTCTCATCAGCCACTTAGAGTTTGAAGATACAACACGTGAACAGTGAGATTACTTAATGTCTTGCCTGCATTTGATTAAAAAAGAATCGTTCAGATATGTTAACTTAATTCTAGACATCTATATTTCTGTCAGATCCAGGTTGGGTGACATGTGAACTGAATTTGACATACTTAACATTTGATGAGAAATGGTAGTTAAATGCAGACGTGCCATCTTGGAGTTCACTGTGTGAGCGAGATGCTGTACCTTGCTAAGGCTAGCAGCTAGATGTGGACATTTTGTGTTATAATAGGGCGCATTACAAGCCTCGTCCTGATGTCACTCTTCATATGTTGTACCCTCAGTGGCTGTAACTGGCAGTCTTTTCCTTGATCGTCCTCCTAGATTTGACCCAACAGTCCTGTTTGAATCGGGTGGGTCGCAGCTTCCAAGTTTCAGGAAGTGTTAACGTTGCTCCCAGATATTAGCAAGATCACAGGGGGTAGATTTGCATCATGTGACTACTCAACTTGTATAATAAGAGGTTTATTGAATATTAGATGAAAAAAGTGTTATTTATGACTAAAAAAGATGGTTTACTTTTATTATTAATCTCAACATATTCATGATGCACTTTTTAATGAACACTATTTTCCCTCTATGAGTATTAAAGTAGATGGAGCTGAGTGGCAGGGCTGCAGTGGGGAGGGGAGGTGACAACTGGCACTACTGCTGGTTGTGTTCACCCAACAGAAAATTAGCTATTTGTCCCACTTATATTTACAAAATAATTTATGGTCAGTAATTAATGATGGTTATTGGGTATTAATTATTTTTTGCAATAAAACTGGTGATTTTTGTTTTGTTTTGCAAACATCTAATGTGGCACTTAACAGATAATAGATTAACAGAGAAGTCCCTGCTGTGAAGTCAAAATGTTTTTTCACTGTTCTTTCAGCACAACCAGTGACTTTCCCTCCCCAGTGCTCTTTTCGATAGCATATAGTAAATTTATCTTGTTTAGAAAAGGGATATGATTATGATGATGTTTATGCGATTTTTATCATGACAAAATGATGATAAACTAATATCTGTTTTTAAAAAAGGTTCACTCTGTTGTCGACTATTCAGGGAAGGAGGGGGTTAACACTTTAACTTGCTGTCTGTCGCAATGTCATGGCATGATTGTGTTTTCCTCTGTAATTTGTTAACACACGTGCACATACACACACGTACACGCCAACACACATGTCATGTTTTGTTTAGGATGGCCTTGTCGTGATAAATGCATGATACATTTTAGGATCCCACATTGGTTCACTGGGTAATTTAAGTAGCTCTATCACCAAATCCTGTTTTTCATCAAATACTGACTCACCTGCACATTCGCTTACAACAGTCTTGACCTCAAACTCTTTTTCTTTTTGTCACCCATCACTATTCAAGTAACAGCTGTAGCTGGATCCAGTGTTTGCTTTTTTCTTGTGGGTGGAGGATTTGAAGGCCTTAGTGTGGGTGACAGTTTCTCTCTGGCTTGATATTCAGGCAGCCGCTCTGATTCCGACAATCAAATATGTATTATAGTTTATGCAGATTTAAGAAGTTGTGTAGAAGGAAACAGTGAGGAGGAATTGTGAGACAATTACACTGGAGGTTGTGTTGAAAAAAAGATGCATTTTACATACCACTTTGTTAGATTTGACATGAAAAACCCTCATGGCCATTTTCACTCTCTTTACACATCATGCAGCAGATATGTACTATATGTTGAATGTCATGTAACGTTTGTATTCTGCCAGACTATGATTTGCTTGACTTGAAAAAAACACACAAACACACACAGATTTGTTAGTAACCTTAGTTACTTATTGATGAGTCAGCGCAAAGATGCAGCAATGCAAAACTCTCAGCTATGGAAAGATAGTGAAAATCTGACATGTTGTGGCCTATCAGTGTACCTTTCAACCAGCTGTGTTCATTTAGGGCAACTGTGTGATGCTGTCAGTCATGATTATTTGATTGAGAGTGCTACTGGCAACAGAGATGATCCACTGGTCAACACTAACACAGTGGGAGCTCCAGTATGGGAAAGGGGCAGGGTATTTTATCTGTCAGGGAGATCAGTGAATGTTACCTGACTTCCAGATATCCACCCATCTTGTTGAATAATGTCGGTCACAGACTCAAAACAGTCATGTGTTGATTTGTGATCTGGACTGACGATCTCAACTCATCCATGCAAGCGTGCTTGGCTGGGTCACTGCATGATTACGTGACCTTGCTGCAGGTTCATAACTCTTTCCTTATCTTTATGATGAGGTTTCTTATCTCGTGTCAAGCATAATCTTTTTTTTGTTTTGTTTTGTTTTTTTGTAAAAAAAAAAAAATAATAATAAACCATGACAAGAACACTCAGACATGAAATGTTCATTGCCATGCATATCAGATAGTTTGCAGTGCTCTTTCTTTCTTTGTGTCACGAGTCAATACAGTAAAATATATACGGTGAATGATTTTCAATAGCTACCAACTCTTTGTAGTGCAGTGTAATACCCTAGAGACAATGCAATAGATTCTCCTTTTTGCTTTTCTGTTTGTGTAACTTGGGAAATTATTTTTTACAACTCAAGAGAAACACGCTCCTCTCCTTTTTGGCATTTGGACTTTGATAAACAGCACAAAAAGAGCAGCTTTACATTCATGCAAGGCTTTCTGTTTCCATAGATATAACAGAGATAATTTTAGCCAGAGAGGAATGTAAATCATAGGGGGAAATATATATTATATAAAGTTGTATAATATACAAAATATATATGAACCAATGTTATTTATGTGAATTTAAGTCCAATTAAAAGTCTGATCCCAAATGGTGTTGGAGTCCGTTTTCTTTACTTAATTTGTGTTGCCTTGAAACTCTGGCCAATGTGATTGGCCTTCATGTCACTTGAGCCCCACGTCTACAAGATGTGATCCAAGAATATGAAAGCGTTCAAATTAACTTGTACTTGGCGGTTACTGAAAAAAAAATATGTTTGATGTTTTAACTGCTCTAAACCTGTAACATGGATCATGAAAAAGGAAAGATCTGCACTCCTTTTCAAAGGCATGTCATACACAAACAGTGCTTTAGCCCACTCACAGTGCTTCCAAACTTGTGTGTGTGATTTGGACACCAATTTAAAATACAGCCTAAAGCTTCCAAAAGGGCTGAGATTTGGAATAAGGCTGCCAGGCTGGCAGGTCATCCAGAGCTCAGGGTGAGGTTAGTAGGGCTATACCCTCTTAGCCCTCATCTGTCGTGACTGGCATGAGTGCCTCATTACTACAATATAGAACCGTAGTGGGTCCAAACACTGCCTCCAAGCATGGCACTCACACACACTGACCCTGAAACAATGAACAATATGCTCACTTATTTCCTGTGAGGCAGGACTGTCCTCACAATGTAAAGTGGGAACCAGAGGAATCTCAGTCACTAAAACCAGTGAAAATATTTATTGATTACCATACAGAAGTGTTTCAAATGATGAAAAGTGTGTGTCTGTGTGTGTGTAAAAACACGAATAATATGGTGGCATAATGCAGATCATTAAACCCTGTGACCATCTGTCTCTGCCCTAAAATATCCTAAAGCACTGAAACCATATCAGCTCCCTCACAAGGTCACTGTTGTGCACCTGACCCTGCACTGCTACCCATGCTGAAAAGATGAATTATGTCCCTCGGGGATCAATATGGTATCACGGACATACATCATACCTATGACCTTGGATAGCTGAAGCCAAATCCTTGCAAACATTTAACCCAACACTAAAAGAGGGGATATTTCCTGGGTTAGAATTGTCAGAACAAATTGCATTTCTGGGAACAGTCAAAGGCTATAAAACTGTGTATGTGTATTGAGGTGTTAAAGGATAAGGCTGGCAATTTTCTATATTTTTCTTATTGTCAACAAATCTCATGTGCAGAGTAAAGCCAACAAAGCCTGATTTATCTTATTCCTCTGTGCCATAGACCTCCGTTGTTGTCCAAAACTATTGAAAACATCAATGAGCCACACTGCTGCACTGAGTGACATGTTCCTACCAAACAGCAACTACCACAGCTTGAGGCTGAAGCCAATGCGGAAGTCTTTTAAAGTGCAATGCCACTAACAGCTGCAACTAGCAGCTGTTAGTGGCAAATCCCTGGCTCCAACAGACTCCCATTCAAAAAGCGTCAGCTTTTCTCTAGAAATACTAAATCAATAATTTGTTTCAACGAGTCATTATGGTCTTGATCGCTAAATTCAGGCCTTCTAATAAGGGCGCTGGTGGTCATTTTGAAAATTATTGCTCCGTTAATAAAATTTGAAGATGAGTAGTAGCTTTGATGTCTGTCATGTGGGTATTGATTGACAGGTGTGATTGACAGTTTCCTTACCTGCTGCTCTCACCAGCTCCAAGACTCACACTGAGTCAGACTATTGTTGCAATGTTTAGGTAAGTTTAATTTTACTCAATAACTTTATCTGCCATGTTAGCATAATTGAGCTAAAGTAGCTAATGGTAGCCCAAGGCAACACCCTGCACTCTGTGCTTGAAAGTTCCTGGCTCCAAACAGAAAAGATGGCACCAACCGTAAGCTGCAACTCTGAGATTCAAATGGCTCCAATGCAAACCAGTGGGTCACCTCACCTTGCTACGTCCATCTTTATAAACAATCTATGGTTCCTTCACCACAAAGTTTACAGTCACAGTAGTTTAGTACAAAGTCAAGAGGTTGTGACAGGTTGTGTGAATAGTTTTTGGACAGAAGAATATGATATATCAGGCTTCGGATGTACACATAATACTTGTAAGTAGGATCAGTTCATTTGCTCAGCACATGAGATTTGTTGACATTAACTGCACCCTTTGACTTTTTGCACAAGAGTCTGGAAACTTTGCTGTCACCTTCAGCAGTAATGTCATGATTGAGGAGGCGGATGTTGCCATGATTGGAGCAATCTCTTTCTGGTGCATCCTGGCATTGTTGGGCAGGAGAAATGTCAATAGCTATAGTGGAAGCTGATTCATTAAAGTTTGTGTAGACTACCTATACTTATACTTATATACTTATACTATCTACTTATACTTACTTACTTTATGTTTGTAACTTTGATTGTTGCATTACTCATGAATATTTAATGTTATAGAGAGATGTTTAAGATTTGAAACCAAGTTTTCAAGGTCCATGTTTTCAGAACTGAGCTTCATTCACTGTTTGGTCCGGATGAGCGAATACTGAATCCATATTCATTGTCTTGCATAGTAGACACCAAGGGAAATTCTTATCCAGTCATTTGATTGGCTGACTGTCAAAAAACACCCAAAAACCTCACCACTGCTTACTGTAGCCTCCTGCACAGTAACAACATTGACAAATGACTTAGACCCTTAAGCTTGGCAAACACTATGAATTTTTATTAGCCTTGTACACTTTGTTAACTCACACTACACATTTTATTGTGCCTCTCACAGCCAGAACCTACATTGCATTGTGCAAATGTGACATGAGCAAAAAGTAAGAAGTGAAAAAGAAAAATATGAAGTCACACATGACTGGAAAATGTAGACAAATTGGTATGTCTGTTCTGCAACTAAGTTCAGTCAAGACTACAGTTTATGTCAAATGATAAGATGGCTGGATTCCAAAATTAGTCAGGCGAAACCAATTTAAGTCTAAAGTCGGTTTGACCTGTTTTGTGCTCCCAACTTCAAATTGAATCGAAGAATCCATTTTTTTCCCAGTTTTTATGTCAACCACACCAAAACATTTTAGTTGTATTAAATAGATAAATAATTGCTGGGAGAACAGGTTATTTTGACAAAATGATATTGGTTTGAGATATAATGACTTGTCTTCACATCTGTAGCATTTTCGAACCGACCTTTTGGCTTGATTTTCAACAGACCTCCATGAGCAACAGTCTGACTTCATAAGATTAACATTGTAATTACTGTTAAAACAAAAAAAACAAACTAAATTTTGCTCAGCAACATAATAACTACAGTGACTCACACTGAAAAGCTGAGGGCAATCTAATTACAATCCATTAATAATGCCTCTGGTCTCTACAACTCCACCTGGACAGGTTAGGAGATCAGTATTTTGTTTACGGAGAATACTGTGATTGGGATTGTTCTAGAGAAATCTGAGGGGGTGCTTTGTTATTTTCTTTATACTGTGTGGGTTGGCAGTGATGTATCCATCCAGTACAGTCCACAAGTTTAAGTAGTGAGGCTATGATTGGATGTCTATCTACGTACCTTTCCATGTGTGACAGATTAGCTGACTGTATAATATGATGCTCACTCTGTCTCTGCTTCCCTCACACTGCTAGCAAGCTAGCAAGCAAGCAGTTGGAGCAACCCATAATTACATTTCTAATTGCAGAATAATTAGGACTCCCTGTGTAGCTCGTTAAGTCATTTGTCACCGAAGACTCTAATGTGGCGTACAACAACTCTCTAATTACGCCAAATGAAAAGTCTACATGGTGGGGAGCATATCACTACCCGAGGCCTGTGTTTTGAACTGATACTGCAGATTTCAGCAATTCAAATATTGATTATTTGTTATTATTATTATTATTATTCTAATTAGCCACTAAACTGAATGGGTCATGACTTTGTTCACTGGCGATTTGTGGCAGCATAGTTTCAATTATAAGCTTCTTATCATAAAATACTGTAAACCCTACCTTACTTTATTTCTTTTGGTTCATGTTTTCATTTCAAATTTCATTCTTAAGGCCCAGTCACAACACCATTTAAAGCATCAAAATTTCTGTATGAAATCAATTCATTCAGTCATCAGATTCATATATAGTATTAGCTTTCATACCATCCAATTTTATATAGTCCTGCTCTGCCAGAGTATAAACTGCTACAATAGAGATGTGGAATGGATTGCAGTCAATACAAATACATCTATTGAATAATTTGTTATTGTTCTGTTAGCTACCTGGCTAGCTAGCTAGGTAATGTCATGACTCAAGTAGTCATGACATTACCTAGTACCACCTATATAAATGTCATTTTCTGGTTGGACAGGGCCTGAGGCTTCATGCTGTCTGAAAGTTTACTGTAATTGACTTATTCCATTGTGACGCACATTGAATTGTATGAAATTACTGTTCTTCTTTCTGCTGCTGCAGGATCTCATGCATAGTTGGTAGAAAATAAAATACTCTCAGATGGCTCATTCAAAGCAGTAAATTTGACAGCTTTATAAATAGTATAGATGTATATAAATCAGTAATCCATGCACACTTCTGCCCTCTAAATAGAGTCCCTTATTTCCACAGTAATAAGCTTAATAGCATTTCCTCTAAACTCATCAATAATGCAATAAATTGTGCAAACAATTATAGGCAGGGCAATATACAACCACTGTTATTTGCTTCATATTAGCATATTTTATTACTTCAGCTATTTTGATACATAACTACCTACGTTGTAAAGAAGTTGGATCAAATGCACGACTGGGACTAATCATCGAAGCGTTTGTCTTTGCAACAAGCCAGGGGTTTGTCTCCAACATTTAAATGTGTCATTACTATTCACGTCACAGTAATATTAGCCCCTTTGCAAAAATCCATCAGATTTGTCATCAGCTGTGAATGGCCATCTGTGTGTGTCAGCAAGGTGTCGTTGCAGTTTAGGTCTGTCAGAGCTGCAAATGCACAGCTGGATGTAATGAACTGCAAAACTGCATCAAGCCCCTGGCCCTGTTTCACCAACATACACCTGCTCCAAATGCACCTACCTGTCCAGAATGTAGTGATAGCCCCCCAAAAAACCTCATTTTATTACCATCTGCTCTGGAGGAAGACAGACGCTTTATTCAAATCAGTTTGAATTAGAAGCTGATCTGCTTTCAAACGGGAGACTTTGACATGTGTGCATGTGTGTAGGAGTGCAAACGTGCTCAAACCTGTGTGTGTTTTCTGTGTGTATTTATGCATGTGGGTGGGTGCACGTGTCTTGTAATGAGGTTGCTTTCTCCCTTTGGCTTCATTTTCGCCTATTTAACCTTTGCTTATTGAAATTCTTCAGAGAGTGTGTGTCATTTCTCCTTTTCCACTGATTATATGAAGCATAAAAACAATTTAAAAAAGAAACAACATCTGACAATCAGCACAACAAATCAAAGATAAGAAAAGACAGGGAGAGAAGATCAAAGTGTAGCAGTAAAAATGAGTTGCCGTTAGACCTGTTGAGGCAGACGGAGGCAGCCTTTACCTTTCCTAAGTGAGGATGAATTAGACCACCGTGGAGGAGAGAGCAAAGACTTGGCTCCCTGCCTGCGGGTTGATAGAAGAGAGCTATGAACTCTGGGAAATGAGGATCTAAACAGGCTGTAGATCACCGAGCCCACTGGCTCTGTCTCTATCAGACACTGTCTCTCTCTCTCCAACTCAGACACCCAGAGACACACTAACACTCACACTGCACACAGTCAATATCTAGATTAATCTCTGAGGGTAGAATCAATCAACCGGGCCGGTGGCGTCTCAGAGAGCCCTGGAGGCACGATGGTCCTGCTGAAAGAGAGCGATATGTCCAGGTGCTTTAGCGAGATCTCAGCAGAAATCTATACTTTTCCATCTTTCCCTATGGAAATGACAAGGTGTTAGTTTCATAGAGATATTGTTACCATCACTGACATTGACGAACACTTTTGGGGAGAAAATCTTAGGGTTGGTGTGAGGGGGATGTGTGTTGGTGGGTTTCAATCTCTTTCCTCCTGACCATTTGCTAAACCGCTCTCCCTGAACAGCAATCATCCAATCATAGCTTCTTTTTTCGTCTTTCCATGACCAAAAACACTAGAAAAAAGCTGTACAGAATTGATTAAATAGTGTGTATGTGCTTCAGTCATTAGTTTCCTACATAGTTGTAACTAATTGTTACTTCTTAGCCCTTTGAGTATCATTTACTAACTACATTAGTTTGTGGGGTTACAGATCATGTTAAGAAAGCCATTTTCAAGACTAGCACATCCACTATGTAACATTTGGATGCTATCAGAGTTTAGGGTAACATTAGCAGCTCTGTCTTACTCTTAATTGGATTTGGGGAGATGACTCCAACAATCCCAGCCAATGTTACCCAAGATAGCATTTTAAACACATTGTGAAGTCCATTTTAAGTAGCATCTAAAGAGCTTTCCACTGCAATACAAGTACAATGTGGGTTTTTTACATCCATGTCTCATCGACTGATGAGAGTTTTTGCCAGGGACATGTAGCTTTGGCAGGATATTGTGCATGTGGCCATCAAGTGCACCTCAAGTGCAGACACCTTTTACAACATTGGATCCTTGGATCCAGCTGAAAACATTAAAAAGACAGCCAGAGACAGCGTTTCAACCAACTCATGGAGCTAAATTTAGCTTAATTAGCTAGCTTACAGCTGATAAAATCAGCCAGTGATGTCAGTTCAGCTGGCAAAATCAACAACAGGCCTGCTTTTATGTACCTCTGTCTGAAATGAAGGACCTATTGTTTCAAAAATGACCAACAGCTTGAGAGTAAGTAGAGTAAATCTGCCAGTTATCCTTGTAAACTGTTCATGTTGCGTGCAAGACAGGAAAAGCTACGTCACATACGGGCTTGTAAATAAATACAATTTCTCATTCAGCATTTCTTTTCCAGTCTTTCTGAAAAACATAAGTGTGTTTCTGGGCTCCATATTCTAAGACAAATTGGTATCCACTACAGCACTTGCTATTAGAAATTGAAATCTTCCTGATTTTAACTAAATGATTACTGTGTGAGCATACAAAAAACAACTCTCATGAAAATTGACCAGTGTGACAGCAGGTACTTACATAATCATAACTTGTTTTTTTCTACTAATGTCCTATTTTTTTAGCTGTTGTCTAAAAAGTCCTGTGACTACAGATATGTCTGAACTTGCTGCACCCCCTCAACTCATTAACTTGCTTTTTTTGTTGAGCTGTGAGCTGTGCATTTATGCCACATTCATAGCATATCAGAGTTACTGTAATTACAAGTTTTCAACTTGTAAATAACGTTTACATCAATGTTGAGGTTATAAATACCACTACTGCACTAAATAATACGGAAGTGTCTGAAAACCAAGCAAACAAGGATGCCTCATGTTAGCCCATTGTTCAATATAATTAAACCTAAATTTAATGGATATAATGTTATTCTGCTGATGCACAGTATTTTAAACCCTCAGACCAATTCAGTTATCTTACAACTTCCCTGAGTTGTCAGATGACATGAACGCATAACGTGAACGCAGCATCAACCGGCAATGGGCTTGGGCTTATAGGAATTTATGTTTGTTAAGGCGGCTAAAAACATTTTTAATAATAATAGTAGTATTTTTACGATATATTTTATGATATATGGAGTGAACCACACGACATACTGTTGAATAAGGTTATGTTCCAAGGCTGTTTTTTTAGTTATTTGCATTATTAAAAATTTTATGGAATTTTGAGGTTTTCCCTCTGTAACAAAACTATAGCAACAGTAACTAAGGGAGATGGAGCTTAGCAAATAGTTTTCATATATTTACCTCTTTTTACATTTTCTTTTCCCCTCCTTTTCTCCCTCTGTTGCATTTCTACCTGAGTATCAAAACATTTAAATCTTAGAGATGTCATACACCTCACGGATATTTTATCGGCTCTGCTGATTTATATGAGATGTCTGGAGAGGATAAAATGATTCAGGTATCCATTCCACATCATTGTGACAGCTCCGTTCTGTAAAAGTGTATCTAAAGCACTTACATGTGACCCATGCTTGCAGTCAGTGTGCCGCATCGCTTTTAACCAAGCTGTCCTTAAGATTGAGCACTTCTATTTGGAATGAAACAATCCAGAAGACGTTTTGGTTTAGCTTGAGGGGTGAGTGTCTCAGAGGAGCTTTTCATCATTCCCTACAGCCACCTTCACAGGTTAATGGATTAACAAAACACACTCAGGACTTTCTTACTGACAACTTGGGGCAGTTTACAGTGCATTTTAAATTTGATGGTTAAAGATGAAGACATCAGTGAAGTTAGTATTTGTACATAATGTTCCCGTACATCATTGCAAAAAGAAAATTACAGAAAAAGGAATAACCTTTGTTGAGAAAGTTTATACAAACACCAAATGAAAATGTCAGAACTTCAGAAAAATTGTGAACAAATCTCTGTCTGAACAATAAATTCCTTCTTAGTGACTGTGGTGTTGAGAGTAAATGTGAACTGACGTCAGATGTTTTGTGCTGTATAACTACAAGCAATGAAAAGCAGGCGCCTTTTGTTGGGCCTGTGATTGATTATCTAGACTCTTAATATAACTCGTTCTCTAAAGAGAGATCATAATCAAAAATATACGCAGCTTGATAGTTTTGTTAAGTGAACCACATTGACTCTTTGATCCACGCATGTCTGATCTGTGCACCAAAACAGCCATCTCCATCTAAATGATGCTCTGTATTATCATTAATATCAAGCTGTCTCCTCTCTTGTCTGTCCTCGCCTTTGATATTTATCAAGTTATCTTTCATGCTGATGGAGGCCCATTAGCTGCAGACGGTTTCAGGATGACATGTTGACTTAATTGGATACAACTCACGATATAAATAACTGTCCTTGACCTATACGTGTCTGCCTCATCTGGGTTAGAGATGCTCACTAAAAAGGATGTGATGTGAGGGCAGAGAGAGATAATAAAACACAATGGGCATACAGTTGCCAACAGAATGAAGATTTCTAAGAACAGACCCCCGTGGTTTCATCAAATGGGATTTGCCTGGAAAAGGTCCTTAACCACATTTTTAAACTTTGGGTAACAGAACACTGTGCAGCAGCAGATGGTTGCTCAAAAACATGATTTGATGTCAAAGCCTCCTACTGGATCATTTTTAATAAAAATTACCTTTTAAAGCTGAACGAAACAACATTTTCAGCAACAGTGGATCAAATGACTATGTGTAGCATGAAAGAATCTTGTAGTGACGAACTTAAGGAGAATTATCACTCAACAAGTTCCCGTCAGCTCTGCGAAGCATTTTAGTGTCTTTCAGTTCATTGTTTTGGTTTTATGGCCCAACTTTACAAGCACCAAGATCAAAGATGGTTTATATGGTACACAGCGTCGACATGCCACAATCAGGGGTAGCATATGCCAGTAAAGAGTTTTATTTATCTACTTATTTGTAAGAGAGCATGTAAATAAATGTTGCTATTTGAAGTATTGCACCAGAGTTAGCTTAAAGCTAATTTTCATTTGTAGTCCCTTGGTCACAATAAGCCAGTAGGAAGTGCCAGTGTAATAGGAGTGATATATCATATTCATGTGCCACATTTAGCAGCTAAAGAGCCAGATATTTTTCTAAGGAACTGGTGGAGGCCAAAAACAAAGTCTCCACTTCCTACCACTATGCAAAAGTCAAAGCCAAAATATCTCCTTTCTGGGAGCTGCCATCTTGCTTGTGTGACATCATTTGGAGCCAAAGTCGGCGCAGTAGAGTCGGGCAGCGGGATGATGGTCCGCAGGACACACCCCCTCAGCCATCCTGCTGTCTGATGGAAGTTTGATAGCAGCTGTCACAGCTGTCATGATCATGACGTGTACTTTGATTTTTTAGTTTGGCCCTTATCCCATCCGCTAACATGTAGGGGACGGAACTTATGACCTATAGTGTAGCCAGCCACCAGGGGGCAATCAAGATGTTTTGGCTTCATTTTGGGGAGCTGTCATGACATCCATATTTATATACAGTCAATGGTATAAATCGACAATAGTTTGCTAACATGTTCATTATAGCAACTTTATAAAACGATAATATATCAATGTTGTGTTTACAGCTTGTTTGCACTGCCCCCAAGTGGCAAAACAAATCAGTTAACGCAGGTTCAAGAATTCACTTTCCCTGACTCTAAAGCAGAAAACTCTACATCAAAGCCTTTTTACACCATAGTCTAGAAGATATGTAATGATTATACCATGTTTTGAAAAATGAGGTTGAAAGAGTATAGAATTTCCCACTCAAAACTGGAGATTTAACCTTTACCCAACAAAGATTAAATATTATATAATGTAAGGATGATGATTAAAATGTTGTGTATGTCCTGTTCCTATAGTCTGTGTGTTTGCATACTTAAAATTAGAAATTGAAATTGAATAGATTAAGCAAACCCAGTAGCTTTGTTTGATCCATGACATTTGCATGGTTTGTGTCTTTTATTTGGAAACTTGTCACAAAAGTGGAGAACAACTTGTACATTGTTGCAACTGTCACATTTTACATGTCAGTTTTCAGTTTCTGAGATGTTTTGGTGGGATTTAAATGACAAAAGTGTATTTTCATATACGTCTGTTTCATATTTACAGAGGAAGGCTTTTCAGCAGAAGAAAAATTTGACCAGCTGCTTCTTTCCACACACTATGAAGATTTCCTACGAGATTCGGTTGCATTTGGACTCAACAAAGGCAAACATATGACAGTAACATTCATACATTAACACATAGCCTTTCAGTGCTTGCGAAGGCTTTGTAGAATGCGAATCAGTAATCACATTCATACCAGTCAGAATGTGAATGGAGAATGAGACTGGTATCCTTCCTGTTTTTTTCCCTCTCCATCTCTTTCGAGACATGAGCAGAAGGAGGAGACGATGTTGTTATCCTCAGGCTGCAGTGCCCCACACAGCTTCACATCAATACCCCCCACCGCCCACCCCCATCTACCTTTGATGTCCTATAAATAAAGAGGTCTCTCATCATAATGAACCTGGTCTTGAAGATTCCCCCTGCCTGCTGCATTTCTGACTGTATTGACTCTGAGTTAAATAGAGCTGACTAAAGATTTCTCACTGCTGTGTACAGCTGCTTGTGGACAGCTACAGTATTTCACCTTCCCATCCTTCCCTTCCACACAAAGTGCCACTATGATGATATAATATTACAGTGTAATGTACACTTGGTTTGGAGAAAAGGCCAGCAGGTCACATATGGTTCAGCTGGCTTTGAACCACAGCTGAATCTCCTGTTTTCTCTATTCGCAAATCTGTCCACAGGGTGAAGAAGCAGGCCTCTTTCATCAGTAAGCTGACATTTCACTACCGCCAACATTAAAATGTCGCCATATGAGGCCTCTAAATGTGTTATGTATCTAATATCGCTCTTGACTTGGAAAATCTGTGCACACTGTTAGACAAGTCCTTTACATGTATTCTGTGATGAAGGGAGGGAAAAAAATGTGGATTGACATTGAATATTATAGGCGTGTCTTGTTATTTATTAATGAATGGATAAATTGATACTTACAGTAAACACTGTGGTGGGGGACAGAGTGGTTAGATAGAGAAATGGGCAAACAGAGGAGCAGGATGCATGGTGCTACATTTTACTACAGAGTGACAGCCAAGGCTAATGTAGCTCTCTTTGATCAGACCACAGTGATGTCTGACTGATATTTTCAGGGTGTGATGTTTCCATGTAGTGTGTGGCTGAATGTAAAAGTCAATCAGAGAGCTTGAGAGTGTGTGTAAGAGTCAAATAAGTGACTCGGTAACTAAATCAGTAAAGGTGCAATTGTTAAAAAGAAGTAAAAATTTGGAAGCTAAACCAAGAATACTGAGGGTTTGTCTCTCTTGCCTCCAAGTGCAGACACACAAAGAGATTAAAGTCTCAAAATGAACACATTTGGAGTTGCAAAAATGGTTATCCTCTGTTTGTTTAAATTCCAGGTGGTGCACAAACAGCCTTTGAATAATTCTGGGTGAATACTGTCACTTTGGCCATGTGGTCTCTGTACCTGTTGTCTTCTTTTGCATAAACCCAAACAGTCGTCTCAAAGCATCACCTCCACTTGTGCACGAGTAACTGGGAACAAAGAGAAGGACAACAACAGGCAGGAAATAAACTTTAGACCAAAGCCCACCTACTTGATTCTGGGTCCATGCTGACAACAAAAGAAGAAGACCATGCTGTTGTCATCATGCACCCTGCAACCCCACACCATGGCCATCACCACTCAAAATACTGTAATAAGGTTTTGTCTCTACACCATTTAGATAATACTCTCTGATTCTCACTTTTCTGCTTGCCTTAGGTGGCCCCAAACCTTAGGGGAGCATGTGGTTTTGTTCTGCCAATTCGGGGCCATTAAGCCCAGCTGCCTCCCATCAGTTTGCTTCTCTGTTTGCTTGTTTTGTCAGACCTTTTTCCTGTTTGCACAGCACTCTGAAGCTCTTATATTCCCCTTTGTTAAATTGTATTGCAGATGGCTGATTGGGAATTCTTTAGCTGATGCCGTCTGATTGTCCACAGCAGCTGGCCTTGGAGGGGCTAGACAAAGTACATCACTGCAGAAAAACAATAGGAAAACACAGTATGTGGCAAACAGTCAAAAGAGAGACTCACTTGCAAGCATCTACATCAAATATACACAGGTCAGATACACTGTGGAAACAAAAAAAAAACAATTACAGTACATTGGATATTTGATTAAAGTTTAAACAAAAAAGTTTACATTAACACCACAGACATGGTAACAAAAACTATCACTATTATGTTCATTTTATTGTTACATAATTATTTGTAGGTAATTTCACTGGGATCATCTAATATAGTTTTTTCTAACTCAACATGGTGCAAACTAATGCAGATACAGGAATATTACAAGAACAAAGACATTAGCAAACTAGAGGCTTATAAAAGTTTAAAGCGGTGCTGTCCTCATTGTGCTTTGTTACATATTTGCTCTGTAATAGAGGATGACATTGATTGGGAATCCTGTGGGATCCACCTGTTGTAGGATGAGACGATTTCTCTGAGTCAGTCCCAAACATTTACTGGCTTGAAGTTTTCCTTATTGCGTGTCTGTGAAACATGGTCAGGAAGAAAAATTACAGGAGTGGGACATTTTCTCCTTGCTTGCATTTATGCAGCGGGTTTGTTTTGTCTTTAGCTGCCCGTTTGTAAGACAAGCAGGGTTGTCTGTCATTTAACTTGAACAGCAGTATTTTGTTATAGCATCAGACAGGAATTTATACTGATTTGATTTAGCTCCCTTTAGCATGGTGCGAATTGGCTGAGTGAGTGAGTGAGTCAGTGGGTGATGAATGAGTGACTCAGAGTGTGAGTCTGCTTGCGTGCACGTTCTGTACATAAGTGCATTCAAGTATGCATGAGTTCTACTTTCTGTACCACTCCCATGTATGTATTCCTTAAGGAAAAGTGACAGTAATATAATACACACTGACTATTTCCTCGCTAATACAGCCTTCAGTATCCTGATTTACACAATGCATATTTTTGTATATTTTTTCCATAGAGTTTCCACACAGCTGAGCAAAAAAATACTTTCCATGCAGCTTGCTGTATGCTGTGCACATCAATCAATTCCCCCAGGATGCAAAGGCTATTTTGAGGAAGGTCAGGTTAAAGGCGAATCCCCAAGGACACAAATTTCATGTAGTGATATGAGAATATCACGCATACATGAAACATAAAGAGGGGGAGGAAATCCACTGCTGGCTTCTATGAGAAAATGAAGCTTTTGATACACATGTGGTGGAGAAAAGACTGTCATCACATCATGTTTAGTTAGTTTAGTTATTTATCACAACTAAGAAACAATCCATGAAGGGGGGTTTAAAACTGTCTGTGTCCTACAGACTCTTTAACCAAAAGTTTTATTTCTCTTTTAAAGCAGAGACACCAGTCCAACCAGTAACACATTCTATTTAATAGTTGGATGGCATACATAGACCACATATAAAGATGGACGTAGCAAAGAGTGATGTCACCCATTGGTTTGCATTGGAGCCGGTGTGAAGCCCAGCGTCGCTGCTTATGGTTGGCGGCATACTATTTTTCCATTTGGAGCCAGCACCTTCTAAGTAAGGAGTGTGGGGTGTTACCTTTCACGCTCTGGAAAAATACTGCACTACCTCACACTGAAGTGAACACTAGCTTGCTGGGATCACCGAACAGTGCACACTTTGGCTAATTATAGCTAAATTGTGCTAATCAATTAACATTAAACTTAATAAAATACTGTGACAACAGTCCAAATCATTGCAGGTCCCAGAGCAAACTATCAGTCACAGCTAGAAATCCATTCCCATGCAGCAGACTATATTCTATAGTTCTTGGTTCATGGTTGACTTATTGATTGTCCTTTGTTCTACCAATCGTACAATTAAGGTGATGCTAGATAGTGCAGCTGTTATTTCTGTTAATTGAGAGTGTGTTAGCAAGTGGTAGGCACCCACCTTGTGCAGGCAGAGGAAAATAATATCAGACAGTTTGGTTTTGGAACTTAAGTTCAAGATTCAAGATTCAGATTCAAGATTTAGTTTATTGTCATTTTCTTGTGTATTTGCATACACAAAAAAATGAAATGCTGTTCCTCCCAGCCCACACCAGTTCAACAACAACAGAAAGGATAAAGATATACATAAGACATATCTAAAAAAAAACCCATAAAAATCTCAAGAGAAAAACAAAAAAGAATGAGCAGTTAACAGCACAGTGCATTTAAGTGCATTTAGAGAGAAAAGTACGTCTCAGTTCAATGTAGACAGCTCTTGCATGTAAAAGAATGACCAGCACTGACAGGGGAGCTATATAATCCATTTTGCTGTCCAGAGAACATTAGGCAACTTGATTGTTGGGACTGCCGGTTTGTATGGGTTAACAGCCCTGCTTCCACGTCCTGTCACACAGCTTTCGATGTTTCCTCTCCGGCGCAGCTCCAGGCAAGGCCATGGTCTCCTTTGGGTCCACTGGGTGTAGCAGATGAGGCACGTTGATTTAGCTCCCAGCCAGTATTTCTCATAGCAAAAGTCTTTGTTATAAATGTCCAATAGAAACTGACAATCATACTGATATATTTCCCTTGTGCTCCATACGATGACACAGACGTAGATGTAGACGTGTGGACAAAGACACTGCATAGTCAGAACTAGGAGAGGCCTCTGCAGACGTCAGTCACGCGGCCATCACACCAGTTCATGGAGAAAGAGAGAGAATACCAACAACAAGGGCCTCTTAGTTTCTCTTCTTGTCTTCACAAAATAACTCTTCTGTTCCTCTTTTGGAATGTTGGTAACAGTGTCAGGTAGCAGTTCACAGCTAGCTGGTTGTTTTGATTTTAAAAAATATATCCAAGGATGGTATTTCCTCTTATGTTCTTGCTGATTAATGCTGTTACCTCTTCTTTAGAGTCTTTTCTGGGGATTATTTGAAGGTTATTTTTGCAAAATGTCCCACTTTTCAGCCACTCTCTCTCATGTGCCTACAACGAAATAAGTGATGAAGGTCTTTCTGTTCTTTCTGTTTATGGAGTGGAGTTGTTAATTGCCAATTAAGATAATAGATATGCTGTAAGATTTGGAGTAGTTTCGGTTGAACTATTCCTTGCACTAGGCTAATTTTACTTTGGCTGATAAGTCAATTTTGTGATAATAATTTCCTCCATAACATGTGAATAGACATATTATTATTCACTGTAGTTTCATACTCTGTATATTTCTTTTATATTTGTTTCAGAACCACACATATACTCACCTTTCCTTACAAACACAACTAAGAAACAGTGACTGTGCCAGTTCTGGTCAGACGCCCTGTAGCAATTCAACCCTTTATATCAGCATAGCTAGTATCTTTGAGCTATTTATCACTGTACACTATTCAGAAAAATAACCAAAAATACTAGTTTAGATGAATCCTCTTGGCAGAACAATTCACATTAATGTAATCCCTGACCAGTCGAAGAACATTAACTCTAATATTGCATTCATGAAGGCAACATTTACTGTTACTACCGCAGAGAAAATAGCTTGGGGTGAGGTCATTTTTAATGCACTGACTTCCAGCCCCATACTTAGATAGGTCAAGTTTGTTTAGTGTCATTAGTGTTTGTATTCATGTATTAATGTGTGCACGTACCTGTTTATGTAACAACCTAATAATCCAACAAGAAGTTAACCTATGTACAACCCTGAGGATAATGCCCTATTTTAAGTTTCTGTACATGCAGTAACATCTTCCCCTCCTGTTTCCCAGCTGCCAACACCTGCATGCATCACGTTTAAAATGCAGGTGTAGAAGTTCAAGGCTGTAAAAGGATTTGCAACCCAAAGCCTCCAGGCCATGGTCCAGTCTCACACATCTACCCTGTACATTATTGTTACTTTGGGTTCAGCTCCCTGTTCCCTCTGGCAACTCAGTCCAAAGTGGAATGACTTTCCATCCATTGTCAAGAGAGCTCCAACTATAGTATGTCTAAAGCCAGAAAAAGAAAATAAAAACTTTCCAATCTCCTCTTCCCGTCTTTCCTCTGTGGAGCATATATTGTGCGATTTTGTAAACTTAACACACACAAACAAATATCTGAATATGCCAAACTAACCATTGTTATTAGGTCATTTAGTCTAACATTATTAGCAATTACAAGTTTTGCAATTTGATTTTTCTGTAAAATGTTATGTAAAGTGTCAGGTCAGGTATTTCGGCCATATTCCATGTTACCTCTTTTAGTCTTCAATCTAGCTAAATGGGTCAGATATTATCAAGCTAACGTTAGGCTGTTCATAAACTGAGATGAAAATGCTATACTTCTGCTGGTGTGTATCATTCTACACTCACACCTCATGTCTTGTGAGTAACTCCACCAATATGGGACAAACTCTATCCTGAAACTTTGGCCTTGACCCACCTGTGGGCAAAATAAAAAATGAACAGACTGATAAATGAGTCTGGCAAACACAGATACCATGCAACATTAGCCTGGAGCATTAAGTGTTTACTTTGCTCCAAAAGCTTCAAATAGTGATTTATTGAAAAGCTGTGTGGACGTCTGCGGGCATGGCTAAAGATCTGGGATAACAGTGGTTCTTTAATCTGATTCAGACAAAATTATTTTCTTTCATTTTAATGAGGATTCTTTTTCACGCAGTCAAGCAATTATCATGCCCCGTAATAAGCTACAAACACTTCACATTGTTCTGAGCATTTACTGAAGTTATTTGGATAATTTATGAGACAATTTCCACAGTATTCCTTCCACAAACCATGTAATAGCTTGTGTGTTTATACTAGATGTGTGTGTGTGTGTGTGTGTGTGTGTGTGTGTGTGTGTGTGTGTGTGTGTGTGTATGTAGATTGTTGTGTGTCCATGCCCTGGGTCTGTCTTTGCTTTTCCTTGCTTCTGACTAGCATGTGTCAGCTGGGAAAAGCCTGTTTCTAAACACTGCCGTCAGACTGTGGAATCTGCCACAGGCCAGAGGATGCATACAACATCTCTGATGAGCTAACACTGATGATTAATGCAGTTCAGGACATATTATGGCATAATAAGGAAAAGCGTGTCACAAAAAGATGATAGAGAGATGATGACGGCATGTTACAAATGTCAGTGGAGGTCTGGAGTGTAAGCGAAGAGCACGGAAATATTGAGTAAGGGAGGGAGAGATTAATTTTAAAAAATCCCTTTGATGCAAACATTTTTCCAAACCTGAAAAGCAAGGAGAGACAGAAATATGATTTGAATTCAACAGCCAAGGAAAGAATGACACACAAGGTCCTTATAGCTCTGAAAAGGGTTTATTCATATTACTGTGCTGTGGAGATTGAAAAGGTAATTTTCTCAAAGTTGAAGTAACAGATTCGATCTGTGAAGATTCTCAATTGAGTCAAGAGCAACTTGACTTATTTCAGATTCTTAAATATTTTCAAGGATATGGATAAATTACAGATTAATACACATTTCCAATTGGTAATGTTTACTCCGTACCATGGTGAGAGAAATGTGCTCAGATGACAGCTTTAAAGGTCATGTTGTTTGCTTCTCTTTTCTCTTCACATAATGTAGTTCTCCAGTTACACAACTCTCCCATTTTGAAACCTTACATGGAAACAGGCAGTAGACTCATTAGAAAGCCAGCCTGCCTTAAAGTCATGGCAACCTCGAGAAAATAAGCTCAGCAATAACTGTATTGTTGCTCAGTATGACAAGAAAAGTGTCCGTGCATCTAGGTTTTAGTAAACTGAACTGATGTTGCCATGCAAACTTTGATTTTCCCCATAAATTCATTTTTGTTATCGGGCTAACCAAGTAGGCTGAATGGAGAATCTCCATTAACATGAACTGAAATTTACCCTGAAGTACCTTTACCTTAAACCTGTATTAGCTGATTGTTTTGGCCACATGGGGGCAGCAGGAACAAGTTGAATACAACCTTTTAGGCTAACATTGCACTTGTTAGCAAACAGCTGCTTCTTTACCAGTAGTTATCATTCATTTGGAGTAGTGTTTCTATCCACCTGATCAATGTACAGTAAGTAATATTCACTTCTCCTGAGGCAAATATCCAGCTCTTTAGCTACTAAATGTTCCACTATGTTCACCAGCTAGTTGCTAACTTTGTCTATTTGACATTGTGCTGAGCAGGTGGTGTACTGTGAGTTTTTAGAGCTTTTTTGCTGAAAACAGCTGCCTTTTGCAGCCAAAAATGACACCATGAGAATGCTGAGAGTAAACAAAAACAGTGAAGTTGCAGCTGGACAGCTAAATGAGCTGAAACTCTCTATAAAGCTCCATATAGCCCAGGGGCACTTCTGAGTCAGTA
Organism: Thunnus thynnus; assembly: GCF_963924715.1. Classification (NCBI taxonomy): domain Eukaryota; kingdom Metazoa; phylum Chordata; class Actinopteri; order Scombriformes; family Scombridae; genus Thunnus; species Thunnus thynnus. The sequence goes on from NC_089525.1 coordinate 19,059,622, forward strand.
ATAATTCTCTGTAGGTTCATTACTATGAGCAACGCCTTTGAAATTATATCAGTCATTTGATACATTGTTATTATAAAAAAAATATTGATTATAGTCACTCTAAAACTATACACTACCAGTCAAAATTTTGGACACATTTTCTCATTTATCCAAATTTTTGACTGGTACTGTATATATAGTAAATATACATACTGTAACCATAGATTAATGTGTGATTCTTACCAGCATCAATCCCCTGTTCAATTATAGACACGTAGTTGGGTTTAATAGGTAGATATTGGTTTATAAACTATATTTGTTGCTGGAAAGAATTTGGCTTTATCATTAGAAGAAGACTAGACTTCCATGAACATAAGGCTTGAGATGAAATGTCGAGTGATGTTTGTGGCAAAGTTATTTTTATGGTGCTGTTCAAAAGGTTTATCTAAAAGGAGGCCAGCAGACAGAACTTCCAGCAATGTTACTACATGGTGTACAGAGCTTTTATGTGCCTCAAGTTGGGTTTTAGACAGAAAGGACATCATAAGAAAGTAACTTTCTGCAGAATGCCTTCGATCCATCCTGTTTACTGGAATGTCATTACGCTGAGCCAGTGGGAACATCTCTGACGGACTAAACAGACTTTATATTGCTTTATCTCTTTATCCTGTTTCTTAGGGTTTGATAAATGCCCTAGAAAGGTTTTGTAGGTTGTGTGGCCACACAAAAACAAACACACAGTATACTCTACATGCTTTAGGAAAGACAGGTGTTCTCGTGAACCAAACAGCAGCCACGCACAGGTACACAGTCTCTCAAATTAACACAAGTACAGATATACACACGCACAGTTTGTACACATATACACACAAGAGTACTGTGCAGCTGTTCTCATAAACTTTCTAAGATGCTCTAAGATCACTCAGCGCTCCAGCTCAAATCCTGCTTAAGCCTACTTATTGGCCTTAGTGTTAGGAGTCTGATCCTAGTAGAGACGTTTCCCTGATTTCTTTTGACATGATTTTGTTTCCTTCCTTGTCTCTCTCCTTCATTTACTGTTTTTTTTCCTTCTGTCTCCCTTGCTTTCAATCTTACTTTTCTCTCTCTCTCCGCTCACACACAGCCTTCTTCTGATTTACAGGAAACAGTCATCTCCACCGACCTTGGGGGGCCTTCGATAGGATTAGATGCTTGAACTGTCAAGCATGCTGAATGTTAGGGATGTTGGAGGTGGAGAGGTGGCGGGCAGGAAACTACCTCAAGGGTACTGATCCCTGAGCTGATGGAGAAATAAAAATAATTACTTGGGGTTTCTGATTTATGCTGTTATGCAGGCTTGGAGCTGTGCCTTTACGCCACTTCAGTGATTCACTGCGCCGTTATCCACAGCCTGAGTCTGCAGGTGTCAGTTTAAGCATGAGGAAAAGCTCTGCTTCGTGCTGTTAAAAAGAGAGAAGTTGGAGAGGCAGATGCCTTCCAGGCCCTGGATATCGGCAACAGCTTTTAAATGTCAGACCTGCGTGCCCCGGCTTTGCTTTTTAATCTGCAATGAATCATAAAAAGGTTACGTAGAAATATCACTGAGTTCAGAACTGCTGAACCAGTGTGTTGACCAAAACAAGATTTCTATGCTTTACTTGTTTGTAATGGAGCGTAGATCTTTTTCATCAATATTTTCTTACAGCAGAACTGTTAATTAAAATAGTTGGATACTGTAAGATGCACGAAGATTCAGTTTGACCCAAAATTGCCTCTGTAGTGTGAGCTTAGTGAGGGACTGCAGTCCAGTGGCTTGGCCATGAAACTGTCTTTGGTTCGTGATATCAAGATTTTTATGGTTTCTGTTGTTTTGCTTATTGTGCTGAGATTCACTCCACTCCAAACTGAATTTTGGTCTTATGATCCCTTTATGCATTGTTACAATAAAAAATACTGGCCACTACTTAATTGTTTTAATATATTGTGGGGGCATTAAGCCTTTACTATAGTGACAGTAGAGAGTCGACAGGAAATGAAGGGGAGAGAGAGAGATGGAGAGGTGACATGCAACAAAGGTCTGGTGCTAAAATTGAACCACAGATGTTATGTGGCATGCGTCTTAACCAGTAGGCTAAGAGTGTGCACCCTGGTTGCTGTTTCTATTAATGTACTGGTAGTGGCTATTTAAGCCATACATATTACATATTGTTCAGTTCAAATTTGGCCCATTTTTACATTTTAGAGCAATGAAAACACTCTAAACACCTCTCCTTTAGCCTGAAATTTTCAGGTAAAAAAATGAAAATATTCAAACTTTTTTGCGTGTGCAGCTGATACATTTTTGTACATATAGGATGGTCAGGGTTAAATTTGACCCATTTTTATTTTAAAAAAAACTAAAATCACCATTCACAAATGTTTTTGCCTTCTTCACAAATATATTGGCTATTATGTTTCCCTGTTTCAGGTAACATAAGACCATGATATAGTGTGACTGATAAGGTATTTATGAATGAAGAATTGATTTGTGGTTCAGAATTGTGTTATAGAGACTAATTATGAGGGTCAGAATATGAACAGTATGTAAAGGTTAAGTGTGTGAGTGTGTGTCAGGGAGCAAGAGAGAGAACAAGTGTTTATTTTTTCAATCCACTATGTGCTGTTTGTGAGAACACAGCGGATCAGCTGGGGTGTGTTCACCTCTATTTTCCACCCCTCCGTGGCCCATTCTGTCATCCTTACATGCTTCAAAACGTCCACCATCATCCCTGTACCCAAGAAGACCAGCCCTGCCTGCTTAAATGACTACCACCCTATAGCACTGACATCTGTGGTGATGAAGTGCTTTGAGAGACTCATCAAAGATTTCATCTGCCCGGCTCATTAGATCCCCTTCAGTTCGCCTATCGACCCAGTAGGAGTAATGACGCCATCTCCCACGTCCTCCACTCCACCCTCTCCTGCCTGGACATTGGAAAGGGGAATTATGCATGCCTGTTGTTCATTGATTACAGTTTGGCTTTCAGTACTATAGGTTCCCTCAGACTGGTCACCAAGCTCAGGGACCTGGGGTTGAGCTCCTCACTCTGCTCCTGGGTCTGGAACTTCCTGACTGACAGACCATAGGTGGTGAACCTGCACCTCTAGCACCTAAGCCCTCAACACCGGTGCCCCCCAAGGCTGAGTCCTCTGTTCTACTCCCTTTACACCTGTGATTGAATAGCCACACACAGCTCCAACACCATTGTGAAATTCATAGATGACACAGCAGTGGTAGGCCAACAATAACGAGACAGCCTGTCTGGACGAGGTGGAGGTGCTGTCATCATGGTGTAAGGACAACAACTTGGACCTGAATGTTTCCAAGACCAAGGAGATGGTAGTAGACTTCAAGAGGGAGAAGCAGAGGATCCATTACACACCACTCAGGATCCACAGGACACCAGTGGAGAGAGAGAGTGAGAGGCTACAGGTAACTTGGAGTTCACATCTCTTAGGACCTGACATGATCTTCACACATCATCACCCTGGTGAAGAAGGCAAGGCAGCACTTGTTATCACCTCAGACAGCTGAAATTCAATACAGCATTGCCCTGCCTCCAGTCATCTACTCCAGGTAGATGTCCTGGGGGGGGGGGGTCCAAGGCAAACAGGATCATTAAGGACATTCACCACCTCAACCTTAAACTGTTTCAGTGGCTGCCCTTCGGCAAGCGTCTCGATCATGGCCAAGACTGAAAGGCTGAGAGGGAGCTTCTTCCCCCAGGCCATTCGGACCATAAACATTTAAAAACTGCTTTTAAAAACTGACTGCTTTCAAACTGTTTTTAAAAACTGGCATAAACACTGCAAATTGGTTCTAACTTGTCACCTATTTCCTATTTAGTATTTTATTTTTACCTTATTTTTATTACGTACACATAGATTCTGTAATATTCCGTTATTTTTCCCTGTATATAGCTTTATATTTTTATTATTATGATAGCCCATTACTTTCCTTTTTATTTAATTTTTATAGGGCTATATAGTTTTTTTATGTTTGCTGTTTGTACATTTGTTGGAGTTGTTGCAGTTTCCTTTCACTGCTCTTGTACATGTACAATAATGCATGTCACAAAAAATCTCTTGACTCTTGAACCTTGATAATGTAAATCTCAAATCAAGTCCTCAGAGTGAGCCTGGAGCAGCTGCAGTTTGTTGGGACAAAAGTTTCTGAACAGCTATAGTATATTGTCATAAAGCCCAGTAATTCATAAGTCTGATAGGAGAAAATGTGATTAAAAAATTGCGGTTCAATAAATCATGAAAGATTTCATACACTCATCATAAAAATAGATTTTCACATAAAAGAAGAGATTGCTTGTGGTCCACTGCTGGTCCTGAGGTGAGAAATCAATCACATATCTCGCTGCTACAATCCTTTTGAGTGTGACAACTTGTTGAGTAAGTGCCTCTTACTTGGAAATATTTATGTACAGCTTTTACATTTTTACATAGACTTTTACCTTTACATGGACACAATAGCGTGGCAAGCTATTCATAAATAACACAAACAACAATCTCAATTTTCTCTCAATTTTTTGAAAGCATGCATCAGTGATTCCAGCTGAGGTAATGGGCGGTATATTTTGGTGACAGTAGGCTACACCACAATCAGATCAGTACAAAGCATTGAAAATGTATTAGAAAGCGTAAGTCTTCCATTGTACTGACTTACTAGGTACAATGTACCTAGTAAGTATTTCATTGGTACCCTGTAGAGTATGTAGAAAATATTACACTATAATTTGTGGGCTGTTATCTATTTACATCTTTTCATATTCTCTATATCCATTCAGGTTTCCAATTTCCATCCAGAAGGTTAATCCCTTCTCTCAAAAAGGAGCATTTGGAAATATCCAACCTGTCTATATTTCTCTGTTCTTATACTTTACGTGTTATTTTTGTTCCACTCTTAACTTAATATAGTTAGACACATTTTTAAATTAATTCTTCATCTGCTCTTATAAATATGAGTTATTAACCAGCTGCACCTGCACTGTATACAAAGTCTTAATATACAGATTTTAAAATAAAACATAATATTCAAAAATCTAAATAAGCTATTTTTCCACCGATGAAAACAGACATCATCATCCATCATCATAACTCAGTTCACAGACCTATTCAATAATGTACAGAAAGAAACAAAAAGACAAACAAAGTTAACTTGAGAGGGACAAAGAGTCAGTTATGGTTTCTTACAAATAAGCGATCTTATTTTTGTCAAGTTGTCTACTTGGAACCAATCAGTCATTCCCAAGGTTTTTAAGGTTTCTTTCATTTTCTAACACCTAAATACTGTCATGCTTATTATCAGTAGTAGTGATAGTTGTAGTAGTACTACTAGTGTTTGTAGTAGTAGCAGTAGAATAAATAGTAGTTGTAGTAGGACTATTGCTCTGGCATATTTTCAGAATTGTAATTAACAAGCATTGTTCCTGTCAAATAAATTAATAAACTAAACTATTTCAGTCTTGTCCATATCATACTGCCATCAAACGTTTTCCATATTCTTCTTCAGTCCATAAGAAAACCTTTAGTAAACTGTCATTTCTCATCCTCCCCACTATCATTCATCAAAGTGTTGCAAGGTCATCTGAAATCGATAACAGTTAGAACGGTATCTCTTATTACTTATAACTTTTCCACATCTTGACAGCAGCTCTCCAGACCTGACGAGGGGCACAAACAAACACTCGCACACACAAATACACAAAGAAGTACCTCAAGGTCTCCTTCATGTTTGAGTGACCACAGAAATTATGTGCTGATGACACCTAAACAGATTGTGCAATTACTTTTGCCCCAGCGGCCATTGCCTGCAAAAGAGATTTCCAGAGAAGTCCTAAAGTGGGTTACCAATCCAGAATTCTTAGTGTTTGTGTGTATTTGGATGCAGTCATAGAAAAAAAACAGTGAAAGTAACATTAGAAAGTGATCTGGGTGATGAAAGTTTTTGCCCAGTCTCATTTTTTCTATTGAAAGCCAAAGAAAGGTCAACATTGTTTTCTCTTTGAATTCATGCTAAACATCATGCCTTTGTTTTCCCTGCAGAGCATTGACAAAATGGTGAATTCAGCCTATGAATGTACCATCAGGGAGGTGTTGGAAGCCGTAGGGAGCGGCGGTTTAAATCCATCCTGACATGCTTAAATAATACACTCTGTTCTAATTTTCTAATTTGCTGATTTATTGTTCCTTCGGGCTGCTGCCTTCAGCTGCTTCAGGACGAAAGTACCACATTTGTTCTCACCTGCTCAAGAGGAAGAGGAGAGAAAGGAAAGAATCCAAGGACTGACAAGGTGAAGAGTTGCAGAAAAGCGTTAAAACTTTATCTTAATAAATAGGTTGTGATGCAGTCCTTTAGTATTTAATTGTAGCTTTTTACACAACAGGCCAGACAGAGAGCAAATTAGCAATTGCCTCGCTTGTACAGACAGTAAATCATTTCAATGCTGTAACTGAAGCATTGGGACTGCTGAGTTGAAGCAGTGGCACCATGAGAGTTCACTGTGGGAAAACTGGACTCAGTGTCATATTCATGATGTGTTCATAATACTTGTTTTGAGTAGATTTAATAATATTTCATCTTTAATGTGGATGTAGACCTCTGACACTCTGGTGATGATGATGATGACTCACTTGCACAAAATGAATCTGGCTCTGAGTCAAGCATCCAAAGATGTTTTCAACAGGAATTTAATATAAGTGCGAAAGTCACTATTCAAAGCAAATATAACTCAGAGTTGACTGTTGCAGAGGTGTAAATAAAATGTGGTGCAGTGGTCTTTAAGCTGGTGATATAAAGGCACTATCACACCTGAAGAGAGACATGTCAAAGAAAAGAAGGGAGGATTCTATCAGATGACGTACATGGTGGGAAATTGACTGATCAGAAGAAATAAATAACCAATGAAATTAGTCAACAGATATAATAAGGCAGCGTTTACTATCCTTTCATCACAGATTGCATGCAGTGGAAACACCAAGGTGCATACTGCCACCTGCTGTACAGGAATATGTATGTTTTTACAGTAAGTATCCAAATAATACTCAATATTCAATACCACACTGAAAGAAATTAAAAGACTCCGCCAAAACTGTACTTTAGTCAAAGTATTTAAGGTTGTAGCTTGTCCCTGTTGTGCTGCAGTAGTTAAACCACACTGATGCAACACATGTCATGAGCTTATCATATGTTTCATGTGCAAAATTGTAATAAGCAAAGTAACTAATACCTAGAGCCATTGTATCAATTTAATACATTATATAACTGTAATGGTATAAAAGTGCAATATTTCCATCTGCAGTATAATTGATTATACACTGGCACAAAATTAATGACTGTAAAAAAAATAATAATACTGTAAAATTTGCAGCCTCTATGTAGTGGGTAAACACAAAAATGTATGATAGTAAATATGAAAATGAAAGTTTAACTTGTGAGTTAAGTTTTCATAAAACAGACACTGAATACATGATAGTTTATTAAAAATGTGTTGACATATCATATGCAGTTATTCTCTGAGTTGGACTTACAGTTTATAGGCCTTGCAATACTGCTCTGTCTCCAGAGTAATACTGTATCTATATCTATCCAGCAATGGTCCCACAATTTACAGTGTGTGAAGTCTTAAAACTTAATGAGACTCCTAATAGGTGGAGAGTGCTTTCTATACCTCCTTGCATATTCCGTACTGTTTCATGTGGCCGTCATTGCCTTGTTTTAATAACCTACAGTTGTAAAGGAAAGAGTTTTGCTGTGCACACATGCTCACATCATTTTCACATTCATACTGTTTTTACACATTCATGCTGAAAACCTACTTGGTAAGTTTAATATTCTAATGCTCACTGTGAAACTCCACAAGAGTATTTTCTGGTCAACTTTTTTTCAAGGGGACCTTGACAGTTGTTGTTGAGAGACAAATAAGCATTACTCCCTCCGCTGTTCCCCTCCAATGTTCCTCATCACTTTCCCCAAAAATGTTCCAGTCACAGCCCCACACTTGTCTATGGTTTAAGTCCCTCGGCACAGGATTAGTCAGGTAAGGATTTAACACAACAGGTAGACTTATTCCATGCATCAAATCATGCTCACAAAGCATGGCAGCATCCTGAGGGATGTTACACAGTCTATTCAGCTGGGAAACACAAGCCTCCTGTCACTGTAATTCCTTCCATACAGACATCACACTCTGTCCCACACTCACTGTCCCTCATGAGACCTCTCAGGTGCCCTCACAGCTCATGTTTTTGCAGACAGGAGAAGTACATGTTCAGACTTCTCTGTTTTTCTGTCTCTTTAATCAATTATCACATACTGTACTTACATTGAAAGAGTTTTTAGTGTCTGTTATTTCTCCTATTCATACTGATTGTGAAGTGACCCCTTCCTAGCAAGGCTACAATATAACAGACAAATCCACAGTCCCCGTTTTGTGCAAAAAGGTAAAGTTCAGCCAAAGCTACTGTAATATAAGGCTTCAGCAGTTTGAGTAAGCCAAATCAAGTGAGTATCTTCCAAATTTAATACAGTCCTTTTAATACAAAATTCCCCTTTTGTGTGTCATCAGATGATGAGCTGCAGTAGAGGTTAAGATAGACATGAACACATGACTACTTGTATGTAAAAGGAATTGCTCGTAGTGATGAACCCACACAGAATTATCACCCGACTCTGCAGTTTCCCTCTGATCTACCGAGCTTTCTAGCAGCTTTAAAGTCATTGTTAAAGTCAGCCTCCAGTCAAAAATAGTTTTTCTTATATTCACCTGACTGTGATGTTTGAGCTTCACTCTGCAGAATGATTTATGTGACGAATGTGATACTAGAAAGCTGTTTAAGCAAATTAATCTGCCAAAGGAAGGAAGTTTCTCTGTGCTCACCGACAATCTGAGTTTAAGGCGTGTACCTTCCAGCATAATTTGTGACATCACAACTGGTTTGGAAACCATATGGTCCAGTATGCAGTTTAGACAAGAGAGAAGTTGAAACCTGAAGCCTTCAGTTCACATACATTGACACTGGACTGTTGAAGTAAATTTTACTGAGGAGGAAGAAAATGTAAATGTCAGAATTTTTAACTAGTTAACTGAATGTTTTTGTGGAAAATCCAAGTGAGACACAAACTATTATTCAAAGCAGAGTATGTTTATATATCTTAAAACATGTCTGGAGAGGGTGTTCAAGTTTTTCTGCCTCACAACTTTACTATTTTTGGTTCAATCGCACCACTTTCTCTTAAAATCTGCTCAGGATTTAGAGCTGCACATTTACCAAGGAGTTGGAGGAGACCAAAACAGAGCTATAAGGAGAGTGACTGTTGGACTAAAAATCACCAGGTGGACAGAAACCTAACTCCAAATGCTGCTGGATGTGAATATAGGCAACTGTTTTTTTAACAAGTTTGCCCTATTTCCATAAAAGATGATAACAGGTCAGTGTTAATGCAGGTCTGATTTCATAAAGGAAATACTTTTGTTTTAATTTTAGGAACTGTTTTGTTTATATCTGAACTTCTCTTGACAAATATGACATCATTATTCTGGTACAGTTCAGTTCAGGCACACAGGAGTTTCTTTGTCTATACACTCACAAGGCAACGTTATTAGTTCTTCTCAGACTGAGCATCAATCACACAAATACAGACGTGCAGCATATGGATTGTAATGATCATTGTTATATAATGTAATTAGCCCCCGTGAAAGGAGACAGTTGTTCAGTCTTCCCTCCTACATACTCACTTTGAATGTCCAGCTGTTGCCAGTTGTCAGTTTCTAAAGAAATAAACTCCCATGTGGCACTTTGTTCTCTGTTTTGTTACCCCTCATTACTCCTCGTGATCTACATAATGAAAAAGCCCTGAGTGAGTCGGAAAAATAATTTCCTTCCATTTCACCTTCAAAAATCTTCTTTGAGTGCACCGTCTGGGTGAGCATGATTCTTTGCTTTCTGTATTGAGAGAGCATCAAGTAAAAAGATGAATTCAGAGGCCATTCTCCTGGAAGCATAAGAGAATATTGACATGTTCAGTGTGTCTCTATTTGTCCTTGCTAGACACGAATGGGGGGGTTGAAAGAGGGATGGACGGTACTGAGCGTTCACACAGAGATCAATCGATATCCCAGGGAGTTTAGCACTGAGTGGGAGTCATATAGGAAGCAGAAAGGATGGATGGAAGACAGTTATGCATGAGGTTGCAGAAAAGCACACGATACAGAAGAAAATGTTACTTTTTAAGAGCAGTGTGTGTGTCTTTCTATAATTCAGAGGTTTTACATACACCATCTCTGCTATTTCTTAATTCTAACTTCCACCATCTCTCATGGGAATAAGATACCTGAAAGAACAGAGATGTGGTTTGTGAGATTCCTGATGAATCTTTTATGTGCAAAGATGTTTTTTCCCTCTAGTGACGACTCATCTGCGCTCAAGTTCAAGTGAAGTGCAATTACTTTATTTTCTCCTTGGGACCAAGCACATCTAATATGCCTTTGTGTGTTTCCCTTATCATATTGACACAAACCCATTTTCTTTTTTTTTTCACCTACTATATTATAACAGCACTTGTCTTCCTCTGTTAGGAAAACCTGTTTGGAAAATGGACGAAGATTCACTTCTGTCCCGGGGGAAGTTGCTAATTTTGGAGCACACACACAAAAACAAAACAAACCAAACCGTCTCCACATGAAAGGCCTCATGAATATTTATAAGTGATGATCACAGTGGACTATTATTATCATTACACCTCTCTTCATGCAAGAAATGTAAAGCCGGCACACATGCAGAGTTCCAAATGAGAGATGTCTTAAAGCGCATTCTCGATGCTTCATTTCTACACTTTTAATGTAAATAAGCATAAAAAGGATTATCTTCTCACTTCATATAGAACAATTGTTGAGATGCCTGGTGGTTGGTGTTTTGCAGCATGTTTCATCATCCGTCTTGCCTCTTTTGATTGAGGATTTTGGGAAAAAAAGCCTTGTGAACAGTGTTGAATGAGCTGCAAAATGTTTCAAACCTTATTAAAATAGAAATCTTACAACATGATGAACATTTGTAGGAACGAGTTTGAGCAGTATTCTCTTTACAGGCCTAAACAGAACATTAATTTGAGTATACAGATGTTGTTTTTGTGATTACTGGGTGACCTTTTTTTTTTTTTTTTCCTTTTTGGTAAGTTGAACATGTTGTGTGTTCTGCTTTTGCCAAACTTCAAATGTTCAAAAAGCTGTCTTGGTTGTCAGCTCTGCTCTCTAAAACTGTGATGGAGGTGTCAGAGATGGATGAAAAAGATTTGTCTGAATTGGCTTCTTCGTTCCTTTCTCTCAATTTGCTGCAAAAGCTTTACGGTACATGAACTTTCCTTATTCCCAAACAACTGCTGCCTTTGTGTGTAGCTGCTGTACTAATTTTTGTGGATCTTTACTGGCATCTAGTGGACAAGAGTGAAAGTGTTTTTCACTTTCACAACATTAGTCATGTCTTACAATGAATACGCTTTACTATAGAGCTGCAACAAAGGCGATTCATCTAAATTGTCACACTTTTTTATCAAGATAATAATAAAATAATTGATCATGAAAATTAAAATGGTTACCTTGAAGCAGTGGTTCTCAAACTTTTTGACTTGTGACAGTGTGGCAAAAAATATGAGCAGTTTAAACAGAAAAGCTCAACTAAGGATTTTTTTCCTCCAAGACTTTAAAAAAAAAACAAGCATGTATTTCACAAGAAAAAAGAGAAAAAAAAAGGGGGGGGGGGGGGGGGGGGGTATAAACATAATTTTGTGTATCAGAAATATCTTATTCTTTCTTTATCCCTTTCATCATTTGGGGACCCCTCAAATTTTTTAGGGACCTCTTTAAGGATCCCAGCCCCAAGGTTGTGAACCACTGCCTTAAAGTGATATTCCAACAAAATTCTCTGAGAATCAAAAACTCAGCGTCTGTAGCCTTGAAATTAAAATGTTTTCTCCTTCATGAAGAGCTCCTGCAGTTATGATGGATCCCAGTAGCAACGCATTATCACAACAGAATCATGTCCATAGAAATCTCTCAAATCACTCCTGTAGCATAATCCACTTTTCTGATGCCCATTTGTATTGACATCATGTTCCAAACAGTCATATTTTCCTAAAATATAGTTAAATACTCTGCTTTAGTGTCACACTATTACCCTCCTTGTAGCACGTTTGATACTTTCTACCCTAAAATCTAGTCATCATCAGAAACTGCTGTGCTGTAACTCAAGCCTCATGACCACAGCTGCAGTTTTTCATGGACTTATAATAGATGAGTGTAATATATCGCAACTCTTAGAGCACCACTGAATTCCAACGGGACAGTTTCAAAGATGTTGCCAGTATTGTTGGACTGCATATACAGCACATACATGACCAAATTAAATACATGAATTGATTATATTTTTAAATATTCTGGTGAAAGTATGAACAGAAAACTTTGATTATAAGGATTTTTTTAAATCATCTGTTAAATTTACAAGAATATTTTTCATTTTAAACCAACAATATCTACATAAAAGCCTCCACAGTTTTCAATTTACTCTTTCTTCAGGTGCAAGAGAAACTAGATATGGCAGAACAAGCATATTCAGGATTCTAAAATAAACAGAGCCTCTCTTTTCTTAATCAAGTGGCTATTAATAACCACTTTTCAGTTACTGCTGTGATGCACTGAGCAGGATTTAGGATTAACGTTGCTTTGATCAAAGACCTCTTATGTGGTGGAATGAGGTTTATTATACAACAGTGAGATACCTCGAAAGTCCCTTCCAGCACGTTTTAACCTTCAGATTAGGATGTACTGAAAGTGTGTCTGCTAGCCCGGTCCATGTCTAGACAGCTACAAACACAAACAGTCAACAGATGACAGCTCTGAATGTCATTTTTTCTAACAGTGACTTTCCTCATAGAGGTGTAGATTAAGTTAAAGTTTAGAAAATGAATCTTTCACAACAGCAGTGTCAATATTATCACTGTGAGTAATCATTTACAGGCTGTGACAATCCTGGCTGTTGAAACTGCACTTCAGTTTGCAAAATTATTTCCCTCTCCAGCAACTCATTTTGTTCATTTTCACAAACAATTATTCTTTGGTAGACATTTTTCAGCTGCTGAGGGAGTATCCTCCCACTGTCACCGGTGCTGACTGTTAATATTCTGCGTTTTGCATCTGAGGATGTCACACCATACTGAGTACATCTCATCAACTTACTTGAAATATGTTTTGGTTTTTTTAAGATGAAAATTAATTTATTTAGAATCCTGGTAATCACAGCACTGAAGCAAATTACAAACAAGAGGAATAGGACTGCACCTTGAGATTTAATCATTTGGAATTAATTTGTAATAAATTGTAAATTTGGAAGCAGCAATGCTGCAAATGTGGAAATGAAAAAAATAAGTATAAAAAAAGAATTGCCTGTTTTTCATTATGTTGTTATCATCTGGATTTATCTCCATTTTATGAGTTATAGAAATATTTCAGATCTCAAAACTTGTCTTACTTGTCTATTAATGTGTCATTATTTAAGTCTGCTTTGGGTCTTAATTCCTCCTTATTATATAAACATTGTTTATTGTTAATTCTTCTATATTTGTTGTTACTAATTACAACTTTGTGTCAGTGTGAGCACTACTGTAGGCTTGTTGGATTTTAAATATATAAGACACTGTCAGCAACACAATCTCACCACAACTTCACCGCTTTTGATCATATCATACAATCTTCCTCCTGAGACACAGTTTCCCAGTCGTCATGGAATTGTAGATGTTCAAATTTGCACTTCAGGTACTTTTTGTCCTTGATGGCTTTGTGGCTTTAAAGCTCAAGAAAAGCTCTTGAATATTCCCTGTGGTGAGATTGTCAACTGCTGTTTCCAAGGTCAAGAATGAACTTTCAATTGTAATATATATAACTGTTTCTTAACTCTAAATCACTCATCCCCACACAGGGCTTTGATTAATGAATGTACGAGGATAAGACTACTGAGGAAATACCCAGCAGAAAAGCAGAAAAGTATGGACAGTGAGTATGTATACACATCACCACTCTCGAGACTCGAAGAAGTTTCATGAACCACATTTAAAATTCATTCGGAGTTCATTCATTGCACTGTGCACAAATCAGTCACCAATTAATTTTCAGTAACATGTATGAGCTAAGTTATTTCATTTCACTTGTGCAGCAATGGATAAGTAACATTTGCCCTTGGTCAGTATATTCCTCTGCTATCAATATACACATTAACACGCCATGAACATGGTACCATGTATAGGGACTTTCTGACCTCATCCAGTTCAGTCCAGTTGCAATGAACTTTGGATGTTGTTACGTTGGAACTGTGCAAAAAGTCAAACACAAACAATAAATCACACATACACACAAACAGACATGCACATTACTCACACTAAAAAAACAAACACTGTGGCCTACTGCTCTAGCGACAGCAGCTTTTTTTTTCTCTTTCTCACTTATTGATTGTTAGGTCTATGGTAATGTCAATGTACACTGACATATTCTGTAATAGATAATGTACCACTTGTGATGTTGATGTAGTATTTATTGTAAAAATCCATGTAAAATGTACATCTGATGAGCAACTTTTCACTTTTCACTCCTGGGTTTTCTCTGTCTCACTTAACTGGCCCCAACATTTGTCCTTTATCTTGCAGAGCTGTTTACCTCAACACAGCATCCATCTGTAAAGCTATCTATCTATCTGAAGAAGCAAACACAAATACAGACTATCAGCAACAAAAATATTTAATTTTTAAAAGGTCCAATCTGTTCTATGTGTACCTTCAAAGTACATTTAGACTCCCCAAGTAACCAAAAAGTATCTTTAAACATTAGTCTATACTGATATGATCAGATACCTTTAATTGATTTAATTGATTAATTATGCAGATGACACTGTCATCTATACAATAGCACCCTCTGCCGCCCAGGCTGTTCAAAACTTTCATATTGATTTCTGTGCCATACAGCAAACATTGATCGATCTTAACTTACTGTTAAACTCAGATAAAACAAAATGTATCAAGGAAGTAAATATTACTGCACTTAATGGGACATCAACTGAAAGAGTGTCCTTTTATAAATACCTTGGTTTCTGAATAGATGACAAGCTGTACTTCAAAAAACATACTAATGAAATGTCTAAGTCTTTAAAAGAAAAACTGGCATTCTTTTATAGAAATAAGGTATGTAGTACCAAGAATTATAGAAAGAAAATTGTTCAGTCAACCTTTCTATCCGTTATGGACTATAGTGATGCATTTTATAAGCACTCTCCTGCCTCTACTCTTCAACCTCTCGATGCAGTCTATCATTCTGCCCTTAGATTCAGTGGAGATGGCTTTAGAAAGCATCGTTGTACTATATGAGAAAGATGGGTGACAGTCGTTGGCAGTGAGAGGAGAACAGCACTGCATCTTATTTATTTACAAAGCTCTCCTTGGCAAACTTCCTGGGTACATGACATGTCTTATTAATTTTAGTTCAATTTCATACTGCACTAGGTCCCAAGACTGTTTGGTCCTTGAAAATGAATGTGTTATCACTGAGACTGGGAAATTGGCCTTTAAACATAATGCTCCACACGAGTGGAACAACTTGCCGAAGATAGTAAAATTAAATGAGCTAATCCTTTTTAATCAATTTAAATCTCTTTTAGCTGACACAGGGCAGTGTGGATGTGTGTGTTTTAATTGAGCTTTAACTTTTATGTGCATATATTGCTTTTATTGCCTTTATATGTTTCATATTATGTGTTTTATTGTTTTTATATATTCATTTTATTGTTTCTTATATTTTATATTGCTTATTGCTTATCTGTTCACATTTGCTTTTATATTTTATATTTGTATTATAATCAGGGTGTCCTTTAAAAAAAGTTTGCTCTCAATGGCCTACCCTGTATAAATAAAGGTTTGAATGAATGAATTGGACAGGGGGAATACTTTTATGTTTTAGTTTTTCTCATTTCTTCTTTTTCCTGATAACTGACACTTTTGGGTTGGGGAAGGTGTGAGAGAAGGAGACACAGTAAATATAAACAACCAACCAGTAGGATTCACTAGAGTTGGAGAAGGACGTGATCCCTCACTGGCTTCAAATGCTCTCATTTCATTCTGTTCATGGAGCACAAGTGATCCAGGTGGCGGACAACACACCTGTCACTTGTGCAGCTCAGTGTGATACCTTAACTGACTTCAGTAATCCTACCTTTTAGATGGGGCTGAATGGAAACAAATTTGCAGCTTAAAGGTACCCTGTGGAGTTTTTTGTAAACAAAGTTTTTACAAAGTGTTTACATTCACTGTTTCTCACCCAAACTCTGTGTATCCTCAGGGCCTAATATACATGCTGAGTATATTTCCTTCCTCATAAAACATGCAAAGCCAGTTTTTGGAA
This sequence comes from Thunnus thynnus, assembly GCF_963924715.1. Classification (NCBI taxonomy): domain Eukaryota; kingdom Metazoa; phylum Chordata; class Actinopteri; order Scombriformes; family Scombridae; genus Thunnus; species Thunnus thynnus. The sequence continues at coordinate 19,076,064 of NC_089525.1, forward strand.
GAATGTGAAACCAACTGTAAAAAGTTTAAAAACATGTTTACTAGTTAGCAGTCTTCCCTTCACAAATTGTGACATCTCATGTAACATTACTCGACCAAATGTCAATCAGTGGATGTTGTGTGACCATTGCCTAACCTTTGGCAGCACTTGATATTGCGTCACCCGTGTTTGTACACACAGAATACCTTTGAAGTATCATATAGATCACTTTCACTCCTGTGTTTTGGATCATTTCGTCTACAACAAAGAATTTTTGTGTAATTATACAGATTGCTTATGTACAGATGACTTAGGAGATCACTTTGTTGACAGTTCCTGTGACCAGCAGATGGATTTCATATAAACCCGCTCTCACAAAACATTATGGCTACTTTGCTCTCAACCACAATCAAACCACACCAAAGTTTACTTGGAAGAAGACCAACACCTTTTTCAGGCAGCAGTTGTTTGGTTTGTTTGTATGTGTTGTCACTGAGTCCTGGCAGAAATATAACAAAGTTCAAAGCAAAACTCAAGTAAAGGTGGAGGTGTACAGAGGTGAGGATGAAACCCTGTGAAACCAGATAAAAACACTTGACAAAGGAAATAAGAGTAGCTAAGAGGAGTCACTCTGCAAACACAAAATGATTACAGCCAACAACCAACAGTTGTGTGGTTAAAAACATATACAGATACAGGAAACGATCTACCCACGCATAGAACCGGCTGACAACCTGAACGTGTTTTACTGTAAAAAAAATTATAAAACCCAGACACACACCTAATCAACACCAATTCACACAGACTACACAACCAAACAAACCCACCAAACCAACAAGGCAGGAAGCAGCAAGTGAAACTATGTAAATTTAAACCGGCAGCCTCAGGGATGTGCGATCGACTAGTCTACTCATTCTGCACCAACGACTGCACCTAAAAGAACCCCCTGACAAACTCTTGAAGTTTGCATACGACACGACAGATGCCAACCTCATCCAAGTCTGTATGCAGACATGTCTGTCATGTCTACAGTAAAGGTTTAACAGCTGCAGTCACATTAACTTGAAGCTGAGGATACTCGAATCTGTGGAGATGACGACGGACATGGGGAAGCATCCAGTACTGTTTTCTCTTGCTTAAAATACAATTAATAAAATATCAGCAGTGCTGGATCAAGCACTACACACACACACATACAAAATATGTTACACTAACATATTTTCACTCGTCCTCCATTACGATCATGAAACACAGACACAGGAGGTTGTTATTTAGTTATTTTTATACTGTTATGATGTTGAACATTAAACATGTAAACATGCTCAAAGGTCCAAAACGCATGTAAAAATGCACCGTTCAATTCGAAAGGCAGGGCTTCAGCCTGCTCTGAATACTTCATCTGCAACCTTACTTCTACGTCCTCATCGTGATGACATCAGATTGTTCATGCATGCCCACAAACGGCCGTCTATTCAGTAGCCTTTGTTGCTAAGGTTGCTCTGTGGGTTGTTCGCGTTGTCCACTCGCATATTTCAGATCAGATTCCACTCAAACATGTATCAATGTATTTGAGCAGTTTTCATTGCGATTGAAGAATGAGAAAAAAAGGTGAAATCCTACTACTGTTTGTTTATGTAGCCTCTGAGAGAAGGAGCTAAAACAGCCTGTTTCAGACAGAGGCTGAACAGAGGGGCTGCATTAAGGACCAGTATAAGATAAATAAGGAGTTTTTGAACTATAAAATATTCAAGTAGAGAATAAATATACACCTGGAAATGTGCATGATACATCTTCTTTAACTTTTACTCTACTAACCAGGTATCAGATACACAACAGTATCTCCTATTGGCATCAGGTGGCAGGAGGCATTTAAAACTGTAGGACAATATCTGGTACAGGAATTGTTGATACTGTTCTGCGGCCACTATTGATTCTGATCTCTGTACAATATCAGCCAAGAAAAATAGGGTCTGCTGAAAAGATCACAGTGCTGCCCTGTAAACTCTCCAGGTATTATACCTCTTGGAAGTCAGAGAGAATCACAACAGACCCCTCACACCCTGAACACAACTATTATTATGTCACTAGTATTTGAATCTGGGGCCCCTCTGTGTCTGTTTGGTACATCTGTGAAAAATTTTCTTTACTGCTGTGCACTAAAGAATCTTCTTTGTCCCTCGATTTCATACCACTTTCCTTAAGTCACTAATGCCTTTATCAGAAGTTAATAAACCATTTCCCAATGCTTTACAGATCAGTTATCACTTTTGGGTTTGTGTAAAATCTCTCTGGCTCATGTTTATCTTCCTTAAGCAGAACACTTTGTCTTTTTAGTTTCATGAAAGGCCAATATATTAACTAATTGTTGACAATAACAACTACAGTCTTGATATATTATTGTTGTTACAACCGTAAATGACTTATTAATATTTATAATTTTCAATTACTTTTCTTGATGACTTATAGAGTTAGAAACTCATAACCCTTTGTTAATGACTTTATCAACATTATGTAACTGTAGAATTGATGTTTTACAAACTTTTATTAATTACTTATCAACATGTGTAACTACAGACGTCTGTGCTTACTGGCGTTAATGACTTGACTATTAATGACTCAGCAGTTAGATTTTTCACCACCTGATCTATATAGCATTGGTAAATTATAGAACTTACACACCTTTATAAAGATGCTGTTTTTGTCTTCACTGTCTCTCCACCATGTTGGGAAGCTCACCCGTGGAGGAACTCCTGCACACGTGCGCACTCCCCCTCCCTAAAAACTTTAAAGCCAATCCAAGGAAATCGGTTGCAAACCGGGTCACTGACTATGTGTTTCGAAGAAAAAAAGTTTACAGTCAAGATCTAACTGCACACTGCACCTGTGCTGTACTCCCGCAACCTGTTTGTTTAACTACAGGTCAAAACAATAATCGTTTATCAATTAATATGATAGATGTCTTGCACAACGAGAATGTTTCCTTCCCATCACATGAGATTAAAAGTTATTTTGCTTTACAATGGCCTCACATGGCTTCACTGCTTTAGATTTAAGCAGAAATATCAGTAACATGAGAATTTTAATTGTTTAACATTTATTGTTACGGGCCCGCCTGCTCGACAATTGCTCTCCACCTTAACAGAGAAGCTGCACTATGAGGCAATGTTGCGCAATCGGCGCATGCCACGGGACATTTTCCTCCGCGTCAGCACAACTGAGGCGACGAGTCGGGGAGCCGATGAGGGAGACTGCTGCGGGGAAACACAACACTTCACAATCCTACATAAAAAGCATCTGAGTGTACCTCTCGGATGTACCGACTTATCTGTGGCCGAGCTCGCTGAGGTCTTTTATGGAGGTATGTTATGTGTCGCACGATATCGGGTGGAAAATCCCGTCCATAAACTCACCTCTGATGTTGCGCAGACCCTTGTCCTCATACGATTATTCGTGTGCACCCCCTCCCCACCCCCGCCCCTCAGAATGCACGCATCCTAATGGCCAGTTTTCTACCTGACGACCACCTCCTCCACGCACCATAGTCATCCTCTTATTTAAATAGCACCCACAAAAGACGTAATTTGCACTTTGTTATAGAGAGGGGTTACTTACAGTAACCTCCTTATAATTAAGACAGTCATTAATTGCCGGACTGCATGGGCATTGTAGAATAATTTCATAGTCAATTCAAAACAACAAAAGACCATCATGGATAAAGGTATGAGCAGGTTAATAATGGATTCTTTGACTGATGTAAAGCAATTCTGGCTTTTGACTTTTTTTGAAAAGTGATGATGCAACTGATGCAAGTGATGACACCAAAGTTTAGACCTTGTTGGTTGTTGAAGCTTCCACGTGTTGTTTTTTGTCACTCAGCTGGCGGAAGTAATGCTATTGTGAACACTGTGCTGCAGTGTGTCAGTGGTTTACTGAAGTTGTCAGATGTCAACTGATCCCTGTAGCGTCGCCTGCTCGAGTGTTAACCTGCAGGTATCCTATAGTGCTTAATGTGTAACCAGCTAGTGGATTGTGAAGACATTCACCTCAACTTATCCATCTCTTTACTGGAAGATGAGAGGTTAGTAGACACTTTGCTGTGTTGCTGGCAGTTTAGTAGCCAGTAGATCAGGAAACTTTAAGAAAAAAACACAAGTTTAATTTTAAATTTTTCTCACATTAAGTGATGCTGTAATTTTTGTAGCTTATTAATATGAAGGTTTACATTATGTATTTTGCCTGATGCATGTCCTGAATCTGCTTGTAGACATAACAAACCAAGTTGATAAATTACCTGAATTGAAATGTTTGGAACATTTCTCATTATTTAATCTTAGCTCCTGACAAAGCTAGTGAAAATCTGGTGGGTTGTGGGAGTAGAAATACTGCATGCCAGACTGATAAGAGTATAAACAGAAGTGTGTGAGGGGAAATATGAGACTGCGTAGTAGCTGTGGATGTGTCACACATGTGTCATGTTTCAAGAATACAGAGGAACAGGTTTGAGTAATGGTTAATCTGTGTGCCAGACATGCTCTCTGTGAGGTGTTACATTTGAAGATGTTATTCTCAAAAGTTATGCATTAAAATAGGCAAAACCTCAGTGCAAAGTCTCAGTTTTTAATTGAGTCGGAAGTTGAGTTGACAGTTTCTTTTCAAATAACTTATTAAGATACACGTTTTTGTCAGGTATAATTGTTAAATTCAACATAGAGAATACTTGTTTTTGTTGTCTAACCTGCTTCACTGATGGTTTGCGGGCAGGAGTCTCTGAACCTTGCCACAACATTCGAAAGGAAATATGATTAGCAAAAGTACTCGTACTTCCTGTTATGGGTCTGTAGACACACAAGACACAATTATAAAGCATTCATAAAAACTGCATCTAGCAAATTGTCATTGTATTTGTGATCCTATTGTGGTATAGTATAGTTTATCTGATATTAGTTTAATCTCAAAATTTAGCTGAACAGCAGTATCAGCTGTCCTTTTTTCAGGATCTCAGATTAACAATTACAAGCCTACATTGTTATTTATATGTCATTATGTGTCACAGTAGAGTCTTGTTCCATATTTTTATGGCCAAGCAAAAAGACAATTCTCTGTGGTTCCTCCTCTTGGTCATCATCCACTTGTTCTTGTAATTATGAATATAGTATAGTAGTATTATTTATGTCAATATCCCTTCCTGCTAACCTCATCTGGACACCTGTGTTTCCCACAGTTCGTAACAACATGACAGAGTTTTGGAAAGAGCACTCCAAAGACGCCACGATGGAGGAGATGATGCTAGACTCGCGTGCCAGGGAACTCACTCAGCAGGAGCTGCCGGAGATCCTCTCCATGCTGCCAAGCCTGGCTGGATACAGAGTGCTGGAGTTGGGAGCCGGCATTGGGTGAGCATACAGAGCACTGGACTGTCTGAGGTGGACGTGTGTGAGCAGGCTTTTAGAGATTTTGTGGTTTTTTTAACGGCTTGTAGCAGAATGGTGAGTTTCAGATATACATACAGAAGTTATAGAGGCTTTTTGAAAAGCTTTATAAAAAAGTTTTATGAAGAGGAGGCAATGATGCTGTCCTCTTGAAAAGAGAGAAAGTCAACCCAAGTGCTAGTCACCAGTTATATGAAACTAGCAGAGTGACAGGCAGCATCTAGTGGTCTCACTGTGGATAATATTATGACATGCTCATAGATAACAATCTAGGACTGAGACAAAGCCTCTACAAGTCTATATCTGGGAATCTGGGTAAACTGACTTTTTATACGAGATGCCACCAAGCTAGTCAATGCTGTAAAATGTAGAATTGTTCAATACATTAAGAGTTGTTATTTGCATTTTCACGTGATCAGTAGTGTTGTAACATAAAAAGCTAATGTTTTTGACTGAAGGGCCCTTCATTCAGATAGCCAAATAGATGTAACACTGACTCATGTCTCTACAGTCGTTACACCAGCCACCTGCTGACCAAGGCCACCCATGTGACGGCTGTGGACTTCATGGAAAGCTTTGTGGAGAGAAACAGGCAGGACAATGGTCACCACGGCAACGCCACCTTTATCCAAGCTGACGTCACAAAGCTGGAAGTCCCCAAAAACAGGTGAATGTTAAGATATCTGTAGCTTACGCAATACTTGATATCTTAATTAGTCATGTTAGCAATGTGGCTTTGAAATGGCGATGTTAGTCTGTTGGTCGGTCCACCACTTCAGTCCAGATTGAAATATCTCAATAACTATTGGATGGATTGCCATAGAATTTTGTACAGACATTCATGATCCTCAGAGGATGAATACTACCAACATGATACCTTGACTTTTCCTCTTGTGCCACCAACAGGTCAAAATGTTCACTTATTGAGTTAAATATATCAGCATCTACCCAATGGATTGCCATGAAATTTTGTACAGACATTCATGCTCCCCTCAGGATGACTGTAATAATTTTGGTGATTGTTTAACTTTTCATTTAACACCATCATCAGGGCAAACATTAGATTTGTCTGCTGATGTTAGCATTTAGTTAAATGCGTCCTCACAGCGCTGCTAGCGTGACTCACGTATTAGTTAAGCATTATTTAAATATATGTTTTGTACCCTTTTTATAAAGTATTACCAAAATAATTCCCATCAAAGACCATATTGACCCATACCTTATGTTTTATTGTATCCATTCAATGTTCTCCTCAGCATTGACTTTATCTTCTCCAACTGGCTGCTGATGTACCTGAGTGACGTGGAACTAAACTCGTTACTAGAGAAAATGCTGAGCTGGTTGCAGCCTGGTGGCTTTCTTTTCTTCAGAGAGTCCTGTAACCACCGGTCAGGTACTAAGCTAACAGAACATCTCTGTTTCATCATAATAATGACTTAAACATTTTAATTTGACTTAGAAAGTAAAATACTTAAGATTCACGTTCAATTCAAGCCTATGCCTTGAATGTGAAATTAAAATAGGAATGTGATAAATTTAGGTTTTGTGCTGTCTTTCTCAGTATTTAATCTTTAACTTTCACCAAGGTGACTGTAAGAGGGACTTCAACCCCACCTGCTACCGCACTGAGGCACAATACAACCACCTGATATCAACAGTGCAAATGGAGGATACAGATGGGGGCCAAAAGTTTGGTTTCGATGTTGTGCTGAAAAGGAAAGTCCAGACCTACATTGAGGTAGAGTCATTTAAATCTTGCAAAATATTAAATCAGACCTTAAGTATGAAATAGAATACATGGAAGTGTGTGACTTGGCATACTAATCGGTGTTACGTCTCCCACTTCATCCTGTCTTTGTGCTTCCAGATGAAAAATAATCCTAATCAGATCTGTTGGCTGCTGGAGAAGGTCCCTCGCTCTTCGGACAACCAGAATGGATTCAACACTTTCCAACAGTTCCTGGATAACAAACAGTACACTAACCGTGGCATCCTGCGCTACGAGAAGATGTTTGGGGCTGGTTATGTCAGCACAGGCGGGCCCAGCACCACCAAGGTAATAATAATATCTGAAACACACCAAAAAAATTGGCAGAAAAAAGTCAATAGGTGCTCCTTGGGATGCATTCAACTGATGTGCTAAATAAAAGGTGTGATTTTGTAAATGAAAATATGAAATAATAACAGCATGACATAATTTTGCTCAATTGTGGAAGAAAAGTCAATTCAGTTTTTCATACATTTCTGTGTAGTAACATATAGCTTATGCTGTCAAAACAACCTTTAAAAGTGTCTCTTTGTCCAGCTGCATCTTTCTTATCAAATAAATGCTACAAATGACCTTCAAGACTTAGCCCTTATCATAGCCACTCATCATATCAGAGGATACTCCTCCCCTCCTGTTTCCTCTGGTCTCTTCAAAAGTTTCTGTTATCATGGCATTAGAGAAGCTGCAACTTCAAAAGAGTGTTTTATTCAACAGGAAAAAACACAAGTTTCAATGAGCCATGACTAAAAAACTATTGGATATGATTACTTTTTTCAATTTGTGCATTCCTGGTCGTTTTGGTGGTGCCACAATATTTACTGTTAACTTATTTTCCAAAAATAAGAAGAATTGATTTGTGAGTCAAGAGCAAAGTGGATATTTAAGGGCTTTGAATAAAGTAATGAACTTACTGTCTTGGTACTAACAGGAGTTTGTGGACCTTCTGAACCTGAAACCTGGTCAGAAGGTTCTGGATGTTGGCTGTGGCATCGGTGGAGGAGACTTCTACATGGCAAAGGTAAGAGCCAAGGAAGCTTCTATATTTAAGGTGATAGTAGTAACACTACACAATAGCTGGATGTTATAATAACTAAAATGATTGTGGGGCCAATAATGGTTTATGTTTCAGTCTTTTGGAGTAGAAGTGCTTGGCTTGGACCTGTCAGAAAACATGGTGGACATCGCCATGGAGAGGGCGATCACTGAGAAGCTGCCATCAGTACATCTAAACACTCACTTGTCCTATTGGTTTAAACACCACAGATAATTTGATTCATGGTTTCGTATAAATAAAAATCAATAACGTTCCATGTTCTACCTCAGGTCCAGTTTGAGGTGGCTGATGCCACTAAGAGGACGTTCCCAGAAGGTTCCTTTGATGTGATCTACAGCAGAGACACAATCCTGCACATAGCTGACAAACTCGCCCTCTTCAAACGCTTCCATGTGAGTGTTTCTCATACAGTACCTTGGACAGCAGCATTAAATTCATCCCTCTCCATTCTATTAATTTCCAAAGCTCTCTTGAATTTTTGAGTGTAGCTTGAGGATTAAATATTAAAAAATACATACAAAAACCCACTTTCTTCATGCCATATGCAGATTTCTGTGGTAAATCAGTTTCTTTAGTCTCACGTCATCCAGTAATGTTATAAACATTATGATTACACTTGCGTATATGTGTTACTATTTTACTTAGATCATGATGAATTGTTCCTGTCTTGTACTGCAACTCTGCAACATCAGCCGACTGCGCACTGCGAAACACTCCTTCTCGTACAAGAAAATAAAATTTTGATACTTCAGCTCCGGTCTCTATTGTTTAATGGTCATCACGAAGAAATTCTTTTAACAAGTAACTTTTCATTCTCGTTGCTCTTTGCGTCCAGTCATGGTTAAAACCAGGAGGCCAGCTTCTTATCAGTGACTACTGCTGTGGGGAGAAGCCCTGGACACCACAGTTCGAGGCCTACGTCGAACAGAGAGGCTACATCCTCTACACACCATCACAGTATGGGAAGGTAAATATACAGTATAGACTAATTATGTAACAGATTATCATGCGACTATGCTGACCTTTTGGGAGCTCAAACCTTTGGGTCCTGTTACCCAATATATGATGATTGGTTAAGATCATGATTGGCTCCCAAATCATTGCTGAGTTTCTGGAACACAACATCATCTGTGCTCACACATACCATCCAATATATAAATAAACTGATGGCCATCAGGGTTATATCAAAAGAAAACATGTAAACATGTTGATTATTCTAAATTGGTACTGTTTTCAACACTGTGGTAATAATTCAACCAAGTTGGTTTATCTGGCGATATTAGCTTAACAAAGATATATTATTACTGGTGAACATGTCAGATGATATGTCACACAAATATCAGTACACAAATGTCAAAGATGTGTTTGGCAGAATTTAGAAACACTGTCACCATTACATTATTTGTCCACCAGAGGGCACAGATGAGTTTGTTTTTCAACTGTAAACTCTGCTGCCCTCACTATGCTTGTGTGTAAGTGCACAGCTATGCAGCTATGAGCTAAACACACTGACACACTGACTCATGCCAGGAAGAAACAAGGTATCATCATTATAAGATCAAGATTAAGTCCCCAAAGAAAATACAACAAAGTAATTATGTTGTTACATAAACATAAACATATACAATACCAGTCAAAAGTTTGGACACACCTTCCCATTCACTTCAATTAGAAAGTGTACTTGTACTGTACAGAGTCAACAAGAGGAAAGTAAAATATGTAATAGTTAGCAACACTACAGATAATGCTCCAACAAGGGTGTTTGTGGAGTAAAAGATGTTTGTCAGTATTTGCTTGATCACAGATGACAAAACACTGAATGTAATAATGTCAGTTACACTGTGTCAGTGGTTGCTACTAGTAACACAATATTTAACTGAAACTAACAGCTGGTGGCAAAAAACTCACTCTGTTTATTAATAACCACATTTCCCGTAAGAGATCCTCATCAAAAATGTTTGTTTATGTTATGAGTTTATGTATAACATTCCTATCAGATGATATATTGTCATCAGATATTGTTACCTGCCTCAAAAATCCAGTGATTTACTGTCCTAAATCCTACACTGTAGGCAGCCATTTGTTTCTATTTGCTATCAAGATGAACTTGCAGAGACTTGACATTTGCCAGAGATTGTAACCCATCACATCATACATTATTGTTGCATGGTAACTCACTTTAAACTTTTCAAATGAATCTGTTCTTACATCTGCTTTTCCAAACAACAATAAGGAAACTTAAGGAAACAGCCACATTCTCAACAGTAGAGTATACATAATTTGTAGTAAATGAGCTAAAACACACAATTACTCATTGTAGCTTTTCACTTGGAACTCCTATGCTTATGACCTTATATATAATATATAGTACACTGCATATAAGCCAAGTTATGTGCACACACAAAATTGCATTTTCTCCTGTTAAAGGTTGAATACTTTTTGTTCAGTCGTGTGTCTGTTTTACCAAGTCCCTAAATAAAGACTGCCATGTTTAAATGTGTGACTTTAAAATTAAATAGCCATCAGCCTTGAAGCTGTGAAAACACACAGCATGCATGAAAACCAGACAGATACGTTAAAGATTTGCCGCTTTTCAGTGGCCAAAGGTGAAGCCAGGTCTTTGTGAAACAGCCAGATACACAGACACAACTTTTGTCCCAGTTTTTCACATTAGGTAACTCCTAAAAAGGCAAAGTCTTCTCCTGTAGAAAGTCCTGGCACAAATAGTGTGTTCCACTGTGGATGTGTTGCTCGTGCATTACTGCTGTCCATCAGTTGGTGGTGCTGTGCCCACTCTGCTTCACCATTTCTGTCTCTCCTGCTGTAGTTCATTCAGGAAGCTGGTTTCTGCAATGTTCGAGCAGAAGACCGGACAGCCCAGTTCATCCAGGTGATCAAGACAGAGCTGCAGAGAGCAGAAGCCATCAAGGGTGAATTCATTGAGGTCAGCATGCACACACACACACACACACACACACACACACACACACACACACACACACACACACACACACACACACACACTCACACACATACACACACACACACACAAAACATGTGTCACCACTACAAAGTTACACTTCGACATAAATCGCCATACCAGAACATCTTGCATCATCCATGAACCAGACAAAAAACAAGAGGAACCTAAATTCCCTCTTAAATTCTTTGGATGACTGCTCATCATATCTGCCTCTGTCCCCTGTAGGAATTCTCTGAAGAGGACTATTTTGCAATAGTAAACGGATGGAGAGAAAAACTGGAACGTTCCAACAGTGGAGACCAGCGATGGGGGCTATTTCATGCAACAAGGGTTTGAGTGATTGTACTAAGAATGTAGTGAAGTCAATAAAAGAGGAAAAAAAGCCTGGAACTTCCCTTTTCTTATTTCCTTATACTGTATGCCTTTGTCAATGATTAAATGTTTGGGGTTTTTTTGGGGGGGGGTTAAACTGTTAAGGATTCAAGTAATAGGAGAGTTTGTCAAACCTGAAAGTTACTGTGGTAATTTCAATTTAAAATAAATTAGATATCACAATAATTATCAAAGTATTACGAATCTCAATTTTGTCACAACATTTATATGTTGACAGACACAAAATAATACAGGACCTACAATATTTCTCTTCTTTTGAGCCTTTCTGAAATATTCTACAAATTTATTAGGGATGGGAAGATTCACAGATTTTCCTGATTTAAAAAAGTGTTCATTCAATACAATTAGGGAAGAACTTGTGATGCATCATTTCTTAAATCTTTGCTTCAGTAAAATCTGATTTATTTTTATATAATTAGTAGTAAAGCCCTATTCCTTTATTTTTACATAGAAATGTGACCAATAATTTGATATTTAGATTGATTCCTCCTCTCTAAACTGTTTCTCAAGCATCCTACAGCTGTGTTGCGCTGCCAGAACACTCAGTGAGATACTTACTGAGTTGCAGTACTAGAGAAACAAATATGTAAAGTAAAAATGGCACTTTTTTTTAGTTAATTTATGATTTCCTGTATGCTTACACACACAATCACACTCATATACAGTCACACACATATTTGCACAGAGAAATACACACACAACCACCCACGTTCACCTACAACCATTCACTAAATCAGGAGGTGATGGATATATGCTTACAGTTACATTTGCAGTTAAAGCAAGGGTGTCCTATCGTGATATACTTGTGCAGGTTTTCCTTCCAACCAAACACTTCACCAGTTGTTTTCACTGATTAACAAACTTTCAGCCACAGAGGAGAAACTAATCAGTGAAATCACTTGAGTCTTTGGTTGGAAGGAAAACCTGAATATACTTAGCCCTCCTTGGCACATGGTTAGACATCGCGAAGCTAGAGCAGCATTACATGTTCACACATGTTTAGACAGAATTTTAAAAAAACTTAAATTGTACAGCCAAAGTTGTGTGTGTGTTGTTGTTTTTTGTTTGTTTGTTTTGATTGAATATTCTGAACTTCAATAAATAAATTGCATAAGTCTATGGGTTATGCACAAGTATATTTTTTGAGTTAGTATATTTTTATTCAATTAAGTACTATTGCATCAGAATAATTAAGTATGGAGAAACTAAAAACATTAAATATGTTTAACAATATTTTGAAGTACAGTGCACTTAAAAGAATAAAATGTAAACTTTTAAGTTTGAATAAATGCTTAATAAGTACTTAACAAATAATTGTCTTACATATTTTGAATTTAATCAGTTTCCACAAAAGTTTTGAGTATTCTGAACTTATTGACTTGTACAGTGAAGGTGAAGTATTGGTGACCTCTGACCTCAGAAGAAGGATCAACAACAACAACAACAACAACAACATCAGACACCCTTGAGTGAAGGGGTTACGAAGACATCTGATCTAATCACACCGCTGGAACATGCATCCTGTCGATTTAGCTGCAGCACACGTCAACTGACGTGTTTTCATTGCTTCAGCATGATTTCTTATGAACACAGTCTACAATCATTTCTGACTTAATTTGATAAAGAAGAAATCAAAAGGGGGGAATGTGAGGGAAATTATTATATGAATATGTATGAATGCATGTGTGAACTTAAAGGTTAAAAATGCTTAGTGACAGTGTTCAACAGACTCTTGAGGTGAGAGTGCAGTCGTGTGATTGGGTGTTGTGCCCCCCGGGCAGCTTGTTAAATTTGTCTGGAGGTTATGTTCTGCCTGTGAAGAAACCTGTTTAGTGGCTATGTTTCACATATGAAACCAAACAGAGTAATAATGCTTCAGTGTTACTTGAGAGTGTTTTGTTGAGTGTAGGTAATTCATGCATATTCAGTAGTGTTATTTGGGTGACATTACATGCTTCCAAAATATGTAACGTTGAACTTTGAAGGGTGCTTTATTCATTGTTTTATTAATATTGTTTATATCCATCCTTGCTTGAACAGAGCATATGTGGTCTATTACTTCTTATTTTCATAGTCAGTTACAGTATGAAGTCTTAAAATTGCACAGAAAGTGTAACCTGATTGCTCTCTGTGGATCTTGCATATGTTTGTTTCTTGTAGGCCACACACTCACCTTCCTGCCAATAAACTAGTAAAGGAAAGTTCTGCTTCCTCCTCCACCTTGGCAACATTTTGGCAACAGCTATTACACTTGAACCACTTAGTCTCACATACAGACAGAAACCATGTTTGTGCGTCTGAACAGTATGTCCCTGTTTGAGAGAGAAACTTGCATATATTTTGATATATTAAGGCATATCCTGCCGTGTCTGTATGGGTATAACCACACATAGGGTAGTCACAATGACTCCTAGAGGTTGGTGTGAAAGAGATAAAGGAGTGTTTAGCCCATTTTTCGGGGCTCACACCTCCGCAGAAGCTTGTATGTCTGTATCGAGTGTGAGTGAGCCATGCTCGGAGCATTAAAGAAAGTGTGCCAGCACTGTATTGAGAAGTTGTTTCTTTCCTCGTGAAGTCACTTGCAAGTGGTGAATTTTTACAACACATAACATTTGCGCAAGTTGCATATTGGACCATGATTAGCTTCCAAACTAGTTGTGACCCACAAAGTCATGCATGTACCTCCACGTCTCAGATTTAAGGTGGGGACATAGAAACCTTCACCCTGCAGTAGATAAACAGCGTTCTGGTGTCAAACATCATTCTGCACAGTGAAGCTCAAACATCCATTTTTGAGTGAGGGGGACTTTAAGCAATGTGCAGTACTGCAGCAGGCAGGAATGTAAAACAGATAAGATTTAACCAGTGCTTCAGGTCTAAGATCCAATATGTCCATGTGTGAAATTTTGTCTCTGCATGATTGTGATGATTCTGTAATTGAAAATATCCCAGTAAAGGCTTCCGTTTAGTATTTGGGAATATTTATGAATAAATATCTTACAGCTAGAAAACATCTAAATTTCTCAAACACACTAAAAAACACCAAGATTGTTCTTAATATTTGGCTACAAAGGGATTTGTCTATTCTAGGTAGAGTTCTCCTCTCATAGCAGAGGGCCCGTCTCACTTTGTGTATCCATCTTTATCTTTATTTGTAAATGATTCAACAGCCACAGAAGTAAATAAAATTCTTCTAGACTTTCTTTTGGAAGAATAAATCAGAAATGTGTACTTTCCGAGAGTAAAGTAGAAGGAGGTCTTGAAGTCCTGGATTTCGTTGATACTGTTAATACCTTTAAGGTTAATGGGTTAAAAGAGTGTCTTTAAAACTCTGATTCGATTTGATATTTCATCCCAAATCACATTTTCAACAAAAGTGGAGGTCTTTCTTTTCTTTTGACATGTAATTTTTTTGCCAATCAAATTGTCAAACTTCCATCAGCAAGTTCTAAAAACTTTCTTCTAGCCTGGAAACCGGCTTTTCTCTACAATTTCTCACCTCACAAAACTTTTCTCTGGAACAACTGTGACATACTTATCAGAAATAAATCCTCCTTATTCTTTCCTAAATGGTTTCAATGATATATAAATCATATTCTCAATCTTTTTGATGAATTTGGTAATATACTGTCCTATGGACGGTTCATGTCTGTACACAGTTTTCCAATTCCTTTCAGAGAATTTAATTCTTTAACTCGAGCTATTCCATATGGATTAATTTAACTTGCGCAAAGCCACTGAAGTTATGGTGATAATAATATAACACAGCATACACTGATGTTGGATTGACTTGAACTAACAGATATGAAGTGTAACGATAAGCATATTTGCCAAACTTTTCAAAGAAAGAATAAAACTGTACCTACAGACGAGTCTCTCTGGAGGTCTCAGATTGAGAACATAAACTGGAGAAGAGTTTCGCTCTTACATTTTAACTACTGTATTTCAAACAAGGCTAAGGAAGTACATTTCAAAATTTTACATAAAATATACCCTGCTTATTGTCTTATTGCTAAATTTACAACATTGATATTTCTTGTATCTTTTGTAAACACACTATAGAAACAATTTCTCACCTGTTTTTTGATTGTGAAATATCCCAAAAATTTTGGACAGATGTAGAGTCACTTTTTTGAAGTTGCTAACTGTCTATAATCTTAAAGATATTATTTGTTACTATGATAATCCAGATGATGGCGCTCTTGAATATCTGTTTAATTTAATTATTCTAAGTGCAAAGTTTTTTTATTCACAAACAGAAATTTTCCAAATCACTACCTAAGATCTTACCTTTTCTCCTGGAACTGAATTCTCTACTTAAATCACTCAGTTTATTAAACAATAACAACATAAAAAGAAAGCAACAAGCTATTGAAACATTATGGAACTTTTTTTTCCCTGAAACCTGACAGAATATGTTTGTATTTTGTGTACATGCATGCTCCTGTGTTTTTTTTTTACCTAAGTGTATTTTAACATTTTAATTTAATGTTCTTCATATATCTTTATACTATTTAAATGTGATTTGTATGTGCTGCTACTGTTTACCTGAATGTTTGTATATTATCCTTTTGTTAATAAAAAATGGGGGAAAAAACACAAGATTTACAAATTAATTTGTGTTATATTTGAGTCTTTTGACAGCCGAATGATTGAATAGGCACTTTTCATCATTATTATTATTTTTATTTTTTTTACCTCAACTACTCTCCTCTAATGCTTTTACATTTCCCTAAAACCTTGGTAACCATCTATCTCATCCTAATTAAAGCTTCCGTAATAAGCATGAAACCACACTGAACACAGGAACCATTCTTATCATTCACTTGAATTACACGTGGCTTTCAGATGAATAGCTCTCGGTAGCAGGATGACAGGTGAAACTGTACTGATCACAAAGTATTCAGAGAATGAAGATTTCTTTTATAGTGTGATTAAGACTACCTGGCACATCTTCAGAGGCGAAACACCTCAATTATCTCTGAGTTTGGCAGCTGTAAATTCTTGCTTGTTCACCTCTTTCACCTCTCAGTTCATTTCAGTTGACTTCCTATATTGACAGTGAGGCTCTGAGCACGCAACGCCCACTGCCTGTGTCGCAGAAAACAGACACCACAGGACGAGGCAAAACATTCAGTGGTAAAACATGGCGAGGTTGAGCGAGCATGGGATTCGTCTGAGTTCCGTATGTATTTCACTTTTTTTATACACACATATACATTTATATAGTGTGATGTGTGATTTGTGCGATATTAAGTTGCCAAATGACTTTTTTGCTGCAGAACAGAAAAATGACAAGTGAAACTAACTGTCTGACTTATTTTATTTTTTTTCAAGATGAGTCCTTCCTTCCTGAACAGCAATTCAACGAGTCATACCTGGCCCTTCAGCGCGGTGGCAGAGTTAATAGGTAGGCACCATTATGAAGAGTTACTCCGAAACACCTGCTGCAGCTGTGCAGCGCTCTCTTTGTCCCTATTGCAACTTTTGACGGTTTCATTTTGTGCAGTCTTCCGCTGTCTCAGACTGTGCAAAGTAGACTAAAATGGACCGAGTGGACTTCCTCTTTCACACCCGTAACGATTTTATTACTGCCACACGCACCTAACACAGTGTCGGCGGTTTGTTCACAGTACAGAAGAGTGTTTGTGTTAAAAGTTATGTTGTTAAGTAAAAACAAATAAGCCTGTATTCTACTTTATGTTGTTGTTTTTATTATTTCCATGCAATTGTGATACTATTCTTAAAATTCTAATAACTTGTAACAGTGATCAAGTGTAATGTGACATGGAGTTTCTGGCATAGACCTGTGCATTTAAAGGGACAAAGTGCCTCTGATTAAAAAAAAAAAAACAATAATAATTTGGACTTCAGTAGGGGAGATCAGGGTTGGTAGTCACACTTTTTACCTTCATTTGAATCCCTCAAAGACTGTATCCTCAATAGAGTCCCTTTCAATGTGCAATGGCAGCCCAAAGTGTCAGGTAGGAATGGAGGGAAGTTACTCTCCTTAAGCTTAGTCTGTTCAAAAGATGTGGACTGTCAAGTACATCTTGTGCACTTGTGATAACCATCCCCATCGTGGCGTTGGTTGCCTCTATATTAGGTTAATGGAGATTTTTTTTTAAATGGAGGCAATCTTAAAAATTAATTTAAAAAGTTTCATTTCATGTTGAATGTTCATGAATGTTACAAGCATCCCCTACTGGTATATTTTGCAACAGGCAAAGCTAACAACCACATGTTGTAGCGTAGCTAAGAAAAAAACTATCGCTCTCCCCTTATACTCTTTAATGGTAATAATTGTTTTATTATAAACCCATTGTGTAAAAGCCTAGAAGAGAAACTAGAAGAGCGAGATGTTTACATTTTGATATGAAAAACACTAAATGTCCTCTCACCTTAATATCAAGTGTCTTTCTCCTGAATTGACCTTGTAGGTGACCTCTGACCCCAATTCTGAATATCTCAGGACCGACGTTTTTTAACAGCGCCCTCTAGGGAGCGACATTTAACAAATGTGACAACTAACCCTGTCCTCCCCTACTGAATGAGTCACTTGATTTGTTCTTCCACGTGATGCAAAGCGTCTGTTTCTGGGTTGTCAACATTGACAGCCCTCCACTCTGTGTGCTCTCATTGGTTCAGACGTGCTCGCAGTCTGTTGGCTGCCGAGTTTCATCAGAAATGGGAGTGTATACATGCAGATATGAGACACAGTGCTGTGTATCACACTTCTGCACTGCCTTCTCTGCTCACACAATGCAAAGAGGTAGTCACCAAGTGCAGCATAAAGTCCCTGACACCTGAAAGTTACAATGTATCATTAAAATATATTGTAATTCATGAAAAACTGGACATTTACAGCTCTGGTGCAAATACTAAAGCTACTACTATATAAACTATATGCGGTGCACCATATGCTGTGCACGTGGTAGTGCAGTTTCTGGCTGTAGTAGTGGTGTTTGTCATGTTTCTAATACATATAAGGAACAAAATCACAGGAACACTCGTATGAATGCAGCTCTCATGTCCTATAATATTCTATATACCTTGTTTTAGTATATTTGTGAAGCTTTTTGCTAAGCTAGGGTAAAGTGGTGTTAAAGGGAAATTACGGTTTCACCCAACTTGTAACAAATAGTAACGATAATAATATTAAACTCACCGACTCAGTTGCTGAATACGATTTTAAAAAGTACGACAGGACAAGAAACGCGAGCAGACAGACAAAAATGTTAACATCAACCTTCCAGTTGATGTTAACTTGTTTAGAAGAGAAAACGAGGCAAAATGTACTATTACATTTTTCTTCATCATAACTATACCGATAATACTATGAGCCAAATTCACAAAGAATGGATTGCGCCCGCTGATAGCACCGTGAATTGCGCAGCATTTGCATCCGCAATCTGCTCCGTTTTAAGGTTCTATTCACAAAAGATTTTGCGCTAATGATATGCTGGCGCAAACACATAACGTTTTGCAGCTTAGTGCAACTTGCTCTTGTTTTGCGTTTGATTGAGTGAACGGAGCTGTTTTCAGTGTTTCAAGCTTTTCTCCATATTTCAACACACGGATTGGTCCATAATGAAAATTGCACAAAATCCTCAAATTGCTCGTCTTTAATTAGCAGAGGTGCGCACACACAGAGCTCTCCACAATCACAAATATCAACTTTCATGTATTTCGCCTCTCTTACTTCTCTAGTATTCCTCATCTATAACAACTACTGAAATGTCAGTTGTCAAAATACATCTATTAATGTGACTATCTGTGTATCCGGGATTTCGCAGAAGCACCAGTGCTGATGTTCTGTTAGGTGCCCACAGCTGGCTGTGTGTCACACAGCAGCTGGAAGTGTAAGTGCGTGTGTCCCCCCCCCCCCCCCCCCCCCCCCTTACTATCTGAAGATGCTAATAACTCCACCTAACCGCGTGTGGCAGTTAGCGCTGGTCTTTTTAAATTAGACTGTTTTTGCAACGAGGCTTATTTGCATAGAGAGGGTCCAATTTTGCGCCGAATATATGAATATCAGCTTATTTACATATATGCAAATGGAACAGGAGCACCGTGACGACAAGCTATTTGCTTGGCCGCGCAAATGTTAGAAAATGGTGAAAAAGTCTTTGACCATCTCTCTCTCTCTCTCTCTCTCTGCCTCTCATGTTGTAGACAATGCATCAGATCCCGGTGTATCCGCTAAACAGATCTGGATAGATGTAGTTGAAGAAGCCGGTCACACCTGTATAACTTTTACCGATAACGGCAGCGGCATGACACCCAACAAACTGCACAAGATGCTCAGGTATGACACACTTACATCGTAAATGTGCATCCACATGAAGGGCAAATGCACAAAACAGTTGCTCTTTTGCATGTAGGAGTGACTCACCAGCGAGTGACTCACCAGCATTTATAAACCACATTTTATATTTGGCATCTCTTTCTCTCACTACACACACACATTTTACCAAAAACACCCACATGTCATAGTATCCATCTTGTTCACACAATTTGTACAAATAAAAGCATGTAATTCCACACATATACAGAGAGCTGAAATGACTGGTAGATTAAGACATTAGTATATACAGTAGAGTGATACAGTACATTATGATAATCTAGTAGTTGTTTAAGTCATTTCTTTAACTGTTTTTTTATTCTATAGCATTGTGAATTAGATATATTTGGACACCTTCAGGTCACTTTTTCCTGACATTTTATAGAGTAAATGACAAATCAATTAATGATCTACAATGAAAATAATCATTAGTTGCACCTAATATGCAAATAAATCTTTATTTTCTCACTGTCTTCGCCTTTATATCCAGCTTTGGTTTTACCGAAAAGGGCTCAGGTAAGGCCAGTCAGCAGGCTATCGGCGTATATGGGAACGGCTTCAAGTCTGGCTCCATGCGTCTGGGCCGTGATGCCCTCATCTTCACCAAGAATGGGGGTTGCCAGACTGTGGGGATGCTGTCTCAGACCTACCTGGAAAACATCAAGGCCCAGGCCGTCATTGTCCCCATTGTCCCCTTCAACCAACAAACCAATATCCTTCATGAGAAAGAATATTTGAGCCACTAGATTCAGTGTGTGTGTTGTATAATTACTGTAAACCAACACGTCTGTGGTGTACTGTAAAAGACTTGAATGTCACCATGTGATTTACTTGAATACAAATAGGCAGACTAAGTTTAAGGCTGTGATACCAGGGAATTAGTATCCAGGGTAAATCAAGAGCCATAAAACAGCTTCTTCACTCTGATTGGTAGAGAATAGGTTTGTCACCTTGCAAGCTCCTTTATATTTTGACCTTAACTCAGTGTAACAGTCGCTGGTGGTGACTGAGGACTCGGAGGCCAGCCTGGCAGCCATCCTCCAACACTCCATCATCACCTCCCAGGAGCAGATACACACACACTTTGACTCGATCCTCTCCAAAAAAGGCACCAAGATATTAATCTGGAACATCCGTAGGTCAGAATCTCATGTTTGCTGAAGCTGAATTTGGGTTGAAAGTAAAAATGCATCAGATGAGGTTTTTTCAGCCACATATAAGTCATTTTTAAATTTAGTTAAAGTTTGAGGTCACACACACATTCGTGTTTTTAGTTTTGTGGAGCAGGTGTGTTGAGTGTAGGTCTAATGTGTCACGTGTGAGATTGATGAATATGCAAACACAGACACATAGAGACAGGCAAATAAGCATTAACATACACATATGGTGTTTGTTTAAGCACGCCTTTAGACAAATCCATGCAAAACAACACCATGTCAAAATCAAACCCTCATATCATTGTCATCTGAAAAGCAGAAAAACATTGAAAGATTTCTTGACCCTTGTCCTTGTGGCTGTTTTAAGCAAAGTTTAGTACTTCAGAGTCAAATTGCTGCAAAGAGCAACAGTTCATGTTCAGGAGTTTTTAGCCTTTCTTCTTTCTCACTTCCTCTTCACACTCAGAAAAGGGTCCCCACTATAATTATAATCATCAAATGCCAGGTACTGATCAGATAAGTGAAAAAAAGTGATCTGAGAGCAGAGATATACAATATGTCATTACCCGTTCTGCTTCCATTGATTTTATCCTGAAGGGCCAAGGATGGCAAGCCAGAGATCGACTTTGAAAACGACGTGAGTGACTTCCGTTTGCCTGAGATTCAGATCGAGGAACTGAAAAAAGGTCTGAGGAACAGTGGATCCCTGAAAGCTGAGCACAACATCCCAGACATGCATTACAGTCTCAGGGTGAGTGGATAAAAAGTATATATAAACCTGTGTAATCACCATAAACAAAGAGGACCATGGAGCTTTTGGCCTTCCAGGCGCTAGAAATTCTGACAAAACAGCACCCTCTTCCTGTTTTCTACAGTAATGCTGCAGTCCAGAGGATAAACTACCCAGTGTAGAAGCTGGCATTTATTGTGTGTTTGCAGTAATAACAGGATAACAAAGCAGTACTAGTACAGTCATACATGGAATATATGTTGTACCACTGTTTCAGTATGAATGTGGCACCGATTTATTGATATGAAAGAGTCACGTGTAGCATTTTCAAAGAATAATTGTGTCATTCAAGACACAATTCACTTTCATTGTCAAATCACCGCAACAGTGCACAGTATAAAATGACAAAACAACTCACCACAAGAGCTTTCTGGAGCTTTTGATCGCATCACACAATTTGTGTAGTGAAGGAATTGTGTCACTGGTCAAATTTCGATAGCAAATTTCGGAGCATTTCATAGACTTATTTTAGACTTATATTCATGTTGGCTTAAAAGTTGGGGGATGAAAGTTCTTTTATGACTTTTGAATCAGTAGTTGACTAAACAATCTCACTACTAAGTCCATATAGTAGCTGTTTGGTGCTTTTGATTGTATCACATGATCTTCCTCAACAGATGAAGATGTAAGAATTGTTCAAAATATAAATTGGTCAAATATGATAATGATAATTAACATTATAACGTATAACAAGAGTTAAAACATACAATTGGATCTGAATGATTTTTGGGTTAGTGGTTAAGAGGATTAGTGTAGAATTCAGGGTAAGAGAAGCAGTGGTTGTGGTTAAGGTTTGGGTACACCCCTACATATCCTACGCAAGCATGTGTTTGACTGTATATCTGCCAGTTTCAAGCGTGAAACTAGAGTAACTTTTCACTACCAGAAATGCTTGTGGTTTTGTAGTAACACACTGCCCCAGTACAGCTGTGGTTACTTTACTTTTTGCACTCTCTCTCTTTATCTGTTCATCTCAGGCCTACCTCAGTATCTTGTACCTGAAGCCAAGGACTCAGATCATACTGAGGAGGAAGAAAATTCTTGCCAAGTTGGTGTCGAAGAGGCTGACACACATTGAGCATGATGTGTATAAACCCCACTTCAGTGTATCCCTACGCTATCTTTGTGTGTGTGTGTGTGTGCGTGTGTGTGGTGGTGCTATAAAGTCATGTCATCTGTAATCGTACATATTATCGAAGGGCAACAGGAAGTGAACATGAGGTCAGATACTTTTGTAGATGACAGTGCTTCTTTAGCAGGAACGTGTCAAGGCAACTCCTACTGCGTTTCTCACAACTCCACCAGTCTGGAAAGCGTGTGAGAGAAGGGAAAATGAAAATGAGTAGTGCAAATTCATGTTGGTTTCATATCTGTTTAGAATGCTTTATAAATTCACTTTCATATTTGTCATTGATTTACGTCTTCTTATCTCCTCTCAAGAGCTGTAAATAGAGAATTATTAGCTGAGCTTTTGTATTAACATCGCAAAGCCATTCCACAGTTGTTTAGTATGATTATAGGTAAATTAGTTTGAGAAAAATGTCATTTCAATCAGGCTGCGCAATACAAGATTTAAAGTTTTCTTTGTGACTGTCAGTGGTGTGGTTTTTACCGATTTTCAAAATGGAAAAACATCTGTGCTGTTCAGGAAACGTTGTTTAATTTGTTCAACCATATCCGCCCAAAAACCCAGTATCCACAAAATTCACCAGAATAAATCTGAGGCAAGAGAGAGTCCATGCAAATGTAGAATTATGCTGTATTCATAGAAATTATAACTCTTTTTTGGTCTATAGAGACGAGTCATGTCACGGTTGAAACGTTCACTTTTCCAGATTTAAATCTGAGTTTGTAATCTAGTTGTATGAAGCTAATTATATGTAGGATTTGCAGCTTTTAAAATGTTTTCTTTAATGAACGGTTGGATTTCATGTCATTTTAACATGCCATTTGAAAAAAAAAATCAGCCACCTTAACATTTAAAATTGTATTTTCAATACTTCACAGGATATAATCATTTTCTTATTTGTTTGGCATTTAGTCCAGTGCTGTTAACCTTGACTGGTGTCTATTAGAAAGAGAAAGTGAAGGTGACCTTTGGGCTAAATCCGAAAAACAGAGACCACTATGGCATCATGATGTACCACAAGAACCGCCTCATCAAGGCCTACGAGAAAGTGGGCTGCCAGCTGAAGGTAGAGGAAACTAATTATACTGCATGTCTTCAAGTGTTATAGGCACACCACAGGCTTGTGAGTTTATTAATAAAGAGTGTCTGCCTCTGCTTATGCTCTCTCATTTCCTACAGTCTTCAGGTCAGCGGGCAGGAGTCGGGGTCATCGGTATTATCGAGTGTAACTTCCTCAAACCTGCTCACAACAAGCAAGACTTTGAATACACAAAGGAATACAGGTACAGTACAAGTTTTATAAGTAATTTTAGCAACAGGCCAAGTTTTCTCAGTGACCTGTACAGAAATATATGACTAATATACTAATATTGCTTTTTCTTTTCCCCAAGACTGACTCTAGGCGCCTTGGGCATAAAACTCAACGACTACTGGAAAGCAATGACAGAGAAGAAGGCCAGAGAGCGCGAGTTTCAGGCTTTGGACAAAGGAGATGAAAATGAAGAAAAGGAGGACGCTGACGAGTGAGTGTTGACTTTGTTTTGGGTCTCGGTAACAGTAGTTCAATCAGGAGAGACAAAAAAGAATTGTTTTTTAGTTGTTTATTATTTATTATTTGAAGATTAAGTGTTAACAAAAGTATTTGGCACTTAGACGCTACAGGGAGATTTTGAATCGAAGGACATCAGTCATGAGCAGCAGCAAGATAGATCTCCCCATGGAGTCCAGACACTGGTGGTGGTGGTGGCTGATGACTTCTGAAGTTGATGAGGTTGATGAGGTTGATGAGGCAATTCACTGATGAATCTGCAAAGACTGGGCGGTGATGGGGAGGTGGTAGGGCGTGCAAAACAGCAGCATGAAAGCACTAAAGCAAAGAAGGAGAAAACATATTTAAAAAGTGAGCCGCATTATGATAGGCTGACAAATGAAGGTGTGTCACCATGCTATTGGTTAGATGTGATCAGCTGATGTGAACAGCTGATGTCTTAATTGACACCCAGTGGAATGACAGCAAGGAAATTATAAGTGAGCATGCCTTCGGGATGGGAATGACAGATGGTTTGAGAAATAATATTAAACGACCTGAACATGCAAAAGATAGTCTTCCTGACTGAACTTTGGCTAATCTTTGTTAGTACAAGTGTGAAAAAGATTTCAGCTCATAGGGCTATAGGGTTTATACTGTGAAATGTTGCGCTGTCAGGAACAAAAGTTGACAATCGTGAGAGAGATGTGGTCAAACTGATTTGGAGCTTTGGCGACCAAAGACAGTCTGAGGCGAAATTCTCACAATGTGACTTCTGCTATGACGACCACGTATACAAACTAACCAGTCAGAATATGACATGAAATGACACAGAATACACTGGCCGGCATGAAATTTCATATGAGTGCAGTTTTTTGAACAAAGTTTAGGGAGAAAACACAATTGTTCTCCTTAATATGTTCATGGCACAAGAAAAAGAACTATGAACTATTGACTTTGCTGCATTTTTTGAAACATCAGAGCGGCACAGATGGATGATGCAAGCTGATGATGTGCCTCTGCTTTCATACACTTTTTTCCATTTACATGGTAGAGCTACAATTCACCATAAATTCAGAGCACAAGATGACATGCCTCATACTGATTGCAACCAAGATTTTATCATACGCATCTTGAAAACCGTTGCTACAGGCAATAAACTTACACAATCGTTGTTAAAGTCTAAAGCCGCCTTTAGTCTGTTCCTGTAGCTGTAAAAACCACTGGGAGAGTGTAAGTAACATGCCACACACACACACACACCTTTTATGGACGATTACAGTAACAATTCAGGAAGGTATAGGTCAGTTTGTCATGTTGGAACGTGTAAATTCAACTGAAAGTGAAATGAGGTCATTCTTTAACAAAGCTTGAAACCAGAGAATGGAAACGCTGCTGCTGGAGCTGCTCTCAAGACGATAATAAAGAAGAGTGAAAAAGCAGAGGCAAGGAATGTCAAGAGCCTTTGCAACCAACTGAGTTTTAGTTTATTGTTGTGTTGACCTAAAAAATTTACTGTAAATATGATCAACATAAAATATTTTCATTGTGTTTGTAGCTTTTCAACCAACATGCACATAAAATCTAAACTCACTGAGATCATCATGAAACTTTTTTTCTTTCTGGTGAACGGACTTCCCCTTTTGCACAGAGCTCTGTTTGACTGAAAGTACTCACCATGTTGGTCTGTTTCTGCAGGGGTCCCATGTGGTTACAGTGTGAGGAGTGCCTCAAGTGGCGGAGCATTCCTGCGAATCATTATGATGACATACCTGAAAGCTGGAACTGCAGTCAGAACCCCAATGCACGTTACAGGTGTGTCTCAAACCTTTTCTTGAGAGAAAACTGACATCCATAAATCCAATCTATATATCCAGAAGGTCTGTTATGATCCATCATTGATCCCTGGCATCATCAAGCATGTTAAATTTGCTTAAAAGAAACTTAAAAGAGCTTTTACCTCACCTTAGCCACATAACAGCATGGCTCTATGGGTGGCAATAATAATAATAATTTTATTTATATAGCACTTTTCAAGCATAAGCACAAAGTGCCTATAACCACATATATACAAACATACATACAAATAAAGAAATATGCTCATGCATGCTCAATACTGGTTGGTCCACTACTTTGATCCAGACTGAAGAAGAGCATCTCAACAACTATTAGGTGGATTGCTATTAAGTTTTATACAGATATTCATGGCCCATGGATATCTTTGTTTATGACCAAATACCTGCAACACCAATGGCATTCCCATCAGCCTCACCTGTACTTTGTGTTCAGTTCTAATTAGCAAATGTTAGCTAACCCGCTAGGCTAAGATGGTTAGCATGGTAAATGTTATACCTGCTAAACATTAGCATGTTAGCATTGTGTTTCTTCTCATTTTGGTCCTCTAAAGAGGCATAACAGGGCAAATACACAGTTGTATCCTCAGCACATGGTAAGCCTTCTGGTAGGCTTACCATGGATGCAAAACCTTACACATATAAGCAGTAACGGAAGTGTCAAGTCATCTACATGTGCCATAACAGATAAACGAGGAGATGCATCAGATAATTAATCTCATTTAAAAAAGAACATCTTCTCAGAAAGGTGTGGTAACCTCATTTCATTACCCTGCCAGTGTGTATGTGTGTGCCTTGAATTTAACATCTGTGTGTGTGTGTGTGTGTGTGTGTGTGTGTGTGTGCCCTGAATTAAACATCAGCAGCAGTAGTTGCTAAGCCATGTCTGTCTTTTTGTCTTTCAGAAGTTGCACTTCACCAGAGGAAGCAGAAGAGAGCGAGGAGTTGTTAACGCCCAGCTACCAAAAGAACCACAAGAAACAGTAAATTCCCATTTCTCTAGACATCTCAAACTCTGTCTCAATGTGTGAGTGTGTGTGTGCATGGCATGCATGTGTGTGCGTGCATGTGTTTGTGTGTGTATGTGTGAGCTTTTCTATACAGACGGACGTTTCACACGTTATTTCTGACTGCTGTACTTCCTGCTTGCCTGTATGTGTGTGTGCGGGTTCACATGCTGTTTTGTGGTTTCCATCTGTCAGTTTCACATTCTTATTTCCGGTGTGGGGGTGTCCATGTGACTGTGTGAGTTTGTCTGACAATCTGAGAGAAGTCAAACTCGTGGAAGGACTAATGAGAAGTCGGGGTTTTCCTTTTGTCAAAACAAGTTGAAGTGTTACTGATAAACACAGGGGAATGTAGACATTGAGCAGTTTTTGTTACTTGAATTTTAAACTAAAAACTTTTTAAACGTCTTATTAAAAAAAAAAAAAAAAGTAAATTATTGGAAGTTAAAGGACCAGTGTGTAGAATTTA
Organism: Thunnus thynnus; assembly: GCF_963924715.1. Taxonomy (NCBI): domain Eukaryota; kingdom Metazoa; phylum Chordata; class Actinopteri; order Scombriformes; family Scombridae; genus Thunnus; species Thunnus thynnus. The sequence continues at coordinate 19,103,947 of NC_089525.1, forward strand.
GTGGCATCTAGCAGAACGGACTTGGCAGAAATGGAATATGGAAAAAAATATTCATAAGTATGTTTTAATTAGTGTATAATCACCTGAAAATAAGAGTCTTTGTGTTTTTGTTACCTTAGAATGAGCCCTTTATATCTACATAGGGAGTTGGTCCTCTTTCACTGAGCCCGCCATGTTGCACCGCCATGTTTCTGTAGTAGCCCATAACAGACAAACCAAACACTGGCTCCAGAGAGACCTTTTGTGTTTTTTGCAAGTTTCACAGCCGCTGTAGGTTCTCCTACATGCTTGGAAGGGGAGGGTGAGGTGAGGGGTTTTCAGTAGGTTGCAATCTGCAACCTCACCACTAGATATCACTAAATCTTACCCACTAGTCCTTTAATTGACTATTAGTCAAGTTAGCCAACTAGCTTAGATAACTGCTGTTTATCTGGAAGAAGTTACCTACCAAGATAGCTCAGCTGCAAGCTAATAAAGTCCAAACTAACTTACAAGCAGCATTTCATAAAGTTTCATAAAACTAGGTAAGTAATTGAAAGTGTATAAATTGCATGTGGCTGTGATGTGCCTACTTACAATCTCTCTGTGCTTCACTATCTCCTTTGTAACAATTAATCCTATTAGAAATCTAGGTTATTATTGCTATATGGATAAAAGCTTATATTATAATGCCATAGAAGTATTCTATTAAAAATGTGTACTTGCTTATCTTTGATTGGCCAACACAACATCTTACCAGATGATGTTGAAATACACTGCAGCAATATTTTAGCCAAGTTTAACATTTTTGCCTGATTACGCTAGGTTTTTTGTTGGTGCCCTTTACCCACCTCTGCTGTGACAAAGCAGTGGCTCATCAAAACTAATAAAGAGACTACATTTTTGAAGCAGTGCTAATTTCGATCTGAGCACAGTCTTATTCATACTGTGAATAAACTTTTCACTTAATCTCTTCATGGTAAAAATCTCAAAAATAGATTACTTTCTTGTCATCTTGGAATGATTACAGCAATGAACAAGCAAGTTGCAGAAAAAATGACTTTCTTGAAGTTAAATCCCACCATTTTGATCTGCCCTCCCTCTCAACTCTTTAATCTGTTTGGCTTTCTCCCTCAGAGAGCACCCCAAAAGCAGAAAACGAGAAAAATCACTGGAGGTATGAGTGTTTCTTATACTGAAACCCATTGATAACAGTACCAGTATACTGATTTGCTTCTGGATATATTTAATACATTCGTTTGGTTGTTTGTGTTTCAGGTGTGTGAGTTCCAGGAACAAATGACTAAACATCAGATCCTCTCACGAAGTTCATCAGAGCCCAGCCAGCCCACCTTCCAGTCCACACACACACCTGATCACACAGCTGCAGTAGATCAATGCCACATAGAGGAAAACACACAAGAACACAATCAGACGAACACAGATACAGAGGCAAATGATGATGCACAAACAGGAAGTAAAGTCACAGCTGAAGTCACACAAGACAAGCCCGTTGGAAGAGACACAGTCATTAAAGACAAGACACTAATTACACATGGACAGGTGCATTCGGAAAATGACAAAAATGCTCAGAGCCTTGAAGACAAAGAGACCAACAAAACAAAAGACACAAACATGGCGCCCATGGAAAGAGACGGAAAGAGCACTGGCACGATAAGGTGGGCTATGATGCATGCTGTATGTTCAGACTCATGTAAATGTAAGGAACACAATGATCAAGCACATCCTTGTACATCTTTTTTATTTTTTTATTTATATTTTATATTACTATACTATATATTACTATCTTATCAAAATCATTTTTAAAGTCTAAATGAAATGACACTGCCTTTTTTGTCTACTACAGCATACATATCTGCTCTGTAAATCACTTGTACTGTGTTCTTTGAGAAAAAAATCAGAAGTCAAAATTTTTTATTTACTTTAGAGAAGTTTTTATTTTAAATTCTTTGATTTCATGACTGTGCCCCCTAGTTTTGCATTATTTCAATGAAATACCACTCCGCCATCCACCTACGTAGCTGGAGACCTCATTTCAATGCTGCAAATCAAATCTTTTTTATTTATATAGCACTTTTCAGTGCCTATAACCATATATATAAACAAATAACACCAATGGCATTCCCATCAGCCTCACCTGTACTTTGTGTTCAGTTCTAATTAGCAAATGTTAGCTAATCCGCTAAGCTAAGATGGTTAGCATGGTAAATGTTATACCTGCTAAACATCAGCATGTTAGCGTTGTGTTTTTTCTCTATTTGGACCTCTAAAGAGGCATAAGAGGGCAAATACACAGTTGTATCCTCAGCACAGAAGTAAAGGTAATTTTTGTGCAATGAAAAAAGTAGCCCAAACTAAATTTTTAAAACAGTTTTAACATCTTGTTCTGGTATGCTTACCATGGATGCAAAACCTTACACATATAAGCAGTAACGGAAGTGTCAAGTCATCTAGACCTCATTTCAATGCTGCAAATCAAATCTTGTATAAAGTGATAATGTGGCGTTCGATCATGGGCAGAGCAGATGGTCACACTGAGCCTGATAGCATCCTGCTACACACAAGACGACAACATGAACACACGTTTTAGCTTGTTGAGCCAGGGAAAAGTACACCACTAATGTCAGTTAGCAGGATAGATAGCTACTTAGATTATCAGTTGCAGCACTTAAACAGCATGTAAACATACCTAAAAATGTCATTTCAGTTCAGTTACATGCTTCACTGCTTTTCAAAATCCCTTTTAGCAACAAACTGCCTGTCCATGACTTGTAGCTACACCAGTTTATTTACTTTATCTCACAGCGTAACACCATTAGCCTGCCAGCTAATGTCAATCAATCAAGCCTCTAACACACTAACAGACAGAAAGGAGCTTTTCTGATATTTTTCAACAAAACTATTAACAATACATTTAAATACATCGTTTTTGACAGCAGAGAGGGATAATTAAATGAGATATCAGTTGGACTTTTAAGGAATAGTTCAACATTTTGGTTAAATACACTTATTCGCCTTCTTGCAGAGAGTTAAATGTGAAGGTCGATACCACTCTCATGTATGATTTAATGCTTAGTGTGATGGATTGTCTGTCTCAAGGATGTTTAGAGTCTTTACAAGTTCATTTTCAAACAGTAAGTGGTTAGCAATAATTTAAAGAATGTCCAATATGTAGTTTAGGAGTTTAAAACACCGTAAGGATCTTTAATGCCTTCAGTTAACTAACCAGCCTTTGTTCACTCTTTTGTAGCCTCAAACGGAAACCAGGATCATTATTTTACTGTGTGAAAAAGAAGCCATGCCTTTGGGAGAAGCAACAGCCCGACAACGGGAACACAGCAGAGGAGTTGCACCCTGAGAAACAAACAAATGTACCCGAGAAGAACAAGCAGGGGAGTAGCAGCTGGTTAGACAAGACAGGTGACACAGTGCAGCAAGGCTCCAGTACCCTGCCATGGTACAACTCACTCTCCTCCACCCAGACGGTGGTGGTATCTCCTCTGAGCCGAACTGAAGGCCAACGGAGCAGACCACTGCCTCCAGAAGGGAGTGATTGGGAAGCTAAAGTCCAGAAGCTGGCTGGGTTGGAGAAAGAGGCTCAAAGGTTACGAAGGCTTCTCGGTCTGGAAATTAGCAAGACAACTCAAGGCACGATGACAACTGCTGACAGCAGCACTGAAAAGCAAAAAGGACAGCCGGTGACACCACCAGCATCCACTGCAACAAGAGCGGTTGGCTGCCAGACTGACGTGGCTGAGGTCAGCAGAGTTTATACCCAAATTTTTTATAAACAAATCAATGAAGATAAATTTAAAAAGCTCAACAGACAGTAGAAATGAAATAACATTTTCTGAGTGTGAGTCAATTTGACATCCTATAAATGAGTTTGGATAGTTCGAAAGACTAACATATTTACTCCTGTGTGAGTTGCGTTGACTTAATGCACTGTAATATTGCCAACTGCATGACTTTGTTTTTGTCTTCAAATGGCTTGAGCCATAAATACCTTAAATTACAGATAAATTTGACAAACTTCAACGATAGTGATCATCACAAAGCCATTCACAAGTCTATTTCTTCCCATTAACCCAGCTAAAAGATAACATTTTATTTCTTGCAGCATTTATTCAGTTTGTTCAGTTAAATTAAAACATACAGTTGCTAAAATATGGAGTTCACAAAAAATGGCATCACGTTTCCCACATTTCACAACTGTTGAAATATATTAACCTAAAGCCCAAATTACTGGATTGATGATGGCCACAAATTACTAAAAATCTGTGGTGTCAAACTGCTGTATAGCTCTATATTAAAAAAAAAAAAAAGGAAACATTAGAAAGATTGACTCTTACAGAGCTCAGGATGCTCTTCTTGGTACATTAAAATCAGTGCTTAAATGGGCTTTAAATGCTTGGTCATTTAAATTACAACTAACACATAAATAAATATTCTCCATCAGAGCTCTACGTCATCCAGTGGACCTGCTCGGGCTCCGGGACCTCAGGGGGTGATGGTCCAGAGTCCAAGGCCTGTTTGTGGGCCGAAGGAGCAGCCTGATCAGAACAGAGCCAAGAGGGAGAAGAATGAAACTCAGAGCAGAATGAGAGTCAATGACAGCGAGGCCTGTGGACTTGAGGACAGCAGGTGTGTATTCTAGACAGACATGCACAAGCGCCACTAAAGCTGCTTTCTAAATAGCTTTAGGGAATCATGCTTTTGACCAAGGAGCAAAAAAACATGTTTTTGTATTCCCTCATGCTTGTTGACAGACTTTACTTGTCAGAATTAAGGTACTCAGCTATTGTTCAGTTGAAGATTTTGAAAGTAAATGGCAGTAAAAATCAGTGTCTTTGATTTATCTTACCCTCTTAAGTACAAGTAATTACACATGTTCAAATACACATGTGTATATATATATATATATATATATATATATATATATATGTATGTGTATATATATATATATATATATATATATATATATATATATATACCTACAGTATCATTTGATATATGAATGAAATTAAAATTGTAAATGTTCCAACTTAAAAAATAAACCAATCCAAACATTCTTAGTATGAATGTAAGCCTCTATCTTCATCACCCCTCCACTTTCTACTTTCACTTCTTCAAAAAAAGAAGTCCCACCTTTTTATTCTGATGGCAAAATTTCACAGTCATGTTCTCCATTTTTGCTGATGTGTAAATGAAAAGGTAAAATTCCCCTGGACAGAGATTTCATCTGAGTCATCAATTTAACTTATTTAACTAAAAAAATAAAACTGTAAGTTAAGTCTTAGTATTAACAGTTAAATTGTTCTCCAACCAGATTGGCACAGGAGAGTCTGCACGACATCCGTAACAACGTTGTGGTGCTTCTCACAGCGCTCCTGCCCCAGCTGGACCTGGCTGGTATCAGTTTGGAAACCACCGACGTAGACAACATCCTGCAGCAGATCATAGAGGTCAACTCACTCAAACTATGATTCATGCAGTCTAGCGGGGTTCTGTTGGCTGAACTTAATTTGTTTTTCCTGTGTTCTCATGCAAAGTTTGGGTTAATACAACAGTGTGTATATATATATATATATATATATACATTGTAATGTCACTGTCACATTTTTTTGTTCTGTCACTGGTGGTGCTTGTGAACGAACTCTATGACATAGTAATTTTGTGTCCATATTTTTCTATGTTATGGTCCACAAATATAAACAACTGGTCATAGTAATTCTGTATGCCTCAATTGACAATTCAGGAGTCCAAGGACACAGTGCCACTATTGATATTGGTCTCCAATGCTAAGAGAGTATTTTTCTAATACAAGAATCTGTGAAACACAAACAAAAAATGCAAAGTACTATTTTGCATAATTGTTTTCAGAAATTATACAAAAAATAACTTTGCTGGACAGAGCTAATGATGACATACCCACTGGCGAAAAAATGTTTTATCCAGGAGGAATTAAAAGTCGTATTGGTTAGAGTTGTTCTATAATGTATAATCACTCTGATTATTAAGATTTCAGAGGTTACACAAGGTGGCAGTTTTTTTTTCACATCCTCTTGAAAATGTGTCTGATATTTCGACCATTTTAAGAGTTGTTGTGAGCCTTACTGCCCCACTGCTGTACAAATATGAGCCAAAGATAAACCAAAGTGTCATGTTTTGATATTGTTTGTTGTGCTTCGGTTTTTATTGACTATTTAATTTAGTTTTATACTCGTGTGGTCAACATATGCTGTCACAAGTCATGATGTAATGCTTGTTTACAGAATTGTTCACATATCCTTTATAAGCAAGGCTTTTCACATTTGCATTAAAAATACTGAAACAATTTATTGAACACTGCCTCTTGATTTTCAAAGAGTTAAAACATCACCAGGTCAGTGTGAAATTTCTGAATGTCTCTTTCTTGCCACAAGGTGACAGTAAAGCCTCATAATGAAAACTTTACTAAACACATGTCTATCATGTCAACCTCAGAAGTCCTATCATTTAATTTGAAGTATTTTTTTGGACTACCATTTTCTACTACTGCCCAGCGCATCAGTTAATTGAATCCTATCATTTATTCAATGTGACATGTGGGTTTTTATTGTATTCCACTACAGTTATGTATACCAACATTAACAGTGTACCACACAATCAGCCAAGATTTCATTGCTTGCCATATTGTCATATTTAGTAGCAGTCTAACTGTGATGCAGACAGCAGTATGTTTATCTATTTTTCTGACTGAACAGCAATCCAAAATATTCCACTTTAACATTTTACCAGTGTATGTAGCAGGTATGAACATATTGGTTGTATGTTTGGATGAAACATCCATGAAAAGCCTATACACAAGAGGGTACCACAATTTCTAATAAGACACCCCTCACAGATTGTAATTAATGTTTTTATACATCATAAAGCTCATAGAATGAAGTTAACACATGCAATACAAGTAAATACACACACAATGATGCCATAGTGTAGTATCAAAGGCACATAAAACAGTACAGCAGGCTACCCGCTCTACCACTTTTAATAAGGCAACCATCATGAAGGCTTTGTTTGTTATAAGACTTTATAGATCTGTTATAGGCCACCAATGACATATATAACCACTGTTTAATCAGGGAAAACTGACTGAGCATTAAGCTCTTTTACAGCAATGACCTGAGTTCACATTCATAGGGGCTATACAGTATATGATGACTACCACAGTAATAACAATAAAATGTCAAATAAAGCAAATAACTAGCAGACAAATAAACAATAAATAGCAACCATGTCTATGAATCAACCAAAGCAGGAACACTGTACAACAACAATATCATCCAGCAGACATTTAAAATGATCCACTGACACATACCTGTCCAGTTTCAATACCCCTTGGAATTTCTTACATTTATTTGGTGCAAAAACCATAAAAACTAATTTGCCAAGCTGAGTATTGATCTGAGGAGTTTCAAGGGATATAAATTCCTGTGAGCGTGTTTTATGACAGATGGATTTGGGTTTTAAAAGAGAAGTGAGGTAGAAGGGTTACTTGCCTAGTAAAGCCTTATAAACAAAAAGGAGGCAGTGTCCTTCCCTTCTATCACTGAGAGAAGACCATCCCACATTCTGGTATAGTTCACAGTGATCATGAGTAATAAAATGTAGTGAACTGTGGTAAACTGTATCAAGTGATTTCAACATGGATGGGGCTGCATGCATATACACAATATCACAATAATCTAAGACTGACATTATAGTTGATTTTAGTTGATTGAACAATTGCCATTCTGTTTTCTAAAAAGAAGCATAACCAGATCCTGTACAGTGCACCCAGTTTAATTCTCACCCTCTTTGTGAGTTCAAGCACATGTGTTTCAAATGAAAGCTTATCATCTAGCCAAATGCCCAGGTATTTGTAATCTTACACTCTTACACTCAATTTGGGCCCTGAATACTGTTGGCGTGATGATCATACTTTCTTGACCTCATAAATGACATACATTTAGTCTTGGACTCACATAGAACCAATCTAAGATTTTTCAAGGATGTCTAGACACAGTCAAATGCACACTGAAGATTTGACAGAGCTTGTTCCACAGATGGCACATAAGCATAAAGAATGGTATCATCTGCATAAAAATGTGCTTTACAATTGTCTACTGAGGCACAGATATCATTGATATAAAAGGTAAACAACAATGGGCCTAAAATTGAGTCTTGTGGAACACCATATTTTAATCCTAGAACCTCTGACTTCAATCCTGTAGCATCTATGCATTGTGTTCTATCAGAGAGATAGTCCCGAAACCATTTACGGATGTCTCCTCAAAACCCATCAAGGCCAATTTATCCAGAAGTAGTCTGTGATTAACAGTGTCAAAAGCATTTGATGAATCAATAAAAAAAAGCTGTACAATGTTTCCTACTGTCAAGAGCAGAAACTCTCATTTACAGCAACAGTTGCCGCTCTAACAGTTGCAGCAACTATTGGGTTGCCAGGTGGTGGAAATTCCCTTTCTATTTTGTAATAATTCAGTCATAAATGTCTGTAATTTATTAATAAATGTTTTCTGATAATCCATTAAGGCTTTGGTTATAAATGTTAACAAGATGTGTTTTTCGGGAGGAGGATAAACAGCAGATAATGGGATTTTCACAACTGGAAACACAGAAGTTGCTTTCATTAATGGCTTATAACGGATCTATAAAGCATCAATTAATTATTAATTGAGTTACAGCAAACAAATCCTCCATGATGGGCCCCTTATCGGAGGATAGAGGAAGATTTTTTTTATGTTTAAAACTGTTTTATTTTATATAATATATTGCATCATTGTGTGTGTTTGTATTTATGTGTGGTACGTGTTCACTGTATTATATCAGCGCATTACTACAGAGGCATATTGAGTCCAAGACAAATTTCCCCTCCCGGACAATAAGGTCTTATCTGATTCTTTCACAGCAGAGCGTGAGCAATCTCACTCACACACTCTTGGTGTGTAACCAGCACGCGCCCCCACACGCCCCCACGTGCAACTTCAGTTTCCCAGTTATTTCTCCTCTCCTCTGCCCACCCCCAGCCCTTTAAATATTTCAGCCCGCGGGAAGAGCACCAGAGCCGGGACAGACTTTTAAGTGGGGACACCGTGGAACCGACAGGTGCGCACACCGCGATGCAAGCGACGTTTCTTCTGCTGCTGCCGCTCCTCTGCTCCGTCGCAGAGGCTGCTGTTAGAGAGTATTATATTGCAGCTGTAGAAATCGGTTGGGACTATATCCACGACGATGATGAACCAGCGACCGACCAAAGGTGAACTTTTTTTTTGTTGTTGTTTAATTTGAACAACTCACTCCTGGTGGGCAGCACACTGCATGAATGTCCTTTCTGAAATGTCATTTAGTCCTCATATCCTGTTTCCAGAGGTCAGTTCTGTTAAATCAACTGGAAAAATACAGCAACAGGGATTAGGACAATTAAGCTTGCTTCCAATACAAGTTCATGTTTTTTAGGAATTCATTAGAAAGTATTAAACATAATAACAAATTAACAATGACTTAAGACAGGTAAAATGAATGAAGGGGGGTGTTATAGTGTTTTCTGGCAATTGTCTCATCTATTTTAGTAGTTTGGTTTGGTTCAAGTGATTTTTATACCTTATTTTGTTGTTGTTTGTAGGAGAAAATTCAAAGATATTCCTCAAAAATATATCAAGGCAGTTTACAGGGAGTACACAGACTCCACATACACTGTCCCCAAGCCGAGACCAACTTGGACAGGTAGGTCTCCACTGATGTTGCTCTTTATTATACACTTCTTGCGTCTTTGAAATATCTGATTACTTAAAACATAGACTTTCTGTCATTACATCAGTTTTTGTTAGGATTACAACAACTCCAACAACCAATATTTTTGAGCACAAATTAAATACAGAAACAAACAAATCAGAACCAGAACCTGAAATCTCATACAAATATCATACTTTTTTAAAGACAGGACACATGTTGAACCTTCATAGTTGTCAGTTCTGTTTAGAGCATATACAGAATATCTTCAGATTTTTTTTTATTACTAATTGTTAAAGAAAATTGTGTCACATGGTTGCAGGTATTCAAGGTCCGGTGATCCTTGCCCAGGCTGGCGACAAGGTGGTGGTCCACTTCAAAAACCTGGCCTCTCAGTCCTACAGTATCAGCCCTGTGGGGATCACCTACTGGAAGCAGTCAGAAGGTACCGAACTGAACTTTTTTCATTTCTCTCTTGCACACCATCACAAAGTGTTTGTTAGTCAGCAGCATTCTGTTCTGTTTGCGCAAGTTGTGACCAAGAGCTTGACTCATAATCAGTTTTCTATGTGAAGTCTAGATTACACCGTAGATGACACAATGGCAAAAACACAAAAAGCTTATAAACTCACTCTTCTGATGCTACTGTAGATTAAGGAGGAATCTTAGTCAGACCGCCACACGCAACCACAAGCGTTCATGGGAAAATTACTGTTTATTATGACAATATACACAGTATACACGATAAACCAATACACAGGAATAAGGATATAAAGGTTGCCTCCTTGTTCTTAAGAAATTACTCAGCAACGGTTTCCATTATCTTCTGTGTGCAGATTTGTAGCCGCATGTTAGAGCCAAAAGGTCAGGTCAGCCTTACAGCAAGAGTGTGAGTATGAAAGAAAGGCAGGAAACTAACTTAAGTATATAAAACAATTTTTAAAAATGTGGGTTTAAATGCCTTTAAAATACAAAACAAAAACAAAAAGCAATTGCATATTTTGTCTGAGAACTCACAGAGGCGTTATTCATATGAGAGAAGGCACTGGCATGTGTCCTAATGCATGTCAGCTGTAGATCCAAAGCAGTCAGTTCCTGTAAACGGCTCACATCTTCCTGCCACAGGGTAGATATAACTATGACTGAGTTTATCATAATCGGAGAAGCTGCTTCTGTCACGTTCAGGAATGTGCTTTCATGAAGCAAATCTAATCATGTCAATGTGTAACATGTAGGGTGAGGGAAAGGTTGTTGCTTGTGTGTGCGTGTTGCTGCAGCATACACTGCGGTCTTGCTGATACAAAACATCTAGTTTTATTTCCTGTTTTAGTTACTTGACAATTTCTTGAGTTTTTTTTTGTCCTTCAGGATAGTATCTCTTTGAAATTACAATTACTTTATGTATTTTTCCCAAGGTGGATTTAACTAAGGTGTATGCATTCTTTTAATTGCTCATCTTACCCCACATTGACAGCAGTTTTCCTGCTTTGAGACCACAAGTGCTTCTGAATCAATACAGATGAGTCATGCTGTGTCTTTTCCCTCCAGGAGCCGGGTATGATGACTCCACGGCGGGCCAGGAGAAGGAGGATGACGCCGTCTCTCCCGGTGGATACTATGAGTATGTGTGGGACATCAGCCCAAAGGACGGCCCCACCGCCAGTGACCCCGAGTGCCTCACCTACTCCTACTCATCCCAGGTGGATACAGTCCGCGACGTCAACTCAGGACTCATCGGTGCCCTGCTCATCTGCAAGTCAAGTCAGTGTGTGCGGGAGGTCAAAGACAGTCGACAGTCATGCATTTTGTCTTGTCAATATTGTATCTTTCTATCATGTACTGTTCTGTAAAGCTCTTACTAATAATTGACACCTTGTCTCATCATCTCATTACTCATTAACACATACTCGTATAAACACCATCCAAATTCAGACAGACACAGATTTCAATTGAAGCTTGTTAGAGGATGAAAAATTCTCATTGATTTAAGAAAACTTTCATTAAAAACTGTTTTCCTGGCTAAGTTAGACTAAAATCCGGTGAAAAGGACAATGAGGTATTTAATAATATAAAGGCTAGCTTTATGCTAATACACGCCATCTAGCTGTGACTCGATAGCCTAGCTGTTCTTTCAAGCTCAAAATAGCTATATTGTATTGCTATAGGTAAGATATGAGAGGAAATATAGTCCATAATGCTATGCATATGAAGTGAAGGTCTACTCCAGTGACTTAGTATTGCACTTCTGTAAAATCGGGGGACTTGTAGGAAACAGATTTTTTAAAAGATTGGTCAGAAGTCTGGTCAAAAATATCCTGACTTACTATGACTCAGACTCCAAAAACACAGGATCCTATATTTTGCATGATGCAACTTGATGGCACCTTTCATCAGACTCTCCATTACTGATAATGGCTTTAAAACTCCTTCAGAACTATTTTCACTGGCTGAGCAGTACTCTTCATGACAAGTAAATTGAACTTTATGTGTAAAGTCGGTGGAGTGTCTCTTGAATTCTAGTTTTCCAGTTAGCTGAATTGCAAAATTGTCTATTTATTTCGCAAATGTTTGGAAAAGATGCACTGGAGGTTTATCTCACTCTATAGAAAAGGGGGTGAAAAGTCATTTTTTATTTTTTTATGTTCATTTATGAAATAATTATTACTGATGTACATACTGTATGTGTGTGTGTTCTTCCAGGTGCATTCACAGAAGACGGCCAGAGGAGAAATCCAGCGTTTGTCCTGCTGTTTGCGGTGTTCGATGAGACCAAGAGCTGGTATGGGGAGATAGGGGAGAGGAAGAGCAGAGAGAAGTTCCGGAGGACTGCCGGCAGGAAGAGTTACCACACCATCAATGGATATGTCAACTCTACATTGCATGGTAAATAACCACATCGGCTGCAGCCAGGGAGTTTGTTCCATGTAGTCATATTGTAATGTTAAGTGTTGCTAACACTGTGCGCTGCTGTATCAGTGTCTGCACTGTATGTAGTCTGCACAGGAATTTGTCCTCACTTCCTGTATGTGTGTGTGTGTGTGTGTGTGTGTGTGTGTGTGCGTAGGTCTGACAATGTGTCAGGGCCGTAATCATGTGTTTTGGCATTTGATTGGGATGGGAACAGCTCCAGAAATCCACTCCATTCAGTTCCAGGATCACTCTCTGCAGGTAATTCAGGTTTTGAGAAAAAAAATATTCACAGTAAACAGATTTAAAGGTTAAAGGATTTTTTTTACACTTATGACTTTATGGGCTAAATACTGAAGAAATAAGTAATGGTATAAATATAAAAATGCACTATGAACACTGTGCAGTTCATTGAATTCTTATTTTACAATTAAGATGATTATAGAAAAGAAAAATATTCTTTTGTTTTCCTTGTCACAAATCAATTTCAATTTATCAATTTTGTTTTGCTAATTTATAACTTATGCTAATTTATTACTTATCATATTCTTGCTCAAACTAACTGTGTTAAAGAGTAGAACATTCGCTTTGGTTTTTCCAGGTTTTGAACCATCGAAAAGTCACCATGGAGGTGACCCCTATGACCTTCACCACTGCAGAAATGAAACCCTCCACTGTAGGCCGCTTCCTGATCAGTTGTCAGATATATGCTCACCGCCACGGTAAGAAAGGCCGATTCAGATTGGTTTCCCTGCATCCTATGAATCATAACTGATTGCTAATTTGCACTGTTGCTGTGTCAAGATGGCATGAACGCTTGGTTCACGGTGGAGAAGTGCCCAGACCCCGTCGCTCTGCCGGGGCCTGACATGCGTAATGTCAATCACGGGGATTACGAGGACGGCGGTGAAGATGAAGATGATGATAATCTGTTCAACACCATAAGCTTTCAAGCCATGAAGCCACAAGTGCAAGCCAGAAGCAACAGGGGACAGCAGTATAAAATCTGGGAGCATTACATCGCCGCTGAAGAGGTCACCTGGGACTACGCTCCTCATCTCAAACCCACAGACAGGTAGGAGAAAGAAGGAAGGGGGGAGGAAGAAAGAGAATAGGAATTGTTGATTTGAATTGAATTGATAATTTTAATTTCTTTTCTCTTTGCCACATCAGTGAGTTGCAGTCGGGATATTTGCCTGCAACTCCTCATCACCTCGGCTACAAGTATAAAAAAGTGGTGTATGTAGAATACACAGACAGATCTTTCACTCAGAGGAAGAACCCTGACAAGATAACACTGCTGGGTCCATTGCTGAAAGGAAAAGTCAACGATCAGGTCCATGTAAGTGAGTCAAAGGCAGAAAATATGGGAATTTGTGAATAAGGGACTTGAGCTAAAACAGCAGAATACACAATCTTTGTATAACTTTCTATTGATCTTCCACTGGCTTTGAATTTTGTTTCCAGATCACATTCAGAAACCTGGCCAGTCGCCCTTTTAACATCTACCCCAATGGCCTTTCCAAGATCTCTCCAATGCATAAATCCACAAATGGTAAGCTTAAGCACCGACACAAATCTTGTACCTGTAAAATTTAATTGGTTCTCTCACAGTTTGAGTGCTCCTAACTTAAAGGCTCAGTGAAAAGGCAGTTAGAGTGTCTTTAGTCTTTAGATGTATTTCTGAGTGAAAGGGGAAGGGTATCATTTCAAGTGGAATTTTCTAATTATTTGGGGATTTGATTGGATTGTTAAAAAGTGGCCAAACTAGCGTGAGTCTCTGGAGGATTATTGGACTCTAAATACACCTCCCCAGCTGCGCTATATTACAAGGCAGAGAAGGAGCAGAAAATTAATAAGACCTCAACCACAAAGTTTTGCCCTCTGAAATCTGAACAAACACCCTCCACCCATGACCCATTATTTCATTAACTACTACAATCTATGGGTAGTTATATGATGAGAGGGATTTTATATATACAGTAAATACTTAGAAATGCTTTTTTTTGTTACACATATTTGGCATATACCAAGATATAAGTAATATATACAGTACCAGTCAAAAGATCTGAGTGTTTAAAGCCACTATGTGTACAAATTTAACTTTGACTTTGATGCCCCCAAAAAACAGGCTGACATCTACCTTCACTCCAAAATCTTCCAACCCACATCACTGGGATAGATGGGCTGAAAGCAACACATAGACTGTGCCAATATTCACTAGCATTATCTCTCATTTTTCTGCAACCAAAATTATGCAATTTAAGTACTTTGAAAGATGGTATAATAACAAAGAAAATCTACATCTAAATACAAAAGTTTAAAATTGGGAAGTCCTATCACAGGAAGTCCTATTACAAAATATTAAAATACCTGTGATATATAATAATAATAATAATAATATACAAAATCAAATTCAATTGAAAAGGAAATATTTCATTAAAGGCGTTCTTTGCTATTGTAGTTATTTTGTGCAGCATTGTATTGGACTCTTTCTCTGCTTACATTTTTACTCCTAGTAATATTACTATCAGCAATACATGATTTAAAACCCCCCTAATCTTGTAGTTGTAATTCTGCCACCAATGATGGAGTGCATTTTGTATTCTGTGTGTTTGCTTTGTAAACATTTCAAATGCCCAATATCAAAGTTTCATCTAAACTCATCAAATCAAACAGCTGCAGAGCAGGACCTGCACTCCATGGGAGTGCCCCCCAACGAGACGTTTGGCTACATTTGGAGTCTAACGACAGATGACGGGCCCTTGCCGGGGGACCCTCAGTGTCTGACTCAGCTGTATCAGAGCACTGTGTCCCCAGAGAGGGACTTGGCCTCAGGGCTGGTGGGCACCCTGCTGATCTGCAAGTATGATGCCCTCGACAACCAAGGACGCCTGGTAAGAAGAATTATACATTTATGTATTGATTCATATGCTGAAGCTGCACATATATCACTTGTAGACACACTGCTTTATACATGCTAAAGCCCTAAGAAGAGTCTAAATGCAAGAAGATGCAAGCCGAAATGCTGCCTTTCACCTGTTCTTATGTAATTTAATATCCTGTGTCTCCTCTATTTTTATCTATTATTTATTGTTACATGCAGTTGGGGCCAGATAAAGAGTCGAGCCTGATATTTGCTGTCTTTGATGAGAACAGAAGTTGGTACATCAACGAAAACATTCAATCCAGTCAAAACTCCTCCTCCACTTCAGATGCTGAATTTTACAACTCCAACGTCATTTACAGTGAGTTCACCTTGGAGTCACTTTCCAATCTTCTACTTCGAGCTGAGCTGAAGTGAAACAAAAACATGCTTGTGTTGAATTTCCATCTTCCTCCAGGTGTGAATGGCATTATGTTCAGTGGGCGCCAGTTTGTGATGTGTCAGACTGATGTCACCTTCTGGCACGTGGTCAACGTGGGCACCCAGAGTGACTTCATCTCTGTCTACTTCACGGGAAACCTCTTTCAGTACCACGGCCTCTACCAGTCCGTCCTCACCCTCTTCCCCATGACTGGCGTGACTGTTCCCATGGAGACCGAGCTGATAGGTAATTGAAGTTTTAGTTATATACAATTCTCTGTGAAAGCACAAACAATCTCATTGGTTAGATAATGTTGATGGGTGTAACCAAACTTAAAGCAACTAATTAATTTATGACTTTGAGATTTAAGATAATGGAAAGCCACAGACTATCTGACATAGATCATGTTTGGCTGGCATTTGTGGCTGGTCATAACCTGGAATGTCAGCTCTGCTAACTATAGGTCCAATATCTAGATAATGCTAAATGTAGACTGCAATTGCCTCAAATTACAAAAATGTCCCTAAATCTGACACAAATATACAAACAGGATTATTTGGTATAAAATAATTTGACATCATGGTGTGTCTTGGAAGCCTGTACTCCAGTGTAACTTTGATGCAGTAGAAATATATTATTAACAGCTAGAGTTCCCACAGAAAGAAAAAATAAAAGATAAAATTGTTCAGATACACATTAGATTCAGCAGCTAGTTTAATATGTTTACATACAGTTTATATATTTGGACAAACATAAGAAAATAATGATTCTAATTAGGAATCTAATAAGGGAACACAACACTTGACTTGACATCTTATCACAGTCTCTTGACTGAGGAGGTTGAGAGTTGATTTTCCAGTCAGTACTTTGTACATCATGGTAAAATCTATATGGTCTATAAGCTGACAGTGTAACAGACAGAGTAGGCCTACGCTGCTTATCCCGCTTCAATGCCGATATAGTTAACAAATCATTTAAGCGAAAGACTACATAAAACAATCCATCTCAAACATACTGCGAATTGTTGCTTTGGGCTGACTGGGTTGCAGTATTTACTATCCTGAGGTTTAGGATTGTAGTAGAACATTTAGGGCCTCAAACAGCACTGCTGACGCACTTATTAAAGCCACTATGTGTTAGTTTTAGGCAGCATTAGGAAAGACACTGTGGCTGACTCCTGTTTTCTACAAACAAAAATTTATTATCAGAATCATTTCAAAGATAATAAAAATTCTACACACACAACATGTTTTTTGTACTGGCATTTCAACAGAGATTCTTACTCTTTGTCTGGAAGTGTAACACACACCGACTGTGTTGCAAATCAGAGCATCATTCAGTATGTGATCAAGTAGTCAAGATACAGTAGCACTGCCCATCAAGACCACTGTCCTATTACCCAGTCTAGACACTTCAGGATATGCCTGTCTTTTTTCCACCCCAAGACACAACTGAGACATATTTACTCTCACGTATCTCTTCTCTCAGGTGAGTGGGAGATCAGTGCCTTCGATGGCAGCCTCAAGAGCCGAGGGATGAGCATCCATTACACCGTTCGTCCTTGCAACAACGGAGACCTAGTCGATCATGATGGGGATGAAGACGATTTCTTTTACATCGATCAAATAAATCCAAGAAGTATTAGACCTCAAAATCGCACAGTGATGGTTAGAGTGTGCAAGAAACCCCTTGCTAACGATACTCAGTCAGCAGTCACCACTGGTCAAAACATCACTGTTGATGGAGACTTAGCATGCGAGCTGAAGAAAGTGACGAGGGTGACTGAGGGAGGAATCCCACAGGATATCTTGGAGGAACTAGAGAGAGGGACTGAACATGGAGGTGAAGGAGGCAACAGACGGAGACGACAGGCAGAGGGAAACTGGAGGGATGGAGACATCAGCTCTGGAGCCACAGAAGATGGAGAAACTGGGATAGAGGTTGAAGGAGAGGGTATGGAAAATAGGACTAATACTGGTGCTGAGGTACAAGCTGAGGAGGGGAGTGAAACGTCAGGTGAAAAGAATGGCACAAAGGAAGAGCTTAAAGACAGCAACGAGATCTTACTGGACGGTAATCCACTGCTGAACACAAAGGTCTCAACTGTAGAAGGGAGGGATTCAAAAGAAATGGATCGAAACTTAGTGCCACAAAACCACATTCAGACTAAACCTGAGCGACAGACAGTGGATCTGCTGGGTCTGGATTACACCTACACTGCTGATAACGACAACGCAACACAGACTGATCTGTCTCTAGAGTATGATGACTACAGCGATGACTACAGCGAAGAGGTACTACTGTCTGTGTGTGTGTGTATGTGATGCATGTTCCCATACAAGTTATTCCATACACTGCATATAAGTGCCACAAACCCAAACGTCCCCCCTTCACCTACAGTAAATGCTGCATTTTATTTTAGGTGAACAGCACATCAGGTATATTTGCCACAGGTCACGTGGACCCACGCTCCAGAGGGACTAGATATCGCAACTACTACATCGCTGCAGAGGAGATCGCCTGGGACTATGGCATCAGAAAACCACATCAGCTTATCAAACCAAGGTAGGGATTATATGTCGTCCATAAGTCTGTGCTGGACTTAATAAGAATAGTTTGACGTTTCTGGAAATAGAGTGTTCGCTGTCTTGCTGAAAGTTAGACAAGAAGATTGATACTACCCTCACGTCTAAATATGAAGCTAGAGATGAGAGTTAGCCTAGCTTAGCGTAAAGACTGTTGGCGGGGGAAATAGCTAGACTGGCTCAGTCCGAAGTTCAAAAATGTACTGTTACCAACAACTCTTAAGTTCACTAATCAACATATTGTGTTTTGTTTGTCCATCTAGATACAAACAGAAATGTCAAAGGACAGTTTGTGGTTTTACAGGGTGCTGTAATGTCAAACAGCATCATACATCACTGTGAGGTTGTCGGGAAATAGTTACTCAACAAAATGTTTTTTCTGTCCTGTTTGACTGATTAAAAGTTTGACATTTCTTTCTATTTCTTGGCTGGGAAGTCACTGCCAAAAAACAGTCCTATGTAGTAATAGCAACATGACGAATTGTTGTTTTTCACTTTGGTTTTTAACAAAAAACAAACAAGATATAACATGTTAATTAGTTTTAGAGGTGCTGGCGGGGGGCTTTGTTACCTTTTGTCAGAGTCAAATGTTGAACTATTCCTCCTCCTCCTAATTTCCAATACATTACCCTAACATCCTAAATGGTCATTTTTAACTGTGTATTAACCCCTTTAGAGAGATGCGTCGCGGGATGAGGAAGTTCCTGTCAGAGTATAAGAAGGTGGTGTTTCGAGCCTACAGAAATGAAGACTTCCGTGATCCTGTAGGCAGAGGAGAGCTTCAGAGTCACCTGGGAATCATGGGGCCTTTCATCAGAGCTGAGACTAATGATGTCCTCACTGTGAGTGAGGCTATGAATATACATATACAGCTCTCTGTTCAAAACTGCTTTTTAAAACACCTAATGTTGGTGTTTGGTGACTTATGTTTTCTACTTCTGTCTTATTCAAGGTGGTCTTTAAAAACAAGGCATCCAGGCCTTACTCATTTCACCTGCAGGGAGTGTATGACCGCAGCCAGGGGGCTGGCGCTTCCCAAACCCATTCCTCCTCTGCACCACCCGGGGTCCCAGGAGAGCCTGTGGCTCCTGGGGAGGCCCGGACTTATAACTGGAGAATAAGCAAAAAACAAGGTCCCACTCAAAGTGAATTTGACTGTAAGGCTGGGGCATACTACTCCACTGTGGACAAGGTCTGTATAGGCCTGTTTCAGTGTTATGTTTCATGGCTATTCTTAGGGGAATCTGTATTATCTTCTGTTTTGTCTTTGACTTCTGCATGTGCAAATCAGTATTATAGTTTTGAAATTTTAAGTGTTTAGCCTTAAGTGAGGCAGCAATAGTTCTTTTTGTAGGTTTGTTTTTTTCATTTTTGTAAATTCATGCTAAAAACATCAGCTATCATTATATAATAAGCAGAAAATACATATTTCTTCATTTCTGTTCCAGGAGAGGGACCTTCATTCAGGTCTGATCGGCCCACTGGTTATCTGTAAACCCGGTACCCTGCGGCCTCGTCTGAACACGCAGCCAAACATCCAGGAGTTCTCCCTTCTCTTCCACACCTTTGATGAAACTAAAAGCTGGTACCTGGAGGAGAATCTGCAGCACTACTGTGTCCCGCCATGTCAGGTGAACCCTGAGGACCCGTGGTACCATATCACCAACAAGTTTGCAGGTGGAGATAATATAGTGGATTGTCGGTGTCTTGTTGTGATTAGCTGTCATACTTTTTCCTCATAAATAACACCCACCTTTTTCCACAGCAATAAATGGTTACGTGGCAGAGACGCTTCCTGGTCTGTTGGTGGCCCAGCACCAGTTAGTCAGGTGGCATCTTCTGAATGTGGGAAGTGATGGAGAGTACCACGCTGCACACTTCCATGGTTTGCCTTTCACTGTTCACACTGAACAACAACACCGCATGGGAGTCTACAACCTCTTCCCTGGTAAATACACGCACATATTGATATTTACAATATATGTATCATATTTATATACACATTTATAAATACGTTACATACAACCTCAACTCTATTCTTCGGTCTGAACTAATTCCACAGGAATTACTGTATGTATAAACGCATACATGTGAATCACAAAACTCTTTAATATCAACCACGTTTTGTTACCTGGCAACTAAGCACGTGAGCCCAGGTGCGAACACAGACAGGCTGGAGACAGGATTGAAGTAAGACTAGTTATTTTCAGGACTGCAAGGTTAGAAGTTTAGCCAGGTGAGGTCCAGGGAGTGGTTCAGAGCTGAGCCAGGCGGAGCAGACAAGACAAGACGAGGAGCAGGAGACAGGGGCCAGAGGGCAGAGCAGGTGGAAGTGCGGGGAAGAGAGAAACAGGTTCAGACTGAGTACAAGGCCATGGGCAATTAGCAAAATGCTCATGCAGACAAGAACGGCTGGGAGCAGAGTAGGGGAGAACGGGGTAACATGAGCCACTTTTTACATTTGATGATTTTACTGCAAAATGAAAGTGTATTTGTTTCAAATAAGAGTAACTATATATACCCCATGGAAATTAAAACAAGTTATCTAATTACTATGGGTTTAGAACCATGACCCATCAAAAAAAGTTAGTCCAATGGCACAACTCACCCCAAGGTAGGGGTAAATTGAGCGCTTTATGGGTAATTAGTGCTACCATTAAATACTGATATAAAAATTACACAAAATCAAACAAATTTGAGATCATTTTGAACTTTATTAATGCCATCAATTTAACAAAGGCAAAAACTCATACTTTTCAGTAAAATTATATGTTTGTGTCCTGTTGTTCAACATGTTACCTAAACACTTTCGGTAAAGATTAAACTGTGATCTTTGTGTGTTAGCTACAGAAAGAATATGTGTGTAAATGTGCTTTTGTGTATACAGACAGGTGACAAATTAAAGGAAAAACTGGTCAAGGTCTGAATGCTTGACCCCTACCGTGAGGGGATCTGGGGGCTCTGTTATGCTTTGGGGGGCATTTTGCTGGCATGGTTTGGGTCCACTTGTCCCCTTAGAGGGAAGGGTCACTGTGAATCAATACAAAGTTGTTGTGAGTGATCACCTTTATCCTATGATGAAACATTTCTATCGTGATGGGAGCGGTCTCTTCCAGGATGACAGTGCCCCCATCCATAGGGCACAAGGGGTCACTGAATGGTCTGATGAGTATGAAAATGATGTGAATCATATGTTATGACCTTCACAGTCACCAGATCTCAACCCAACTGAACACTTATGGGAGATTTTGGACTGACGTGTTAGACAGCACTCTCCACCACCATCATCAAAACACCAAATGAGGAAATATCTTTTTGAAGAATGTTGTTCATCCCTCCAGAAGAGTTCAGAGACTCGTAGAATCAATGCCAAGGAGCATTGAAGCTGTTCTGGCAGCACATGGTGGCCCAACACCTTACTAAGACACTTTATGTCATCTGTCTGTATATACAGCATGTTTGTGTGTGGCTTAAATTTAACATCAGTCAACAATTAGGTATTTATTCATCAACATTGTAGCACTTGTAACATGGATCAAACATTAACATGAACAGGGTCTCTCGTCTCTAGAACATCAGAAAATCATTTTTGGGGGTAAACTGAGCCATTGACTCAACTTGCCCCAATGTCACTGGCATGTTTTACTCCACAACCTCCATTTTGATAAAACTGTTTCACACAGTGGCTCAGATCCACAGTTATGCTAAGTTTATGACCTTGTTTTGTAGCTTACACTGACTTAAATTAACATGTAATAATGTCCAAAACTTATCTTTTTTAATTAAGATACAAGATTGATAACTTTAGTAACATGATGAATTCACTTGGCATAACAAGAATCTTTTTTTTTGCTCTGTTTTGCTGACCACTCTCTCCATGTGCTTTAGTCCAAGATGGATTGAGTAATGTGAACTATACTTTCTTAATTTGTGATCACATGATTACTTTTGCTTATGGTTACCTAGATAAAGGGGGTGGCTCATTTTACCCACTGGCTCTACTTACCCCGTTCTCCCCTACTGACTGAACAGAGGCTTTCATCTGGCAGAGCTGAGAATATATAGGCGGGGTTGATTGCAGGATTAGGTGCCATTGGGGGGGGGGTTCTGGGGTTCTGCTCTGACTCTGGCGCACCTGTGTCCACTCAGACAATCACAGACTCAAACCAAACACACAAGGAGAAGAGGGAGAGAGGCACTGGGGGTGTGACAACAATTAGGAAGACACAGATGTGGAGGGAGTGTCTGGGAAGACAGCAAGAGCAGATGTCACATGTTTTTAATTCTAAGGCTAGTAGTAACATTATGGAAAAAGTCCAGTTGTGAGAGCAGTTTCCTAATATGAAGCCTGGCAGAATAATCTAGGTTCCATCCTACTCTTATCTCTGTTCACGCACTTAAACTCTGAAATAGTTATTCTTGACTCTAAATGTATGACATTACTCTCTGTTGCTCTCCCCCTCCAGGTGTGTTTGGCACAGTGGAGATGAGACCCCCCACAGTCGGCACATGGCTGGTGGAGTGCACCATAGGAGACTACCAGCTGGCCGGAATGAGGGCCAAACTACTGGTCTATAATTCACGTAGGTACACATGTCACATACTGTATCTGTGAAAAATATTGTTTCTAATGTAATACAAGCCACAATCTAATATATAATTAGAGTAGGAATAGTGGATTTACTGTAGTTTATTTACTGTAGCTAAAATGTTTCTAGGGACGGCAATGTCAGTC
Organism: Thunnus thynnus; assembly: GCF_963924715.1. Lineage (NCBI taxonomy): Eukaryota > Metazoa > Chordata > Actinopteri > Scombriformes > Scombridae > Thunnus > Thunnus thynnus. The sequence continues at coordinate 19,127,253 of NC_089525.1, forward strand.
AGTTTGACTAGTCTCCTATCATTTGGTCCAGAGTAAAATATCCCATCAGTAACTGAATGGATTGATATTAATTTGGTACAGATTTCAGGGTCACCAGAGGATGAATCCTGACTTTTCATTTAGGGCCATCAACAGGTCACAATTTCCACTTTAACACACAGTTTATGAAAGGATGTCTCTAAAGTGACTGAGTCAGTAAATTTTAGCATATAACACTTACATGCTAAAATATGTTACTAAAATGCTAAACAAAGTCTCTGAGGCTACTATATGAAGACTGACTGGAACTGGCAGAATATGCTAAATATTACATAATAATCATATATATATATATATTATATATATATATTATATATATTTGTTGCATGCTAACATACTAAGATTTATAAACCAAGAGCTAAGAGAAGCTAAATCTCGTTTTTATTTCAATATTTTGAATGAGGCAAAAGGCAACAGTAAATTGATCTGGCAAAACATCGATAATCTCACAAGGAGATTTTAAACTCAAAGTACAGGGACAGTTAATTGAAGATCATCTTACTGTTGCTTCTGTCTTTAATAATTTTTTTCTTGAGTCTGTAAATGAGTTAGGAAAAAAATTTACGCAAAGGAAACTGGATATTGTTCCTATGGATGCTACACGCCAGGTTTTCGAGCTGGTAGATGAGTTACAAGTAAATAAAATCATCAGCTCCTTAAAAAGCTCCAAAAGTAGAGATGCTTTCCAATTTGACACCATGTTTGTCAAATCACACAAAGATATTTTAACTCCCCCTATTGCTCATTTAATTAACTTGTCTTTTAAACACAGCTCCTTTCCTGATGACTGGAAACGTGCCATTGTCATGCCTATTTTCAAATATGGAGACCGCCTTGAAACCAGTAACTACACTGCCAGTACTCTCAAAGGTTGCTGAGAAAGTTGTCATTAAACAACTGACAACATTTCTTAATACAAGCAATTTTGGTCTACATTATATGCAATTTGGCTTTAGAGCAAATCATTACAACAAAACTGCTACCTTGCACTTAATAGAGCAAATTAAATGGTGACTTGACAAAGGAGGAGTAGTTGGTGCTGTATTTTTAGATCTGCGCAAATTATTCGACACAGTCAATCATAATCTTTTAATATCAAAACTCTCTAAATTTAACTTCTCATCTGGAGCACTGGCATGGACGTCTTCATATTTATCTAATAGGAGACACTCTGTTAAATTTGGTGACACACTGTCCAGTAACATGAAGTGCACAATGGGTGTTTCACAAGGGTCAGTGTTAGGTCCCCTATTATTTAGCCTATATATTAATCATCTCCCTCAACAGTGTCATGATGCAGAGTTGTGTACACACATGCAAAAACAGCTGAGTTAGCTGCTGCAAAGCTAGCGATTGCATTGGAAAGGATCACACATTGGCTTGATCAATCATGTCTGAGTCTAAATGTAAACGAGACAAAGGGTATGTTTTTCTCTAAGACTATGGTACAACCTCCTAACGCTGATATTCTCATCAAAGGTGAAAAAATTGACATAGTTACTGATTTTAATATCTTGGTGTGACACTGGATCCAAATTTGAACTTTCAGAAACATGTTAAAAAAAACGGTTAAAACCATTAAGTACAACTTAGCAAATTTTAGACATATTAGAAACTGTCTCTCTTTGGACGCAGCCAAGATATTTATGCATGCTATGATTCTTTCTCATATGTCTTATTGCATCACATGTTGGGGGCAGGCTGGAGAAACAGCCATAAAACCTCTTGAGTCTTTATACAAATGAACTCTAAAAACTCTGGACAAAAAGCCAATGCATTTCCATCACTGTAGGGTACTGGAGAAATACAATTCACTGAGCTTTGACAATTTTAGATTATTCTCAAAATTGTGCCTAGTTTATAAAATTTTAAATGGTTTGGCCCCTCCTCCACCATGTGACTTTGTGTATACTTGCTCAGTAAGTTCTATTAGATCCTCCAGAATACCCCCTATACTAGATTGTACCAGACCATTTTGTCGCACTGCATTTGGGCAGTCAGCTTTCTGTGTGAAAGCACCACTCAGTGGAATGCCCTACCTGATTATATGAAGAACTGTAGTTCTATCAATGCATACAAGGCCAAATTAAAAAATCAACTAAAGACGAATCAGCTGTGTGACCACTGAGCCTAGTTTACATTATTAATTTTTAATTGACATTGTAGGTGTATGTGATGTGCTGTTGTGTGTGGCTTTGTATTTTGTATGGCGTGTTCTTTGTGAGGTTTTTGTTTGTTTGCTTGTTTGTTTGTTTTTTGGTTTTTGGTTTTTTGTTTGTTTGTTTTTTGCTTTGTACTGTTTGTTGTTGTGTTGTTGTATGTCTTGATTATAATGGACTACGGATGCAAATTAGCTTCAAGCTAACTCCGGTGCAGTGCATCATTTATGCTTAATACTGCACACTGCACATACTAAGATGCTGATGTTACATGCTCAACATTAGCATGCAAACATCCAACAGTTGCTAATGTAGGCTACATGCTAACTGTAGGCAAGTTTTCATGCTAAAATTAGCACTTTAGCATGCTACGTTTAGAATTGAGGTCGGAGCACAGCTTAGCCGCTACACATGAGTACAGTAAAGTACAGCTTAGACTGAAACTGAAAGTTGAGCTGAGTCTGACAGTGAAGAGCTGAGCCTGACATGCTGAGTCTGAGATGTCCTGTAATGGTCACTTTTAAAGAACATAAACCTTTTTGATTTAGTAACAAAATACCTTTTCCTGTTACATCACCCTTATTTTTACCACACTATTGTTAAAGATCTAAAAAGAGAGAAGTCTGTTAAGTTTTTTGTGAGTTCATCATTTTGTTTTGTGTTGTGTAATGAGCCTTGCAGAGATTTTGCAACACCAGAAATGTCATTAATGACAGTTGTAGTAAATGCCTTCACGCTTGTCTCTGCACTTTGAAATGTTTCATCACATCGTATGAATTATGGCAGAGGCTTTTCCCATATTTTAAACACTGTAAAGTATTGAGTTATTGTTTCATTTACGGGGCTTTTTAATAAATGATGATTTCTCACATTACTCAGACAAAAATCTGAGCTAAAATCTGTAAAGCTACACATCATTTCCATAAATGTCAAAATCCCAAATCCGAGTGTACTTGCCCCTTTTCATATACTGTAAAGATTAAGCATGATGTTCTATCAATTTCTGATGGTTTCAGGTAATAAATGGCATTGTTAAAGTGTGGAACCACCTAGTACACCAGTCTAGGTGTATTAAGTAAAGAGAAATGTATTTCGGGAATTTCTGAATGGGATAATTATGTGCACCTTCAAATTTGACATGCATTAATAAGCTGGAATTTTCATGCAGGGTGTGTCTCGCCTCTGGGAATGAAATCTGGAAGGATAGAGGATTTCCAGATGACAGCATCTGATCACAAACGTAAGACAACATTTATTTCTTGTTGTTGTTTTTTTTTTTTCATTTTATATTACAAGCACACAAGAATACACTTCATACTTGTTTATACTTGCAGAGAGATGAAGCGCTTGCCACAAATAACCAGTGCACTGATGAAAATGATAATAGCCCAGTCATCGCCACCAGGCAGCTTTATGAAATCTGAAAGCCTAGAAATTATTACTAACTTGGATTATAACCATGTTTGCATATGTGTTTCCAGCTGGCTGGGAGCCGAGGCTGGCAAGGCTGGATCAGTCGGGTTATATCAATGCTTGGATGGGCAGAAACAAGATGTCATGGATACAGGTTAGATACACAGATTTCCTCTGCTCAGCATTTACACTGATCTTCGTCATGTTCACATGTAAGCAGAGACGGAGCACAATGAAATGTGATGCCGTGTGTGTTATTAGGTTGACCTCCTGAAGCCCATGCTGCTGCATGGTGTGCAGACGCAGGGAGTCAGATCAAAGCTGAGGGACAACTACATCTCACTCTTCAACATCTCCTACAGCCTGGACCAGGAGACGTGGACCATTTACAGAGGAAACGACACTGGAAAGAACCGTGTATGTCTTCTACTGTGGTAGCATCTGTTACACTTGGGTTAGGGTTACTATTTAACAGCAATAACATGTTGATTCTTCAGTTTTAGCAGAAACTGAACCTGGAATACAAGCAGTAATGGAACAACAATGGAACAGCAGATTAATACACTATGTGCTAAATACACTGATATAATTTAATTGAAGTTCTAGATACAGTATAGAATATGTTATGTGTATTGTGAAAATATCTATTGCGAAATATTTCACAATCAAAAAGCAGCAATTCTTAGGAAAATGAACCATCTCCTCCTAAAAACTGATGCAAAGCAGTTTACTTTCTATTTACCAGAGATGGTGACAACATCATTAAAATAATCTAAAATTTAAACTATCCTACACAACGTGGTTTTGTATTTTTAGCCTATTTACTACAAATTCTGTATATTTAACATTTTTGCAGAGCCAAAGCTTGCTGTTTGGCTAAAAATGTATTTTCTAACCACCAGTCAGACATTGTTTTCAGTTAGTTTCAACTAAAATTTCAAATCAACTTGCAGAGCCTTGATTTATAATCTGGTTGTTGGTAAATTAACATTTCACCTACCTCATAATTTTTGTCAAAGAAGAATTGTCATTGCATGGTAATACATTTGTGAGCAGGTACCATTTTGGAAGCTGCTCTTGGTTGTGCATTTACAATCTCAGAAAATTGATCCAAGAGGACAAAAAAAAAAAAAAAAAAGTTAAACCTAACCCTGCATTAAAAAGGTAGCTGTTCAGTAGCTGGCCGTGGGTGTTTGAGCAGTAATAATGGCACCAAGAAGCAGAGTTTAACCATGGCATGATGCTGTTAAATTGTAAAATAAATACAGTAAAGGCAGATTTTTTTTTAATGTAATGCATTGCCTATCTCAAGCAAGTTTCTAGTCTTTGCAAGTTAAGAGAGAAGGAAACCAACTGTTTCCTGGAATGTTGGAAATCAGCCCAAAAACGTGTGCTCTGTTATGATTTAGAGACTGCTTGGCAGTTACTCATTTGTAGGTCACTACCGACATGATCCTTTAAATCTGTTTGTGTGGCTCTGTTTTAGGTTTTTCGTGGCAACATTGACAGCTCCAAGGTGAAAGAAAACCGCTTCTTTCCACCATTTGTGGCCCGCTACATCAGGATTCATCCATACGCATTTATGCAAAGCCCTGCACTCCGAATGGAGTTGCTGGGCTGCGATCTTAACAGTGAGTTTTACTTACAGTAACAGAATTTATCTCAGTGTTCATTTTAATGTATGAAAGTGCTGAGAATGACTCATGATTTGTGTATGTGTGTGTGTGTGTGTGTGTGTGTGTTTGTGACCAGGCTGCTCTCTCCCTCTCGGGCTCCAGAAGATTTCTGACAGCAGCTTCAGTGCCTCCTCAACTCATTCATCCCTGCTGCGTACCTGGAGCGCCAGCCTCGCCCGCCTCCATCAGGAAGGCAGCGCCAACGCCTGGAGGCCGGAGGTGAGTGGTGTTTTTTTTTTTTTTTTTCATGTCTTAAACACACATTTTAATGAAAAAGCCACGTTGAACACCTCTTGTTTCTCACTCTAGATTAGAAGCCAGTGTTGTCCATAATAACTGCTCTCCTTTCATTATTTTATCCTGTTGTTCCTCCTCTCCTTTCTTCAGCAGCTTATCATTTTCACACTTTGCAGCACTGAGCTGTAGAGGTGTGATTTGTCCTTCTGTTGACTGTTGAGCTTTTATTAAAGGTCACATGCCAAACAGTAGCACTTGTGATCTCTGGCTGAGGTCAGCCACTGTGGGTCAGCAAACAGAAACATAACTTCTACTGAATGGTGTCCTAACAGGGCTGCAAAAGCCTAAAGACTTCAGATGAATAAATATTTTAAAGTTTTTGCACAGTAGCTGCAGCCAGCTTTTCTACATTGTTTTTTAACATTCATCTAAGCAGGAAAACAGAAGAAAACAGGGTAAAAAATATAATGGGACCACCTTGACTTACTTTTCCTTGTTTATATAAATGGAAGAGTTTTGGTTTTAAAAGGAAGGTGGCACTTGGCCCTCTTCTCTTTTATTCAGGGACTTTTCCTGTAGCCAAACAACTCTTCCTTATCAGTGAAAACCTATTTTTATTATGAATGATGGATAAAGGCCTTAAACTGGGGGTGGGGGGAATCTCCACACGAACAGTTAATCTGGTTTTCTCCATGTGAATCCATATTAGTGGAAAAACAGTGGAAAAAGAGATGCGCTGCCAGGAACATGTCCCTTGTTTACCAGTTTCCTAGACGTCTTAGAGAAATGTGGGAGAGGGAGTCCTTGGTTTGTGGTGTTTCCTTTTGCTCTCTCTTTCTAAAAAAACACACCACTCTTATGTGTGTTACATAATTTCTTTGGCTTTGTCTTTTTGTAGAACTTTCCTGTCTTTAATTCAAAACATCTCCTCTGTCCCGCAGTACAATAACCCGCACGAGTGGCTACAAGTGGACTTGGGGTCGGTCAAACGCATCACAGGCGTGGTGATGCAGGGAGCGAAGTCACTGCTGACACCGATGATGGTGACAGAGTTCTCAGTGACCGTCAGTCACAATGGACACTCCTGGAACAGCGTGTTAGAGGAGAGATCCCACGGAGAAAAGGTACACCAAGTTTTCCAGTGTCAGCTCACATGATCCAGCTTCCTGCCTGACCACAGCTCCATAAAACTGTGTATAAAACTGCAGTCACTCCCTCGTTCTTTACTCATTTCATGTATTCCCTCATGTAATCAGTGATGTAGACGGGCTACTCCATCTCACAGTTTCCATTAGTTACATAGATGATTGAGTCACTGTTGTAAAGAGCTGACAACTCACCAAAAGAATCCCATCACACAGTGTTCTAATGTTTTAATGACACATAGTTGACTCAAAGCGGCGTATGAAAACCCCCAATAAAACATATGTGTAAAAAGATTGAAAAAAAGATTGTTTGCTGATTCTAATCTGTATTTATATTTGCGGTCCTTTTGTGTGTCACCTCTTCATTTCTTTCCTCATTTTTTCCCTCCTCAGATCTTCCCAGGAAACAGCGATCCAGACGAAGAAGCTCTCAATGTTTTTGATCCTCCTCTGTTCGGCCGCTACCTCCGCATCCACCCGCGGGGTTGGATTAACGACATCGCTCTGCGTCTGGAGGTGCTGGGTTGCGACACGCAGCAGGGGCTCTGACACACCGCTGGACAAACCCACCAACTGCACGCAGCATAATTTTAGAAATAGCGTAGGTGTAAACGAGGCCTCAATGTTTTAACAGCTGAGCTACAGTATTTAGCTTTGCAGCACACAGCTGTGCTAACTACAGAGCACACCTTTTGAATGTAAGCTTGTGTAAATATTTCAGACTCAGATGGATGTATACAGTTTGAATGGTTGTTATATATCATTGGAAAAGTTTGTATTAATGTATTTTTCTGCTTTATTAGAGTTGAAATAAACACTGAAAGTTTCCCTGGCATTCGTTTCTGGACTCTCTTGTGCACACAAACACAGAACAAGGGCAGACACGCTCCCCTCTCCGATAAAGTCAAAATGTTAACAATTATGTGTGTTTCCAAAAGTCTTATCCAAGTTCAGGTGTGAGTTCAAACTCGAACAACAAGATAAATCAAGTGCTTCTCGATGTAACAGTTTCCTGTCCTGTTCTTCATGTCTATGTCAGGAAAGGAGCTTTTGTTTGCTTTTGTTTTCTTCCCTCTTTCCAGCACATTATCTCTGTTCTCTCCTCATTCCATCTGTCCGCAGTCCAAAATGTTCTCGAACTGTTATTTTGGCTTATCCATCTACACCAGGCACTCCCAGCATAAACAATACAGACACTCCGCTCCAACATTGTTCTGTTACAAGTTAAAGTATGCACTTGTGTTAAACAGAGGAAATCGAGTGTTTGCATGTTCACAGACAAGGATGAGGCTACTGTGTAAGCATGCTTATGTTGAAGCTGTATGTTTTGAGCCTGACTGTGTGAAGGCAGCGTGAAAATACGAGGGGCACCGACCTCTATCACCTTATTATCAGCTGAGGAAGTTTCTAGGCAGGTGGTGTGTTTCATTTGGACGGGACATGCGTTGGCAGACACATGGCAGTAGCACATAATGCCTGGCAGTCACACTTTATCTCTGGAAACAAAAACAGTGTCTGTGTGTCTTTCAGAAACAGACAGAACACCTGTATCCAGATTCCACTAACATTTAACACTCAAATGAAACAGAAGCAAATTCAACAGAGGGGAGCGGAGGACATGGCCTGTTTATCCAGGTGTGATCGCCTATCAGCTGCTGAGATTGTGTTCGCAGCGTGAGAAAGAACCGACTGCATAGAATACAACCCAATCTTATACAGGGGACAGCGTGACCACAGCTGATGGTTTTACATAATTCACTCATGAACTTCACATTTTTGCCATCCAAAGTGTAAAATACATTTTAAAATCGATTTTCTACCTTGCAAGCAGGCTTCAATGCAACTTGAACCTTGATCGAGACAGGTGATCTGAGAGAGAAAACAATTCAACACAATTATTTCTATATTCCAAATTATACATCTGTTGCATAAAATGTAAACAATTGTTTTCATTAGCAATTATTTTGTAGATGTTTTAGTCGTTTAGTCAATAAAATCTCTGAAAATAGTGAAAAATGCTTCAAAAGTAACAAAGAAAACAAAGAAAAGCAGGAAATCATCAATTTGAGAAGCTGGAACCAGTGAATGGTGTTTTTGCTTGATGAAGGACTTCAACACTTAATTGTTTATCAAATTTGTTAACAACCAACCGTGTCAGCACTGATGCAACTCCTCATGTTCATGTGTTTGTGGGAAAATCTAAAACTGGCTGACGAACAGCAAACCTCTTTAATGCAACACACCAAATTCACATAATCCTTTTTTGTCTCAAGTACAGTAAGTACAAATCTCTCTAAGTTCATTTCACTGAAAAACAACAGCTGCCTAGAAGGAAGGAAATGAATTCAAAACTATGTGCTGTTCCTCAGAAAATGGGTGACAGTGGGGTCAAGTACCGTAGGTTTTGTGGTTAATGGGCTAAAACACGCAATCGAGTACTTATGTCCTGTAAAGAATGGGACACCTCAACTTCTTCTTCTTCTTCTTCTTCTTCTTCTTCTTCTTCTTCTTCTTTAGTTTGCAGCAGACCAGAAGTCCAAGCTTGCCACTAATAGCGAAAACAAAGTTACACTTCAGATATTGGGTAAACTTCAGAAAATGTATGACTTTCATCACACCAGTATTCAAATGTCAAAGGTCAATTAAGTTTAGTTAACTACCCTTACTGGTTAACCCTCCTGTTTGTCAGGAACAACAATGGTGTTCCCGGGTCAATTTGACCCAGTGCATGTTTAATTATCCAAAAGATGTCCAAAACCAAAAAAATCCTAACAAGCAGTGTGAATATTTTATTACTAACTCAATTTACATCCATTTACACACACACACAGAGCACACACACACACACACAGTGTGTGTGTGTGTGTGTGTGTTTGTGAGTGATTGGGATGAAATATGTCTCACAGTTGCAAAGAAAAAAATAGTCTGACATTTCTGACACCCTTTTACCTCCAGTTTGACTGCTGGGTCAAATTGACCCGAACAGTATCTATGTGATATAAACATGCAGGGGGTGGTTGCAAATATGTGAGATGAATCATTTTCATATTATATGTTGATTACACTAATTAAGGCAAGCAGAAGAAGTTTCATACTGAAAAAATGCTTTTAACTATTTTTCCTAGATCTTCAAACTTTAAAATGGGTCAATTTGACCCGGAACATAACAGGAGGGTTAAGAAAGACAGAACAGATAACAGAGAAATAGTTCCATCAGATTTGAATTTTCCAAAATTTACAAATCTGTGATTTGTGTGATTTCCTTGACGTGGAACCATGAAGCCTGGTGAGTGATTGCCACACTTTCCTTTGTCACAACCTGCAAATGTGCAACAATACAGTAACTCTACTGAGGAACTGTGATCCTCTGGTGGCTCATCAACGAGGAACGATTCTCATGAGTGACAGGAAGGAAAACTATTTGACACAACAGAAGAAATGACCAGTTTTATCACCCTCTCTCACATCACTTCCTGCCATGGTCCTGGGGGGCCCTGGCTATAAGATAGAAGAAACCAGAAGTAGGCCTTATCTACCCTCCTCCTCCTCTTCTTCTTCTTCTTCTTCTTCTTCTTCTTCTTCTTCTTCTTCTCCATCTTCTTCTTCTCTTTCTTCATCATCCTCTTCTTCTCTTTCTTCTTCTTCCTCTTCTCCTCTTTCCTCATTTTCCTCTTCTTCTCTTTCTTCTTCTTGGTGACATTTACAACACAGTTTGAAGTGATGATGTGTGTGTACAGTACAATAATAGTATACATTGGAACTACAATATACTATTGAGGAAGAGTAAAGACATGTAAATACCTCCATAGCAACTTTACATTTGTTAAGAATAACATTCCCAACCTTAATCTAAGTGCTTATTACTGACATTACGCACTAAACCACTATGATTTGTAGTTAATAAAGTGAATCAGCACTTTGTTGAAATATTGTTTGTATGTGTGCGTCAGTGTGGGCATACTTCTCCGCACAGTTAAGTGCCAGAACTTTCCACTCTGATGACACCAGTAAACTTGAAAAACCTCTGAAAGAACATTTCACAACCACAGAAAAACTGCGTAGAGAAACTCTATCATATTTAAGAGGCCTGTCAAATACTGTAATATAAAAAATAAATATACTATATCATATTGTAGTGTGTTATTTTTGGGTCCCTCTAACTTAAATTTCTACAAATTGTAACTGTGGGGATTTTCATGTTTGTCACCTCAGTGCTCCAGATGCTTTGGACTGTTAAAAACTTTTAAAAACTGTAGTTGTACACAAAAGACAAACATTGGAGAAAAATACTATAAGTATACCAAGATGATGGTTTTTCATTACCATCTCCTCAGCTCCTGTTACACTAAACATATACTACTGTAAACATTATCATGTTTATTTAATGTGACACTTACTTGAAAGAATTACTAATTACTGTACGTATCGTGGTATCCTTCATTCTTAGTAGTATTATTAAAGCTGGAGTGGAAAATGTTTTCTGATCTGAAACACATCTAATCATCGGATTTGACCTCCATTTGGTGTTTATGGTCTCACAACCAGAGACAGTTTTTATACAAGGAGTCCAGTTCATTAGCTGAAGTCCTATGTTTGAGTCTATGAAATGAGGGAGGGGGGACCCCTTCTGGACAATGTACCGTGTTACATGAGTGTTACAGCAATGGAGAGAGTTCTGCTGCCCTTGTTTTCACTGTATGGAGACACCCACTGGCCAAATTTTAAATGTGGAGCATCTATAATCTAAATATGTTCACAGCAGTTAATTCTGCACATACAGAATAAACTGGTGTTAATTCCCTGGTGTTAATTCCCTCCCCTGGTCTATATATCCCTGCCTCCGCTGAGATATTTTTGTGTCCGGTGGGGACAAAAATTTATCCCCCTTACTGTGATTTATGCTGCTTCACCGACTGACCATATAAAATATCTAAATAAAAATAGGTTATTGTAATGGTTTCTGCCTGACAGACAACCGATTCCCCCTGCTAATGTTGGACAAAACACTAACAGACGGCTGTCCTCTACCTCTGACCTAGGTATCGTACAGGTTCCCAAAATCTACATGCGAGACCGTCTTAGCCTGCTTAGGGAACCACAGTTCAGCCTGGCTTCTATAATCACCAGCTGTCGTTGAACCGCACTAATGGGCCTATTTAGTCAAGTTTGTCCTGACAGCTGGGTCACAACAAAAGTGTGTGGGTGAAAATAGGTGTTGGGGGTTTGAAAGTACTCCAAGATGGCCTTCTAACAGGTCATCACTGGAGGAGGCCTACTCTGACGGTCTGACGGGCTTCACTGCCCTGGCCCTAACAGTTTAGCCAGTTAAACAAATATAATAAACCCTTCAATCTGATACTTTATTGATATTATACCTCTACCTCAGGTGCATAAGGTTGATCATAATCAACAACTCTAAACCTTCCCAAATCTGATAATTATTTAGCATTGCATGTTTATCCTTAGCAGAATGTCATTATAAATTTTCAATATAAACAAATTTAAAACTCATGTCAGCCTTACTTTGGGGACTACAAGAGGATCTCAGAGAGGTGCACAAGTCAGGAACTTTGGTTTGGAGTATATAACAATACAAACCAGTTTTATTTGGTTTTTACAAAAGTGAATAATACAAAATATTTAAAAAAAGAATACAAAAACTTGAGTATAAAAATGCAAACAAGGAAAGACCCTCTCTAGGACTTAAAGAAGTTATAGAAGTTATAAAAATGCAAAATAGGCAAAAAGACCTTATGTCACGACCCAAAAAAGAGCTCCCAAAAAAGGCCTCTTGGCTCTCTTGTCTTTATTTTTTATATTCTTCCTCCCATCCTTGTAACTTTCCTACACTCATATATGGTGATCCGCCAGAACATCTTGCTGGCGTTATACAAGAATATCATTTCTTGGTATGTCACTTACAACACAAAGTTTGGAACATTGACAGTTAACATACATCTGCTCTTGTACGTTTGAGGTCAGGTTATAGGGGTGTCGGCCTGGTACAGGAAACCACAGCTTCATCTTGGGCCTCAGGCACCTCTACTGGTTGTCTGTTTCCTAGGTGATGGTTTACCTTTGTTGATGTTGAGTCTCACTTGAAAATTCAACTATAGTCCAGTACAAACTGTGCAAGTTCAGCACAAATGGTATAAGACACGTATCTATGTTTAGACTTATCACCAATTATAATTAAATAACTTAGTCACAGGTAGGTTTGAGTGGAGTGTGTCTCAGCCACATATAGTGGAGTAGAACACTACCTAAAAAAAATCAAAGTAAAGCACTGCAACGTGAGAAGAGTCATTAGTGCAAACAACAATAAAATCAGAAATGGCCTTTCACTGTCAGCACTCGTGTGTCAATTGAGATGACACTGTGTCTAGGCTACATGATGACGCAGTAAATAAACTGCTCAGAGACTTGCAGAGATGTGGGTAAAAGACAGGCCACACATCACAGATGACCCCTCCACAAGAAAGCAGAAAAGAAGACAGAAGTCTGTCATCAAAGCAGTTTTTTTAGTCTGACAAGTAGGCATGTACTGTAGCTTATTTATTGTTATGATGACAGCACATTGTGCTATTGCATGTTGTGATATTTTCTATTCAATATTGAAGTTTGCTGCGTGCTTCACATAGAGCTGAATTAAACAGTGACTTGCAAGAATGACATTAAAGGACCAGTGTGTAAGATTTAGTGGCATCTAGTGGTGAGATTGCAACCAACTGAATACCAATCCTTCTCCCTCCCCATCCAAGCATGTAAGAGAACCTATGGTGGCTGAGAAACTTGCGAAAAATGCAAAAGGCCCTCTCTAGAGCCAGTGTTTGGTTTGTCTGTTCTGGGCTTTTATGGTTTCATATTTGTAAAACTTTCCTCAAGCAGAGAAAAGTGATTTAAAAATCCATGACGTCACCACAATGTAAAGTCTAAGGGGCGAGAGGGAACTCGTGGGCACTCATTCAGTGAGCAACACAGAAGCTAGAAACTTTTTTTGGCATATGCGCCAGCTGAATAATTCTTATTGGACTGAATAGGCACCATTTTCGGTCTGGTATCCAGCTCTTATGATACATCCATGACCGCTCCCTGTGTAGATATAACGGGCACATTCTAAGCTAACAATTCTTATTATACACCTATCAAAACATACTTAAGAATATTATATTCCATTTCTGCCAATAGAACCCAATAAATCTTACACAGTATCATCAAATTACTGTTTCATTTTACAGTTACAATGTTTCTAGTGTAAATATAAACACAGTAAACTTACTGTAATTTATTTTACAGTAAGTTACTTGTCAATTGCTGCCAGTTAGTTACTGTAAAAATCATAGTTTCTTAGTGTAGGAGTCATGGGAGGACTTTATGCCTGAATGAACTCAGCCATGTTGCTGTGGTGATAACAAGTAGATCACACATTTGAAGACACATTCAGTGTGTCCCCAACAGTACAGAGTATTGCGTTTCACTTTTTGAATTGCCACGTCTTTATGAAAGGGGTCTGGGGTTAATCTCCAGCAATCGAAAACACCTGCAGCGTCTCATGCGGAAGTGGACAAAAAAGCCAACAAAAGAGTCACCGGCAACTACAGCAAGGGTTGTTTTCATATTACGTCTTTATTGTTGGTTTAATAGAAAAAGATTTGCCTCTTTTTTGATACAGATTCAAAATTACTTTGACCAAAAAAAAAAAAAAAACCCACAAAAATTACATTAATTTTCTAGCAGCATGACTTAATTTCAGATCTTGTGATGTAACTGGCCTTGTTAGAACATTTTTGTAAAATGACTAAAACAGAAATCGTGTGATATAAAAAAGGTAGAACAGAAGCCAACAGCTGTAAGAAGTGAAGAGAGGCAATAGAGGTTTACTGCAGCAACCTTACTGGAGGTTAGAACAGGAAAGTTTAGCAGAGCCCCGCACAAAAATACGACTCATACTATAACATGTAAGGCTGCAGGGAGGCCTGGACCATACAGAAACATATGTGAGAATATATCACCAGCAAAAGTTGGAAAAACATGATGCTTACAGTCAATATAATGAAAAATGTGCAGGTTTCTAGAACATATGGAACATATAAAGGTCTACACATTATTCACGTGGCAGTAAAAATGGCAGTAAAAAACAACAAAAATATCACTGATGACTGGAACTGGCAACGGCACTGGCATTATTTAAGTATTCTGTCTGTGTGAGGTGTTGGACTTTTGCTAAATCATGGCTCAGCATAATATATAGACCTTCAGCTATCCTGTTTCACATCTTGTTTTATATGGTTTTAGGCCAAGGAAAAGCCCGCCAGTTAAACAGTAAGCGAAGATCGAGGTCAGAGGAGCAGAGAAACAGCACATTGCAGAGTAGAATAACAAGACTCCATATTGCAATAGCTCGGATTGTCTTTGTTGAGTGTTCTTTTTCAGCCAGGGGGAAAGTCTAATGAGGTGAAACTGAGAGGCAAGTTTAGTTTTCTAGGAGCTGAGCAACAGAGATCTGCATATTATAAACTGATTATATAAGTAAGATTGACACATTACTTGTTAATACATGTAGTATAAATATGTTGATTTGAGTTAAATTGATCAGATTTGAACTGGTTTTGGAAGAATGCATCAACTAAGCTTAATTATTCATGTGTAGGGCAGTGTTTGTTATAAGTCTGTCTTTATTTAGATGCTGAATGTGCCTCTCTGGTGCTCTGACCTGTATACTGTGTGTCATAGGCAAGCACCAACAAGAGAGAAAGTGACATTTTCTCCATTTTGTGAGGGAAAACAGATAAAAGTCCAACAAAAGTTCAGAATCTTTCAAATTATTAGAAAAAAAACCTCTTAAAAACCATTACAAGTAGTAGTGTTAATAGAATATGGTTCAGGTAACATACAAGCGAGTGCTACAGGAGACAAATGCAAACTTGAGTCCAAGTGAACATTCATCATTCAGAATTTGACATGTTCAGACTTCAGAAAGTGAAGCGGTCGCAGGAAGTGGACTGTGAGCCCCCGCAGCGCTGCATAGACAAAAAGACTTTGGCAAGCCAAACACTGGTTCAGCAGACACCATGCAACCATCCAGACATACTGTCATCATTCTTCATTCATTCAACTCCTTCACTTTTATGTATTACTTTAATCCGAACAGATAAACTAACTCAAAAGTTCTTCTTTTTCCAGTAGTCATTGAATTGTATCACTAAAAACACCAACAAATAAAAATCAATCATTAAAAACAAATTAAAACAATAAACCATCTCATGGTTAATTAAAAACCATTACAAAAGTATATAAAGTACATACAATACGTTGATACATGTCAGTTTCCTTTATTTGAATCTACAGTAGAGTAATAACCACCTCAGCTGGTTCTGACCAGAAAATGGGTGGGTGAAATGGGTGAAGCTGACTCAGGTGAAATCCCGTGAGGAGGTGGTTCATATTGATCTATGACTGAAAATCACCTACATTGAAAACAACAGTTAAAAAAATGGAAAATCATGAATAAAACTCGCGTTAAGATCTGAAAAAATTCACACTACAGGTTTTGCAGTTGTGTGTCAAATCTAGCGACGAACTCAGATGCCGTCGCGGCGGTCCAGTGGAGGACTGGATCGCAGTTGGGCAAATTCAGTAATGCTGTTCAGACTGGTCTGATAAGGCAGATTTGTTTTCAGATTGAGGTTACTGCTGCTGTCACTCAAATGTCTTGACTTTTAGTCCTAGTCTCTTCATTAAAAAGACAAACAAAAGTGACGGAAAGCTGCTAGCTACTGTAACAAGGTGACAACACATTCAACACAAAAAAAAGGAAAAAAAAAATTCACAGTCAACATTTTTTTCACAATTCCATTAAAATGTTGAGACGCATTCGTCTTGTGCATAGAAACACAATCAGCCTTTTATAGCCGCTGTTAACCAAAAGGCTGGGGTCCTCCAATATGGCTGCCAGAGGGTAAGTCCTCTGGTAGCCATTACTTTGTTATTATTGTAGTAGTTTTCATTCACTCTTTCATTTGCGAGATTCTGGGACTTTAAGTGACACAGGCCTCAAGTTTGACAGCAGTAAACTGGTGCAATCAGTCAATAACACCCGGCCTTTTCTTTACATTGTTAGTGGATGCAGTCCAGTGCTTATGGTGAGTAAAATTACATTTTTCATGCAGTTCTGCTGTTGGCTGCCGTCTCCTGCAGCGTTCATAACACAGAGATACACTATAAGCTGCAACACATTTCACAGTTGATAATTACGCAGGAGAAGATTCGGTTAAAGGAAGCAAAATAAAAGAGAAAATACTGCAAATGAAGAGATTACTGTGCAGGAGCTGTATGTTCTGGTCAATGTGATTTTGTTTAGTTTAGAGGTGGATGGATTCTCAAAAATACACGTTATGATTTACTGTGATGAAGATTCATGATATCACTAGCTTATATTCCTGGTACACGAACAGCTCACGCAGCCCATACTTTTTAACTACCCCTACCCTTTTTCTTTATATGTATATATATATATATATATATATATATGTATATATGTGTATATATATATATATATATATATATATAAAATCATATTTTTTACTATAACTTTCCCATAAAATTTAACACTACCTCAGTCAAACTAGAGGCCTATGTTTTTGCTTTCAAACATGCTTTACACATTTTAAATCTTGTATGGGTCTCCGATGCTTATCGTTGTTTAGTTATGGATATGAGACATTTATATAACTGCATGTCTTCAATGATAAAGAGAAATTGTTGATAACTAGTAAATATGTCAGAAAAGGTGACAGAGAGCAGGAATGGTGAGGATCAAGAACAACGGATCAAACGGACATAAAAGCAAAATAAGAAGGAAGGATAAATCTATAAACTGATTATATACCAACTGATTATATACCAACTGCTATATGATGAATGTATGGACGTTTGACATTTCCACCTTTTCGTGGAACCTAAACAGCCACTAAACAAGGGTTTAGAGGAAGCGAGGTGGATTGAAAACAGGCGTTTGGCAGCTTCGAGGCTCTGAGACCTGATTCCAACTGCATTAACAAATCACTACACAGAGCAGTGGGAATATAAAGTTTATGAAGAATGTCAACGTGTTCAACTGGATTGCTGAGAATTGTTTGATTAATGAGGTATACTGTAGGTGTATGTTTCCTATTGTTTGTCCTATGGCATTATGCCCTCAAAAACTACCCTCAGCAGCGAGGTTTGTATAACTTTTAGGCCCTAAAGTGTTGCAACACAGAAGCTAACTGAATAACAGCAGTGAAAGCCAAGAAGGAAACTTACAGAGAAGAATACCACCTGGACACATTGTGAGTTAATTATGGTGCAAGGGCATTTCCTTCCTTTACTGTGTCCCAATACCCTCTCTGCTCTCCAGTTATGCATATAATAATTACAGAGTGTAACTCAAACAAACTGTCAATTATTGCAACTCTACTTTCACATCTGTTCATTAAAGTCGATTGTTCAAGAGAACTTGTAATCTAAGAGTGCAGAGGTAAGTGGTCCAAACGTTTATGAAACATAACAGTAACTGCGAACTGCCTTCTTGAGGGAATATCTCAACAAGGCCGTGAAGTTTTGATTGTGATGCCCTCACTGACCTAAAGCAGCAAATCATCAGCCTGGACTGGATTATCTGTGAGATTCGGCAGTTTCAACAGCATCAACAGGTTGTAACGTAGTAGTTTCATGTTATATAATGCCTCTACTATCAGAAATGTGGATGAAAAGGTGCCACATGCACACACACATACACACACACACACACACACACATTCACACAAAGGAAAAAGGTCCAAATAAAACAATAAAAAAAATGCCTTCTCAGAGCATGAAGAAAATATACGCTACCAGCAGCCGATCTTTTGTTGCATGATTCCAACTCTTTCCACTTGAACGAGTATACAGTATGTACACTACACAAAAGCTAGTTGTGTTTTCAAAGCCATAACAAGAACAGTTTGACACGGAGAAAAAAGAAGCTGAAATTTAAGGCTCGTGAGAAGACCTTGTAACAACTGTAAAGTTTCATTAATTCACACGAATCACAATGCCCTCATGACTCATCTCTACTAACGTTGACTGCATAAATTAACCTGCAACAAGCTGCAAAATCACAGAAAACCATTTTTTTTTTTTTAAATCAAACACTCTAGGGTGAAAGACGTGTGAATCGGATTTCCTGGTACAGAGTCATCAACAGCTGCCACAATCACACATCTGTCTCTAATGCAGGCAGGCTGGTTGAGTAGCTGAAACTATGTCGCTAAGGGTTTTGAACCCTGGCTGTGAGTACAGTGTGGCACAGTGTGCGGTTGAGTTGAGGTGATTGTGTCTGGTGGTTGATCTCTGAGGAGAATCGTCCGTTACCTCCCATAACATTTGCAACAGATGTGTCTCTTGTAGCTGTCGTGGCGGAAAATGCGGGCAGTAGATTAGAGTAGAGTAGAACAAAGCAGTGAATGTGTGAATGCATCCCTTCACTAATTCTTATTTTATATGCCTCTTTATCTTAACATTGTCTTATATGGAATCTAAAAACAAAGCATAGTAATATTTTACAGCTTCAGAAAGCTAAGGTAGCAAGATAAACACTGTGAAATCATAAACTACCACTGTCGGTTAAAATTTTCTTCATTTCTTTCCTCTTGGAGGTATGTGTTACTACAGAGTCCCCTCTGATTAAACGATCCCAGTTGAGACTGTGTTGTGCTTATCCTCCTCAATCATTTCCATCATCTTACACTGTGTGACTTCTTATCTTCCTCTCTGTGGCTTCCAGCCAGAGCGCCCTTTTCAATTTTGCTCCACATCAAAATAACAAACAGACATTTGAGGGTCCAGGAGGGTGAGAGGTTAAAGATCAGCCAACAGGATCGGTCCATGATTGGAGGGCAATCTAAGGATGAGAAAAGGTGCTGGTGGGCTGAATCCCTGGGAAAAAACAACAAATGGAAAGTAAAATATAAGAGGGAGAAATATGTTTTTCCAGGTGAAGATATATGACGTGTATACACGTATGTTACCTTTGTACGCTGCGACTCAGATGTGTGTCTCTACGTCAGTATAGCCAGGCAGGATGTCTCCGTTGGAGCAGCTCTTGGGCTCCCCCGCTGGATGGCCGGTGGGCAACATGTGGGCAGTCGTGGACGTCTCTTCCGGTGATGACACCGCCTGGCCTCGCTGGAGCCTGCGGTGTATCAGGGGCACAAAGAACAGCACCACGCCCCCCACCATAGGAGGCACCCCAGCAAGAGAGAAGGCCACCGTGTAGTTTCCAAAGTAATCACGTAGGAGACCTGAGCAGTGGAGGCAGCGGGACACAGTTCATGTTATCCTGTCTTTAATCAAGGAAGCACAATGTCTACTTAAGATAGATCTTTAGATAGATCTTTTCATAAAAACAGTTCAACATTTCAGAAGGTACGTTTTTTTTCCACAAAAGCTAGATGAGCAGATTGATCTCATGTCTGTGTGTTAAGTACAGAGTTGCAGCCAGGAGGCGATTAGCTTAGCTTAGCTTGAAGACTGGAACCAGGGGGGGAAACAACTAGCTTGGCTCTCTATAAAAATCAAAACAATGCCAACCACCATCTCTAAAGCTCACTAAAAGAATGTTGAATCTCATTTGCTCAATCTATACAAAAACTGAGGTCTAAACTGACAACAAAACTGGCATCTGTGCTGTTAGCCAAACAGTTCCAGCACCCAACTCTCCCTGTAACCTCAAACTTTCATTTTTACATTTTGTTTGTGTTCAGAAAAAAAACAAAAACCAATATACAACATTTTAATTAGTCAGCTTTACATGTGCGAGTAGGCACATTTTTGGCAGGCTGTTTCCCCCTGCTTTCAGTCTTTCAGCTAAGCTAGGCTAATCACATTCTGACCCCAGATCTGTACTTAATGCACAGGCATGAGAGGGGTATCAATATTCTCATTTTACTCTTGGAAAGAAAGCAAATAAGCATACTTCCCAAAATGTTGAACTGTTCCCCTAAAAGAGCAATGTAACTATTTTCTTTATCGATTAATCTGCTGAATTTTGTTTTTATTGATTGATCAATTAGTCGTTTTGTCTATAAAATGTCAGAAAATAGTGAAAAATGCCCAGTTGATGCCTTCAAATGTCTCATTTTGTCAATAGTCCAAAACCCAAAGACATGCAGTTTCCCATCACAGAGGAGAAAGAAACAAAATCCTCACAATTGAGAAGCAAATGTTTGGCATTTTTGCTTAAAAAATTACGAAAATGGTTATTTGGTTATCAAAGCAGTTGAGATTAATTTTCTGATAATCAACTAATTGATTAATTCACTGATTGTTGCAGCTCTAAATGTAACACCACCTGGAAATCTCGTTTTTGCTGACCTCTTGTGGCTTAATGTCTCACCTTGCTGCAGTGATTTGGGCAGTGTACTGCAGAGTGTATAAGTAAAACATGACATTTTCAACTCTGAATATTGTGAAATTTCCTTAGATTTGGTTGGCAAATTTTGGCTGAGTCTGTTGTATATTTTTCAAAGACATTTGACATCTTTAGAAAAATGCCTTTCATTTTAATTATTCTCAAATGGTTTTCTCATGAAAGTATGTTAGGTTTTATTATAACCTATTAATACATATGGCTACAATAAATTGGTTGTACATTTTCAAACTGTCAGATGAGATAGATCTGGGTCCATACTTGTTCCCATACTCGTTCACCCTGTCTTTAACATATTCACATTCAATATTTCTCTTCATACATGAGGTAAAGCAGACAATAAGTACCTACAGTGACAAAGCAGGGTCAACAGGTTTAAGACACTGCACCATATGTTTAATCTACCGCTGAGTGTGTGAGCAGCAGTGAAAGGGGTGCACACTTACATTGTTGCCTGTTATGTATGCATTCTTGCTCTTGAACTGTACAGACTGTACAGGACAACATATGTTGGTACAGTGATAATCTCATTCAGACTTTGAGGAGCCTTTGACTACAGGCGAGAACATCTGCATCTGTAGTGACTCAAAAAGAAAATTGAAACCATATGGCGCTATACTGTACTTTATGTCTGAATGCAGGCCATTGTGTGCCAACACAAATAGTGCAATCCTTTGGTTAGTTAGCCTCCTAAAGTGGCATCCCACATGTTCTAGATACTATAAATCCCTTCCAGGAATAAAATGAGCAGGATCTGTTGGGAACAACAGGGGAGGGAACAAAGTGGGTTTTTTTCCTCTAAAAAGAAGCAAAATCAACTAACTAGTTATATGTGAAACTATACTTTAAAAAATGTGAGAAGCAATGTTTTTGCCTCCTAAAATAAGTCACATTTCATCCAAAAAATATTGTCAGATAAAATATAAAAAATATAAGTCAGATAAAGAGAAGAAAAGCTAGAAAGAAAATGTGAGTCTTATATCCCCAGGGACATTCCTGTGTGGGCATAAGTCATTAATAAATGTCAGTATATTGCATTCTCCCAAGATGTTATCTAAAGAAGAAATCGTTTTAATAAAATGAGAGTCTGCTTTGATTAATTCAGCAGCTTGAATTTGTGAATCAGAGTTTGAACAAATATGTCAAATAATTGATATTCACCTTCAGAATCTCTGAAAGCTCTATTTTGCTGAGCTGAGGCCACAAAGGGAGGGTAGAGTGTTGGTAGTTAAAGCAGTCCAGGTATGTGTGAGAGCTTAAAGAGGTTGGCAAGAGAGAGCATGAGGAAGCCTGAGTCATCAAATTAATGTTCTGCCCTCAGTCTTATATACACTCCTGTTATTATTGTAAAGATTAATAACATAGGGAGGCAGCTGGAGAGAAGAACGACGGACGAGAGAGGTAGGAGGCAGGGGAGACGTGGAGGGAGTTAAGTACTGAGATCTGGCCCTGTATGCTCTCTTTTTTTCCTGAAGACAAATCCCTGGAGACAGCTTGCAGTTGGCTGCAAGCCCACACCTCTCTAAATAAAATCCAAAGTACAATCTGTCCAGCCACGCATTTGTCTTACCTTTACTTTCTACATTCTTTCTATCGTTGTTTGACTGTTTTACTTTGCTAATATAAATCAGCTTGTTGCGCGCTGTTGCTGCCAACATCCCAAAGTCAGTGCAGGATCGCTCTGTACAAGTCAGTGATGTGTTGTGTTTAGGGGGAAAAAACTGACCAAAAAAAAGGACAAAAAGAGGGAGGCAAGGATTTTCTCACCAGCGATTGGTGGACCTGCTGTCATGGGAAAAGCCATGAGGCCTAGAAGGTAGCCTATGGCCTGCGAAGCCTGCATGGGCCCCACCAGCTCGAACGCTATGGGAGCCATCATGGTAAGGAAGCATCCGTCACAGAGCCCCAGGAACACACACACAACCACCAGCCCCTCGAACACCGAACACTGAGGAATCATTATGGACATCAGGCCCAGAGCCATGAAGGACACCACCTAAAACAGACAAGAGGAACACACTGTATTAACATGCTTTTAAACTCTTTGTTGTCTTTATCCATTATTTATTGTACAAACTCCTCTCTTTTTCTCTTCTGTCGTCTCTTCCCTCATCTCCCCTGTTCTTATGCAGGTGTATGTGTTTGCCTGCTGCCTGTGTTTGATTTCTTTAATACCAACAGAAGCACTGATGGCAGTAAATGATGGGAGAACATACAGCCTGCTTTTAGTTGGCTCCTTTTTTTATTCCTGCATTACATCTGCTGACTGCTCGTGTATGGAGAACTGGCCTCCAGACTTTTTGTCTCATTGTGATCATTTTGTTACCGAGTGTACCCTCCAGGTACTCTGGGGACTTCATAAAAACCTACATAAAGTATTTGAGTAGAAAGAAAATCTGATTAAGGCAAACTGATTCACCTATGACGAGGCAGCTACACAGAAGTTGATCTGATAGAGGAAAAAGGGCTGAAAATAATTTGTTGCCAAGAAACTGATGTAGAATATCAACCATGCTGATCTTTTTTCAAATACAGGAGCTGCCATTTTCCTTTAAATGTGTAAACAAGACTGGGTCAAAACCCATTACATGGCTGGACCGTGTATGGTCCAAATGGTGGCATTTGGCCAACCAATTGTGTAACTTCATCAATCAATCAGTCAGTCGGTCAGGGACAGACTTTCGTGTTTACAGGGCTGGTCCACTGCAGTCCAGCCAAAAATGCAACAATGTAAAACACTGGTTTTGATCCTTGTGGGCATGGTTAGCTTGAGTTGCTAGTATGCAGGAGGCTGGTATTACCACCACTATATCTCAATCTCATCATCTGTTGTATAGTTGCTAGATCTGTGCTTCAAGTTATTCTTAGTTGCTGCAGAGCGCCGTATTACACTGAGCTCAGAGTTCGTGAGAAGGTAGGTTCTTTGCCATAACAATGAGCTAAAAGGTGTTACTGTAATTCCCTTCACAATTACCACATTGTACAAGAAACCAACGGAGTGTTAAACTCTGGATATAAGAAAGAAAAAGCCTTTTCATCGAAAATATCGAGCAGCACGCTGTAAACACATTCTCTTTGTCGATAGAAAACATTATTTTGCACAATCTAAGTGGCCAACAGTGCATTGCAAATTGCAAATGTATATATACAGATTTGAAAATTTCAAAGATGCATGTAACAAAATTATTTTAGTAATTAACATGAAGAGTAAAATCAGTGTTTGTGGTGTTTGTATTCAGCAGGAACAACATGTACACCAGCAAGAAATGACAAAGCCTGTTTGTATTCACCTCTCAAACAGCTCTGAACTGAATCATCCCTACCGCTATCCAGCCGGGTAATTCTTCTGGCAACACAAAAGCGCCTTTTCATTCTGGTACTGTAAGTGGGTGCAAATTAGGATCTGAGTTATGTTTATCTGCAGCCTAATAACAACTAACAAGATTTAAGCAACTCCAATTCTAAATAGATGCAATGTTCAACACTCACACTAAATAACCCATTGACTAGAAAAATATTAAATACACTTTGGTTCAGTGTGTGTGTGTGTCTGTGTGTGTCTGTGTGTGTGCCAGAGGGGTGGGTAAAACAAAGGCAAAGTGCATATTAACAGTTCAAAAAAAAGTGCCTCAAAACACAAATGTTAATATTTAACCCCGTGTCTTCTTTTTGGCTTGACTGCAACAGCAGGGCCAGCCCTACAAACACGAGTGTCCGTGACTGACTGACTGACTGATGAAGTTACACCATTGGTCAGCTGAATGTTGGAGTTTCCCCATTGGCCGTTGCACTTTCAAATTAATCAGTGCAAACAGTTTTCTATTACGTCCTCAGGGGGCTTTTATGGCAGTCCTACTCATTGACAGCAGCTTATTCCAAATTTATCATAACTGAGAACGGAATATTTTGCTGCTCTTGGATACTACCACCTGAAGACTAAAGACCTCTGAATTCATCGACCAGACCATTTTGTCTATCCAGACCATTTTGTTCATCTCTCCAAGGAAATTAAAATGCTTCATTAGTATGTTAGACATTTACCAGAAATTGCAGTTACATGACTGTGCTTTAGCTTGTATGAACAATGTGGCTGCATTTTGTTCCCAAAACTTCAGGAATTTCGGTGATACTGACCGTGCTTTAGCTTGTATGATTTCAGCAACACTGACCATGTTTTAACTTGTATGATTTCGGCGACGTGGACCATGCTTTAACTTGTATGATTTTGGCAACACTGACCGTGCTTTAGCTTGTGTGAACAATGTGGCCGCATTTTCGGCCAAACTGGCCGACATGTTGGCGATTAACTATCGTAACTTCCAGGCCTTTATTGAAGCAGGATTATATTAAAGACGGGCCATTATTTGTAATTCTCTCTGTTTGATAATTATATTTAGTCATATTTTCGTATGAAGCCTCTTTGTTTTCTGATCTGCTCTCATTTGTTCTGTTTGGTTTTTTTTGTTACACCTGCAGGATTGTGTGTAAAAATCTGTGGCTTTCACGGTTTCCATACGCTACTTTAAATGTAGCAACCGCCATCTTGTGGGACTTGTATTTTATGACAAAATACAATTTGGCTGAGACATTTAACACACACACACACACACACACACATTCAAACTTAGAGCAGAAAATAACACAATTTTAGAAGTTTGTCAGTCAGTAGCATGACTTGTGATTGCTCAATATTTACATATCTCTTGCAACAACTACAGCCACATATGTTGATCATTGAATAGGCAGATACAATGTAATAGAAAGAGTTAGTAAGTGCTGCAAAATCTGCGATGACGGTTACTAGCTGCCATGTGTACTATGTTTAATGAAATTCTTTCCTGATGTGTAATGGCCCTTTTTGTTTTCACAGCAGTGTATGGGGTTGCACCACTAGGTCTTGCAGTGGCCTTTGTCTAAGATCAGTGGTTATGTGCACAAGACTTTTTACCCAGGCAAAAATCGATCCAATGAAAAAGAGGTAAGATTATTTTGTAAAGATGCTCTGATTACTTATTTGTCCAGTTTGTTAGCTTGAAAAACACATGAGTATTTTAATATTTTTAGGCGTTGATGAACAACATATTATCTTCTATTCCAGTTTGTTCTTGTCATTGGTGACTCACATTTGAGATCCTTTATGGACGGCTATGGTGCCACACCAGAGGGCTGGTTCAGCTTCATGTGTACACCTGGAGGAGATGCTGATGCTTTGCGAAGGGAAGTATACCATGTTGATGACCCTCGTCTCACTCCTGATGTTTGCCTACTTGCTCCAAGCAACAACTTCGCTCCATTGAGATGGCCGCAAAAGATTTTACATCTCTTCTACAAGCTGCCTTGTATAGCTAGCCCCAGGTAGGCTTCCTAATTTAATGTGTGATAAACGTATATACCTTCACATTCTGAGTGCACAAACTTCTGTCTACTGTGATGTAACACTTGTTTCTTCTTTATAGGTTTTTCTGTTGGACTTTGCATTCTTTTCTTCCTTCTTTATAGCTCATAAGTGGATTATCATACTATGGGAACCTCTTAAAGAATTACATAAAGTAATACAACCTAAACTCATCAACATATAGAAAAGAATTACACTCAACTTCTTGTTCTACATGATCTTCACCCCTTTCTTAACAACCCAACTACATCATCTTTAATCTCTCTCTCTCCTCTACATAATTACTAATCATCCTACTACATATTAATATATTGCTACACACCAATTATATCATGTATTCTTTTAATACACATGCCCCAATAAAAAAACAGAATACTTTCAACTTTACATACTGTACTGTATGTCATGTTCATACCTTTCACCGTGTATAAACTGTATAATATACTGAATAAATAATAAACTCTATCATTTACTATTACTGAGTGTCATTTGCTTCATTATGAGTTCTCTTTCAAATTAAACATCTGGTTATGCACTGTAACAGTCCAGCATAGAGCAGAGTAGGAGAGAAAACAGCTCTCCATGCGCCAAGAGGCATGAGGGACCAAATAACAACCACTCAAAAACAAAAACACTCAATACAGGGTGAGTCATAGAAAAACAAGACATCCACAGATAGAAACAGATGAAATAGCTGGGTGAGTGAACAGATAATTAGGATAGTTAGAATTATTACAATTACAATAAGTTCTCTTTCCAATCAAACATCTTAAGATATGAGTGGAAAGTATTGTTCTTGCAACTGCATTCATAACTTTTTTTTTTTACTAAAACATAGCTTAACCATGTCATGTGACATGCTACTTCAGTACACTTTAACAGCAAATATTACTGGGACCACTACAGAAAATTGCAGGTGAACATTTAATATCCAGGAATTCACATTATAGACACTACCACTGACTATCCCTGTAACAAACTGGCCACAATTTCACACATTGAACATACACGGTCCAGCCATATATGAGGTTTTCTTTTGGTTAAAGTTGCTGTATGGAATTTTTATTTGGAATATTTTCTCTATTAAACACACTGTTCTATTGCTTTTGCAAGACTACATGACAAATTACCCATTTTTCAAGCTTTTAGAGATGTTTTAAAAAATGAGGTTCACAAATTAGAAATGAGAAAACAAAGATAAAATTCACTGTCATATTGTAAATTGATTACCAGTGTTTCCCCTATAACTGTACAGGTCTGAAAAAATCTTTTAATGCCAAAAATAACCCTAAATATCCATTCATTCAGAAATCAATAGCATTTTGGGTTTTGCTAAGCGCATCCCCCCCTAGGCCGACGCTGCTGCCACCCCAAAGCAGTCAACTTATGGCAAACACATTACTAACAGGCTAAAAAGTGACACTGGAGGTAATATTAGAGATTTAGCTGTGCTGTTTTCAGTCTCAAGTCGATGCTCCAGCCCCACGTATTACTTTTAACTGCATGAGCTGACACAGAAACGTGCAAAACATTAAAGAAGTGGACGGCCCAAATTCTCTACCCTCACACGTTTCCTCACCTGCATGTAGATTTTTTTAAGACCAGGAATGAGGTCTCCAATCTTGCCGAAAGCGAGGCGTCCCACTCCAGATGAAGCTCCTATGCACACAAGCAGCACCCATTCCTTCTGGGTCCCCTTGAACCGCTCCTCCACAAAGTTTATCTGAGACACAAAAAGAAAAGAGTTGGCTGTTTGTACGGTGGTCAGTGTGTTTGTGCTATGGGAGAAACTCAAGAAAGAAGCTACCATTAATGGATGAGCTCATAACTATATCACACAACCTGCTGATGAACTTTTTTGTGTGTTTTTGTGCCTAAAAGGTGAATGAACTCAGCAAGTGGGTGTACATTTGGTAGAGTGGAGGAATTGTCCATCCATAACCCCAAAGTCAAGGTCTTAGAATAACAAAATGTCTTCATCTACAGACCTTTGGAACAGCAGGACAGGAAGACCCAATGCATATAGGTCAGACCCTCCCACTCCCCTCAGCCCTGACCCCCCAAATCAGATCCAAAACATGAAACCACTCTCTGAAGTCTTTCCTGAACATGCTGGTCCTTGTGAAATATTTGCTCTGCTTTGAAGGGGTCTACATTCATCAATGGCCATAGGATAGGCATGTTCGGGGATACAGAGGGGCCATACAGGAGAGGTTTCCTGAGGTGGTCCAGCCAATACAAAGGCCGGGGCTGTGTTTACATCTGGGTCTGGGCCTGAAACAACAGGCCTGACAGAGGGAGGCCGGAGCTGGAACATCCGACATCTGGATAGAGAAGGATCAACTTCACAGATCGGCGCTGCAGCTTTACACTTTATCCTCATCCTTCACTATCTCGCCATCTGACTGTTTAACGCCAAAGTTGGTCATAGGTTGTATTTTTGGAAATACACCGTACCTGAAATTTGGATTCTAATCATTGTACTCACAGCAGTTATTCTCACAAACCTAATTATCACATTAATAGAAATGAGTCAGATCTTCAGCTTTCACTGCTCGTTTACATTGCTGACATGCATTCCACTGCCCTCTCCCACAAGAAAACAAATGGCAACAGACCGCCCACGGTGCAACAGTGCAGCTATGACATCAGTCTCCCTCCCTCTCTGCCTCTCGCCATTTCAAGTCAGCTGAGGGACATCATTTTTATAACATACACATGGTTACACAACTACCACTAATCAACACCATAATGCTGTTTATGTAACCCTATAATATCAATAAAGAGGGCAAGATTCCTACATTTCAGCAGTCACATTCCAAAAATACCCAAGAATGTTATGGTATGTAGTCCCTATTAGGTAATGTTTAAGCACAGCTCAGATAAATGAAAGACTGCTGAGTACACAAAGCTTAGTATCTACATACAATCTTCCATTAACATCTATCAAACATAAACAAAATGTGACATAGCTAACTGATTTCACACAGGAGATACGCAAGAAACAGCAACATTGATCTCTTTGTGACTACTTTTAAAACATTTGTACAGTCTTGTACAGTTGAGATAACCCAATTTGAATCAAGAACAAATACACAATGAGCACTTGTAATGTGACAACAAGAATGCCTATGAGATGTTCTTACCAGATGGACATATGGCACAAAGTAACCCAGTACAGCTGTAGCAACTCCAAATGCCCACACCCGGTATGTGACAATGTGAAACACTTGAAGGTTGAAGTACTTCTTGACCTCAGCCAAGTCCTTGCTCCACCTGCTCCCACCCTGAGCAGTGGCCCCTGGCTGGGTTTGGGATTCAGCAGGACCAGGACCCATGCCCGGCGGTCCCATGCCTCCTCCAGCAGGTAGTAAAGGTTTGAACGTTAGCGCCAGCAGGGCCTGGACGAGCATGAAGATGCTGAGGATCTGGAAGGTCCCGCTGAGGCCCAGAGGCTCCACCATCTTGTTGAGCAAAACAGGGAGACCCATGGAGAAGAGGCTGGCACCGGCCGTCACCACGCCATTGGCCAGGCCCAGGCGCTGGCGGAAGTAGTGGCCGAGGATGACCAGCGAGGGCTGGAAGGCGAAGGAGGAGCCACAGCCGAACAGTATGCCATATGTGAAATAGCGAAGGCCCAGGGAGCTGCGGTAGACGAGAAAATGAAAAAGGACAAAGAGGAGGAAGAGGACATGGAATAAAAGACCGGATGGAAGAGAAAGGGAAATGAAAATAAGTTGTTCAATAGGAGCAGAAAATCATTATGGAATGAGTCAATGAATTAACCACTTGTATTGCAACAATGACAATACAAACAAGCAATAAAAGAATATTTATACTTTGATTTTTTAAAACCTTTCAGCTAAACACAGAGAGAAGAAAACAATTACATGTGATTCTGGCATATGATATGTTTTCTTTAGAGCATATAGACTCTTTAACACTATGTACTGACAATTAATAATAACAAAATACTTTCTTTTTCTACCTATAATTCTCTTATAGTTTGTGCCTTCAAGTTTGGACTGGATTTAGGCTTCTTCCTGAATATCTGCTGGTATTTTCTTTACAATAAATATTTATATGTCTTCATAGTGGAAATTTGTTCATGACTACACATTCATAGAATAAAACATTACTAAAGGATGTGTCATTAAAGGCAAGACAACATGTAAATTAACCTACAAGCATCGCTGTGTCTCATTGTCCTTCATGTTACCTCTGGCTCTGTGCAGCTTCTATGGTATCAAAATTATGATTGCAAGAAAGTGCAACATGGCCGAGGAATCACAGAAATTGATTTAAAGTATAGAAATGAACAAGACTAAGAGCCTACGGCCATGCTAGCAGCTCTGTGAGGCTGTATTTGAGCTAAATGCTCACCTTAGCGTACTAAAAAGCTCACAATGTTCACACTAGCATGTTAATGTTTAGCTGGAATAATGTTTACCATGTTGTTGGGCAAATTTAAATTTTGAGCTGCTTAATTTTGAAAAGTCAACAGCTCAAAAGTTATGACAGTTCATTCTCTGGGGACCATGCTGCAGATATTTCAATAAATAACTAAAAAGTGAACCTCATGGTGGCTCTAGAGTAGTCAAAGTCATTCAAAGACATTGTCTGGGATGTATGAATGTCTGTACAAAATTTCATAGTAATCCATCCAATAGCGGTCAGTCTGGACCAAAGTGGTGCACAACCAAATGACAGACTGACATTGCCATCCCTGACATTAGCCTGCAGCAAACATGGCTAAAAAAGGTAACTGTCAAACAAAAAAATATTTATCTAAGTATTTATTCTGAATTAAATCAAATCATACATATACTGTAGTTACTTAACAGCTATGAAGTATAAGTTGGCTGACTGCATGACTGTTATGTTGGTATGATGATTGAGACTGAATTAATTATCTGTTGTTTAGTGCCTAACACTGAAAAATGTATTCCAATACGTTGCTTGTAGGGTGTATGCATCAGGATCTGATTTGGCACCACAAACTGTGTATTGTCCAGATCATCCGACTGATTGGTTTATTTACAGTGTGACTTTTACGATTGATGTCTTAGGTGAATGTAACTCACTCTGCAAAGGCTGTACTAAGCAGCCCTATGAACGCCACAATCGCCCCGCCAACAGCTGTCTTCCTACAGCCGAAGCGGTCTGTGAAAATGCTGACCACGGGTGAACAGAGGAAGATCATCCCCATGGCCAGAGCCCCGACCCAGGCTAGAGAGGAAGAGAGGAGAGAGAATTCAGTTGTAGCTATCACCTAAAGCAAATAAAGATGATCTTATACCTGCGTGTACAAATTGCAAGGACAAAGTCCGTGTAACACGAAATGCACTGTGTGGAAATCAACAAAACACATACAGGATGCAATACAGTGCAATGCAACTGACATGAACACAATGAGGAAAAATGGATTCCCTTTCCTCCCTAAAAACAATACTCTGACTCATTTTCTCAGGTGTAATGTTTCAATAGTTGCAATACAGTTTTTTTTAAACCCACTTACCACATAATATGCAGCTGCAGGATTTGCCTCAAAACAGCTTTATTGTTATTATTCTATTATTGTACACACCGCTCCACTTGAAATTTAAAGCATGAAAAAAGTATTATAGTAGAGGTATGAAAAAACTCAGAAAATCATTGTATGAAAAATTCTATTCAAATAAAAATCCCTCAGCAACAAAACCTTTGTATACAAGTCATCATATTTGGCCTCATGTATTGTTGTTGTTGTTGCTGTTTGCACATGTCACACCGGTGATCTCACAGGAAGCCATAGTCAAAGCTAAACTTGTTTATCTTGTACTTACATTGCCTTGAAGGTATTTCATGATTCTGACAAAGAGAATACCTTGATGTCACGTTAATGTCGCATTTGAAGAAGATTAAGAAAACCTGAAAGCCTTTAAATGCACGCCCCTAGTTTTTCCTCCATCTGACATGTAATTTAATGTAACTCAAGTCTTTATTGCATCTTTACTTCATGCACATCAGACACAGTATAAGATTTCTCTTGATGATTAAGCAGATCAAAAAGTGGATCAAAGTGGACAGTTCTGGCCTGTGGTGTAATAACCATCCAGTGTTAAAACATATCGAGCCAGAGTGATCCAACAGAGACACTGCGTACCCTGAAGTGCAAACAAATAAATGGCTGGATCCCAGTCTCCTGGGGAGCAAAGGTAGCTTTAATATCTACCATGGAGTCTGAGCTGTGGGTCGCACTAATCCAACAACTCAGCGGGAATGAGACCAGAGAGACTGATAAACAGGTGGACTGACTAATTTACTTACATACACACATGTACACACATAAACACACTGAATTCAGTGTGAAATATGATTTCTACCGGACTATACAAACAGTCTTTGCTGTGGCGGTTGACCTAAACATTGTGTGTTATAGGTGTATACATCTGCTAGTACATAGTGTACACTACACTGCAAATTGTGTATAGTTTAAGGGTGGGACCACACCTCAGCCTTCCTATAGTTTATTTATTCAAATAGAACAAGAGAGAAGGAATTCTCCCATTTAACATGTACTTCATGAACTCTGCTGACGTCCCCCACCATTTTGCAGCTTTCCCTACAAAATCTTCAAAGTTTTGCAAAGACCCAACATCAGCAAGAACACTTTATTAGTCTACTATGAATAGGGGCATTTTAAACCACATCTCAAGGCATACAGTATACAGTAGCATAAAGAAGATACCCATATCCAGAGGCACAACAGTAAAATAGGTTAAATGCTATACTGAATTTCAATGAGTTTGTCTACAATGACCTACTTTACCAACACATTTATACTAAGACACTAATCATCAAAATATATAAAATTGAGACAAAAATTTTCCATGGCAAAGTTGAATGAGATCAGATTAGCCTACTTTCCTTAATAAGCCAAGGATTTGGGGTTTGGCTTCCTGTAAGCACCTTAGCATTACTATAGTACCATAATGCACCACCAAATCTAGAAAGCAAAGGAGCACTCTCATAAGTATGCTTCAAATTAAGTCCTTGTCAGATTGTCTATCTCAGATTGTCAGGTTATCCTATACTCCCAGACCTTTCTCAAGTCACAGTTGTGGGGGTGGGGGGTAGGGGGGGCTGCGTCCACCAATTTTTGTAACTTTCCAAAACCATCAATGCGTCAAGCACATCCACTTCACGTGGTGATTGGTGTGCAGAGTTGAGAAAGTTGTCAGGATTTTAACAGTTTGTGTCACTTTTTGTGTGTATGCCGAGTGCATGAATGTCTTCAAGGAGAGACTGCCCTTAAACATGCTCTCAGACAGTCCAGTATAGGATTTGCATACAAAAAACTAGAATTCACTCCAAAACGTTCAGACTTTGGCCAAATAATCTCTCCAGTTAGTTAAATTTCTTTTTGTTATCTACAGTGTAGATGACAGAATATCAGCATACAAATAGGAAGGTTATTTTGTACTAAATGTTAGTAATTAAACGACTTTCATGATTATGGCAACATCCAAATTCAGTGGAATCATCAAAAGATGTAGTTTACTGAATAGCCTGCAGTCCCAACTGTGTATGCAAAGATACACAGCATACTGTCAGAATTAAAACATATTGCCTGAAAATTTAACTTCCTTAACATCCACCAGGTTGCCGGCCAACCACTTAAGCTAGTTGTAAGCAGCTTAGCATCATGCAGTAATGAATAAAAGTAATTGGCACAATTTAGCCACTTGGAGATGTTTTGGAGAGGTTCAGGGACACCCTGAAACCACAAACTAAAAACTCCCTAGATCTTATAAGGTTGGGTCTAGAGGTCTGAAATTGTATACAGGTGTGGTTGACAAGATTTAGAAGGTATGTGGTGATTTGCATAGTTCTGGCATAAAACATGTCCTAGTTATTGTTATTCAAATATGATTCATTATAGACAAGGACCAAAAACACCATATGAGCCATATTTGAACTGATTTAGTTTTGGTTGTGTTTTAGCCACACGCTAAACAAGCACATTTTCAGAAACTAAAAGATGTTACCAAGCCTCACAAGTTCTTCTGTTTTCTGCTTTTCCATTTGGGTATGCCAAATAGGCGAAAATTCCAAAAAAAAGGGTGGATGTTAAGAGACTACTGACATTTATGACATATATACATAGCCCTAAGTGTTAATCACCTAAAAAATGTGTGCAGCTCAGAACGTCTGACAGAAGCAGGTAGGGTTTAGTATGACTTGCTCCCTGGAATCTAAGAAATTAATGGCCACAGTCTTGCCTGCCTCTTCCGTTGGGATCACTTTTGCCTTCACTGGTATGTCTCCAGCTTCTCATATTCCTTCTTATTAATGTTGCTGTCACATCGCTCAGTCTATCACAGCACGACTTTCCATTCCTTGTCTATCCCCACATGTCCAGGTGGTTTGTCTGGAAGGACCACAGGATCTTAACTCTTCTCAACCATCCATCTGGACATGCCCTTCTAAATATATGCTTCTTCTGCCTGCAACGTGCATCCTCTCTTAACGGTTCATCCTCTGGGGCCCAGTATCAGCCACAGTGGTAAAATGTTTTGCAGTTAATCAGGTTTGTGAGTCTTAGAAAACTACTCTTTCCATCTGCTTGTGCTATATGCATTTCCCATATGCTCCTTCAGTCCTGTTAATTTTTGGCTCTAGCTGCGTCTGCACTTGGTATGTTATTGTACTGCAGTTATAAGTACATGCTTGAGGATTTTTTTGCAGAAAAGGGCATATTATCTTTTCCTATAATAGAAGGGCTGAATACAGCATGAGCAGTAACAGCTACCATTGACAGAAACTTAAAATGTATCAATAGAAAATCCATGAAAAAATATGTTACAGTACTGGATGCACTGTGTAACTGTGAGCAAGCTTAGCACCAAGGATGGAGACAAAATAACAAAAATGAAGGATTACCACTTTAAGACTCTCTGTTTGCTTATCTCCTCCTTTCAGGTCCTTCTCTGTTTTGATATATTGCCACAGGGAGACAGGACCACTTTTACTACTGTCAACTTCTCCTCCTTTACCCAGCTTCCATAGGGATATGTCTCTACAAGAAAATTGTATAACTGGAGGCAGCACCAATTCAGCTCTGAGAAAATATAATAATGTGAGTGCTAGTAGTACCAGCAGTACTCTTAACTGATGGTTGTTGTCATGTTTCGACAAATTACACAATTATTTTGTCAAGCCTGCTTCCAAATGCTTTCTTTGCTGAATCCAATGTGAAGAAGATGACTGCAGTCTCTGGGGTAAACTGTATGAAAATGAGATGTTCACTCAATGTTACTTCGTTCTCTGTGTTCAAGCTAAACCTCCACCTCCAAACCCCCATTTCCCCCTGTCCTGGCAAATGCAAAGGACTGTGAATAGCTCAAGTGGAGTGTAGCCTACTCATTATAGACGATTAGGTCTGAACATTTCCAAACAAAAGAAAAACAACACAGCGACAAAGACTGAAGGAAAATGAAAATATGTGTGTGTGTGTGTGTGTGCGTGCAAGCTTCTCTTTCTATATGTGATGGATTCAGTCTGACAGCGAGAGAGAGAGCCAGAGACTCGTCTGTACATTGGAGGAACAAAAGTCTACTGTACTATGTATATTTTATGTCATGTTGCTTAATGATGACAGAATAAAACCAAACCAGACCTTACATGCTAAAGTTTTATTCATACCATATTTCTATTCATGCTTGAATATGTGTCTAAATTGACTCATGTGTGAGTACATAGCTAAACCGGTCCTACATGAGTTCGTTATCCTAAACATCCTGCCAAACAAACTATCCTTTCTTTCACTGTGAGTGTCAAGATATCATTCAGGCCCTTTCACTCTGCTATGATGCTTTTCAGAAATGTGAATCAATGTTTTTTCAAACCATAATTTAAAACATTTAAACGCTGCATTTGCATTTAAGTTGTAGTGTTGGAACAATTACCTCAACAGTGCAAATGTATTATTGAGCCAAAGATTAAGCCCACAAAGACTTCTGCACTTGTTTACCAGCTGCTACAGTACAGTCAGAATTTATTAAGACACCGACACCATTTTTCTTGTCGAGGCCTTGTACTCCAGCACAATAGATTTTAAATCCGACAATTAGGTTAAAGTGCCAACTTTCAGCTTTGATTTAAGGGAGTTTACATCCAAGTCAAGTGAACAGTGTAAGAACTGTAGTTCTTACACATAGTCCCCTAATGCTCTTTATGTTTTGAGTAGCAACAACAAAATTTCTTTCACTTCCAATGTACACAATGGCAGCAGTTTAGATTGTTTAAAACCAAAACTATCTGCACAGATAGATGACACTGGAAGTAAGCGAGAAAATGTATTTGTTGTCAAAATATGAAACCCTAGTTTTAACCTCATAATCATTGTTTCACTTTAAATTCAATATGCTGAAGTGGAGCCAAAACAATCAAAAGCAAATCATTGTCCAAAAGCTTTCTGACTGAATTGTTCGTGGCAAACAGAATTTTCCACAGACACAGGGGGGATATATTTCATCAACTAAACAATGAAACATATTCAGCTGGAAACTGTCTTGGGCACTCACGGTTAAAGTAACAACAGACATACATGTTTTTGTAACATCAACGGAAAGGCTGAGGTAGGAGACTATAGACTTTGTACGGAAGCGCGTTCCCTGAAGGCCACATGAAATGACCTCAGCAGGTACTACGGCAAGGCAACATAATGTAATTTGACGTACATGCTAATTTTAGCTGAAAGACACAGATACTAACAGCTGCTATTATACTATGTCTTGGGAAATAAAAAGAGTACACTGCTTTGATGTTTAGCCTGAGAGGCACGGCACAAGTTAGCAGCACTGAAGTGATAAAAATTAGAAGAGATTTCTTGTAATGATTTTTTCAGTTGACAGTGTACACTAGCCATAAAGACCATAAAGAAGTAAATACATAAATACATTTTTAAAAAGGTTATTACTTTCAGAGTTGCTTATATTGTCAACTAAATAGTACTACATAAGCTACTACTGTATAATGACATGAGTAACGTGTTTGCAAAGCCTTGTTTTAGCATCTGTTATCTAGCTTGCTAATACAATACAATACATCAGGTCAGGCTGCATAGTTTGCAGAGGATTGTGTGTAATCTCAGCCCACAAATGTGTTTTGACAGCAGGGGGTTCAGGATGCAACATCAGTTGTTTACTTGGTACCACTCACTAATATTCTGATGTTTACTAGTCATATCATGCTCTGAGCAACCAGTAGTCACTGCTGTGCAAACTGCTTGCGTTGACACAATTAATAATGCAAGAAGGGCATATGTATGGGTACATCTTGGATATGTTTTGCAGAGAGTACAGTATATCATGTGTGAGTGTATGTAGTATGACTCGATTTTTATGCCTACACCAGCATGCAGGCTTCGGTCCTTATACAAAATTTGTTGTGCTGCTCAAATACTAACTTATCAAACTATGAAAGTCTCATTAAACAAGTTTTCTCTGGAATGAAAAGGCAACACTGAAGGTGCCACATATAGCATTTTTTAACATCAATATATTCTTATATGTTAATATATTTCAATTACGAACAAGTAAATGACACCATCGTAAAACTGCTGGTGGGTTTGTCAATGCTTGTGTTTCTCAAAGTTATTATATTCATCATAAAACATTGCTTCTAGATGTGAAAAGGATGATTCTACGTGTCAACCATCTACTCCTTGCTGTCGGAGAGAATCAGCTTGCTTTCTTTTTCCGTCACTATTTCCATTTGCACCTGCTGGAAAACTGTCTGAAAATAAATACATGAATTTATTGATGTTAAAATGAACCATCATCCAACAAAATAACAGTCCATGGCTGTCTGTCTGCTAATGAGTGTGTGGAGCCTCTAGAGACTGATCCGACCTGAACTCGTTCCCCTTGCCCTCTGGAATGCCAAAAATGCCACAGTACTCCCTGATCTGCCAACCTGGGATTTCCAGCTGCCCTGGAGATGCTGGTGAAATCTGGGGCAGCGGGGCTACAATACCGCACTACCCAGAGCACAGTATGGTAACAGTTGCAGCTTGCTTGTGACAGCAGAGACACCTGTTTGAATGCTGGCTGGGAAATTCTGTTTACTGAGTTGATTCTGTAGCGTCCAAATTGGATATGATGAAAGACTACACCTTGAACCACAGCTTCAGAAATGCATGTCTTTAACCTGTGATTATATTTTATGTAATTGCTCATTTGAATGCTTAGGGGATCCCAGAATTTCCCCAACCAATGAATGGGTTGAATGGGACACTGATTCTCCTAAAATTCATCCTAAAATTATTTTAATAGGGTTTGTTTCAGGAGTGTTTTAGTGTACCATAATGTTTTAAATACTGTTTTACAGGCTTTTCCACCCTGACAGCAACACAATTGCAGTCAAGATCCTAATCCAAGGTAGTTTATAGGTAATAAACACCTACTAAATGTTGCCTATTAGCAGCTTCAACGCGAAAATAAGTTTAAAATGGACCTATTAAGCTTTTCCTTATATTCAGTCATATGTATAATATTACAACATTGGATGTTCATATGAAAAGTGGCCAATGTGTCAAATAATGAGGTAAACGTATGTAGAAGTAATCCCTGTGAGCAAAAAGCACCGGCTTCAGACTGCTCTGAACATTCGGTTTCCACTGTTTTTTTCTACTTTCAGCCCAAGCTGATGTCAGCTCTCGACATATTTCTTTATATGGTCATCTGCTCCATGCACAGCGTGCAAGTTCACTGCTCCGCTAACATTATGGCATTTTTCCCTTGTTTTGGGGGTAGTCATGCCAAGCCATGACTCCATTACCCAGCACTGCAAAGTAAAATAAGTAGTTTACCTGTTAGAGGTGTGCTGGTCATCTGCAGCTCTTCATCAAACTGATCCACTGAACAAATAGCTCCAAATATCTTTATATCTTATTGTGTCGACCGGTTTTTAGCGCCACTACTAATTCAGTGAGGAACACAGTTCATTTCCTGTAAATTCTTCATAATAAAAGCCTCCCACTATTTAGTTATTTAAAAGCTTTTAATTTGAAGAAATAAAGCAGGAAATGTTGGGTTTGCATCGGCAGTAAATTAACACGACTCTGACCAATTAGAACAGAGTGGGCTCATCGAGAGGGGGGCCTTAAAGAGACAGGAGCTAAGACTGCCTGTTAAGAGACAGAGTCTGAACTGAAGGGCTGCATAAAGGGCCAGTATAAGATAAATAAGGATTTTTTTAACTGTGAATCATGCAAAGCCACGCTAGTGGAGAATGAGCATAATAGGTCCCCTTTAAAAGTGATTTTGATTCTACCCTAACACTGACACTGATACTATGATTGCCAAACCAAATAACACAGAGACCAGGTTATACCAAGAAGACAGTGACATGATCAAATATCAGAATCAAGCTGGACATTTGAACACCCACGTAAGCAAACTCTGACTAATTTTACTTGTGTGTTACCACTGTTAATTTAACAACAATATTGTTACCGTTTGTGATATAGTACATTTGAGAAATAGAGCAACTTTAAGGATCAAATAGCCAGATGGGAGTTTCTGTTTTTGTCTAATCCAAATCACAAATCACATTGATGCAGAAATCCAATACTGCCATAAAACAGTTGTTTTGCAATATTGCCACAATGCTATGACATAATTTCTGACGGTTGACAAGTTGCATCATTTCACAGAATATCACCAAACCCTGACTTATTCTGAACTGTATAATATGACTAAGTGTGTGTAAAACCTTGCAGACTTCAGATATCTGCCATTTTCCCACTCACACTGCTAAAAGCCTGGTTTGTGCAAGACCGGGCCTACAGTATAAGCGTGTTTGTAGTATGTCAAAGTCATTTAAACATCATCAGTGTCTTTTAAACATTTAATGGAAAACTTAATGCCCAAGTGCCACTGTCAGTAAGATTTATACTGTCCACTTAAGACTGGAATTTGAGTGAAAAAAAATCTTCTCCTCCTACTGATGGAGCAGCATTACTAACGGAGACTGTTTTGCAGTATTACTCTTGTCATTGGACAAGGTGCTGAAATTCTCCCAGGGACAAAATCTGAAATAATTAAGAATGAAGGTGATATTGCTCACAAACTTCTTCAACTCAACACAAATAGGACACAGTGTGCTAGAACGGGCCTCTGTTTTCCTTGTCACATCAGTCTTCCCACTGATCTGTTTCACACTAGAAGGAAATAATTTAAGGGATCAATAAAAAATTAATCACTCACTCACTCAGTCTCTTTCTTCTGCCTCGGCACCCACATATTTTGCAAACTGTGCCGAAGCAGCTTGAACTTCTCTTCTCATCCACGTTTGGTGCACCCCCGTTCAATCACATACCAACTCACAAGAGGCTCACTCCCCACTGATTATAAAAGCATTGCAGTTTTTGTTTTGAATTTCAAGGAATGCTGTATTTGATACTTGCACTTGAGTACACACCTTGACACCCCAGCATTTTTGTGCGTGTGGCCACAACAGGGATGAAACCTCTGACTGTGCCACACTGTAATCACTGAAAAATACAAGACCATCTGCAACTCATAACCCACTCACCTCTCCTTCATTACCTTCTTCTTCTTAAAAAAAAGACTGTTCTCATCCCCCACCCTGATACTCCTGAGCTATTTTGAAAATTTCTTGTTTACCCCTCAAGGCTTAATAAATACCCTATGTAATCAAGCTTGCTAGAGAGAGAGATATGGTAATCTCTAATCAAGATTTAATTACATCCCAATCTCTCCTTGTCACCTCCTCTCCTTATGGTCCTGTAGTTTTAATGCTTGTGAACCACTTTGACGTGATGTTTTAAGATCCTTCTACACGTTAATTTAACTTTTACTGACTGTACCCCCTCAGACTGGAAAGCCTTTACAACTGCGACTATTGTAGTTAAGCTTTTCCCCTCTGTTTTCTTCTGATTCTGAGAGGAAAAGGTCAGGACTCAGCCCACTTGCTTAATCCCTTCACATATGAGAACACCGAACAACCAAAAATTAAATCCAAGGACCTGCTGGAAATGAAATCCTCCAGAGTCCTAGAAAGAAAAAAAAAGGGGGTGGGGGGGGTAAACGGAGAAGAAATACCTTGCTAGACACTGCTTTGTGTTGCTTACCAGATATGAGGAATGTGTCTGGTGTCGGTTGACTTTTGAAAAGCAACTACTGTATCTGTTTACAAGCCGGACACCTTCACGGTTCTCAGGCTCTCTATCGCACAAAACCTGAAAGTAATGCAATGCCTCGTCACACTGCCCTCAGCCCACAGCAGTTGTCAAGATGCCATTGAAGATATTAACCTGCAGTTACACAAACAACTCAAATGAGCCCCGATCGTGTCTGAGCCTCTTAGGTTGGCCCTCGAGCCGTTTTTTCTCTACTCCTGTAACTGTTTTTCACGCTGATGCTGAAGGGTTGAATTTGTTCCAGGGAACAGTCTTAGAACCGTAATCCCTTCCCACATCCTGACCCTAATTTTTTTGCTGGTGATTGTGGAACTTGACAGGAAGTTTAGAAAAATACCCGCTCCAGTTACTGTTTGCTACTACCCTATTTCAAAAACATCTCATTTCCATCTCAACATTTCCACTAAAATCTCGACAGATCATTTCACTGCTTTACACCAGCTTACGCGATTTTAGAATGGGCAGTTTGCTAAGATAGAAGTAAAAACTCACATAATTTAGTCATTTAGTCAAGTTTAGTCACTTGTTAATATGATTAAAAAGCCCAAAGCGAGAAGCCAAGGATCTGACAAAACCGCTGGAGATGCAGACTCAAGTGCTACAGTGACTCTAAATTGGTCAGATTGCAGTTTTGAGCTTCATTTGTCCACTATAATAACAGATATGAGTGAAAAAAAATGTCAGTTTTCCATTCACTACAGATGAAGCATGTGCAGATCTTCCTGTTTCCTTGTTTTCAAACTTCAGCTTGTGACTAATTCCTCTGCATAAAACACAACTGAAGTATGTCATTCCTTGAAAGTAACATAAGTGATTTTTTTAACACGAATAGTCAAATTTGAAGCACCCAGGATGTTAAGAAAAATGGTTTGACTATTGTTTAAAGCTGGTGATATAATCCTTAACAGAATGGCTTCAATTGAAGCACGCAGTTAAGACAGAGGGGTGAACATTGACCGTATTCTGGTCATGTGGGGAAGAATCGGCAGTCAACAGCAGCTTTGATGTGACACAATGAATATCAATTCCTGGAAATGAAATTATCATGAGGGCTTACAGCTGTTTTTTTGTGTACTGTACATAACAGTACTGTCCTTGGTTTGAATCTAGCAATGAATTTTTGTCACGTCATCCCTCTTTCTTGGTCTTTCCTATGTTATTCTACTGCAAATAGTCCAAAAAAAGCAGGGCAAAACAGATAAATAATAAAAATTTTAGATACTATGGAATATTTAGGGTGGCAAAAAGCTACCATTTATAGCCAACATTTTTTTTTTTTTTTTTTTTTACCAGCCCCACTTTGGAAAATTTAGTTGAGTCACGCTTTAAGGCACAGTATGCTCATGGGTTCACAGACTGTTTAAATGTCTGTGGTACATTTCTATAACTTTTAGCCCTCAGGGGGGAACACTCCATCAAAGGGCTGTTTGTGACAAACTGAACTGGATTTACAGAGGCTGGTTAATGGAGTTAGAATAACATCGATGTTAATGAATAGATGACAAGTACACTGTTGGAAATGCCTGTTAATCATTTAACATCAGCGCTCTCTACAACATGCAAATGACTGACTCAAATAGAGGGGTACAGAGATTTTCAGAATGCATGAACACTCTGTAATAATATGCAGCCTTTAAATGTAGTAGTGAGACCCATGTGTCATTTAATACTATGTAACTGTGTCTCTTTAAGTGCAGGATAAACCCACTTGAACTCCGAGCTGACCCATATCTCTTTTAGACTGTTGAATGTGTGTAAGACATGCTGTATATAGTAGTTGAGTTGGTTATTGACACTAAGATATCATTGGTTATTGCCATGCTGATATTATGTCTTATGATAATCATTGACTGGAGGTCCAGTTTTCCCACCTGGTTATTTTTATATCACCTGGTTTGTAACCAAGTATGCATCCAGGACAAATGTACTGTCCACCACATGATGTATTGCTTCATTTCAGTCAGTGTCAAGCTCACTTCAGCATACAGACTGGTACTTACCCACTTTGAACTGAGACTTCTT
This sequence comes from Thunnus thynnus, assembly GCF_963924715.1. NCBI lineage: Eukaryota > Metazoa > Chordata > Actinopteri > Scombriformes > Scombridae > Thunnus > Thunnus thynnus. The sequence goes on from NC_089525.1 coordinate 19,170,999, forward strand.
GTCATTTATGTCTGCATGCTCATTCACCAGCATCTTGTGCAGGATGCCGAAAGAGTTTTGAATCCCGAATATCGACCCATTGCACCAGGTTGCTGCAAAAACCACCAGCCAGCCAAAACCTCCTTCGGGCGGGGCGAATCCGGCTCCGTGGCCGTGCCTCTCCACCTGGACCCCCGGCTCGGCATCTGAAGCCGGGGAGAGGGGCGGCTTATACCCGGCCTCGATCAGCTGCACGTTGGTGTCCTCCGGCGTGATTTTACACTCGCTGCCCGCTGCCTGCTCATCTTTCCTCCCCTCTGGTTCCTGGGGAGCATCTCGCTGCTCCATCTGAGGATCTGCAGCCGGCTGCTCCGTCCCGGACACTCTGCTGGGCGGCTGCTCTTGATTACCCGTTGAACCCCATGCTGTCTGGTCTGGTGGAGAGGTTACTGCGGGCTCTTGGTGCACATGCATGAGATATAGGTCACTGACATAAGAGCACCGATTTGAATAGCAGATTTGATTGGCTATCTGTCAAAATGTGTAAGACAGACGGTCCTTTACTGACAGACAAGCCCCCCTACACGCTGCTTGTAGCCCAAGTCAGAGCGTCAACTTCAGCAAATAAACCCCAACCTGCAAACGTTAAATGTGTCATTCTGGTTCGGAGGTCTGTATTTTTCCAGGAATTAGCTGGCGCCGCGTATTTCTCTTTTTTAATACAACCACGTCTTTCTAGGAACAGCCTATAGAGACTGGAGCCATGTATTTACTTTTGAGGGCTTCCCTGTGCTCGGTGCCAAATACGGATCATCAACCTGTGAAAACGTCCTCTTAGCCTCGACGCCGTATCGTCCTGTCAGGCAACATCCCCCGATGTTAAAAGCAATGATCGGGCGTTCCTCCTCTTTCATCTGATGTCTCCACACTGTGTAAATGTGAAATAGGTAGGCCCGTGTGGGTCGCGGTGGCTGCCTTGTGTCTTTTTAGTGTCAACCACAGCTCCGGCCGTCATTCAACAGCTCGCCTCCGCCTCCTTTCCCCGGCGGATGGACGGTTGCAACCAATGGCGGAGCCCTGCGCGGTTTGTGGGACGAGTTTATTACTTCGTGTCTCCTCGGATTCACGTAGAAACCCGAGTGTTTCACAACCTCAGCCTCACCGACGCCAGCCCTACTTTCCTCTGACTCACTGGACTGATATTTGCATTGTGTGAAGTTTTACCGCCGGCAGTGAAATCCGTTTTATTATATTTTCGGTTACTAACGGCAGATACATGTCTGAGAAACTTGTTTGGCGAATTAGCTAGCATGTACACTCACTGTTCTCTTTATGGAGAGCTACGGCTCCCTGTTTTTAGCCGTTAAAGATGTCTCTCTCTCTCTCGACCTTACACTGTAAATCTTCTGTATTCATTTGTCTGCGACGGGCTACTTTGGCGCGACGTTAGCTCGACCGTTATAAATTGCTATTGTAACGGTTACGACCGTTACATTCATGGTTACGACGGAGCGTTTATAAAGAAACTGGGCCAGACCGTAAAAAGGGATCAACCGTTTGGTACGACCTTTGTTTACCTATCTGCTGAACTACAATAAAGGTGCTCTAAATGATGTTTTAACGTTATTTTTGATCCATGTACTATAGCAGTCACTGTACATACTGTACTGGCCGCTTCAGTGTTCCCGCCCACTCAACTCCAACAGAGTCGGGTGTCCGCTGGTTCAAAATTATGGAAAGTTAAGGTTGATTGTGTTAGGTCGCTCGACACAAAATTATAACGTTTTCACTTTATGCTTCGGTATATTTGCTACGAGCTAACTACACTAATTAAACAAGGACGTTACAAGTTATCTAAAGTTACAGACCAAAATATCAATAAGGACGTTTAGGGGAAACTATAATCTCCATGGCGACCTTAGTAACACTACCCGACAAAAAAATGTTTGTGTCCACGACATAAAATTCTCCAGGTGCGCGACATGTCGAGTGACACTTTTTCAAAGTTCAAATGTGTCGAGCGAGCTGCCATAAATGAGCCTTTACTAACGTCGCCATGGAGATTGTAGTTATCACTGAACTTCCTTACTGATATTTTGGTCTGTAACTTTAAATAACTTGTAACGTCCTTGTTTAATTAGTCCCGGTCAGGACGATATAATGTGACTAAACGAGCCGGCTGGAGGGCAGCGTCTGGTTACCATGGAGATAAAACCTTTCGCAGAAGCATACATTGAAAACGTCGTGCGACTCTTTCATTTCTGTTAAGCGACACTTGTGAAAAGTGTCGAGTGACCTATACCATAAATCAGCCTTAACTAAGTAGGCAACATTTACTCAAATAATAAGTACAAGTGATATACCTGTACTTTACTGGAACATTTTTGCTACTTAGTACTTCTTCACTACATTTCATAGAGGAGTTGTACTTTTTGCACTGCTTTTAGACACTGCATTTACTTGATATCTGTAGCAGTGGTAGATGAAGTATTCAGAATCTTTATTTGAGTAAGAGTAACAATACCCCAAGTAAAAGTCCTACACTCAACTATTATTAGCAAAATATACCTTTAAGTATCAAAGGTAAAAGTATTAATGAAGCAGAAAGGCCAATGTGCTTTGTATATTATATATATGATATTGGATTATTGTGGATCACTCATAGTTTAATGGGTAAACAGCATTTTACTGTTGCAGTTCAAGGTAGAGTCAAATTGAACTACTTTGTATACTGCTGGTGGGTTTAATGTACAACAATTCATCCTATTTAAAAAACTGAACTTAAGTCTGTATCAGCAAAGTAGCAGTTGTCAGACAAGTGTAGTGTAGTAAAAAGTACAATATTTTCTTCTGGAATGTAGTGGAGCAAAAGTAGGCTATAAAGTAGCATAAAATGAAAATACTCAAATAAAGTAAAAGTAACTCCATATTGTACGTAAGTGCTGTACCTGAGTAAATACAAAACATATACCTAATAAAATATGGTGTATTGTTATAGGTTTACTGTAACTATATAACCATATATACAGTAGTTAAAACCAGATCCACCTTGACTCACTATAATGCATCTGTAATAATAATCCTATAATATATAAGCCTATATAACCCTCTGAAATGGGCCACTCAGCATGATATGGCTTTTTTCTCCTCATACTGAAAGTACAATTTACTGAAAATTCAATACTTTTATCATTTTTATTGTTTTTATTTATTTATTATTTCAGTTGCTCTGCCGCTTTACTGACCACTGATCATTGTGTTCTGTTATTTTAGGAATAGGGAAAACTTAATGATCGAGGTGAATTAGTGTACAGGCCTACACCTCGAACATAGTGTATTAGTGTATTTTGTCTGTACACATGGAGATTATGTACCTATAGTGTGCATACCTTGTATTTCTCTATATACAGCTGTATGCAACACTTGAGCCAAAGACAAATTTCCCCTCAGGGACAATAAAGTGTAACTTATCTTATTGATAATTTTTGCTTATAATGGTGAAGAAGTAGTATTCAGATCTTTTACTGAGGTTAAAGTAACAATACAATGTACAAATAATCATAATTAAAAATGTATAGTTCCATAAAAGTACAGAACTTTTATGAGCAAAATGTGCTTAATGTATCAAATGTGTAAACAATAGTCTAATGTTCCCACTGGTCAAGGTGTTGGGTAGTTTAATCCATTACATTTCATCATATTTTATAGACCAATGTAAAATATAGTAAGTAAAATCATAATCTGCACAGTAACAAGTAACTTAAGCTGTAATATGAATGTAGTGGAGTAAAAAGTATATTTGCCTCTGAAATGTACCTCAAAATTGTGCTTGTGTGCTGTATAGTGTTTGAGTAAATGTATTTCATTACTTACACGAATGTGACTAAGTACTTACAGTGTGCTATTTCTGGTTTTACTTAAGTAAAAGACCAGAATGCATTCACCACTGTCAAAAACACAACCATCTAAAGGCTAAAACCAGGCTGGTATGATAATTAGTTTGTTCTAAACATCTAGGTCAGCTGTTTAGTTTTCAACAAAAGATGCCCTTCCTCCCCTGAGTCATCTTTATGAAGTGAGACAGAGAGAGTCACTGACAGGCAGCGGTAATTAAAGAGGGCAAATTTCACTCTTGTGCAGAGTTTTCAAGTGAGTGAGCAACAAAAGCACTGCAAAAACAAGGCAGAAACTGCACTATAATCTTCTTTATACAATATATATAAATATAAAATATGCATATTATTCACACTGTACATTAACACTGAGATTTGTGTAGACAAATGTTTGTATTCCCTCCTTTAGTCTCCTGTGTACTGTGGTTGGAAAACATTTCTGACATTTTGGAGGGGAAAAAATCAGTTAACTTGAATAAAATTAGCTTTAATGGGAAAGAACAACAGTTAGATTTTTCTCAGAGATAATCCAAATGTTTTCTGGTTTTTTTGGTTTTTTTGGAATCTGTTGAAGTTGATAGTAGGCAACAATAACATGCATCCACCACTGAGTGGGGCTACAACTCTATGTAAGGGGCTGTTGAGGCTTGCAAGGACAAGCATTAGAGCTGAAGCTACCCTATTATTACATAAAGTGTAGTTCATTCAAGGACTTTCTTCACAAATATATTGTTTAACAGACCCTAAACCAGCTAATATTTATTTTTGTTTGTTCTGCTTTGTCTCAGAAACACAGCACAAAAGTTATTTAGTACAAAAGTTATTTGTATCATATTTTTGCATAGGTGTTGGCCTTTTTTCACTGAGGCCTTTTGGACATGGTACAGATGTATATAATAAAATGCATGATGACTGAATTTCATTTATTTGTTTACTGTTTATTTGTATTGGGACAAGTATACAGCCTGAACTAATACCACATACTACATCATACTATATCATAATGATCAGAAAATACATACAAAAACAGAACCAAACTCAACAAGAAATACATACAAATCAGCACAACACTCAACAAGGAAATAAATACAAAACGGCACAAGCCACAAACACAAGCCTCGTAAAAATGACAAGCACCATATCACTCAATACTAGATGACTAATTCCTCTTTAAAAATTGTTTCAGTGTGAGCTTTAAACAGTCCCAGTCATGATCCATTTTGATGAGTTCCACGTTTCCTGAACAGAAAAAGCTGCCTGGCCAAATGAGGATTTTCCGATAAGCACCTTACAGCTATTTACAACAATTTAGCTGCTTTGGTTTCATTGTCCTGCTATTTGACCTTTTTTATTCACAGCAGACATTTTAACATGTCATAGAAAGAAAAGCACATGAGTAATTAGTAAGATGAATCATGGCTGCATTCCAGTTGCGTGTGCAGGTTTCACGGTCTTGTATGGTTCATGCTGGCTTACAGGCTTTGCTTACTGGGACACTTGAATAAAATAAAGCCGTCATTATCAGTAACACCTAGGGCTGGGTATCATTTAAAAAATGACGATACCAATACCAATACCAGTACCCTTGAAGTGATACTGACATCAATAGAGTATTTCATTTGATACCTTTTTTTTCTACTTTATTCGATATCCATCATGTGAATGGAAGAATTCAGTTACATAAAATGTCTCCGCTCTTCCCCATCCAGATTATTTTTGCACAAATACATTTTGAAAGTGTCATAATCATTGAAGCATTTATCAAATAACTGTACAATGAAGTATTATCACCACAGACTGAATGGGTTGCAGCTGTTGTGGTAGTGGGCCAATCACACGCACAAAACTGTACAAATAGTCATTTTTTTCTAGATCTGGGTACAAGAAGGATCGAATGCAGGTATCATTTGACTGGAGAAGTTTCAATGCTACTTGGCACTGGGTTATTTTGGTGGATACCTTAAAGGCATCAAGTACCAATTCCCAGCCCTAGTAACACCTGTGCTTTTCCAACTATGACAAGTCAAAATGTCTGTTAAAAAAGGACATTTTGTGTGCCCCTGTACCCTGATTATGGTGATTATGGTAGGTTGTAAGCCAGTTGTCATATTACTGCATACTGGTGTGTCTAGTATTGCATGGCATCAAAATGACAGGAGTCACAGGACAAATTAAACTCATGATTTAAAAAATTGATTGATATAAAGTAGGTGGGTTGAAGATGTAATCTAGTGAGATCAAACACCAAAAACGTGCTGCAGTAACATGTACTGTAAATATTGATTATGACCTAGCAGTCATGCTGCCAGGTAACAACACCTACACAATGGCCACCATGAACACGTTCCACACAGAGCTCGTATTTGACATTGTGTAATCTATTTGAGATGTGACACATCCTGTTACTCATCAGAAAACATCCGAGGCATCTCAACATTGTCCAAGTTTGTTGAAATAACTTCACAACACTCAAGACAGTGTTTAATGAGTTGTCTTGTATATCAACAATAAATAAGATAGATAAATGGTCCTTCAGCTATTCTCCTCCCCCTGAAAAAGGATTTCTTTGATCACTATGCCACTTCTACTTCTACACTTCCACTTCAATTCTACACTGTTTATGAGCACACAAAAATGCACTAGAGTTAGGAATGTGGGACTTTGTCATCAAATGGTCGCGCTTCATCATCACACCACGGCTGTTTCCAATTATCCTCAAGAGGAACTGCAACATTTGCACTGCCTGCTCTATGTCCACAGTGTTTTTTAGCTAAAAATAGCCGTTCGCACAACTTCACAAAGTCTAGTTACAAGACTACCCTGAGATTTCTTTTGTGAGCTGGGAAGTCAAAGGTGATGGGGGACATAGCCAATAGTAGCCTAGAGCTTCCTGTTTGAATTGGAATTCTTTAAATCCTCAGAGAGGTGTGGGTAGCAGAGGGAATGAGCATCTGCGTACTATAAGTGGAATGTCAGGAGGCCCCACATTTCTGGGCCTGAAAAGGGCTTGTTGTCACTGTCTGAGAGATGGAGGCTGACTGTCAGAGTGAATATGAAAGTTAACTCTTTTTTTGTTTGTTTTAACTTGCTCATCAGTGGGTGTCGGGGAATTCCTCCCTTAAGTTACTAGCATTTTATTGAGTTTAGAAATAAAGATATTTAGTTTTTTAAAGAATTCATATGGTGAAACTTTGGCGCTATCTACAATCAAATGATGGTGGTGGTGATGACATGCTGAGCAGCATGCTCAAACATGCTGCAGTGGTGGGAGGGATGAATCTGCACTGGCAAGCAAGTCATTATCTAGAGTAGCATGAGTCATAGTCATGGACCTTGGAGCCACAGTTTGTACAAAATTTCTGCATGTTGGCCTATTTCTGGCAGCGGAAAACTATATATAAAAAAAACACTGTCTCCTTAGTGATGTCGCCCACCTTCAAGAAAACCATTGAAGCTTAAATGTGAACACTGTGACAGCTTTACTCATCAGCACATGCAGGCATGTAGGAAAACCATTGAAGACAAAACAATCGTATCGGTGGTACCATCTAGACACAGTTATGCGTCTGCCTCCTGTGCTGTGCGTCGTTTCACCTGAAAGGTGTGTCTACACATTCATCATGACCAACCTGCCCATGACCATGAGTGAACAAGGAGCTGTTTATTAGTCACAGACATGGCACTGTGTACATAAGATATGGCATAACAGAATGAGATTTTTAAAGTAGTTTGAAATGTCCAGAGTCCTTTTGGTTTTTGACTGAGATGAATGATAAGGACATGACAGCGAGAGCCAAAGTACAAGGGACAAAAAAAGTCGATTAAATACAGATTGTTTGTGATCCATGTAAACATTTCGTATACTTGTTTGGGTTTGCCTCTGCTTTTTTTCTGTCCTTATTTGAACAAGAGAGGAACTGTTTATTCTCCAGTACCCCAGTTTACATATGAGCTCACTCATACAAAAAGAATATGAGCCTGGCAGCGTCTATCAACCATAGACTAATTTTGTACTAACAGCAGAAACCAATCAATGTATTTGTATGTGTGTTTCTTTGTATTTGAAACTTTGTTTGTTCAAGAAAACAGGCTGAGATGGTTCAGCATTATTAGTGTCATAAATCCAAGATTAAAACGATGCAGTATGCTTATTACAGTCAGAACTTAAAATATTATGGGAGGAAATGACCATATAAAGCTGGATGATGAAATGCTTTGCTAATACTGTGCTGTGAATGTGAGAACATTTCTTTAAAGAACAAAGACTTCAAACTCAGAGTTCCTGGAGATGGATTGTCTTGTTTAGTAATGAATGCTGAAATGAATCCCTTAAACCTTTGATAAGTCACAGCAACCTGTACCACCCACTTACAGGCTTTTGAAACTTATCAGCTCCTGGTGTTGTGTGGACAGGAGAGCACATATGAGGTGGAAGAGATGGTTGTCTCATGCAGCCATAACAACCTGAAACTCAAAGCTTCAAAAAAGCCGTTGAGTTGAGGGCAGACTAAAGGAGAAGCCCTCCTCTATCTGTACACTTGGCTATAGATTATCTGTGTTTCAGAGTTTTCCAAGTGTGTTGCATGATAATTTTGAGGTTTGACAATGAGAACAAAAATACACAAAGGAGTTAAACAGCTACATATTTGAGTCCAACAATCAACACTGTAAAATCTTTAAAATTACTGGAAACTATGGTCCTAAGATCTGAAATGTGGGAGTGATATCAGCTTCATGCAGACAAATTAAAGTTAAAAGGTTCAGTCTGTTGGAGGAAGTGTAATTGTACTTTTCTATTCAGTCCATCTGTTGTTCTGTCTTGATGTTTGTTTTGAAGCCGCCTCCAGTCAGGTTCCCAAGTTGCATACAGGCAGCGCTGTCAGTGTTGTCTTTCACAACGGCCACCTCCTTTTACAAGCATTCTCACATATTTCAACAGAACTTCAGCGTCTAGAGCGTGCCTCGTCATCAGAGACAAAGATCTTGTCATTTCTTCTGCCTGGATTTATTCATACTTCCTTCAGTGATGCACATATTACAGTTTTGGATATTAGAAAGAATCCAAATTGCGAAATGGTTTACCACACACTCAACTCAGCTGTAGAGCCACTCAGAAATTGTAGTTGTTGATTTATTTCAGCAATTTTGCAAGTTCTGAAAGGGCAAACAACATGTCCTGCATGAGCTCAAGCTCAATCATTTTTTAGGAGACAGATTATAGATGTGATGGAGATAGTTTTGATGTTTGAAATACCTTTTTTATTTTGGATTCTTTCACATTCAATCTTAATCTGTACATCTGGACAATATATTCATGCGTGTACACAACTGTACAAAATATACATGCCGTATATTGTGTGTAAACAGAACATTTATACATAAAGTACAACTCTGTACTTTATGTCCATTTCCAGCAGTATAATTTGGCTGTTTCTTCAAAGAGTTAATTAGTCTCTCATAGTTTATTGTTTCTGTTCACTCAGCCTCATTCTGTGTATATATACTATTAAATCATTTTGCTTCCATGAGAACACAAGTTGATTTATACATGCAAATATACTTTCTCACAACCTCACTAACGTATTTGCTGTTGTAAAAGAAAAATTCCTTGTGTATGCATGTGAATTTAAAATATACTAAGAAGAAGTCTGATAAATTGTCAGTTAAAATGTTCAGACTGTTGCAGGAAGTGTAATTGTACTTTTCTATTCAGTCCATCTTTTACTTCTGTACTGATGTTTTGCTTGAAGCAGCCACCCAGTGTGAGAGAGCAGTGTGTCATCTTATTCAGAAGAAAATTTTAGTTGGATTTAATGTGCCATTCAGTCTCGATCCCAAGTTGCATATAGGCAGCGCTATTACTGACATCTCTCACAACAGTCTCCACCTTCTCCGAGCATTCACAGAAGTTCAGCATCTTTCCTAGAATCTCACATATCACCAGAGACTTTTCCAAAGAAGCAGCCATTTATTTAGCTTGGATTTAGTCATACTTCCTTTAGTGATACACATATGTTACAGTTTTAGACATAATGCAGAAGAATACAAATTGCGAAAATGGTTTACCACACACCCAACTCAGAGCCACTCGGAAATTGTAGTTTTTGATTTATTTCAGCAATTTTGCAAGTTCTGAAAGGGCAAACAACATGTGTTGCATGAGCTCAAGCTAATTCATTTTTTAGGAGACAGATTATAGATGTGATGGAGATAGTTTTGATGTTTGAAATACCTTTTTTATTTTGGATTCTTTCACATTCAATCTTAATCTGTACATCTGGACAATATATTCATGCATGTACACAACTGTACACAATGTACATGCCGTATATTGTGTGTAAACAGAACATTAATACATAAAGTACAACTTATGTCCATTTCCAGCAGTATAATTTGGCTGTTTCTTTAAAGAGTTAATAAATCTCTCAAAAGTTTATTGTTTCTGTTCTCTCAGCCTCATTCTGTGTATATATACTATTAAATCATTTTGCTTCCATGAGAACACAAGTTGATTTATACATTCAGATACACTTTCTCACAACCTCACTAACTTGTTTGCTGTTTGTTAAAGAAAAAATCCTCATGTATGCGTCTGAATTTAACAAAAACTGATTTTAATTCCACTAAATTCAAATTTAGGCTATTCTGAGAAGAAGAAGAGAAAGAAGAAGGAGAAGTGAATCCTTTGAGATTAGAAGTTGGGAAAGAAAGAGACTCTTGCCCTGTTTTTTTCGTCCTCATCTCTGCGGGCACGGGTACTTGGAATAAGAAAGAACTCGCTTACTTTGCCAGCTTTACCCCATAAAAGGATGAGAGAGGAGAGAGCCTTTATCGTCTCCCTCCAGCTTGTCACAATGGGGGCTTCAAGAGGTGGAGGGGGTCTATAATAAATACACATGCATGCATTCTTCACCCCCCACACACATAAACACACACTGAAGTGACCTTGTGTTCCTGTTCGTTTCACGAGAACACCTGCGGAGTGTGAAGGAAGTTTGTAACTTTTAAACAAGTAATCAAAAACGGACAGCTACACCTTAGACTTGCACAAACACATTCTGCAACAAGCACAAGCCTGCCTCCCCACTGCTACTAAGCAAATTAATATGCTGAGCTGCACACAAACACATGGCGACCGTACCCCCCTACCCCGCCTTTCCCAGCACACATTCACACAAAAATTCCACACAAAGAAATATAAAAGAGCAGCGATAGCTGGGTGGAAGCCCTGTTGAGACAGAGAGAGAGAGGCGAGAGGTGAAAAAAGACAGAAAGGAGAGAGTATGAAGGGGAAAGAAGAGGAGAGAGAGGCACTGGGTTGAGAAAAAGAGGGGGTGTTGAGGAGGAGGAGAGAGTCTGAAGGCAACAACTTAAAACAGTGAGAACAGAAGACGGAGTGGGTAAAACGCTGAGAGCAGACGGAGTGGGAACAAGAAAGAAAGAGAGAATAGACTTTTATCGCCATCAAACAGGTACAGTAAACCATTTACAGCTCTTTGCTTGCTTTGGTTTTCGTTCTCTCTGTCGCTACAGTAATATATCTATTGGCCAGATGCAGAACACTGAAGTGATTACATGTTTATTCCTAGAGATTCAGTCATCTTCGTTGTGTTACGTGTCATTCAAACGAATGAGAAAAGATCTTCTGACTATTACAGTGAGTGAGTCCTTTTTTAAAAAAAAAGAGAAAACAGAACAGGGTGTAAACTGAAAATCCATTTTGCACAGTCTGGGTTCCCACAGAAAACATCTGGCTTGCTGCCAGGAGAAAACTCAAGCGCTGACAGGCTCACCCCAATAGTTGTATTTTATCTCCCGACACTTCATATTTATTTATCTAAATCGGTTTCAGCCTGGAAACTAGAACATGATGAATGTTTGTCTATTCACAAAGTCATATAGGAGCTATAAATGTTAATGAAATAGCATCCAGGTGGCTCAAACCTGAGCAGAGAAGTTTATTTTTTTTGTCTTATCATTGCCAACAAACCTTTCTTGTCTTTCTCAACAGTGACATATTGAAATATCTAAAGAGAAAAAACATCACTGTGGATCCCTGTTGGCATGTCTGTTTTCTGTCACCATGATAACTACTACAACAATAACTTCAGCTTCTTGATTTCAGTTCCTTATTTCAATCTTTTTTGGCTCTTCAAACACCATCTCAGAATTGGCCTCAAGATAAACTTTTAATATAAACTACAAGGTCAATTGAGAAACAATCAGTGAAGATTTATCTCTTCACTTAGACTGAATGGATGAACATAATTGCACGAGTTGAGGATTCATTTACAGCTGTATTACTTTTGTACTTACCGTCTCATCACTCCTGTCATTTCTGTCCACAGAGATGATGTCACAGTGCAGGAACCTGGCTTTGCTTCTTTTTCTGAGTGTCTCACCTCTCCTCCACTCCCACCTATTCACTCACGCCGCCTCTACTTCCCCTCCCGCCACTCATCCACGGATCATAGTGAGAGATGATTATTATGACTATGATGACACAGACAACCACAGCACTCCTCCCAAAGTGCTGACCCCTGTGAAAACTCCAATTCTGCGGTCCCAAATCTGCCAGTACAACCCCTGCTTTGAGAATCAGGAGCCCTGCTCCGAGCTTTCAGCCAGGACTGGGTGCCTCTGTCCTGGGCTCAGCGGGGATGACAAGCCTCCTCATGCTCCACGCATCCAAGACCTGCTGCTAGTCAAACAGGGGGACAACAGAGGGAAGGTAGAGATCCAATGGTGTGCTCCATCTTCTAAGGTGTCTGGGTACAGAGTGGTGGTCGAGAGGAGTGAAGGAGATGTCCTGGAGTTTGGGGACACTTCGAGACGAGGTTTAGTGGGGCATTTGGAAGTTGGAACCAAGGTGTGCGTGGAGGCGGTGAACAAAGCAGGACACAGTGAGCCCTCAGAGTTCTCCTGTAAGCGGTATGACCCTCCTACATCTCCAGACCATAAACTGCTGGCGGGGATAGTAGGAGGAGGAGTCGCCCTGCTTGTGCTCCTCATCATAGCAGCCGTGATCCTCTGGCAGTATCAGATGTTCAAAAAGGCAAAGAGAGACTCCAATGATGGACTTGGGAACCCTTCTTATAGCAGAGAGGGAACTCTGTGATCCAGTTCAGTACTGACAATCCATCTCATTCTCAGCAACACTAAACAGGCCCTTTGAGACAGAGGGGGATGACAGTGTGATCAGGAACAAAAGCAAGTTCTGAGGTGATGTTTTTATTAATTATAGAGTCGAGAAGATGTTTACATTCATGTTTCAAGGAATATGTAAATATATTGGAAAATGAGCTGAGGTGATCAAGGAATACCACTAACAAAGAATTAACTTTGGTTATTTTAGGGCTCGATCTACGGGTTTATTTGCAGGCAAATTAACCTCTGTAGGTTTACTTTAGTGTTTTTAATTCTATTGTGGCTCTATTTAATTGTAAATATTATTTTTTAGGATATAACCTTAAGACTAAAACTTTTGTAATAAACTAAAACTTATTTTAATAAAACTGTGTAAAATGTCTTGGTTGAATCTTTGCTTCCACTAGAAAGGTTTTGCAGATATACTGTGCAACGTAACATGCAATTATAGGAAAGTCTCTGGAGCTTTACTAAGGTAGACCTAAAGATATTCTTTCATTTGTGTTTGTTTCCCCTCTAATTTATTCAGATTTTAAGTACACTTACTCAAGCACTGAATTAAAGTGCAATTTTAAGGCACTTGTACTTTACTTGAGTAATGTAATTTTATGTTACTTTGTACCTCTATTCCACTGCATTTCAGAGGGAAATATTGTGCTGTATTGTACAATTATTTAATAGCTATAGTTTTTAGCTATTTTGTCAGATCACTATTTTATGCATTAAATATAAGATCAGGCTATAAAATATGTGTTGTTATAGATTAGACTACCCAGTAGTTTAAGTTGTTAAAATTAGCTTACACATTAAAATGCTGCTTACATGTATATGTCAATGAATCAATATTAATATTCCAGTTATGTTATATATATGATATATAACTCTCTAAAATAGAATCTATTCGAGCTTTGATGAAGGCTGCTCAAGAGCTCAAACTACTCCTTTAATCTTTCTTGTGTAAACAAATTTGGAGGGCCAAGGAGGGGAGGAGGGTTCAGTTTCTTTGATATGCTGTTTTTCCATCTGGGTGATTGGACTGGGGATTTCAAGATCCTGTATACTCTGCAACAGTAGACATATGCTATGTATCTAAATATGTGTGTACAAACAGATGATATAAGCTTGGCAGCTACACACTATGGTTTTTGTTTCTTTCCTTTGTTTTTTTCAGTTTGTTTCAGCTTGTGGTCAGAGGCCGCTCTTTGTTGAGTTGTTTTAGTAATGTAAAGACCCTGGACAGAGATGTTGATACATCTGAGTTTTTGATTAATGTAGAATATTCTTTGTATGATAATTGCTTTTGTGTTGTGTGCCCTGTATCCTTACCAAACTACATGGAGGGGGGAGGGGGGGGGGCAATAAAGTTGGTCACAAAAAATATATATAACTCTCTAAATGATGCCATTTTGCATAATGAACACTGTTACTTTTGATACTTGAAATACATTCTGCCGCTGATACTTGTGTACTTTTACCTGTAACAAGATTTTGAATGCAGGAATATTTTTTCATCGTGGTATTGCCACTTTTCCTGACGTAAAACATCTCAGTACTTCTCACTGTGTAAGGATATCAAAGCTGCCACCACCAGTGTCATGTGAAAACAACGCTAGTGAGAGATTGATCTTATTGGTCATTCAGGGTAAGTCCCGCCTTCCTTCGACGTCTAAGCCAATGATTTGTCACCAAACAACGTAACCAGGAAGGTGTAGAACTTCTCATTCATATACAAAGCTTCATGCTGCCAGGATGGCAGGTGAGTTTACAAATGATATTTTACTCACTTCACACACTGCTACAGTTCAATCTTAACCAGTTTTAGCCGTTGAGTTTTATGAATGACCTGAAACGTCCCTAACGTTAGTTGAGAAACTTTAATTAGCTACAGCTAAGTAGTTAAGATAGCTAACATCTGTAATTTAACTGTTATAGTCGGTTAATAATAAAACTACCACAACTATTGTGGCATTAGCATTATTTTTAGACTGCGTTTAAGGTTATGGTTTGTTCACTTAACTATCTCGCGCAAGAATTCCACATTTTAAATGAGGAAACAATTCCTTGTGTAAATAATAAGTTATTTATTATGCATATATACCCGCTTCAGCATGACTCAGCAGACAGCAAAGGTGTAGATAAGCTGAAGCCGGAGGCAGCTGCTAGCAGCACCATACAACAAACCATGTTCATAATTTTACCCTTAAATGAAGCAAAACATGATAAGTGCTCGCATACCGTGCATCAAATGACTGTGGGCATTGTACTCCCCTTTTCACACACACACTCACTACTAAAAAATGTACCAACATGAGGGAGCAATCTTCAGGAGTAGAATGAACCCTCTAAGTGGAGGTGGGTGCCAGGGTTTATCTTGTATATTTGCCTGGTTCAAGATTTTTGGTTATTTCAGCAATGCAAGCACAGCCAAGTATGAGTAATGAAGTGTGATTTGGTCTCCTGTTTCCAATAAACTCAACTCAGGACATCTGCTGATACCAAACACTGATCAGATACTAGTGCTGTCTTTTTCCTCAAATTCAATGTGGATTGGTCATGTAATTGGCTGAAACCAATGCACTTATGGTTTGGTCCATGCCTAATTATCCAGCTGTTTGTATCCATGCTTGCAGCTCTTTGTGCAAGGACCCCACAGAGCAGGTCTCATATTAGCTTTACACAATCACACAAACAATAGTTGCTTCTCTTTACAAAGGGCGGTTGATAATAAAATCATGTCTCAGACTGTTTTATCGCTCAAAGCCTAACTTGAATGGTGCAATTTTATGGAAGCATTAAACCATTGAACCATTGAGCCTTTCATGTGGTTCCTCTCTCATTACCAGTCACCAAAGAAATCTCCTACGAAGATCTGAAAGGGCTTCTGGGAAAAAGCCAGAATCTCCTCCTGGTTGATGTCCGCACTAAAGAGGAAGTGGATAAAGGCCGTATTCCAGGATCCGTCCATATCCCAGGTGAGCTTCTTTTAAATTGTGTTAAAATAAAATGGTGTGTAGCACAGCCTCATACTGAACACAGATGTTTTATTCCCTCAGCGTCACCACTTATCATTCTCAAGTTCTCCTGAGTGTCTTGTTGATCATACTGGATTATGCAAAAATGCACAGTGGTGGATAAGTCAGTGATCTGTTGTCTGTTTTTTTTTAGGTTCTGCATGTTTTGCATCAGTTATTAATGTTCATGTCTATCTGTTTAATTTTAAAATACTTTTATGCCTCTCCTCCCTTCCTCTCTTCGAACATTCAGTCGATACAGTAGAAGCTGCTTTTGCAATGGAGCCGGAAGAATTCAAGGCAAAGTATGGAGTAACCAAGCCGGCGCTGGACGCCCCAGAACTGGTGTTTCAGTGCCAGATGGGCAAGCGAGGGGGAATCGCCACAGCCAAGGCCCACGAAATAGGATATATAAAGTAAATAAGTTGTGTTGCTATGCATAACACTCACAGCCCATCATACTTTAAAAGAGACAGTCCAAGTCTCGTACAATAATAGCCCTCGCTGTTTTTAGATTCATGATGCCCCAACAAAAGACTCCCACACACTTGAGACTCAATTTCTCCTCTGTTCCCTCACAGGAAAAAAAGTCTTTGACTGTCTACATGCATTACTCTGTGTTCTTAAATATTTATAGATGTATGTATTTCATATGTAATGTTGACAACTTATACATTCTGTGTCTCTGTCTTGTGTTTCAGTGCACGTAATTACACGGGAGGATACAGGGAGTGGTCTGAGAAAGAGGGAAAGTGATTTGTGTTGAAGGAGAACCTCATATAATATCCATAATATAAGTAAATATGTAAGCTAGACACATAATACAGAGATATTGTGGTGTTTGTTTTGTTTTCATAGTTCATCACTGTATTTTAAATGGATGAATAAAATAAATTATGTTATTTACTCAGATTTATGTGTAGTGTCTATCTAAACATGTAAAAACTGGGAACATCACTGACTGGAAAAGGTTTCACCAGACTTCCTATGTGTTAAAAAGATGTGGAGCATCAAATCCACAACAAACACACAGTATTTTTCTGTTATAGGTGCCTAATTACAGTGACTCATGGTCATTTTACACAAAAATAAAATATTAACGTTGGTATTTGCGGTGAACTCACACATTTAACAAAACTTGTGCTATGGGGGTGTAGAAAGCTTTAATGCACAAAAATATTCCTCTTCTCCAGTGATATAAAGTAACCAAGTACATTTACTAAAGTGCGGTACTAAAGCACAATTTTGAGGCACTTGTATTTAACTTATTTCCATTTTATGCAAATTTCAGAGGGATATATTGTACTTCTTGCTCCTCTACATTTACTTAATCGCTATACCGTGATTACTTCTCATTTTGGTTTTACATAAAAACATGATTAGCTAATAAAATATGAGGCAGTAATACAAATTAGAAGCTCTGCATACCCACACAGGTGTTTCCAGTTATTGTGATTCATTAGACTTACTCAAGTTGGAGTTATGCACGGCTATTTAATGTTTTATGTGAGATAACCAATCTCTATGTGCTTATAAGAATAATAAAGGCGTAACTTCACCAGCAACAAAACTAACAAAAGTGAGAAACACATCAATCAGGCCCAGTCTGTGCACGCCCACACAGTCCTGAGTAAAGCTTTCAAACAAAATGAATGAAAATACTTGTGGGATTGGACCATGACTGTGCAGGGTCTGCGATACTAGCAGTTTATGTAGATAGATAAGTGTATTTTGATAATCTCAATTGGGAGTTACAGCATTACAACAGGCTTGAATCACTAAACAAACAATTGAACAAACACTCAACTGAATAATGAAAACAAAAGTTAATAAAACTGAACCACAAGTTAAAAGTAGGACCAAACCGTAGTGCCAGGTCCTTGATGTGAAAAAGTTTGAGAACCACTGGTGTACTCTATTTGTGAAAACTGAAAATATGTGGTCTAATTTGGTCTGGATGGGATAAAAAGTAGTAAAATCTCCCTTTTTCAGTTTCCACAAATAAAATAAGGTTTCACAAATCGGAAACTGTTTTAATGAATCTTTGGAGTCATTTGACAAGACTAAGTGTGTGGTTTTTGATCTGGATGGGAAATAACAGTGAAATTACCATCTTTTCTGTTTTCATAAGCTAAGTAAAGGTCTCATAAATCTGAAACTTTTTAAACAGCGTTAAGGCTTTTGCTACGTTGTTCAACATACTTTCACAAGTGTAAGCGGTGGAAAAAAAACTGAGAATCAGCCACTAAATATCATATTTATCTGAAGATAACTTCAGCTTCTTCCTCCTTAAGCCAGTTTGCCGCGAAGTTTAGCTAATGTGTCCAAACACTGAAGATGCTCAGAGAAATACAGCAGGTAAGTTAATGCTGAAGGGTTATTCTAGCCAGAAACACAACGTTACAACGTTTAGACATAAAAAAAAAACATTTGTTATTAGATAGTGGATCCGAACTCATTAGAAAATAGGACTGACCCATCTAGCGAAGGTTTGAAGCTAATTAACGTATAGCATGCTAATGCTAATGCTAAGCTAGCAGTTTGATATGACCTTCCCAGGTGCTGCGGTTGGTCATGATTTTGAGAAAGCAAAGACAACAGCAGGGTGTGAAGACTGCTGGGGGGCTTTTGGTGCTGCTATGGCCTGAAACAGGAGCTCCAGTTCAAAGCCTGAACTGCACTGGTAAGTTTTTAGTGTTTGAGTGAGCTAACAGTGGAATAAAAGTGCCTAAAAGTGAGATATATCAGAATGTCTGGTGGGAAATATCTATCAAAAGAGACACCAAATGTGCTTCAACAGAGGTAAGTTGTTTTATAAAGTGACATAGTGCATTATGTCAGGAAAATATACATTTTACTATCACTGTATTTATTGTATATAAAGGCAAATCATTCTGTTAAGTGGAAGAAGGCATCAAAACGTTGATACAATGAGTTTCCTTATTCGTAAGCACATATATGTTTGTTTAATGTTTGAGAGTACAATTATAAACACCTATCTTAAAACACAAGCGGGCACCATGCCTGATTTCAGGCATAAAGCAGTTTTAAATTCATATAATAGTTAATTCAATACATTGTACACATTTCCTCCTGGACAACTTTTCAGGCTCACAAATCTTTTCTTACTTTAATCCCTGCAAGCAGAAAACAGTTGCAACTAATGATAATTTTCATTATCATAGATATATCTATTTTAATCAGTATTTGCCTGGAAACCTCAGAAAACAGTAAAAAAAATGTGCATCAAAATATCCTGGAGTCCAAGGTGATTTCATCAAATGTCGTCTTTTGTCCGACCAATAATCCAAAAACCCAAAATATTCAATTTACTATCATTTAAGACTAGAAAAAGCAGCAAATTCTCACATTTTACCATCAAATATTTTGCATTTTTGCTTTAAAGATGTCATAAACGATCAATCAATTATCAAAATAACTAGCTAATGTAGTTAAGTTGTGATTAATTGACTTATTGTTGCTAATAAGATGTTTTTACAGTATATAACCAGAGCTACTTTCCACAACTCATGCTTTTATGAGTATTATAAAGTAAGCAATACATTTTATATTGTTTCTGTTTGAAAAATGACATTGATAACATGATTATTAACCATCCATATAATAAATAAAATGAGATTTCAGATAAAGATCTGCAAGATAATTTCAGAGAAATCTGACAACAAATTGCAATCCATCCAGTAAGTACAGGTTTGGATACATTTCAAAATGACTACTGTAACAGTGGAGGAATATTATAGCTCTGAATTTAGTTTTATTTAACTCTGTTCTCACGTTGTAAAAATGATTCAAATTGAAGTGACATTAATGTGGCCGGCAGCTGTTAGCATTTCATTCTGACAGTTTTCTCATTCGTAACGCAGTTGCAGCTGCTGGTCCATGGTGCACAGGGATTAAAATGGAAGCACTCCAAGCTGGCATGTACACACACACACACACACACACACACACACACACACACACACACATCTAAACACATACTGTACATACATCCTTAGTTTGTGTATATACTGTATAACCTCTCTTTGTTGCATTAGTCCTCACAGACTTGAAGGAGAGAATCATGTTTCCCTGTGCGGGGCCGTGTCCTGAACCTGACCCTGAGGAGCTGTGTGCCTTCACTGATCTGCACGGTTCCCTCAGATTACTGCTGTCCTTTCAGGTACAAACAACAGTGATTAGTTACAAGCATCTTATTGGTCTGGATAATAATTACTGATGTTAGAGGCAGATCATTCTTAAAAAATTTTAAGCAGTTCAGTAATTCTCTCATCTAAAACAAAAAAACATTAACTGTAACATTTTTAAATTGAATATACTGTCTTTCAAATGAGACTTTTCATAGATGATCACACATTATCTTTTTACACTATACAGATGAAGGATGCAAGACTTGTCGGTCCAGATTGGCAGCCTCATATTGAAGCTTTCCTGCACACATTCAGTTTAGCTAACGCCGGGGTAGGATCAGTTTCCTTCTGACATCTTTCCACAGTATTGTTCCAAAAGTATTGTTCCAAAAAGTTGACTGTCCTTCATTTTCACAGATCAGAATACACCTCAAATCCAAATTCAATCAGCAGACCATCCAGCAAGAATTTAGGTATGACTCAACTATGTAGGCAAAGCTCTTAGCCTCCTTTTCTGGTAAATCTAGCAAATCTCCCACCCTTCTGGTAACAGTTTATGACACTTTAATCTCTTTGTTTTTTCCTTATTTATAAATTTGGCATGAATTATATATTCTGTAGTGATTCATCCAGAGTGACAAAGTGTAATTAACAGAATTTATCTATTTGTTTTATAAAGTATGTGTTTTATAAATTGTAGGGCTACAACTAACGCGTATTTTCATTATCGATTAGTCTGTCAGTTATTTTAAAAGTAAACATTTACCTCACAAACAAAGATGTAGATCAGATTTTGATAGTGGCTACTGTGTTTTTGGCTTGTGGCAGTTACAACATAATAACAAAAATAAGATAACAAGATAACAAGATAAAGGCTCACCAGTTAAATCCCCTCAGGTGTAAGACAGTTCGTAAACTTTAATGACCAATGGGAATGTCTGTTTTTATGAATTGCTAACATTATGTTTATTGTCTTGCAGAGTGAAGATCAAAAGTAAAGTTGCTCGTGCAGTCCAGCCATCACTGCTCTTGGATGTCACCAGCAGTACACAGTCAGTAGTGCTGGTTGTTTGTGTGGATCAGTGTTGTGTTGATTACAGAACCCAAAAGGCTCACGAGTATAACCAAACTCAACTTTATCTTCATGTATGAATGCTACAAAAACATGTTGGAAATCGTGCTGTCAACAAGTGGACTCTTGGCTGCAGAACGTTTTCTCTCTCTCTCTCTCTTTCTCTTTCGATTTGAAGTCCCCCGGTGCATGTGAAGAAAGGAAACTGGTGTCAGGGAGGTCATCCTGTTCTTGGAGGCAGGTTTCCACTAAGTATCCCACCAGAAGCCATGGACCGAGGCCTGTACGGAGAGCTGAGCGTCCAGTTTGTCACACTTCTGAGCCCTTGCGTGCAGCAGTACCCTAATCTGGCAACGCGGCTCACTCAAATACAAATATCCTTTGCTGATTGTATCACATAAGAAAACAGACAAGCACACAGATTTTTTCCTTGACTTCACATGTGTTCAGGTGTTGGTATACAGCCCCAGTAATGTTCCTGTAACTGGCCCCTCCGCCTTCTTCCAGAACCTCCCTGCTCATCTGGACTGTCAGGAACTGGGCCTGCAGGGCCTTCACTGCTCCTCCTTCACAGGTAGACCGCAGCCACTGCAGGGTAACACACATACTGATGGTCAGGATAGATTTAGGGTCTTTTGCTAGAGGGATTGTAATGGCCAGTTTTCCTGGACAGTGTGGAAACTGAACCTGGAGTAGGTCCTAAATACAGAATAGGTAAACCAGTCTTAAAAAGTGACTTTCTGAAATACTCAAATTTACTTCTTGAATATGAGGCCTGAGTTGCACATGACTAATGTGGACCATTTGTGTTTATTCCATCGAGAGAGAATGTGCACACAGCCCAGCCTGAAGCTGCTCATAAAAACTTTAATGGACCACAAAAAAGCCAGTAATCTGAACCAGAGGAATAAACAAGACAGAACAATGGAAGTTGAAAAAAAGAGCACTCGCACAACACAAAAACAAGTACCTTAAAGTGACCAGCTCTTGGAGTGGTGACATGCTTTCCGCTCCGAGACAAAAATGCAAGTCCAGGCACCAGCAGGGAAACGTTCACCGCTGATTTGTACAAATGTGTCTCATGTGAATTACATTCATATGCAACTAATCTGCACTGATTCACATTGAAATTCACAATGCAAGAAAATAGAGCAGAAAGTTTGGTGGTGAAGTGGTTTACAATGTATTTGAGTTGGTTACAGATTTCCATCCCGTTTTATACCAGAAATCAGTGTTTTTAATTGCCGTATTTAATTTCGACGATGACCTTTCTTTAATTTTAAATAAGTGGGTTCAGCTGGAAACACCTAATTATACTTCAATCTTTTTTCCGTAATGGATTTTGTAAGATTTACAGATCGGAAAAAGTTGAACATTTTGCAGATGTGATCATGTGAATGTTTTGTTCAGTATTTTGATTCACAAAAAGTCATCTGGATAGTATTAAATTTCCCCCAAAGGGTGTGGAAAATAGTTGAATATCAATGTAATTCTTGTGTAAAAGTGTAAAATGTTCCATTTTCTTCACACATGCAAAATGGTTTTGGAAAATTCAATTCAATTTCAATTCAATTCAATTCAATTCAGTTTGTTTTGGATAGCACCAAATCACAACAGATGTTATTTCCGGCACTAGACTGTACTCTTTAATATACACAAACCCAACATTCCTCTATGAGCGACAACAGGAAGAAACCTCGAGCAGAACGGGGCTCTGGGTGGACGGCCATCTGCCTTGACCGGTTAGGTTGAGAGAAAAGGAAGGAGGAGGAGAGGAGCGAGAGAGACACAGAGAAGCACAACAACAATAACAATAACAGCGATAATAAAAGTAGAAATATGACGAATAATAATAGCAGTGGCAATGATTTAAATGATTTAATCAGTATTACTGAGTGTGATTCTCTCTACTAGCTGGTGGTTGGTCTTCTGTGAAATAGTTCAAATAATTCTTTAGTGTCCAGTCAACAGTCAGCGTATCTAACTTAACTTCTGCCTTCTTGAAGGTGTAATGTAAACCTTCATTAAGTTCAGTTAATTCAAAACTAATCTAAATCTAAGTTGGTTTGGTGAACTGGTTTACTGTAAAGAGACACTTTACTCTTGAACTATGTAAAATAGTTCAAGAGTAAAAAAACTATTTAAAATAGTCAAATTTAAGAATTGGCCTGATTTCTCAGAAACTGTTGTTGCATAATGCTAAGTGTTTCTTTTCCTTGTACTTTACACAATGAATCACAACCACAAGCAAGACCACAGATCTACATTAATCACAAGTAATAAATTCATTCCTTCACACAACATAAACTTCTCACACTCTTTGGCCCCCAGAGATCTTCTATCACAAACATTATCGTAGTAAAGGTTGGTTGACCTGGAAATGGGTCACATTTTGAGATGCTAAAGCTGTTATTTCCCCACTTACATATAACATCTGCTGAATCACTGAACTTGAATGAACTCAAGACACTAGAGCTGGAAAACCAACTGTCAAAACAATGACCTGCCCAACCCAAAGGTTTACTTTATCATTACCACAATGTTAAATACATGTGCATTTTCTACAACCCACTGTTTTACCCATGTTCCTTCAGCCTGTCCAGCCTTGCCATTTGTTTACAGTTTGCAGTGGATTTCATCACCAATAATTATGTTTTTGTTCCTTTTCCTTCAAAATTTCTATTGGCAAAAATATATTTTGGCCTTTTACTGGAGAGTCATGCAGTGAGACAGGAAACAATGAGAGAGAGGGGTGTGACGTGCAACATGGGTCTCTCGGCTGGCAATCAAACTGTGGATGTTATGGTTGTGGTATGTGACTTAACCATTAGGCTACCAGGGAGCCCTGCAAAGATGTTTTTAACCTTTGCATTTTTCCCTCTGCAGATCTTGCCCATAGCAGCGGCATTGTGTACACAGTAGAACAAGAAAACTGTGAGGAGCCACAGCGAGAATCAAGTCTTCTCCCCATGAAACAGAAGCTCTTGATTTTCCTCTTCCTGCAGCACAGCGACTCCTTCATCTCCCAGCTCTCTGATATTATGGGTTAGAGACAGCTGCAGTATGTTTAATCACACAGTGCTGCATTGAAGCTAGCATTTGGTCACTTTTGGTATCCTTCTACTATGGCATAGTACAAGAAGAAGTTACCACTGCAGTTGTGGTATCAACTGGGTTGTCTGTAATCCTACTATAGCTACTGAGGCACTGATAGAGCACCACCTGGAGGATATTCTGAACAACAACAGCCGAGTGGTCACAACAGCACTTCAGACTGAGCTGAAGAACACACTGAAAGCCCAAAATCACAGAAATAAGGCAAGCAAAGTCTGAGATACACAGACACACACTAACTGTAAGAGTTGAAATGTCTCTGCGGCTGTGTGGTTTTGAAATAATGTAGTGTTTGTTCCTATAATAGCGTGTGTTTGGGTGTTGTGTGTGTGTGTGTGTGTGTGACATGTAAGGACCAAGAGAAGCTGCAATCAGCTGTTGAAGTGATTCTCAGTTCGTCCATTGGTATCGTGAGCTGCAGCAGTAACGTGGACTTCAGAAATGCCTGCCTGAACAGCATGAAGGTGTGAAAATATTTGAAAATATATGTGTGGATCTAGTCAATTATATACAACATAATTTGACATGACTGGCAAAGATGTTATCAGGTCATCTGATACACTGCAAATATACCTGTTACATACAGTACAGGGATACATGTATATGCGTTGATAGCATGACAAAAGTCAGATGTGCATCCATAATGTATCTGTTCGTCAGGTGCCTGACACTCATGAACTGTCGGCCTCCCTCCATGAATCACTGCGGACGGTGACATCATGGAAATTCATTCCCAAGGGCAGGTGTCACACTGCTCAGGTGAGCAAGATGAGATTGTTGATCACCAAACTGATACTAAAAAAAAACACTTTAATCCTTCTAGATGTTGGATTTTGAACGTCACCAAAAATGTGTTATTTCATTGCTTTTACAGATGGAAGAGCATCCTGAGAGTGATGAAGAGCCCACAAGAACAGAAATCTGAGAACGTTGTGTGTTTTAAAAGAGTTCTTTTTCTGGTTGAAAGCTGTTAATATAATAATATAATATATCTGCAATTTAAGGCAGGTAGCAATGCATTTAGGAATTGTGCTGAGAATAGAAATATCTATTTAACTTTTAATTTTAAACAAAATACATCTTTTTCATTATAGTTTGTGTGTTACAGTAGATATCATTGCTTTAACATAGTTTTAAGACCAACATTGAACTGCAGTTTTGGATTTTTTTTTTTGACATAATCCTGTGTTGATACCCCTAAATAAACAATATGGTACAATAACATGAGTATCTGTACAATATAATGTCCTTTAATACTAGTTGCAGGTTTCATGAAGTGTATAAAGCTTTACTGAGACTGTAAGGTTGTATTATATAGTAATGTAAGTTGTGGTATTGCATCTAGGTTCAAAACAAGTTAAACTGGGATATCAAGACTGGTTAAACAAATATATTTCATTGCTATGAGGGCAAAATTAGAATAAACACTAACAGTAAGCAGCAGCAGTGGCTTTTTGTGGCGCTGTGTCAGACTCCCGCCAGGCCATGGTGATTAAATATAGTTGATGTGGCGAGAAAGCTTTTGGATATAGTGGAAATTCCTGGATTACAGGAAGTGCAGGAGCTGTTGAAAGAGGTTTCCAGGCCCTCTCAGAGCCTAGAGTGAGAAGTTACATTAGAGAATGGGATGAGGGGTGGGGATGAACTTTATTTTATTTTATATATAATGATTTAGATATGAGAATTGAGTCTTACTTTCAATCTAGTAGAAGGCAGTAAAGCAACATTTTATATGCAAATCGCCTCTAAAAATCAACAAAGAAGAAGACAACAATTACAGGTTCAAAGGGCTTTATTTAAGTATTTAAACAAAACAGGTTTCATGTCCAGAATATACCTTCTTTGTAATGTTTTTTTTTCGTTTATTTGTTAGTTTTTGTTGTTTAAAGTAATGATGTTACACACTCCGGTACAGTAGGTGGCGGCATGCACCTCTAACTTTGGTTTGTAGTCCGACAGTAAAACCACAGAAGAAGAGCATTGTTTCGGATATGACGTAAATTCCGGCCGCCAACAGCGAGAGCCGTTTTTCGCGGTAAAATGAAATTATGTTGAGATTTACTCCGAGCTCTTGTTTCCAGCACTTAACTCGAAGCTAATTGTTGTGATTTCTGTTTTAAAAAAATTCTCTTTCAAGCGGTCGGTGTTGTTATGAAGTGAGAGCAGAAGCTAACGTTAGCCACTGAAGCGTCGCCACAGCTCTGGACTTAACCAACGGTTGATCTCCAACACACTTTCGTCGTAATTTAGTAACTATAAAACTTAAAAACAATGTCAGCGGTAACATCAGAAAGCTTAAAGTCAGAACTGGAAATGTTCGACATACCCTGCCATGATGACTCCGTCCTGGACAAGAGTAAGAAGCTAACTATTGTTAGTGATGTTTAGTCTCATCTGCTGCTAATTGATTACTGTCATATAACGTTACAGTATGTGACTGTTTTGTAATTACTTAAATTGGGTTTCTTGTCATTTCTCTATCATTACATGGGCTTTTGTGTTGTTTTGTCTTGCTCATTAACATTAACTTAGCTTCTATCCCAACAACATCAACCTCCTCTGACTGCCAAGTAAAATTTACCTTTTGGCCAAATGTGGCACATTTGCATCATGCCAGTGTTAATTAGTATGTACTGTCTGAATTAAATGAAAATATGATGAAGAATTTAAGAAAAAAATACAATTTAAGCCATTGTTATGTGAATCATGTGCTCAAATAGTCAGCGTTGACCCTTCACTTCTTATATATAATATTAGTCACAGTCATTGTTGTAATATCACATTCATGTTGTCTCTGTGTATGTACAGTCGCCTTGTTGTTTACCGGCTCTGCTTCCTTTCCTTCATATCTCCTCTGTCTTCAGTGGTGGAGCAGTGTATCTGTAACAGGATACAGGCGGATGAGATGGTGCTGGAGTGGGTGGCTTACAGCACCACGAAAGATGGACTAAAACTTACCATGGTCACTCTGGAACAATTTGAACATGAGGTGACCATGTTCATATTTTCTGAATAATTCATGATATATTCAATAAATACTTTATGTGTCACTTTTGGATTGTGTTTCTGATATTATTGGTTTGACCTGGGCTCTCTACTGTGAGTGCACTGTCCTCAGCATCAGTTTGTATTTACAGTGTGTCCACTTTCTTGGCAGGTCTTAAACAAGAAGAATAAATCCAAACAAAGCTTCAAAAGAGAAGAAACTCTTAACAGAACTAGAGACATCCACTCACTACAAGAATTGTATCCTTTGCAGTAAACTCTAAGCAACATTTTCACGTTAAATATCCAGCAACACCTCTTTCTGGAGTTCATCTGTCTGCTGTGATGCCCTTGTGTTACAAACCTTGACATATTGTGTGTTCAGAATCAAAGCTGAGGAGGAGGAGGAGAATCTACTGGATGCCTACTCTACTCCTGCTAAGGTAAGCTGTTACTTTGACTTCAGAGAGTATTGTCCACAGTTTACTCTTCAAAAAAAAACTGTTTGTCAGAGTAAGAACTAATGAAATTGCTGTGTGTAGTGGTATGATAGTGGCATGCTGAAACTACAGGGTTTCTTTTGGGGTCTGCACTTTTAAAGCTAAGCTGAGATAAAAGAAGTGTGGCTCACTAGCTGCCCCTCTTGTTTACATTTTCTTTATATAGATATGTTTTTAAGAGCTTGCTCACTTAGTATCCTCTACCCTGTCTTTGTGTGTTTGTGTAGGGCTCTCAGAAACGAGCGTTAACCACCCCAGAACACCCTCAATCGAAGAGGAGTGTAGCTCTGCTGGCCAGCCCTGGCCTGCTGCTGTCTCCTGCCAGCTTCTCTCCCAGGTACACAACAATACACAGCAACAGTCAGAAAGCTGCTGAAAAACAGCAGTTTCTAGTTCTGATGGTGGTTCACTTTTATCATATCCTAACAACTATTTAGTCTTAAAATCATTTTCTCTCTTCAACTAAGTAGACATCAGCTTGTGTGGTCATATTTCTTGTTTCCAAATTAGTATACAGTGCTGCTTTTTGTTACAAAGAGACTTAGTTGTTGCTGGTTTTATTCTTTCTTTAATTTATATAATAGTAAGTGTTAAACCACAAGTATAAATACCATAATAATGGTGAGAATCCAAAGATGCAGGATAGTCTTTAATTCTTACTACTGACCTGCTTGTTCAAATGAGTTTGACACACTCTCCAAATGGTTATTTAACAAATTGAAGTGAAAACATCACACAGCCTAAGCGTCAGGATAGTAAATTACACTGATCACTTAACCACCATCACTTGTTCTGGTGAACATTAGTTGTCACCTGACTCAACTTTTCTCCTCCCCTGTCTTTGCAGTGCAACTCCCTCACAGAAGTACAGCCAGCGTGGTGGGAAAGGAGAGGTGGTGGTCACGTTCGGGGCTGTGCAGGGAACTCGCTGGGTTGGCAGGAAGGCTCCTGGTGTAGGAGTCCAGCTGGAGCTGCTGGAAGGGCCCGAAGACAGCCTCCGCTGCAGCTACAAGTACATGTTCCAGAGGCTACGCGACGTTCGAAATGGTGAGAGAAATTTTTTAAAAAAACACAAAAAAAACAGAAGTGCCTGTGAAGTCATAAAACTACAAAGAAGAGAGTTAATTGTATGATGTTACAGTTTGGTATATATTTTAGAGTTGTAGTAAACACTAACAAGTGGCAGTGACCGTGGTGGACTTTTTCCTTTTTCATGTAACCATACATAAAAAGTGCCATACATACCCAACACTGAGTTCATTATAAACTGAAAACATGCTCGCCTGAAATGTATTGAGGTTACAACTTAAAAGAAACTGTACAGTCTGATTATATAAATAAAGACAGTACCTTATGACTTTTTTGTACTTATTGCCCATTTATAATACAGATCTTTGCATTTGTGTTCCTCAGTGTTGACAGAGAAGATTGAGGAGCTGGGTGAAGGCCTCCGGACGCACTTTAACATCGAAGAGTTCTCCCCTGTCTCTCTGCCAGCACAGGTACAGAGGTGTAACTGTTATTAAAAATGGTAAAATCACAGATATTTTGTATTTTCTCTATATTTTATCATCTTAAAACTTGTCAGACTCACATGTTTGTTTGTTGGGTTTTTTAACCAGTCAGCTGATTTACAGGCTTTTTAAAAAACTAAACTAAATGATGAGTGTACAGTTTTGCTGCTCAGCACTGAACTTTGTACATTTGAATCATCTGTTCATTCATTTGATGCAGGCAGATGTTATTCATGAATGTAAATGTTCTCATCTGTTATAAAACAATAATTGTATAAACATCATGGTATGTGGACCCCTGCCAGTAAAAAGTGCTCAGCTTGACCACACTAGCTTATTTATATATATTACATTTGTATAATTAACACTTTTCTGACTGCTCAGCTTGATGTTTATTTCTCTCCACCTGTAGGACAGTATAACTGTGTTGGGTCAGGTGTGCTGTGACAGTAATGGAAAACTGAACGCACAGTCAGTTCTGTTGGAGGCAGGACCAGAGCAAGGTGGTCAGCAAGTACCTGTGGACCTATCAGAGCTCAAAGAGTACTCCCTGTTTCCTGGTCAGGTGAGCAGAAGGAAACGTCTTGTCTTGACAGATTAACCTACAAATGAAACTGCTTTGAAAGCCCTTTTTTGAAAAGCATTAAGAAATATTTTTGACATCAATGACTCTGTGCGATTTCTGCCATTTAGTAGTAAATGGTGGTCTCTCCTTTGCCTGTGCACTGAGTTTGTGTGCAGCAGGTTATATGGCCACCAAGAGTAACAGAGCATGCCAAGGACCTGGGCTGGAGACTCACCCAGCGTCTGACCGAGAACTCTGACAACAACAACCATTCCCAGCCTGTCACAGGCCAAATGCTCCTGCTTCTTATTCATTTGTTGCCTTGCTTGCATCTCTTTCCAAATGTGTCAGGGAGCATTTATCTTGGAGTATAGATTGATCTCCTCGTCTGTCATATTTTCTCAGGTGGTGGTGATGGAGGGGATGAACACAACAGGAAGAAAACTGATGGCTTCTAAACTCCATGAGGTCAGCTACAGTTTAACCCATTTCCTAAGTTCTTACAATGTATTGCAGTCTAAAATAATGCAATATTTATCGAAATATTGTTTGAACATTCAAATTAGATGGAACAGAGTATCTCAGCTTTTAGAGTGGGGTGTGTCTGAGTATCTTCTGTTAATATTTTTGTCTTTTTCAGGGAGTCCCTCTGCCCTTCTACACTTCTGAGGTGAAAATGGAGATGGATGAAGGTAAGGAGTGATGTTGGTTTTATATTGCACAATACAGACATCAATGCATCCTGCTACTGACTAACATAATTGTACTATGCACCTTTCTCATGGTTTTCTGTCTGTAACATTTGCTGTAAATCCAGTGACTAAAAAAGAACATGAACATACAGAAAGCTTTGATCTACAAAGGAAGGCATGACTGCAGTCGCTTTCACATCCATGAAAACACAGTTTCTTATGTAACTCCAGATCCCATGAATGTCCTGGTGGCCTGCGGACCGTACACACCTTCTGACAGCCTGACCTTTGACCCTCTGCTGGACCTTATCAATGTCATTGTCAGGGACCGTCCTGATGTCTGCCTGCTGGTATGGTTTCTCTTTTTGCTGCATTGCAATCTGTAGTTCTTCCACATATGCTCATATCTGTTCCTACGTCACTGTTGAATAGTTTACATGACTGTATGTTATATGTGCGTCTTCTCTACTCCAGTTGGGCCCATTCGTGGATTCCAAACATGAACAAATTGAGGTACGTTCAACAGTTTGTGTCCTCGTCCGAGATTACTCTCCTGTTCAGTAACTAATATTTAGAATTCAAGTCAAAAAAAGGCAACGTGAAATCCTTTTGTCCAACATGTTAATTGCTCAAATCAAGCTGGTTGATGATGAATATGTGTGACCGTCTCCTCTGTTTCCCAAACAGAAAGCCCAGGTGACTGAGACCTTTGAGGCCATTTTCTCAAGATGTATTGAAAGCATCGTGGATGGCACCAAAAGGTACGTTTCATATCTTCTTACACTTTTTACTAGAATAACACTGTGGCTCAGTCGCTCGATTGTTTGGCATCTTCATCCAGATAGCTGCAAAACGAATAACATTTTCATCATCCTCAGCTTGTTTGTGTCAAGTGCTGATTAGCAAATGTTAGCATGGTAACATGCTAAACTAAGATTGTGAACGTTGTAAACATTACATCTGATGCATTATGTCATTGTGAGCATGTTAGCATTTAGCTCAAAGCACCACTGTATCTCATTACAACCACAGCTGTAGACTCTTCTTGTTGTCTTG
Source organism: Thunnus thynnus (assembly GCF_963924715.1). Taxonomy (NCBI): domain Eukaryota; kingdom Metazoa; phylum Chordata; class Actinopteri; order Scombriformes; family Scombridae; genus Thunnus; species Thunnus thynnus. The sequence goes on from NC_089525.1 coordinate 19,202,678, forward strand.
TTCTATAATGACAATCATATTTTCTTTTGCCAGTGTCGGCTGTCGTTTGGTGTTTGTACCGTCCCAGAGAGACATCAACCATCATTTCATCTACCCACAGCCTCCCTTCACCGTGCCGAACCTCAAGGACCAGGCCCAGGTCAGACATACAAAGACTCGACTGTAGGATTTTATATGTAGATGAAACAAACTGCTTGTCACTTTCTAATGACCATAAACATGTAATAGGCCTGTGAGTAATCATCCCAAGCCTCATTTTTAATAGTATGATTCAAAACTTTGGATTTGGGGAGTTATTGGTCCTAACATCAGTCAAGTAGCGCTCTTTTTTTTTCTTCTCATTTTGTCAAATCTAAAGAGGTCAGAATTGAGTCTTGATTCAAGTCTCAGTTGTCTGACTTGAGTCAACATCTGTTTCATACAGGCTGAAACGGACAATCTAGCAGAGGAACCAATTGTTGGGTTTTTTGTGGGAAATGCAGACAGTCACATTTCATGATCAGCTAAATGTAATGTTTCTCTTCATACTGTGCAGCGTGTGACGCTGGTCCCTGACCCCTGCACCCTGCTGATCGACGGCGTGACCTTTGGCTTGACGTCCACTGACATCTTGTTCCACATGGGAGCAGAGGAGATCAGCTGGTGAGGAAGACGAAGGGCATTAACAGAAATTCTATTTGTAGTATTCACATACACACCTTCATGCATCAATGCAGTTGAGTTAGAAATGAATTATTAGCAGTGTACAGTCTGTGATAGTTTTACAAATATGTAAATGCATGCCGTCAGTAACAGTAATGCTGTCGGTTTTGTGTTGCAGCGGCACTGGATCGGACAGATTCTCACGCATACTAAAGCACATGTTGACCCAGAGGAGGTGAGAGTAAACAAGACTTAAAACAGGTTATTTATTCTGTTTTCTATGTTGACGTTGTTCGGCATTAACAACCGCTATGTTTCTGTTTTAACTGTCAGTTATTACCCACTGTACCCGCCTGTGGAGGAGGTCAACATGGACTATGAGAAGTTCCAGGGCTTCGGTCAGATGCCGATCACCCCCGACGTTCTCATCATCCCCTCTGAGCTGCGCTACTTTGTTAAGGTACAGAGCTCACATACAAGACTACAGCCTGTTAAATAAATTTTTATTCCTCTTTTTTTTTTTTTTCTTTTTTTTTTTTACAGTTTTAATTAACAGGGAGTGCAACAGTAGATTGGATGTCAATTCCATTTTTAATTATGCAGAAGACGATATAACGAGGCAAGAAACTATTTTTAAGATTTTACATCATGTTAACTCACTTAAATAATTCTTCTTGAGTTTCTCAAAATTCTTGAAACCAATAAAATGTCACCAAAAAAGTTTCCTTCCTTAAAATGGAAGAATTTTTCATTTGCAGCAGAGTTTATGTCCATGTTAGACGGCTCTATTTATCTGTGACGTATTCACACAGTGTCTTTTAAAACCTCATCTTATCTTCATTTTTCACTCAGGATGTGATTGGCTGCGTGTGTGTAAATCCTGGACGTCTGACCAAAGGCCAGGTGGGCGGGACGTACGGCAGACTTCTCATTCAGCGCAGCGCGTCGTCAGAGGACCAGAAGAGAGTGAGCCCCTGTTTGGCTGCTCAGGTGGTGAAAATCTAATCAGAATAAGGACTTAAATTTCTTATTGACACCAGATATGAGCTGCATTTACCAGGAACAAACAGAAAATGTAAAATATGTATAAAAAAACAGTTGAAACCAACTGGCTTATTGGTTTATTTTTATATGACGAACAGACGTGTGGGGTGACCTGATCAGCAGTTGTGTACTCTGGATGATGATGATGATGATGATGATGATGCCTTGACTTTGAATATTGGTCACTCAGATACAGCAGCAATAACAATCTCTTCAATAAATTATTGTTACCTCTTGTATAAGTATTCTCTTATATCTACTAGAGAGTGTTGTTGTTACTCTGTAGTTAAAAAGCTTCTGTGGTTCTGATTGGAGGAGACGGAAACCTGATGAAAATTGAGTCCAAGAATAAAATCCATCCTTGTTGAATATGTGAGCAGCACAGTTTAATGTGATGGTTATTCCAAGTGAGAGATGTTGAATTATTGATGACAAATTTGAATCCACTTTCCCTTGTTTGAATAAAAATGCTCTTGATATATTACAACTTTTAATGACTGAAGTATGTTTTGGTCCTTTGTTCTTGGGTACATTTAGTCGTAAAAATGGTCGAACTCGTCAGAGTCGCTCTGCTGATCTGTCTTTGTCGATGTGACTTGAAAAATCTCCACTTTGTCACAAACTGCTGGAAAACAAATTGAACATAAATCAGAATCAACATAGTTTTGTATCCACTTAACCTTAATTGTAATTAAATGATAATGCTGTACCTTCGGGTTTCTCTTCAGTTTTCAGGTCCTTTTCTCTAAAAATGTAAAAGTACAAAAACAAAAGTGAGATTCATATTTCAGGATGTTTTTTACCAGCATAAAATCAAAAACAACCACTCACTCATTTTTCTTTATCTGCATTTGAGGTGCGAGGAGATTCTCAATATCATCCTCATCACTGATTTCATTTGAGTCGTCCTCAGATGATCCTGTTTTGCTCCCATCATTCCCGTCATCGTCTTCAGCTGATTCCTCTGGAATAATGTGAATCTTTTTAGGTCTGAAAACACAAGTTTGCACGTCGTTCAGGTTCTTTTTCAGGTTTTAATTGATAGGAAAATCACAAATTCCTTCTCTGTCTTACCTGTTCTCCTGTGGTGAGATGATACTGTCCTCTGAATCTCTTTCCTCCTCTAGTTCTCCTGCCTTGTCAATCCTCTGCTCTTCATCCTCCTCCCCACCTCCGTCCTCCTCTTCATCTGATCCCTCATCATCCTCTTCTATCTTGCCCTCACTTCCCTCACTCTCATCCTCATCCAACTCTTCATCCTGAGGAGACGCCTGTTTTCTGATCTCACCGTCTTCATTCTTCAGCCCGTCTGACTGCTCTTCATCATCTCCGTGGTCCTCATCTGACTCCTCATCTGACTCATCCTCTGCTCCTGTTTCATCTTCTTCTTCTATGGTATTCTTTCTTGCAGAAACCTCCTCACCATCCTCCACACATCTGTCCTCTTGTTCTTCATCTCTTTGGCTGTTTGGCTCTTTTTCCTCACCAGCTTCATCGTCATCTTCCTCTCCATCTCCCGGTTCTTTCTCCTGCCCCTTTACTTCCACAACCTTTTGTCCTGTTCTGCTTTGTTCGGAGCCGCTACTCTCCTGCTCTGATTTATCTGCATCTCCATTTTCAAGTGGTATACTGACACTCCCTGACCCCTCCTCCCTCTGGGATTCTGACTCGTCCCTACAGCTCTCTGATTTTTCGTCAGGACTTTGATTCCCCGCATTTTCACTCCTGGGTTCCTCTGACTCCCCGCTAGTACACTGACTCTCCTCATTGTGACTTTCTTGGTTGTCTCCTTTGCTCCTGTTCCTTTTCTTTGCTACCTTCTCCATCCTTGGTGATTCAGCAGCCACTTCTTCAACCCTCCGCCTTGTCTTCTTACTTCTGGTGCTGCTTTTCCCTGATGAGGCTTCACTTTCTGAAGTTTGGGCTGCTGGAACCGAGGCAATGACAATGGCACTGGAAGTCCTAGATGACCTGAGAGGGAAATTGATGAAAAAAAAGTTTATTGGGCAAATTAAAGTATGGTTGTATGGTAGTTAGAACATAGCTTAATGGTACAGAATATGGGGGTCAAAAGGTACCCAAATAAAGCAGGTGGACACCCAAATACTACACCCATATGTGTGATTCTTCACACAAGAAGTTGGTATCTGGTTGCAGGGATTTGCTCTAATGTAAATACAAGAGCAGTCGTGAAATCAAACACTGATGTTGGCAATAAAGCCGACCCGTACTAGGTGTTGACAAAGGTAAAGTTCTTCTCCAAACTTCTGCCACAAAGTTGTAGACACTCTATTGTCTAAAATATGATTGTATGCTGTTGCATCAAGATTTCCCTTAATTGGAACTAAAGGACCATGTCCACATCATGGAATGTGTTTCCACAAATGAATGTTAATGGGCTGCATCTACAGTATGTAGCACTTTTACCTGAACTGCTTTACAATTTGCCTCTTATTCACACACCGATGGCAGCGAGCTAACGTGTGAAGTGTTGACCTAACTATCAGGAGCAACTGGGGTTCAGCATCTTGCTCAAGGACACCAAACCTGCAACTAATGAACCACCAAGTCTACATCCTGAGCCACAGTCATGAAGGAGAGACAACAACAACAACAAAGGAAATAAGTTGAAAAAAACACATTTTGTGTATTTTTCTGTATGATCATGAAATATATTTGTGTTGCTCTTCTTTTACTATTATTTGTACATACTAATTTAAATTCCTCAATATTTTAAATTCTTCTCTAGTATTACATGGCTTCTCATCAAAGCCCAGGGAAACACAATTTCATGTGATCATATGTAATAGTGAAAAGTGTAAATTTAACTAGGGAGATGACAATCAAGGGCTCAAGGGCCTTTACAGTCCGTACAGCATACAGACTTCCCTCTATCCTCAGACCCTTTGGACAAGGAAAAACTCCCCCAAAAAACTCTTTAACGGTGACAAGGACATTGCTTGACTCTTAAGGGTCACATACCAAAAAAATGCTGGGAACCACTGACAAAAACTGGCATCTAAGATAAGAAGGAAAGTACATAAGTAAAATGAGGGCAACACTAATAATGGGCACATGGGTTTTTTAGCTGGTAGGAAGAACTAGTAATGATGTAGAAAAGCAGGGAGGGAGAGAATATATAGAAGAAAAGAGGGGTAGTTGAATGGGTTGCAGCAAAATACAAAGTGGAAATCCATGATAAATATATCAAGAATATAATTACGTACTCCTGAGAGCTGCATCTTTCACTCTCTGAGGAGGTACGCTGTGCTCTTCCTCTCTTCTCCCTCTTCCTCTTCTTCTCTCTGCTCGCCTGACTGGAATCTCTGCCACTCTCGCTGCTCTCTGTGTGGCCACTGGACAGACGGACTATGGAAAGGATGTACACAAACACACAGAAATTACAGGAAGATACATTTATAAAAAAATATCTCACACATACTGACAGAAGATATGTGCCTGTTTGATGTGTTACCAGAAAATGTCAACCTGCTGTTCCCACCTGGTTTAATGTCCAGCTCCTGGGATAAGTGACTGCTCCTGCTTCCACCACCTCTCTCCGTCTTTAGGCTTGGTGCTCTGCTCATCTCAGCCTCCTCTGCTACAACAGGTACCACCCCTCTCTCAGGAGGAGGCTCCTCCATGTAGAGCTGACCCCACAAAGCCTCATAGCCTGAAGGCATCCCGGCTGCACCAGAAGTCCAGAACCAGGAGTGGTCGGGCTGAGTGGAGGCCCAGCCTGGTGGATTCTGCCTAGGCCGGGGTTGGTGATGACCGGGAGTGGCAGCGAGGTGCTGGAGCTGGAACGGGTGAGGATGTGGGAGGAAAGATGGAGGAGCTTGAGAGGAACCCTGACCCCGATAGGGCACTCTGACAGGAAACCTCACTGTCTGGGGTTGAGCGTGAGTCAGCCAGGTTGACTGAAGGGTGTCATCTTGGTTGTAGTCCACGTGGCTGTTTTGACTGTAGTACTCCTGAGGTGCAGAAACTTTTTGTGGCTTTTTGGTAGCACCTGTGGACAGAGATACATGTTAGATGGGAGTTTGTAGAGTATGTGTGAAGTAGGACTTAATGAATGTGTGATGCTCACTGTAAATATCTGAACAAAACATTTCCCCACACAACTGAGCTGTGGAAAATACTTTGTGGAACATTCTTGTAAAGTAAGTAATTTGTTAAAGTCCCTTGTGTTCCCTGAATTGAGGAGTGTTTTCCAGACAATTTAGGAGTGTTTTCCAGACAGGGAAAACACTCCTCAATTGTCTGGAAAACACTCCTAAATTCAAGAACAGATGTGGCAATAACCTTTCTTAAATCAAGCAGGGAAGAGGACAAACCTTGTGAAAGTAAAGGTCGATCTACAGAAGACTTTGTCACTTGTTCTTCTTCTGTATTTTTCAGACACATCTTCAAATACTCATCCATCCTCTGTCCAGGAAACACACTTTTTTGTTATATTGATAAGGCTGCATGGCATACAGTGTACAATTGACAGAAGAGTGTGACAAGTGACAAGCAAAAACATTATTAACACCTGTGTGCATGTTTTGTTTTTTTTAAACAAATGATAGCTCATATTTAGCCACAAACTGTTACAATTATTAAGAGATGTCTCATGGTTTATGCTGTAATTTTGCAAATTTTACACTAAAAATTCATCTTAGTGTTTTTTCTTTCATAAGAAGCGGGTTGAGGAGATGTTTTAGGTCCAGTTTCATAGACATTTTTTCAGTCTCTGTATTCTTTAGCTACATATTTCTGATTTCCAAGTACTGTGAGTTGCTTGTACCTTCCTCTGAGCAGCCTGTGTTTTCTCCTTGAGTTGCTGCTGCCAGCGGGGGGAGTTCTCCTCAAGGTACCTCTCATACTCCATCTGCAGGGTTCAAAGGTCGAGATGAAGGTTCAGCATTAGGGCATTAAATAAGGCAAGAGAAGGTTTCTGTGTGTGTGTGTGTGTGTGTGTGTGTGTGTGTTTCTACCCGAATAGTTTTCATGGCAGCAGTGCGGGCCATCATTTCTCTCAGTGTGCCCTGAGCCTCCTCAAACTGCTGCAGCAGCTGCCTGTTGTGCTGCTGGGCTGTACGCTCTCTGTCCTTCAGCTCCTGCCAGCGTTGTTGCAGATGCATCACCCTGCTGCAGGAAACACACACGCAGAGTCAGATTCACAAACATGTACACAGGTGTTTGTTTGTTTGTTTTTAACTTTAAACCTACATATATAATAGGGCGCAGCATGTTGTCTGTGAACTTACAGATGTTGGGGACCCTGATGAGTTGAAAAATCAGCTTGCAATGTCATTGACCTGTTGAAACTGTGAGAGAAAGGGACAGTGCATCAAAATACAGCATCACAAAAACCCATGCTACACACACACACACACACACACACAGACAATCTGTTATTACTTTTGTTTGCATTTGCCAAATCTCACTCTAAAAGAAAACTACTAAAAACTTAATACATTTATAGTATTTTATAGTGTAGTATTTCCAGAATATTTCAAATACTGTAGTTTCCATATAAAAATACCATAAACTACACTACACTCCCTCTAGTGCCGAACAGTACAAGTCCTTATTATAGAAGAAGTGCATTATGCAAATTTTTTTGGAGGGTTGATATTTTTTGTAATTACATAATGAATCAAATTGTGATTTAAAGGAAGAAAAAAGCCCCAAACCCACATCTGTCACTCCTTGTCTCTACAGCAACATAAAGGGTCTTACCTCTTTTTTAGACTGTTCTCTCTTCGATTTGTGAAAGTGTCTCTGTCTGTGCCAGTCAGATGCCCAAGAGATAGTAAATTCTCCCTCGGTGCAGCCATGACTGCATACTCTCAGTAGATGCAGAGATTAACAGGGATTAAGATCTGTGCTTTGGGGGAGGGACCAGGAACGTGCTGTCAATCCTCACATGGGTGTGGTGATGCAGTGAGAGCTCTTACAGGTAACCAGGTTATTAAAAAGGTCAATTTAAATGGACTTTCCCATGAAAATGTAGACACACAACATACATATTAAACATAAAGTCCCAAATAATAAGCATTATAAACAGTATATTTACTGTTTCAGGGGCCATGGTGAACTAGTTCTAGCCCAGGATTTCTAGCAGGACCCCTGGTCAAGGCAAATCCCCCTTTTGGGATTTAAAGACTAGAGCCAACAGGCAGATGTTCATTAGGTGGAGGAAGTAAACGCAAAAATTTTCAGCAAAGCAGAGAAGTAAAGCACAGAGGTTATATACGAGCCAAGACAGCCAATTGTGAAAAGTAAAGTAATTACATTTACTCTGGTACTGACTGGACTTCAGCACAATATTAAAGGTACTTGTTTTTTTACTTGAGAATCTCCATTTCATACTGATATATACTGCTACCCCACTACATTCCAGAGGGAAGTATTGTACTTTATATGTATTGTTACTAAGATTTTATTGACAAAAATATGGTTATCTTTTCAAGTGAGACATTTTTATACATCAGCTACCCAACAGTATATAAAGTAATACACGTTAGCTCCAACCTGGCCACTTGGTGAGATCAAAATACTGTCTGCATATTGTTGCATCAATAGTAATAATGCAATAATATAATACATATAATATCTGAGATGGACCATTATGCATTAAAAATATTTTTGTATACTTAAAGTTAAAATTTTGAAGATAATAAATACTTTTGTACTAATACAAGTCAATTATGAATGCAGGACCTTTACTCGTTACAGAGTATTTTATTTTGTTTTACTTTTTATATTGTGGTATTACTAGTTTTAGTGGTATTTTTCCCCACTGAAGAATATGTAAAATTTAATATAAATCTTACACTCTTACCAGGCACCCCATTTTCGTGCACAACCCCTAAAATAATGTACCCAAAATAAGAAGGTTACTGTTCTTCAACCCTTTAGATTACAGTCATAATCCTGGCCTCATTTAAATGGTAAATCTTTAAATTTTACAACCAGAAAGTCAGAATGAATATAAGTGATTCTGAAAATAATGCCACCAGGGCGAGAAGTGTCCCACAGTGTCGCTTAACAGGTAAAATATGCAAAAATGTCCACCATTTGAATACAAAACCACATTAAAATCCTCATTACGCGTTTATTTGTATTTTAAGGCAAGCGGAACCACATCATCTTGCTGCCTTACGGATGTATTTTCATGTAACATCTGTCACCAGAGGCTTGATTCTGTCCAGCAGCAGAGATGGTTGTAAAGAGGGAGGTTTTGTAGAGAGAATTGAGTAAAATTGCAGCTCTTATATCACAGTTATTCGTCCCGAAGATATATTAAATATTATAAATACGGTTAATTTCCCGCTAACGTCTGTAACAATGCTAATTTGACTAACTAAGCTAGCCAACGGTTATTGCGGTGCGTCGGTTAAATGAGTCCCTCTACTAAACTGATCGTCAAACTGTGAATCAAACAACAACACGTAGAGGTGAACGGGCAGAAAACATGACGAGTTTTGGCAGTAAAGTGTTTTGCAGGGTCGAGAGGTTGTGTCACCACCTCCCCGTGCTCCTCAACACCTTCCTGGTCTTCTCCATCACCGGGGAGGTGAGCTACCTGGTCCTGGTCGAGGCTCCGCTGGAGGCGGACCAACAGAAGACTGCATGGTCGGCTTTGTGGAAGGCGGTTCACCTGCTGGCCCAGTACTTCATGCTGGGAAACATCTGCTGGAACGCCATGCTCTTCCTCAAAACCAGTCCCAGCATCAAGGGGGTGTTTCTGGGAGGAGAGGGCATGGGTCAGGGGTGGAGGTGAGGGAGAACTGTGGAGGTTTTTAGCATAAGGCCTCAATAATATGGCTGTACTGTAATGATATAACTTTATATTTGCATGGCTGCCATAGTTGTACACTTAAAGGACGGGTTCACAATTTTTCAAGTCTGTTATAAAACAAGAGTGAGGAGCCGAAATGAACATTGAAACAGATTTTTTTTTGCCATAATCATTCCTCCTGTTCATACTGGCCATTAGAGAATCCCTTTATAATGCACTTACAAGCCTCATATAAGCTTCAGATAAACTTTCAAATGCATTTAAGCACAAAATGACTGTGGACACAATGTGGATTTTGGCCCCCATCACTTACATTGAAAGTGATTTGAAGAGGATCTTTTAATAGCCAGTATGAACAGGAGGAATGATTACAGCGAGGAAAACCTCTTTAAGTGTTCATATGGACACCTGACTGTTGTTGTAAGATAGACTTGACTGGAGTTTTCATGCAGCAATGCATTAAAGAAAAAAAGATAATATAAATTCCAGCAGTCAGGTGTAGTAGTGTAGTAGTAATAATGATAATAATAATAATAATAATAATAATAATAATAATAATGATAATACAACTACTTCAGCAGTACTGAATGAATAATTTGTGGTTTAATGAAATAGTGTTACACTCACATAAAGTTGGGGGACCTGCGAGGGACAGATTCAGATTCTTTGCCCCCACTTTATAATGTAGGTTTTCACAAGTTGAGAAGTACTCTCCATGGTATTGATATGAAATTTGTGGAAGCTCTCATCATGAATCAGAATACCATTAAAACATGAACAAACAGGTGACATATTTAAGGAAAATACCAACACAAAGTGTCTTGGTGAGGTGCTGGGCCTCAACAAACTGCCATAACTGCTTTTAGAGAGTCTGAATCTCCCAAAACATATTTCCTCATTCTGTGCTTTGATGATGGTGGTGGCTGACACATTGGTCAGAAATTTCTCCGTGATGTGGTGACTGCGAAGGCAATAACATATGATTCAAATCATTTTCGTACCATTGAGTGAGTCCCTGTGCCTTATGTGGCAGCCTTTGCATTTGTTGTGTTTTCTCCACTCATTTATTCAAGTTTTTCCTCTAGTTTGTCACCTGTCTGTATGTGTGTGGAAATTTTGGGGAAAGAAGCAGGAAATGTGTGACAACATAACAGCTTATTGGTAAAAAAAAGAATTTTCTAGCATGGGTAAAACGCAAAATTCTTCTTATTCACAGATGTAAAGATGTTTTAGGATGAACACATGTCAACTATTTCTATGGCCCCAACTAATGATCACAGTGTGTTTCAGTGAGATTATTAAAATTTATTTGTACTTTTAATCATTAAACTTCATGTGTGAAATGTCATTTAGGAGCATCTCTGACCATAGATAATCAGTTTTGTCCTCTCCCCCCCCCCCCCCCCCCCCACAGGTACTGTTATACATGTGAGACACACACTCCTCCGCGCTGCTCCCACTGCTACGACTGCAAAGTGTGTGTGCTGCGCCGCGACCACCACTGCGTGTTTTTCGGCCAGTGCGTGGGTTTCCGTAACTACCGCTACTTCCTGAGCTGCCTGTTGTTTATGTGGTCTGGGCTCCTGTACGCCACGCTGATGAACGCCGAGGTCTTCATTGTCATACTGAAGGAAGGCGTGACCGTGCACAGCGTCCTGCTGCTGCTCATACCCTGGATCATGCTAGTTTCAGGTACCATTTATTAGGGTTACTCCTATGTTTCAATAGGTAGAATGTAATATTTCCATTCTGCTTTTAAAGTTGAGTGAGCTGCAATGTAGAGACCAAGTATGTTAACGAAAGAAAGAATTAAAATAATCCAACAGAAATGCAACATTTGTAATATTTGCAACATTCTTTGCACTACAAAGATTTGACTTATTATTTTAATTATTCCAGAGAAATGTATTTTAAACATGACTGCACATATACAACAAAGATGTCCCTGCTTCATGCTGCATACCTCTTTTTTTTTTTCCTTGTCTGCTCTATTTTTATCTCCCATAACTCTCTTGAGAGCGAGCTCCGGTCATAGTGTCCCATTAATCACTCACAGCAGTCCACAGGGATCAGTAGTTACATTCATAAATACATGAAGATGACACATTAAAAATAGTGTTGAGTGATATGAAGATATTTACGACGATGAGATTGTATAAATGTTTTCCCATACTGTTTATAGCTTGGTATCTATCACTTTAATATCTCTGGGTGTTTCAAGCCTTTGAAGGCAGTGTTGCAAATAGAGCTGCAATGATTAGATGATTTATTGATAAGTTGATTGATAGAAAATTTATCACCAACTATTTCCATGATTGATTAACTGTTTTGAGTCATTTTTTTAAGAAAAAAATGTCCAAATTTTCTGATTCCAGCTTCTTAAATATGATTTTTTCATGGTTTATTTAGTCTTCTCTGACAGTAAAATAAATATCTTTGGGTTATGGACTGTTGTTCTGGACAAAGAAGACATTTGGGCTTTGGGTAACAGTGATCGCCATTTTTCACCATTTTCAGACATTTTATAGACCAAACTAATTGACTAATTGCTTAATATAGATAATAATTGACAGATTAATCGATAATGGAAATGATCATTAGTTGCAAATCAGGGAACAGGATTATTTGATGGCAATTTGGGATTTTTATAAGATTTTTGTACTAATGTCAGAGATGTAATTTGCCTCTTTAGTTAAAAAAAAGTGTAAAAAATGGCATTACTAGCAGACAATTGCAAACTTTAAAGGTTACTTTCTTCTTAGATCTCTTTAAATTTTAATCAAAAAGGATGCCTTCTTTATGCTCTTGATATCTGAATCTATGTCAAGAACTAATTCAAGTGTTCACCCTGTGATTAAATCAGTGTTCCCATCCCTTCTCTCTCCCAGGCCAGGTCTCAGCACGTGCCTTTGCCTTCGCCTTCATCGCTGACACGTGCGTAGTGGGCTTCCTGTTAGTGTCCGCCTTCTTCTTCTTCCATCTCTTCCTGCTGTTTCGGGGACAGACCACCAGGGAGTGGTACTCTACCCGCAGACCCTACAGCCTGGGACTCCTGGGCAACCTGCATCACACGCTGGGCGCTCGCTGGTACCTCTGCTGGCTCTGCCCGCTCATCCCATCACCTCTCCCCGGGGACGGGATAAACTTCCACGTCACAGGATCACTGGAACCCACCCGGTAACCGCTGAAAGTCAGAGTTTTATCAGCCCTTACTATGTCTTTACTTTAGTGGTGATGGGTAATATTATCGGGGGGGGGGGGGGGGGGGGCAGCAAGGAAGATCACCTCAGTTCAAGAAGTAGCTTGGGAGGGAAGAAGCAAGAATAGTTTATGGTTGTTTGGGGTGTTACTGGGTATAATGGTTTACCAGTATCTTCTTCTTGGCCTTTACCTGTGCTGCTAGTTGTGGGTTTACTATTGTGAAGATACACTGATCCTGCCTGACCTGAAGGATATCTGTACACTCAGTGAGGCTAGCCTCAGAATATTAACACAGAAATACGCAGTGTTCATTTGGAATACTGAGCACTAAAAATGTTTGTTTAAAGAAATGCTGAAAAGAGAATGTATTTATTGACTGTGGAAAAATTAAAATTTTAAATCTTCGTTAACAAGCAATCACAAACACTGACAAGAACTCTTTGGTGGCATCACCTCGAAAATGGTGGCGGCTTCTTAGCTGGGCTGTCCCCAAGGTGCCTGACCTGAAAGTCATAAAAACGTGGCTTGCACTATTCCTAGGTTCACCCGAGGATTATAAAATACACCATCATTAGACTCCTGTATGCTGTTGTGTGTTAGGTGCTTAGACCATGTTTTGCTGGTGTTTTCCACTCCGGCTCCAGATGAAGTCCTAAATGAGCTTTTTATTGGATATTGTTTACACCAAGTGGGACATTGAGAGGGGATTCACAATGATGTCTCAATTGTTAAATTACAACAATAGGACGGCATGTGTAAGCCCTGAAGAAAACAGAAATCGTACATGCTGTTGCAGTTTACAGACTAAAGTAAAGTCATTTAGTGAATAAAGTTTTTAAAATCTAACTGTCAGTTTCAGTAAGGGACTACTACAGGCAAAACCTCACCTGGAGTGTAACACTATGGCAAGTACTGACTCAAGCAACGTGTCTTACAGCTTTTAATGACAACTGGACTGTTTACCTCATTAAACTCCTTTTTTTCCATTTGCACTTTTGGAACCACTTTTAATTCTCCTGGCCTTAAAATGTAGTGACAAAATTACTTTGTTTTTCGGATGCTCTTGCTTGTTTTTGACAAAAATTATATTAAAGCCAAAAATATTGTATTGTTAATTGTTTTACTAAATATATATGTCTCTTTAATTTCTTTTCACTTTTTTTGTATTGTTTTGTTAGATCACCCCGTTTGATGTTTGATTTTGTCATTTGAAAGTGCTTAAATAAATTGTGTCAAAATTGTGTTATTTTATTATTTTCTACCACTCTTTGAACTATTTGTTTCATGAAGTTCAAATGATTTTAAATGAATATTTATTCACATTAGTGCAGATGTCATTCTGGCAGAAAAACAATTTAATAAGTAGCTACACACACCATTTATAATTAATCACTAAGAAGTTGAGATGAAAGTTTCGATAAAGAAGCAGGATGTAATTTAATACGTGGAAATGTTACCATGGAAACCTTTACGTGTTTCATTTCTGACGTCATCACAATGTAATAACCGCCGTTTTTTTCATTTCTTCATTTCATCACCAGCTAGCATTTAAACTGAAACATTACTGCCAGATAGGTGGAACCTGTCAGCTCGGGCTTTTTGCGCTTGGTTTGACAGTCTGAACTACTATTCAGTGGCAATAACTTTATTAGTGTGGATTTACTTGCTGGTAAGATTTTTTATTGTCTATTTTAAAGCTGTTATCAGTTTAAAACCGTTAGTGCGCCACTATCAAGCAGAGCAATATCAGCAGTTTGCTAACTAGCTTAACCTACGATAACTTTGAACTTCACTAACTTCAGCTAACGATACCGTGAAAGAGCTGACTTTATTTTGTCCAAATACAGTTAAAGTGTCTAAACAGTCATGTAAAATGTTAGTATTTTAGCTAGATAAAAAAAAAATACCCCAATGCTCTTTGTAAATAATAACTGTCTAACGTTAGCTATCGTCGTTAAGACGACCTCACGTTAGTAATACTATTCAAACTTTGTCTGTTTTGAGTGAACATCTCCTCGGTTGGTGTGTTTATGCTGCATCAACTGGCTTTTAGATTTTGTAGAAATGTATTATGTGGAAAGGGCGGTCAACCGGATTTTTTTCCTGATATTTATGATAACTAACGTTTGCTAGTTTAATTTAGCTAAAGATCATTTCCGTAAGAGTTAACGTTAGTTTGAATTAAACTGGTCTAAATTAGTTTTCTATAAAATATCAAAGGTGAAATCAGGCTCAGGTTTGGCAGAAATGTTTGAAAATATTATTGTGCAATACAGTTTATTTGTAGGTATTTATGCTTTCTGCAAAGTTAGATTTACAGAAAATTATGTAAGTTATGTTATAAGTTAACAGTTTGTAGAGCTGAAGTCCTTGGTTGATTAATGGATTGCTTGATCAACAAAGTTATTTTTTAACAGTTTTGATAATTAATAAATAACTAATTAAAGTAACGTAATTCTAAGAAACATGCAAATAAATCAGTGGCTCCTGTTTCTCAGATGTGAGTGTCCTTAGACTTCTATGATATTAAAATAAATACCACTAATTTAATAACTTGTTTGAACAGTTGGTCAGGAAAACTGATGGACAATTTTCATTATTTTCTGGCATTTTATTGACCACCAAACCCATCAATTAAGAAAATAATTTGCAGATTTATTAGTAATAGAAATAATGATTGTAATTGCCGCCCTAGATTACTACATCAAATACAAAGTTAGTAATGTTTTGTTTGTTTATTTGTTTGTTTTTTAAATAAATGTCATGTTTTTGAATACATGCTGTTTAGAAGAAAAATGGAAAATATATCTTAAAAGTTGTTTGTTGTTCCTCATGGTAATTTTGAACCATATGCTGATGACAAGCACCAGGAAGGAGAAAGCCAGCAAGATGGATTTCACAGAGGAAAACATGTGAGTGATGTTCACTGAAACCCACACAGGAAAAATCTTGTGGTTGAGTTACTTAGCAGCAATATATGAGGCTTTTTCTCTGGCGTGTTTGTTTGTGTGTGCGTGTTTGTGTAGGACACCAAAGGAGATGCTGGAGAAAATAGCTGAGCTTGATTACAGCCAGAGTCAGCTGAGGGAGCTGAACACTGAGATGAGGCACTGGCTAGATGTAGCAGATGATGATATGGCAGTGCTGCGCTCAGACAACACCGCTCTGAGGAAACAAGTGAAAGTGTAACTAGTCACACATTTATTCTGTCTAGTAGCAGTCCCTGTGTTGTAACTATCAGACTTCACACTGAAATTCTCTGTTAGCATAGTTCTGAGTTATACATATGTTGTGGAGTACCGCATGGTCCAATTTTTGGTTGTACTTTGCTCTCAGCTCTATTTTTTTTTAGAAAATATAACATTCTATCCTATTGATGTGAGGCTTAAAATCACTGTTCTCATTTAAGGAATTCAGAGACCTCAGTACATGCTTTTATATCTTCTCATTAAGATTGCAATTTCCTTTATGTAGGAATCAGTCATTCAGCCTATTATCTGCACCAAGAAGAGAGACTGTATCTAACCTGTACTGACCTCCATTAACTTATTATTAGCAAAATACAGAATTGATTCTTTCATTTATTTTTAAAGCACTGCATTGACTGGCACCAGTTTATAGTTTGTCAGTCAATCAGCTTGACCCATCTTTTTTCTTTGGCTTCTCAACATGATTGGTCATTTTCCGACTTAATTGTTCAAGGGTTTTATGTAGACAAGCTTGTAGATGTCTTTGTATGTCTGCAGCCTGGAGAAGATGGTGAGTGATGTTCAGCAGGTTGAAGCGGAGCCTTGCAGGTTGCTTCCGGCTGATGACCCCGATGTAAAGAGACGCAATGAAAAACATATTCAGAATCTGGTGAGTGGCCAGAAGTGTTATTGTATTATTATGTGATATCAGTAAGATATATTTAGACATAAAAATGTAACCATGTGGAAATGATATGGTATTCATTTTTTATTTTACGCAGCTATAACGGTGAAATAAGTTCAGGAAATTGTATCACTTAATTGTTTTGCTTCCTTTAAGATCACACTCGAGCTAAATCATAAAATTAAGCATATCAAAATCTGTGATATCTGGTCTTATATTATGCTATTAACATTACACATGATAAACTGCAGCTCTATTTCTTTGGTTCATTTGCGCTTCATAGGCAGAACTCATATTCTTTATTGTCAATTTTTAACTTGGACTCTGCACTCAGAGCTGACTTGAACAAACATTTGTAATTATTTTTGTAATATATTTTTCAGAAACCACTTTATTCTGGTCATTTAGTGGCAAATCGTGTCTTTTACTATAGTCTAATCTAGGTTGTAGGCCAAAGTATTTAACTTGGCCATACTGCTTTGGCATCTCTTGTAAGACCGCGCAGTATATGGCAAATATTTTACCTTTTAGATGCTTTTGTACAGCTTTTGTACCAAGAAATTCATCTAGGAGATCATGTAGAAGAGAATTCATTTCCACAAGGTTATTTGTTTCAGATTTTTAAATAAATTATGTGTTTAATCTGAAATCATGGATTGCAAGTTTGTTGATGTAAACATAAGATAGCAAATTCAAAAGAGTAATGCCAGTTAGGGATTTATTACTACAGAAGTTTGACACACATGGTACATTAATGTTATGTTTCTCTCAAAGCCTACTATGTTACAAAGAAGTTCAGACTACTTTTGAGACTTAATAACATTCACATTAACCTAAACTACCCTTATATGTAGAATTTAAACTTCAGCCAGTCAAATAGCCTGATGATTGTCATTTTAAATATTTTCAGGTGACCTTTCATGTTTTTATCTTTTTGTGTAGGAGAAGGAATACACCATTATAAAGGAACACAATAAGAAACTAACTGCGGAGGTAAGAGGTACTTTTCACATAACAACTTCAATCTGTCAACATATACTAGAGCACTGGTTACAGTGTGGAGTCACACTGTACATGCTCGGTGTAGAAAAAAGTCCTAAGAGTCCAGTGTTCTTGTGGAATCACAGCTTTACTTGGGAATGTGCTGATGGGGTTTGATCTTGTTTATTGTGATCACTTCATGTTCAGGTCAGAAGTTTTGTTTCCGAAGTGCTTTTGGACAACATTGAACTTTTATCCTGACTTGGTTCTTCTTCAGATCAAAAGCGTCCAGCAGCAAACAGAGCGGGACAAGAACAGCTTGAGCAAGTTAACTGTTGCACTTCAAACCCTCGAGGTAACACTGAATTATCACCATGAATCTGTCTCTCTGTTTATCTTACCAGTGTTGAAATTTCACCAACCAGCTCCTGTTTTGTTATGTTGTGTGTTTGTTCAGTATGAAATTGAAGAGGCTCAATTAGGGCTGCAGCACAGGGAAGAGTTAATTAATCAGGTAGGAATAGACAAGCAGACCCAAAAGTCAAGATTTTGTCATATAAATTAACCTCTCTTTGAAGTTCAACATGAACATCTTGATGTTTTTCATTATTTTGAACGTCACATTTTTTCCCTTATGTGTGTTTGTGATAGAAAAACTTGATGTTGAAGCATGCAGAGGAAACAGTAGAAGAGTGTTCTGTCATCATACAGGTAAAGATGTTCAGATCAACTGCTGATTAGTTAAAGCAGCATCAGTAGATTTTGCCACTTGGGGACAGCAGAAACATACAACATTGAGATAGTATTGTTATGAGTTGATATAGAGAACATGTTAGCAAACAGTCGCCCATTCACAGATCCAGAGGACAAAGAGCAACATGAGCATTAATTTGTAGTCCTGTTTGTCCAATATTCAATTTTTCACAAATACCTAAAGAAAATATCTAAGTCTTTAGCAACTCAATGCTCCACTGTGTTCACCAGCGGGTCACTGACTTTGTCTGTTTGCTCTTTGGTGCTGAGCAGGTGTAATATAGTTGGTTCATGAGAGCATTTTCACTAAAAACAGCTGCCTGCTGCAGTTAGAAATGAGGTTGATGAGAACAGTTAGAGAGAACCAAAACAAAGCTGTGGGCTGTAAAACCAAAACAATGAGATGAAACATGCTACATGTGATGTAACCCTTTATTCATCACTTAAATTACTTATTCTGAGGGCAAATGTCTCTTTGCATCAGTACAGAACAGAAATTCATTACAGAACACAGTGAAGACTTGAAGACTGATAGCAGATTTACAAATGTGGAATACAAGAACAAAATGTGCAATATTGGCAGCTATTGACTGCTGTCAGAGGAAGGTCTGGATGTTTTGAGCTGCTGACGTGTGTTCTGCTGTCTGACCATCTTTCTCTGCTCCAGGATCTCAAGCTGACAAATCAGGAGCTGAGGAGGCAGTTGGATAACCAACAGGATGAAGCCTCGTTGTAAGAAAAACACACAAAATTCTCTCGCTCTGTTAAAGTAATCACATACACTGAGTCATCTGTTGGTACTCATACTGCACCATGTCTGTTCCTTGTTTTTAGTGCTATTCTGAATGACATGATGGGAGAAAAGGAAGGATCACATGTTCCTCCTCTGTCGTTTGCAGAAGAAATTAAGCTGCTGGCCTCTTTAGCTGAGGTGAAAAGCAGCATGTCACACTCCACATATAGAAGACATGTAAGAACTCACTCTCCTTTGTTCAGTCTGTTGAACTTGTAATAATATTTATACACGTAATTCCACTAGTGGCCACTAGAGAACGCCACTAGAAAACTGAGGTTTGACAGTTGATGTTGAAATTAGGAGATTAGTGATGTATATCGGACTCTGTCGACAGGAGGAAACTGAGACTGAGGAGCTGCTTGTACTTGGAAGTCTGACATTCAACCCTCAGTACAAAAGGTAAAGGTTTCACACTTTGGTTTGTGATGTTTGACAAGTCTAACTATAAGAAGAATATAACCTCAAGTATCATATTTACATCTAGAGTTTTCTGTTTCCTCACTAATTATCCTCCGTCTGGTGTCTCTGTTGTTAAAGGTGTGCAGTTGCCTTGGAGACGGCTGTTCAGAAGGCAGGACTGTTGATGCTGTTCATCTTCACTCTCGCTGTTTTGGCTTTTGTGGCTTCAGGAAGCTGCGCAGGAGACTTTTTTTCCATCAACACCCTCTGGAGCAGTACACATTTGATGTTACAGCCCTACTGCAGGGTGCACTATGGAGCCCTTCCACCCGTCTGATCTAAACACTCCCAGTTATAAACATGTTAACTCTCTTCATCTGGCTGATTTTGTTTCCATCCATTATCTATACCCGCTTATCCTGTGCAGGGTCGTGGTCTTGTAGTTGAATATTAATGTGTTTTCTACTCTGAAGTCTAAAGTTTTTTACAAATATTTTCATTTTTACAGAAATGCTAGCAAAAAATTGCATTGCACATTAATTAGGAATTTGGTAAAAAGTTAAAATTGTTTTATAGCAGTGAGTTTAGTTCAGAAAGATATGTTCATATTATATAAATGACTATTGAGTGGGTGACAATTCATGCAATTTGATTGCAAACACTGAATTCAGAAACCTGTGTGAACTGGATATTTTGACATACAGTAACTTGCTGGAAACCTTTAGTGAAAAAGTTTAGTTTTCCAACAGAAGACATATATTGAGTTGTCCCAGTAGGAACAGCTCAGGTGTTACTAATAACAACTATTGAATTGTCCTGGTAAGCCACATAGTGTGATGGTGATCCAGTACACACAATACCAGAACCCTGAACCTGAACCAGCTAAATGGAATTCAGTCATCATTAGTTTGATCACTTAAACCTGTGATTTTCCTGCTGTGACACAGCAGCATGTTTTCTGTTAAAAAATCCAACAAGCTTCATTTTGGTTTAGGAGAAATAATATATGAAATATTTTTAAATCAGAAAAACAAATGTCAAAAGTAATCAAAGATGTTTGTGTACAACGTTAGGATTTTATTTACTTCTGATTGAAGTTTTACTCAGAAAATCTGTCCCAGCTGCTACAGCAAGATGTCATGTGACTTAAATTATTGCAGTCACATGTTGATTCTTTCATGTATTAATTCACAAGAGATGGGTAAAATAAACAGATTAGCTAATAGTTTATCTCCTGTTGTGAAAACTGTCTTGGCCTCACCTCTTCCAGGCTTTACCTCATTAGACCCTAATTAGGAAGAGTGATTAGTTAAGTTGGTGTTAACTGCATAATCAAACCCTTTATTTTTCATTACAGCAAGCAAGACAGATCAACCATGACAACTTCAAGCAATCCAGGCTGCAAGAAAGTCAGTTATTGATAACTTTTAAGACACAAAATAGATTTTATTATTCATTTTTATTACTTGCATGTTAAAGTGTGTCCATGCCTCCATGCCTTCCCATGCTGCCAGTCGCTCCAGTCGCCCCACCCAGCTCAAGGCGCTCCCTGGTGGTCTTGTCTGTGACTCCAGGAAAACACCTCCTCCCGGAGTGAAAAACATTAAAGAAGGGGAGGAGGGACCAGATTTAGGACAGGAGGGATGTGAGCACGGTCTGAATCGAGGGATATTTTTATATAGGAGGAGCTGGCGGCTGACTCGTTGTCTGTGTTTCTGCTGGAGCTTTTAGTTTCTGGACGCGGATGCTGCGTTGGAGCGGACTGACTGGTGCAGGATGCTGAGATGCTGATGACAGGCCGAACCTCTTTGACAGAATCCTGGATCGTGGATGGAGCCCAAAGCCAAAACAGCTGAAAGACGATAAATCAGAAAGAGAAAGCAACAGGCCAGTCGGATCCAGTCCGTAAGCAGGATATCATCAGGCCGGCGGTGTGTGAGGGAGCAGCGGCGGCGGCGGCATGTTCTGAGCGGAGAGCCCGGCGAGCGGCGGCGGCTGGCGGGATGAAGGCGCCGAGGAGACCGAGGCAGACGCTGCTCCTCCCCCGGCTCTGCTTCTGCGGAGTCGGTCTGGTCGCAGCCGCCTGGATCCTTCACTTCGATGATGTTACAGGTGCTTGTCGAAAATTATTACTTGAAACTTCTATGATTTGCATCTTTAGTAGGATTATCTGTTACTAAAGCTGTCTGTAACCGTGCTGTTTATTATTTTAAAGCATTATGTTGTAACAATATAATAATAATAATATAGATAGGCTAATAACGAGTAATGCAGTGAGTGAAGGGTTTTTTTTATAAACTCACCATGTTTCACAAACACATTGGTGCTCATTCTGTAAAAAAAATCCATACATGAAAATAATAATGAATCAGTAGGTTTAGTGTATGTAATTATATGTAAATAATCCCTTTATAGGCTCCCATGGACCCACTGTGAAGGGTGGCATCTCCTTTTCCAAGAGAGAGCTCATCCAGCCGAAAGATGACAACAATCAGTCCAGGGACAGTAGAACTGGTGAGACATGCTGCCCCGTGTTTATATGTGTGTATGTTTATATGAGACAGGAGAGACAAAAATAGAAAAAAACACTCACAAAGTCACTTGTGAGCATGAAGACCCGGTGACATTTCAACCATTAAAGATTAAAGTTTGGATATTCATGCAGTAATGAATGTGTCGTCACAGTAACATCATTCTGTGTGTTTAGTGTGCCGAGGCAGCGCGAGCGTGTGCGATCTCCTCTGTGCATCGACCCACCTCCCCAGTCTACCTCATTCTTCATTTCTTCAAACTCTGCACATCTAGATGTTTAAACACAGTTAGGCCTTTGAGGGACATGGTTGCTAGGAAACTGAATGTTGAATTTCTGGTTGGATGCCGTGTACATCTGGAGCTGTTCAAAGTGCCTGCCCTGTCGTAATGACCTGCTGATTAGTACCCTCTCATCAGCAGCTCGCATGCTTGGATCTATTTAGCTGTTTGAAAGACTAAGAGAGAGACATGGTGATGAGAGTCTTACAGTCTGATGCTGAGATGAGGAGATTTTGAAGCCAATTATAGAGAATATATTGAGCTGTATATCAAAAAAAAAAAAGGTTTTCCTGACCTGCTGCCTCGGGGAAATACAGTGCAGACTCAAACTTAAAGGCCTCAAAGACATTTTCTTTCAGTTACCGTATAGCTATTTTCAAGGATATTATCTTTTTCTTGATGATAAAAATATATCGTTTGATCAGGGTGTCCAAACAAAATCATGTGACATGTTGTCATAAAATCGCACCATATCTGTGTCCCCGTCGCTACACGTGATGCGTGTTAGTCTCTGACTGCACAATGTTCCCTCTGTGCAGAATCTTATCCACTTTTGTCACACTTGTTTCACTCGGCTGTTTGTGACCTTCATCATCTGTGGCGGTATTAGAAATCCTGTCTCACAACTGAATCAGAAAACCTTGTGGGTAAAGTCATTTGGGAAGCAGCTTCCCAGATTACTGCCGTGCGCTGCCTCATAATAAAAGCTTTTTTTATGGCGCAGTGAGTCGTGGCGTTTGTTTGAGCTGATGCGCAAGACAGCACATTCTAGGAAAACATTACCTTGCAGCTAGAAAGAGGATGATTGTGATGCATTATCTAAACCAGCCAAAATAAATGCTTGTTAAGGTTAAAGACCCCCCTGCAGACACGTTTTAAGATGTGGAAGATAATCTGCTTTGAATGATATGTTGTGTCTGATATGGTTTTTCCACTAAAAGTTCAATATCCTTGTTAAAAATACTTTAAATGAATTCTCCCTCATTGAAAAGTCCAGAATCTATGAATATCTAAATATTTCAAAAGTGTAACAGTTTGATACAAGACGTCTCCTACTTTACTGTGAAGTCCACTCTCAGTGTATGTGAAGTAGAGGCTTCAAGTTTCCACATCACACTTGTGCAAATTGCATATTGGACCAGGATTGGCTCCAAACTAAGTGTCACAAATCATGCTCACATGTACGCACCTTTAACTCAGATTTAAGGCGAGCGCAGACAAAACGTTCAGCAGATGAATGTGGCTGCACATCATTCTGCACAGTGAAGCTCAAACATTCAACTGAAGGAACGAGAAGAAAAGCACATTTTTGACTAGAGGGGGACTTTAAATTCTTAAGAGTCGCTGCCTTTTGGAAGAGGTGGAAAAGAACATAAATATAATAACCAGGGTGTAGGTGGAATGAAGAATAGTGAGAAGTCACAAGAGGAGTGATGTCAAAGAAAATGAGCGAAAAACTGAATTACAACTGAACTGGTTTAGTCACGAATCCACTAAAAAACATGAGTGGGATTTAAGATGAATTTGAGAGATGTGCTCTGATCATGTAATGCCTTGGATGTGAAAAGTAAATATTTTAAATCTAAAAGTGATAAAAACAACAAAGAAAAAGAGAAAGAACAGCAGCAAATACTCACAACTGAACTGTAACAAAGGCATTTCTGCTTGAAAAATTCATCAATTATGAAAATAGTTGCTGATTAACTTTCTGTCCATTGACTAATAAATTAATCAACATCATCGTCATTTATTTTCCTCTAGTTCAGGGTCTGCTGTTTCTTGTTTCTCTAAATGATTTAAACCTCCCTCATTAAATTCATCATGTTCTCTCTATCCATCTCTTTCTCAGCTATCAGTGAGTTTCCTGAAGACATCTTTACTCTGGAGCAGAGGAGACAGGGAGCGGTACTCCTTCATGTTCTCTGCGTGAGTGCTGGAATTTAAGCCAAGAATTTGAAAAGCTTCGTTTTGTTGCGTTAAAGCTCACAGAAACACAAACCTGGACCTAATAATGTGTCTCCTGTACTTCACAGGCTATCTACATGTTTCACGCGCTGGCCATTGTGTGTGATGTTTATTTTGTGCCATCACTGGAAAAAGTATCAGAGGTATGAACTAACATTCATAATGTTGTTGAGAACACAATAATAAGACATTAAGTGTCATTTTTGGGCTTGATTTAGTTGCTGTTTTGGAGCTTTTGATTGCATCACTTGATCTTTTTCAGCAGCTGGAGATTGCCCTGTCGTCATGTAATTGTAGATGTTCAAAGTTCTTCTGAGGAAGATCATGTGATATGATTGAAAGCTCCATAACAGCTACAAATGGACGATGTGGTGACATTGTTTGGCTAACTGCTGTTTGTAAGGTCAATAATGAACTTTCAGCTTCACCCTGATAAAGGTGATAATCCTCAGGTGCTAATCTGAATTATACCAAAGCATCAGTGTGTTTTCTGAACCCCAAACTATTTAAAGTCACAGTGAAAATGCAGTAAGAGTGTATTTAGTTTCCATACTGTGACTTATTTCCAAGTGAAACAGAGTGAAAAACTAACACAGGGACATGGGATAAGAACTTGAACAATATTTCATTTCCCTGTATATTTAAAGCATTAAGCCAGCATGATTCTATATTTTTATTATTGTCAACAAATTCCATGAAAGACCAAAACCAACAGTGTGTCTGTCCGTCTCTCAATACTCAATCACTTCCAAAGCCTGTCTGTGGTCCTCAGACCTAAGCCCATTTATAAAGCAAAGACAAAAAAGGAAAAAAACAGCTCACAGATATATAATTTCATTTTAAAAAACACAGTAGATTTTCCTAATACAGCTGGAGACTGTAGTTTTTCTCACACAGGAGTAAATGCTGCATATTTTCTGCTGTGGGTTACTAAGCATTTGGTGTATTCGTGAGTATCAACAGCAGCAGGATGGTAAATGTCAGGTCGACTCAAAATAAACTACAGTGCCCAAGTTCATCATAATCAAGGAACCAGTGCAACAGTGTAGCTCACTGGTGTGTTTATTAGTTTTCGGACAACAGTGGAGGTCTACAGCACAAAGGAATAAGTTATCAGGCTTTCACAGGCAGTACTTGATTTATTTGTTTTTTTTCATGCAGTTTGTTAGCAATAAGAAAAATGTCGAATATCACCTTTTAATTTAATGAAACTCATCTGTCTCTGTCCCTTTAGAACCTTCAACTCAGCCAGGATGTTGCCGGGGCAACCTTCATGGCAGCTGGGAGCTCCGCCCCCGAGCTCTTCACCTCTTTGATTGGTCAGTCTGATGCTCATCTAATCAATTACTCACTCTAACGGGTTGTCACAATGATTGCTCCATCGGCACTCCAATTACCTGCAATCACATAAATCTTCACCTGATTAGGACTGAGAGGAGTCAAGTGTACGCAGGGAGCAGCACTGATTGGCTGCTTTCCAACATTAACTAGACGTGAACAAAGACGACGAGTGCGTTTCATTTTGCTTGATGGTTTGCCAGCTCACCTGCAAATTACCTCTGACCCAGATGTTCTCACAAGCTGTTTTTTCACAATTGAATAAGGCTTTTGGAAAAAATTCTATACTATAAAAGGAAAACAATGTGTCTCCAAATTTGGATTTTGAATTTTTCAGATGGACTAAAGCATTCCTTTACAGGTTGAGTAAATCCTCCTACTTCTTAAGCTAAATAACACATTTAAGACTGGTTGAACGTTGCACTGTCACAAAGCTGACAGCAAGACTATTTTTCTTCAGACAAAAGAAGGATGAACAACAGTAGTTTGAAACTGGAACTTGGAAATAGTGTCAGGGATTTACAGCAGAAACAATCAAAAAGGTTACAGGGATTGGTAAACACTGCCTGGGGGACTCAACTCTACTGTCTTTTGATAGAAGACACAAGGTACAGTTGATTAAAACGTCATTGAAACTGGAAGAAACTGAAAGAATGAAAACTCTGCTTCTAAATTCATGTGTCTCAAAGAAGTTTATAAATCCTTTCATATATCACCTCTGAAAAAAAATATTCCTCATAAGGAAAAAAAGACTGTTTGATAAGTATCAGAGTGACTTTAGGCAATATTCACACAGTCAGTAGTATAAGATTAAAGACGTCTGCTCAGCCCCTGTGGTTATGAACTGAAGACACAATATTTCTATTTGAAGGAGAGATATTATGTACAGCTAGGAGGGAGATACAATCCATCATTTCTTGCACTGTTTCACATCATTGCTAAATTAATTGTTTCTGATGATTTATGGCTTGCTCTTTCTTTCTTTGTTTTTAGGAGTGTTTATCACGAAAGGAGACGTGGGTGTGGGAACTATCGTGGGATCGGCTGTGTTTAATATCCTGGTCATCATTGGCCTCTGTGGCATCTTCTCCGGACAGGTACGTACGCTGTGTCCTGTTTCTTTCAGCATAAACACTCTCTTTTTGTCCCAGACTTTGATCGCAGGATTACATGTTTCACCATCTGCCTGATCTGACTCTACATCCCATGTACAATGTGTGTGTGTGTGTCTGCTTTCTCCAGCCGATCTCTCTGAGCTGGTGGCCTCTGTTTCGTGACGCTGTCTTCTACATCTTGTCCATCTTGGTGCTTATTCTGGTGAGAAATCTTGAATATCCTGGCAATAATATAACTGGCAAGTCCTTCATGTTTCATGTAATTTCTCGTTTTTTCAGTTGTAATTATGCACTGACCCAAATACAGAATATGCAGGAATAAATATGATCCCCTAAGAAATCAATTTGTTTTCAACCTAAACTGCAACTTATATCTGTCCATCACAGTATAGGACTAGAATAAATAAGGTGGGACTTATTAAAAAGGATTGTTAACACATAACACACACACAAGTCCTATAGTCTTCTTGCGTGCTCATGTATGGGCTTAAATTATGATGTTTCTTTTGATAAGTAATAAATGTGTCAACATTAATGCAAGAGGCATTGATCTCATGTTGCAAGTTGCAGTTTGCATGTTGCACATTGGGTGAAAGTACTTATAGGCCAAAGTATACACTTTAATAGATATATCGATGAGAAAAAATGTGCAGTTTCTTTTACTGTTTTCTGTTTCTTTTGATAGGATATGTAAAAAGTGCATGTTTGCAATGTAATTAAAGTATATGTTAATTATATTTGCAGGTGATCTATGATGAAAAAGTCCTGTGGTAAGACTGTGATGAAAAGCTTTTAATATTTCAGCAGCCTGTGTTGTTTTGTTATCAGATCTGTTTTCGAGACACAGTCGCAGACTGTCATTGTGATGCATGTGGAGTTTATGAACGTGTTTATGTCTTGCAGGTGGGAGACCATCATCCTGATCTCTATGTATGGAATCTACATAATCATCATGAAGTAAGTCTCATTCTCTCACTCCAGTGTTGTTTGTATCAAGCCACTAAACGATTTATAGGCAACAAAAACACTATATCTCTCAAGCTTTAATGCCGGTGTGTGTGTGTGTGTGTGTGTGTGTGTGTGTGTGTGTGTGTGTGTGTGTGTGTGTGTGTGTGTGTGTGTGTGTGTGTGTGTGTGTGTCTGTCTCTTGTGTAGGTTCAACAGATCTCTGTGCAGCCTGGTAGAAAGACACTGCAGCATAGCAGGTCAGCCATGTCTGAGCGGCCTGCGGCGGACGACTGCTGTCGGAAACATTGGAGACTGTGACAACGACATGGTGCCGCTGAAGCCAGGTACATGAGTCTGTTTCTGTTTGTAAATGTGCATCAAAAACATCAAAGAATTCTCTCAGTTTCTGAGCAGCGTTCAACAGACCTAGTGACACAGTTTAGGCTGCCAGTCAAACCCATTTCTGTTCCCCGTGTGGATTCTCAACCGGCTGAATTAGAACTAGACCACTTTGATGGACAAGCTTTTTATCACTCTGTCCTCTTTGTCTCCTTCCTGTTTGTCATTCTCTGTCATTCTTTTACTAATTTGATCTGTTCTTTCCTTCTAAAATCCGCTCATCTCCTTCCTCAGACTCGTGCGTGGTGGCCGGTCAGGACTCCGGGGTTGTGATGGTGGATGAGCTGATGAACCTGCACCCCCACCAGCTCTCCTTCTCAGAGGCAAGCCTCCGTCTTCTCATCACCCCGCATTTCCCCCCCTTCACCCGCTTGCGCATGGCAGGACGCATGGTCATCAACGAGGTACACTGTACGCGCTCTCACCCTTCACCTAACGCCAAGTTCCCCTGGTTTTTCGGCTAGGTTGGTGGGTATTTAAATGTGCTTGTGCAGCATTTTAAGTGTCAATATGTCACTGTCAAATTAATTGTGACATCTTAATAAGACCACAAGGGAGACAAATGTGTCACATCAGTGGTACTCTTAGTGGTAATGTTTCTAAAAAAGTCCCTAGGAGCGTCCTGGTGTGCACACATGTACTTTATACTGCAATCGCAACATCCCTAGTTCTATTCAAGTTCTATTGTATGTCAACCCCCACCCCACACACACACACACACACTCTGTCTTTCTCACCATTGGTTCCCGTCACCTCTCCACTATGCTACAAAAATTACTCAAAAGACCAAATCTCTCTTTAACCCATTTTTCTTTGACTTCTCCTACAATCTGCCCTCAGGAGAGACTCTGATTTGTGCTGGAAGAAAAGTGAAGCTGTTTATTTTAAAGACAAAAAGCAGCAAACAGCAAATTTCTAGAGGAATCGAGCTTAATATTGACGGCAGTTTAGAGGCTAATAAAAAATGTTATTCATCTTGGTCTCATTTGTTTATTTTAATTACATTTGTAGTCATTATATTTCAGCCCCTCCAGGATTTTGCAGTTGTTGTTTTTTTATTGCAGCCAAAAATGTTTGATTTTGCAGAGGCTTTTCTCAAAAAGTGCTCTCATTCCAGTAAAATTGCAGGAATTGGGAAAAATTGCAAGCAAAATAAATAAATAATGCGATTTGTTTAAAAACTACTACCGATGATGTGTCCTATGTGATCACTTCTTTCGATAAAAAGTGTGATACTGCATATCACAGAAAAACAACTACATTTCAGTGCTAATATTTAAATGTATTTTCTGAACATGAGAACAATAGACTCAAAGTTATATAAAAAGAAAATACTGTTCTTGAGCTCCATTTATAAGCCTTTATTAAATAAGATTTCACCTCAACATTAGCATCAAATAAAGTCAGTCAAAAATGCCATTAAAATAAATCCATTAACATAAAAATAGAGGTTAATTTCCAAAGTGTTTGAGGTAGATCATGTCTTTCTTTACTGTCTGAACAACATCAACTTGTATTCTTCTGACTCACTGAATGCAAACCTCATGTGGGAACATTCAGGAATTGTTTTGCTTGGTCTATGGCATCATTTTTGTTTTTCCATCCTCCACCTGAATGCACTGCGATGACTTAAGTTACCACAACCTGAAAATATGACTATTGGTCCAAATCACAAGCGGACTGTTTATTTGGCCACTGCAAGTGGAAAGCTTGTGGTAATTTAACAAAATTGCAAGCTTTTAGCAAATATTGCCTGGATTTCTTGAATTTATGTAAATTATTGCAATCGCAATTTCCTGGAGGGACTAATATTTATGGATGTTAAAATACTACTCATTTTGTACAGTAGTTTGGTAAATAGTGGAGATGCACCGATCTGATATTGACCTTATTTAGCAGATCCCAATGAGTTCTATGCAGTGAGATTTTAAATTTGGGGGAAAGGAGAACACTGGTATCAATCAGTACTCAGTATGTCAGATGACTTGAGGTATCAGGAGAGAAAAAGTTGGATCCCTTGTTAATAGACAGAAAGATGAGGAGAGAGATCTTGGCTTCCATATCCAAAAATATCCTGTAACTGTGGAGACCATCTAATAAGCTCACAAAGAAAACACATGCACACACACACACACACACATACACACGGAGTGCTGCCTAATGCATGATATTATCCCCGACACAAAAGCAGACAGGAACTCAATCTTCAGATCTGCTTCCTCACACTCTCCTGCATGTGTGCTTGACATTTCCAAAGCCAAATTAAAGTGCGACTGCCAAATCTGCCCCTGCTCTCTGCCATGCCCCCAATCAGCACTTTCCAAATCCCCTCTGGTGAATGTGAGGACATGCCTGGCTGCCTAACCGCTCCTCCTGCCAACTCTCATATTGTTAGCTGCAGTAAAGTCAGAGATGATTCATATAAGCCCGTCGTGTTTCTCATTTTGTCTTTACTCTTTCCTTTCCTTCGCTCTGATGTCACCCCTCTCTCCCGCAACAGAGGCAGAGGCTGATCCGGGCTCGGGTCGGCCCTGAAGACGGGGGAGCCTTAGGGGAGGAGGGCGTGGGTGGTAGCGGGACGTGGGGGAGGGAGAATGGGACGGTGGCCGAGGGAGACAGGCCGCCGCTGGGGGGAGAGAGGGAGAGGGCTAAAGAGACGGGGCGAGAGACGGGAGGGGGAGCACAGCCTAAAGAGGAGGAGGATGAGGAGGAGGAAGAGCAGGAGGAAGGAGAAGAGGAGAACACTCCTTTCAAACCTTTCATCATACCAGGTGAGTGGTTAATGAAAGTACACAAATGCAGAGGCTGAATGGGATTTTAGATGTTTATGTCACTGTTGGATCTGTCACAGACAGACCCACAGTAGTCTTAGACTTCTATCTAATTTGATATTTTTCTTATTATTCTCAAATCCCATGAAAAGATCAAAACCAAACAATAAATTGATCCTATCAAGCCTGATATATCTTCCTCTGTGCCACAGAACTCCATTGTTGTCCAAAAAGTAATAAAAACACAACACACCGAAGAGCCACACTGTTGCTCGGGGTAACTGTTGTTTATTTCGAGTCAATCCAACATTTTTTTATTTAACCAGGAAGTCTCCTGAGATACACAAGCTCTTTTACAAAGGAGACCTGGCCAATATGGCACTTCACTGTTTAAAACAATTACATTCCTCATGAAACACACACTGTCCTGGTGCCCAAAAATAAGGAAAGTCAGGAAAATAAGGACTATAATGCTTAAAAGATTGTCTGCTTGTTTTTAAATTTTAATGAGGCACCTCTGGAAGTGCAAAAAGAGACTCAAGTTTTAGGATTACACACATCTTTAACATCTTTCTACAAAGAAAGAGTTGTACTCTACTAACTATAGCTAAACAAATCTTGCAGGTACTAATTAACAACTTCTGGGACAAGTTGCCATAGTAACAAGTAGGTCTTAACCAATCATAATTCAGCCTTAGGAAGGAGGAGGTTCATTAATATTCATATTTATTCAATAAGCAAGTTTTATACTCATTAATATCATTTATGTAACTGGCCTCAGGACATGATGATGTAATCTGTTGACATCTAGAGATGTTTTCAGCAGCCAGTAACTAGCTACTTTCTATGAAATAGTGCTGACAACACTGTAACCTAAATTTCAGTCTTCTGTACAGTTAAAAGTTGTTTTGTGATTTCATGCTGCTGTAGAAAACATTTCTGCTTCCTGCTTCACCTGTTTAACATGTTTTCCGCTGTAATAGATGCATTTATTGCTAATGGAGCTAATTAAAAAAAGATAAGAGGAAGACTCACAAATACTTCCTCATCCGTCGGTGTGACATTAATCATTTATTTAAAAGATCTGTAATGATCCCTGTGGGGAAATGTGTGTGTGTGTGTGTGTGTGTGTGTGTGTGTGTGTGTGTGTGTGTGTGTGTGTGTTATAATGTCCTCAGATGGTTGGTGTGTGCGTGTGAAGTGGCTGCTCTCCTGGCCGGTGAGCGTCCTGCTTTACTACACCGTGCCCGACTGTAACCTGCCTCGGTGGGAGCGCTGGTACCTGCTCACCTTCCTGTCCTCCACGCTCTGGATAGCCCTCTTCTCCTACCTCATGGTCTGGATGGTACGAAACACACGCACGCACCCGCACACACAAACACACCCACAAACACACACACATATGAATATAAACAGCCTCTGTATCTCTGTCCAGGTGACTATAATCAGCTACACACTTGGAATCCCGGACGTCATTATGGGGATCACCTTCCTGGCAGCCGGCACCAGTGTCCCTGACTGCATGGCCAGCCTCATCGTCGCCCGGCAAGGTGTGTGTGTGTGTGTGTGTGTATGTGTGTGTGTTTGTGTTAACCCATCTCAACACATATTTACACTGTTGCTTGTTTATACATTGTGATATGTTACAAAACAAAATCAAAATATTGCACCTGAAGGTTAATTTGGTTTCATTTGAGAAAACAATCTTAACTCAAAGTCCGTTAACTAGCTTTTTCTGGAGCTTTTAATCGTGTCTTGTGGTCTGAATCAGGAGTCAGCTGGAGTTATCACAGCTGAAAGTGTTGGGAAAAGCTAATAAATGGACCTTGATTGAAGATTTGTTTGGTCTTACTAATTAAAACTTTTACATGACGTCTAGGGCTTTCATTTTATGTAACTACCCTTTTCTGTAAAAAGCAGAAACAAGAGATAAATAAATAAATCTGCAAAAGTGTTTACACACGTTTTTGTTTTCTATCTGCAAAAACATTTCATGACATATTTTTCTTCAACTTTGGGTTGACATTTTGGAAGAAAAAAAAGCATCATCCCTTCATTACCTTTTTATTTGTATCACCATACATACACATCCGTACATAACACCTTTATGAACTACATTTAGCTTGAGATTCTAAGATGTCACATCGCTTTTAGTGCATCGTTTTATGTCTTTGTATGTTCACCACAGGAAATCAGGATGTAAAAATGTGCACAAAGTCCTTCCTTCTAATGATAATAATTGTGTGTGCAAACATACATGTGTGTTTGTTGCAGGCTTGGGTGACATGGCCGTGTCCAACTCCATCGGCAGTAATATCTTTGATGTGCTGCTGGGTCTTGGCTTCCCCTGGGCACTGAGGACTCTCATTGTCAGCTACGGATCAGTGGTAACACCAGCTGCTTTCACTAGCAAATATCTTACCCAACAGCATTGAGCCATGATCCTAAAAACAAAGCGATATCCCCACTGGTGTTCTCCTTACACAAAGCAAATTACTATAGAAGAACAAAATCACTAATAGATAAAAAAAAATATCTTTGTAAGACATGGAATTAAACATAAAGAGATGTTAAAACAACATGTTAATGTTCAGTTTTATGTGATTTTTTTAGGTGACAATCAACAGTAAAGGTCTGGTGTACTCAGTGATCCTGCTGTTGGCCTCAGTCACACTGACTGTAAGTAGATCTCCACCGTCCTCCCTAACTGACCACTGCTGTGAAAAATTGATCAAAGAATTAATCTTCAGAGTGTGACATCAGCTGCCTGTTTTTCCTCACTTGTGATCATCTTATCTGGGGGGAAGGGGGGGGGGGGGGGGGGGGGGGGGGGGGTTCGGCCTTTGACTTTGTTCTCAGACTCTGGAAATGGGAAAGGTGATGAAATTGGAAATTAAATCTTGGCTGCAGCGACGTCACAGTGACTCTATCTCCGTCTTTCAGGTCCTGTGCGTCCATCTGAACCGCTGGAAGCTGGACCGCAGGTTGGGACTCTGTCTCCTGCTGCTGTACGCCATCTTCCTCCTCTGCTCCATCGGCTTTGAGAGACTGTAGAGGACACACACACACTCACACTCGCATACACACACACATACATACACAGTCGTACAAATGGTGTATGGTAAAACACACGGACTTATAGAAGTAGTCCAACTTGTTTTCCACTTTTCACTGCTGCCATTATTAATCAAGTGTGACAGACAGGTGAGTTTCATTTCATTTCACGGTGGCTGTACATGTTCGAGCTGCCCGAGATCTACATTGTTTACCTTTGATAAATGAGTATTTTACATAGTTTTGTACCGAGCACCTCCAGCCCAGATTTTACACCCAACTGTTAATGCACTGTATCTCACAACAAATTTATAAAACACTGGATTTGTATTCTACCTACAGTACTATCTTTGCACCACAAGGTGTTATTCTGAAACCAAGAAAAAATCCCAAAAGTGTATTCGTTTACTATTACTGTAACTGCCACAAGTAACCTCAAAGACCAGATGATTATACATGTAAGTTTCTATAGTTGCTTCTTAGTCAGTGCAGTTATTTTATGTATAGTTTAATGTCAAGTTTTCATCACGCCTTTGTGTGTATTGGTGTGTATTTTCCTGGCATAGCATGGCTGATCATCACGCTCCAGATAATTGCACTAAGCCACTGTTGTCTTGGCCTTGTACATAACGTAGGCCCCCTCTTTCCTAAAAGCTTCTCAGCACGTCATGTTTTTGTGCTGGAACGGAGGCGATTGTACGCTACGAGGTGTTTTTTGAATGTTTGTGTTTGGCGAGAGTCCCTGGGTGTAAGTTGTTGAGTGCAATAAAACGCTGTGTCCTGTGAGATTTCTCCTGTACTTTTCACACGGCTGCTCTAACTGATGATCTTTTTGAAATTTGCCCCACTTGCACTTGAATTTAACGTGGTAAATTTGACAAGAATCAGACAAGACGCACTTTAGGAATCGATCCAAAGTAGCGTGGATTTCAACAGAGGGCTGTTATGTTTTTTTATCTGCTGAACTCCAAACAGTGTCTGCATTTACTCCATCAAATGTATCATCAATTACATGATTAAACCAAAGGAAAGCAAAAAAGATGCATGATGTGTTAAAACTATACTTAAAAGAAGCACATTTCAGTATCTTTTATAAAGTTGTATAGTTAAGCGAGACGTCTCGTCCATCAGGTTTTCAGTGCAGCTAGTCGCTACAATAGCTATTTCATAGACAAAACACATTTTCAACAAGAGTGGAGGAGCTAATCACAGAGACATGCTGCTGTAGTAATAAGACATGTTGACTCTGGCCTCAGTGGTTGGGAAGTATTGTCATAAACATAAAGGATGATGACTGAAATAACTTAGTTAAACAAATTCAGCCTATTCTTCCACTGAGATTAACCATATATTGATAAAACAAAACAGTCCAGACAGTATTTACTCCTCATATTAACAGAAAACTCCACCTCAATCTAAATTGCAGCTCTCAGATCATGTTTGAGCCACGTCTGAGCTCTTTTGTGGATGAACTAATGGTGAAACAACACACAGCTTTTATTTAACATTTAGTAGAAACATCCAGTTACGTTTGAACCCCTAAACTTTGGGCACTATGTGTTAAAAGGGTTTTATCTCCTCACAGTTCTTTCCATGTTAATATAAACCTACTCAAATTAAAGCTGAGGCTTGGCTCTTCAATTTAGTATCCATATTTTTATTTCAAACTGAATGTGCTGAAGGACAAAAAATGTCACTTACAGTCTGGACTGTATTTCTCTGGAATTTACTGCTTTAGTTGTAGTTGTAGAAAACAAGCAGTAAAAAAACAAATAGTGAAGGATAATAGTAAAATAGGTTTCACATGAAGCAGCATTATGGATGAGACACAGACCAACAAGGTCTAAGTCAGAATCACAGTTGAAGATGAGGTCTGGTTGTACCTGCTGCACTTCAGCACCACGGACAGCTCCACAGCCTGGCTAAAGAGAAGGGAGCTGTCCAAGTGCTGAAGCCAGGAAACACACACCACTAATAAACTGAGGTTTTTCTTGTGTTTTGTGGCTCATTTGATCTTTCTCTCTATCAAACCAACATATTTAAAGCAGGTCATGAGCACCACATCCGCTGATCAAAAAAAAAATTTCTGTTTAACTTTACTGAATGCTGAAAAACAACAATGGACACAAGATTCAAATTCAAAGTGATTTTTATTTCAGTCAGGCTAAATCGGCTTCATTACCAAAGAAATGTAAAAAATAAAAATAGTACAACAAAGTACATCATTTTACAAATACTCATAATGGAGGTCGGACATATCAGAATAATCAAATAAATTCAAACATGTCACAGTCATAACAAAAATAGAAAAAGTCAATACAGTACATAGAATGCATTAGGAGCTATATACTTGAAGTGTTTGCTATACCATAGACTTTACAAAATTCTACTAGAAAAAACTCCCAATACCAATGACATAACAGGTTATATAAAATGTAAAAAAAAAAAAAAAAAAAAAAAAAACAACCAAAAAAAAAACCAACTGATGTGTGTGTGCATTCATACAGGTGCAATCTGCATGCAAATCTGCCTCAGTGTGACGAATGATAAAAGCAGCTACAGTTTGTCATCGACTGTGTGTGTGTGTGTGATCAGTTTGACAGCGGCTGTTTAAGAAATGACTCGTGTGAAGGTTGACGTCGCTGCCAAACCGGTTTCTAAAAACGCTAGCACAAAAGACATCTCTGAGAAAAAGGAATGCGCCTTCATGGTTACAACTTTCATATATTGAACACACAGCAGGCTAAAATATGGAACCAGTATCAGTTTCCCCCGATAAGAACAGCATTATCTAACTTCTCAAAAAAAAAATCTTGTTTTTCCCATATAAGACAATGTAGCTCTGTCGGATGAGGAAATAATGTAGAAAATGTGATGAATGTTTTAGTCTCATGAGCTCAACCGACTTACAGTGTATGCTCAGTGTTGTAGTGTTTCGTTAAATAACGGAATCAGCAATTAAAAGATGGTTAAAGTAGCAAGGCCAAAGATTTTGTGCTACCAGCTTAACGAGTCGAAGCCAAAAAAAAAAGTTGTTGTTTTTTTGTTGGCAGGAACTTAAGACTCAGTTTTGACCATCTTTGATGTGGAATGAAACAAAGCTGGTTTAAGTGACGATGAAAAGCTCTGCGTGGAGCAGAGTGACTGGTCGTTGTCGTGTGTCATTTCCTGTGACGATGGACCTTGGCACTGACCGGCTCCCCTTAAGGGAAACCTCATCGAACAGATAAATGCTCCGATGGATGAGACAAAAGTACACAGACAAATGTCACTACAAAAGTCCACTAGTAACCAGAACAGTACTATCAATAATAATAATAATAATAATAATAATAATAATAATAATACTCCTTGACAACAGGATTCATTTTGAAAATACATATACAGTATGTGGTGATGTTTTCTGTTCCCCACATCCAGGGAGTAAAAATAGATAATTTGGCAGAAAAAAAAAAACAAACAAACTGTGGTCTCCACAGTCCACACTGTGTCTTTGAGTGTGAAAGGGTGCAGATAATTAGCTGTGATGCTAATCCGTTTGCTCCTGGGAGCTCCCATGGAGACAGCAGTTACTATGGTTACTGCATGCTCTCTTGTCTCTGTATCTAGTGTGTGTAACAGTCCAGGAGAGAGAGTGTGTGCGTGTGTTTGTGTGTGTGTGTGTGTGTGTGTGTGTGTGTGTGTGTGTCTACACTGTATATACACGCACAATATTTACTTGTTGGACAGCAAGCCTCGGGGGGCTTTGCAGGCAGGTTGGTAGTGACGGTTTGATCCCCACGCTGACTGGTCTGAGGTCTGTTTTGGTTTTGAGTCCCCCCGGTCGACACTTGTGAAGCCGATCTGCAGTCTGGCTCAGCTACAGCTGGACAGAGCCTGAAACTCTGTCCTGAGAGAGGAGGTCTGACGTTTTTGCTCGGGGGTGGGGTCCCGTTGCAGAGGGGGCGGGACTGGGGGGGTGGTGGTGGTGGATGTGATGTCACTCTGGGGTGGAGCTCTGGTTCTGCTGGTATATGGAGGCTTTATCCTTCAGCAGAACCAGGCACAGGTGGCAACTCCAGCTCCCTGCAAAAACACACAAACACAATGAGATCAGCCTTGTTACTGTACAATGTGGTGTTGAAATAACCTGCATCTAAAATTTAGTGATTAAAGTTTCCCTCCACGGAAGTCTTGTGTCCAGTAGTCTGTGTTTGACGATCGCTTTCACCAGTTAACATAAACGTCGTTACAAATCACATCAACCAACGCTATTTAACATTATTGCTGTGAGTTGACAGCAGGCCAAAATTAATCATTGGCTATTTTCTCTCTGCAAGTTTGTGTCTGTACTCAGCCGAAGATCATTTGTGAGGGAAGAGTTTCCACTCTGTAACACCGCTTTTCAATTTCTGAGTGTTTCTGTATCTCGAACCACCCCAACAGAGTGAGACATCGTCTCTCTAGAGGATCATCAATTTCAGGAGTTGCATTCTCCAGTTAGACATTCATTCACGTATCAATAATTTAAGCTGATCAACTTAATAGTTTTTGGAACCAGGACCTTCAGTATTTGGATTAAGTCGCTCCACATGTCTTCTGCTAGGTAAATATAGGATATTGGATCGGACTCAGAATCAGAAAGTCAAGCCAATATTATATTAAAGGACTCCGATCAGGGCCAGAAAAATGTGAGCGGACCACTGTTCACCAGAGCTGTATTAAATCACTTTTAATGCAAACCCAACAGTTCCTACTTCAGCTGCTTCACATTAAAACCATTTAACTGGCAAATACAGGGCAGATTTTATTGTGAAGGGTCACAAACACAATATATTTGGCAACTGAGGTCAGCAAGTCAGCTGTTATTTTCAGCATTTTCTTAACAGTAGATTACTTTTAAATATTTCAGGGAGTGATGGAACAAGACAAAGTTTCCCCAACCTTATCCCCAATCAGTCATCTTCTAACCTATACACGTGACAGTCTGATCGACCTATCAGATCAGACCAGATGGCACGTGGCGTATCATTAAGATGACCTTGGACAATCTGGGCAGCGACCTTCATGGCTTCTGACTGTAACCCTGGACTAAGTGATGATATCAGGTACGACCAACACAGTGCACATGACTCTTGTTTAACTTGTTGAGTGTCAACTTACCCTCTGGGGGTTCAGTCATGGGGGGAGTTAGACAGTACATGTGGTAGCCTCGGTCGCAGTCGTCACAGAACAGCAGCTGGTCCTACAAAAAGGTCAGAGTGAATTTCAGTCAACCAATTATACAAGTAGAGATAACTGAGCAGGCACAGATTGTGAGACAGACTTCCCGCCTACACACACCCAAAAAAACTGGACTAAAGGCCAAACTAAAGCTTGATTTCATGCACTTCAATTCTAATAGAGCAAAACCACCAACTAGGATTCAAGAAAACTAGCGAATAGCTGCAATATCCACTGACATCATGGTTTGTCATTTCATATTGTTTTAAAATATTAAATTTACTTTCATTCTAAGATGACTTAATTCATTTATTTAAGATTTTCATTATTTAAAATGAATTGTCCTCCTGCTTGATTTGTGTAAGTTTAAAAAATTAAAGTGTAATATTATGAAGACAGTGCAGAGTAATCGAATATTCAGGGGACTGACTGACTGATTTTGATGTTTTTAAAGGATTAGACCACATTGTTGACTTTTTCCATCATCTGTCACTACCCTGCTAGCAGGTTGCTGCAAGTTTTGTTACATGTCTGACATTCACACTCTTGGACGGTATGTGCATTTGTCTGTCTCAACGGGGACAGATTTTGGTTGGACAAAAAGCAGACAAAACCACTGTCAGCCTGACACATCCTGCAGTTATGAACTCACACTCAGGAATGAGAAGAAAAGTCTGTTATTAAGGTATTAGGTTGTGTTCTAGGCAAGACAAAACATGCAAAAGCTGCAATAACACTGAGTGTAAGGACGTTTTTCTCTTGGTTTCATGAGCTGCTGTAAAAACAAACTTTACATCTGTATATACCGCAACACTGCCAACATTCTTTCACAGCAAAATGGCATCTGCAGTACCGTCTACAAGTTCTACCACGACTGCTGTGAGACTTACATCAGTGACCAGTAAAGAAGAAGTAAAAGGGACAACAGGAAGATACTTTTTAAAGGGAAAAAAAAAAAAAAAAATCAACATTTTCTTCAGCAGCAGTATCATAAAGGTGCTCACATCATTCTCTGAGGTGCCGCAGACGTTGCAGCACTTGCACTCAATGCACTGCCAGCGGTAGGTCTTCACTGCAGCCATCATCACAGGTGTGAACTGCAGGCATGTTGGGTGGCCTGGAGGAAGGAGAGGACATTTTTCATTATCGTACTAATAATACGAGGACTAAGTAGCTCTACACTGCAACACAAGAACGATGCTGTTTCTGTATTTCTTCTACATGGATCATCATCTTTCAGCCTGCAGCTTTAGCCTCAGTCTTTTAGCACAATATGCGTGTAGCCATCAAGTGCATATTTAAGACCCTTCCTACAAGAATCTCCTTTTAAAACATGTCAGCTGGAAACATTAAAACTCAGCCAGAGACAGTTTTTAATAGTGTTTCTGCTAGCTAGCTGCAGCTGATAAAATCCACTAGCGACAGTCGTCATGTCTGGACTTAAAGCTTCATCACCGTTTTCATTGTAACAACAGAACGGAAAGCCTGACAGGTGTAGCAACAGTAACTATGGCGGGCAGGGCTTAGCAAACAAACAGTCTGTTAATGGAAAGAGACATGACAGGCTCGTACCTGAGCGTCCACAGTCTGAGCAGGATACCAGCTCTTCTGATTGGCCAGTCTTC
This sequence comes from Thunnus thynnus, assembly GCF_963924715.1. Taxonomy (NCBI): domain Eukaryota; kingdom Metazoa; phylum Chordata; class Actinopteri; order Scombriformes; family Scombridae; genus Thunnus; species Thunnus thynnus. The sequence continues at coordinate 19,243,387 of NC_089525.1, forward strand.
TGGTTTAAGGTGGAGTCTCCCAGACAGAAGTCGCAGTAATCGTTGGGCAGCGCCAGTCCGTTTGGACCCTTCTTAGTTGCTGAGAATGAGTGAAGAAACCGTTCAGTGCACATTAACACTGTCACTTTAAACTGGGCTATCATGGAAAACCAGTTGAATACCACTAACTTCCTCCGGATGAATATATCAAAACAGGACTCACTTATTGTGTAACTTCAGTAAAATATATTTTACAAATCAAATATTTTTGCAGTTTCACAAACCTTTTCCCGACACGTCAGCCGACAACACCCCTTTATCTGAGAAACTACTGTAACTGATGATGTATTGACTCATGACCCAAACTAATGAATGTGTGACAACTAACAACACGCACTTGTTGAATGAATTTGATAAACACGGTGTCGCGTGCAGAAAAGAAAAGCAATGCGATGGATATGTTGGGGGAAAAAAAAAAGATGGATGATATGCTGGAAAAAAAAAAAAAAAAAAGCCAGGAATCCCAACTGTGCAAGCATGTTTCAGTCAGGAACATTGAGTCTAATCCCAGATTTGGGATTCAAAATTATGAAAATCAAAAAATGAAAAGAGCAAAAAAAAAAAAAAAAAAGAATGAGAGAGAGACTTCCCTTTTATAAACACACACATGCTACATCGCATGCAACCAAACCTCCCGCCCCTCTCTCTGTCTCTCTCTCAGCACTAGAGAGTGACTCACTCTTCTGCTCCTCAGGCTGGCGAGGAGTGGGTGGTGCCTCGATCTCCTCGCGGTCCTCGCCCTCCTCCTCGGCCAGGTGAGAGTGTGTATAGTGGTAGCTCAGGCCAGGACGGTTCTTGTAGCGCTTCCCACAGACTGACACACACACACACGGTGATACAAGAGTGTTATGGTGATGGCGGCTAACTACCGTCCAAAAAGGCCCAAGGTGGAACAAGAAAACAGCGCCGAACATCAACCCACAACCGGCTTTATTTATGGAGGTTTTTTTTTTTCAAAACAAGGTTAATTTTTGACTGACGCGCTAGTACATACAGCGGAGGTGAGCATTTGCGCAGTGAGCTATGGCCAGCAGGAAGTTATACAGCACACACGGAGTGGCATCTCAGAGGGGGGAAAAAAACAAAAAACAAAAAAAAACAACAAAATGCATCCAGCAGGGCAACTTTTTCAATTTCTATATTGTCAAACTTTAGTTCCAGATGGGGTCTTTCAGATCTCACCATGCATAGCAGAAGGCTTGTCTTTGTCTTTCAAGGGGAAAAGCAAAAGCCTCTCTTGCCGACATGCATGACACACACACACAGGCGCTACGCAGGAAGCTTGTACTCACTGTCGCAGGCGTAAGGTTTGTCCCTCTCCTCAAGCGCTGCGGCTGCAGCCTCCGTTTTCTTCTTGCCATTTTTGTCACTGCGACCCTGAAGGACCCATGGAGAACACGTTACAGTTGAGATGTACGGTGATACTGAGAGAAAAGCGCTAAACATTTACATATGTATTTGCATGTTCATGTGTTTTCTGATGACTGCCAAAAAAAGCTGTGACATTTGGTGAAATAAAACATCAATATGTGCTGAAGCTTTAGCTCCGGCGCTTAAACTGACCCGTGATCATACCTCTGGCATCCTAAGATGGACCTGACTGCAGATTAAGATACAGCACTCACCTTGGACTTGCTCTTGCCTCGCCTCTTGGGGGTCTCATCCTCAAAGTCTTCATCGTCAAGGTCATCCAAGTAGTCGTCGTGGTCCAGGACTCTCTGCGGTGAGAGGGTCTGGATTAGGTCTCACTGTATGAACTCTTCATTACCTCTGAACCATCATTTAGAGTTTGATGCTTGGTAAGAAGTTTTTAAACTGTTCAGATATTTCCTACATACCTTCTACATTTGTTTTCAAATATGTTTTGGGGCATTTTAATGCCAGGGACAGTGTAGACATGACAGGAAATGATGGAGATAGGGGGGCGACATGCAACAAACATCAACAGCTGGATTCTAACCGCAGACGTTGCAGTTATGGAGCATGCGTCTTAACCAGTAGGCTACCAGAGCACCAGCTGTGCCTGCATCTCTATACATACTAACTTTATAAAGATGTTGCTGATGCAGGTAGTAAGGACAGACAATCAAACAGTGCTGAAATGATAACATAGCTCACACTGTGAGTTAATCAATAACAATGACTTTTGTAAAATGTTATTTCAATGATACTTTTAAAGCTGTTAAAACAACTATTTTCATACTATGTCTCTTGGTATCTAGCTGTGCAGATAAATCCGATTTGATCTGTCTCTGAGTTCGAGGTGGATGAAAGGAGTTTTGTTAGTGGTGCTCACCTCACTTCAATGAAAAATGACTTCAATGAAAGATTCTACATCAATGTGTCTTTCCAGAAACAGTTTTTCTTTGAAATTACTTAATAGTAAAGAAACTCTGAAAACTGCTGACAGTGTGTTCTGTTGATTAAGAATTATTTTGTGTCAAAGGAGGGTCACAGAAGTTTATTCCTGTACGCTAGTGAAAGAAAATACTAAGTTAAGACGCACAGTTGTCTGTTCCAATGTTTTGAGCATCTGACTAGACAAATTTTACCTTTACAAAGGATTGTATAATTTGCTGTGGAATTCATGTGATATGAGAATGACTGTAGAAGAGCCGTGGTAATTTTGTTATTGTTCATTGTTTGTTGTCAGTTTTATATATTAGGTTAAAAAACATTGAGGCAGTCTGCCAGTGGATATGTGGTTTGGCTGTGTAGCTGCGTTGACAATCTGGAGATCTCAGCAGACTGAAGGAGTAGTTAGAGGATACAGTTGGATGATTTGACATTTACATCATGTTTAAAGAGGATGGAGAAAAACGTACATGATTTAACCGAAAAGGAAAACATTTCAATTGTGGCTAAAGATTATCAATAGATGAGAAAAGATTTGGAGGAGAAATCTGTCGTTCCAACTACAAACTGTGACTGATTTGGAGGGAAAGAAGAGTGTTAAGCCAACTTTGAGTCTGACCTTGCGGATACGCCCAGAGGACGTGTGAGTGGTCGTAGAGGTGGCAGGAGGCTCCACAGTGGCTGCATCATCCTCAGGGCCGCGGAGGTCCGTTACTCCACTCCTCCTATCAAGGGGCTCCCCCTTCAGCAGGGCCTCCAGACTGCTGCCATCCACCGCCCCCAAAGCATCACGCTTCAGACCCAAATCCAAATCTGCTACACACATTCAGCAAAATAGTTATGCTCGCACATCAGGACACAAATGTGAAAACAGACCTACTCATGGGGCAATAAACAGATCATTTTAATGGTAAAGTTATACCAGCATGAATGAACCCAGCGCCTTCGCTGTTTCCGTGACAGGAAAAGTTCAACCAGTTGTGATACCTGCTTTGAGAGAAGGGAAAGCCAAGCGGGGGTCCTCGGGGGGATGAGAACGCCGTTTCTTCCTCCAGCGACGGGCTGGGTAGGTGTACAGCTGCCCCGGAGCTACACCTGATGTCACACAGCAGTAATAACGGAGGAACCAACAGGTGAAGTAAGTCTCAGTGTGATATATGGCACTTTGAAAATACCCTGAGAATAAATTAGCCTTTTTGTGTCTTGTAAGGTTTGTGTTCTGCACAGATGGCATGCTACTATTTTATTGATGTACATCACGAATCGATATGACAAAAATATTTAAAAATCACATATAGAAAATCAGTTTAATGTTCAATGCAATTAACTGTGTTCCACTGTGATGCATTACATCAGAAAACGTCTACAAGCAGGTAAAACAAGACCTTTCTATAACTTGATTTGTTTGATAGTATTTGTAAATAACATATGATTCTATCATCATGATAAATATAAATGATAATAATGAATTATCATTCAGCGCTAATTATATACCTGCGCTCCGGTGTCTCTTCTCCATCCAGATGTAACAGTTGGACTGGGCCACACCAGTCTGAGAGTCCAGGAAGGGCATGAGGATGCTGCGCTCGGCACACAGACGAGCGTTGTAACTATGACACTGCTCCATGGCATCTCTGTAATACTGCTCGCCCAGCCTGAAATGTGGACGTTGGACACTGACAGGTCAAATACCACAGAGCAGGACAGGCTGTTAATAATAACTTCTGGATAAATATGGCAGAATTAAACTGATTAAACAGAGTTAAATTAATAAAAATTGTAGGGCTGCATCTAATAATTAGTTTCATTCATTGATTAATCTATCGATTATTTTCTCGATTAGTTGTTTGGTCCAGAAAATGTTGAAAGATATATCATTGTTTCACAAAGGCCAAGATGAAGTTTTCAAATGTCTCATTTTGTCCCGACCAACAGTCCACGACCCAAAAGTATTCAATTTACTGCCACAGAAGACTAAAGAAACCGGAAAATATTCACATTTTAGAAGCTGGAACCAGATAATTTGGACAATTTTTGTCTTAAACGACGACTCAAACAATTAAGAGTCAGCAATTAATTTAATAGTTGACAACTAATCGATTAATGGTCTAATTGTTGCAGTTATTTATCTTCTATTTTATTCATTTTTATATTCAGTTAGTATATTTAGTTACTGTATATAATTTAGCCTTTAATTGATTTTTTTTTTCTTTTACCTACCTCATTATATTTGTATTTTAATTTAGGTCAAGTGGCTGCTGTAACGCTTTAATTTCCGTTTGGGATTAATAAAGTTCTCCATCAACTGCAAAACACTGTTTTTACCTCAAAAATATATTTGGCATTTCTGTACTTCAATCTGTCGACTCGTACGCAGATACCAACATAGCTGCAATAAGTTAATATCAGCTCAAATATATCAAATCTATCAGTCTATGATCATTTATCAAATGTTAAACTCAAACTCTATTAAGAGTTGGGAAAAAAAATGTATACATTCACATTAAAGCTCGTTTTCACGTTAAAACACATTTTCTTGAGTGGTTATGTGGCTGCACATATCAAACTTCTCTGATTATGGGATCACACAGATTGGCTTTTTGTTTGCTGCAGTGTGTAATCACTGCAAATGGCTCTTCTGGACGAGCCACTGCTACTTTGCCTGCATATTACAACGTCCTCATACAATGTAATTCATCATTCTCACTTCCACCGCTTTGTAATATCTTTAACATTATTATATTTAGGACACGGCAGCAATCTTCGCCGTATCGATGAGGAGTAATTATCACAGTATGGTACTGGGGGGTGAGTGCCCTTCCTCTCAAATACAGTATTAATTCTCGGCTTCACCATTTGTCGCATTGTTATAGCAGGGCTGCTCACAGACTGTAGCTTTGACTGTAAGATCTTGAATGAACTCACACATATATTACCAAAATATGACTTCAGTACGACCCTTCACACCGACAGCTCCGGCGGAGGGACGTAGGAACAAAAGGTTGATTGTTAGCGAGCCTCTCAACAACAAAGCGCCCGCCAAGCTGACAGGTTACTAGAGCAAATTAACTCTCTCCTTCGTCTGCTGGCGGGCGACTAGCAACAGTTTGGTAATATTGTGTGTCACACCATGTATACTCAATCCTGAGGAGTTCAGTTATTGAATGAGTAGCGGCTGAAATGTAGCTCCACGACGCCTCATTTCTGTTTGCCTACAGCTAACAAGCTAACCGCAGCTCCGCGGATAACGTTATCCTCTTGGGACAAACATTGTATTGAGGGATACGTGATGTTTCTAGCTGTTTACACTCTCCTGCGTTTTACAGCAAAACAATGATTAACCAATTTCACATTCGCCCCTGTATGACTGGTCGTTTTACTCTCACAAGAAATAAATGTAAACTTACACTTTCACAACACTGTCGACGGCCGCCGCCATGTTTGCTTGTTGCGGTTGTGTGAAGTGCCACTGCGCCTGCGCAGAGCCGTTAGTGGCCGTTACTGCCTCCCGCGGTGGAAAACAGGAAGTGCAATTTCTTCATGATGCTGTTGGATCAATGGGATCAATGCAGCAGAACAAGAGGAGGGTTTTCTTCTTCTTTGAGGTTTGTTGGCGGTTGAAAAACAACGAATTGGCGCATTACCGCCACCAACTGGTATGGAGTGTGGATCACAATGTGGTATTCATAATATTTATTTAAAAAAAACTCAAATATTCTCAAATTAGTTAGTCTAAGATACTGAAATAACACTTATTTCTTGAGTTCTTTTGCAGAATATCTATTAGATCAAAGTGTACTTTTATGTTTCTGAGGTTCTGAATTAGATGCCTTCTTTCTGCCTCATATTTCTGACAGTGTAGCATAACATGCTCTACTGTTTCTTCTTACCCACAGCGTTCACATCCACTTATATTATGTTTACCTATTTTGAACAGTGTAATGTTTAGTCCAGTGTGTCCAAATCTAAATCTTGATATTATTATCTCATCTCTTTCTCCCACTTTCCTTTGAACTCTGTAAAACCATCGTCCTTTCCTCTCTTCCTCGCATCGCTTTTGCCATTTTTCCTTCACCTTTCCGTCTCTGTTTAATAATGCTCCTGATTTCTGTCTTGCTGAAGCTGATTGCCAAATCAATGTGATTATTTTTTGTGGCCTCTTTTGCAACCTTATCTGCCATTTCATTTCCCTTGTTATTGTCCTTCTTCTTTCTTGTCCTTATTAAATATGCCAACTCTGTTCCTCTACCCAGATCTCTATATTGTATTTCTTCCTTTAAAAATATCATACACCCTCCTCCACTGCCCTCATTTCTATCTCTGCGGATACAATCATAGCCTTTAATAACAAAGTCTAACATTGGCTTAAACCAGGTTTCTTGAGCACATATGATTTCTGGTTTCTTTGTAAGATCTTTAATGAATCCTTTAAACTCTTGGCCACTTGCGATTAAACTTCTTGCATTTCATTGTAGAATAATCAGATTGTCTTATCTTTTATTGATATACTCCCAGGATACATCTTTTATACCCAAAAACTTCACAATTCACAATTATTTTAATTTTCTCTTTTGTGTTTGACTTGATTGATACAATTGATTACATAGGCAATGAACAAAATCATCTTATCCACTGTCAGTGCTGTGTTAGTTTTCTCTATTTGAGCTACTTATGATCTTTAAAATTGGTGAACTTTACCCTCTTTACTGCCTCTTCATAACTTATGTTGTCAACAGCTTTCACTTGCTCAATTTCCACAGCCGTCTTCCTGACTTCACAATCACCATAAGTTATCCTGCGTTGGCCTCCACAATTACAACATTTATGCTGCACATTATTTCTACAGTGTTTAACTCTATAATCACCTCCACATTTGGGACACTTCTGCTTTCCTTTGCAAACCGCTGTTATATACCTCTGGCATTTGTAACAGAGAAGCAGGTGAGGGATATAGGGCCTAACTGGGAAGCTCATACATCCAATTGTAACTTTTTCTGGAAGTACAGACTCCTGAAACTCCAAAAGAACAGAAAAACTATCGACCCTTTTGCCATTAATTGTTTTTAGCAATCTCTCTTTATCTACAGGAATACCTGTTATCAGTCCCCGTCACTCTACTCTTACCCAGAATCCTTTCACTGACAACAATGAACCAGTCTACACTCCTACAACACAAACCAAAACAGTAGCAGCTGCCTGTCACAGAAGGTTGCAACACACCAACTTAATCCAGGCCAGTTTACCAGGACAGGCCGAATTATGCTAAAGCTAATCTACTCCTGATCCCGAACGAGCCCCCACTTGTCACACACAGGCTCAATGCATGTGATAAAGAGAGGAGATAAGTCAGGTTAAAGTGCCAATTGAATGTTTTATTAGAAATAAAACAACATAACTATTTACAAATGTGTATGCAGCAAAAATGTCAAAACAAATCCAAAACCCAGAGAGATGTGGAGCGAAGCCGAGAGAGAGAGATAATGAGACCAGGCAGGTAGTTAAAACCTTGGTTAAGACCTACACAGGTGTCACCATATTATCTTAACTACCCTCCCTGACAACAAGCTCCTGTAGGAAGTGGTCAGTTGAACCACTGCAGGCAGAAAGGGAGGGGTCCTAACACCATTTTCTTGCAAATACTTTCAATATGCAAAGCTTTATTTTTCTGTTCTTCCGTTTTACATGTTACCAACAAGCCTCCATCTCTCAAAATCGTAGCCATTTCCACCTCTCATAGCTTCTTCTCCTTCAATACCCTCGACTATCGGATTTAGATTAACACGCTCATCCTCCTTTCTGAATTTAAGGATTATTGTAAATTCCTCTCTCACAACCTTTTTGCGAACAACTCTACTGTCTTCATCTGATCTGTCCTCTTCAAAGCTTCTTTTAATGACTCGGCTCACTTCGTCTCGCCTGTTTTTTTCTCCTTTTCCTCGTCCTCTCCCACTAGAAACTGGAATCCAGTCATCTAAATCCATATCACCATTTTCATATACTACCTGGGTCGCCATCCTGATGTAGTCACAAACCAGTTTATGCCAACCGCCAAGTCCAAAGTCCTGAAAATCGTTGTCCATGAGAGTGTTGCGATGAGACAAAAGATATTTAAAGATCTTCTAATGGTCAGTATGAATAGAAGGAGTGATTACGGCAATAAAAAACTATTTCAATGTTCATTTGGGCACCTGACTGCTGTGAAAGTAATTTAACAATGGTAATCATTCATATATCTTTCTCCTCTATCTATCTCCTATTGTTTTCTGTATTGTCATGCCCTTTAAGACAGCTGGGTTGCAACATGAAACCTGGGATATCTATAGGACACTTGTAAGCAGGTTATTTGTGTCAGTTGATACCTGGTCCACACACCGACCTGCTGTGTCTATCTACAATATTAGCCTACTGCCTTTTAAACTGTGGACATAAATGGAGATGTTTCATTTATTCCTGAAACTTGATAACATACCTGTTTGTTGTCATTCTTGTAATGTATATCTGTGAAGACATCCTATACCTAGACTAGTGGAGCTTTGAGCCATGATCCTATTTAAAACCTGTTTACTGACCTTTGACAGAAGTAGTTAAGAACTGGCTGAGGGCCCGGTTGGTAGAGTGAAATATCTTAGAAATATTCTCTCTCAGAAATATTCTGCATCGTACTTCTGACTGTATTTTTAATTACATTATTTCAAAACCTGCTGATGCTCTTTTTGTGTGTTCATTGAGTGACAAGGCAATTTTCCACAACACTATTGTTTTAAGACAGGCTTAAAAAATTGTGATTTTTTTTGTTTGTTTGCTTATGTGTCATGATTTATGAGGTGAATGCATCATAGATTGCTTCTTATTACATTTTCATTACTACTGAGTGATTTGCCAAACCTTAGGCATTACATTTTACTATTTTATTTTGATTCTTTGTATATACAGTATCTATATATATATATATACAGTATATCACGTGCAAATAAAGACAGTTTTGATGATAAATAGTTGGCAGTTGCTGCTCATATTGACACATCAACAGCAGTAGAGAAGCAAAAAGTGCTGCACTAAGAGTGTTCATGAGCCAAGAACACGATCTAATGTGAAACAAGATTGTAGTATGTCTGTAGTATAAATATTTTAGGTATCAGTCTCCCCACCTTAATTATTTTAGTTTATATATCCCATGGGGAAATTTGTTTTGGACTCCGCACAGTTCCGCAATAAAACAGCACAGAGCAACAACACAGACATGCACACATTATGAAATCCACCAATCATAAAAAAACATAAAACATGAAACCAGCAGCGTGAAAAAAACAGGAAACAGAAAACCGGCAGCTGCATGAGGGCGTTGTGCAGGGAGGTCGAAGCTGCAGCTCACAAAGTAGGATGTTGGATGCTCACATGATGCATATTTCTAATAAAGTTGTTGTAAGAGCTATTTATTACTTTGGTTGTTATTTTATTACTAGTATTGTTTGATTTTTATTTATTTACTTAAGATTAGATTTCAATAGTATTTTTTTTGTTGGGTATTTGTTTAGTTTAATTATTTGCTTGTTTAGAATATTTAATTTAGTTTAGTTTTCATTTTATTTTGTGAATTGCGTTGCATTATGGGCACCTGAAATTTTGTAGGTAGGCAGGTATAGGACCAGCATGCACCTGGGTGGGTCTATGGTTTTTAACCAGAGCAAGAGAACCAGCAGGTACCATGAAATGCAAAAGTTTTGCAAGGACTTCTTTTGCGTGCGTACACCACATGCCCTTGGTGCGTCAGTGGCCCTTTGATTTCTGTTTGATTTTGATTCTTGACCACTACAGTTGTGTTTGATCAAGTTCCTAAACTGGATCAAGTTCCAGTAGGGGAGAACAGGGTAAACAGAGCCAGTGGGTAAAATGAGCCACCCCCTTTATCTAGGTAACCATAAGCAAAAGTAATCATGTGACCACAGATTAAGAAAGAATAGTTCACATTCCTCAATCCATCTTGGCCTCAAGCACATGGAGAAAGCGGTCAGCAAAACAGAGCAAAAAAATGATTCTTGTCATGCCAAGTGAATTCATCATGTTACTAAAGTTATCAGTCTTGTATCTTAATTAAAAAAGATAAGTTTTGGACATTATTACATGTTAATTTAAGTCAGTATAAGATACAAAACAAGGTCATAAACTCAGCATAACTGTGGATCTGAGCCACTGTGTGAAACAGTTTTTTAAAAATAGAGGTTGTGGGGTAAAACGTGCCAGTGATGTTGGGGCAAGTTGAGTCAATGGCTCAATTTACCCCCAAAAATTATTTTAGGCTAGAGACACTGTTCATGTTTGATGCATGTTACAAGTGTTACAATGTTGACGAATAAATACCTAATTGTTGACTAATGTTAAATTTAAGCCACAAACAAACATGCTGTACATACAGACAGGTGACAAATTAAAGATTAAAGGAAAAGCCGACATAAAGTGTCTTAGTAAGGTGTTGGGCCACCATATGCTGCCAGAACAGCTTCAATGCTCCTTGGCATTGATTCTACGAGTCTCTGAACTCTTCTGGAGGGATGAACAACATTCTTCAAAAAGATATTTCCTCATTTGGTATTTTGATGATGGTGGTGGAGAGCGCTGTCTAACACGTCAGTCCAAAATCTCCCATAGGTGTTCAGTTGGGTTGAGATCTGGTGACTGTGAAGGTCATAACATATGATTCACATCATTTTCATACTCATTGAACCATTCAGTGACCCCTTGTGCCCTGTGGATGGGGGCACTGTCATCCTGGAAGAGACCACTCCCATCAGGATAGAAATGTTTCATCATAGGATGAAAGTGATCACTCACAACAACTTTGTATTGATTCACTGTGACTCTTCCCTCTAAGGGGACAAGTGGACCCAAATCATGCCAGCGAAATTCCCCCCAAAGCATAACAGAGCCACCAGATCCCCTCACTGTAGGGGTCAAGCATTCAGACCTTGAACAGTTTTTCCTTTAATTTGTCACCTGTCTGTATACACAAAAGCACATTTACACACATATTCTTTCTGTAGCTAACAAACAAAGATCACAGTTTAATCTTTACCGAAAGTGTTTAGGTAACATGTTGAACAGCAAGATGCAAACATATGGTTTTACTTAAAAGTACAAGTTTTTGCCTTTGTTAAATTGATGGTATTAATAAAGTTCAAAATTATTTTTAATTTTATAATTAATTTGTTGATTTTGTGTAATTTTTATATCAGTATTTAATGGTAGCACTATTTACCCCATCCCCATGCTCATTTTACCCCTATCTTGGGGTAAGTTGTGCCATTGGACTAACTTTTTTTGATGGGTCATTGTTCTAAAACCATAATAATTAGATAACTTGTTTTAATTTCCATGGATACACAACAACCTGAGGTATATATAGTAACTATTATTTAAAACAAATACACTTTCATTTTGCAGTAAAATCATCAAATGTAAAAAGTGGCTCATGTTACCCCGTTCTCCCCTATAGGAACTAAGTATAATGAAGCTGCATCTATAAGTGTGCACTGCTTGATGGGTATTTTTGGGATAACAGTGGCAGCCAATTTTTGCCCCGTGCCTCCAAACAGCCCTGTCTATTGTTTAATCTCTTTATCTTTGTTTCTTCTTTTTTTCCCCATCATTTAAAATCATGACACAAATCCTCCAGCTGTGGATGAATCAGCTCAGATGCCATTTCAAGTGGGCTGGACAATAGAGTTACTGTACAGTTCTGTCTTTCACCCAGATATAATCATGAGCCTTTCCTAACCGGACAAACACACCACTGTCAACAAACACACCACTCTCAACTGGCCTGTCAACTTTGCTTCCAATTTCCAAACTGGACAAATATATCAGCTGTTCTGGGACTGGTGTCAAAACTAAATAAATACAGGGCAAGATATAGACCCTGCAGTTACATAATCAACCTTCATGGTAATATCACACAGATGTAAGGACATTTTAAGTTTTTAGTCATGTCTCTGTTAAATAATATAAGTCCTTCTTATGAAGCATTCACAATATAATATAGTTGTGATCATATATAATCACATATGTTCAGTAGTTTAAAATACATTTATAAACAGTTTGAAAAGTGCCTGTCAATGATTTGTACATGTTTATAAGCAGTTAAAAAATGAGTTAAAACACACTGTAAAATTGTTATCAGCCAATATATAAATGTCAGGAGACTCATGATAGAAATTTTTAGTCCCTATAGTGTTTTTTCTCTTAACAGCTTGGCTACTACATTACTCACCATGCAATTACATAATGTCATTTCCTAGGCCCTCAACACTTTCACATCCTCCTACTTGCCATGTGTCAAGTGGCTTCAGCACAATTTGTGTGTCTAGTTTAGGTTTTAGATTTTTCCTCTTTTTTTTTTAGTTATAGGATATTTTGTATTTATTTTATTTTAGATATCCGTTTCTTTTTTATTTTAATTTAATGGTTTTATACTGTCATTGTCATTTTTATACTGCAAATATGTTAGTTACACAACTACTGTTTATATTTCAAAAGATGTTTAATTTTGCAACGCTCATCCCTGCTGTCGCTGAGAAATACAGCAAGATATTCACATCAGTGAATCATAGGTAGTTTCACTTTACTTCACAATGACTGGACAACATTAACAAGTATTAAAGTGTGAATGTACAATCATGAAGAATAAACTTGCATAAGGAAATGTTTCCATCATAATGCACCGAGTTCTATATCAGATGCACGTTCATGCTCAACAAGAATAAACAACATGTGTTATAAAATGTCCAAATGTCTCCTGACAAGTACTCTAACATTTATCAGTAAAGCATACATCGTGCACACTTTACTTAAGTTCCCTCTTCAAGGGAAACAAATAACTACTCACATTTGAAAACGCTACTAAGTATTTATTAGTGTATTATTTAGATTTACTGAGTTACCTGGCTGTCAGGACTTTTTTCATGAGTCCACGTTCCAGTTCTGTTGAGGTTCCAGGTTTTACTCAACAGTTATGGAGACAACCTGCACCTGAGCCCAGTTCTCAATATACAGTTAACAGTTATGCTCAGCAGAAAATACACACTGATTTTATCAGTATAATATCCAACAGCACATTGGAAAGTAGTTCATAGTTGCAGGAGGTGGACAAATTAATGGGTGTACACTCGATTAGGGTTTGAATTGTTCATAAAGTGCTACCAGTTTTATTTATTATCAACATTGCCCAATGTTTGGGGTTTGGAGGGATGGAGAGTCACATCTCTATCTACACATTAACTGATTGGTCCAGAACATCTCTGGCAGGGCTAAACTGACTTTAAAGTGGATGTTTTCCAAACCTAATCTTGTGGAAGGAAACTGAGCTCCCAAGATAAAGGTTGGCAGGACGAGGCAGTGGAGTGGCGGTAATTTCCATTCACGTAGAGATTGTTGTCAAAGCCTTCAGTATTTACTCTGTTCCCACTTCACTCCAGGTTTTCTGCTTCCTGTTTGCTCCTCACTCAGGCCCGGTCTCCACAGGATGCAAAGTGGACTTCTGTTCACAGTTCAAAACACAATTCAGTAATACAAAACATCAGATCTGACAAAATAGATCTCACTGTCACAACTGATAATATTAAACTGCACAAGAAGCCAAGATGACAGATAGATATTTTGTAAAGAGTTCATTTTTACACAGGAAGGTAAAATATGAGTCGGTTTGTATTGACACAAGGTGGTTTCAGCATAACTGGGACATTCAAGCCTTTGTATGTTTTACTGGGTAGAGCCAACACATTTTATCTATCCTGAAGTTTAGCCACAACTCTCCTTGTCACAATCATGAGCAACGAACAATCATTGCTAATGGTGTGATGTGGTAACGTTCGGCATTGCTGCAACTGAACAGAGACTGTTTAGCATGTGCTCAGGAAAACACAAATGAATTATTTGACCTTAAAGAACATTATTAAACATGATTTAAATATAAATTGGCCAGCTATCGCAACCATGATATTTAATGAATTTAACTCTGATCACAGTTCAATATAAGAATGCTCAATATTGTCTTTATTTTTCCTGGAAACTGTATTTTTCTCACTTTCCCGCTTGCTGAAGGTGTTAGTGGCACAGTGCTTTCATGTAGAGTGGGGTACTTTTCTAAGTGTGTTTCATATAGTATTCATGTTCTGCAAAAATAGATATTTTAGTTTAATAATGTACAAGTTTGTTGAGACAGTGGCTCAAAATTTTAAAGCTGTTGTGCAGAAGTTGTTAACTGTAGTTCACATCAGATCAAGAGTCTCCTATATATATCCATACATTCAGGGAAAGGCAAGGAGAAAAAGGAATGCAAAAACTTAAGAAGGGAAGATAAAGCATCAACACAAAACATATCAGAAGGTGAAAGAAAGAGAACAAGTTAGGAAGAACAGAAAAGGAGTCAAAATAAGCCAGTGGATTGATATAAGGAGGAGTTGCTTGAGTCAGGGCAGCAACCCAAGTTGAGATTCCTTGCTAGGGCATAAATTAATTTTCTAAAAGAGAATACATTGTCTTGTCTGAAAAATGAACAGGCAAGACAATGTAGCTCAGTGTCCCACTTTAGCAGAAAAGCTGTCCCACTAAACCTGAAAAAAACAAGGGGAAAAGGGGTTCATATTTACTTTTAAATAACAAGCAAATCCCTTCAAAACTTTATATAACTGGCCTATGTTAAGAAGGGTTGTGCCATTTCACAAAAACATGACTGGAGTAAGTGAATATCTGTTGTGATGGTGTCCCAGCACATTTGCAAAAAAGTGTCCCACTTTAGCTGAACCCACCCAACAGTATCTGACCTTTTTTGTCTAAGTTGCACACAGTTTAACCTACAAACACTTCAACAGAGATCTTTAAATGTTTAGAAATGTCTGAAATTAGACCGTAAGTCATTCATTTATCTTAAGCTCAAAACAAAATACCTTTAGGCTATTTGAATTGTGTGTGGGTGCTTGTATTTTTTTTAGACAAGTATACAAGTTAACAGTTTACAAACACGCCAGCAGGTCTAAATGCTGTTATATAAGAAAATAAATAGTTAAATAAATATCTTATAAAGTTCACAGGAGTTATAAGTTATAACCAGTGATGGGGAGTAGTTTCACTACATGTAATTAAACTAGTAGCTTAACTACAATCTGCAGTAGCTTGCTAGTAGTTGAACTAAATTCAAATTGACATGGTGGTTTTAGTAGTTAATGGGGTGGTGCCAAATCCAAATATTCGACAAATTACAAATATGCATTTTTTTTTTACAAATATTTTTTCGTACAAATATTTCTAAAATAATTTGTTTTCATACCCTAGCTGGTTTGCAGAGGTAGTTTATTGTCATGTTATTTGACTTTTGTTTTCTTGTCGGACCTCCAACACGTGAGGTGGGGATTGTTTGCCTGGGAGGAGATTAGCCTGTTAGCTCTGGCAGTGTAGCGCTCACTGCTCAGTCAGCCTGTGTGTCACACAGCTGCAGATATCACACTGAAGAAATAGACCACTATTTATAGCTGTGCCATTATTTCAACTTAGAAGACATTCCAGAGCTTGTTTGACTGGGAGGAGATTAGGCTAGTGCTCACCTGTTAGCCCTGGAACTTAGCCTATATTGTTGACAGTGTCGGCCTACCTTTAGTGTGATTGTTTTGAATTACGTCTACACTTAACAAGGATTGAGATATTTTGCATAGCCTGTTGGGCTGCTCTCCTTTTTGCAGACAGTAAGGTCTATAATTAGGTCCATAGTTAACAGTCTATTTTTGACCACTCATTTACTGTCCCCCTACTCAAACCCCATGGATTTGGAAAACAAAATGCTGAGCCTACATGTAATGACCCCCAGCCCAAAAAAGTCACACAAGCCCTGTCTGGCAGCATTTCACAGTCAATGCAGATCCAACTAAGATGATCTGTATGTGTGCATAAGTCAATTAAGCAGAGGCAAAGATGTTAAACATCTGTCAACATCTGCATTGCACAATCACTTTTCAAGCATCCTACCCTGTAATCCACCAGCACTTCTTAACATAGAGGTTATTAATGTGGATCACACAGCAGCCAACATTCTGCATCACCTCCGGGGGCCTTGTGAAACAATGGCAAGATTATGTTGGAGGGAAATTTTCTGTTGAGTATTTTGTAACAGATAACACTTTTACTTTCATCCAGCCCACATACCGCATGGAATGATGGCACTTGGGCGGTCCGCTCCTGTTTCCCAGTTCTGAGCCACAAGCAAGCCGTAGGTCAACCAAGAACAAACCAGATAAACCAGAACTTGTCCACATCCAGAACACACATACCTGAGAGCACCGCATTCTTACCAAAAAAGGCCCACATTTACTTTGGGATATTTGCTATTTTACATGCGAGCCATTTCAGACTCACATCCATTTTGTCCAGGCCAGAAGAAGGCCAGCAGTGCCACATCATTGGCTGAAGTGGCTAACTTCTGTATGCTATCTGGGGGGTTTGTACATAGAACAAACTTCACCAGATCCAGGAAGAGCTCTGCCTTTCCATGAACACTTTGGTGCAGGATGTGTCTACCAGGTGGAATTCCTCATTCCAGATGTTTCAGAGGTGTTGGAGAAGAGACGGGCACTGGATCTGGGAGGTGTACTTTCACACCATCAGTGAGAGCTGGTGCAGGCTGTAGTGAAAATACTACAACCATTTGAGGAGGCAACATGTACTGTGTGCCACGATGTAGCTTCTCTGTCCTCTGTGATCCCTTGTTTGGAGGTCTCTCAAGGCTCAAGGCTGTGAGGCCGTATGAGGTCTACCAGAGGCTCTTAAACTTCTGACCACATTGCAGTCTCAGTTGGATCAATGCTTCAAGACTGTCTTTGATCATCCTTTGGGTCATTACTATAAGGCCACCCTCCTGGATCACCAGTTTAAGAGCTTGCCCAAGTCACTACTCAGTCCATCAGAGTTTGAAAGCCAGATGTGGTGTCAGAGACGGATACTGAATTCCAGTTGAGCCCCATGGATGATGTTTCTGTGGTCGGCCTAACTGAAGCTGCCACCTGCAATCCATCCTCAGATGAGACCAGTGTGCAAAAAAGTCTCTTTTGGGAGGCTAAGCATAACCGTACAAAGCCAAATGCCAAGTCTGCCTCATCTGAGCATCAACATAGATGAGGCCAGCACGGATTATTTGACCTCGGATCCTGCGGCGACCTTCTGGTCAACAAAGATGATGACACAGCCAGCTCTGGCTCACGTGGCAGTGAAATACCTCATCTGCCCGCTGACAAGTATTTCGTCTGAGCGTCTGTTTAGCACAGCAGGAGATGCTGTGTCTCCCCATCACTCCAGACTGCTCCCATCACATGTGGAGCAGCTTGTCTTTACAAAATACAACTTAGAGAAATTGGTGGAGAGTTTGGTGGCAGAGGATAAATTCTCCCCAGTGAACTTTGGTTTTTCTTGTTTTAATTTAGACATTATTTTGTGGAGAAAAAGAAAAAAATATAAAAGATTATGGTTATATAAATGCTTAAAAACAAAATTACTTTATTGACATGTTGAGATGGAGTCAACTACTGGAACTACAATTTTGGCTGCAGGCTAATAGAAAATAAAGGAATTACATTATTTACTGAGCTGATAGGTGGGAAATGGTCTAAAAGGTGCCAGTTCAAGATAAACAAGTTTTAACTTAACATCTGCATAAAAATGCAGTTTAACAAGTTTACATTTTTGCACTTTTTTCTGTTATTATGTAAATGAGAAGTATAGAATACACTGGTGTTTATCAAACTTTTTCATGTCAAGGACCCCTAAACTGACACAAATTAGATCACAGATCCTAATCTGATAAGATTTTTTGCTTGTTTTATTCAAGGAAATGTAATCAAGGAAGCAAGGAAATCCATGACCAAAATAATCATACATACTGTCATTGTGTTACCTATGAATGGAGTTATAGTGACAATAAATTATTCCCCTTTATGCTGGAGACCCTCTCAAGGACCCTCTTCATTTTGTGTAAGCCTACATGTTATAATTTTGTATTGTTCATTTTTTGAAGTAGTTTGAGCTACTTTTTTCCAAATAACTTTAATTAACCAAACTATTTCTCTTGAGCAAAACCTTCTTCCTGTGTGGTGTAACAGGTATCTGGTAGCTTTACCAACACTGGTTACAACAGCTTTTTTGATTAGTACATTCAGATATAGAGGAAGTGTGTGATATGGACTATCAGCTCTGAAAGGTGTCTTTTTGCTTAAGGATTTTGATTTGTGAGTATAAAGTTTGGTCAAAACAGTATTTAAGCTAATTAATGAAATAAAACAGCGAGCAGGGATTCCTGTCACATTCAGTGAATCCAAACAATACATTTTTTCCAAAGTAATATAAGTGAGGGTTGATATGATCAGCAATAAAACGTGACAATTTACTCCACTGTTTTGTGTGCGGGCAGCAGTGTCTATCTGCGTGATCGGCCCAGTGTGCGCGCGCGTGCGTGCGTGCGTGCGTGTCTGTCACCTGCGTCACGTCCAGTGGACAGCTCACCTTCACCGTGTCTGTGGAGTTATTTATAAGACCCAGCCGAGAGTAGACTGTTGCTGACTCACTTTATTTGAATAACAAACCACAGAGCTCAGAGAGAAGAAGGGGCCAAAATCAAAAACAGAAACAATCAAATCTAAAAATAACTCCGCAGACAACAACCGGAGAGACGGACCAGAGCAGCGCTGATCCCGGTGGAAACACCGGTCACACAAGGTAGGCAAGAGACACTTCAAGCACATTTGATGTAGTCTGGCAGCCTTTTATTTCCTATGTGGCACGTTTAACTATCACTTTTATCTCTTGGAAATGCTTTGTATATGCAAACTACTCTGTGCTTCTACTTTTGCTGTTTTGTTGTTTGTTTGCTTGGTTTTTTTTTGGATCTATTTAGTTTCTTCCCCATTTATTGTGTCTGTGGCATCCCTGATGTGTCTGTGCACTGTCTATGCATGAAAAATGTCAATAAAGGAACACATTGACTTAAAAAAGAAGACACTTAAAGCCAGTCTGGGTTTGAACAGCAGTATAGCATTATTTTTGCATCGTTTTCTGCTCTAGTTTCATCAGAATGTGCTAAGGAGATGAGATGCTTATCAGTGTTGGGGAAGCTACACTGAAATGTTACAAGTCACTTATTACTTCACAGAGGAAAGAGTTGAACTACAGCAAAGCTTCTCTTAAGAGAAACAGAGTTTGTTTAACTGAAGTTACTTGGAAAAGTAGCTGAAACTACTTCATAAAAATGTAATAACATCTGAAATGCAATACAAAATTATAACATGTAGGCTAAAACAAAATGAAGAGAAATGATTGCAAAAAATACCACTCAGTTGAAAGTGCAAACTAAATGAAGAACAGTGATTCTCAAAGTGGGGTCCGGGGACCCCCAGGGGTGCTTGACAGGGAGTCCCGAGCAAAAAGGGGAATAATTTATTTTCATTATAATTCCATCCATAAGTAACACAATGACAGAGTGTGTGACTATTTTGGTCATGAGTTTCATATACTTTCTGTAGTAAAACATCTAAAAGCAAAAAATCTTATCATATGAGGGTCTGTGGTCTAATTTGTGTCAGTTTCCTTGACATGAAAAGTTTGAGAACCATTGGTGAAGGCTACTTCTCACTTTACACAATACCAGGAAAAAAAGTGCAAAAATGTAAACTTAAAACTTGTTAATGTTGAACTGGAACCTTTTAGACCATTTTCCGCCTATTAGCTCAGTTGTCATTAGCTTGAAGCCAAAGTTGTAGTTCCAGTAGTTGACTCCACCTCAACATGTCAAAAAAGTAATTAACAACTAAAGCACTATGCTAATTTGAATTTAGTTCAACTACTAGCAAGCTACTGCAAAATGCAGTGAAACTACTGGTCTAATTACATGTAGTGAAACTACTCTTCATCACTGGTGTTTACTAACAAAAGTGCTCAAAGTATTATGTCTCTATGATTAGTTCAGACCTCAGAACTCCATCAGCCTACAGAAGGATTCAATAAAGCTACTAAAATATGTATGATGCTATATATTTATTTATATTTATAGCTTACTGTTCAGATTGAATCATAATCTTACACTAATACTTGAAATCAGTACAGCGAAAATACAAATACCTGTAGTCTAATACAATGGAAATGAAACCGCAATAAATGGCAGCTACCGCAGTAAATAATATTTAGTGTTTGTTGACTCAGTTATATGGTTTTAGTTTTTGAGACTGTACTTTGTTGTTGTAGTTGTTGACAATCTGATCTGACACAGTACAATAACAATTAGGTTATAACACTGTTGTTGTTGTTTGTAGAATATGCACTGTTCTACAAATGAGCCAATTTGATTTAATCTCTGAGATGTATAATTTAATTAATCATAATAAAACTCTCTGGTCAGTGTCTGTTGTCTTAAAGAAAATACTTTAATTCTGGTAGAATATAACAAGGTCTTTTCTAATCTTTGCAACTGGTTAATCAGGCGGCTGTAACTGGGACAGAGGTAGCAATGCATCTTAAGGTTTAAGACATCTTGACCTTTACAATGATTCAGCATTTCAGTACACATTACATTTCTACAACACCCTGTTTATCAGACAGGCTGAGTGTGTGATAGTGTATCTGCAGGTCTGGTGGGCCACTCCACCCCCGGATTAAACTGTCATAATTTTTTTAATACGTAAGTCACATGAAACTTTAGACAAGAGGAGAGATAACGAGAGAGCCGTTCATTTTATTCAGAATTCACTTTTTAACACTTGAGCCTGCATTTGCATAAACAGCAGGCAGAGGATAGAGGTTATTGACATATGCGAACTTCCTGAAACACACTGACCAAATACATACTGTAGTAAACTACTTGTTGGTGCTCTTGTCTTCTTTACAGTAAGTTGATGATGGGCAGCTGTACCTCTCTCAATACACGGGAATGATACTCCCTTCTAACCAGTCAAAATGCCAAAGGGTTAAATATTTGTAAAGTAAAGACTGTGGCTTATGCCTTTGATGACAAATATGTATCCAATCACACAGTCAAAGTTTTTTTTCCCTCTCTGGTACAATGAAAGTCTTAAACAAATATCTATCAAATAACCAAGAATCACTGACACGCCAGAATAGGTTCAAGCTGAAGAGCCGGGAGCTCAAACTGTAACTGTAAGCTCTAACTACTATTTTATTCAAACAGTTTCTTCCCCCATTAAAGGGGCCCAAAAGTGACATGCGAAGTGAATACATAAATATATAAATAAATGACCATGATTAATTAAAAATAAACACATCTTAATTTTGCCAAAAATGTTAAATTATGTATCGATATGTTATCATGTTAATTTATTTCTACATTATTTCTAATTAATTAATTAATTTCTGAATTAATTTATTTCCATATTTACTCATTACCGCATTTATTTATTGCAACATTTATTACATATTTATTTATTTCCACATTTATTCATTTCCAAATGTTTTTATTTCCACATTTATTTCTTGCCACATTTCCAGGGGGCGTGGTTAAAATAAAAAATAAATAAATAAAAAAGTAAAAAGTGTACATACATAAATACATAAATAAATGAAAAAATACAGAAAAATAAATTATTATTTATTTACTGCACTGTGCACAAAAATTAATATTTATTTATACATTTTTAATTAATCATCCTTATTTATTCATTTAGGCTATTTGTTTATTTATAGCGTCCCTTCTGGGCTCCCATACATCATGACTATAACATAGCCATGGTTTTATGGGGACTCGGCGTGATATCCCTCAGTTCACCTGGCTCTTTGATAAGCTCACCCCTCCCCTCAGAGGGTGATTTGACTGACTGACAGGAAGACAAACTGACGCTGGTTGAATTCACACTTCTGACAAACAAACAGCGGGATCAGACCAGACGCTCAGCAGACAAACGCAGTGAGTCAAATTATGAGAGGGTGAAATTCATCCAGTTTTCTCTTCTGTTAAAACCTGTCACAGCTAACAGACTGTTTATATCTACATGTATCGTCAGTTTGGACGCTAAGCGTGGTTTCTTACTCACCAGCGTCTTCATGTTATTATCCGGTCCACCTTAAAAAACGGCATAACGCCTGTAGAGGTCTCTGTCGAGTCAATGTCAAGGTGACCCATGAACTGAAAAATGTCACAAATAAGCAGGCAGCAACTTTGACCTTTTACCTTAGAATTTAATGCTCTTTAATTATTTTACAACAATAAATTTTAATCATTTTCACTGTAGCATTTTATAATATGATGAATATAGTACAGTGTGATTAAATCAGTCTGTTTCTGCTAATTGGTTCCTTAGTACTACAAGGTCTCAAGAACCCAGTACTCAGATGTGACAAGGATCATCACAGACTATTACAATCCTGAATTTTTATTATTTTTATTGTAGCATTTTTGTTATTAACCTCTGAACATGGTACAGTGACATGAAATGGTGGTTTATTTGCTTTTCTATCTCCATATTACAAAGTCTCACGTCACAGACTACTACAGTCCTGAATTTTACTCATCTATGATGTAGCATTTATTTATTATGAATATAGTAACCATGAAAATATGACAAATATCTACTTTACAGGACTGTCTAAATGCAAATTTAACTTGTGTGGCTGGTGATTTTCCACAGCTTAATGCTGATAACACAGAGATCCAAGGCCGGCCCGAACTATAAGCTTTATCAAAAGGTTTTAAGCCCTTTCTTAAACATATAGAGGGTGTCTGCCTCCCAGACCGAATCTGGAAGATGGTTCCACAGGAGAGGAGCCTGATAGCTGAAGGCTCTGTCTCCCATTCTAGTTTTGGAGACTGTAGGAACCACAAGTAAACCTGCATACTGGGAGAACAGTGTTGTAGTGGGGTAAAAGGGTACTATGAGCTCTTTAAGATATGATGGTGTCTGATCATTAAAAGCTTTGCAGATGAGGAGAAGGATTTAAATTTTGCTCTGGATTTTACAGGAAGCCAGTGCAGAGAAGCTAAAATGGGAGAAATATGCTCTATTTTTCTAGTTTTTGTCAGAACACATGCAGCTGCATTCTGGACCAGCTGGAGAGTCTTTAGAGACTTGTCAGGGCAGCTTGATAATAAGGAATTGCAATAATCCAGCGTAGAGGTAACAGATGTGTGTAGTTTTTCTGCATCTTGTTGTGTGCCTGATTTTTGCAATATTATGCAGTCGAAAAAAGGCAGTCCTTGAAACCTGTAAGGTGCAGGAAAGCCTTGGTTCCTCCTCTTCATCTGTTAAATCCTCCCTCAGAATTCTTGGCATGTGAAGTGTTTGATTCTCAGCTCAGGCTTATTGTGTCTGAGACTGACGTGGAGATGATTATTCAGGCTTTTATTGCATCACATCTAGACTGTTGTAATTCCTTTTTCACTTGTTTTAGAAAAACATCCCTGGATCATTTGCAAGCAGTCCAGAATGTGGCTGCTAAGGCCTTGACCAGGTCTTCAGAGAGTCCTCATGTAACTCCAGTCCTTATGTCTTTACACTGGCTCTACATAAAATTCAGGACTCAATTCAAGATTCGTGTGATTACACAAGACCTACCTGCCAACACCAGTAGATCTCTAAGGTCTTCTGATCGCTCCAGATTCAAAACTAAAGAAAACTGCGCCTTTGAAGTCGTGGCTCCTGTTGGACTTAAGATCTGCGCTAACTGTTGACATTTAAAAAGCAGCTCAAGACCCACATTTTTAGATTTGTCTTTGAGTAGTGTTCTTTGTATCTATTTCTGTCTCTCTTTTATTTATTATTTTTTATATTGTTTCACTATTTGCTTTGTTTCTGTTTGTGACATCTGATCTAGAAATGTCAGTGTTTGAAGAAGTATTCAGATCCTTTACTTAAGTAAAAATACCAACAAAGCAATGTAAAAATACTCCATTAGAGGTAAAAGTCCTGCATGAAAAATCCTACTTGAGTAAACTTTCTTAAGTATCAGCAGTAAAATGTAGTTAAAGTACTGCAGTAAAAGTAGTGGTTTGGTCCCTCTGACTGATATATTATTATATATGACATCATTAGGTGAACCTTTTTCCCCTTTTTCCCTTTTTAATGTGTGTACTGCAGGAGCAGAAGTAAATGGTAGGAGGTAAAACATAAAATGGACAGTACAGTAAAAATGCTACAGTAAAAGTGATTCAAATTTAGGATTGTAACACTCTGTGATGTCCCCTGTCACAGTTGAGTATTGGTTTCTTGAGACCTTGTAATACTGAGCACTTAGAAACATGGCAAATAAGCAGAAATAGTAGCAATTGGTTTATAATATAAGACCACAATACTGTGTTCAGAGGGTAATAACAAAAAACTTCTACAGTAGAAATGATTAAAATTCAGGATTGTAAGTTAATTAAATAGTATTTCATGTTAACTGTAATATCTCCCTTAGCTTATTGGTCACATTTCTCAGTTTATAGATCACCTTAAAAATGACTGAATGCCCTGTGCAGGCGTTTAAGGTGGACCGGAAAATTCCAGTAAGAAGCTGCTGCAGCTGAATTCAGCCTCCGGTCCTGATCAGTAACTGAGCTTCCTACTGTTTGCTGACATTAGTCTGATACAGCAAACATCTCTTTCACGGCAGCAGTTACTAGATAACTTTAGTGGACATGCCATAAGCAGAGGTGGAATAAATACTAACTAAGTATATTTACTCAAGTAAAATGTTTTGAGGTACTTGCACTTCACTTGAGAATTTAAATTTTTTGTTACTTTATATTTAAACTCTACTATTTTTATTACCTCAGTGCGTATAGCCACTTTGAAGATTAAGATTTTAAACATAAAATACATTGCATTTTTTACAATAAATGAAATCACCCAAATCATAGTTAAAATGCTTCAGTACCTACAACCCAAAAATAAGTACTTTTACTCATGCTTTAAATACAGTGTGCTGATGAAACTTCTGGACTTTTAACTAAAGTGTTATTTTATTTTTGTTATTTTGAATGTATGACTTTTATGTCTGCAAGTCCTTAAAAAGCAGCTGCAGTATCCAAACACTTTGTCGGTCTCATTAATATATGTGTAGAGTGCTTTAGGGTTTCCTACATTAAGCCTTCATTGAGTAGCCTCTTCACCACTTACGCCTCACTCCTTCAGGCAGTATAAAGAGAAATGTAATATCCTTAACGATGATCAATACCCGGGTCACTCGAGGAGAGATAATACAGGGAAATTGGGATGTAGATAGATGATAGAGGATGTTTGGTAAACCATATTTGGATCAGTCACAATGTAAAGTATTTCACTGAATGTGAAAAAACTGGCCAAAATGTATCTAATTTTTATCAATGAGGATCAATTTGGAGGTGAAACAGGTCGTCCACCAATCACAAAGTTGGCATTCGATCCGCAGCTCCTCCTGTCTACATGTCGAAGTGTCCTTGGGCACTAAACCCCAAATTACTCCCGATGGTCAGGTCCGCATCGTGCTGCCACTGGTGAATGAGTGAAAGAATGAGAGGCAGACTGTAAAACACTTATATATACACATATAAATGTAGACATTTACCGTTTAATAAAGTGGCAACTGAATGTATCTCGAAGTCAGCCCTGTTTGTGATAAATTCAAGTGATACATTGATCCACTGATGTATTGATCTTGTCCAAAAAACAAAAATTAAACTACACTTTCTTTCAACTTACAGTGTGTAATTAAAATAGACCCTCTGGTAGGAGTGTTTGGCATTTAGCTGCTAAAAATAATAATTCCCTTGCTTCCCTTCTGGCATCTTTGGGAAATATGGTAATTTTTGTCTTACGGGGAGTTAGAATAAGCTCAGCAAATAAACTATTTGCTAGGGGCAACACATTTTAGAACTATCAGTGATTGCTTTAATATTGATTTAAGTCCTTGCAGACATATTTTCTCACTCTTAGCAATGGAGCCCTACAGAAACACACTATTATCTGCCAAGGTTAGAACAGTTTTGACTGTTTCACAAGAGATTTCTGTCTGTGTTGTCTTCTGTGCTCAACTCACAGAAATGTATTGGGTGGGGCTCAGTTGTTAAAATGTGACATATGACTATGACACATATGACTGGACAACATTTAAATTGTTGTCATGTTGTGACAGTTGTGGGGTTATTTGCTTATGTTGCCAGGCTACTGGAAATTGAATCTGAAAAAAACACAACCACAGAGTCCTGATGAACCAGATTAGTTGTTTTTATTAGCCATGCTTGTGACATAGCTCTGGGAATGGCAATGTCTGTCTGTCTGCCTGTCTGTCTGCCTGACTGTCTGTCTGTTTGCCAGTCAGTCAGTCAGTCAACCACTTAGGTCCAGACTGAAATATCTCAACAACTGCTGGATGGATTGCCATGAAATTTTGTGCAGACATCCATGGTCCACAGAGGATGAATCCTCTTGACGTTGGTGATCCCCTGACTTTTCATCTAGCACCATCATTAGGTCAAATATTTAATTTGTCCAATACTTTGGTTTATAACCAAATGTTTGCAGAACTAATTTCATTCCCATCATCCTCAGCTGTAATTTGCTCAAATCACAGCTTAAAAATCTCACTGAATAATACTTAAGGATGTTTTATTCCTGAACTTTATCAGCTGCCTTTTTTAAATCAAATGTGAGGCTGCAGTGACGCTTGCATGTACTGGTGCTACTTACTGCAACTTTCTTGGTCTGTGGACCTGCAGCACCAGTGAGGGTTGAAGAGAGAGGTTATGACATCACACAATTTTCTGCAGTCCAAAGCCGTATCTTCTTCCGCTTATTATTAAATTCACATTTAATCTCTCTAATTCTCTACTCTCTGTATCATAAACATCTGCAATCATCCCCTCTTTCTTCTCTCCAAGCTGATTCCCAGACAGTGAAGGTCACAGAAAAGGATTTTACTTTGGCTGAATACATTTCCTGACTCTGCTTTAATAACCAAATAAAGTATAATAGTAAACGAGTACACATATATGATTCATTTACACACATAAAAACAATCTGAAAGATACAAATATGGCAGTATTAGTACTAAAAAGATTGTAATATTGAAATATATCTACTTGATTTGACTAATTTGAAGCCTCATGTTAGCTTCAGATCAAATTTAATTTTCTTTTATTTTTAGATTTTTTCACAGAAGGCGGCTTGTGGATTTTGGCCCCCATCGCTTACATTAAGTGCATTATGAAGGGATCCTCTTATGGTCAGTATGAGCAGGAGGAATGATTATGGCAAGAAAAACCTATTAAATGTTAATTTGAGCACGTGACTGTTGTTTTAAGACAGACTTGAAAAACTGTGAACCCGTCCTTTAACATACTGCTTTAAAATTATTTGAAAAACACAATAGTACAGCTTTATACTGAACAAGTCATCAAAAAAGCATATAATATTATAAACGACCCCACACACATCCTCTATGACTACTTTAACTTGATGTCATCAGGAGTGAGTTTTAGTTTGCCTGCATGTAAAACAAAACAAAGGAAGTTTAGTTTTATTCCAGAAGCCGTTAGACATGTGAACAGATACAGAAGGAGAGAAGGGACGCAAGCCTGCGGTGAGCCAGTGGAAGTGCAAATTGTTTCAGATCTGTAACCATTTATAACTACTGTCTCAGTTCTATTTGTAAGAAGACTGATAATCCATCTGATGAGCTGATGATCTAAACGGAAATAAGATTCAAGCTTTTTTACTAATATGTGAGGTTGCATTGTATTAAAGGCTGACAAAAAACAGACAACAAAAAGTAATCCTGCATATGTGATTGTTCTAAATTTTCATATTCAAAATAAATAACTTTGCATCATCAACATCTCTTTCAGGCCTATACGCAAACTTTTATTCTTAGAGCACAGTCTTGCATGTCTAACCGCTCGCTTGATCTCTTTATTAACCTCTTTATCTTCTTCAAGTGTCCCACAAAATAATATCCTCCTCTTTTTATTTAGGATGCTTTTTAAATCCTTTGTTACCCACTGTTTATTGTTAGAGAAGATTGTAATTTTCTTGGAGGGTATCTGTGTCCACACAGAGGTTAATATGTGCTGATATAACATCAACGAGGGCGTCCCATGCAGTGCGTTTAGAACATCCTATATGGGCCTCGATGTTATTCTCTGACAATACTTAAAATGTTTTAGTGACATGTTTCTCTCTTTTAGATACCGGTTGGTATGAAGGAGCCAGTAAAACAGGGTCATGGTTGGTGGTTCATGTATAAGCACCTCTCTGCTTAACCGCACTCCCGTAGTTCATTCAATTTATTGCACAATGAGCGTACCTTTCCAAGGACAACCGAAGGCACGAGTTTCCATCTAGTGGTGTTTTTCAGCTGCTGTCTCAGACCGGCTTTCTTTCCTCTCTTTCTCTTAGTTTGGTTGTTTAGTGTTTACTGTGCTGATAGTATGATGATATTCCAGTCTGCCGCCATAATGCAAATTGAGAATAAAGTCCTGGTTTAGTATCGGTAGGCTTGTTCCGTGGTGTTGGCTATTTTCCCATCCAAACAGTGA
Source organism: Thunnus thynnus (assembly GCF_963924715.1). Lineage (NCBI taxonomy): Eukaryota > Metazoa > Chordata > Actinopteri > Scombriformes > Scombridae > Thunnus > Thunnus thynnus. Next base: position 19,272,305 of record NC_089525.1, read on the forward strand.
TTACAAACATTTATTGTCTGTGGTCTTAAACAAAACTACCCAGGTCAAAGTCTTTCATGCGGTTGTGTACCCAAAGAGGTAAACATAGAGTCGCTCTCACAATGTCATAAAAAGACGACGTTAAAAAGTTGCAGAAAACGACATAAAAAACAATAAAATCTTGTGTGTTCCTGCAGGCCACTGGTCACCACACGAGAAGCGCCCTAATGAAAATAACCCAACTGTAAATTGAAATATTAATTTTGAAATAGTGACTTCTGGTACTCCACGCATGTCTGCATTTGGTCTTGCTGTAACACAGTGTTGCATCACAATGAAAGCATAATGAATGAATGAATGTAAAATTAAAATTGTCATATTATTTATATAAGCACTTTATAACAACATAATCAATCTGCAAGTGAATTGACAAATTTCTGAAAGGCTACAATATACAATGAAAATTAGTAGAGCAATTTTTTTCTCTGTAAAAATGTTCTATTTAGATTGACTCCTGGTGTTTCTTCCCTCTCAGGGTTTACTGATGTTGAACAACACAGTCTTGATAAAGTGACTGGAAACCGGTTCTGCTTGTTTCAAAACGCCATCAATGTGAGAGTGAGAGCCAGTATTCACCGGTCAGTCACTGAGTCCGTGCACAATGAGCCTAAACGTCCCAGGACTGGTGGTGATGGTGCTCTTCTACCTGATGGTGCTGGGCACCGGCATCTGGGCCTCTATGAAGTCCAAGCAGGTGCATAAGAGCAGCCAGGCAGACCAGACCGAGATTACTCTGCTGGGAAACAGAGGGATCAGCTTGGCGGTGGGAGTCTTCACCATGACAGGTGAGTGTGGGAGGGAAGGAAAAACACTGAAACACATTAAAGTAATAATTTCAGGCAACTATTAACGCTCAGGAAAAATCAACGCTATTATCGTAATCAGACACCCTTAAATTCAACTGTGATGCTTGGATTGAACATGGACTGACTTTTAATTAGTCAAGTAAGGTAAAAGTTGTGCTTTGATGTAGTAAATGTTACACCCTTGTTGCACAATGTGACTATAATTACACTGAATAGTTAAATGGGACAGAATTCTGTATACTACTAATTTATGTAATTATGGATTTCTCACAGGTCAGTTTAGCCTAAAGAAAAGGTTACAACATGGTCAATGATGGTCTCTGTGGTGCTGAAAATCATAAATGTAGGGAACTGTATGTATGTGTATACACTGTATTTACTGTACGAGTGTGTGTGTGTGTGTGTGTGTGTGTGTGTGTGTGTGCATATATATGTGTTTATGTGCATGTTTCCTACAGCTACATTTGTAGGAGGAGGCTTCATCGTTGGTCTGACAGAGGCAGTGTACACTCCCACTATGGGACTGACCTGGGCTGTCATGCCAGTAACGGCCGCCCTGTCTTTCATCTTTGGTAAGACAGTTTTCAGGCATCGTAATAATGGCTACATGTAACACATATGAGTTTTCCCTCATCTAAAATTGGTTGACACTGTCATATGTTTTGTCTATACACAAAAACTAACCCCTGATGTTAGTTAGTAAACAAATCTAATCAAAACTTGAAAGGTGTCATGCATTCCACAGATACAAGCACATTTTCTCATTTTATGAACTACATTTTTACACTACTGTATAAATTGTTCCCATTTGATACACAGAGTTGTTGGCAAATGTGCTCAAATGTAGCTGCATTGCCTCATCCACCTCATGATAAAATTCACTTAATGCATAGAAAGTAGAAGGCCCATACTAACCTCTTTGATAACATCATAATTATCAGGATATTTCTTTGTAAAAGTGGAGAAATGAGATGATAAGATGGACTCTGAAGCCACTCTTTAACCTCAAGACAAACTTGACAAACAGAAATTCCGCTTTAACCATATGAAACTATATGATTTGGCAGAAAAGCTGAATAACTGCAGTACAGTACAGTAACATCAGCAGGACATGGAACCTGTATGAGGCCACTACCTGAGCATTGCTGAGAGGTTTATTTGTATTTACACATACCAAATAAGTTTCGACTTCTGTTTAGTTTTGTTTTAATGATCTCTTTTCTCTGTCTCTTTCTCCTTCTTTTTCTCTCTTTCTCGATCATATCTATCATATCAAGGCTCATTTATGTGTTGGGAGGATAAATAGACATTGTGGCTGAGCCGAAACTTACTTTATCTTCCAGCCTGCATACCAATGTGGCAACTGAACTTCACTCCAAGCTATTTTGAACTGTCTCTCAGTATGTTATCACAACTGGAAGAAATAATGACATCCAATATCGTAACACAAAGGGGCCCAAATCTGTCTCCCTTTGTATGATTCAATTATCAAGGTGGACTTTTCTTCGCCAAGACTATGAGAGACAGAAAATATGTGACAATGATGGACCCGTTCCAGATCAAGTACGGGAATTTAATAAGCGGAGTTCTGTCTGTGGCACTGCTGATATCTGACATAATCTGGGTGACAGGAACTCTTATTGGCTTAGGTAAGTGACACTGATGTCAGTTTTCTCTAAAGTCACATTTTGCAGTAATGCAATTTGTATTTCCTACCATTATTTACTTATTGTACTGTAACAAACATACATTTTCAGTTAATTCTTTAGATTTGAAACACATGATGAAACCCGCCTGTAACTTGGTACCAATAAGCCAACACACCTGATATCGTATTATTATGACCCTCCCTTTTTAAATAATGTCCAGGAAAAAAACAAGCATCATATTATTGGGTTTAGGATGGATGGCTGCTTGTTTGTTATTTCAGTGTTTTGCTTCAATACCCGCAATTCTTACACTAGAGAGGAGATTATGAACATCAAGAAAACATTTATTTCTTAAACTAAGGCAAATTCCCTGTATATGCAAACCTACGTGGCAATAAACCTGTTTCACCTATCAACTACATAACCATGAGTTGAGACTAGGGCAGTTCAGCTCATCACATTTTTAGACTTATTTCAATCTCATCATGCTAAACTGATTGCGTTAAATGTTGTGCGTCCATGTAAAGGAATTTGTATGTGTGTGTGAATGTTTTACTTTTATAGGTGCAACATTGAGTGTGATCCTGGATTTGTCCTATACTCTTTGCATTTGGATCTCTGCCACAGTAGCCATCATCTACACACTGCTGGGAGGCCTCTACTCTGTAGCCTATACAGACATCATACAGCTATCTCTTATATTCTTCAGTATGGTGGGTTCCTCTCTTAACGACAAATTCTTTAAGCCTGTTCTGATGTTGACATTAACTGCACAAAGTTAAAGGAACCCTGCAACCCCTCAATGCACATGTCTTATAATTTATTATGTCCACTGAAAACCTTCTGATGCCGCCGTGGTATCCTGACAAACCTCTTTCTCTCTCTGTTCATCACACTACCATACCACAGTGAATACTCTAAAACTATCACTCCAACACACTTAATCAAGTGCATTTGCATTTTTAAAATGTTTATGTAGGTTTATTGTCTTTTTTGCAGTGGCTGTGTGTCCCCTTCATCGTGACGAACCCTCATTCAGCTGACATCACCGAGACCGCTTTCAACTTTACCTACCAGGCCCCCTGGATTGGTTCAGTTGATAAAGAGAGAGCATGGGGGTGGATTGATAATTTCTTGTTATTGGTAAAGGCTATATCCAGAAATTTCTTAAAGGATAAGGCTGTCGATTTTCTATATTTTTCGTCTAGTCAACAAATCTCATGTGCATAGCTAAACCAACAATGAACTCATCCGACTTATAAGTATTGTGCGTGTATCCAAAGCCTGATATATCTTATTCCTCTGTGCTGTCTGTTGTTGTCCAAAAACCATTAAAAACGCATCAATGAGCCACACGGTTGCACAAGGTGACATGAGGAGTTTTTCAAATAAAGGCCTGAAAAAATTCTTTAAAGGACCAGTTTGTAAGATTTAGGGGGATCTATCAGCAGAAATATTGGCAGAAATGGAATATAATACTCAGAAGTATGTTATTAATAGTGTATAATCCCATGAAAATAAGAATAATTGTGTTTTTGTTACCTTAGAATGAGCCCTTTCTATCTACATAGAGAGTGGTCCCTTTCCACAAAGCCCACCATGTTGCAAAACCATGTTTCTACAGTAGCCCAGAATGGACAAAACAAACAGTAGCTCTAGGGGGGCCTTACGCATTTTTCACGAATATCGCGGCCACTGTAGCCTCTCCTAGACGCTTGAAAGGAGAAATAGAGGAGAGGGGTATTCAGTTGGTTGCTATCTACAACCTCACTGCTAGATGCCACTAAATCTTAAACACTGGTTCTTTAACTCTTAACTTTCAAATATTGAAAAAGATGGTTGACAATTGTTCCCCCCTGCTAGTGATTATGAATCCATTCCTTAATTTACTTGAAATGAAGCTACATGCTACAACAACAATATTGCCGTAACATGTTGTGGCAGGAAACTTTTTATTGTGGTCCTTGATGTACAGAGTGATGGCAAGTAAATACTGATCAGATGTGGTTTTTATTAGACTTTAGGTAACCTTGGCTATCAGGACTTCCACCAGAGGACCTTGTCAGCCTCCTCGTCCGCCACAGCCAGGATCACGTGCTTCATTGCAGCTCCCATCATCTTCATACTTGGAATCCCTTCTGTGTTGATTGGAGCAGTTGCAGCATCAACAGGTACAGCAATAGAATAGAATAGAATAGAATAGAAAAAATGTGAAACTATTCTTGTTTATGTGGAAATTTTATGTTTTGTTGTCAGACTGGAACATGACCTCGTATGGCTCCCCATCCCCATACGAGCGCGGAGAGGCCGGTCAGGTCCTGCCCATCGCTTTGCAGCACCTCACGCCAAACTACATCTCAGTTATTGGTATCGGAGCTGTAGCTGCCGCCGTGATGTCGTCAACGGACTCAGCTCTATTGTCGGCAGCCTCCATTTTCTCATCCAACATTTATAAGAACATCCTGAGGACCAAGGTAAGAGTCTGGTCATTTCTTTCTTTGTCTAAAGGGACAGTTTTTCTAGGGTCGGATGTGAGATTAAAGGCTTTTTTTTCCCCTGTAGGCATCAGAACGGGAGCTCCTTTGGGTGATCCGCATCACCGTAGTGTTGGTGGGCTTGGCTGGCACATCGCTTACCTTTCTACACAACAGCATCCTGGTTTTCTGGATCCTGGGCTCAGGCATCACCTACACCATTATGTTCCCTCAGCTTGTCTGCGTCCTCTTCTTTAACATCTCCAATGGCTACGGCTCAATCGTAGGATTGCTAGTTGGCGTGTCGTTGAGAGTGCTGAGCGGCGAGCCATCCATAGGGTTGCCAGTCGTCCTCCACTTCCCAGGGTGCACTTTGAAGGATGGCGTGTATGTCCAGCGCGCACCTGTTATGACTATCTGCATGCTGTCCACCATCTTTGCCACTTTGCTGTTCTCCTACCTGGCCTCACTGCTCTTCAACAAAGGACTGATTCCTGAGCGATGGGACATATTTAAAGTGAAAACTCACAAACACCCACAGAAACAAATATTAATGAGCAATGGCACCACCAAATCAGATAAAGAGGAGGAGAACTCTGAAGCTGAGAATGAAAGTGAAATAAAACTGACAACAAGCAGGACTGAACAAGTAATCATATAATGGGATGCAAACATAAGTTTTTGTATGGTGTTATAATGTCATGTCTATTTTTATACCAAAAACCTAATCATAAAAAATAATAATCTTGGTTGCAGGATAATGCAAAAATTCATCATTGGACACAAGTGCTTGTGTAAGTGAACTTACACAAAATAATTGCTCTAATAATTGCTTTGGTGTAATTTTGTTGTTTTAATGTTAGTGGGGTTTGATGTTTGTCAAACAGTCTATAAATATACAGTCATATACAGGATGAATGGTTGAAAGGAATTGCATCCTGCCATCTATGCTGTGGGCCCATGTTCAGCAGTATGGAAGTACTGGTACTTCAGGTATTTGCTCATTTGCCTATATGTGTTGTATTACTTTTAGGACCCATCCAACAACAGTAATCACATCTCAAACACTCAGTCTGTGTTTGAAAACAAGTGCAATTAAGTTAATTACATCATGTTTTGAGATTTAGGTCAATTTGAATTGGTGGTGTATATAGTATATTCAGCCTTATGTTCCTTTGGTTGAAAGATATCCAACTTTGCATGTCTGATTATTCAAATTATCTTTTGATACCTTTTTGATTTATTTTTTTTACTAAAGATGGCAAGTATATAAATTGTGAATTTATTAAATCTAATTTTTGGGTTTTTTTTGTGAAGTTAGTTTTGTGTGTGTGTGTGTGTGTGTGTGTGTGTGTGTGTGTGTGTGGTCTGCCATAGGCTACTTTTGGGGACAAATTTCAATCTTAGTTAACTGTTAACTGGACAACGTCATGTCCTCAATTGGGAAAAAGCTGATTTTTGGGTCAGTGGTTAAGGTTAGGTTAAGGTTAGGGTTAGGGTAAGTCTCCAGGAAATTAATGTAAGTCTATGTAATGTCCCTAGAAGTGACCATGGTCTGACGTGTGTGTGTGTGTGTGTGTGTGTGTGTGTGTGTGTGTGTGTGTGCGTGTGTGTGTGTGCGTGTGTGTGTGTGTGTGTGTGTGTGTGTGTGTGTGTGTGTGTGTGTGCACCTGTAATTCCCGGTTCGGCCTGCTCGTGGCAGTAATGTGACATCACGTTGAAGTTTTGACCATTTTATATCAGAAAACAAGGAGGCGCCGGAACACAACAGCAGCAGAATGGTTGTCAACTGTAAGAAGTAGCTGTCCGTTGATTGTCTTCCTAGTGACGTTTAAGGTGAGACCATGCATAACAATTTAACCGTTACATGAAACGCACCAAACAGTTAAACTGTACAAACATTTTGAACTTAACAGAATGAGAGTGAGCTTAGTGTGTGAGGAGCTGAAGTTAACTTGGTAACTCTGCTAGCTCGGCTAACTGTAGCTACTAACCGTTCACGTTTGAACGTTAGTTGGAGTGAGTCAGTTAAAAAATGTTACAAATGAATGACGTTTTTCAGTGATGACGTTGACTCTTTATGAGGAGCAACTGAAGTTCCACAAATACACGTTAGTAAGAGGAAAGTAACAGTAGTGAAACGAAAACACACTATTTCACGTGAGGTGGGGTGGAGATGGTTGCTGATAATTTAAAAAATTAACAACATTAGCAAAACCAACAGCTAGCAAATGTAATTATTTTTAACAAGAAACAGGCTAATGCAGGTGCATTCACACTGAGACTAACTAGTTACTTAGCAACATGGAAATACTGCTAAGTAGGCAATATTCACTGGACCTGAATGACCCTACCTCTCTTCCAGTAAACTCAGGGTAATGGTTGATACCAGATCTGTTTACTTTCTCCAGTTAAAATATGTGTAGCCACTGTGTGGAACTGATTGGCATCCATTAACATTAAGCTATAAGTATACATTTTTCCTCAGTTCTTTTGTAAAGACATTTAAATTAGGGCTGCAAGGATTAGTCGACTGACAGAGAATTAATTGGCAACAATTTTGATAATCGTTTTAGTCTTTTTTTATTTATTTTTTTAAATGTCAAATATTTTCTGGTTGCAGCTTCTCAAATGTGGTGATTTAATGCTTTTCTTTGTCATACATGATAGTAAACGGAATAACTTTGGGTTTTCGACTGTTGATCAATCAAAAAAGATGTATAAACGTCTCCTTTAACTCTGGGAAATGATAATGAGCATCTTTCACAATGTTCTGACATTTTGTAGACATAATGATTAATCAATTAATTAAGAAAATAGCTGGCAGATTAATCAATATGAAAATATACCTTAGTTGCAGCCCAATATTATTTTTAGGCTTGTGCAAAATACAATTGTACTTCATCAGAAGGTTTAGCAGTTTTAAAATGACAATGACCATGAAAAGACATTTAATGTGGTCTTTTTTCCCATATGTTTGACATTTTATAGACTAAATGATTAATTGAGAAAATAAGTATTATACCTGCATAAAGTTGTGGAGTTCACAAGACACAAATTGAGGAATAAAAAGATCAAAATGCATCAGAGGCAGAAATATCCAAACTTTTAGTCTCTCATATGAGTCAACCTCCAAAAAACTGATAGCTGAGTCTTTCATTAGATCCTCCCTCCCAGCCTTTTAAGCTTTATGCCTTCAGTTTTTAATGCAGGCACACTGCCAAAACTTTGATCTTTATTTCCAAGTTCCAGGTATTAAATACATACTAATACCTAGCTTTCATACATGTGTATGCTTATAATGTTATCATGCAGTTATATTCTACATTATATTCAGTTGGCCAAATACCTTTCGGTGTGAGAGTGTACATGTTATCATGTATTGGGAGAAAGTGGGAGCTTAATTGTGAAGGCACAGAAAGTGTTGAGTGTGAACATAGCCATTGCCATTAAAGTAGTTGTCAAGTTCAAAAGGTTGTCTTCTTGTCGTGTAACATTTTTAACTTGAAAGGAATGATTACATCAGAGTGTGCAGCTTTCCCGTCTTTTCTTTCCTGTCTACACCTCACTAGAATAGGTGTGTATTTTCCTCCAGTTCTTCATTAAATTGAAGTATTGGTGCCATATCAATTCAGTTTATCAGGTCAATGCAGCACTAAATGTAGAGTAGAAATGCTATAATGTGGCTGTAATGTGTCTGTATATGTATGTACTGCTCACCAGTGGCTTTTTAACACATTAATTTACATGCAGTTTCTCATTTCTGCAGCTAATTAGCTCCACTGCAGAAATGGAGGCTGCAGGAGGAGAGGAGAGTCCAGATGTGCAGGGGGCAGCTGCGGCAGCAGAACCAAGCTTTTCTAGGTCTAGAGCGACCTCCGTGAAGCCAGTTTGGGCTTCGCTAGAAGAAGCAGCCCAAATGAAAACAGAAGGGAACGCTTTCTATCGGGAGAAGAACATCCGTTCAGCCATCGGCCGTTATCACCGTGCTCTGTTGGTCCTCCGAGGCCTGGACTCTGATGTGATGGCGTCAGTGAAAGGGTTTGGACCTGAGATGCCTGCTCTCACATCTGAACAGGAAGAGTTACTGAGAAACACACAAGTGGACTGCTACAACAACTTAGCTGGTATATAAAAAATATAACCATTTAAAGAACAGAGGTGAAAGGAATACTAGAATATCCAAATGGAGTAGAAAATATATCCGAGGTTCTGTTAAAAACTAGAGGCTCCTCAGAAGACCACTCTGAATATCAGAGAAGTAGTTTCATATCATATCATCAGCATAATAAGTTCTAACAAATCACTCTCCAGTTCAGTGATGCCTCAAAGAGGTGACAACATTTTATGAGAGTTTTTTTACAGGTTGTCTTATAAGGGAAAAGAACAAACAGCTGCTGGGCTTGTACAGAATTTTATATACACATACTGTACATATCTCTTTCAGCCTGTTTGCTGCAGAGACAGAGTGTTGATTATGCTCGTGTCCGGGAGTACAGCCTGCGGGTTCTGCAGTGGCGACCAGGTGATGTCAAAGCACTGTACAGGGCAGGAGTGGCCACACTGGAGCTGGGAGACGCACAGACAGCCAAACAGTACCTCACCCAGGCCTGCAGGGAGCAGCCTAATGGTAAGAGATAAGCGAGCACACAAGGATCATCCACAGCAAGCTCAAGCCAGTCTATAGGAAGAATAGTCATTTAGGTATTTCTGGAGTGACAGTTTCTCAGTGCAGTCTCACTGTGTGTTTTTACTAATCACTATATTTTTGATAGTGATTTGTTTCAAATGAGTACTTTGTTCCTACTGGTTCTTATACATGAATATTGATTTTTCTCGTCTCAGTACAAAGTGCAAGCATGAATCACCTCATTTTTGCAACACCAAATAGGTGAGAAGTAAAGCTTAAAAGGTATTTTTGCACCTTTTAAAAAAATCCAATAATTGTTGCATAAAACATATACACACATAATTTAATTGAACAGATTCTCTCCTTGCCTTCTCGTGCATATTTGAAGACCTGTGGGATAAAGGAATTTATTTTTTTCCAAAACAAAACGTCTTCATTTTTCTGTCACAGATGCCAACGTCCGGAAGCACCTGCAGAGGGCTGAAGAGAAGCTGAATCGGGAGTTACAAAAGGAGAAGGCCATGTACCGTGAGATGTTTTCTTCCAGCCTGAAGAGCAGGTCTGGAGAAGGGATTAACCAAACCAACACAGCTGGTGAGGGAGTTTAGCCAAACAGCACAACCCACCAAAATGAAGTCTCAGCCTAAGAGAGACTTTGTTCAGCCTCAGCTGGTCCCCAACCAATTGAAGAATGTTCACAGACCTAATGTTACTGTGTCTTCTCTGGGTGATTCTGAGGTGAGAAAGTAAAAAGGACGCTGCTGAAAATAGAAAGGAGAGGACAGAAAAGTTTGTTTCCTAGCAACAGGAAAAGCTTTTTTTTTTTTTTTTTTTAGCTCAAGAGAGCTGGAGTTTGGATATTTCACAAAGATGCTTCTGACGGCTACCGTGAGACTCTTCATGTGCTACTCAAAGTCCTGATAATGCCTTTATGATTGCAGTTGTCTGGTCAGTGTTGATTTTGTGAGTTTTCAAGTAAAATATTTTGTATAATGAATGTCCAAGCTCAGACGTGTTTCTATCAAACTCATGTGATTGTCAATGTTGTACAAACCACGAACTATAGTTATTTCAGGCACATTACAAGTTTAGTTAAACATTTCTTTTATTAATCATAAGCCATGAGAAGCCACATTTTGTCTCAAATATTTTAATCATTCAATATTTATTTCAAAATCCTGAGCACAATATCAAGTTAAAGAGTATTTGCTTGGTTTTGGTCATTATCTGGCCAATATGATTGTACTTCAGAGGCATTATTGCCTATAAACCAAGAGGAATATCACATTCTCACAATAGCTATAATCACTGAACAAGTCACAGAGCAGCATGCATAAGGGGAGTGTACACATACACATTCATACTCATGGTTTACAGGAAGATTCAACCAATAGGTTTATAAGGAAGCCGCTTATAGCCAATATGGGTATGTTTAGTGCCTTTGAATTGGGCAACCTTTCAGCCAACAAAAGGTAAAAGGTATTTCCCTTTGTTTTAACCAGAGCTGTGTTCCTATCAAGGTGTCAAAGCCTTTGAAACAACATTTCTTCAACACTCACATAAGTGAAATTCATACAAGGTTTGCAGCTCCTCAAAGGAATTCTTCACCCCAAATAAAGTTGTCTCCTTTGTTTGTTTGTTTTTCACTGACATTTCACTATGAGCCATCCTGTACCCTACAGTGGTCTGCTTGCTACTGTAGGTTGCACTATTTAGAATAATGCGGTGTCAGTGAGGAATGATTTTAGGACATGCAGTTCAATCATTTGGCTACAAAGCACTCTGATTGTGCTGCAGGACCTTTTTGAAGAAATCTGACAGGCATTGTGTACTTTGTTGGCAGCTATAAAAGTGGATAAATGTCACTGTCATTAAAAATTTACAAAAACAACTAGAATGAATGAAGACGGCCAAGAAAAAAAATGAATAGATTTTACAGACTTTTTGTGCCTGAGAGGAACTTCCATCTTACTGGTGGTGGATGAAGGAACTGGTATTTTAGCCAGTATTATAGAACCAGTGTCTTATCGGTCTAACCAGTCAAAAAGTCTTTTACATTTTAAAATTAAAAATGATGGAACTTCCTTTTACAATGAAACACAATACCAGCCATTACCGGTGTTTTATAACACATGGATGTGGCATCCACTGTGATGTTCATTTATTGTACAAATGTCACTTCTTTGATGGTTTCCGCTTGAGACTCAGGGACCTCATGGAGCCAAACACTCTCCTCCCCAAGTCCCGCAGCGATCGAGAGCGCTGGAGGGGCATCCTTGGAGGAGGTGATGGAGAAAAGGAAGGGGAGGAGAGCGGGGAGAGGGAGTGGCAGCTGCCCTCCAGGCTCTGAGAACGGGAGAGGTTAAACAGACTGGCTGTGGAGGACAGACGTTTGTCCCCCTCCTTTGCTCTCAGCAGTCTGACCCCTTCGTCTTTGTTGATACCCATGCTACCATGCCCCACATCTACAGAGGAGACCCAGTGTGCCTGTTTTCTGGGCTCCTCGCTGTGGTTACGAGGAACCAGCAAGCCTTGGGACTCACTCCTGAAAAGAGCCCTCCTGGATAGCCTGAGGCTGGAGCTACGTCTCTCCACCTCCTCTTTCCCCCTCTTCTTTGAGAAGATGGGAGAGCTTTCTACTTTTGGCCTCTTGTCATTACTACTGGACCCCGACTTCACCCTCCGGTGTTCCCTTCTCCAGCTTCCACCGCTGTTCCTTCTCCTTCCATAGCCATACTCCGCTCTATCCATCTCCTCCCTTTCACTCTCTGACTCTTTGCTCCAGAGGCGACCCTCAAAGCCCCTCCAGAGTTTGTTAGAGGTCTTTCTGGGTGTTTGGGCTGCTGTTCGCTCCCTCTCCTCCTCTTCACCCCAAACAGAGCTGTAGTCCTCTCTCTTAGTATAGCTGTTCACTGTTGCCGCCCTGATCAACTTGTGGGAGGCATGCTTCCCCCTGTAGAGCCCCTCCCCCTCCACCCTCTTCCACCCACCACTACCCCCACTTCCTCCTCCACTCTGCCGAAGTGATCCACCCCTTGGCTGGATGCCGCCATGCTCCAAAGGAGAGGTCCTGGTATTGGCACGAGGCAGGGAACACTGGAAGGGCGCATCCCTTCGGAAAACAGAGAGAGGGGTTGCACCCAAAGGGGAAGGCTGGAGAGGCCGTGGAGGGGAGCGGCCCCTCGCTGTAGCGCGGGAGGCAGGGGAGGAAGCTGTGGAGGAAGGAAGGTCAGATGGGGAAGGGGTCTGCTGGTAGTGGCAGTGTGAGGAGTAGTGGGCAGAGGGAATATGAATGGACTGGTAAGGGTGAATTGGGCTGCTGGAGTGGGAGAGAGGAGGAGTGAGACTGGACTGAGACTGGGGAGAGTGGGTGACACTGAGAGACAGCTGTATTGGTCTCTGAGGGCTCAGTTCATTCAGTCTAGTGTAGTCATGTGACTGATCTGTCTGGGCTGTCAGGTGACTTTTACCATGACCCCTCACCTCACCTGCTGTGTCTGCTTGGAAGCAGTCGATATCCAGCTCCACACCTTGTTCCATCAGCCCAACTACAACAGCCCTTGACAGGCCGGAGAGGCGGGAGATCTCTCCCACCATGGGGGAGTCTTCGCTTAGCTTGGGACTGGAGCTGGACTCTTGGATCAAGCTGCTGCGCTGAGACCCAGGAGCTGATCCAGAATTCGTGCCAAACGCTGATGTACCAGACTCAGGGGGAGCACCGCTGCTCCAGTCTAATGATCGACAGAAGGCGGTTGACCCAAATCCAGAACTGTTTCCAGACCCCGAAGTGACCTCCAGGGAACTGCGGTGGCTCAGGCTTGAGGGACAGGTGGAAATGCGAGGTCGAGCTCTAAGTGCTGGGGTGGGTGTAGAGGAAAGTGATGTAGCAGAAGCAGTGGAAGCTGCAGCAAAGTCACTCCGCAAAGCTCCACAACTGCCATGTTTGGGATTGTCTCCCAGTCCCTGGTTAGAATTTAAACCAGGAGCAAGGTTCAAATTGAGGTTGAGATGCAGATTTATGTTCAAATCCTCTCCAGTTGCAGAGGGAAGGTTACCCAGGTTGATTGAGTTCCTGGTGGCCTTTTTCCCAGTAGTGCTAAGGCTGACTCTAGCAGAATTTCCCAGAAGTGATTTGCAGGGTGTGATGCTGCCCCCTGGCAGGGTGGAGGGTGTACTGCGGTTCTCGAAGGCAGACAGGGACTGAGTGGAACCGTGACTTTTGCCGGGGGTACAGAAACCTCGGTTTGTGACTGAACAAGGTGTAGCAGCTGAAGTGAGATCAGAGGTGGAAGAAGTTACCCGATTATGATATTGGCGAGCTAGCCTAGAGATGTACTGCTCCAACTGGGTGAAAGAGGCCTGGGATGTGGGCTGCTGAGGCTGGAGAGGCAGACTTAAATCAGCAGTGGATTCTGGTGGTTCATCTGGTTGGGTTCCTTCAGGACTGGGAGAGGCTGATTGCTCCTGGCTCTGGGAGGTGAAGAGGGGGCTTTGGAGGGCGACGGCATGCAGTGGGCTAGGGTAGGGGTATACCTCTTTTGTCCGACGGGACACCAGGTCTGTACAGTAGCGAGAATCCAGCTGGGGTCTCGGATAGACAGAGGAGGTGGAGGAAGAAGAGGCTGGATCGAGAAGCGGGAGGAGGGAAGAAATCAAGGAGTCACCGAGGCCTGAGCAGAGGTCAGACAGAAAGCTCAAACCAGTCGCTTCAAGGTCACTTGAGACTGTAAGAGACAAGGGAAGAAGAATTTTAGACCAAACATTCATTTTAGATGATTGTTCCCTAAATATTTATATCCCCACCTCTTTCCAGACATAATACTGGCATTTTGTAGCCACAACAGTGCTGGGAACCATCTTCAGTTGAACTTTCTGAACCACCTTTTGCTGAAAATTTCATATTTCCATGTATGGATTTACATGACTGATGGATCCATTATTTGCATTATTTGCTCACCTGAGACTGGTATCCCTTCTGTTTGTTCAGCATCATTGTGGCTGCTGTAAACTGCAGGCTGCTGTGGCTGCTGCTGCTTCACTACACCATCTGACCACAGGATGTCAGTGTTGTCAGCAGACAGAGGAACCTGCTCCCACAGCTTCAGGGGTCTGGCCAGTGGCGCTGGTCCTCCCTGAGTGGCATCACTGGACACAGAGTAGCAAGAGTCCGACAGAGAGCTCCCGCTCACTGAATAGAAACCTTGATGAGAGAGGAAATAAACTCACTCTGCATATGTATACATATGTAACATTTTGTGACAACATCCAACAATTTCTTAATCATTCTTAGAGGGGCTGATGATAAAGGTGCGGAAATAGGGGCCCCCTAGAGTCCTGACCTGTCTGGTGGTTATGTAATATACTGGCCATTATTTGAATTGTATTGTTACTATCATCATTAGTATTATTAATTCTCTATTACTGGGATTCTGGTTTTTCTTAGACCTGTACTCATTTTTTGTTGGTTGGTTTTCTTTTTTGTCTTTTGTGGATTGCTTGCATAGGCCTCTGTAGTCAAGCTACCATATGACACAACTTATGTTTATTTAACTACAAATTGAAAAAAACACAAAATCCACCATTTTCATAAACACGGATGTCATCAGTGTTGCTACTTTGTGCTGTCACACAATGGTGATTTTATGTATAGGTTTTACATTTGCAGTTTTATAGTCTCTGTCTGGTACTGTTGGTTTTTCCTGAGAAAAGTCACACACAAAATATTTCCAGTAGCTGCAGTGTTTAGTTTGGATATATATAAAGGAAAATGGTCAGTAATAACAACCCTCGCTAAACACAGACAAGACAGAAACTCAACACATAAATTCCAGGAAAAAGGCGTCACAGTACTAGATCCAATATTTAACTAACAAGTAACATCGAGATAGTCAGCGCCAAAACAGTACAGTCACTCCAAATAAGAGCTGACAAATCAGAATTAAGATGAAAGTTTAACACATTAAGCTGTGAAAATAACTTCAAACCTAAGAATGTAATTAAATAATGCCTTTCCTGGTTTCAAGGTTTAACTGAATCAAGTGCTAGATTTTCGCTACACCCAAGTAAAGTAAGGCGTGTATGTGTAAGTGCGTAACAGCAGAGGAATGTCTGAGTTGGGTGTAGAGACACAGGGATCACAGTAACAACAAGAGTGGATAAGACTTTGGCAAACTGAAACTGAATGAGTCAGTGCCAAGTGACACAGTGCAAGTAAACCAAAGTTTTAAAAAAAAAGAGGTGGTTAATGTTTAATTGGACCTCTCTCACACAGGTGAGCTCTCACACTGTGTTGGTCATTGTACAGGTCAGTGCTGTGGATCACACACTGTCTTCAATATTCACAGCTGAGCACAAGTGTGTATCTTGAAGTGTAGATGTGTCTTTTTTACCTGAACTAGGTCTGGAGTCACTATCCAGGTGGACTGCACCGCTGGGGTCTGGTGTTGGGGGAGACAGCAGGTCAGACGGGGCATCCCAGGAAAGAGTAGACCAGCGTGAGTTACTCCCCCTACCAGATGAGGAGTGAACTGTCCCATCCCCAGAATTACTGCCAGAGTCCTCTGGGCTGCTCTGACAAGGCGATACCATTATATCTGAGGGAGAGGGAGCCTGAAAAAAACAAAACACGAGACAGGTTAGGGCTGAGCGACACGGGCAAAATCAACAATGTTTTTGAAAGAAATATCTCAACAGTGATAATGTGATTACTACTCCTAGATTACAATATTTTTATATTAATCATTTTTGTGAAAGAAGTATAGTTCATGTAAAGACATTTGCAGCATTTATTTTACAGCCTTTAGGACCAGAAAACACATAATTTAAGCTTTAACACAATATTACAGTTGCCAAAATCTCAGACAATACCTGTTTTGTAAATGGGTGTAATAAGAGAAGGCAAACAGTGAGACATTACTCATTGTAGTACACAATGCACAGCTTGTTTGTTAAGGTGATATTTCACTTCAGTGACAGATTGTAATGTG
The DNA here is from genome assembly GCF_963924715.1 of Thunnus thynnus. Classification (NCBI taxonomy): domain Eukaryota; kingdom Metazoa; phylum Chordata; class Actinopteri; order Scombriformes; family Scombridae; genus Thunnus; species Thunnus thynnus. The sequence continues at coordinate 19,288,889 of NC_089525.1, forward strand.
CTTTAGTGGCTATTCATCTGTAGACACAAGAAATACGGCCCCTTGTACACAGCTCAGGTTAAAAACTGAGTCGGGCAAGCTGTAAGATATGGTTCAAATCAATATCAGGATAATTTATTTTTCCATTATCAATATACTATATAATATACATGGTAAATGTAAGCAAAATCATATTTAAAATGCTCAAATTGATGAATAGTGCTTATTATTACATCAGAAAAAAAGTCTTCAAATGTGTAAAGCAAAAAAAGTCGCTGAGTAATTTTGTCAACTTTTAATTACAGTTTGCTCAGAAACATAATTTAAGCTACTTTTACACAACCACTGTACTTTATGTTGTTCTTAGTTTGAGGATTTTGTTTCCATTTTATACTACCTTATAATTATACTCCACTATATTTCAGGACGAAATGTTGTACTTTTTAATTCACTACATTTATTTGACAGCTATAGTTACTCACCACAATAATCACTGAACAATATATATTTATTTAATTTTACTGAAGTAAAAATTTAAATGCAGGAATTTTACTTGAAACTAACTTCACTAGGTTAATGTACCACTCAAATATCTGTAGAGGCCTGATACAAGAGCGTTTCTAATGAAAGTGAAATACTGCTGTAATGTGTAACAATCACACTCCTTAAAAGACCAAGTTATATCCATGTGGAAAAAACACATGTAGGGTTGTGTGTCTATGACGTCATTTACCAGACGCACACCCCGATGATGTCACCGATGTTACCGTAATGGTCAGGAATGAGGGCCCCACATAATACCAAGAATAACAATCACCCCGCCAAGTTAGCAGAGTGCCTCAATTTCCTAGATTAGTAAGGGCTTGGTAGAGTAACCCCCACCACCCCCCACTACCCCCCCACCCTTCAATTATCCTCTAAATCCCCCCCACCCACCCTCTCAGACCGCAGCCAAGAGCCCCCTGCATTAGACCGATTGAGCCCAGACAACAGAGAGCCTGTGAGTGGCACTGATCAATCCTCTTGTTACTGAGGAAACAATACAGGTGGTGACTCACTGCTGGGGTGACAGGAGAGAGAGGAGGGGGGGGGGGGCTTCAGAAGATAATGAGAGAAGACAGATGACGTAACAAAGAGCAGCCAGAGCGGCAGAAGGGAAGGGGGGGTGGACTGAGAAGGAAAGAGGGAAGGAAGGAAAAGAGTTTCAGACTTTGACCTGTCTTAATCTTATCCTCTCTTCCTCTCGGCTCTTGTGAGAAGAAGAGAAGACTCATTTCTGTCCCTTTTTTTTTTCCCCTTGTGAGTCTAAAGTGAGTCGTGGCTGAGTGGGTGACCAAAAACAAGCAAGAGGGACAAAAAAAGAGACAGTGACTCACTCTCTTATTTCTCGGTCTCTGACTGAGTGAAGGCGGTGAGGTGGGGAGGGCGAGTGGTTGCCGGGTGAGATAGAAGGGCATCTTGAAGGACCCCTACCTCCCCCACACTCCCCTTGACAAATAATCACCCCCCTACACCCCTACCCCCCCCCCCCCACTTCTATAATATCCTTCGTGCCAGCCGCCCCCTACTCACCATAGCTACAGCTGCTCGCTCTCTAACTCTCTCTCTCTCTCTCTCTCTCTCTCTCTCTCTCTCTCGCTTCTCCTCCCACACACAGAACCACAACAGCACAACAGGCCTGGCGAAATATTTAACTCATCCTGAGCCTGAACACACACAATCCAGTCTTGTTGTGACTTTTTCTTCCTCACATGTATGTTCGGTTGTCTGTTGTGCCGCCAAAGCCCACTCATTGCCTTCACCTCCTGTTGCTATAAAAGCACATATGTCCATCTTTCTGCACTTGTAAGAGCTTCAACTTAAGTTTTTTTTCCCTTAACTTCTAACTCTGTCTATTTAAAGATATGAATTAACCCTTTATAAAGTCCCTCGGATGTGTAAATATCTGCAAAAATGTCCATCTCTCTCCAGATTATCCATCAACAACATAATACACATTACAGGATATGGTGTTACACAGAGACCAGTGCATGATCAAATCATAGGGGGCTGACAGACAAGTGGGTGGGGGTCCGCTCAGAGCTATGTAATGTGATATTCCTTCATGTGAGGGAGGAGCGCAGCCCCTCCGGAACAATATGTTGGAAACGTATGGGTCGATTGGATAATAATGCTACAGTGATCGCAGCTGCACAAGCAACACACCTCCTCTTAATGAGTGCATTATGTCATTACAGTGAGACAAACTGCAGCGGTTGCCATGTTGAGGCCAAACAGCGTAGGATGGAGCTAGTGTTCGATGAGAAGTACAGCACAGTATTTATCGTTCATGTGTTATTAATGTGGTATTGAAATTTAAAGAACAGCCCACGCTGTGCTGTCTTCATCTTCACCGCCGAGTGATGTGATGAGCTCCAGCGTTTCTGAAACATTTAGGTGGATTTCACACAAACACATGAAAGTATCAACGTTACAGACTTTTTTTTTTTTCTTTTTTCTGTGAGCTCAGAAAGATCTTGAGGCAAGAACCAGAGACAAAAGCTTGTCTCACTCCACAAGTCAGCCTAATGGCTCTCCATGTAAGATGATGCTTTCCAATACTAAACCTAATTTGAAGACAGGCTGGCTTCAGTAAAAGGGCACATCTGTAGCACATCCCCTTATTCTCTTATGTGTTTCATTCAGTTTATTTTTAAATACTGAATGGCAACAGTGGGAAGGATCAGTTTTTCACCAACTTGGCCTTGACACTTGTGTTGAGGGCAAGAAGAGCTGTTGAAAAGTATAAAAAGATTAAAATGTTACACACTGAGAACTTGAGTTTTTTCTTCTGTATATAATGCAGAATACTTAATTTGGAAATTAAAGTTGGCTCTATTTATAAAAACAGATTGCATATACAAATGTAGGGCTGCAACCAACTGTTATTTTCATTATCAATTAATCATTTGGTCTATAAAATGTCTGGAAAATCACTATTTTATGAGTCAAAATTACATCTTCAGATGTTTGTTTGTCCAAAACCCAACGATATTCAGTTTACTGTAAAGTACAGCAAAGAAAAGTATGAAATCATCACATTTGAGACGCTGAAACCAGCAAAATGTTGGCATTTCTGATTCATTTCCTGTCAAATTTTCTACAAATAACACATTTATGCTAATTAAATGTGCTTTCATTCCACAAATAATATTACACAAGCATTGTTTTTGCCACAAGTGTAATTACTTTAAAAAAAAACCTGTCCAACCCTCAAACACTGAAACACATCACATGGTTGAGAAGATTAAGATTTGCATTTGTCCATCACAGATGACAATGTGCAGCCATAATCCCGACCTGCCAAATATGGATTTGCACAGTGAGAACTTTCTCTGCTATTAGAGAGAGAAAAGGTGAATCACATTTCGAGAGTTTAATTCCAAAATGGAAAAAAACCACAACACAGCAGAGCTGGTGTTAAAGTAGAGCACATTATGTTATGAGTCATCTAATCCTTGGTTTACAAAGTAGATTTTTTTTTTTGAAAACAGAAAAACCTGTGTTTTTTTTTAAAGCAGTGAATAATGAATTTCAGGTAAAATTGATATATAAAGTGTTTAGGAATGAAACCTGTACAATAAGTGCAGCTATTTCACCTTTGTGGCAGTAAATAAAACAACAGGTGCTCCGTCTGCTCTGACTTGGTGTCTCTCCAGCTGCTGCACTGTTTAAACTACATGTGGTCACTTTTGCAACAACATTTTGTCTCCATTTATGCAAAGGTTGGTGTGTGTTTGTATGTGTGTGTGTTGGCGGAGGCCGGCCTGGGCAGAGGGCAGGGTGCCAGGCTGCTCTGCAACACTGGCAGCTCCCTTCAGAGGTGAGAATGAGCAATGCTGCCTGCCCTCTCCACGGGATGTCTCAGCACCACGGGGGGAACAACAGAGATGTCGGTGGGTGGGTGGGTGGCGAGGAAGGCAGCGCAGTATGAGCTGCACTTCCATGGAGATGCCCTTGCTCGGATCGGACTGCAATTTCTGCCCCTGCACTGATTTTATTACATCAAGTTATTTTCGTCCCTCTAGTTCTGCCTAGGAGGGATATTATTTCACATTATTTCGTCTAATAAACACACCGTTCTGCAAAGGTGACCCCAGCTGTGGCCTGATTTGGACTGAATATGTATTAATGTGCTGCGGGCTGCTGACTAATACTGCTCATCAGTATCAGACACCCATATTCACAGTGTAATAACAGTTTGTGGAAAGTGAGAGCGATGAAGTATCTGTTGCTCTCTCTGAATAGCAATAAAATGCTATTAATGTATCTAATGGTGACTTATTACATATCTGAACTGGTAAAAAAATCCCAGCACCAGAGGACCTTGAACACAACATAAACCTGTCATGTTACTGGTTACAAATCAAATCCGGAAATTATCCAGAGATAGTTCATGTCAGAGTGATTTAGTAGAGAATAACAAACACGCTCTCTTTGCAATGCAGAGAATCCCCTTGAAGTTTATCTCCATAGAAGACAAGATATTTCTGCACATCACTAATTATTTAATAATAAATATGATTATCAAAGAGAAATTGCTCCACTAGAAAGATCGTATAGTATGTCTATGTAGTTGAAATGTGCAGTTATTGTTAAAATTGGTGCCATATAATTGGAAAAAACTGAGAAAAAAGGTTGCAACTAATGTCTATTTCTTTATCTATTAATCTGTTGAGTATTTTCCTGATCAATCATTGCTCAATGTCGGAAAATAGTTGGGAAAAAATGTCCAAATCATCTTCAAATTGTATGTTTTGTCCAACCAACACTCCAAAACCAAAAGATATTCTCACAGAATAATAAAATCAGATCAAGAAAAGCTAGAAAACGTTATTTCACTTTTAAAAAATGACTTCAAAGATGAATCGATTATCAAAATAGTCGTTGATTATATTTCTATCCATCGTCTATTGATGAATTGACTGTTTGGCTCTTAAAACATGTATTTTCTTGCCAATAACAATTCCAGTTTTATCAATAATCCTGAATAACCAGAAAACCATGCCAGCTGCTCTCACTGTCAAATTTTATCTTCTAAATTTCAATGTAGAAACAGAAGATTTCACATTTTGGTGACTTCACAGGTTCAGATCTAGTTCATGCTCACACATAATGGACTATACACCACCTACAGCCTCAGTATCCAGAGGCCTCAGGATGGGACCTGTTCACATCCTGTCCCACTGTATTACATGTCAAACCACATTCTCCACACCGTGAACACAAAAACACCTCTGTATCAATTTCAGGACCAGGTTGGGAGATGGATTTTCTTTATATGTTTGGGTGTCAGCCTGAAATCACACATCCTGACCGGTAAGAGTGAGCCACACTGCACTGGATCATTCAGGATTTCCCAATAAAAGATCAAAACTCAGGGACAGGATGACAAAGATGAAACATATTGTGATCAGACTGAGTGATTTGAATGCAAACTGTGTGCAGTGACCTTTACAGCTGATGAGCTTACTGGCCAGAGCCAAAAAAACGCAGCAGCAGTGTCTGGTTGCTGGCTCGTGTAGGCTATTAATACCTGCACCTGATTTTAGCGCTTGTATCCCACCACAACCTCCTTTATAACCTTGAGCTGGGGCACAGAGCCAGCCAGTCAGTCCTGGTCCTGTAGCCTGACCTCAATGACATTTGCTCCATGTGACGGTCACACTGCTGCTGTATATAATGATCTCGCTGCATGCTTGGCTGCTCTATGGCACCATCTCAATCAATTGGGTATTCATCTCTCGGCACAGCCATGCGCCGCCAGGCAGAGATAAAATCTGTCTACTGAGCCGCAGAGGGACCGGCTTGTTGGCAGATCACCATCATCCCCGCATCCATATTTAATAATCTCGTCATGTAGAGATCCGGGCTACGAGCTGACAGACGCACTGACTGACCTGTTGCCTGCGGGATGTCGCAGAGCTCTGCTCGGCGTCCGCGGCGGCGCTCTCCGGGGTTCCGCTCGCGTCCTCCGCCCGCGGCTGCTCCTCCGCGTCGGCGGCTCGGTCCTCCAGAGCGGCGTCCACCATCCCCAGGTGTTTGCACCTGAGCAGCTCAAGCTCCAGCACCCCGGCCAGCGTCGCTTTGAGGCGCTCTCCGATGCGGACCCGCTCGGTGCCCGACCACAGCGAGTTCACACAGCCGCGGCGGCCGGCCATCCTCGTCGGGGTGCCGGCAGGCGGAACCGGGGGCGCACCGCTGACCACCGCTCAGTTACCGTGCAATGAGTGCAATGAACGCGCTAAGGTCCAGCACCAGGTAGCGCAACGCGCGTCCAGACCAGCGATAGCAACATAGTAGCCGCTTGAATTAACGCAATACTGTGCAAAATATAACCATCTCTAACGTGCCATGCAGCCTTTAGCTTCAGGCAGCCCCGCTGACTGGAACAACACTAGAATTAATGAATCCACTGGCAGCCTGGAGCAACATCAGCGGGCCACGTCTCATATTAATCCAGGCTTGATTTCCTGTTGACATTGTCTTTTATTTATGTCACTTATAAAGCTTCCCGGTCCGCTGGAGTTGCCATGGTGTTGGGCTCCGTGCGCTGCGTCCCCAATGAGACAATGCAACAGACAGACGGAGGGTGATAACATGTGGGAGCAGGCAGCAGCGAGGAGGAGCCACTTGCACCAGAGCTGCACAGGGATTGGTCGGGGAAGTTTTTCGAATGGACGCATGGAAAAATCCCCGGAGTGTCCAACTTGAGTGTACAGTGTGCCTGAGGACAAATAGTCACATTCCTCAAGTGTTCCCATAGGGATAGTGTGTCTGTGGTGGTGAGTCTGTTAGTGACCTCATCAGATTGTATCTCTCTTTGTATCATTAGGTATAAAGGTGCTGCAGAATTTGATGTGAAATAGGCTATGTTTGGAAAAGTATCCTTCTGAACAAGGCTGGATTACTAAGAAAGCAAGGCAGGCTATTGTGCAGGGCCCCCAGACCCTCAGGGGCCCTAAAAGCCTCGTCCAACATCACAAGTTTAAAAAAAAAAGAAAAGTATCGGTTCTTGAGTGCCTCTTCAGCTTAGGGGTTAAAAAGCTAACCACAAACCCGGCCAGGGACCTTTACACTGTTATATATTGTAGTATAATGCACATATTTTTACATATTTCTCATTTTCCTTATAATTTCCCTGTGCATATTTCTCACATGAACATGAGCAACTGTAATGTGACCCAATTCCCCCTCAGGGATCAATAAAGTATTCTGATTCTGACCTTTGTTTCATGCTATCTCCCTCATTTCCTCTTTCTCTCTGCTCTCATGGTAGTCATTTGGCCCGAATCCAGCAAATACTTTTTACTTTTTACAAGTACTATTTTCCCTCCCGATTAAAGCTGAAGTTTCAACTTTATATCATTGTTTATATTAAAACCTTTATAGATATTTTTCACAAATCTGCTGTAAAATGAACACAAGGCTCATGTTAATAATATACTGTATATAATATAATGTAATATAATATAATATAATATAATATAATATAATATAATATAATATAATATAATATAATATAATATAATATAATATAACCCTGTTACATCTAATACTGCCGTCACATGAGAAGAGGCATTGAAAACATTCTTGTGTCATGCTATTTGAACAGTACATGGTGCTGAAATTAAGTCTAATAAACCTACTAGAAGTTAATTATTAATGTATGAATTCTGACACTGTTTCAGTTTCACAACTTTTCAATCAGAACAGATTTGTTCTTCACAAAGACAAATAGCTGGCAGTTGAACAGAAACGGTGTGTTGATGCCATTTTTTTCAAAGGCAACAACAACAACAACAGACTTTCAGTCAACTATAAATGAAGCAGGCTACTGTTTACTGTGTGTTGACATCCAATAAAGTACGTCTGTGTCTGGAAGTGCAACACAGAACATACTGTACAACCACGTATGAGTCATTTTTAGCCAAATGAGTATTAAAATAAGCTGTTAGCCTTCACTTACTGATGGGAAAATGACCCTCAGACACAATCCTAAATACTGTTATAAAGCAATTATATTCTTAAATGAATTGAAATATATAAAGCATTTAGGGTTAACAGCCCTCTGATGAAAAAACTGGTCTGTGGTTGAAACTAATTGCTGACCTAAATAAAAGCATAAATTCATTTGAAAACAGAGAAGATCAGTCAAGTTTTCTCGACTAGTCTCATTCCTGGTGAAGCAGTGAGTGGAAATGCACATTCTGCACTGAAATGCATATCTGCATCTATCAGACAGGTGCAGCGCGCTGATGTCACCTTTCAACCAGCAGAGGGTGATCTTCTCCCTCTGGCTACATGTCTCCTCAGGCTGATGGGTCCCAGACTTTGACCTCACTGTAGGCCCTCTTTAAAGAGCAGGAAGTGGTCCAAATATGAGTCAAACTATAAATAAACCCAGTTTCCAGTTTACTGGCAAATAAGAAATATAGTTCAATAAACTACTGCTTCCAAAATGACCTAAAAGTTGAATAATCTCCAAAACATTTTCAACAGAAACTCAACATTATAACCTTCCTCAATGTATAATTTGTTGTGGGATGTTGTATTGGACTGCAATAGTTTTAGCTATAGGTGTAGGTAATAAACTGGCAACTGAGTGCATAGAGCACGCAGGAAAAGAAACACCAACTCTAGAGCCCTTACTCTATTATTTGCTTACACAAGAAATAATAAAGCAGCAAAATCTGTCGTACATGTTGTTAAAATGCTTCACATCAAAATATAATCATTTAAATGCTGTTGAAATAACAGTTTTATGTAAGAGAGACAAAAAAATACATCAACTTTTCAACCAAATTTAATCCAGTTGATAAAACAATCTCACCTCAAGGTCCATGTCATTTGCAGGCCTTCCTGGAGCTTTTGACTATGTCACATGATCTTCATCAGCAGATGGAGTTTGCTCAGTTCCTCTCTGACACTGAGTCTATAAAGTGCTGAGAAAAAAAAGGAAATTTGAAAATCTAGAAAGACAGCTGAGCAAACTACATCTGCTGAGGAAGATCATAAGATACGATCAAAAGCTTCAGAACAGATAATAAATGGACCTTGAGGTTCAGAAATGAACTTCAAACCTCACTTGAACCTCAAATTTAGTCCCGTTTGAATTTTACATTTGGTGATTTGACACCAAATCAATACTTACTGGGCTCAGTGCCACAAAATCTTTTTATTTCTGGACGTCACGCAAATAGAAAAAAAATTATTGGAAATACGTTAATAGCAGATGAATAAATGAGAGTAGACAGATCAATCACTGCATGGAAAACAGGGAAATGTATGCTGTGCTGAAGATGACGTCTCTTTGTGGAATTAACTTGCACAATAAACAAGAAAAGGAAAGAAACAACCTGACCATCCCAGACAAACAAAACTAGATGTTTTCCTGATTTCTGGTTTTTATTTTCTGTTTTTATGTCGAGCTGAGAGCAACAGTTACATAAGTTCTGACACGACACACAATCCAGTCGGTGTCATTACTGATCATGATCATCATGAGTCATCAGTGATATAACAACAGAGTAACGAAGTGGACGTGATGTTCCGCTGTAATGTGGCCGGCATGGAGATGGATCAGACAGTGAGGTCAAAGGTCAGGAGTTAACAGTTGGTAGAATTCAGAGCTTTTAGATCTCATGATGAAGATGGGACCGGGTTTGTTAGTGTGAGAATCATGAATGTCATGTGTTGTTTATGCTCTTCACATGGCGTCCTGCCCTCATTACACCTCTTTTTTTTTCATGCCTGTGCTCCGTTGTGCGCTTGTGTACGTGACAGCAGCACCAATATCACAAGTGGATGTGAGAATACTCTGTGAGATAACCAGTATGTGTGAATGTGGTTTGAACCAGAGAGGAGGGCAAGAGCGCACACACACATACACACACACACACACACACACACACACAGATGGATCCACACGCTGCCCACCGGGACCAGGAGTGTGTCTTTGTTTGCTGGTGTCACATTTCGACTCCTCCCTGCTCCAGTTCCTATAAAGCATCAGCGGTCACAGCAGCTCATTGGGGTTTGCAAACTTCCACCCGAGGGGACGTCAGTGTCAGCCCGGGCAAGACCACCACCGCTGCCACCGCCTCCATCACCTCAGGTCTCTGCAAGCCGACCCAGATAAGCCACAAACATGGCTCCTTTTGAGAAATCCATGGAGATGATGCCCTTCAAGCAGAGGAAATGCCTCGGTAAGTCACATTTACAGTTGCTGCATCTACTTTTGTCAAAATATTAACCTTAAAATATGAAGATGCTGGTTTCAAAAGCCAATTAAAACATCTGAAAATGTGTCTTCCATCTCTCTAGAAACAAGAAAAGATGAAGTGTGCAGCATTCGGTCCAAATTCCCCAACAAGTTGCCGGTGAGTGATCTATCTATCTATCTATCTATCTATCTATCTATCTATCTATCTATCTATCTATCTATCTATCTATCTATCTATTTATCTATCTATCTATCTATCTCATCTATCTCTTTAAAGATGTTTCATACCACCAGCTGATTGCAGATTTGTTTTTGTGTTCAGGTGATTGTCGAACGCTACATCCGTGAGAAGACCCTCCCCCTGCTGGACAAGACAAAGTTCCTGGTTCCCTTCGAGCTCACCTTGGGTCAGTTCCTCTGCCTGCTCAGGTAAATAACGAGGATGATGATGAATGACTCATTTCTCAAACCCTTCGAGAGCTCCTTCCTCAACAGTTGTTTCTCCTCGAGGCTATCAGACTTGCTTCACCTCTTTCTTCTTCTATCCTATTATTTCCGCTCCTGTCTCACTCTCAGGGGTGATTTGGGGCCCCCAGGCAAACGCTGTCTTGCTTTAGTTTCACCCTTCCTCTAATTGGGATTGTTGGTTTTGGCAGTGGTAGAAGAAGTACTCAAAACTATTAAAACCACGCAGTTAAAATACTGTCAAAGTCCTGCAGTTAAAGTTCTACTTAACAGTGAAGAGTGAAAGAGAGGTTATTATTAGCACAATGCACTTAAATTTACATAACGTCTGTTCAGGGTGGAGCTTTTAATTCTTATATAATGCTGGATAGTTTAATCAATAATCATGTATCATATTTTATTTGTTATATTTTGTGAGTAATATCTGAAGTGAAGTTTTTAAGTGCTTTGGGGGCCTTTTGTAAGTTATTTTGGGGAACAGTGAGTTAGAATAATAACATAATTCAACATTTTTCATATCTAAACATCATAATAAATCTATAGTTGTTTGGGGCCCTTCTAGTTGGAGCCCCAGGCAGTTGCCTCCCTTGTCTAATGTTAAAGTCCGCCCCTGCTCACTCTCTGTCTTTCCTTTCTTCGTAGAAATAAGATCGACCTGGACTCGACACAGGCTTTGTTTCTCCTGGTGGCGGAGAAGAGCATGTCCTGTATGTCCTCCAGCATGGGGGAGGTCTATTCCCGCTACAGAGACCTTGACGGTTTCCTCTACATCACCTATGCCTCACAGGAGATGTTCGGGGCGCCTCAACCAGCAGCCAGGCCACCCTGCTGAGCCTGAAGCAGATAAAACGAACTGAAACACAACCAACACTGGAACAGATGATCGCCAAAACTGAACTGAGCCGTCTGTTGTTGTCCAGTTTTTTAGCGTCAAACGTCCAATCAGCCTACCTCATGAACCTCTTTGGACTTTTAAACAATGCAGGTCATTCCATCCCTCCTCTTTATGGCTTAAACACTTCAATCTTCAATCTTCAATCACAACAGACTGTGGTGGGCAAAGAGTCACTTGATGAAGTCTTTGTTTAGGACTGATTCATTTTTTTTTACTCTGTTAGGAGATATGAAAAGAAAAAGTATTGATTTATGTACAAGCCAATACATGTTTTGGAGTTTTTTTAAAATTCAGGTAACTGCTTTTGCCTGTTTTATCTCCTCACAAGTCAAAAAATATATTACTTCATCAGAAACGCTGTGCTTCAGTGCAGAAAAACAGTGTTCACATTGTTCACGACCTTGAACCACCACCTTCATCTTACAAAAACAGGTTCAACGTCTTTCTGGTAATCAGACTCTTCGTAGCACTTATCTCCCCCTTCCTCCTCCTCTGCTGTCTTTGATTGCCTCTTCATCCTTGTCTTCCCTCAAAAATGTGAAATTGTGCTCCGGACTCATCACCACAGGGGATTATTGAGGTACTCGGTGAAAACCTGGATGTAAGGTGTATGCGGCTCTGATGTGTTTTCTGTAACCAGATGTCAGTATGCAAAAAAATAAATTCTTGTCCTTTTAACTGATTGACTTTGTCTCATATTTTCATGTTTTTATAGGCAACAATATACTGAAATATTAAGTTACAAGGATGGCTGATCATGTTACTTTTGTGCCAATTTACATGATTTTTAATACAAGTTTTATGTTTTTGCTTTATTTGATTTATTTCTCTCAAATGTCAACTGCTGAGGTAGAAGATTTGAACAGTTTGATGCCTCATATTGAGTTAAAACATCAAAATTGTTATAAGTAGATATTGTTTCATAACATTTAAGGGCTTTTGGGTGGATTAGGATCCACTATATTAACAGCAGTTGAAGCCATGGGTGATTTCCTTGTGTACTTGTACACACACACACACATACAGGCGTCCCATTCCTCACCTGCCTCTGAGAAGCGGCACTCCCTACACATGACTGCGTTATATAAGCCCGACCCAGTCAACTATCTGCAGGGGTCAGTGTGTCAGAGGGCTGGAATAATTATTTTTAGACATGGAGGAGACAAAACACTGAGAGAGGGAGAGTAGGGGGTTGAAGGGGGGGGGGTACAGATGAAAAACAAGGTTTGACGTGAGAGGCGCTTATAGAGGTCAGGTTAGGACTTTTTTATGGAACAGGGTAACAATGACATTGTTACTTTAGCTGACCTTGTTTTTTTTTGATGTGGGAGTTATTTTTTATTTCTTAAATTATGTTGATGTGTTTTTGGATTTCAGGATTGTATTGTTCAGTTTTTATGTTGAATGTTTTGTGCTTTGTCATGTCTTTTATCATCTTAGGACCATGTTGGAAATAAGTGTTTCCACTTTAACATGTTATCTTTTGGATCTGATAATCCATCCATCAATCAATCAATCAAAGAAGCAGAAAAACAAGGAGAAGCCGCTTGCGCTCTATAAACATTAGAAAAGAGGAAGGAAGAGGGACCGAGAGACAGGAGGAAGACAGTGACGTGCTGACGGAGGAAGACAGGAAAAAGGAAACCATGTAAAGGAGAGATATACAGTGGGGGAGAGGGACAGCTATCTAAACACACAGTGAGCAGAGACTCGGGGACATACAGTCCCGCTGCCGCTCACTTCACACCAGCGTGGACATTCCAGCAGCTCTCTGTCGATATATTATCATACCAGAACAAGAGCAACCCTGAAGCCAGCTGTAAATTATCTGTTTTTAACACACAGGACTTTTCTGAGGGAAGTGCCAGTTAGTCTCTACTTAACAGCAGTGGAATGTAAAGTACATTTAGTCAGTGGTGGAAGAAGTATTCACATCTTTTTCAAGTTACAGTACTGCGTTCAAAAATATAGAAGTATTAGCAAAAAAAACAAAACAAAAAAACTATCAAAACTAATGTTTTAGCCAATGGAGGTGGAACTATTTTTTTGTTTCTTACATTCTTGGGTTGGGTAGTTTAATTAATAACAATGCATAATATTTTATGAGCTCATCATATGTTTTGTATGTCAAATATTAATGTGTAATTAATATCAAATAATCACATATCAATACTGGGCTAACTAGTATGTCAGATGAATGTGTTGGGGTGTAAATTAGGCTACAATATTTCCAACTGAAAGTATTTTACTGGAGTATTTGTAAAGTACTTGGAAATAGTACTCTAGTAGGCTACTGGAGTAGACTAGTAGTGCTCTAGTACTTTACTAGTAGCCTGCTTTACTAGAGTACTTTACTAGTACTATTTTATTTTCGAGGTTTGTACTACACGTTCATCAAAATAGGTACAGTACTGGTATGTGTACGCTGCCCTCATGCATGCTGCTCTCTGATTATTGTGAGAATGTGATAGTTGGTTTATAAGCAATAAAGCCTCTTAAGTACAATCATATGACCAGATAATGACCGAAACCAAGCAAATATTCTTTAACTTGCTCTCGTAGCTTATGATTAATAAAAGAAATGTTTTAAGATGCCCTTCAGACATGCTTTAAGATGTATATAAAATACTCTCAATAATAATCTGTCTGATAAAAAAAGTTCACAAAAAAGTTCAATTATGTTGTTAAAATCTTTAAAATGACATCTACGTCTTCTCCCTCATTAAAAATCCAGAATCTATAAAAATATGCAAATATATTTCATTTCAGAAGTTTAACTGCTGGACACAAGATGTCCCCTACTTTACTGTAAGTTCATTCTCAGTGTTTGTGCACTGGACGCTTCAGGTTTCCACATCACACTTGTGTGAGTTGCTTATTGAACCAGGATTGGCTTCAAAAATAGTTGTGATGTCACAAATCCTGCTCATAGGCCCGACCCTTAAAATCAGATTTTCACTGAGCTCAAAGAAACGTTCCACTTTCAGCAGATGAATGTGAAAACAGCCCTCTAGCATCACACTCTGCACATACATCATTCTGCACAGTGAAGCTCAAACATCCATCCGAAGGAACAAGAAGAAAAACACATTTTTAAGTGAAGGTGGATTTTAACTAAACTTGTAATGTGTTTGAAATACCTACAGTATGTGGTTTGTACAACACTGACAATCAAATGAGTTTGATAGAAATATGCTTGGACATTCATTATCCTATAAAAAAAAATATTTTACTGGAAACCTGCCTGGCTCTGAGGTTGCTAAGCAACCAGAGGAGCCACCAGCCAAGAAATAGTCCCTCATGTACTGTTATCCCTCATAAAACCACAACTTGTAGTTTTTACACATTTATTTTTATGTTTTTGTACATATTAAACAAACAAGATATAACATGTTATATAGTGAACTTCAGAGGTGCTGGACAGTACTGACTGTTAGCTAAGCTAAGCTAACTGACTGCTAGCTGTAGCCTTGAATTGAACAGATATGAAAGTTGTGGTTTTCATCTCATATAACTCTCATATAACTCTTGGCAAGAATGCAAATACACATATTTCCCAAAATGTTATTGCTTTAAGTACAATCCTGAAATATTGAACGCTTTATTGTTTCTTTAGATCCCCAGAAGTTGTTACCTTGGCAACAACTAGTCTTCCTGAGGTCCATATTAGAAAATGAGATGTATAATCAGCGAATGTTTTCACTTACACCACATACATAAACACACAGCACACAAATAAATCATTGACAATAAAACCTAATAATAATAAATCTCAATTAATTTGCAGAACCACATTGCAAAGAAATAAGAATATTAATTTTGTTTATTTATGTGGTAGCCTGTATTCAAAAATAACCTCTTTATTACAACTCTCTAAATACATTTTATCCACATCTCGGAAATACAAACTGATTGTATTTCATCTGACTGATGTCAGATATAGCTCTATAACATTTATTCTTCATTGCATTTAATCTTTGATTGAGGCAGCATAATGTCATCTTTTGAAACTATCATATATCCAAACAAAATAAATAAACTACAGCTTTAATTGCATTATTTCCATTCACAGAGTCACAAGTAAACATGACTTTTTAGGTTGTGAACCTTTACCTTAAGGGTTCACAACCTAAAAAGTTTCTATGTTCTGCTGCTGCTTGGCGAGGACACTGTAAAGGACATTTTTAATGAGAGTGAGGCTCTTTTCTGGTTTTATTGTCATTATAATTTCATCATTATTTGCAGCACCTCCAATTTTCAACAGCACAGATGAAAGCAGAGGGAAATATGGTTTAAATTAAATATAAAGAATCTATGCAGCCCTTTTTTATTGATGCAACCTGAGTCACAATGTCCACAGTGAGCAGTAGATGAGTGGACTGTGGCTGCAGAATAAAACATCTGGAGAAAATAAAAAGACAAAAGAAAGGACACAACCTGTCTGTCCAAACACAATACTTGTAATAACTTATCAAGACACAAGAGAGCGCCTCTGGACTCTATCAAAGATGAAATCTCCTGCCACTGTGGTAAAAAAAAAACAGCTGATGAGGATCATGTGTATCTGACTGTGACTGATTATATAGTGAGTCAGTACACAGAATGTCAATGAGTCTCCACGCGGGTTTGTTGTGTGTGTCGATGAGGGAGAGATGCATGACTGTGAGAAAATAAAATTAAAAATAACACTGGGTGTTTTTGAGGGTAGATTTGTTTCCTTCGCAGCCTCATCTGTGACTCACTGATCCCAAAGATTTTCAAAACAACCAGGTGATGTGTTGTGATGCATGTAAATATGTAAACACGCCTGTATAGACATGTTGAAATATGTCGTAAGAGGATATTTACATAGGTCTTGGCAATAAATTGATAAGCTGGTTGCCATTGGTAACCAGGTTCACCTTCAAATCTTGTATGTCTTCAACTGCTGAGCTGCATCTGCATTTTGGTTTCTTTACCTACATCCTATTTGACTCATACAAAGAGTCAGACTGGTTCAGTTCACATGATGTTACAGGTTTACGAGGTGAATGTAAAGCGAAGTTGCCAGTTTCATCTTTACTCTTTACTTCCATATGAAGGAGCTTCCTGTCTTTCTGTTGAGGATTTGTGTGTCAGTACTGAATTTTCTAGCTTTGTAAATTGTCTCCATGTGTCGTCTGAATGTCTCCAGAGAATGTCACAAGTTTCGGCCTCCATCACGTACAGTTTATCCAGACGAAGGAGACTCATTTCAAATGGCCTTATGTGTCCTGAGGCAAAGCTGACAGTGACTCTCTCTGGCCTACAGAGGGCAGCACATAACATTGAAACTATCAAAATGAAGACATTTCAAAGTATAGTATGTCAGTTTCTGGATGACCTCTAGGTGACTCAGCCCTTGGTTTGACCCTCAATGACAAATGACTACATATAAAAAGCACAAAACCATGATTCAGTGTAGATTTATTGAATAGCTACTATTTATTTTTATTTAAGTTTTTCCATATTGTATTTAACAGACTTTCTCTTGTCAGCCAAACATCAGATAATCCAACATTATTTTTTTGGGTGGAAAGTTTCAATAAAAATCCACATAACCAGGAGTCGGATAGTAGAGTGTTTCCTTTTTATTTATCTGGCAAAATAATAAAAAGGGAAGCATTTGGAAAGAGTCAAAGTTAACAGTCAGTCAGGAAATACAAAAATATAGATGAGACTATTCTAACTGCTGTTTTTGATTTATTTCCTCTCTCTCTCTCTCCAAATGAAAAAAAAACTATATTTCTTTGGATCAACACATAATAATATGGACTGTATACTTATAAGACATCTTTTACACAGGATGCACAAATCCATGTTCAAACCCCCGTCATGCAACCTCCAACTACCCCAAAGTAATCAGTTCATGATCCAGTAATGTCCTTTCATCTGTTGGCAAATCACCCTCCCTCCCCTCCCCCCATTTATTTCTAATAGATACCTGAATATTTATCCCCTAATGCACAAAGATCAAACCGTCCTCCCTCCCTAGCCCCCAAAACCCTCCAGTCTCTCTCTGGTGAAAAAGGTCACAGCGATTCCTCCTCACGGTGTGTCAGGAAGCCCGTAGAATCACAGCTTGTTCGAGGATGATGCTGTTCATGCTTGTTGTTGGACTTTTTGTCTGGAGAGTCCGAAACATGTAGCAAAGCGTTGACGCGGCTGGCTCCCGAGGCTCCTCCTCCTCCTCCTCCTCCTCCTCCTCCTCTCCGCACGTCTACTCCTGGATCACTGTCCCGCGCTTGGATGGGGGCACCAGGTGCTCGGGCAGCGTCGGCGGCAGCTCATGGCCCTCCAGCTTCACCTTGATCAGGTGGTTGGCAAGGGCGAACTCCTCGTCGTCGAGGAGCCCGTCTTTATCCACGTCTGCCAGCTTCCAGATCTTTCCCAGGACCGTGTTGGGCAGCTTGGACTTCAGCATCTCCTTCTTGGCTGCTGCGCCGGACACTTTGCCGTTGATGGGAGAGAGCGTGTAGAAGATCTCGTCGTATGAAGGCTTGTCGCGGCCCACCACCCACTCCAGCTCGTCGATGCCTTCGCTGGCCCCCTCGCCGTAGCCGTGGCCGAAGGGACCGCTCATGGTTCCCTCAAAGGCTCCACCCTTGACGGACTGGCTGGGCATGGCGGCCTCCTCCTGGCGCACCATGGCCATGAGGCGGGCGATGTCGTTGGCGAGCATGTCCTCCACCGTCTCCAGCAGCTTGGGCTTCAGTGCTGCGAACTTGGAGAAGTCCTGGCCATTCAGCAGCTCCTGAAGGGAAGGGTTGAGAAAAAAAACAGGAATTGGTGATAGAAATAGATCAGTCTTCAATGGCTACCAATGGGAGTAGCATACAAGAAGCAGGATTTCCTGACAAACCAGGAAAAATAAATCTCATCCCCGTCCTGGCCCATCCTGGAGGGCAAGGGCCGGAAAGAAAGGCAAAGATGTGAAGAGAGTGAAGGTCGGAAGGTCATTCTACTCTGAACCATTTATATAAGAAGCCAAAAATATCATATCATGATGGAGATCTGCAGAACATTTGGACAGTAAATCACTGTCTTGTTATATCCCTAATGGTTTTTTTTTCACTCTCACCTGCATCTTGGCGAGGTTAGGGAAGTCTCCAGGTGAGATCTGGTGCTCCTTCTCGATCCGGTGGTAGATCTCTCCCAGGTTGGCTATCAGCTCCTTCTTCTTGGATTCCTTTCCAAACATACTCGGCATCTCCTTTTTCAGAGAGCTGATAATGTAGGCCTGCACCTGGAGAACATATTCAAAACAGGACAGATACGTTCAGGAGCTGTGGGAGTTGAATTGATTATATTTTTATAATTTTGTACTTTTTATTTCTCCATAGAAAAGTTTGGAGGGTACTGTCCCCCTCCACTCAAAAGTGTATTTTTGTTCTTGTTCCTTCAGTTGGTTGTTTGAGCTTCACTGTGCAAAATGACGTATGTGCAGAGTTTGACACTAGGAGGCCGTTTTCACAGTCATCTGCTGAAGGGGGAAAGTTCCTCTGTGCTCACCATTAATCTGAGTTCAATACGAGCAGGATTTGTGACATTACAACTAGTTTGGACGCTAATCGTGGTCCAACATGCAACTTACTCGCTGAAAATGAACTTTAAAGTGACATAAGAGATATCTTGTGCACAGAAGTTAAATTTTTTTAAATATTTAAATATTTAAATATTTTTAAATGCCTTAAATATTTCTGGAGCAGATCTTTAAAGTTGGGAATTTATGGCAAAATACATACAGAGAAAATAGAAGTAAATCTAATTCCTCTTCTCTGCTTCTAAGTATTATAAGGCTGCTGATTTGTCAGATTGATATAATAACCAGACACACTTTTGGTCTCACTTCTCTTTGGTGGTTAGTTCTGAAATTAAATATCAACAAGATGGAATCGTTTGACATCGAGTTAGATCCTCATAAACGTCTTGCCCAAGCAAAAAAGGCAGGCCGCGACTTAAACGAGAGGCAGTTGAGAGCATGTGACAGTCACGGATAGGGAAGAGAAAATATTATACAGCAGGTGTTACACTGTCGGGAGCAACACAGGGTGATCCTGGAAAGCGAGCAGCATGAATTCCCCAAGGCAGCAGTGGGGAGAGAGAGAATTTTCCCAGCAAATACTGAACTGTAGATGTTGTCCAGTAAAAACATGCCGATAAAATCATAAAGTCTATTAAAAGAAAACATTGAAAAATACTCTCAGTGAACTGGCTACGATACAAATAAGATATGAATCCCACTGATAAGGTGGACAGAATACTAATATTTTATTATATCAGTTATTTTACTTTTTGGTGATTTCCTGAAACATATTTAAACTTCAAATGAATTCAGATTAAGGCAGTTTTATTCTTTTCTCCTTGTGGAGAAAAGCAGATTATCTGTACATGACTGCTACGTCAAGTCTGGGCCACTCGTGAATTTTTGTTCGTACGTTGGAGAAAAAAAAACGAGTGAACGCAACAAATGAGATCACTTGAACTTCCCGCTTAAGAGTCTGTTCATGGGAGAGGTCAGTTTACTATTCAGGCGTTGTTGATACTGACCTTAGCGAGGCGTGCTCGTTTGATGAGGTCATTGAGTTTGCGTAGAGCTGCGTTACGTGGCAATGACTGGATGTCTAAGAACAGATCCTGTTCCTCTGCCTCAAACAGCTTCCTGTTGTCTGGGACCAGAAGGGGCTGAGCCCAGAATGACCCGATGTAGACGCGCACCACCTGGAATAAGATTTACAAAGATTAATCTCCATTACTGCCCACACCCACATGAGAGTCTTTCACAGGTCACACACACACACACATGATGACACTGCAATCTGGTTCAAATGAATAAACAGACATTGAAATACGTTTGTGTTACTCAAAACAGACACACAGGATGCGTGACATAATATTACAGGACACTGAGGTTGTAGGTGAAGCAACAAATTAAAAAAAAAAAAAAAAAAGAGTTCTGTGCTTTACATCCTGTCCAACGGTTTAACAATACAATGCACTCTCAAAGTCAATAAATTATTCTCTACATGATCCAAAGGTTTCTCTGGGATTGGTTTATGAATATGGCCCTGGATCAAACATTAACCAAACAGTAAAGGAACAATCATAAGACAGGAGGGGTCACATGATATCAGGTAGTACATGGGATTTGAGATACATGCTTCACTTTCATTACACAGTTTTAACACCATTTTCTCCCTGAGTGTTGTTTCCGAGCTGAAAACTTTGGCAGAAATAATCTTAAAAATGTCACTGCTTGATTACTGTGTTCCTGGAAAAAGTTGTCAGTCCAGATCGATCCAAGATGGCCACAGTTTCCCTCAAAACATTAACAGGCTGTGACACCTCCAGTGACCTCGAGTGGTTCATTATAACCAACTGAAGAAGGCAAGTCATAGCCGTCAGTGCACAAATGTACATCTAAAATATATCTGTGGAAAAAGAAACCAAGTAAAAATCACACATTAACCCATTTTAAATGTAAAAGGAGTTTTTACCTCAGGTGTGTTGATGATTTTGCCCAGAGACCACATCAGAGCTCCGTACACCCTCATCAGCTGCTGAGTACTGATCTGGTCGGCCTTGTTCAGCACCACACGCATTTTGTCCTCATGGTTCTTGAGAGCGCGGATCACCTCGGAGAACTCGTCCGAGATGTCCAGCTTGTGGGCATCAAACAGCAGGATGATACGGTCCACGCGCTCGGCGAACCACTCCAGCACCGCGGCAAAGTCGTAACCTAGAGATGAGAGAAAAAAAGAGAGAAAAGGAGAGTTCAGTTGTTGTGTGTTACAGTTGATTCACTGGATTTTTCCACACTCTGAACTGACTGAGTCTTTTATGTATCTAGGCTGAAAAACAACCTGTCTGACATTGGTGACATTCCTAAACTCTGAGATAGCTACTCTACTGTGAGGGTATGACACAAAGTTATATCTGTATCTATTTAGCAAAAATGTCTCTTTGGATTTAGTTACAACTTAGTACAGTAGGAGAGCATCAACGTGTTCAACTGTTACAGTCCTCATGTGTATCTGTAAACGTTTTTTTTAAATAAAAGTAAGTCTAAACTGAGTAAAAAAATGTAAAGTTGGGCTGAAGTTTGTATGAGGAAGAAAATAAGAAGTGAGAAAGCTACTGACAAAAATCTGGAGAGCTCTTGTTGCCATTTTGCAAACACATGTGAGGCATCTAACTTAAGCTCAAGAGTTTCTCCGTCTACTGTTGAGTCGAGCGAGATGCGATGAATACTTCTGCTAAATATTCATATCTAGTCGGAGCACATTATCTCAGCATTTCCAAATAATAGATTTGTATCCATTTACATCTGTATTACTTAGTATACTCACTGACAGTTAGTTATTTTCTGATTTTCCACTCATGTCAGTATGAAAGTACATCTCACATTTTCCACTGAGTACACCAGGCACAATGTGTGTGCAGAAAATCTCCTGACAAAGAGCCCAATGGCTCCAATCAGTCAATAAATTGTGTTGCCGCAGGTTTAATTGTGGGTTCTACGTCCATATTCCAAGTCGTGTTGATCCAATAATGTTTAGATAAGCGCTTTGAAGAGGCAGGGCTTTATTCCATCTGGTTATCTATTAACTAGCTTTACTGAGATAGAGTGAGAGCTGCATAGAAGTAGAGACTGTTTAAACCTCTTGACAGTCTGACTTGTCAATCCACAGCATGTATTAACCTCAGGAATGAAATAGCCTCTATCTATTCACCACTCTCTTGCCCTAAGATGAAACATGTACTTGTCTGTAACAAAACATTGGAAAAAAAGGAACCAAGAGTTGATAATGTTATGCAGTGTCATTTTAACACTATAAAGTCAAGTTCCCTCAGCGCAGAAACTTACTGTACTATCACTTCCTTTGGTTATTTGAGAAACAAGGGGGGTAACTCCAATTGCACAAAACAAAACTTTTTCCTGAACTTTGCTTTGCCTCGAGGGGCTTGGGAGGGAGTGAGGGAGAGAATTATGGTTTTGATTAGCGAGTGTGTGTGTGTCATCTGATCAGAGAAGAATGCAGTTGCTCTAAAAGCTCATCTCGGCTGCCGCACAATCAGCGCCAGATCTGCTGCACATGCATTCCAACATGGCTGGCTTTTGTCTGTGTCCGAGCACGTGTATACAAAAGAGAGACGGAGGGAGAGATATGGTGGTGGACAGATGGGAGAGAGAGAGAACGAGGGAATGAGACAGAGATATAGATAGACGGGAAGGGAGACAGGGGGACTGAGGCAGAGGGAGAGAGAAAGTGACTGAGCCATAGTGAAAGTAAGAGAGAAAACACACATGTAATAGAAGAAGAACATTGAAGATGGACACTGGAAAACACCCATGGCAAAAAAGGAGTGAGTGCGCATGACATTTGAAAGTAGAGAGGGATAAAAGGAGAATATTTTAAGTCCAAGATCCCCGTGGGAGTCAGCTGAGGACATTTGCTCATTCTGTCTACGGTCTTTTTTCAACACGTGTCGGGGAAAACTGACAGAGTGACAGCTGCTCGAGCCTCGACTTACTTATAGCCTGTATCAACAACTGCTGCGTCTCTAAACATATGCAAACATGCATACCAAGCCTTAAAATCATGCGCCAATCATAGATACAGAGCAGGGAAGTGGGCAGACCAGGCTGTGGAAGTATTTTTCTTGTTGAAAAAATTTAAATCTAATAATATTAGAAGGTACATTTTAATTTTCAATCTCCTGGATAATTAAAGCAGGTGTTTGACATTTTGGGAAATCAGTTTTCTTGCCGAGAGTTAGATGATGTCGCTAAATATGAAGCTAGAGCCAGCAGCTGGTTAGCTTAGCTTGCTACAAATCTGTAAACAGGGAGAAACAGCTAGCCTGGTTTTGTCTGAAGGCAACAAAATCTGCCAACCAGCACCTCTAAACTCACTAATTAACATGTTATATCTCATTCATTGAGTCTATACAAAAACTGAATTGTAAAACAAGTAATCCACCACATGACTCCCTATAAAACCACGACATGGAACATGGGACAGGGTCGTTTCTGTAGTGGCTCGTCAGCTCTGGAGTGGCTGCCGGACGCCATTAGACAGGCTGAGTCTGTCGATGCTTTTAAGATGCACCAACTTTTATTTTCTGACTTTTAATTGTGTTTAACCTGATTTTATCTTTATCTGATTCCTTGAGTTTTAAATTGTGTTTAAACTTGTTTCTATTTTTATCTTGCTTTATTTCTACATCATCTGTTATGCACATATATGTCTTATATATTATATACAGTATGTCTGTCTTTGTGAAGCACTTTGGTGTAAAACCTGTTTGCTTTTTAAAGTGCTTTATAAATGAAATAAACTTGAAAACTTAAAAACAAGATAAGTAAGAAGCTTAAGTACGCTGAGCTGGCAGCTGACGATGAACAACATGGCTGGAAAGCTAAGGTTCGTCCGGTGGAGGTTGGCATTCGTAGGTATGTCAACTACCAGGCTGCTTAAGGACATGGGAACCCGAGGCCAGGCCCAATGTCAAGCCATCAAAGCCGTCTCCGGTGCTGCTGAAAGGGCAAACCAGTGGCTCTGGATTAAGAGGAGAGACAACACCTGGGCTCCGAAATAACATCAAGAACGAGACGACCTCAAGGGTTGTGAGTCTCAGTACAGCACTGGGCCTCATCGCTGAACCCTCTGGAGGTGTAGGGGGTTCATCAGTGAAACGCTGAGGAAGGAGGACGCCCGCTTGAAAACCCTGAGATGTCATTATCCTTCCTATTCACAACAGCAAGGCCTCAAGGTACGTTCAATTAACAAGGGATTGTATCACCTAGTCCTAAATAGAACTATAACGTGTTAATTTGTGAGCTTTAGATGTGCTGGTTGATGGATTTTGTTACCTTTGGGTCGATCCAGGCTAGCTGTTTCCCCCCATTTCCAGTCTTTGTGCTAAAATAAGATAACAGGCTGCTGGCTGTAACTTCAAATTTACTGTAAAGACATCAATCTTCTTATCTAATTCTCGGTGAATAAGCGTATTTCGAAATATGTTGAAATATTCCTTTTAACATTACAAAATTTAAAAGTTCCACAATAATTTATAAGAAATTACTTTTTTCCCGTCAGCTAGATTTGCTGAATGGCATAAAACGTGTCAGCGCTCATGTTCATATCATCAGCAATCACTAAGGGAAAGACGGCGGCCAGTTCTGCAAAATCACAGTTTCATTGTAGTTTTTTGTGGTTCACAATGGAACAAACACTGCTGACCTCACCACAAATTATTGTGTAATCCAAGGATTATGCATTGAGTACTAAAAAGCCTGTACAACATTATTTCAATGAGTCAGAGACATTTGGGGCAAAGGTATTTTGGACGTGAGGTAGACCTGCAGTATCTCCAACAAACCTGAAGAAGTTCCATCAAACATTTCTGTCGCTTTGATGGTGAACATGAAACACTAACTGCTCAACCATCCTCCTCTTTCATGGAGTTAGAAAAATATGTGCGACACTGCTCCCCATTAAAAAACAGACATGTTTGGCATCTCACACAAGGCCCTTGTTAGCAGATGTTACAACACTGAGGTAAAGTCTGAAATAATACAGCCGTTTCCTGTAGCCTGGTACAGACCCGATATCTGCTCGTATTCGGAGTATGCGCAGGCATCCAGGCGCACACACCCGTCACACCTCAGCCGCACAATCCACTCGTTCTTGTTTATATATGACACAGTCAGTACAGTATGTCTGTGGGGTACAGTATTGTATCAGTGTTTATATAGAAACAGAGCAGAGGATAACGTCGGTGTTTCATTGTGTGTGTGTGTGTGCGTGAGAGAAGGAGGAGAGGTCGGTGCGTGTTGGAGAGTAAGAATGTGTAAGTATGTATGTATAGAAACAAAACTGTCTGAGGTGTGTGAGGCATCAGATTTTTATCTTCTGCTCCTCTCTTTGGACGGGGGGTCACCTCGACAAGCACCAGCCTCTTCATTCATACACAGACATACACACACACTTTTTTTTAAAATCCTTATCAGATGGCGCTAATTTTGGTTTGTATGTTTACAGTCGCTTCTTTGGCATTATCAGTCTCTTTGGAGTATTCTTCCGTCTCTCTTACTGCTGCTTCTTCTTTGCTATGTCTCACAGGAAACTGGACTCAATAAAAAGCAGACTGACTGTGTATCAGCTCTAGGGTGGTGGTGGTGGTGGTAGTGGTGGTGAGGGAGGAGGGCAGTCTTGGGAAACTCTCTTGCTAAGTTTGCCATTTTACTCCACTTCCTTTCCTTCGAGTACACAAACACTCTGCTGCTGTACGTACGCTTCCTCTTAAAAGGGGCTCAAACCAGGTACAAAAAGCAGAAGTTGTGTTCAGCTGTGTTCTTATCTTCTGCTTGTGTTCTGTAGGATCATCAAAAGTAAAAAGGAAAACCGTGTATGCTGCAATTCTGGAGTGACTCTGGAGGTCACAGCATTGTTGGAGCACGTGGAGAACAGATAAAAATATGAAGTGATTTATTCCCACAGGACGCAGGGAAATGACTCGGATATAAAGTGATAAATGATACAGCATAGGAAGAGAGGAGAGGGTGACAGAAACACTGATGAAGAGAATGAATATCTAAGAAACAAAACAGCTACATAAAAGAAAAGTTTCCATTTACTGTGGTTAATTTAAGCTTTTAATATAAACGCAGCTAGAGGCTGATCTGAAAACAGACAGACAGAAAAACAAAAATAGGGAGGGATGTCAAAGAAAACCACAGGTACAGAGACAGGAAATGAACTTCAAAGTGCTTTGTATCAGCTGCTTGCCTCTGTCAAGCTGTGAAGGCCTCCATCAGATTTACATGAGGTGTTTGGTAAGGCCTGAGGGCGTTAAAGAGTTAAATATGGGTTTGACAGCACCATGAGCGAGACTGCTGCAGTTGACTTTGTAGAGCACATGCCAAAGAGAAATACCAGAGAGAGGCTTAGAGGAAAGGAAGAGTATGTAGGTTATTAAGCATGTTTCCTTTTTCATTTTTGCACTTCCTGAAGGTCTATTTTGCATGTGTGCGAGGCTTTCTGTTTACATTATTTCAACGTTCTTGAGTGGAGGGTGTGCCTCTGTAAAACACTAGTAGTACTAGAGAGCAGTTGAGAGAGCGGGTACAGTTCAAGTGTCTGCGTCAGACAAACCTCTGCTTATCCTTTGTTTCTCCCCCGACAGGATTCCAGGAGTATCGATGATACTGATGCTCTCCAGGACCGGGTTAGGCATCTGGGCACACATGAACCTGCGAAGAAGGAGGAGGGGAAAGTACAGGACAGAGAGAGGACAAAGAGAAAGTAAAAGAGAAGACAAGGAGAGAGAGTGGATAGGGAGTGTGAGGTATAGAGATAGAGAGAGACAAAAAACCAGTTGGGTGAGAGTGTTTATACATAAGCTTGGCATTAAACAGATATTATTCTGGAGCTTTAAATAACAACCTCCTTGCTCTCCAGCACCAGCATTAGCTGCTGGAAAAGCTAAACAACTAAAGCACAAAGTAGCAGCAGTTGGCGTGAAGAGAAAAATTCTGGTTCAGGGTCGAGCCACTGCCCCTTTTACACAACTTCATGCAGTTAGAAATTGATGATATATACAGAATTATTTGGTGATATTAGGTTGGTTCTGAAAGTAAAAAGGGCTGCAACTAAAGGTTACTTTCATGATTGATTAATCTGTCATTTTCCCGATTAACTGATTAGTTGTTGGGTCTATAAAATGTCAGAAAATGGTGGAAAATGATGATCACTGTTTCCAAAACCCAAGATAACATCATCAAATGTCTTTTGTCCTGACCAAATGCTTTAAATCCTCACATTTGAGGAGTTGCAACCAGCAAATTTTCCTTAAAAAAAAAAACAACGAAAACTTTATTCTATTCAAAAAAGTTGCTAATTAATTTTCTGTCGACTAATCGATTAATCATTGCAGCTCTAGATTAATCTCAGATCTAGATCTATAAATATGTCAGAAAATAGTGAAAAATGACATCCATGGTGATGTCCAAAAAAAGTCCAAACATCAAAGATATTCACTAATGTCATCTAACACAAAGTAAGGCAGCTAATCCTCACAACTGAGAAGCTGGAGACAATGAGTATTTGGCATTTTTGCTTGCATAAATAACCAAAATGATCAATTAACTATCAAAATAGTTGCCAATTACGTTTCTCTTGATCAACTAATTAGTTAATTGACTAATTGTTTCCGCTATAGTTGAGACTTTCCACCCAGTATAGTTGCTTTGTTTTGTTTTGTTTTTCCTCCAACAGTCTGGCCGTAGGAAGCCTCCATTGATGTAAGAATGTTTGGGAAACACTGGGACAATACATTAAAATTCATGAATTGTAGGCCTGAGTCATTCCCATTGCAATGCAATTCAATGTACAATGGTCTCCTTTAATCCTGCTGGACACTGGGGTTTAAACTTTAAAGAGGAGTGTCGCTCTGCAATAGAAAGCGGGCCAAGACACACACTCACACAAACACAGACAGATATACACACTATTAAGAGTGAGAGGGTGAGTGGTTTTGCATAAACCCACGGCGTCCCACTCAGGACAAAGAAAGGGATTGTTAAGACACCCCACAGTTGAGAGTACTCCTTCTCGCTCTGCTGCCCTTTGGGTCAATCTGAACCGATACTCACAACATGAGCTCAGAGGCACCGGGTCATAAGACAGGGAGAACCTTGCTTTTACATTCCTGCGGCAACCACACTAAGGGCAGACACACACACACACACACACCGCAAACTCTAACAGAGGTCTCATACCACATGCAGGGGGGAAAAAGGAAAAATCCAAGGACAAAGAACAAGTCAAAGAAATATGAGAGAGGGGCTTCTTGCATAGAGATCCTATGTATGGTGTTACATTACAATAATACTGACAGCCAAAGATAACAAACATGCAGGTTTTTTTCCTAACTCTCATTCCTGGTGGCATACAGTATGATATCCAGTTGGAATTTTCTGGCTCAGGTTTTCCATTTAACTATCTATCCCAACAGTTTCCACACAGAGCTTGTAGGGGAAAAAAATGCACTGATGAACTCGAACTGGAATTCTTAGAAACAAGAGGACCCTACCAGGCACAGGGCCCTGGGAGCCCGGACATATCTGAGATCCTTTACTGGTAAATTATGTCTCGAGAAAGTGAGAAACCCATCAGCTGTGTTCAAAATCGCATACTAACGTACTGCCTACTACTACAATCAGTATGTACTGCATACTGCCTACTAAATGAATGATTAAATATGTCATTACCAGCAGTCTGTTCACATTGAAGGGTACTCAAGCAAGACATTCTTGTGGTGCAGTCACATGACTGTATCACATGACTGTCTGACCCAGCCAGTGGCTCCTCACATCTCCGAAAACGTAGCAGCAAATTTCCAAACAGGTGTTATTTGGATAAACTGACCAAATATTGGGAATATAAATGTTTACTTTCTTGCCTGAAAAAAATATTAAAACTTAATGAAATGACATATTAACAGCTTTTAGCCTTTGGTTCAGTCTGAAGTGACCAATCGCTAGTTTCAAGTCTTCTTCGATGCAGCATGATGTTCATTTGGTAAATTATGGTCCCATTTAACTTGAATTTGACGAGCTACATCTATGTGTTTTCAATTCATAAAAGTTAACTGTAACATTTTGGTCGCCTAAAAAAAAAGTCTTGTTCAGTGTTTGGTTGTACTAAAAGACCCTCTAAGGAGTCGGATGTTCGGTTTTTTCGGTTTGAACATTTTGTTTTAATGGTTTTAAGCCCGTTTTTTGCACATGAAAATTAGCATTAGCATTATCACAGTTAACCATAGACTTTAAATGCACTGTGCCAACCAAGCTAGAGTTAGGGTCAGCTCGACCCTCTTGTCCAAATATGATCACTTCTGGCTCCAAAAATTCAAGATGGCGAAGGTCAAGATGCCAAACTCAAGGCTTCAAAACGCGAGTCCACAAACCAATGGATGATGTCACAGTGGCTATGTCCATTATTTTTATAAAGTCTAGATAAGTGACACAATGCATTTTGGGGCAGTTGAGTCTGTCCATTAAGCTCACGCCATATACTCATTAACTCTGGCTAATCTAGTACACATACACAAAATCCACATACTTTGCAGCTGGAACACACTACATACTCAATTTGAAGTCATACTTATTATGAATAGTATGTTACTAAGTGATTCCAAACACAGACATCTTCTTTGTGAGGCTGCAGTCCCTGGCGTGAATGCCTCACTTAATATTCCACATCAGACCTATCCTTTGATTGGAAGTCTTCCTCTCTTGCCTCACTTCCTGACCTATGACCTTCACTCACATTGTAACCTCAACTTCCTGTGGAGAAGAGGAAACTGGGTTGGCCGGCACTTGCACTGGGGATGTGTACAGGGAGGTTACAACCATGTAACTTTTCCATGCTTGTTTCCTCTAAACTCTTGCTCCGTGTGTGCGAATAAATTATATATACCTATACATGTACACCTACACCTATATGTGTCCTTGTGTATCTGTTTGTCTGTATGGACAATATTATGTGCTCTTAAAGGCCGTGCAAGTGCCAGCCCCTATCTCAGTAAAGTGCAGAGTCAGTGTCCTTGAGCAGGACAGTGCAGGCCAGGGCGGGCCAGTGCGGAACCTCCACTTTGCTGACTCTGATTTTACTGAGTAATGGCTCACGGAGAGCACACAAACACACTGAGGCCCTCTGACTGCTGTGGCATTTCAACTAAAAAAAAAAAAGGAAGAGAGTGTGAAAATATGCAGTATGGAATGTTCTGGTTTATCTAGAGGTGGAAGAGAGACGCATTAAATTATCTTTATTTAGTTACATTTATAATCTAGGCCTCGGTACTAAACACTGCACAAGCAACCAGACGCAATTTGAAACTTCTACAAAAATGGCAAAAAGGAAAAACTGTAAGAACCGACAAGATATTAGCGTACGCCTTCTGCCAAATCCAAGATGAAATTGCAGGTGTGAGGATCACATGACACGACTTGTGTTTACTCTCCTCATAAATAAGTGGTTATACTAAAGGTAAGTCCTCTCTGAGCCTGGTAGTTAAAGGCTAATCTGCAGGTTGAATGACTATGGTTAAAGGGCTAATCACACTGAACCAGGCCCTGTGTTGGCATTTTCTTCTCTACCTCAATTAACACTCTGACCCTTGATAGCTCTTGACATCCACACCTATGAATATAAACACATTCAACAAACGCAGAGCTAAGAGCCAAACAAAATACTTTTGGCCCACTGAGAGGAAAGTGGAAAACTTGCCCAGTGCGAGCCAAAAACAGCCCTGGTCCAAATGCTCATCTGGGTCTGGTTCTTGACGAAAGTTTTATCGACTGTAGGCCTGCTCCCGGTATTGGGCCCACACACTTAATGAGGTCATGCACCTGTCACTCTCAAATATAGTGCATCTGTTATGTATGATCACGTGAGCTACAAAAGGCTTTCATTAGATGTCAAAACCAGTCAACCCTGATAATACTTGTGAGGCGAACATGCAGACCTGAGTTCAAAGACAACCACAAGTCCCATGATACCACAGGACTGCGTCCAACAGTTTGACAAATGATGCTAAAGTGGACAATGGCCTTTGTTGATGCACAATCTTATCTGGTTTCCCCTCAAGAACGTAATAAACTCCAGGGGTGGACTGTGAGGTCCAACAACCCCCACTCTTTAAAACTGAGATGCATTACTTCATTTTTCGGAGGTTGACTGATGTTTGGCAGAGGTTAGCACTCATGCGAGATAAAGTAAACACTCTGCATAATTGAGGGAAGGGATCGCAATGGATAATGGAAATAGGCCTATCTGGGGAAGTGTCAGCCTGAGTGTATTAGCCATGTGTTGTTTGTCCTAATACAGCATACGGCTGCAGGACCCCCGTGATAACCTGAAACTAATGACAGCTTAAGTTCATGACTGTGGGCAAGTAAATCATTTGTTTGTGTATTATTTGCCTATTTGACTGGCTGTTCCTGCGCAGGGTGACACCGTATTGGCACAGACAGAGAGAGGGATATTCCAACATCCTCTACAGGAAGTGACACCAATAACAAATAGGATGTGTTAGCCACCTGATGGCATCACGCATCCACATAGAGTGGACAGGATTAAGGATGTTCAAGATTTCCCTAAGCATCATCACGCTAGCTCTGACTCATAGCACCTTGCTTGCTCTGTCTCACCTTTCACTCTGGATTGGGAGGAGCTTGTTTCATACACTCATTGAAACGCTGCTAGTCGTCTCACTCTCCTTTTCACCTCTCTTTACCCTTCTCTATTTGTTTTCTTTCTGTGCTGTTTGTTTGTTTCACTTTCTCTTCCGACTTCATTCTACAAATTTCTATAATTTCCTAATTTCTGCCACTTCTGTCTTGCAATAATTACTAAAAGCCACACCTGAGCAATACTTGAGTCATCTGAGTTTTTTTTTTTTCCAAGAGCACTTTTTGCATCAGACTTTGACATCCGGGTCATCCTGAGTGAGTCATAAACACGCTGTGGGAGATATGCTGGAAGTTTCCTCAGAATATCTAAATCATCACGCAGACATACGGATTAAAATCCAC
Organism: Thunnus thynnus; assembly: GCF_963924715.1. NCBI lineage: Eukaryota > Metazoa > Chordata > Actinopteri > Scombriformes > Scombridae > Thunnus > Thunnus thynnus. The sequence continues at coordinate 19,321,115 of NC_089525.1, forward strand.
TGAGATGAATGTCCTGACGCCCTACTATGACCTTAGTGAAACATCTGCTGACTCTTGCTACAAATATGTTACAATACTACAAGTAAAGCTGTATAAATCGATTAGTTGCTAACTATTAAATTAATCGCCAACTATTTTGATAATCAATTTATCATTTTGAGTCACCTTTTTTTTTTAAAAAAAAAAAAAGTCCAAAATCCAAATTCTCTGACTTTTGAGGACACCAGCTTCGGATTTGGGAAACTTCTCACCATTTTATGACATTTTATAGACCAAATGACTAATCTATGAATGGAGAAAGTAATCCACAGATTAATCAATCATGAAAATAATCTTTAGTTGCAGCCCTAACTACAAGAGCATAGGTGCAAAAACCTTTAACCTGTTTATAAGATTTCACAAGGCCCACTCACAGGTAGTGAACAAGGGAGTTGGCTTGTCAGCTGATGTGGTAACACTTATATGGCCAGGAGGTACAAAACTTATGGCACCCACATCCTAGGACAGGGCAAGGTCAGTGCTGTTGCCTGGCAACATAACTAAACAAGTATTTCTACGTTCAAGGGGCCAAACTGGGACAAAAAGGTCTGTCTAAAGTGACTCTGCCAGGTGTTCAGAGAGAGGAGGCTGAAGAAAGGAGGCACAGTATTCACTTGAGGGACCTGCTTCAAAGTGAAAGGAAAAGGACTTGTCTCATGGGCATAAGGTGTTGGGAAAGCACCCTCCTGTCCTTTGCTTCTAACATACACAGACTGGCTCTTCCACCTACCTATTGACACTAAACATCCGCATTCTCAGAGGATGATGAAAGGGGGGAAACTCACTAACTTGGTTTTTTTAACACAGCTGGGAAGATTATGCAACAGCACTCAATGCATTTACCTTTAAAAAAAAAAAGAAAAAGAAAGAGTGTGGTACGTGTAAGGGCTTGTACTGTATGGAGGTGGTTTAAACCATGGGTGGTGTGTTTTTATGACACGTTTCTTAACACACAAGCATGACATATAACCGTCTCATTCATACGTTAGTTAATAGCTTCAGTGCTCTAACTGCTCAGTCCCATTAATCCTGGTGAATTACATTTTTCACATTGCTCAGTCTAAGCTCTTTAGTGTGGTGTGGGCACTTGGCTCTGGGTTTTACCTGTTGAGAAAAGCGTTGCCAAAAGCGTTGAGTTTGCGGAAGGGCTTCTTAGGGTCGACAACCAGAGCGTTACCCGGTATCACCCCGTCCTGTTCACCGTGCATCACCGCGATGAAAGAGTCTGTAGTCGGCTCGGGGCCAATCCGCATACCGGGGAAATCCTGCTCCATGAGGTGCCGGATGAATGTGGTTTTCCCGGTGGAGTACTGCCCCACCAGTAGGACCATTGGCTTGTTGTCGAAGTCGGCATCTTCCAGTGCTGGGGAGTGGAAGTCGTGGAAGCGATACGTGTCCTCCAGCGGGAACAGTTTGGTCCGGTACAGCCGCCGCAGCCCCTCCGACACGTTTTGAAACAGCTCCGGGTCCTTCTTCAAGTTTTTTCTGAACATGATTTTTGCCCTTAGTTGACACCGGCTGTGTCAGTATCCCCCTTGAATAAGAAGTTTTTTTGGCTGAGTGGTGGTGGTGTGGATCCTCTCACACCGTCAGAGAGAAGAGTAGCTGCCCTGCCGTTAATGAAGCAATGGCTGGGCGAGGTCTTGGAAGTTTGTCCCACCTCCTCTTCGTTAGCTAGCCAGTCATTCGGGGAGGACTCCCTCTTCAGCTGACGTTGTCTTAATATTATATAGCCAGCTTCACTCTACCGTGAATACCGAGCTCTTGGCTGCTAGATATCGTCTAATGCTACACAATTACTGTATTAATTCAACCGTCACAACTCTTTAGCTGTTAGCTGACTCGCTTAGCACCCGGCTGTCAGTTGGTGACCCGGCGGCGGCTGTTTTTTTTCACCCTAGGATGGTGAAGTTAAGAATTGCCCTACTCTGCCTCTGATTGGCTTACCCTGATATCCTTACCCTATTTCTAACCAATCTCACCCCTCATGCCAAAATCTAACCAACCCCACCAACGATGGCATCGAGTACTAGCCAATCAAAAGCAGAGTAGGGCGGGTCATGACTTTGCCATCCTAGGAAAAAACTGCCATACCGGCGAAGCATAACCGAAACGGAAATACAACCTCGACCATGCCAGCCAATTTCCCCCAGACAAGGAAATACATAATTATGGATTTGTTTATTACCACATTTAATCAAGAATATCTTCATCCTGATTAAAAAATCTAGAAATAAACAAATCCGGAATATACTTGTAGAAAATAATATTCTCCCAATGCTAAACTTCTGATTGACTTGATTGGAAAAAGGCCAATAGAGAGTATCAGACACATATTGTATTAAAGATTAAATGAAAGCGGTGTCATTTAAAAGTTTACATAGAATATATCCTGTAAATCAGGTTCTGAAAGGTTTAAACTGAATATTCATCATTCTTGTAATTTCTGTGGTCCAAACAAAGAAACAAACTTTCACTTATTTTTCCATTGTATGTTTTCCAAAATATTTTGGATTGATATGCAGAACTTTCTATCTAGGAAAGCAGGTGCTTTATGGTAGTGATATTTTAATTCATTTTGAAAATAACTCAAGGGACAAACATGTTAGCGTTTTAAGCCAACTGTTTATAATTTTTGGCAAATTTCATATACATAAAATGAAATGGACCAATAAAAAAATCAAACTTTACCTTATTTCTAATTGATATTAACCTCTATTGCAATTCTCTAGTCAAGCTGAAAAACAGAAAAGCAACAAAGACCCAAACAATATCTGAAACGTTTAAAGTTATCAACTAATGTTATGTAGTTACTTAGTTAGACTATTTAATTATTAATTTGCACCCATTTATTTATTTATTTTTTCTTCCTCATATGTATTATTTTGCTTTTATTGAATGTAAAAAGGTTCTTGCACAATCCCTTTACTGAATGATTTTTGTTTTTTTGTTATTTTTTTATGTCATAACTGAATTTCCTGGCACTTTTGTTTCCTCTTTTTGTTATTTATACTTGTTTTATATGTTACTATTGTTTGAGTTTGACTGTTGTCAATAAAGTTAAGGGGAAAAAGGATATACAGTGGTAGAGTAATGTTTCATACAGTCCCCCAGGAAGGAGTCCTATGAGAATTATGCAAGAATGCTACAGCATAATTAATCTTTTGTAAAAAAAAAAAAAAAAAAAAAAAAAATGCTATCTTGGCAAGGCCAAGTTTATTTGTACATTTGTACATTTCAACAACAAGGTCATTCAAAGTGCTTTACATAAAACATAAAAGGCATCAAGACAAAATGTAAAAAAAAAAATGCAAGATAATACAAAAAGACATTTAAATATATTAACTATGAATTAGTTTACTATAATTCTACCTCTAAATTTTATACAACAAACCTGTAAGTCACCTCTCCCTGTAGGTGCAAATATATTACCAGTGTAAAGTTAATTCTATTTTAATATCCGAGGTCAATCCTGCGTCTTACTGTGTAACATATGACACTATCCAGTAATTTACACTACTTATGTAAAGTATTTACTGGCACTATCATTGTACAGTGTATATTGAGTATATATAGAGTTAGAGTTAAATATTGTGGATGTAGTTTAAGGCTCTATTGCTCCATTGTAGGTTTAATTCATATTTAGATACATTAATAGACATTTTTCAGTTTTGGAGTTTGTACTTTCAGTTTGAATTTAGACTTTTGAACCTCAGAAAAGTTTGACCTTTGACCTGTCCGTTTGTTTTGTGGACATCAACAGATTAAGGCCTATAAAGTGACCTCTTATTGTAGTGGTATGATCACTCATATATTCATTGATATACTGTGTTTTTACATATGTGGATACAGTATCATGTGTTGTGCTTCCTTTTTGTTTTCCCTTGTGATGTAAGTAGTGTCTTGTTACTTTTATATTCACATGTGGTTTTGATTTTAATTTCAAATGTCACCATCAGACGCACACACATGATGTCGCCCACATGTAATGTCTGTTTCATTCTTATACTTTACACAATTAATGTTGTGTATTTCTCAGAATGGGTGATTTTCACTCAGTTTTGGACTTTCCAGTTTCTGTTCTGGGACTTTTTATTCTGACACTGGACAGAAAAGAACAAGAACAACAGAACAAGAGACATCTGTTGACCTCTTATCACATTAATTCATGTATTAATTGTTATTGTATTGTAGATTATTTTATTTTTGTCCTTTGGGGCACCGTTATGTATATATGAGAGTATTGTATGTTTAATTTGTGTTTTGACGTAGAGAGTGTACAGATGCAGTATCTTTATTTATCTTGCTTTCCTTTTCAGCCTCTATTCTCTCTAATGTCTGTAGTTTCTTGTAAGTCCATGTGGGTTGGGCACATTTGAGTGTGTGATGTTTGAATAAAAGTATTTATTCCTTCATTCCCTCATACATTCATCTATCTCAGGGAAACTTCCAGCAACAAATTACCATTTACTGAAAATGCTGCTCTCAGTTTTAGTTTTAGTTTTGCTTCTAATTTAAGATAGCTATATCAAATTGCACTCTCTCACTCTCTCTCTCTCTCTCTCTCTCTCTCTCTCTCTCTCTCACACACACACACACACACACACACACACACACACACACACACTCACACATATATACAACATAATGATAAGCAAGGTGTCTTTAAAGGTCATCTCTGTTTTCTCTGTACAAACAGAATGATAAAGAAGCAGACAGACTTTATTTTTTTTAATTTTATTGCAATGAACAAACTACACAGAAATAAGCATTAAAATGGGACATAACAGGAAAAACCAACAACAAGTAGAATACGTTACTGTACAAAAAACACATTAGGATTCAAAAGTCAGATGTAGAGAGAGTCTCGACAGCTTTCCGATGAGAAGAGGTGTCCCTCCACAGATAACAGCAGCTCCACTGGAAGCCAGAGTTTTTCCATATGGAGATGCTGTTACAGCTGGTGAGACCCACAGAAACAGCACAGCTGACCACTTGTGGGAAAATATGAATGTGGTGGGATACATTTAATCACAGGATTGATGTACAGTATTCTGCCACTCAGTGAGACAAAGAGAGGATGTTTAGTTCAAGTGTTTGGAAATATATATGATTTGTGAGGTTTGAATGTGAATATATAATAATAATATATGTTTATAATGTATGTTTTTCTTTATGTAGTTAAGCTAAAATCATCATCATATCATCACTTATGTGTTATATGGTGTGCAGAAGCCAGATTTACAGGATTATTGCTGTAATACATTATTATATTAAACTGGGAGATCCCTGCAGCTGTTTTAAATTAAGCATTTCATAATCCTTCATGCTTGAACTACAGTACAGGAAAAGTTTTACACATATATATATATATATAAAGTAATACTGCCCTCTTTTGGTCAGTAGGTGTTGTTGACTAAATCAAATCTTTTTACTGCAGATTTTATATCCATGCCCTCATGATAATACCACCCACACCCAATAAATGGTCAGTAAAATATCACCTTCTATAGACTTGTGTCTTCTGATCTTGGATTTTACTGCTTCTAAGATTATGTGTTGCCCTTATGACACCAATAAAAACCAGGGTCACGCACTGAGCGAATCAAAGTACATGTGCTAGGAGTCAGGGGGATGGCCAATCCCAGCAAATCAATTATAGCCTTTAGTCCATTGAAATTAATATTTTACATACAGGTATTGATATGGCTTTGAATGCGCATGCATCATTTCACTGACTTGACCTCGTCTTCTTGGTTTCCCAGAATCTCTCTTAACTTATCCTGACTGAGCTTTGACCCTTAACCCACTCCTTCTGGAAGAAAACAGAGTCATAAAGTAATTTAAGCATTGACTAAGTGACCTTCACCCCTATTGTCTCCTTCGACTTTGTTCACCCTGCTATATTTTTTCAAGAATCCCAGAACTATGTTGAAGTTTGAATCAGAATGACTTTGTTCACGGTTTGAAGTACAAATCGGTAAATCTAGACAGATAATCTGAGAAAGTTCTGGTCAATACTTGTAGATTTGTTGACTCTTGTCCTATTTACAGGAGTCAGGTTGACTTCTGGTTACAAATCTAAGTAAAACCTGCAGTGATTACTTTTACACCATAAACAGATCATATATTTCAACCATCTTTATGCTTCCCTTTGAAAATAGTTATCATGGTTTATGGACAAATGCCATAAAAACAAAGATTTTGAGGAGAGAGACTCTCTCCGTTACATAAATGAACAGAATTTTAATATCAAATCATGAAAAACTGATCTGAGTCCCATTAACAGCTGCGCAAATTAATTCCTTGCTGATTTGCAGAATGAAAATGAGTTTATTGCTTCCGTGGCAACCAAAAAGTCCATCAGGAAGCATTTAGATCTTAATCTAACCCATTTAACCCACTTAATAAATGTCCTCAATAGCCATTTTGTGCTTCTCTTTGTAGCCATTTAGTTCTCTACAAATGAGGTTCTCTACAAAGGATTTTTATAGATTAAGGAAAATTAATTTACCTCCGGTGACTTGCTCAAGTTGCTTGCAGAGTCAGTGCACAGTTAATTTTTAATCAATAGTAAGGTATAAAAAAAAAGCAAAAGGCATTACAGGATAATCTTGGTTGAATATTATATACTATTCTATATATCTTCACGAGTGTATGAGGTCAGTGTAAAGCAACTGATATAAGATGATTAAGTTCTAATTTTTAGTTAAATAGAAACGATTAAATGTTTATAAAAAAAATCATACTCACCGAGGAAATACTGCGAACGAGGCTCAATTCTGCCAATAAGTCAGAAAAGAGGAAAACAGAAAGAAATGACCGAGCAAAGGTGCAACAAACAAATAGTTAATAGGAGAGAGAAACAGTTAGTGGTTGAGCTGAGGCAGGAGAGAGGTCAGAAAGAAGTGAGCAGGCTGAGAGAGAAGAGAGAGAAACCCCTGAATGACGGCTGCTTAAGACTGTGTGGGGGAGAGAAGAAATTAATCATTACACTTACTGTAAATATGTAACGAACCCAACCTGCCCATAAAACTCAGCAAATTGCATCCTGCTCGAACACCCACAAACACACGAGGATGGGACACAATAATACAAGATGGAGAACCAATAAAAGACACCATCAGGCCTCAAAGTGCTTTGTCATCGCTTCCTCCCTCTATATCATTTTCCAGTAACTTTAGAGAGATATATGTATTAATGATTAAATGAAGACCATTAAAACACTAAAAGATCATTTTAAACCAGTGCTTCCTTCATAGATTATGAAAGATCCTTATCTGAAACAAGCTCTGTTTCTCTTAGTCTTGAAGTCACTTTGAATATTTTTCACTACTAATGCAAGAAGATATATATCGCTATTTTGTGTGATTTATAAATTAGAGACAATTAATCACAGAAAATGAATTAAGTAAAGCATAAGTGAAAGAATACTTGCTTTTGCTTTCTTCCCCTTCCCTTCTTAAACAAAGAACCTTGAACTTGTTTAAACCTGCACGTAATTTAGACTAAAGGTCCCTAAAAATCTGATATAACTATCAAGACTTTTATGTTACTGAATCAGCAACATAATTTAAATTTTATGGTTACATTTGTCATAAGTGAATAACACATGTAGAGACAGATTCAGTCAGTCATACATTTGCAGTAACATCTTGACTTGATATGATTGATGCTCACTTGAAACTAAGTTGTAGTGTGTTATCGAGTATGTTTCACTTTGGTATATTTTTCGTCCCAGAAGAACTAACACTAAAAACAAGACAGTTTCATTTCTTTGTAAACAGACGTGTATCTGTATGTATCTTTCACCAAAATTTTATAATATTTATGATGATACCTTTGTTAATCAATTACTACACAAGGGGTATGATTGCTTTCTCACACGCCACCGGTCAGTGAGGACAAGAAGAAGGTCATTATTAATCATTATGAAACTGAAAGGGTATCCTGATCTGCTCTGACAATGTACCATGGTAGCTCAGAAGTAGCTCAAAAAGTATTTGCTTTTGAAAAAATGAATACCATAACACTATGAATGGAATTATTCTCACTATTTGTACATGGTTCAACTGAGAAAATCCACAAAACAGTGGAAATACAGAAATTTGAACAAAGAGTTTTACATTCACAATATTTTAATTTTGCCATGTTTCATTAATTTGGATGTGGTGAAAGCCCGATACATGCACATACATTAATAAAATCTGACCATCTTTAATAGATACTGTATTCAAAATTTGACCACTACTATGTGTGTCGCTATACTTGCTTTAATATCACTGTAAAGAATCAAGTGACCTATTGTGAAATATTTGTACTTATTGTTATGTCCCATTTTAATGCTTGTACTGAAATATTTTCTTTGTAGAATAGAGAGGAGAGATTTATAGCTGGATATATGAGATTATTCAGCAGCTACAGTGAGCATTATTGTTCATCAGAATCATCTTTTTTGACCAAGTATGTTTAAACACACACGGTTTCCAGTGGTTCTCAATGTCCCTACATACATATACATATACCGAAATATACAGAAGGCATACAGCTAAACACATTTTGTGCAGGCAGGTAGGTGGAAAAAGGTGGAAAAAAGGTGTATGTGTGTATGTATGTATGTATGTATGTATGAATGTATGTGTATATATATGTATATGTGTGTGTGTGTGTGTGTATGTATATGTGTATATGTATTGTATATATATAAAAGAAAGAAAGAAAATAAAACCAATATACACATACACAACAATGGACAACAGCATACATACAATGTCTATGTATGGTATGTACAGGTGTTTATATACACCTTGAATATATAAACGGGTGTACGGGTTTATATACAAAAATCCTTAAAAATTATATACAATCAATGAATAATAAATAGAATGAACTATAAACTTAATATGTAACAATGATTGTACAAATATTGACCAAATACACAATAAAGAAAATAAAATCAGCAAGGTACATACATTAATTTGTTTTTCTGTTAAATTTATATTAAATTCCATTTCTTTTAGGTCAAATTTACCCATAGAAAGTATGAGGTTTATAATAAAATACAATATAGTTTACAAAATGATTCAAATCTTCTTGAATGTAGAATGTCTCTCCCCATAATTGCAACCAGTTTTATTGAAAAATAAACTTCTACATATGTGTCAAAAACTTAGTTGATAATGGATAATCATGAATTAAATACATAACTGTATATGTTTTGGATGTAAAGATAATGACTTTTAAATTAGCTGTGAAAATGTGAAAAGTTAATCGCTTTTTTTCGTGTTCTGTTTGACCTATGTGGGATCCCGTACTGTTGAAGCGGTGCTGACTGATGTGTGAGTAGCTAACTAACATTGTCTTCTTCACTATACTAGCTGCCGTTACCGTTAAAAAGAAGAAAATAACACTTGTGTGTGCGTTTACGTGTAACATACAAACACACATCGACAGCTATAGTGACAGAGAGTTTATAGGTGCTGCTGCGTGTTTTTATAAAGCTAAACCAGCGAGGCTTCACAGCTAGCTTTCGCAATTTGAACGTTAGCCACATGAATGCTAATTTTAGCTCTCAGCATAACGTTAGTAATAATAGTAAACAGCTACAATCAGCCGGCGGCGGTGAACAAGTATTTTGTCAGGCTGCGCGTCCAGGAAATGTGAAAACTTGTTCGCATTGTGTTTTATTCAGCTCACAATGTTACATGTAGCTCATGAGCTAAAGGAAAGTCATGAGCTGTTATATGTGTGGAGTTGAAGGACTGATTCACATTTTTTCAAGTCTGCCTTAAAACAATAGTCAGGGGCCCAAATGAACATTGAAATAGGTTTTTCCTCATATAATCATTCCTCCTGTTCATACTGACCATTAGTAGATAGTTTCATAATGCATTTACGATGTAGGTGATGGTGAACAAAATCCACAGTCCTCCTCCTGTGCAAAAATGTATTTAAAAGTTTATCTGATGCTAATTTGAAGCTTCAGCCGTCCAAATGAGTCAAATCAAGCGGATATCTTTCAATGCTAGTCTTTTTAGTGTCAAGGTCCCTCTTTTTGTTTCTATACTTCTACTACAGCTCAACAGGGAAACACTGTCCGAGGAAACACAAAGAGGGAATTTGATGCTAAAAAGACTGTAAATGTGTCAGATATCCACTTGATATGACTAACTCAGACTGCTGAAGCATCAGATAAGCTTCAGATAAACTTTTAAATGCATTTTTGCACAAAATGACTGTGTGGACACACTGTGGATTTGTCCCCCATCACTTATATTTAAAGTGCATTTGAAGGGGATCTTTTAATAGTCCGTTTGAACAGGAATAATAACAGCAAGGAAAACCTCTTTCAGTGCTCATATGGGCACCTGATTGTTGTTTTAAGTCAGACTTGAAAAATTGTGAACCTGTCCTTAAATAGGTGGGTAACCTCTCAATTTAAGTTGGATTGTAGCGTGCTGGAAGCATTATTATTGTCTTTGTGTGACTTACAATCTAATAACAGTGAGTAACAGTTGTGTAACAATATGCCAAAATGAAAATGAGATTAATTTCTTGTGGTATTAAATTGCACAATCTGTGTTTCAGCTGAAGATGGCAGAGCTAACAACACTTGAGAGCCTGCTGGAGATGGGCTTTGACAGGAACAGAGCGTGAGTGACACCAGACATTGATACCAACAACTTCAGAAAAAGCCCCTAAATTTGAGACGGTGTTCAAGGAAGAGAAAGTAAAACTGTCTGACATTAGAGTGACTTTTCTTTTTTCTTTTTTTTTTGTTGGTGCTTGCAGGGAGAAGGCGGTGGCCAACACGGGGAACCAGGGAATAGAACAAGCCATGGACTGGTGAGTCACACACACAGTAATCAACATAGCTGGAAAAATCATGTCACTGATGTTTTCCAGTTTGCCTACCAAAACATGACTGTGATTCTCCAGCGTATTATAAATTCTGGTCATCAATACACCGAGTTTTCAGTCCTCATCTCTCCGCTGCGATGTGCTTTCCTCAGGTTAATGGAGCATGAAAATGACCCAGACATTGATGAGCCCTATGTGCCGCCTGTGGGCAACGTCCTGGGAGGAGTAGCAGACAGCCAGTCCAGCACAGAACAGCCGACACTAGAAGACACCGACAAAGGTCAGAGCTTTTAGGGGACAGGAGGTTTCCTCGTACTGTGATTTCAGCACAGTCACTCATTTCATAGCATTTGTTTTCCTTCTAAAAACAAAATTTAACTCTTGGTTAGCTTTAGTAAAATCAAGTAGTAGCGACTGTGTTGTAAGCTGTTGTTTGTCTTTCTCTCTGGTTGTTGTTGTTTTTCTTTAAGTTGTTCCTCTTCTTTTTCATTGTCTAAATAACATACCAAGAACGTTCAAGTTTCAGTTCAGCTTGTTTTGTTGTGGAGTTCTTCGTGTCCGCACTGAGGGTTTTGTGGTGTTGGTTAGGCCAGCATTCGACATCTGCTTTGATTTGTGGTTGACTGTAAGATCTTTCTGTACTGCACCATATGTTTGTCTCTCTGTCTTTCTGTTTCACTTGCGTTTGTTTTGGTTTCAGGGACGGCAGGTGGAGACAGCAGCCTCATTAATGACATGGAAAGCGGAGGTCAGGCAATGACAGAGGAGGAGAGACGTGAGCAAGTCAAAAGGTCAGAGGGCACCATCCCTGTAGAACTGCATGTCCAACTCATAGCATCTTTACTTCTCTCTACCACTACTATAATTCACTGACAATGTCATCTGCAACCATTAGTTTGGGGCTAGTAGCCAAACATAAACCTGAGCTTGACTGTAAATAAGCTGATTCTTCTGTCTGTGTCTGTTTTTCAGACTAGAGGAGCTGATGCGAGTGAAGCAGGCAGAGAGAAGAGAGCGAGAGCGGGCAGAAGAGCTGGAGAGGGAGAAGCAGAGGAGGAGGCAGGGCCAAGAGCTGCAGCAGATCCGCCAAAAGCTGCAGGATGATGACATGAAAAAGCTCGCGGATCAACGCAGGAAAGAGAAGATGGAGGACAAATTGGCCAGGTAAGGTCTTCTAAGTTCATAACACATTCACACACCTCAGGGAGAGGAAAAGTAGATTTGGGTAATGATGTTTGAGTCTTTAAAGCAAATTACTGAGTTTAAAATACATAAATGATAGAAGGACTCTTTTCCCTTTTTCTAAAAACATGTTATTGTTGTCTGTGTGAAAGGTAATTTAAGGAGATCAGCAAAAATTTGTGTTGCAAAACAAACCACAAGTTGTTTCACTTTCAGAGTGAGACTATGTGGTTGAATGCTTTCTTATGATCGAAATAAACATGCAATGGATGCAATAGAATCAGGGAAAATACAGTAACTATCGGAAAAGAAACACAAAAAGAGTAATAAATTGATGATGTAAATGAGCAAATATGTTACCTTCTAACTACATTGTGTTGTTTTTCTTTATTCCTGCCAGACAAAGGGTTAAAGAAAAGATAGCACGAGACCGAGAGGAGAGAGCACAAAAGGTACTCCACTCATTGATCTACTTCATTTTTCCTGTTCACTTTCTACTCCTACAAGTACTCACTTAAGATTTTATTTTTTTTTACCTGTCCTGTAAGTTCGGAGGTGGAGGAGCCTCTAGCACGGCCACTGCGTCCCAGCCCGCCCAGCCCAGCCCATCATCACCCACCAGTCAGGGCCCTCCGCCTACTAAGAAGGAATATGAAGAGTCCAGGATACAGGTACAAGCCTCAGTTACACTTATACATTCACACGCTGCTCTTCACACCACTGGAGTCAAACCTGTGTCTCAAAACAGTTCCATGAGTAGATCTCAATAGAATATCTTCGCTCCTAACAGGTCCGTCTGCTGGACGGCTCAACCATCAACACAGTGTTCAAGGCCCAGGAGCCGCTGGCGGCAGTGCGCGTCTACGTACAGGTGAACGGCAACACACCCGAAGGTCAGGATTTCACGCTGCTGTCACCCTACCCCCGTCACGTCTACACTGAACTGGACATGGAGAAGCCCCTCAAAGAGCTGGGTGAGCACTGGGGACCGAATATAACTGATAACTGGACTAATAGACAACTGCAGTGGAGTGATCTTCTTAATATTTGATTGTACTGTCCTGTGACTTGATCTTGTTCCTGAAATGTTTCAAGATGATCCAGTGTGAGGATTAAATACATGTGGTGACATCCTTCTTAAATAAGTTTAAGAACTTAACTACAATAGATTGTAGTTACAGACTTTAACTGACCTTTTTCCTCCATCTTTCCTCTCTGTCTGTTCAGGTTTGGTGCCTTCAGCTGTGCTGGTTGTTGCCAAAAAGTGAGATCAGAGGATCTGCTCTGTGAGCCTACCTCACCACCTCCACTACATCAACACCTGAGACACCAGAAACAGAGCCCACAGCTTCAGTATCATTCAGTAAGCCAGCTAACTGAACTAAAGCAGTGAGACTGTGTATTCTTAAAATCTAGTTATGGAAAAGTTACAAAGAAAAATGGTTTGGCTTTTTTTTTTTTTAAGACTGACTGCCTGAATGAAACCCCTCACCATTCTGGGCTGATTGATTTCACTGGATATTGATTTGTGTGCAGTGAGCTTGACAGTGACTTTTACTAATTCAAGAACATAGTGAGGTGAGCTGGCTTCTGAGTGATACTGCTTTGATGAGCACCACTCATGGTTACAACACATTTATAAAGACAATACAGAACAAAGTTGTTCAATTTTAACCTGATCGTTACATAGCAAAGTACCACAGACCACCTGCTCTACTGGTTCTTAACAGGCCTTACATTTAATCCCCACGATCTTCCTGATTTTGTGACATTCTACTTTGCCATTTTTTTTTATAAGTTAAAATATATTGACAGTTATGTCTGCATAATCACCAAGAATCTACTTAAAATAAAGCTGACTTGGAGAACTGTGATGGTGGACTGAATTTTCTGAAAAAAAATCACTTGTGTAACATTCCTTCACATAATTGTGGTGATATTCTGTATTTTTTTGACAAATCCCATAACAAGACCAAATCTGATAATAATAAGTATTGATTGTGTAGCCTATTAAAAACATGTCAATAAGCCACAGCATTGCACTGGGTGATGTTTTCCTTCATTACAATGAACATGAGCAATTTTAGTCAATCCCTCGAACACCAAATCTGTGGCTGAAAATGGTCCCCAAAATTACATTGTTTACTCCTGTTTACTAAAAAACACAGTGCCCAGCTGTTTAAGGAAATTACTTATATATATATAAATTGTAAAGATTTGAGTCTTCAGTAGGAATAAATTGGCTTGTGGCTGAGTGACAGACAGGAGAGTGAAGTCATAAATACGGAGAAACAGATTGTAAACATTGTTCGCTTTGGCCTGTTCATGGGATTTGTTGACTATAAGAGAAATATAAAATATATATAACATATAACCTTGTCATTTAACAGATCGAATCAGCACAGAAAACTACCAATACCGGGACGAATGCCAAGAGCTCACATAACAAGATTATGGTATTTTGCATGGCGGCTCTTGTTCAGGCTGCAGTGGCCATTATCTCAGTATTAGTGTTGGTCAAATGGAGGGGATTGATGTCAAGAGGGGGGTTTATTAAGACTGACTTAATATATTAAACTGAATTCTCATGATGGACTTTTCCCAAAGTAATGTGACATGTTGATTTCAGGCATCTTATTGAATTATAAATAATTGGAATAGGCCAAACACTGTTAACAAGCATCTAGTCTTAACCTGAACAGTCTGATTATTGTACTAAATGGGTGAAACAAAGGAAGGAACTGTCTCTACTCATTGCTACTTTATTACATTTCTAAAAGTCCTTAATGGCACTACCAGCCAGAGTCAAACATTCGTGAAGTTTAAGTAGGGCGAGCACTGACAAATTTTCTTCAACTGAAAAGTTTGTGTGGACACAAGTGGACTATTGCTATTTGATCTTGTAAGAACATTTGTGAGTGTTTGCACAACTCATGTGAGCACTATCAATCTACTGCTCGTTGATTTAGTGCAAATAAGATTCACTTCTGTTGTATTCCTGCTGCAGCGGTGTTGAGAGGACACTAATCTCTCTCCACTGCTGTAGATGTGGAGGAGACAAACCTTTTTTTTTTCCCGTCCAACAGGCTGAAAGTTTGAGTTTAACGATTAAGATGCAAATAGAGACACATGACACAGAGGAGCTCTGTTGTGACACACTATAAAACACCTTTATGTACATTAGAAAAAACAACAAATAGCCTACTTTGTGGAATGGTACAAAATGTCAATCTTACATCACCTGTAAAGTTGGATGAATTGGATGACTTCATAACACAAGCAAAGGGGCTGGCTTGCAAACAAATACAAAAATAGTTCTGATTAAAACGGAGAGAGAGGAGTCAAACTGAGGAAGAGACACTGATGTACTGAAATCAAATCACCGTTTCCTTTCGTCATCTTTCCGCCTGTTCCCCAGAATCGACACTGAAATGACAGGACATGTAACGAGAGCTGAACTCCAGCTCTTGTGTTTTTCACAAATCCAGGACAGTGAGGTAACTCAAGAGGAAGGACGGAGAGGAAAGGATGCTGGGATATGTATTTCAGCAGAGCCCACAGGACCAGACTGTGGCAGGACTGGGTGGTTCAGTTTGTTGTTCGGCTGAGAAGTCTTCCTGGGTCAAACTGCTTTCCTGTGGCCGTTTGGTGTCACAGTTCCTGTTGCCCTCTTTAGCTGGGTGGATAGTAGCCCTGGTTGTAGTTCCAGGTGTTCTGGTAGTTGTAACTGCCGTATTGTGGTTGCTGGATAAAAGCAGAAGAAAACACTGCACTGACAAACAAGAAGTAATGAAGTAGATATGATAGATATGATATTTTGAATGTTTTTTTCTGATTCCTCTCTGTTATTATCGTACCTGGTACCAGTTGCTGTATCCGCCGTAGCCGGTCTGGGCGCTCATGTCGGTGCCCATCACTGGAGGAGGAGGCGTGGTGATGGGGACGTGCGGCATGGTGGGAGGGACTTGTGCAGACACGGCAACAGCAGAGCCGTCGTCACTTTTGCTCAGCTTCTCTGGGTCCTCGTCCCTGTAAAACAAACAGCGGATCAACAACAAGCCGACTTAAAGTCCGCCGATATTCAACCTTGATATGACACGAGTATAGTCATCAATATTACTGCATTTCTGTCAAAATAAAGCCAAATCTCTGATGTACGCTGCAAAAAATGTCAGTTTTACATTCAAACTTTTAAAGAGTTGGGAGAGATAATCATCTTGTGCACCAATATCAAGGAAAGGACACTTAATCCTTAAGAATTAGTGTCACAAATTTAATAAGTAAAGAAGGGAAATGATGTCACACAGTTGGTTAACACAGAGCGGACTTATTTGTTTGGTTTGAGGAAATTAGATTTGAGAGCTTAATAATTACATAAAAAGCTGTCTTTATATCATGCACAAAAGAATTGCCCATTAATACAGAAAGATGCACAATGATATTCACATTGGAAAGATGTACAAACTTAAAATCTTATTCAACAAAACCTAGAAATTAAAAATATCACAAATGTGCAGCAAATATCACTATTTTAAAAAGCTGAAAAGATTAAATTCTGTGTGGATTCATGTTTAATAAACTGTATTATGAATTAGAATTTTAAAGTATTTTATTGAATCTAAATGTGGGTTGAAAGGACTCAGTTTTACTTGTAGGACAACAAATCCGGACAATTTACTCACCTGATATCAGTCCAATCTGACACTACATGATCAAACCAAACACTATCTGTAACTCATACTATGTTCACAATCTTTTGGTTAAAATGTGCATAAAATCCTACAACTTCTGATAGGTCAAGAGAAAAGTTGAGTCAGTCCTCCTTTTCTTTCCTCTCTTACCCATTTTCTGCTCCTCTCTTTGTTCCGCCCAGCTCATTCAGCAGTTTCTGGTGCTCTTCATAGACAGACAGCACACTACAGACAACGGAGACAATAAAAAAAGCAACATTCAGGTCAAATGTCTTCAAAAAAGGACCTTCTGTCCCTAAACAAACACGCTGCTCATGTTGAACTCTGACCTCTGGATAGAGTTGCTGTAGTCCTCGGCGTACTGCAGGCCCCTCTGGGAGAAGAGGATCTTGGTGTGCGGGGCGAGGGGAGCTGCCAGGGCTCGAGTCACACACTCCTGCACCGCCTCAGCCGAGGCCCAGGGCTCCCCCGACACCTCCAGCTCCAACAGGTTTAGGTGCAGTTTATCATTATCCTGAGGGAGGAAGGTTAGGTAACAGGAGTTAGAACATCACATGGAAAGACAAAAATGTTTCCAATTAGATTATTCCAATAATCAAATTATTAGTTAACGACATTTTGAAACTCGTGATGTGTTTTTGGCAGAAATATGTTGTTTTTGTGTCCGCTAGCATGCCTGATGTAGCCAGTGAATGATGGCTGATGATTAACTTGTGTAGTCCTAGTAAAGGCTAACCCGGGTGTCTGACTGTGACGTGGCTCACCGGACTGATTTCCAGCGCCTCCTGCAAAACTCTGCGTGCTCTGCTGGGGTTCCTGCCCAGCTTCAGCAGCAGGCGAGCGAGCTTGATGGAGTAGAAAGCGTGTAACGTGGGCTTCTCTTTGGATTCTGCCACCGCCTCCTGCAGCAAGGCCTCTGATTGGTCCAGCTGGCCCGCCCGTCTTTCCAAAGCAGCCCTGCGGAGCCGAACCACTGCCAGCCCAGGCAGGCTTTTCTCCAGGGCCTCCAGCACTCGCCGGGCCTCGGTTAAGTCACCTGATGGAGAAGATGAAGGAGTTAATATGAGTGTGCTGACTACAAAAAGCCAAATACAAGCATCTATAATAGTTTCACTGAAGGACCCGTGTTGACTCAATTCTGTAGTAAGTTTTGAGGCTGCCGTTTTGGTATCGTACTGGAACGCATAACACTGAAATTAGTTTAATATTGTATTCATTTATTTAAATATAACAGTCATTTTAATCTTTCAAAGATCTGCATGTATATATGTTAAAAGTAAATAAAGCCGTCTGTGTTCGGGTTTTCTCGTACCGTGCCTCTCCTCGAAGGTGGCCCACTGCATGTGGATGTTGGGTTTGTACATCAGGTGGATCTCACAGGCCCGTTTGTATACAGCTCGAGCCTCGTCAACACTCTGCGGCTCCAAGTAATGAATGTACTGAGCAACACACACACATACACAAGCACACGTGAGGCAGAGATCATGTAAACACACACACGCTTCTCTTTTTAATCTGTTTCTCAAGGATGAGGCACGAGAGACATTAAAACACAGGAACACACACATAGTTCACATTCTTACCCTGGTCCAGAACTCCTCATACAGAGCACAGGCGATCAGACAGCGCTCAAAGAGGATGCGAACCCTGTGGTCGTCATGGGCAACCACAGCCTCCTCTGATCTTTCCTGAGGTTGGGCCGTTACCTCTGACCCCTCGGTGGCTGCCTGGCTCGGATCTACTGAGAGACAACGGTGCCAAAAGTTATGCTTAAGGCTCAAATCCATAAAACCACAGAGACAAAGGGGACGACATCTTCATCATGTTGTCACCTTGGTTGGGGTCTTTGGTGTCCTTGTTCAGCTGAGCGATCTCCCAGTCCAGGTAGGAGTGCCAGGCACGCAGCTGGACACGATCGAGCGGCTTGACATGAAAGTACGGACGTTTGATCTACAGGGCAGAGAAAAAGAGATCAAATGTGTTTCTAAGGTAACAAGTGATGAAAGTGTGTAACATGTATTTTAAAAAATGTAAATAAAAAAAGACAACAGGATATTTACAAGATAAACAAAAGTACAATTATTAATAGTTTGCTGTAAGACTGAAAAAAGAAACTTTATTTAACTAGAAAGAACATTAAGCATTAATACTATTTTTTGGACTTCAGCACAAAGGCAGAAATATTAAGACTTTGGGTTTTGTTTTTCAGAAAGGTCCATATATTTAATCACAATGCTTTTTTTTATTATGGAGTGTTTTTGTATTTAGGCAAAGTTCTTGTACAGCTCCTTGTTTTAGACAACATTTAACATTTGAGTTTGGCTTCTTTTGCCGACCGAAAGAAGGTTCGTTATAAAAACAAGTTTATGTTCCTCAGAGTACATTAAGTATCATTTTGGTATCAGACAATCCACAACTCAACTCAAATATCATATCAGCAAAAATACGTAACAATTTCCTGCCTTCAATTCAGAACAAATTGCCCTGAAAATCACTTTGTCATCATGCCTTGACTGAGTGAATGACAGAGGTGGAGAGAAAGTGCAAGAGGATGAGAGAAATAAAAAAATTAATTTGAAAAAGGAGGTTAGAAGACAGAAGAAAACAAAGGAACTCACAGCATCTTCAAAGTGCCATCTCTTGCGGACTTCTCCTTCGTTATCCTGGTAAACTTTGTCCCTGTTAACCAACACCTGATCTCTAATCTTCTGCATCAGTTCCTCCTACACACAAAAAGAACAGAACGATTATCACTTATTAAACTATTTGCTTAATTTATGTATTTTTAATTCATTCATTTTTAAAACTCCTCTTCCAGGGTTGAGTGTGAGGCAGTCGAGTGTTACTAACTGTGTCTGTTCCCTCGGGTGTGGCGGGTTCTTCCTCCCCAGGCGGCCTCTCTGCCTCCTCCTCCTGGGCCTGTTCAGCGCGCTCCGCCTTCTGGCTCTGACGGCACAACGTCCTCAGCTCCTCGTACTCCTCCAGGGAAAGCACTTCTTTGGGTTCATGGCTGCTCAGGTGGGCCTTGAACCTGACGGAGGTCAGGAGGAGGAAGTGGTGAGACGTAACGAAAGATGAATGAGAGAAGAACAATTCCCATTACAGATAATTATGCTTTTACGTTAATATTTTGACATTTAGATTGAGAACTACTCATCGGTGTGTGTTGGGTCTTACTTGTCGTAGTGGGTGTTGTACATCTGGGTGGGGACTTTGAGGACTCTGTCCAGGACGGTGGTAGCGTTCTTCATGTTCCCCTGCTCCTTCTCCCACTCAACGTACAGATCCCAGAGCCGGTCTGAGTGGAAGTCCAGACCTGCTGCTGCCACCGCGTCCTCAAACACACTGAGGGTTGAAGTTGGAGATCAGTGAAACAAGAAAACAGCCGACACAATCAACAGCTTATGTCCCCTTGCAGCACATTACAACAACTTCTAGATCCATAAGAGCTAAAAGTCTCTGTTGTGTATGTGTGTAAATGTTTTGGCTACCTGCGAATCCGTGCGGGCGACTCAGGCAGGTTCATGTCCAGCGTTCCCAGCAGCAGATTGATGTAGTGGATCCACAGATCTACACTCAAAGGGATCGCCTGGAGGCCCTGAACACACACCTAACACAGAACACCTGATCAGTCAACTTGAGTCCATTAAAACAAGTGAAAAACATCCTTAATAGAGCTAAAATTATAAAACACATATGACCTAGTGTTTAAATCTGTGCACCTGATTACTTTGTTAACCAGCAACTACTTTGTCATGTTACTCTAAGACATATTTGGCATAACAATAATTAATTGTAAACTAATAAATAAATTTTTATTTACATTACATTTGTTTGTATTGTAAGTTTTAAGGAGAAGTCTTTGTATAAGCTTTTAGCTTCTTACCTCTCCTGCACAAGTGTTTGTTCACTTTGAGTTCATGTATAGCTGAGTAAATGTAGTTAAAAGTGTGTTTTTATAATATGAATGACCTTTTGTGCAAAACAAATCATTATTTTTCTACAATAAGAATATTCGTTTATGTGTTAGTTAGTGCAAATAAATAAATAAAGTAAAATTACAATTACTTTGAATATCATATTTTTTTACAATTACAGTTTAATTACATTACAAATTCATTGGTATCTTTTAGAAAAGCAGTGAATTAACACTGTTTTAATGATGCAGTAATGAAAAGTCATTAGTTCAAACACAGAATTGAGAAATCTCTCCTGTTTTACCTCCTCTGCTTTGTTGTTGTATCCAGCGCGGCGCTCCAAGTCAGCAAATTTCTTCCAGTAGCCGTAGCAGAGCGGGTAGCGGGCGAGGAAGGCCACCAGTGCTCTGCGTGATGCTGTGATGTGACCCTGGGCAGATGAGAGAAAAATGACATCACATGAGGCTACAGCAAGCTTCCTGATCTAACAGGTTTTGTGGCCTCTTGGGGCTGCTACAAGACAGTATTTCCAAGTTTGAGGAGAAAAGAGCGCCTGTCCTATCAAACTCTGTCTGCCCCCTCAAAACAACAACAACACACCTCTTGTTCGCAGTATTGTAAAAGATCTGTCCAGCTGGTGAAGTCTTGAGGATTGTCGTGTGCAGCCTTCCACAGACGCTCAAAATCTGTAGGTAGTTCCCCCTCCTCATCCTCTGTAGCCGGAGGCAGAGAGAAGGGAGCAGGGTCGGGGTCCAGAGGGGCCTCAGTGGCTATGGCGGCGCTGCCGTTCTCTTCTGACATCTCAGCCATCTCAATCGGAGGCGGTGCTGGGACTTCAGCAGCCTCCATCGCTACAGAGGGAGTAGATTACAAGTCAATGGATCAGACAATCTCTGTTAACATACTGTAACTGAAGGACTTTATACAGGAAATCTCTCCTTTACTCTCCCTTTGGAATATATTTCTACCAGAGTGGCCTGACAATCCTCGTTAGTTATACAGGAAATCTCATTAAGATCAAGATCTCTTTAGCAAGAGAGACCTGAAAGCAGGTCATATATACATAGAACATATACACAGGATCACAATAAGACGGTTCATTCACATGAAAATCATCATACACGTTTACAGACACACTAATTAAAACAATCACAAACATCATCCTGAAAAAAGTCTTTTTTGAAGCTGATGGGTCACAAAGGTTTTCAGTATTCATAATGACTGACTGGCCGAATGAAAGCACAAAACTCTCATATGACATTTTTATACATATATAATAAATGAATAATAATATAGATAATATTTTTAACATAAAAAATTATTTATTTCACATTAATAATAACTAAGATCAAAACAATGACTTCAAATTCCTGAATTTTCTGTGATGCTGCAAACTTCCTGCATGATTACTTCCTACATCTCAGACTTAATTACTTCTTTCACTACTCCTCCCTCTTGTTTCTTGGTTTATGAGGTGTGGTGGAAAAATAACCAAACACACACAAATCAATAGTTTGTTTGGGATGGGTGTTCTTTACAATTTTCTATGACATCTTACTATACTTCTTATGTAAATTGGATGCACTTGTAAGTCACTTTGGACTGAGGCATCTGCCATATCTTTAAAGGACAGGTTCACAATTTTTCATTCCTGTCTTAAACCAACAGTCAGGTGTCCAAATAAACACTGACAGAGGTTTTCCTCGCTGTAATCATTCCTCCTGATCATTCTGGCTTCAAATGTGCTGTCAATGTGAGTGATGGAGGCCAAAATCCACAGTCCTTGTTTGGTGCAAAAATACTTTATCAGTTTATCTGAAGCTTATATGAAGCTTCAGCAGTCTGAGTTAATCATATCAAGTGGATATCCGACACATTTACAGTCTTTTTAGCATAATTAGAATCAGGTTTATTGACAAATGGGTTTGCACATATAAGGAATTCACCTTGGTGTTGTGGTGCATAACAGTCAAATATACACAAAATTAAGTAATAGAAAATATATATGTTTTAAGACAGACTTGACAAATTGTGAACCTGTCCTTTAATGTGATGTAATTCATTAACTGTCTAGTTGCTCCTCTTCCTGAAACTTCTCGTGGAAAAAGGCCTTCAGGTGAACAACAACAACAACAACAACCATGCATGACAAACACCTGCTTTCAGTAACATAGAAGAGTGGTGTGACTGGTTATTATTAAAGCTATTAACGCTCTTTAAAGATGACTCTTAGCAGTCAAACCAGCTGTGCAGCTGAACACGACAGTTAGCCACATGAACAACACAGTCAACAAAACAGAAACTGTCATCATGCCCGGCTCTTCTTCCTAATAACACCTCACAGTCACGTTTCATTCATACAGAGCTCAGCGTGCTGAGTTTACACACGTCTGTCCTCCTTTGGCTCTAATAACTTGCGCTTGTTGAGGACATAACTCGACCGATCTGTGCCGGGAGGGTGATGAGCAGCCGTCATCCTCTCTAATAAACATCAGTTGAAGTTAAGTTGATCGGACACGGAGCGGCTTCGCGGTGCGTGCAGTTGAAATCACGTTAGCCTAAGTTAGCTTAGCTCGTCATGCCTGCACTGAAAACCGGCTCCGAACAGAGAGTTTATCACAGGAGGCCGCAGGAGAAACCGGTGCCTGCTCCTATCTGTCAAACAACACCTAACTCTGCTCTGTAATCTCAATAAATATTTCCATGAAACTACCTGAAGACTCTTCCAGCTCCCCGTTGCCGCTCATCTCCTCACAGCCTTCCGCCGCCATGATGGTGAACGTCTTGGCGACGTCATCAACGCACGTCTTGACGTCACGGCCATAAAAAAGCTCTGAAGTGTAAAATATCAAAGCAATTATTATTATTATTATTATTATCATTATTATTATTATTATTATTATTATTATTATTACATTTTATCATATTGTTTATATATTATAATACCACGATATTATTATTATTATTATTATTATTATTATTATTATTATTATTATTATTATTATTATTATTTATTTATTTATTTATTTATTTATTTATTTATTTATTATTTATGCCTCTGAAAGATCTGGCTTGATATATATCTATTTTTTATTTATTTATTTATTTATTTATTTTTTACTGTTTATTAATTTATGCAGCTCCTTTTGCTCATTTTAGTTTCTTATGTATATTATTGGTCTGTTATTCATTTCATGTCCAATTTGTGTCATTATTGAACAAAATCTCCCAATATGATGATATCGGAGGGAATAAAATAAAAATAAATTCAATATTTTTTCTGTAATGGTTTACCTGTTTCAGTTTGGTACGTTATACGGCCCTGAAGTGTTGTTAAAGGGTAATTTTTTTAAAAACACATCAAGCATGTTTTCTTAGAAACATTTTGTGATTTGATCTGTACTAACTGATCATTTAGAAACAGAGACTAGTTTGTTTTGACTTTGAATGTCTTAATTCTGGAAAGATTCCTGCAAATTCAAAGTACTTTTTAAGTACTTTCTTGTTCTCAAATTTGAAAACATTATTTGTGTCTTCATATATTACAGTAACACACAGTCAGATTCTAACTTTTAAATCATTTCCAATATCAAATCATGTCCATGAACACTGATGTTGTCATCCTCTTAATAAGAAAGATATCAAGTCATATAATTTGTGTTTGTCCACATCTAATTGTCTGCATCTCTTTCCTTCCTGTGTGACAAGAGACTCCAGTTAATTGATAAGATGATACCATATTTCTGTTCTCTTTATTTGTTGAAAAACTGCAGTCAAGACTGATTGTGATTGAGTTTTGTGAATCATAAAACTAATGTTCAAATTTAGTGAGACACAATAACTCCTGGATATCACAGTTAAAACATTTATTCTTATATTTTGGGGGGAAATTGGGTTCCTACAGTCTAACTTAGGCTCAATTAACAGATCAGCATGTGAAATCTTGAAAGATTTTAGTTAAAAGACAGACATGTGCAACCTGTTGTCAACTATCATTAAAACTCAACGATGACCTTTTGAAAGTTATATTCTTTTACACATCACTTCATTAGCTGGGGTAATTTCAGCAGAGTTGGCTTCAGTTAGTGCCTGTGTGGGTCGGGTGTTGATCTTACAGTTCATTCACTTAAATTTCATGCAAGTGTATGTCCTATCCCCCTCATTTTCTGTCATGGTCTGTTCTTAAAATAAATGATAATATTTATATATTCAGAAACGTTCATTTTCAACTCAAACTAATATCAATCCAATGTATCAAGAAAAAACTGACATCTCACTACACAGATTAGTAGTGGGGCACATTTTAGTTCAATTAAGTCAAAACCAAACACTCATCTTACTTTTGGTCAACTTTATTTTCACTTGGTCTCATCTTTTAGTACATTTGACAACTTTGATCGACAGCTGAAGTCTGTTCCTTCACTTCCGTTTCTGCCAACTCGAGCCATCCCAGACAAAATTGCAGCAACATGTACATTTATGATCATAAAAACAATTAAGGAGACGAAACAAATAGAACAAACCCCCTAAAAAAAAGGTCCAATGATTTGACTAGACAGGACACAATCCAGCATCTCCAGAGGATCATTTGAATATTTATAACTGTTCAGTGTACATTTAGGATGAATTCTTATGTAAATCAAAAGTATATTAAGAGATATCTGCAAGTGAAACACCTTTAAACCCAAATGACACACTGGAAATCCTGGACTGCCCCGATATCTAGCAACACATGAAAATCTAAACAACTTGTAAGTTCTCACTCTTCTTCAAGTGCATTAAAAATTATCTAGTAAACAACGTTGGGAGGAAAAAAAAAAAAAAAGAACTTGATAAAACAAAGAAAGCACGTCAACAGGATGATCCACACACGTCAGTGGTTCAGTCCCCTGAAAGATTCCCATCGCCAAAAGTAGTATCTTGTTCAACTGAAAAATCGCCTCTCTGTGCAGCAGGCCGATCACGCTCAAAAGTGAAGCGATGATAAATCAATCAATTCCATGCACACGAATTCATCACTGATGAGTTCAGGGAGAAGCTGAAGAGGAATGAACTGGCCGGGAGGCAGCAAGAAAAATCGTTTTCCTGATGGGTCAAAATGTGAAGAAATAAAGAGAATGAAAGATTAGTGTGGAGCTACATATCAGATTGTATGAAATGTGTCACGAGGAAAGAAGATAAGTAGCTGATTTAAGAGCTCGGCTTAAAAAAAAAAAAAAAAAAAAAAAAAAAGAAAAGAAAGAGGGAAGGAATCAGTTTTTTTAAAAAGTCAGAAACAGGTAGAGGGAATCACCAGCAGGTGGAGCATGTGCTTTGAATGTCAGCCTTCATTTTAAACAATAACAACCCACCACAGTGATCTTTCTTCTGAGGCGGACTGGATGGACAACGAGTGGACGATTAAAAACACAAAAAAAAAAAGTGCCCGCATATTTCTTTTCTTAACCCCAAAGATTCATTACAATGACATGATTTGAATGGTTCAGTTATCTAACTGAAAAACAAACAAACATCAGATTCTATCTAGCAGTGACCCTTTTTGTTGCATCGTTACTGAACACAAGAGGGACATGGCGGAGACGTTATGTGGCTCAGTTCAACTAACAGGTCTACATGAGTGTGTGTATTTAGAGAGGACAGCCGTGTGAATCTGATGTGTTTATGTCCTTTAGTCTCCATGGTGGGTGTCCTGTTGTCTTGCTTTAGTTAGTCTTGGGTATCAGCGCCTTGTGTCTGTTCCCTCCTCTCTCGCCTCCTGTTCAGTCCAGTTCAGTCATTTTCTCATCCCGCGCCTCCTCTCCCGCCTTTCGTGGTTACTGAAGCGTCACGGTCCAGTCAGCCCCTGCGTTCATGCCGGGCTTACGCAGCGTCAAAACAGACATGGAGGCGTCAAAGTCAAACTCCAGCTGGCTCTCATGACCATCTGCAAAAAGGATTAAAAAAAACAAAAACATGTTACAGAAAGAAAGTTACAACGGCAGATTTAGAGGAAAAAAAAAAAAACGTATGTGAATTCAATCCGAAATAAGCATTTTCATTAACGCTCCTCCAAGAAACAAGTCAAAAGCCTCTGCGCTCAGTTACCAGCGTTATGACCACAGCAAACCTTTTCACTGACATTTTCTACAAGACTTCAGCACTTCTTTAATTGAATGGTTACCGCGCATGTCACATAATTGCAACGTCCCTGGTTCGATTCCAGCCAGGGACCTTTGTTGCATGTTACAACCATCTCTCTGTCCCCCATTGTTTCCTGTCTGCCTCCTCACTGCCCAATAAAGGCAAAAATGCCACCAATAAATAAATAAATAAATAAATGGTTGTCTATAAACAGTCTTTGGGCTCAAAGGTCAAAACATACAATATTATAATCTGAGGAAGTGAATTTTGACAGCAACTCTTATAACGTAGAAATCAACCATAATTTGTCTCCTTATGAATTATTTAAACATATGATCCCACAAAAATGCACGTGTGAGCAAACAGTTTCTGTCCACCTGGATGCATGTAAGTCTAATATTCACTCTCCTTTTAGCTCCATTTCGCTTTATACCAACTTCAAAAAGGAAATATGTTCACCAGCTAGTAGTTAATTCTGTCTGCTGTTTGGTGCTGAGCAGGTATTTCACACTTGATTCATCATAGCTTTGTGCTGAAAACGTCTGCCTGCAGCACAATGTGAACCAGAACTGTGAACTGAATGATCCTCTGCAGAGTCAGGTGATAAATCTCAGTATTCGTTGATACATTGTTAACATAAAATATTGATTAATGCAGCTTTAAATGAATCCACACATGAGAATTATGCGAGAGACATTGAGCACTCACCAGCAGTCTTGAGAGTAACCTTGCTGGGCTTACTAGCTCCCAGTATAACAATGCGTTCAACCCAAGAGCTGGTAGAAAACTGGGCGTCTGGAGCGAGGTTACTGTGGACCAAGACAGAGACATTGATTTAATATAAGTGCCAAAAATTGTGAATCATAAGTGGTTACCTGCAGAACTTAGTGCTTTATCACTAATATTTTCTTGTATAATGCATTACATGTATAGTACCATCACTTTAATGTCTTCAAAATGTCTAATTGTGTTTATTTCTATGCTGCTTTACTGCAAAAGGAAATTCCTTTTGTAGAGCAATAAATGTATGAAGTGAAATTATATTTAAGAGTTTATTGAGGATGGATTTTTACTTTAAATGATGCAGGTTGAACTGAGACTTCAGGAATAATCATTACATACACAGAAGAGAGGACGTTGTTGGCGAAGGACAGCCTCCTATGAATGAACTCGTTCTTTTCGAAGTTGAAGGTGTGGCCATCGTCTATGTAGAGCTCGCCCTCAGCGGTTCTCTGTCAGAGAAAAAGGTCAGACCTGATGAGTACGACAAAGCAACTCAGCATGAAATGTGTGAAAATAGCAGCAGATTATGATTTGAGTTACCTGAGGATTAAGAGCCACATATAAAGTGTAGGGATCCTGCTCCATGCAGGTGGAGGACCTGCGAACCCGAAGCTTCCTGGGAATAATGGAGCCACCACGCTGGAAAACAGGGATCTGACAACAAAGCAGAAGGCTCCATATTAAAACCAGAGACATGAAGTTACAGAACATTGTGAAAATTAAATAAATGCATTTTAATCTACGCAAGTGAGGTTCTGTCTTTGCGCATCTTTGTGTGTCTTACAGAGCTCATGGTCACAGGGATGTAAAGGTTCTGGGCTCCGTTGTGCTTCTGGAAGGTGTGGACGTCAAACCAGACCTAAAGGACACACACACACACACACACACAAAAAGGTTAAGAGAAGGTTTCGTCAGTTTTGAGAACAGCAGAATCTGCAGTCACCTTACTGACACCACATCTGATAAAAAGCCATTTAAACCATTCAAATTCTACACTGACGTTGAGCCAAAAGATGTCAAAAAGAAAAATGTGGAGGTGTTAAATCCTCTCTCTCTCTCTCTGTCTCACCTCGTCTTTTCCAGGCAGGTAGGCGGTGACTCCTCTGGCTCCCTCCTCAGTAACTGGATGCACCAACAAGTCTCTCCCTGCAGAAAAGTAAGAGATATCAGGGGGACTGATCATCTTCCCTTATGTCACTGATTTTAAGGGTTTATCCAACAAAAAAGCCCAGTTTTAATGTTTGAGGCTATCATATTTAATTTGCTCAATAATTGGAGTCAACTTTGACCATCAAGGACTTTTGTTTTTTTAAAAAGTTTTTTTTTTTTTACTGCAATTAAAAATCAGCCTACTTCATGGATTTGGTCAAACTAAGTGGAGGAAAACAATTTTGGCGTTTTGTTTCTCACCGATCAAGAATTCGTCGTCCAGAGCAAAAGTAGCAGGATCCTGAGGATACTCAACCCACAGTGGTCTGAAACAGAAATAAACACATGAGCAGAGTAATATCTAAGAATTAACGATATTTTCATACTGTAGGTTCGGATATGACATGATCCAATACTAGATTGTACTGATGTAATATAAAGTATATGAAATTGGCAAAAAATTCAAACTAACTACATCATGTATTTTTGTGTTCTGGGATATTATTCATTATTGATTCAGAATATGAAATGTTTCCACTTCTCTTTATAATATAAATTTTTCTGTAGTGCAAGGAGGAAATGTGCGAGTACACAGAAATATGAATACACCGGTATTCACACTCTGTCAGAATTAATCTGTAGAGCATCTAGTCAGGGACGAGTGTGGCAGCTTTCCACAGTAATTTCATTTAAAAAATATGTTAATACTGAGTTTAAGTCATTACTTTGTTTATAAAAAAACAAATGAGCAAATCTCTTGGGAATTGCTGGCAAAGGCATAATTGAGTCATTATTACTAACAGAAATAGTTTGCTCATGTGGAACTACTTTAAAAAGTGAATTGTAAATTGATCTTGATTGATATCTGGATTTGATAGATTTATCTCTCATTAGAAAAATCAAATCATACTGTTTTTGGTGCTTTTGTAACTCAAAACAATTCTTCCCTGCAGTGTCCTCACCTCATGACGGGCTCCCCAGTGCGTTTTGTGTGGTAGAACTGCAGGTACCAGTAGGGCAGGAGGGTGTAGCGCTGGCGCACCGCTTCACGGATCAGCGCCGTGTTCTCTGGACCAAACAGCCAGGGCTCGCGGCGGGGTGTGTCCAGGTGGGCGTGGGCCCTGAAGAACGGCTGGTACGCTCCTGTCTGGTACCAACGCACCAGCAGCTCCGTGCTCGGAGACTTGAAGAAGCCGCCCACATCAGCTGTGAGACAAACGAGGAAAGAGTTAGTCACGTCGGTGCTGTTCAGAGCCTAAACCTCTTGAGATCTCCTGTTTTTAGAGTTTATGGATGTTGTCAGTGAATTACATCCAACTGTTTTCACTGAAAAGTTTATTTTAGTGTTTTTATTACACTAAAGCAACTTCACTTGGTGCAATGACAAACACATCTGGTCATAAAATATGAGCACCGCTTCATCCTCTGAACTGTATGTAAGACCTACAGCTAGCAGAACTGCTGCTAACTTATCCAGGAAACTGTCACATCACCATGGTAACACCTCTTGCAGTTTTTATCAGAGCAGGTTTCCACAACAACATTATCAAACACTCTGGGGGCGATCTATGTTCAAGTCACATTATTTTAAGACTGATATTAACAGAGATGCAGTCAGTTATCTGTGACTCTGTGGCAGGTGAATTTCAATATGTGGCGAATATGAAGCGTAGTATTTATTATAGTTAAATCAAAATCTTTGTCAAAATAAAGAGATCTACAACATTTGTTCAAGGTTGAACATATCGGAACAGTCCAGATATGATGAAGTTAACTTTTTACTGTTAACAGACATTTACATATTCAGTTCCTCCCAAATATTATTTATATAGTTAAATCTCCTGTAACAATGTTGCTGGTTTCTGTTCCACTTCTGTTTCACAGGTTTTTTTATGGTTGTATTTCATCAAGCCTGGAGCCATCGCGTGTCGGTACAATATCCATACTCTAAACTACTTTCTACTTCTGTACTTGCTTATAAAATAGATAGAGTAGTAATTAATAAAGACAGAATCATTCAGAATTACTTTCCATTCTGTAGGTTGCTTCACTTAATTCACGCAAACATTAGTTGAACTTTTTCTAGCTCAACATGGTATAATTATTGTCAAGTCTTTGTTGTCAGTTTGTGATTTTGAACAATTCTTACAAAAACATTTCAGAAATCGCTTAATATTTTGTTCTTCAAGCAAGTTGATATTTTTAGAGATAAACTAGCAGAGTAACAGCAGACTGTAAAGCCTGATAATACTCACCACCACAGAAAGAGATTCCAACCAGACCCAGGCTCAGACACATGGGGATAGAGATCTTAAGATGGTCCCACTCAGCAGCATTATCTCCGGTCCACACAGCACCTGGAGACACAAACATACAGTTAAAATACTCAAGAGTTATTCACTTAAACATAAAAGACTTCCAGATCTGCACACAGCCCACAAGTGATAGAAACTAAATCATTAATTATGTTTCTAGGTTTTGGTGCAATTCCTTCTGAATTACACTAAGCTTTAATTTAGTTTCATTAAAAGTACTGATAAATAGTACATTTAGTGTATTTTTTAAAATTATTTTAATTATTTATGGCACCAGTTTTCAAAACATAGGGCAGGTTATCATCAACAGTGACCACAATGTGAGTGCACATGTCTAAGATTTACATATTGAGTGTGGGACCTTTATATCAAACGTGACTTTTATGGCTGCAATCTGGACACATTGTAGAGTGTAGTTGGAGCTGGTGTTTTAATACAGTAAACCCAGGTAGCAGGTAAGAGTGGAAAGTGAGGGCAGTAAATAGCTCACCATAGCGCTGTGACCCAGCGAAGAAGGCCCTGGTCAAGACAAATGGTCGCTCAACTCCTCCCGACCTCTGGATCAAACCCTCCGCTGTGGCCATTTGCTGCAGATCACGTACGACAGTTAATGGAGGAGACGACAAAAACACACAATTTCAAATGCTACTAGGGAGCCCTTTTACTCAGCTACGTTCTTTTTAAAACCACTTTTATTGAACCAGAAAATGGTGCACATGCATTACAAATATAGTAAGGTATAAATTCTACAATCATATCACGAAGATTCATTTTTATCATTTAAATCACAGTGTTCTGCACTACCTTCCTGCTGCTAGAAAATGGCAGTAAAACTTACAGGAGGAGGAAAGTATTTTAAACAGTGTTAAAAACGTCCTCCATTTCCAAATTGTAATTGCCTTTTATCACTTTGCTTTTCTAATGCATTGATTTTTGTCTTCTACTGATGTCTGTGTGATAACAACATTTTCTACTGAAATTAAATCATTTCCATTGTCGCGCATCAACTACAGGTGACCCACACGGGACAGAAGTTACAATCACGCATGAAAACTCAACGACTGAATCTGAGTGAAGAGAATAAAATATAAAACGATTCAGTAATTCCAGAAATATTTAACACTTTTTTTTCCAATCTGTGTTCACTCACCACATAGAAGCCATACATGTTGTGCACGTCACGGTGCTCCCAGGCTCCGTGCATGGCATCCTTGTGCATGGTGACCTCTGGCCCGTTGAAGACCGACGGCTCATTCATGTCGTTCCAAGTGTACAAGTTCTCCATGGAACCCTAAAGAGTGGACAGAGAGGAGTTAGAGACATGATAGTCTATAAAGTCCATTTTAAATGCCTGGACTGAGAAATGATTTTAACTGATGTAATTGTTTCCCATGCTGAGTAGCTCATTGGTTGATCAGTCAGTGATTATAACAGGAGTCTTGAGTACAATCTAATGTTAGAACATGGTGCTTTCTTATAGAGAACCAGCACAGAGCATCGACTGACATACAGCGTTTTCATTTTTCTTTCAGTTTCTGTCAGTCTACCATTTACACATGTAATTACAGATTAGTAAAGCAAAGAGACAAGTTAAGAAGTGGCCGTGGGACTCACCTCGTACTGATCGTAGGCGAACATGCTGGCCCACCAGGCCCTCATGTCTGCACGGGTGAAGTCTGGATAGCCGGCGCTGCCTGAAGGATATCATTTGTCCCGAGAAGAAAAAACAGAGAAAGGACAGAAAGGAACATGAGACAAACAGTGCAGAGCAGTTATAATAATGAGGGTTTCGGGTCTCAGCACCTTAAAAAGAGTCATAATCAGTGTATAAACATATTATCTGTCTCATCATGTCTTATCAGTCTCTTACCAGGCCAGCACCAGCCCTCGTAGTCTCCACCATCTTTATTCTTTATATAGAAACCTCGAGATTGGATTTCAGTGTGGATCTTGTAGTTGGTGTCCACTTTGATATGAGGATCCACAATGGCCACCATCTATTATACAAGATACAAAAAAAAATCTCACTGAAAATCAAAGAAAGACACACTTTTTCCAAAAAGGTGCCTGCAGGTTATTTACTTTTCTGAGATTTCAGAGCGGTTGAGAGTGAAAGCAGAAAAAGAAATAAAACAAAACACTGGACAACTTCTGGCAAGAACACAATGAAGATCCTGACTTGTCTTGTATCTGTACCTTGCGTTTCTTGTCCTGGA
Organism: Thunnus thynnus; assembly: GCF_963924715.1. Lineage (NCBI taxonomy): Eukaryota > Metazoa > Chordata > Actinopteri > Scombriformes > Scombridae > Thunnus > Thunnus thynnus. The sequence goes on from NC_089525.1 coordinate 19,354,387, forward strand.
GACCCTGCAGCATTTCCTTGGGTGTGGCAAACTTGTGTGGATCCCAGGTGAAGTAGCGCTTCCCATCTGTGTGCTCGATATCAAGCCAGATGAAGTCATAGGGGATGTCGTGCTTGTCAAAGCCCGCGTCCACCGACTGCACGTCTTCCTGGTCATTGTAGTTCCACCGACACTGGTGGTAGGCCAGGGCGGACAAGGGAGGGAAGGCCTGGGTGCCTAAAGAACAAAACAATATTCAGTGTGAGGAAAACAGCTGGATGTTAAGTTCCAGTAACATTTATCTTTGGGGGATAAGGGTGAAATATTCTGGTGACAGACTCGTTAAGAACGCTGAGCCAATGCTTCAGAGTTTAATTCATTGGAGATCTTCTGTAAATTCAATTCTGTTCATAATTAATTAAATTTGATTTAAGTGGCTGAGCAAGTATTCAATTAATGAATTAATTATGTCTTTTCATTATGTGTCACGGTTCTTGAATCTGTAAACTAAACATAATTAAACGATTGATTTAACTTAAAAAAAGAAGTGTCAAAATGTCTTCAGTATTAGTGTCAATTAGTGCTTATTTTATTTGTTTAGCACTATTAGCTCATTGCCCATGAAAAGCTGACAAAAACTGTGTATTTCATGAGAAAGAAGGTGTTAAGAGTTCATGTGAATAGCCAATCATCCATCTTCTTACCTGTAAGGGAGGCATACTGGGAGAAGACGTCTTTGGGTCTTGGTCCGAGCATAATGAAGACGTCAATGATGCCGCTCTCAGAGATCCAACGAACGTCTGTCTGTGGCGTCTCACTGGAGCCCTGCACATAATCCAGCATTTTCCCAAACACGGTCTAGACAGAGAGAAATGAGTGAGTGAAGGACTGAACATGACCTGTTTAACCCGTCTGTGATTCTCAAATCAAAAATTAAAACTGGAATCTGGTTTCTGCAGTTAAAAATGCAGGTAAAGACTCTCAGCTACTGCTACATACCTTTCCAGCTGTGTTGGAGCTGATGTCCACCCAGGTCTCAGCAGCATTGAGCCAGAAGATGCCTGTGGTCCGCTGGGCGTTGTGGGCTAACATAACTGGGACGGCGCCGTAAAGGGCCATAGGGTTATACAGCTCATACTGGAACACATCCAGGTTATAGAGCCGATACGGATCTCCATTACTGAAACACAAAAACACGGACACAGGCTTTATCCAATGCAGTGAAGACTACACTGACAATCGTGCACGTACCACAATGTTCCAGGACTCCATGTGAATTCAAATCCATTTTGTATGTGAAACGTGACTTCTTGTTGCTACTCACTCTGTTGTTTTGAGTCTAAGGGTGTCTGCGTGTTCTGGGATGCCGTAGACGTGCTCCACACCCGGCAATGAAAAGTCTAAACTGACAGCAGATGGACCTGTGGGGTGAGAACAACCAATAATCAGTTAGAGGAGGGAAAGTAAACAGAAAGTCAAATGGATGAAGGAATTTTTACGCAATGAGGTTTCTACATTAGTCATTCAGTTAATCTAAAAAAAACATCTTGTCACCACTTACATGCAAGACTTTGCATCTTATTTCTGCAATGACGTCAACACCCCGCTCGCAACCACATGCAGATATTCTGATAAGTGTTGGAGCTAAAATTAGCTGTGACTGAAATATATAAGCACTTTAAGGGGAACGGCAGGGAAAAAGCTAGAGGATTTACCATTAGGTTTGCTGTCTGTGTGCGATTTAAATGTTTCCTCCCACATCCCATCTTCCACTTTCTCTTCCTCTTCTTTGGCTGCCTGGCAGGCAAACAAAAAGAGCAGTAACATAATGAAAAAGGAGATCTAGGCTGAAATACAGTGCAGAAATTATTGTTAAAAATAAAAAATTTTAAAAAAGAAGGAAGAAGAGGGATAGAAAATGTGTATTTTAGTGTGTAGTACCTCGGCCTGGTTAGCCGGATCAGCCTCCTCTTTCTTCTCGGCCTCTGGGTCTGCCTGACTGCTGCGTGGCACAAAGAGAGGGAGGGAGGAGTGAGGGAGGGGATGTGGCAAAAAAGAGAAATGTGTCACTTCGACAAAGTCAATCTGTCGAGTGATGAATAAAGATAAGTATATGGAGGTATAATTAAACTATAATAAAAGGAGGAGGACATACAAACAGGGAGGTTGGTGATTGCCTCCTGACTCAACACTGACAACTAACAAGTACACTACTAGGTTTGACATGACCTAACTAATGACAAAGGGGACTGAGCAACTCCCTACCTTGTGGCTATTTCGAGCAAGGCATTATGGGACAGGATCTCTAGAGGTTGCAGCATGTAACACCCACAAGGCTCCTAACAGAACCAACTAGTACCCAGGTGGATCAACAATATAACAGGGTATGATCGAGGCCATGGCGCTGCACCACAGACCCCCCCCCCCTCACACAAGCCTGGAACTGCTACAGACCTTTGGTCGCCACACACAGCTGTGGAGGTGCATGATCTGCAGTAGTGCACATGCAAGAGACACTGATGTCCAAAGTTTGTTTTTAAAGCTTCTTAGAGCTCAAGAGAAAAACTGAACTCTTCCAGTTTTAAGGAATTCTTATACCTAAAACTAAAATACGAACTGAAGCATAACCACAAAGAGAGATGTTGCTGCTGGGTTAACTTGAAAATAAGACACAGACTATATGGTGGGAAACAGACTATGTGTGTGTGCAAGACAGAAAAGCGTCGCTCTGCGTTCCCAACTGGAGCACATCTGGCTCTGGCAGTTTTTTTGCCAGCTATCGCAGTTAGCTCTCGTCCTAACTGAGCAAGCATGACAAATAATAATTCAGACAACATAATCAGTCAAGAAACCCAGTCGGTCATGCAGTTTTCAGTGTTAGATCTGCCGGAGTGGCACTCTAGGTGTGTGATTTAGTTATCAGACACTGAAATGAAAAGCAGAGCCTATATCCTTCATGTGCTGTTTCATGATCACGATGGTTTATTCTTTGTTTCATGAAATAAGATGAAAAAAATCAACATCCTACGTTTCTATGATTGTTTCAGTGATTCTTTTTAATGTGAAGATAATAAGAGTCAGGGCTGAAATTACCCCTTAATTCTGGATTGAATCAGTCACAGACATGCACACACTCAGCCACACCCCTCTCACTCTCACTCACATTTATTGGAGAGCACGTACTGACTTTGGTGTAATGGGAGACCCTAAGTTTATATCACTATTGGCAGCATTAGCACAAGGAACAGAATACACACTTACAAATCTTAAGGGTCTTTACCTAGAGAATACCCTCTTGATATTATCCCACACGCTAGCCACTGTGCTAGTTACTTTATAGGAGAAACTAGGATGATAGGGAGAAGAGGACAGAACAACGAGTCAGAGACAATACTCAAAAAACAAACAATTTCATGGGAACAAAAATAGAAATCATCCACTGAGTGAAGAGCAAAAAGGGAGGGCTGGTATTTGGCAATGTGTGTGTGCATGCGTGGTTTCTCACGTGTCCTTGCGCATCCTCAGGTGCTCAAAGGCCAGGAGGCCACGAGAGTTCAGCGACATCACCACATCGTGCCCCTCCATGATGTCCAATCGGAAGGGCCGGGCGCTGACAATGACCCTCTGGGACTCCGCCCCCAGGGACAGCACCACCCCGTTCTCGTCCTGAGACAGGAGAGACAAGCTGCGGCACAGAGAGGAAGAGGAGAGAAGGTGAACGTGAAGAGAAGATTTGGTTTAGAGAAGACAAAAAAGTGAAGAAGTCAATTAGAAGCGTTTTTTTATAAATGGTTCATTATCTACTCAGAATTTGTAAATGCTAGTTTCCTCTGATTAAACCCTAATGAAGCCAAACTAAGGGTTGACTCTTTCGTTTCCTTTGACTCTGGGAAATTGTGATGATTTTTTCACTATTTTCTGTCCTTCTGTAGACAAAACAATCTGCATATTAACTGATAATGAAAATAATTTTTAGTTGCAGCCCTAAATTTTAGATTTATTGTCCACATGCCTGCCAACTTTACTATCAACTCAACACTGTGGGTACGTATCTCAGCCTACAGTTGAACATGATGTTTTTGCTTCCTTTTTTACTAAATAAAAATAACTATATACTTTAATATTTTATATCATGATATATATTTTTTTCATTAAAAAATAAATTATAAAAGTTACCTCTTTCAAATTTGCCTGTAAGTCCCTTTCATTTATACTCTTGCTCACTTACAGGCCTTTTACAAAGCAGACATTTTGACTTGTCATAGCAGGAAAAGCTCAAGTGTTACTAATGACATTAACGATGGCTCTGGTCTATTCAAGTAGTCCAGTAAGTCATCACCGTGTGACAGTGAGCTAGCACGCACAATACCAGGACCCTGAAACTGAAGCAGCCAAATTAAATTCAGCCATAGTTAATTTTATTATTTAAGCCTTCTGGTATATGTCAAAATCTCTTCTTTGAAATAGGTCTATATTGTCACTCTCTTTCTCCATATTGTCACTGCTACACTGTCTGCTTTACATACACAACATCTGATGGAAATCTGTCCGTCCATCCTGGAAGAGGGATCCCTTCACTGTTGCTCCTCCTGAAGTTCCTCCCTTTTTAGGGAGTTTTCCTCCTATCTTAATAGAGGACGTAGCACAAATTTGTGATTCTGGAATATATAAATAAAACTGCCTTGACACTAGCAGGACTATACACTAAAAGTATGTTAGTTTTGCTTTTTCAGTTTGTCTCTAATGTCACTACTCCTGTCACCCACATGTCAAAACCTCCAACCCACCCAACACCTCAGTCAGTTAACACCCCCGGGAGACTTACGGCTCAGTTGGTGGCTCCCTGATGAGCACGTCTGGGACCTCATAGCGAGGCTTCAACGGCTTCAGCTCGTTAATCTTCACCCTAGTTATGTTTCCCTGGAGACGGTAGAGCTCGAGCAGCAGACGCACCTGAGAGCCAAATAGAGAGGCAGAGAGAGAGGGTTGAAAGGAAGGGAAGGGGATACAGGAGAGGCGTACGGAGGAGTTTCACTACTTTCTCACAAACTCTACCTTCTCTTGCTTCTCTATCACCTTGCATAAATTGCCTCTTCGGGTCATGCATTCAGTTTTGATACCATTTGTAGTTGAAAGCTGGTGACTAAGACTTAATGAGGAAGCTCTGTGATGTTAAATAGTATTCATTTATGCCTCATTTGTGACCTGATCCTGTGTGTGGTATACCTTGTTGTTGTCATTGATGAGCTGCAGGGTGAGTCTGGTGTTGGTCAGCTCCATGGTCTCCAGCAGGGCTCGATAGGGAGACTCACCAGGCTTCAGTGCTCGCTGACGCCTGTTTAAAATTTAATCACAAGAGTGGACATTTTGATAAATCAGTAACCTCGTGCTCTTCATTGGGAAAGGGCAATACACTCACTTGAAGCAAGTAAATATTATTTTTTCTATCTTTCCACTCACTTGCAGAAGGCACTCTGGTCACAAGTTTTGAAGTTGCCCCTGTCCACAGCCCACGTCCCACTGAGACACATAGCCAGCCAGAACACCAGGACAGGTGCCATCCTACAAAGGAAATCAAGGAGACACCCTAAATTTCAGATGGTTAAAAGGATAGATTCACTGTTTTACCAAATATGTTTTCAATGTAAGTGATGGGGGACAAAATCCACAGTGTGTCCAAACAGTCATTTTGTGAAAAAAATGCATTTCAAAATCGAGAAGAAATTCGAAAGAAGCTTATCTGAGGCTTCAGCAGTCTAAGTTACTCATATCAAGTGGATATCTGCCACATTTAATATTTTTAGCATAAAATTCCCTCACACAGTTTTTTCCAAGTTGAGCTGCAGTGGAAACGTAGTAACAAAAAGAGGGACTTTGGCACTAAAAAGACTGTAACGTTAAAAGATATCTACTTGATCTGACTAATTTGGACTGAGGCTTCATATTAGCTTCAGATAAGCTTAAAACATTTTTGCACAGAAGGAGACTTGTGGATTTTGTCCCCCATCACTTAAGCCTCTTTCACACATAATTCTAAATGACTGGGATAACCTTTCAGGCACTGCTATTACATTGTAACTGCATTATGATGGGATTTCTAATGGCAAATATGAAAAGGACGAATAATTACGGCAGGAAAAACCTGTTTCAATGTTCACTTGAGTACCTGAGAGACTAGAAAAATTGTGAACCCGTCCTTTTAGGATACTAACAGTCACCACTCCGATTCATTCACGCACATTTGGTAGAGCAATGTCCAAGTAATTACCCAAGAGGACCTTAGTAAAGCCACAGTAAGTACACCAAACACACATCCGGACTTTGATCTCTTTGTGGTAGTAAGATGAGACCTCGAGTGAGAGGCAGCGACAGAAAATGTCACAGGCAGCTTACAAAAACCCAATTTCCCGTTTCCTCATCCTGCTGCTACTGCAGTAGCTCACACAGCGTGAATATATTAACACTTATAACAGCATTCAGAATCCCGTTTATCAAGTTTGACCCTGAGCCTACATGTAGATACTCATTCCCAGCCTGTACAACCTACTCACTGTCAAAGCCGGTAGATGTGAGGTGTTTGAAATGAAGCCAAGAGGCAGCATTAGCTAACGTAACGGCTAGCGAGGGATGGCTAACATGCAGTCGGATTTCTGGAGAAACACAATAAAAAATGAGCACATATAAATCATTTGATCAAAGTGAAGCATCGAGCTGTTACAGACTCACTAACGCCTGATTGTATCTCTAGTTAATGACCTCTTTGGAGCGGGATGTCGAGCTAACCTTGCTAACTGCCTGTCAAGCCGTTAATTCAATTGAGGGAGGATTGACCGTTAAAAGCCGGCCGTTAAAACCCGAAACGGTGCGTTTGCTGTCACGTTAAATGAGTGAGCGCCCGCAGCGATGATCTCAGACTCCCTGCGTACCGATAACAGATCAAACAAATGATAAATTGACGATAAAATAGCGGAAATTGCTTGCTTTGTCTTACCTTTCGGTGAAGGTGGCCATCTTGATTAATATGCCTCCGCTACACTCCGCCCATTTCAGTCCGCAACAAAGATCGTAAAAAAGTAAGACTCTCAACAACTCACTCAAATATTGACGCTTAATTCATAAAAATTGAAACGACTACTGTAGATTAAACTGTCAAGACTACAACATCTAGTTTGCCGATTTTTTAAACTATCAATAAATCACGGTTTTACCTTTTTATCTGGGTTATAATAGAGGATGTAGGTGAACTTGGCTTATATCTTTATCCTCTCAGGCACCGACACGTCATCAGTGAAGCGCACACCTCTGTCTTGTTTCCACAGCTCTGCAACAAATCCAATATTTATAATATGTATATATAACGAATATTTATAATGTTTAAAGTTTGATGAGCAGAGGTTTTCAACCCGAGGGGATCCCACAAAGAGTCCTGAGATAAATCTGGGGAGCCCCGAGATGAATTATTAAACAAAATTATGTTTATTTTGTATTTATTACTAATTTAAAGATCCCCTCCGGGTATTTATTAAAGGATAGGTTCCCAGTTTTTCAAGTGTGTCTTAAAACAACAGTCAGGTGCCTATATGAACACTGAAAAAGATTTTTCTTGCTGTAATCCTGTTCACTGGTTATTAAAAGATCCCCTTCAAATGAGCTTTCAATGTAAGTGATGGGGGACAAAATCCAAAGTGTGGCCACACAGTCATTTTGTGCAAAAATGTATTCAAAAGTTTATCTGAAGCTTATATGAGGCTTCAGCAGTCTGGGTTAGTCATCTCAAGTGCACATCTGACACATTTAGTCTTTTTAGCATCAAATTCCCTCTTTGTGTTTCCTTGGACAGTGTTTCCCTGTTGAGCTGCAGTTGAAGTACAGTAACAAAAAGAGGGACCTTGGCACTAAAAATACTGTAACATTGAAAGATATCTTTTTGATTTGACTCACTTGGACATCTGAAGCTTCATATTAGTTTCAGATAAACTTTTAAATACATTTTTGCACAGGAGGATTGTGGATTTTTTTTGTCCCCCATCACTTACATTGTAAATGCATTATGAAGGGATCTTCTAATGGTCAGTATGAACATGATGAATGATTATGGCAAGAAAAAACTATTTTAGTGTTCATTTGAGCACCTGACTATTGTTTTAAGACAGACTTGAAAAATTGTGAACCTGTCCATTAAGACATATGAAAATACTCTGCTTGGAACAATAATTTGTGTCTGATATGTGTTTCCCACACTTCCTTCAAATCCTTAAAATGGTATCTCCTCCTTCCCCCTCATTAAAAATTCCAAAATCTATAAATATGTAAATGTATTTATTTTCAGAGTTTTAACTGCTGGACAAAAGATGTCTCCTACTTCACTGTGAAGTCCATTCTCAGTGTTTATGTATAAAGGCCCACCTTTAAAATTGGATTTTCAATGAGCACAGAGAAATTCATTGAAAGTCAGAAAGCCTTCAAGTGTCAAACTCTGCACATAAATCATTCTGTACAGTGAAGCTCAAACATTCAACTATAGGAACAAGAAGAAAAACACATTTTTGAGTGGAGGGGGACTTAAAAGTTTGATGGGCAGTGGTATCAAACCTCAGGGGATCCCCCAAAGAATCCTTAACTAAATCTAAGGAGCCCCAAGATGATTAATTCATAAAATTGTTTACTTTTGCCTTTTTTCCTTTTCAGGTTGTTTCATGTGAAGTCTATAGTGACCAGAATATGTGAAAAAACCACTCCACAAGAAGAAAAAGCTAAATTTGACCAAAGTGACTTATTAATCAATTTTTCAAGTAGACATGACTTTCGGAGTCACAAGCAAAAGAAAATGGTTGGGAACTACTGACATAACGACATGTTGATTCAGTCACTGGTGTTATTTTTTTTCCCTGTGTACAAATGCAGTCCTGTTGGATTGCATCATAATGTACAGATGTTTTCATTAACAGCTGTTCATTAGCTTAGAGCAGTGGTTCCCAACCCGCGGGTCGGGACCCCCACAAGGTGTCACAAGATGATTAATGGGCAGGAAATAAGAAATTATAAATTCTGCTACACATCTTTGCTTTTTTCTTGTGAAATACTGCATATTTTCACATCCTCAGTTCTCCAAAAAAACATTCATGAAACCGTGAGAAGGAACAATCACTCTTCATCATGCATTCTGTGATTTGATGTTTTGTATCAAGGGTTCACAAACAAACATAGAGGATGTACAGTGTGTAAAGAACATCATAATAAAACATTATGACATACACCCATCACACAAATCACCAAGAGACTTGTGATGATGGATAATATCTCCTGGATGTCTCAATTCAAGACAAAGTCTAGGACCAAATGAAGATTTATTTTGTAAAGTGGTTGAAACAACAGTTTGTGCATATAACAAGAGATGCAAGGCATGTTTGTAGCCACAATTTCAGAACATGAACTATATAAGAACAATCTGGAAAATTATACTAATAATCTATAAATGACAGAGTTGTGTTTACTAATCAGAATGAGATATTAAGGCTGTATTTTGTTCTGTACATGTGTGTCATTCTTAAGTCCATTGGTCTTTCTCACAGAAGCAACTAGTTAGAAAAGTATGAAGTCTAAAAATATGGTACAAAAGTTATACACACACACACACAGCTGTATGAAACTGAAGTACAGTGATAGCAACTTTGCAGTCCACTCTTAAGAGCCATGTAACACAGTATTCCACCTATTTTACTTTCTCTATTCTTGTCACCTGCTCTTCACAGTTCGCTTCCCTCTACATTTCAGAGCTGGAACCGCCAGCAGAGGTGTCCCAGTCTGTCAATGTTTTTATGCAGAACACTGTGAATTGGCGCCACGTATCTTGCCACGTCACCGTCCCGAGAGAAATCCCTGCAGAAAAAGCCCTTCTCTGAGCTGAAGACAAACTTCTGGGGCATGGGCCCGTTGCCCCTCACGTACTCCCACACAGCCAGGAGCAGTAGCCTCACCTCGAAGGGTGCGAGGAGGGGGAAGGCTTCGTGGACATTGGCCAGCACAGGAGGCAGGAGCTGGCCCTCTCCCATGCAGGACACCAGGAGGCAGGAGGCCTGAAGGTGCCACGGGGAGTCTGTGGACAAAGCCTCACGGGACGCCTCCCAGTGGGCCAGCAGAGTGGCCAGGAGGCCTCTGAGCACAGCTGAGCAGTAGCAGAGAGCCGGGCGTCCAGCTGCCACCACCTGAAGCAGAGCGAAGAGCACCGGGTGGGCCTCAAAGCTCCGCCGAATGTGGATGTCTCGCTCCACGGTGGTGCGGGCATGCTCTTCCGGGGGCCAGGACAGCTCCCCGTTAGCCACATCTGGACATACATTTTCCACCAGTGTGACTGCAATGACTTTGGCTGCCTCGGCGTTGATGGGCAGCGGCTCATCAGGGTCTGATGGTGGTCGTGAGCCGTTGATGGAGCCGTTGAGACCAGAGGAGCTGCAACACTGGACTATGACAGCCAGCAGAGTCTGGGTATTCTACAGAGAGAAGAAAATGATGCAGCAACATGAGCAATAGCAGACATTTTGGCTAGTGCGTAGGTAAATAGCTAAAATGGTAAAAAATTAAGCGCAAATTCATTGAAAAGACAGTTGACATTTCATGACCTATAGTATATATTGGAAACTGCAGCTTCAACTACAGTGCTGTTATTTAATCTGATAGACATACTGCCTGAATTACAAATCTACAATTCTCCAACTCACTTGGATGACCCCAGATGGGTCAGGTAGAGGTGTGTCGGTCCGGATCTTCAGCCCCTTGCCAATCACCCCGGCATGAAACACAGACCACACACTGCCAGAAAAGTTGACGGTTGTACCAAACCGACAGTTGATATCCAGCAGGGAGGCTCCGAGGTCAGGGGACACAGATGGAGCGGCCACAGGAGCACCAGACATGTCTGCGGTCTGCCCTCCGAACAGGTCAGCGTTGCCTTTATGCAGCGATCCCTCAACCAGCTGCTGAAGCACCGCCTTGAGAGTGAGAGGAGAGTATGCAGCAAATCGGGAGAGGAGCAGGACCGAACAGTTCACCGCTTCAGCTGCCTGTCCTCCATCTCTCCCCACCTTCCCCCCTTCTCCTCTCCTCCGCAGGGCCAGAAAGAAATGAGTGACAGCAGCACGGGAGAGCAGGAGCAGGTGTGCCGAGGAGGAGGTGCGAGGGAGTGGGCTGACTGACAAGAGACGCACTGCTGCATGAGATACAGCCGGGTCACCGTGGAGAAGGAGTGGGCCAAAATCATGGAGGTGTCCTGAGACTGCTGAGCCCACCTGAACAGCCATGGTGGACTGAGCGCCCGGTGCTCCTCTTCTCTCCTCATCCTGACTCTGGATGGCTGCAGCCAGGTTGAGCAGCAGCTGCCTCAGCTGCCGGGGTCCCAGCGTGTGCGTATGGATCTGCGCCACACAGCGGGCTACAGCGGCAGGAATGAGTCCCGCCATGCAGGAGGAGAGCGTGGTGTGGAGCTGCCAGGCCAGAGCCAACTCCTCTGGGTTGCGTGCCTGGGTGAGTAGCTGACAGAGGGCCTCGGTCGCCACACTGGGGCCCCCATACACTGACAGCAGGCAGAGCAACTGATGCAGCCAGAGGTGACGCTTTCTCTCCAGCCTCAGTGTCTCAGCACACAGCTCACCTACGTGTGTCTGCAGCTCCTCCAGGAAGGGGATGACTGTCTGGGGCTGAGAGGAAGCAGAGTGATGGGGACTGCCTTCCACTCCATCAGAGCGGTTGTAAACCAGTTTATGAAGATGGAGAAGCAGCATCTGAAGGAGGCGGTCGCAACCCTCTCTGACACCTTCATGAGGGGAGGGTGTAGGGCCGGAGATGATGACTGAGGCTGGGGTAGCCGTGTCTGCCAGAAAGCGGAGAACCCGGGCCCCTCCCGATGGGTTCTGGCTAATAAGGTGGACTGCCAGTCCCAGCATGTTATCAAGTTCTTCTCTGGGAAGTCCCTGCAGCAAAGCCTGCAGCTGGAGCAGGACAGGGGGGCGCAGCAGCTCTACCAGCTCTGCAGAAACAGCACCAAAGAGGTTGGGGGACATTGCAGCCAGCTGGAGCAGAAACGGTACAGCAGCTCGACGGAGTTGAGGGGAACTCTCCCAGGAGGTTGAGGATGAAGTGGGAGATAGAGGGCTGGAGGGGCTCAGGCTCTCCTGGAACATCCTGAGCAGCTCCTTCCGGATGCTGTCAGAGTGGTGTGCTGCAAGGTGTCCAAGGATTCCCACCACTGAGCCGATCTTTGGTACTCTGCTGCCTTTTTCAACTCCCATCACCACTATTCCTTGGTCCTTGGCACCGTGGGAGCAGAAGTCCTTGAGTCCACAGGCCAGGACTCGGCTGATGATAGTCCCTGGGAAGGCGGAGCCAATGTGAGCCACCACCCAGTCAAAATGCGGGGAATGCTGAACTGAGGTATCTAACAGCGCGTCCACACAGGCATCAGGGCACCAGGCCAGCATGGCAGCCAAACACTGAGAGTAGGCCTCCATGAGGGAGCGGGTGGCAGTGCAGGACATCCAGAGCTGGAGCAGCTCGTTGAGGCTGGAGGAGTGGGGGGCCACCCTGCGGCCCGCATGCTTGCTGCTCAGCTGGCCCAGTAAGTCCACAGCCCAGGCAGACACCAGGGGGGCCCAGGCCCGCGGGTTGAGGCGGATGAACTCTGACAGCACGCCATGAACCTCCTAAAGACAAACAGAAATAATTAAGATGATTTTCAGGGGAGTTTCCTGACCACCAGATTTTTATGAATGCAATGATACATTTGAATTGCGCTGGATCAGGATCTGTTTCTGTTGTGGGCCTGTAAACTGGTTTAGAAAAGAAACTCAAATGGAAACTGAAAGTTTTGAGTTAAAGCCGCAAAATACTAATCAATGAAGATTTAAGAAAACAACCTGTAATGTTCTGATCTTCATTAACCCTATAATATTTTTATCACTTCATGATATTCAAGATATCAGTTATGCAATAATAAGTTATTTGTGTGGCCTTGTGTCAACTCACCTGTATGATATCCTCCAGGTTGGAGCTGACCCCAGAGTTGGCATCGCCCTCCGTCTCCAGGTTGTGCAGGAAGGCAGATACGTGCTCATCATAGACGCCCCTCAGATGCTCCAGTACTGCTCCCCTACAGGCTGGGACCGAGCGCAGCAGACGCACAGCACAGCGAGCGTGTTCCCGCACGCTGAGCTTCCGGCCCTGAACGGTGTCGACTCCACTGATGAAGGACTTGATCTCCTGAGACAGCTCCTGGCCACTGGAGGAGGGTGGACAGGAGGAAAGGTTTGGGAAAATAGAAAATTAGTCAATTGACAGGAAATTATTCCTCAACAACTCTGATAATCAATTAATTGTTTACATCATTTATGAGGCTAAAATGATTTCCGCTATTTTCCAATATCTTATCCATGTCTTCAAGTTGCTTGTTTGGTTCATCCAACAGTCAAAAACCAAAGATATTCAGTTTACTATCATATAAGACAAAGAAACACAGTAAATATAAAAAGATAGAACCAGAGAAAGGTTGGCATTTGTGCTTGAAAAGTTTCTTTGCAACTTTTTGATTATCAAAATAGTTGCAGATTCATGCTGTGTTGAAAGACTAATCGATAAATAACCTAAATGTTTTAGCTCTACGTCACATTAACCAATTTCTGTTGCAGCTTAAACAATTAGTTGATCAATTGATTAGACTGACAGATGATTAATCAGCAACTATTTAAATAACTGAATAGTTGTTTGTCATTTTTAAAGCAAAAATACCCACATGGGGTTTAGAAAATTGTGAAAAATTGTGACTTTTCAGTATTTTCTGACATTCTGTAGCCCCAATCCATTGACCTATTGATTGAGAAAATAATTAGGAGATCAATCAATAATGAAAAGTTGCAGCCCTAAGCCAATTTACTACCACATAGGGAAAAGAAATGCACAAAATACTCACAATTGGAAAGCTGAAATCAAAGTATATTTGATATTTTGGGCTTGAAAAATTATCTCAAATGAATCAATTATCAAAATAGCTGACTTTCTGTCCACCGACGAATCAATTGATTGTTTAATGGTGTCAGCTATAAATTGATTAATCACCTACTTATATCAGCACTAATAAAAAACAACACCAAACAGTTGTTGGGTAAAAAATACTGAATTACTTGCAGCTACTTTGGGTGTTAGTCAGAGTAAATAAATACTGTAAAACAACATTTTGATATTTAACTCTTTCCAGATTACATGAATAGTCGATTAACTGAAAAAGTGCTCAGTAAAGCCCTGACGTCTATTGTTAAAACAATAAGTTTCAACAGTATCTGGCTGTGTTGAGCAGTAAAGTAACATATAAACGTCTATATGTGATTAAGACATATTCTGCTGTGTACACTTCACTAAAATACAAAGTATAAGACATATGCTAGACTGACTCTATAGTCTAAATGTACTTGTTCCGTCTCTCTGCTCTCACCTCAGGGCAGTCTGCGGTGTGTGAGTGTGTGAGCTCTGCATCGCTTTCAGCGGACTCCCGTCAAACACCACAGACATCGCTTGGTCCTTTAACATTTAAGCGTCACATCAAATCCTCCTCTCGGTTTTGGGATCTTCGACGTGAGCTTTATAACAGCTTTATGTTATTATTCTATGTTAAATTTCAGGACAAAATACAGCGAAAGGGCGCCCCGAAGCCGGAAGTTTGGTCTTCTTCGTCGTTACGAAAAAAGGGAAATTGACTCAGACAGTTGACGTCAGTGGCGACATCTAGTGGTGTCATCGTTACATACAGTCTGTAAGGGGTACTTATTGTTTGAGATTTTTTTCCCTAGGACGGCGAAGTCAAAACCCGCCCTACTCTGCCTCTGATTGGCTGATCCTGATATTCTTACCCTTACTCTAACCAATTACACTCCTCATACCTAAACCTAACCAACGAAGGCAACGAGTACTAACCAATCATAGGCAGAATGGGGCGGGTCATGACGTCGCCGTCCTAGAAAAAAATTAAAGGTTTACAGTTTGGATACAGGATTACAGGATTTGTTTGTTTGTTTGTTAGTTAATCTAATCTAGCTATTATTGTAAGATTTAGTCTCATTTACCTAAACAGCAGTTGGTGTTAATGTTCTTTTTCTTCAGTTATGATTATAAATGTTTATAGTATTTTATTCATGATGGATATTTTTATGGATTTTTTTCAGTATGAACAAAAACAAAAAAATGTGGTAAGAGAATTGTCCAACTTTTTAAAAATAAATGTATTTATATTTTATACACCTTTACAGTGCTCGATTATAATTATCCTAATTAATAAGTGACAATAAGATAATATATAATAAGACTTTATTCATCTTTAAAAGTTGGTCATGAACTGAGTATATAAATTTGTTTTTAAAATTATAAAACAGATCATTTACAATAAATAATTGTGTTTCTTTATTCTGTCTTAATATTGATGTAAATATTTTTAAATGGAACAGCAAAATACAATTATACTTTTTGTTATTGTGATCATTTACTCACATGTCTGCCTTCAGTAGGAGTCACATGAGACCAGGCCCCTTAAACGCTTTATCACACACACACATACATCCCAGTACAGCTGACTATCTACCAGCTGCCCTACATGATAAAAATATGACCTATGAGACACAGTGTGTTTCCTGTTTGGATCATTTTTCCCCGGCTCTCTCTATGGCTCCACTGCTCTACATAAGCCTTGTGACCACATTTGAAGCTGTACTGGATCAACGTGCTGGTATTTATACACTGATGTGTGTTTTTAGATTTGTCTGTATAATTATTAGTGTGATAGAAACCATGTAATGTTGTTGCATGTAAATGAATGTTTTTAGTGTCATCTGGTGTTTGTTCTGTGTGTACCTGCCCAGGGACCACAGATGGAAATTAGCTAATAGTATAATTGAGATTATTGTTTTTTTGTGTATCGTCCTTGTTTAATAAGACTAAAAAACAAAGTCAGCAGGTTATTATTGGTTACACTCTTAAAATCAAGTTCCCAGAACAGTGAGGATGGTGAAGCTACAGTATAATACAATATATAAACAAAGTCATCTTCCTTGAAAGACATTAAAATCAAAAAGTGTGCTGTGTTTTGTTTTGTGCTGCTGCTCTGCAACACCTGTGTAATATTTTAGGATTACACGACAGAAAACATCTAAAACTGGGAGGTTGATTTGAAATTACAACAAATCTTGAGTCAATGATACAATCTGATGCTGTTTTTTTTTTTTTTTTTTAACATAATAATCTATTTGCAAAAACAAACAGCAAAATAAATACACTGTATATCTAAATATAAGTAGAAACAGAATTGATTAGATTAATATTACAATTTCCATCCTGCAAATTAACAATCAAACTTTCCAGAAATGTCACACTAATGGCTGAATTGCTTGTAGTTTTTAACATAATAGTACCATTGATAATAATATGCTATATGTTTAAATTATTTTTTTAGACTGTGTTAGATATAGAAATGTAAATTTTGATATTTTGATGGATTTGATTGATTGTTTATTAAAGTGTCCTGCACCTTTCTGGTGCCCAGTCCATGTGGGCTTACAAGACACTAAACCACATGATGAATCATGATGTACAGTTCAAGAAATTCAGAAAGAGAAAATTTCATCATCATTTCAATTTCAGCATTCAGTTTAGATGGCAGAAACGTCCTGTGATGATAGATACAGTGTTCTCAGTTCATCTCCTATAAATCTCGCCAAAACAAAAATCTCTGTATTTAAAAGCCAAACTCAACATATCAGCTTCAAACAACCAAAACAAATCAGGATTTTTCAGTTGGATTATTTCAAACAAATAATTCCTCAAGGTACTGTACAAAGTGCAATGAAATACAAAATTAAATTCATCCTCGACAACACCAAGATCACAAAAATACATAAATGTCACTCTTCAGAACCCCCTTATATCTGCCTGCAGTAAAGTGCCAGTTCTGATGCACACAGGGACCTTTGCCTTCTCAGTAAATTTAATTTTATATATGGTTCTGTGCAGTAATCATGAATGTAATTTCTAAGCTTTGACTTCTTGCAAATGTCCTCCTTCCATTGCTCCTTATAGATCTTTAATAGTTTTGTTTGACTGTGTTTATATTACACTGCAAATTATTCCTGAAAATAAAATTCAAATCAGAAAGAGAAAATATTGCAGCAACCTCTCTCAACCAAGCATAACTGTGTGGTTGATCCCAACAACCTCATAAAGCATTTCAGTTCTCTGCTTTACAAGACATGACTCCCATCTAATGTTTCCTTCAACAGCTCGCTTAGAAGTAAATTTATGCACCGCAAAAAAACACCTCATGGCTCGATTCTGGATGGTTTTACTGTCAGAAGCATCCTTAAACCCCCAAACTACTGCAGCATAAAGTGAAACTGAGCCCACCATTGAATCATAAGGTTTAATGAAGGCTGAAAAACTAAGTCAGGACACAATTTAATTTTATTGATTACAGACTCAGTCAGCAGTCTTCCTGCTGATTCTGCCAGTACTTTCCCTCTGTGAAGCACATATTTTCATTAAAAACCAAACCAAGACATGAATAAGAACTAGTGTACTTTAGAGGCTTTAATCCAAACTTAAATATATGGCTGCTCTAATGTTCACATTGGTTAATATTAATTAACCAATTAATAGTCAGTATCCATTTATCCATTTACTACACCATAAACTCAGAATATTTAAAAGGCTCTCTTGAAATCAACAAAACAAGCAAACATATTTTTGTTGTAACCTTCAGTCTCACCACAGATAACATAACATAAATATGATCAATCTGCTTCTCTTAAAGCCATTCTGCTCATCCACCAAAACTCCATGTGTCTCTAAGTAATTATGAAGTCTATTATTGAGGATACCTGACCGGACAATGTAAACTATTCACCAAATCTGGAGTTTTAAGGACCTCGTTCGGGAGTTCCTCTACACCTACAGCTTTATTTGCTTTAGCTTTATCTACCATATTCTGCACATCCTCTATCTCATTATTCAGCATATGATTTTGGCAAAGGGCAGTATTACTCATCCTGTTTTCAAAGTCACATTTTACTTGACAAAATTGACCATTATATAATGAGGAACTATTACATGCATACAAATGACTATAATCTGTTTCCCATTTCTTCAGTTTCTGGTCAGTCTCGAAAGGAGATTTGCCATTTTCCATTAAAATCTCCATTGGAATCAACTTCCTCTTTTGTGGCCCCAGTTTATTCATATCTCTCCAACATTGCTGTGGTTTATTGAGTAGTAAATGTTCAAACTGGAGAGCTTATCCTCCTTTAAAACCTTCTATCAAAATGAGACTGACAACATTTTAAACTCATTTTTGTTTTAAAATCCTTCTTTTTCTCACATCCTTGGACTTAAGACAAGTGACTATATTTATTTGTACAGCACATTTCAACAACAAGGGAATTCGAATTGCATTACATAAAACATAAAAGACATCAAGACAGAGTGTAAAAACAACACGAAACAATATAAAAGGAGATATATATATAATAATAGAATAATAGAATAATACAATCAAAAAGAGTTAAATAGAAAATAAAAATAAGCTAAAATAGAATAAGACAGATAAAACACGAGAGTAAAAGTTACAGTGCACTGTAAGATATTAATCAAAAGCCTAAAATCTGATTTAATCAAAGGTGAACAGAAAAGTCTTCAACCTTAATTTAAAAGAACTGAGACTTGCAGCAGACCTGCAGTTTGTTCCAGATGTGTGAAGTATAAAAACTCAGCGCTGCCATGTTTTAGTTTTGACTGTAGGAACAGAAAGCAGACCAGTCCCAGAGGCCTGGATGGTTCATAACAGGAAGAAAGTCATAATAACTTGTTTAATTCATCATCACAATATAGTTGCTTTATGATTTATCCATCTGTTTATTCATAAAGTCTGAATTTTCAATTCAGTTTTGTTTCAGTTAGTCTCCAGAGTCGGTTTTGCTCAATTCAGTTTAGTTTTTATTATTTAAAAATGTTTGAGTTTAGTCAGTTTTTATTAGTTTCAGTGTTATTTTTATCATTATAATGTGTTTTTGTTTTTTGTTTTTTTGTCAGGGGCGAGATTTTAGAAGTTCATTACAATACAAACACAACACTTTGTGAAGGCAGGTGATCCACAGTCATGTAGACCTCCAGTTTCAATAAACATTCAGACCCATGTCTCCTCATGCTTGTTGTGTTGACTAATGTTACCAAATGAACAGAAACTAAAACTAATGACATTTTCGGTTTTTATTTTAGTTTAGTTAGTTTTAGAACATTGTTTAAGTTATTTTTTTCTTCTAAAGTCTAGTTTTTAATTTTAATCCAGTTAACTAAAATGTTTTTCCTCACCTGTTTTAGTTGAATTTTAGTCAACTATAAAAACTTTACTCAGAGGAAAGAAAATGAATTGCTTTTATTCTGAAGGTCTCGTGCTGAGCTGGTAGTTGGCAGCTGAGATTTGCTGTCGGCATCCTTACATGGTAACCCTAGAAAGATCTCGCGAGAGTGATCAATTAAACCCCAACCATTATCTTTCCCTAACCCCTTACCAAGCGGGTTATTGTGCTTAAACCTAACCAAACCTTAACCACCGCGTTGTCGTCACACCATAAAGCATAATTATTTTGTCTGTACAATAACAAACAATAAGAGAACAAGGCGTAAGAATCTCGCGAGAGTTACACTAATCTAGGGTTACCATCTAGACAACCAACAATCAGCCGGTAGCTGACGGCTGAGCTTTGGTCTTTTCGGCGTCTCTGCTGGCGTCTCTAGTATTTAAACGAATTGTAGACGTGAGAGTGAAAGCCAAGGTAAGAAGAAGAACCATTGAACTATTTACAGACACTAACTGTCATGTCAGCTGAGATGTTTTCGTGATGCTACAGTGTTGTTGTTTTTTAAGCTGATGTAACGTCGGCTATACTAAAGGCATTTGCGGCATTTACATGATGTAAACACGGAGCAGTTGAAGCTAATAAGTAGCCTGCTTCGGCTACTCTAATGGGTTTTTTTTTTTTTTTGCTTGTAGTGGCTGATTTTCGCTAAAACTCTAACATTGGGAATTTATCTCGTAGTGAACCAAATGTTCACCTTCATTTTGGAGGAATATTATGTCCCACCACGTCTAAAATATTAAATTATGTGAAATTGTTTGTTATCGTTAGCTGACGCCGAGGCACGTAGACGCACATCCTTCCATTGTTTCGAGATGAAGGGTAATTAGTTACATTTGAAGTACGGCATTAACGCATGCATAAGAAAAGTATATTCTTTCTGTGCCTTTTTAAATGGTTTTGAGCTTATAAATAAATGACAAACACATTGATACCTTTTTTAAAGAAGAAGAAAAGTGAAAATAATTTTCTGTCGGCCAGTCACGTTTATTTCTATTTTTATTTTTATTTAAGAAGGGACAATGCAAATTAATTAACATGAACACTGAGTCAAACATGTAAATGTGCCAGATTTAGGCGACAGAAAACATTTGCATTTGCAGTCCCTGGCAAGTTGATAGCAAACAAAAAACAATGGAGAGATGAACATAGAGATAAACAACCTCCAAAGCAAGGGTTATTTATATTTAGAAATAAGCCTGGTTGAAATGTGTCACATGTTTTGTGTCAGCATTAAGTCTATAAAATGATTTGTTCCAGCAGGTGCTGAAAGTGAAACAAGTACGAGTTTACAGACGAAAGAAACGCTGACATGGCCCCAACGCTGGTAATAAAATTATCTCTAGATCAGAGTATATGATAACACGTGGTTCTGGTTTTTCTTGTGCTGATATGGTGTTCTATTATAGCCCTTATGAGTCATTCATTTTAATAGCATGAGACCAACAAACTATGTCATTAAATAGTTAAATCTTTCTTTTTTTTAACCCAGATTGTGTCAGAGAGTTCAGTCAGGTCAAAGTCAGGTCAAGTTGTTGCCAAACACTGTCTGTTGCAAAGTGAAGCATTTTTTTTTCTGTGTCTTCTGATCCAAGTATGATGTGAAGCCGGAGCCTGGGGACTTGATTGAAGTGTTCCGTGGTACCTATCAACACTGGGCTCTGTACATTGGAGATGGCTTCGTTGTTCACTTGGCACCACCCTGTGAGTCCTCCCCCCCCGACACACAGCTGTCTGAACTGCTGCACCCAAATACTGACCAGCCCCAGTCTGGAGCACAAAGCACCCTTATCTGCTAGCACACATTCAGTGTGATGGGTAGTTTTTCCATCCAGAATACCAACTTAGATGATGTGTTTGGTTAAACTGATCCATGACTCATAAACCGTTAATAAAAAAAAAACAATATCTGGTGCATAAGTCCTGTACAAATTATGTCTGTTTCTCTCTCTTTCATCACACATTTGTCCTTAGCTGAGGTCCCGAATGCAGGCGCCAACAGTATGATGTCTGTCCTAACTGAGAAGGCTGTGGTGAAGAAAGAGGGGCTGTGGGACGTGGTGGGAACCGACAAGTGGGAAGTCAACAACAGTCTGGACAAGAAATACCAGCCCCGCGAAGTTCACATCATTGTGAGGGACGCTCGTATGCTGGTGGGCCGTGAGCTGTCGTACTGCGTCATCAGAGGAAACTGTGAGCACTTTGTCAACGAGCTGCGCTACGGCAAGGCCGAGTCCCGGCAGGTAGGTAGACACGGATTAACAGAGAACTTTATTAGGAACACCTGTGTAGTCTAAAGCCTCTTTCACACATAGTTCCTGTGAAATAACTGGGATAATCTTTCAGGCACCGCTATGATTTTCACTATTCACACATGCAGCTACATTCAGGAACATTTCCGTCTTGCGCCTTTTCACACATGCCATCGCAATGATGGAATAGATTGGCAAGGGACAGCCCAGAAGATGGCTGTAATGCAACACTTATGGATGCCAACCGTCATAAAACTCAACAGAAGAAAAGAGCGAAAACCACATAACTCAGATCAAACTTTCAAAGTTGGCAGTTCTGATCAAATATGAATCAAAATTATGTTACTGCAAAGCCTGTTTCTCACCTCTAATGTTTTCAGAAACATATTTTTGTGTACTGTTTAGCCGTAATATGAGAAAGTTTGTGATGTAGCAGCCATGTTGGAAACAAACAAGCCAAAACTAAGCACCGCGGGACTCACAGTACGTCACCCACATGTCAAGTCTTGTGATTAGTTCGCTCGCTTCACATGACAGCGTCTTTTGTCAGATGGACGTAACTATTTACCTGCTTGTCCCTGCAATGTTACTGCTTTCATTTGCAACACAGACGTACCAACATTTTCCCTGAAATGTTACTTGGTCTTGAGGTGGGAAACTGGCGCTACAGATTTCCCTGAATATCCATCTCTGCTCCCATTCACACATGACCCCATGCAGGAAATGTTCCTGAACATTTCAGGGATATACTGCATGTGTGAAAGGGGTTTAATGCAATCCAACACAACAGCTCTGCCATAAATTCTACTTTTATGAAGCTTATATAAAAGTGTTCGTAATATTTTGTCCAACCCATTGATATACATGAGGGGGGCTAAATATTAGGAACGCTTTTCAATATAATACACTCCAGTACACCTGCACACACTACAACCTCAATAATAAACACAAAGCAGAATTATCACCTTTCTGACAACGTCAACAAAAACTGAAAATTTATAAGCTTCATAAAAGTAGAATTTATGGCAGAGCTGTTGTATTGGATCGCATTAGATTGCACAGGTGTTCCTAATAAAGTGCTGTGTGAGTGTAGACAGAGTACTTTATTGATCCCAAAGGGAAATTACAGTGTTACAGCAGCCACTTAAATTACATATACAATACACATTAAATTAACTCAAATATAAAAATAATTGAATAAATAAAAATAGGACAGAGATTAGAGATATAACCATAACTAGAATATGCTAGTGGTTGAATATACACTGTTCGTCGATATTAATATGCTGTAATACACATTATACACATTAATGCAAGTCAGGTGGGTAAAAGTGGAAACATGTTGATCTTTTACCAACAGCATTCAAAAAGATTTTTTACTAGACAGAATTGAAACAGAAAAGGCATATATGGCAGACTCAGTGTAACCAGCAGAATTTAATTTAATGAGTTTGTGAGGAGATGTAAAGATTTACAGCAAAGGGGCCACCATGAGAAAAAAAAAAAACATGGATCCCTCAAGTTACTAATTATGGATCTCCAGCTCTCTCTGTTTAAAACAAAAGCTGCTAAACGAATGTCACAATGTCATCACAGCATTAACAGAAACAATATGAAGGAGAATAATTCCCAAATAGAAATGTAGCAACTTGGGACAATAAAAGAGGGGACAGGAAGTTTATGAGGGACCAGACCATCAAAAGCAGAATCTGTCTTTTGAGTATAAAACACTAACTGTCTATATGTTTGCAAGGTGGCTGTTTTCATCTTTGACAGAGCTACGACAAAACTATTAAAGGGGACGTATTCTCCAGGTTTTTTTTTTTAATCTGGGGCTCTACTGGAATATCTTTGCATGATTTACAGTTAAAACTCTGTCATAACTCGTCTCTAAGGCCATGACAAATGTGGGAATGGACACAACGGATGGCAGTAAATTAAAGATATTTATTATAATAAAGCAAACGACTGAAGAAATAATTGCAAATATGGAGTGTGTCAGTCAGTAACATCAGTAATGTAGGTGTGAATTTGTGAACAATGAAGTGTAAGGTGTTGTGGAGTAAAAACAAAACTAGAATCAAATGAAAAACAAAAGCCTGTGGCTGCTGGTTGATATGAGTCAAGGTGAGAGAGAGAGCTCAAACAATGCTGGGAGTTGGCCTTTTATGCTATGGCGGCATTAGGCTCAGGTGCTCCACACCCACATTCTCCCAGATACCTTTATAGACACAAGAATATAACAATAACTCATTACCACACCAGTATCAATACACGTTCGGTAGGTTAGAGCTGTCACAACTCCTTATTTATCTTATACTGACCCTCTACACAGCTCCTCAGTTCAGCCTCTGTCTGAAACAGGCCGTTTTAGCTCCTGTGTCTTTAAGCCCACTCTGTTCTGATTGGCCAGCTCAGGGGGCCACATAAACAAACCGTGAAACAAACTAAAGTAGTGAGAGTTCACTACCTTTTCTCGTTCTTGACTCGAAATATAAACTTCTCAAAAACATGTTTGAGCGGAATCCGATCCGAAATATAAGAGCAGACAACGCAAACAACACATGGAAAAACCTTAGCAACAACCTCGGCAACAAAGGCTACATGGACATTTATGGGCATGCATGACAAGTCGACGTCACCACATGGTAGAAAAAAATAGTCATAAACGAAGCGTTCAGAGCAGGTTGAAGCCCTGGCTTTGACCTCCACATATTTTAATGTGAAGTTTAGGAGCTGTGACCATGTTTAACGTAGATATCCGACATCATAACAGTATATAAATCATAGAAAACCACTAAAAGTATAATTTGTCCTCTTTAAGTTAAATGTCACTTAAAACTGATTATAATAGTGACTTGTTTTCATGCTGGGGAAGTTATAAAAAGAATATAAAAACCTATCAAATCACTCCTGCAATATAATTCACATTTCTGCTGTCTGCCTGTTATAAGAAAAAAACTGAATTGTACAAATTTCTAAAAATAAGCTCAAAATGTTCTATGAAGTTAGTGTCATATTTGCCAAAGATGAGGATGATTTTAAGGGGGTTTTGAATGTGAAGAAGACTCATGACACTCCCTGTTTTCTAACTGTGATCTCCCTCTGCAGGTGCGTAAGGCAGGAGAAACGGTCATGGCCGCAGGTTTGGCTGCAATGGTGGGTATTGGCATCGTGGCTCTAGCAGGCACTCTGTTTGGAAGCAGCAAAAAAGAAAAAGAGGACACACAGTGATCAACATCCGGGTCACCTGTTCAGAAGCTTGATTAACTGATCACCAGCAAAGCCTAACTAATACAGTACTGATCATAATCATCTGTGATTTATGAGTGATGTGGTTCATTTTAACTATGTCTAGACAACTTTATCCCTCATGCTGTCTTTAGTTTGAATGACAATGCAATACTGGTTGGTTTGGGATCAAGGCCCAATGTTTTTCAGACTTTTTAAAATTTCTACAGATAGCACATGTAAGCACTACCAACAATATTTCCACTAATGAAGGTGCCAAAATAAAATATGTTTGAATGTTTTAATATGAAGTTTTGGAATAAATAAATAAATATACATATATATAAATATATAAATATATATATATATATATATATATATATATATATATATATATATATATATATTACTCTTTACAGTCATATCTTTCTCATGACTGTAGATATTTTTTGGATTGTGAAAGAATATGAGGTTCATTATTTTGATTTGTTTGTAAAAGCTTGATAGGATGAAAAATAAATGGATACTGATAGTTGCTTGAATTAAATCTACCGAACTCTAAATGGGCATTGTGATTAGCCAATACCTAATAAGCTATACAACAAGAATATTGATGACACTAAAAATAAATAACTATGATGAAAGTTTTGTTACATCCTGCAAAAAAAGACGTACAGTACTGTTCATTGTAAGAATACCTCGATGAACTGAGGGCCCCGAGCGGAAACAGGTTTTTTTTAATGAAACATCATCTCTAACGAGTCATTTTAGTGGATTTTTTAACACTCTGTCTTCCTCTGACCTTTAATTGTTTGTAATCGTTTTGAATAAAGGATAATTTCTTGAAATCTTAATGATAGTCGTTCTTTCAGGAGCAGCGTGGTGTCGTAGTTCTGTCGTAGTTCTCCATCTGGTTTAAGTCTTGGTTTTAGCTGTTTATCTTTTCCTTTGGTTGTTTCTATGAATTTCTGAGCTTTAAATAGTAAAGCAAGATAGTGCCAGTTTTCACCAGGGGTCTCAAATTTTTCTCCAAATGGAAACAAGTAAGAAAAAATGTGCTAAAATCACATAAAATTCTACGACTATAGGGCCTTAAATACTTTTAGATTAGATTTGTATTTGCTTTTTCCAATATATTAAGGAGAACATACTCTTGACCTTTAGATATCTTTTGAAATATTTTTAAAAATTTGAAGTGTTATTGGAAAGTAAATAATCAATAATAACCAGCTGTTGTTTTTGCAAGTCTGGTTGCAGGAAACATCTTATTGGGTTGCTTTGTAGGCTCATTATCCAACAGTGAAGGTTTAAAGTTTGAGTTTGGATCAGATCTTGAATCTTTTAAAGCAGCTTAACGTTTCAATTACATATTAAAAGAAAGTGTAAATGTGAAAGTGTGGTCTGATCCATCTGACTGGAGCACAACTGTAGCCAGGAGTCCAAAGTCCCCCTGCATAGCCAAAAATGTTTGTAAAATTATTGTATTTTTTAAATGTTTTCTTTATTCATTCATCTGTGCAATTGTATTTTCTGTAATTTTTTTTCTTTTAATATTGTAAAGCATCTTGGAGTACTCTGAAAAGTGTTATATAAAGTTAATTATTACATAATGGTCTTTGAGTAACCTAAATCTCTTGATTTAATTTTTGGTGTTTTGTTGTTGTTGCTAAAAATAAACCAAAATCAGCCATAAAAAACCCACCGTGTGTCATGTGTTTATTTATAGAAGGTAAAATCAACATAAAATACCCGCATTCCCAAAAACAAAACTGGCAGTGTCCTAAATTAAGTTATTCCACTTTAACAGCTCACCCAGGAAATGGCATCACATCACGTAATATGTAAATACTTCAAAAATAGTTATAAAATCCCCCCATAAACACATAATACGTAAATACTTCAAAAACATATTTTAAAAACTCACCACAAACATCACAAAATACATACAAAATATAGAAACTAAATAAATGATGTTAACAAAATGTTCTACAAAACACTGATTAAATGCAGATAGAATTTGCAAACCACTATGTGTAGATTATGTGATTATAACATGTTTCAAATACTTCTGTAGACACATGTTTCTGTTTGTAGAACAAGATTAAAAGTCTTCAGTCATGGAGGTGGATCTGAGAGGCTGTGATGCCGATTGTGAAGAAAACCAAATTGCAAGATGGATAAAAATTGAGCTCCAAAGTTTGGTTTTGATACTTAGCAGTCATGATGAAGTTAATGCAAAAATGTTATTGTTATTCTAAAATGCTCATAATGACAATGTTAACATGCTGATGTTCAGGAGGTATAAATTTTCATGTCTGTCCACTCAGTAGTTGTTGAGATATTTCACCTTGCCATAAGGAAGTGGATTGGAGGGTTGTAGCATGTCTGCCACAGTGTCTTTTTTTATACTAACACTATATGTAGTTGGACATTTTCAAGTTCTACACATAGTGGTGATTATGCTCAAACACGTATTAAATGTAATTAAATGTAGACAAAATGTTTTTAAAAAAATTCTCAAAAACTGATAAATGTAGATAACGTGAATATAAATTTATATGAATATATGCAACAAAACTGTTAAAATGCATCAAATTAAATGTTTTAAATTTAGTGGACATGTTTAATTATGTAACACCTAATATTACACTGATTACATGTTAAATAATTGAAAATTATTTTGTGAATATTGAAACTGTATAGTAATAATTAAAAACATGCAATTTCCAGGCAAGTCACGAAAAAAGACTAAAAATGCCCCTAAAAAAATCAATTTCAGGCAGAGAGAGAAATAGCAAAAAGTAGAAATCTTCCTCAGTCTACTGGTAGTTATTTCTTAGATGTTTGCAGTTTAAAACTGGTCTTGCTTCTCTTGTTCACTTTTATGCTAGTTCTAGCGATTGTCTATTTTCTTTCCTCTCCTCAAAATAGAGATTTACTTCTTGAACATTTGTTCACTGTAGCTATAAAGGGGTTGATTACACTTGCAACTCTTTTTAGGTGAAACCACCTAGTCTAGAGCCAGAATTCACCTTTGACCCATCAGTTTTGAGTAGTAACTGTGCAATAAACTTTGCTCATAGATTCGCTGCAGATACGTTAATGCAAATGAACCATTACCTGCTCATGCACCAGTGGATGGTCATGTTTTGGCTATCTGTCTACTGTTGACTGGTTACGATGGACTCCAGAATCTAATGCGTCTAAAGTGTCAATCTGGGCAGTTTAGGAGTCTATAGGCCTCAGTCCAATGAAGTACCGTTCCCACTGGTTTGGTGCTATTTAACAGTCCACAAGTACTGCTGTGTGAAGTAACTATGTCTACTACGCTACCTCCTGCCTACCAAAAATGTAGTTGAGAGCCCTGGATGAATCAAGAATCAGAACAAAAAAAGATGAGAAGTTTCTGTCTTTCAATAGTTTTATGAAATGTTAATCACAAAATGGTCAACATTTGAACACATGTAAATTTAAATGTGTGCACAAATGTGAATGACACACAACAGGATTGTCATTTAAAGAACAGATCATCAGTATCAGTGCAAAAAAAGGCCCCACATCAAATCTAACTGGATCTCTTTCTCTGTCTCCACTGATAGACTTGTGTTTGGCTGTGTGATGATCTTGGCTGTTCTTTTTATTCTGTCCATTCACTTGTCTTGAACACCTACTGTACATGCATCCAAACTAGACACAAGCTGCTTACAAAACAGGCAATTTTTACAGCATTGCTAATTCTGTACTTAAACCGGGAAAATCTAAATTAATCATTTAAATTCTAATAATTATCATTATTATCAATCAGTTATACAGGCCTACCAATAAAATGAAAACGAAAATGGCAACACAGCTGGCAGCAACTGTATATACAACTGTGCTGATAATGGCCACAAGGAAAGGTGGGCTGCCACTGGACTCCTGTAACTTTATTTCCTGTGGTAGGCACCTTCTCATGCTTGGTATCTTTCACTCTTGGACTGCAGGATTCATTTCCAGGACGCCTGATTCCAGTTACATTCTTCTGAAAAAAAAAAAACAAAGAAAGAAGAAGGTTTATTCCTGCAATTACATACTTTTGTTTTCTTTTTTTTGTCTGATTTATGGTATAAAGATTAATTAAAATTGGACAAATGGTTTGCTGGCAGAATTACAGGACTGTTTTTAAAACACTGACATGAACCTGTTTAAGGAAGCTACAGCTAACATCTATGAGTACACAGAGACTGTAAGTTGCTACATTAACTGGTGCACCTCCATATGTGACCTCTCGAGAACATCCCTGTGTTTCAAAATCAGAAGTCACGGTTCAACAAATACATTTGTAACAGAATCAAAGAACAGAACACAGCTTTTAGATCTGTCAATGAAACACAGTACCGACACAGTGCTGATCTACAGAAATCCATCAAAGTAGCAAAATGGACCCACTCTCAAAAAATGGAAAACTGTTTCCTTGGCAACAATACTCGCGGTATGTGGAAGGGTATCCAGGCTGTCACAAACTACAGAGGTAACAGATCCCCACGCAACAACAAGGACACCACCCTCCCAGACAAATTGAAGGCAGAAAACACACCACGACTCTGTGAGGGCCCTCCAGATGACACACACACACACACACACACAAACACACATACACAGGTTTTCAGGACTCTCCAGCAGGTGTTATCCTGTCTACACTGGAGGCTGGAGTCTACATAGATATCTTCAACATCTCGCTCACTCAGGCTGTCGTTCCATGCCAGTTTAAGTGCCCAATCATTGTCCCGGATCCCAAAGAGCTGAACATCACTTGCATGAACGACTTCAGTCCTGTGGCACTCACATCAGTGGCTACGAAGTGCGTGGAGAAGCTGGTCTTAAGGTTTATAGGTACCTCCATCCCATAAACCACTGACCCAAATAAAACACTTATGCACACATGCTCTTCCTGGACTATAGCTTGACCTTCAACACAATTTGAACCTTAACCACTGACCCAAAAATCGACGTTTTACCAGTTGGGGACATGACTTTTGTCCCAGGTTGGACAAGCCATCCTCAATTAACTGGTTTGAAGTCAAAAATTTGTCCCCAAAAGTAGCCTGTGACATAAAGTCTTTTTTAAAGTCTGATTGTCAGTACATTAATAAACCCAATTTATCGTAAAGGGATAACATACCCTCACATATTTATCACTTTCTTATATACGGTATTTGGACTGTTATACATTTTTGTTCTTCAGACTCTGTGCTTCAAAACATACAATTTGAAATAAAATTAGGAATGAAATTTCAAATTGAACACAACAATCATGACGGACACAAACCACGCACACTTTCTGCCTATTAAAGAGTCATTAATATTTTGATTTTTGTGCACACAGATATTGATGCTGCAACTTTGGTAACGCTAGTGGACATTTGCTAACATCCTAAGGCCTCCATCAGAGAGAACGCTTTTTAGCAGCTTGTGGCAGCTTTTTGTAATTATTTTCAATGAGAGTGAAGGTTTTTCCCAGAGGAACCTGTGATTCTATACTGGAGCCTTCTGCGTTGGCACAATCATTGGGCCAGCACAGTTGTCCCATTCAGATGAATGATGTGGTTCATCTTTCTATACAGTGCTGTTTTCTGTCTGAACACACTCTAAAGCTTGCAGCATGGTTCTTGCACCGGGCTTCACACAAAGAGGCACGAAACCTGCAAACAAACCTGGAGATCTGTGGATGTCTCCTGAAACTTTACATCACGGCCTTCAGCTGTGTCGATTGCCCTCGGCTTATTGGTCTCTGTTAAACTGGAACCAATCACTTCCGCTTTGGCCTCCTTCATTAACATAATGACAACCAGAAAGAAGATGTATTTTTTAAAGACAAGAAGAAAGTGGAGACAAGTAGAAAACAACACACAATTTTAACAAAGAAACATCTTGTGCAGCATTTCCTACTTTCTTCTTCTATAGTGGCCATATTGTGTGCTACTATAGATATATCAACAGTTCCCACTACAGTTTCAGAGAACAATATCAACTGCTGGCTTTGGGAAGAAGTAGTAAAAATTAGATAATGCTACACTGTATTAATGTTTATAAATTTACATGTGCGGCAAACAATGCCTACCTGTACAATGGAAGTGAGTACAGCTTATTGTTATAGATGTATTTTAGTAGTGTAAAGTTTGGATATTCATCAAAATGTGAATTTTACTGAAAAAACAGGTCACATGTGAACCATATGATTCCGGTTGACACAAACAATCATATATTAGGCACTTAGAAATCCTTCCTCTGATGGTAAATCATCTGAACTGTTGCAATAAACTAAATCAATCCATTTTAAATCTTTAACACGATAGTGTAGAAATATTCACTCTCATCATTCCTATCTAATGGCACAGTGTGTGTGTATTGGTATGTTTTGTGACCTTTAGACCTTGTAATGTAATCTGCTTTTAGACTCATGATCTGTGGCCTGCCTACCAAACCAAACAAAGCAGCAATGTCATGAAAGTAAACTCACCCTGTGAATGGTCTGTGTCAGTGTCTTCGTGGACCGTTTGAGTTCAAGGGAATTCAAATCCTTGTCTTCAATATGCTTCTTGAAATGAATGAATCGGCTCAAGCTGCGACACCTTCTATTGAGAGAATCAAAGCCAAGGTCCTCAGGTATTGATGAGATGTTGGGACAAGACTGGACATGCCACAGTTGTCTTGCTCTCACCTAAATTTAACAAAGAGAGGGAATTTATGAGGCCCTGAAGATCTGTCCATAGATATTTCTTTGTTTTAAGACATGTCTGGCTACAGTTCAGCAAACATCTACATAATTAAATCGATTGTAAAGTAACAACTTAGAAAAAACCATTAGACACAAGCACTAGAAAAAAAGATTAGGATGACATAGATTATATACTGATCTAATACGGCAATGTAAACTAATTACAGCACAATTTAGGTATATGGTGTCTAATGAGGGTATGACTCTTTTTTTTACTGTTTTTTAATAAAGAACATATTTATAGTTTTTGTCTAAGTTGATACCAAGTACAGCATATTATGTCTTATTAGTATACCGTAAAATAAAGTGATTAAAGTGTTTGAAATGTTCAAATAATCCAATATTTCACCACAAATCAAAGATTAGAGAAAAAGTCTAAAAACTGAAAACAGATTTGTGTATCAGACCTTTGTTTTTTCTTCTTTCCTCTCCCATTAATCATCTCATGACCCCCCAGATTTATCTGGTGAACCTTTGCAGGGGTGCAACCTTTAGGTTGGGAACCACTGGACTAAACTAGCTAACTGTATATAAAGTAGTTGAAACTGTATGTTTAATCAGATGCACCTGGTTTACTCCACGTTTTCACTAAAACCGGCCGCTACTGCGATTAATCATTTCTGCAGCATATAAACCTACCTATACAGTCCATGATGCCTGACTGGTGACATTATTATTATCATTATATTATTAATATTATCATCATCATCATCATCATCATCATCATCATCATTATTTACGTTGACTGGCCTACCTGAATCAAGTTCATTTCCCGCCAACGTGTCGGTCCTGTAGACAGAGACGGACCCTCGTTTGTATTCTGTGGACACAGAAATCAAGGTTTTTCCTTTTCTGTCTTTATATAAACATATAAATCTGAAAGTGCGTTATTGTGGGCTTACCATCATTAGGACCCGTTGGTATTCGTCAAAGCTCCTGAATTGCAATTGAAGAAGTTAGAGCATTGTCAGTAAACTGTAATATATGTTATCATTCATCCGTTCTTTTTCAAGAAAAAAACTATTGAAGTATTGATCGCTGCACGGAGAGATTTCCTGTTGTTTATCAGTAAAGTATTAAGGTTTGGAAGATCTCACGTCTACTGTTGAGATCTGAGAATGAGAAAATGCATTTTTTTTCACTTTGGTTCGAGCCACCACGTGACCTGTTAATCATTTATAGTGAGTCAATATCAAATGGACAAAATGACTGGTTTTCGAGACACAATTTATACCATTACTTGCATGCAGGGCACAAGTGCTGCTCATCCACTGGAGACCTCTGTACACATTCATGGTGGTACCACCTCTGACAGACGTCACAGCAAATCTGGGAAAACAGGGACGTGTAGTGGTACATAAGTTTTGCATTATAGGGTATCCCTAAATATAGGATATCTAAATTAATTGACCACTAATATTCTTACTATTCCTTCAATTTTTGGATGTTCTCACCAACGTAAATGTTGTGTTCTGACTAAAAATTGAATTTTCTACAGAACATATTGTACAATGGAAAGTAAGTAATCTTACATGTTTACACAAAAACACATTAATCATGCCTTCATTAGAAGATGCTGAGGATGCAGAAGATTGTTGTAATTACCACCGCAACCCTAACATTAATTAAGTCAGAAAAAAACTATTCCTTTTCATTTTTTACATTTTGCAATGTGAAGAAATTACTCATTGTGCTTCATCCTGGTCCTCCATCCCACAATAAAAGCACAGGCTGCTTAAATTATCTGATAAGACAAACAGTATTCAACAAATATGTTCAGATTAACCTTTATGTGGTGTTCGGGTCAAATTGACACATTCAAAACTTTTAGTAAAAGTTTTGAATGACAAGGATACAAGTTTTCATACTGAAACTTCATGGCCTTGTTTTATTTTCTGTGAAGAACATGTAAAAGGAAAAAAAAAAAATCATTGAGTACACATGCTACAATCCTCCACACATTTATGTCCTTCATACGATGTTCGGTTCAATTTGACCTGCATACACACAGAAGCAAACTCCTTACCCTCTGCAGAGTGGGAACGTGCACAATGTTATCCCAAAACATTCTAAACTTTCTCGCACTGTAACCCTCACATCTGTTGATGGAGCCGATAAAGAAAATGAAATGACTAAAACAATCTAAGTTTTGTTCTCGTGTTATTATTGTTGTTCATCACTTGTATTTGCTTTACAGCTTTGACCTTTGCTAAATTTAACAATAAACATCAATGAAAACATTGTTTCATTTCAAAAAGCAGTGTGTGGATAGTTGCTGCATGTTTTCTTCCTTACAAAAGTGTTGTTTTTGTACAGCACAGAACAATCGCTGCACGCATATAATGTACCTACTGTTTCATGGCCTTGATTTACTCCTGTGTGATCTGCTGGTCTATCCAATTGATCTTCATCCTGAGAGACAAAAAAGGCTGAACGAAAACAATCATGTACACCATATATATTTGTCTGTATTCTCACTATCTGAAGAATTAATATCAGTCCCTCTGCCACCATGCAGTAATGTAAGAGTAGAAGAAGTCAAGGGCCTACATTTGCCAGCACCAGTAAATCCAAGTAAAAAGGGGTTCATTGTCCATCTTCCAGCAAAGTGCAGCAGAATAAGGTGCTTCTCAGATCAAGAACAGCATCTGGAGATCGGCTCTGACAATTCCTGCCCTTGTGTCAATTATCCAATAGATTAAATTCCTGTTCCACCTTTTACCCAATAACCAGTAAATCCAGTTTATGTCTCAACAGGACAATCACTGCACGCACAAACTACCCTTTCATGACCTGGATCGTCTCCTCTGCTGTCTGATGGCCACCAGACAGACCATCATCTGAATGAGAACAACCTGGTTATGATGATTTTTATATTTTTAACACAACATTAGTGTCTCTGTAATACAAGATAGGTAGAGAAGTCTGTTACATCATGCTGTAAAGAACTACAGGTTGTATATTTGTCAGCATAAAAGATAATTAATTGTTTGCTGTCTTGATTCATCCAGTGCATGTTTAACCAACCTGAGAAGACACATCTTTGACAGCTTTTGCTGCAGATATTCAGAATGTAACAGCTATAATTAAAATGATATTGCACAATTATTGTGTTTTAGAAAATAAATTAGGTTTTATGTATCTCTAAGTTACCTTTTTGACTTATATGAAAAAAATAATAGTCTTACAGTATAAAATTAAAATGTAACAATATTAGGTACATTTGTTGAGGTTTGTTTTGTTTTCGGTGATGTCATATTTGTCCAAGAAAAAACACACAGTGTTGCCGTAAAACTGTGCACTCACACCCAAAGATTCATAAGCGACAAAAGCAGCAAAAGCAATTCATTTTCAATTAAAGCTGGCGACGAAGGGCTTCAGAGAGCAGAGTTAAACTTTAGGCGACGCCGCTGAAGCAGCAACCAGTTTCAGGTCGGAGTTTGATTTTCCCCCACAGCTCTACTGAAGTTCCTAGAAAACATCCCTCCTTACTGAGAATAACATAAACAACTAGCCTTTAATGCTTTATTTCATAAGCTACTCGGCCAACAACGTGATTTTAAAAATTAAAACGGCATATTTAATTTTTAAATAATAGACTAGGCACGTATTTCTCACTCAATAATACACAGTGGAAACATGGACGATTGTATATTTTGTCATTCTTTTCAAATTCATGACCTGTCGAATAGCTTTACCACAGACTTGATACCGGCTATTACCGGACCTGATGTCTGCAGCGCTGCTTGAACGACCCGCCTCCTGCAGACGAGAGAGCAGCAGCCACCAACCGGAACCTTTTGATGTGAGTGTCCGGTGAAACAGACATGCAAACAAATTGCTATATATATTACTAAATGACGATCTTGTCTACACATTTAACACGAGGCTGTTACACACAGATTCAAGGTTTATAGGCTCTAGTTAGATCATTTGTAACATATCGGTTGTCCTCACGTGGAGTTCTGAGCTCATCAGCCGTCGAGACATTTTTATTTTACTGCAACAAAGTACAAACTTTCCCTGGAAAGTCAACACATTTTTTTCCTGTCCTGTCAAGTTTGTTATTACGGGCTGTTTCCAGTTTCAATATTACTAGATGCCATCTTTTGTAATTGTTGAAGTAAATAACAAAACAATATGACAGCAGGTATATAACGAAGACACATTGAACTGCACTGCTTCTTAAAACATAAATTCAACAAATGAACTAGTTTGTCTACCACTGTAGACAAACTAGTATATTTGTGATGATGTGTTTTGGGACGACATGCCTCACCGTTTTGTTTTTTTCTCTCAGTTATCTCTAGATGCATCTATTCATCCAGATAGTTTTGGTTTTATTTGTTCAGGCTTTAAGATATCGGTCTCTGCCCGTCTTCACCTCAACACAAATGTGTTTTTCTTCAACTGTCCAATACAGTGGAAATCAACAGATAATCCACAAAATTAACTTTAATAAAATACATTAAAATTAATTTACATGGGAATATTTTCTACTGAAGATATACTCCCTATGAAAACCGTCCACATTGAGGTCTGTTGAAATGTTCACCTTTGTTGTATTGTGGTGTAAGCAGCAGAAATCTCAGATATATGTCTCAAAACCTGGACAAATAAAAACCTCTTTTATGGGTACATTTACTGAGGAGTAATATGACAGCAGCCTTTAATTTAAAGAAGAAACATACGTTAATTTGAATTATATTTATTTTTAGAATAGCTCACATGCTACATGATTTGGACTTTGTGAAATGCATCCAGTCTTCCTCAGTCCACCAAGACTAATGCAGCATAGTTAATTGGCTAACAATCCCATACCAGGACATTTGCTCCAATGGTGATCGCTGTTGATTGTGTCAGCTGGCTGATCTATACAGCATTTTGTATGGTGAGTAACACCCAACCCAACAATACTATATCCAACACAGACAGGCAATATGGGGTCTCACTGAAAGGTTTGATGAAAACACAGAATCTGCAGGTTTGGGACATTTCAGATCTAACTTTTAGTTCTGGGACGTGATCCTACAGAGCAGATCTGCAATATAAATAAAGGCACAAATAAAAAGAGCAAAAGAAACTTATAATCTCCTTTACCCCGACCACACCCAGTACCATTAAAACCCAGTGATGGGTAAATGTTACATCTTCAAATGATCCTAAAATGCATGACGAGACCTTCAACAGACTAAAAAATAAATCTTTTGATTCCACAAACCCTCCACCACAGCGCTATACCTCATGGGAGACAAAGGAAACATAAAGTTCCCTCGATATCAGTCCTCCAGCCTCTTCTTTGTGTCCGAGCTGCTCCGCTGTGTGTCTGGAGTGCACGTTATACATTTACAGATCTGAATCCAGTCAAATGTGTCACCTGTCAGACCAGGTCAGTACAGTAAAATACAGTGTTGTGTGTGCAAAGTAAACTCAACATGTTTGTCATTTCTGGCCATGGAAGCTTTTGTTAGGCCACACAAATACACAAGTGCATGCACGGATTGATTTAAAGTCTGTAAGTTAGTGACAGCTGAACTAAAACATTCATAACCACTGTGTGTGTGTGTGTGTGTGTGTGTGTTTCTGTGTCTGTGTGTGTTTATACTGAAAAACATTCAGTATATTAATAATACGTTTGATTCTGAAATTCTGATATATATATTTTTCCATTTTTAAAAAAAAGTGTCATTTCTTCATGTCATTTTAAGACAAGATGCACCATTTATATACATTTACTTTACAACGGAGACTTTGTGAGTTATGGATTTAAAAAAAAAAAACAGAGGGGGGCATATTGTGTGATCAACTCGAGCCTCTGCTGCGAGTGGTGCTGAAAGTCTCTCCACCTCTCCGTCTTTACCCTCGTTTCCTTTCTTTCAACTCGATTACTGCT
Organism: Thunnus thynnus; assembly: GCF_963924715.1. Taxonomy (NCBI): domain Eukaryota; kingdom Metazoa; phylum Chordata; class Actinopteri; order Scombriformes; family Scombridae; genus Thunnus; species Thunnus thynnus. The sequence continues at coordinate 19,391,935 of NC_089525.1, forward strand.
TTTTCCTTTTTCAGCCATCTCTCAGTTTCTTAATGATGAACAGCAGAGAATCTCCAGGCTGAGAGTCGTCTACTGAGCAACAGCGACCCTTTCCTCTCCTCATCAAGTCCATGACGAGGACTGTTCACAGTATTTTCCTCACTGCTAACACTCCTGGTCCTGTACTTATGGAATGTCGAGCCTCCATCCACCGGTCCGGGTTCAGTCACTGCAGTCTGTGCCCCTCCCTCTCCGTCCCCACCCTCAGATCTTTCTTTCCATCTCCATCAGTCCAGTTTGCGTGCGCCCAGTTTGAGAGGACCTTTAGCAGCTTTGCGCTCCGCCCGCTTCGCCTCCAGCTCTTTCCTCCTCTCCTCCCGTTTCTTCTTGGACAGCTCGGCTTTACTGAGACCTGGTGGTCGATACAGAAAGACAGGCAGTTCAAAGAAAAGGCATAAAGTGGCTACATCATAACTATCTAATGGGAATACCTGAACAGAAGTAAGTATACAGAAAAAGTTCTGGTGAATATTTAGAGTCAGAGGACTAAAAAGGCTCCATTAATGAGAACAGATGCCACAAAAATCACATAAAACCAAAAAAACTCAAACAGATGATTGGATTTTTATAAAATGTCCAACTAAGTGTAAATGTGACATCTGTTTGCAGCTCATTTTGACCAATTAAAAAGAGTCGTGTTTCTGATGAGGGAGGCAGGCCGATAGACTTACCCTGGCTTCCATCCACCGACTCCCAGCTCTCCTCAGCTCCCCAGTCTCCTGTTGCCTCTGCGGCCCATCCATCTGCAGCCTGACCGGGAGAAAACACAACACACGACTCAATTAAACTGATCACACTGACCCTTATATTCCTGACTGCACCCCTATTGTATTCGTTTCATGTGCGTGCTTTCATAACCTAAAGATCATGCTCTCATTAAGGGAATGCAGTATTTTAGGTGGTTGTTCTTAATCCAGATTGTACAAATTGCGTCATTATCTCAACAGTTTTGTTTAATGTCCCCTTGCCTCGTCTTTACAAGCCAACTGGTCTAAAAACAAAACACATTATATTCATACTTGTATGTTAAGAGATTTGAGACTTCAGTAAAACATCCAGCAAAACCATCTGCAAACCTTCACTGTGATGGCTCTGATCTATGACAGTGAACGAATGATTGTGAACACAGTAACTGCTCTGGAGTGTCTCCTATTCAGTAAAAAAACAAGGGGTGATGCAAGTATGTCCACCAGCGCTCTATGTCACAAAGTTAATGAAATAATGTAAAACATAATTAGTGTATAATTCACCAGCCTAGTGATGATCAACAACAGAAATCAGACACCGAGCTGTAAGTCAAAACAGATGCTGACGCCCCCCTGTGTCAAACATAAATCCAGCTTCAGATTTGACAGCACTAAGCGTCTCCCGTCTCCCTTCTTCTCCTCCTCCTCTTCCTTTATCCCTCTACTTCTGATCTGATGGTAACATCAAGTGTACTGTTATTTGTATTTGATCACATTTTTTTCACAACAACAATGTGAATAGTTAGCTGTGCACAGTCGAACATTCATTTAAACATGTAACTAGAGCTGCAACAGTTGGTCAATTAATTGATTAGTCAATTGACAGAAGATTAATCACCAACTATTTTGGTAATGGATTCATTGTGAGTCATCTTTTTAAGAAAAAATGTCCAAATTCTCTGATTCCAGCTTCTCAATGTTAATGTTTTCTGGTTTATTTAGTGAAAATCTTTGGGTTGTGGACTGTTGGTCAGAACAAAAGACGACATTTGAGGACGTCACTTTGGGCTCCAGGAAACGGTGAACGTCATTTTTCACCATTTTCAGACATTTTATAGACCACACAACTAATCAAGAAAATAATCAACAGATTAATAGATAATTAAAATAATTGTTAGCTGCAGTCATACTTGTAACAAATAAATGAGGATGCAGCATTTTTATCTCTATTAAATGAATCGATCTGTTATCTTCATCTTGTGATTCACAATTTCTCTCAAACTTTTTTTAAGTTTCAGATCTTATCAGCACAAACTGAATTTGTCTCTCTATCCTTTACTCTTGCGTCTTGTTGCTTCCCTCTCTCCTCACCGTGGCAGCAGTGCCGGCTGTGTTTCTCTGCGACACGCTGGCAAACAGGTCGTTCTGATTGACTCCTTTGGTTGTGCTGCTGCTTTCCCAGTTGTACTCGCTGGCTAACCGCACCCCCTCAGGCAGCGGCAGCGTCTTGTCAACTGAGGTCGTGTCCGTCTCCTCCTCGCCCCAGTCGTTGCCCCAGCCTTCCTCGCCTGCAGAACTCTGCCCCTGGCCGTCTTTCTCGTTGGACCAGCTGTCGTCGGCGTCCCAGCCAGAGCTGCTCCAGTCAGAGCTCTGCTTTTTCATCGCCATGGAGGACGACGTCCGGCCCACCTAGATAATAACAAAACAATCAATTCATCCGCCCAAAAGAAGACATTTTTATCTTTTGCTTCTCTTTCATTTGATATTATTGTGATTACAGTAGTGTTAGGTTTATAAAAGCAGTCTGGTGATATTATAGGACACATACTCCTCTGTCACTGGCCTTCTTTTTGGATGATGACATTCCTGACCAGTCAGTGGTCCAGTCATCAGTCTCAGTGTGAGCTTTCTCTGGATCCTTAGTGGGAGAAGCAACATAATCTAACATAAACGTATGTGTCTCTACAATTATTAGCAATCTTCTCTTTCAGAAGTGTTGAAATCGTACCTCTAAACTTCCCCAATCTTCCTCGTCGTCCCAGCGGTCTCCTATTGGCTCGTCGTCATTGTCCGTCACTTCTGGAGTCTGCGATTGGTTGGCACGGCTAGAGGCAGCATGGTGAGTCAGAGAAGCTTGTGGAGTTTTATCTTCAGAATCTGTGATAGAAAGAACGAGATAAAGAATAAAACAGTACAGTACATAGTCTATACTTCTGGCAGATGTGAAGACTAAACACCTATCCAAACATAATTCAATGTTGGGTGGTGTGCTAATATAAGGATATATAACATCATTAACACAGATGCAGCACATTATTGTGCAGATCCCAGCTGTACTGCCATTCTACTAAACGTCTCTCCAGGCTCCCCTCACTGCCTTTCTATTGTACACAACCTGAATTATTAATCATGAAGCTCTTATGTGACTGAAAAATAATTTACTAGCATGTTTCCACAGGCTATTATAATGTCATACAGATAAGGTGGCAGAAGTGTCTCATGCAGTCTGACTTCTTTTGTTTGCCTTCATCCAGTTTATAATATTTTGTTGACTCTTATCAGATACGTGAGGAAGAGTCTTATTGTTTGACAACATCTGACAACATTTTTGCAGTGACTTTAGTATTAAGGAACATTCTCCTCTCCTGATTCTTTGATTTAGCATGAATATCGTAACTGGATATCACGCAATTTGAATACTGGAACCCAATTAGCATGATCAGGCTAAGTGTTTGTCAGCAGATAACACATAAGGTCCCTGCACATCCACTATATCCCTACCAGGTACAGTTGCTGCATCAGTGGCGCTGGTAGGGCCGGTGGCATTGGCAGGATCACTGCCCTCAACCGCTACACCTCCCTCTGTCCCTGGAGCGTTGCGGATCAGCTTAGAAGTTATCGTCGACATGCCGGTTACAGCCCAGCCGGCCCAGCTGGAAGAGGCACCTGCAGGCTGAGCGCAGGACGCTACGTCCTTTTCTGCAGGACAGACGGGAGAGAGACTTTCATGTAAAAATTCCACTCGCTGGTTTTCTTACTGACTGAGACATGAATGTAGAAAGCAGGTTGCAGCTCAGCGCGGTGCGTTACATACCGATCTCAGCCAGCTTAGTCGGATCTTCTGACACCGTCTCCAGCTTGGAAATAAAACTCTTGATGGCTTTGAACGCCTGACAGAGAGGAGAGGGTAGAATAGCACATTCTGAGTAAAAACTCTGCATTAATTTTCCATGATATGGTAACAGAAAATGTTATCTACAGTATACAAGTGGTTAAACATCTAAATATGAAGCTGAATTATTTAGCCAGAAAGAGGTGGTAAAGTTTGGTAAAAACAACTGGCATCACAAGCCAGCTAGAATCTAGAGTTGATCGTTGCTCTTGACACTTCTGAGCTCTTAGACTCATCCAAAAAATTTCATCTGGGGTCACAGTGTCTTAAATTAAACAAGTAAAGCAGCGTTTGCTAAGCTGCTGAGCATCATGAGTCAGTAATGATCCACTTTATATTCTTAGTTAATATGTTGACATTTTGCTGAAATTTTAATCAAAGCAAAGAATCTGCTGTTATTTTGTTCTTAAATTATCTATCTTCTCTAATTAATTTTGTAATAAATACTGTTGTTGTAGAGACCAGGCTTCACTGTGCTGCCTTATTCTGCTGTGTGACGGTAACACTTATTGCTTGTGTCTCTGTGAGAGGAACTGATAGAGGGCAGCAGAACCCAAAATGTTTTTCTCTAGGTTGTGTTGTTCTGCACCTTAAAACAGACAAGCTGGCAGATGTGTGTCGTGCAGTGTTAACATCTCATATTACTGTATGTTGGGGAGAGTACTTGTATCAGATTACTATAATTAACCATTCACCTGAATCCAGCCTGTTCTTTACTTATCTAATAGGGGCAACAGTAACAAAAAAGTAGAAAATCATGAAATCAATTAAGTCAAACAATTTCTGTAACATTTTGTGGCTGACAAAACACTTTTGAATTTACTTTAAATAATGAGTAACAATATTAATTTGTAGATGTTTTCTTATCTGCACAGTAAAGACATCATGTAGTGATAAATCCCTAACAGACATGTGTACCTGGTCCCTGACGCTCTTATCAGGGTCAACAGTTATAGCACAGAGCGTGGGTAAGATTCTGGCAGCGATCTCCGTTACACTGTAGTAGTTGTGTGTGGCGGCGAATCCCAGCACGCCGGCGGAGCGTGAAGCTGGGAAGGGGTCTTTAGTGGCTCGTGAGAAGGCGGAAATCAAAACACGCTGTCGAGTCTGTGGGAAAAAAAAGGATGAACATTTAAATAGGAAACTAGTGTAGGTGGACTTCTACAGAAAGCTGGTTGGAAAACATCAGTTCAACATATTGCACAGAACGGTGTGGGAGTGGTTTACCCCGGCGTTGAGGTAGGAGGCAATCTTGCCCAGGCAGACGGTGGTGTTGCAGCGTATCGGGCCTTGTTCATCTCTGGCCTGCAGCCTGGCAAAGTGCCGCATCAGCTCCTGGTTCAGGTTGGTCTCATTCAGTTTGGGAGCCAGAAGCAGCATAGACTGGAGGCGGAGAGACAGAAAAGTAACGGCTGCAGCAGGCTGACAACATACTGAAGAGAAGTAACATATATTAAGTCCTCCTGGGTTGTAGTTTGAGTTTGAATACCTTAACAGTCTGTTCTCTGATGGCAGGGTTGGTGTCTGTGAAGCCATGAACAACGTGAGGGAAAATCTGGGAATTGACTGCTGCCTCATTCAGATACTGAATAAACTGCTCCATCTGAAGACAGACAAACAGACAGAGAGGAGAAACAATGTTAGATTCAATAAATGTTTTCATCCTGTAACACAGACTTTAAAAAAGCAGATAGTGTGGCAACAAAATACCCAAAATACCTCATTCAAACCTAATTTCTGTGACATATTTAAAATATACAGTATTTCCAAATGTCTGAAACATTTGTTCAAAGCTAACATATTTTGATATGAGTCAGCTTTTCAATTGTCCTGTCATTTAAGTCATGGGGTACAAATCCTGGTGGTTTATTAAGCTAACTTTTTGCTCTCAGGTGCTTCTGCATGGAGGGTGGAAAGTGTCTCCATGAGTCCTGATGAAACAGGCCTTTGGTAAGTTAAGTACCTGCTGCAGCAGTCGTATCCTCATGGCTCGGTCTGTGGAGGAGAACATCTTCACAATGACAGGGATAATCTTCTGTTGATATTCTTCAGCTGACAGGAACTTCCCCACCTGGCAGACAGATGGAGATGAGATTCTTTTTAAAAAGCTGAGCAGAGACATAACTTCCAAATGTTTACTGAAATGAAGTGCGCTCTCGGATATTAATACCAGTATAAGATTTGACTTTGTTTGGAAAATGTTTTTGTAAATGTTTAATTTATGCTTAGGTAGGAATTTACCTTAAAGAGGGGTGTGAGTACTACGGCGCCTGCATTGCCAAACTCGAAGGCTGTGAGCAGTTGAGGCAGGACCTTGTGTTTACAGAAGTCTTCAGGAAAAGAGTCCAGATTGTCACTCAGATCCTGGAAGAACTGCTGCTTCTCAGCTGGCTCCTTGATCTGGAGAGGATCATTTTAGACAGAAACTTTTAATATAATGTTACCTTAAAACCTGATTTTCACAGTTAAATGAATTTTCCAAGAAACAAATGAACTGAATAACTGCTATGGGTGTATTAGCACAACTTATCCCCAGTACACTACAGTTTTCAGAGCTGATAAGATGGCAGAGTTTAGTGCTTGCTTCTCTAAATTAAGCAATGTTCCTGCCAGAATAGTGCCACAAGAATTTGATTTGTTTCTATCATGATACTTTAGGTTGTGAAACACCACTGTAATAACCTCTGTTGTACATGAATAGACTTGTCTTTATATGAGTCTATGGACCTGGATCTCCTCCAAAAAAAGGTTGCTCTCCACAAAGCTGTTGCTGAGGAATCCTCCCGGGGTTCTGCAGTTCTGGAGGAACCGGGCTGGGTTGGGACGTGCGCGGGGGTTCGCGCCCACCAGCTCGCAGTAGTGAGGGACGAGGGCTTTGGGGACCTGTGGGCACGGAGAGACACACGGCACTGTGAGCTACAACATTCTCAAAAAAGCACATGACTGCATTTTATTTTCCATTTCAACAAAGATTCCTTTGAGATGTAAAAGCACTGTGAAAAAGTCAACCTCAAAGTGCTACAGATGAAGGAAATGGAGAAAGCTGTGGTCAACATTCTTAATGCAGATCTCTAGATAAATATTCTCTGTTTATCAAATGCTAAACTGGGCTGTCTATGTGTGTATGTTGCCCACTTTAAAAGGCAGCTTGGCAGTAACATATTAGAGAGAATGGAGAGCTGAGCTCCGAAGTTCAATCTGACATCTCTTCTTATCATGACTGAAATATTAAGTCTTGATTGCAAAATAAATAATAGATTTATATGGGATGTTTTAGTGAATGTTGAACACTAGAAGTTTCTCCAACATCACACATCATGAATCAGTGATGATGGTTCAGTAATTATATACCTTTCCCAGTGAACGAAGGGAGGAAGTGCGAGGTAGTGGCCCGTTGAACACCTCCCAGATCAGACAACCTAGCCGCCACACCTCCCCTGCCCTGCAACAAACATACACACACGTTTCTTCAGAAAAACAGGATAAATAACAAATAAACAACATAACTTGAATTTATTTATCTTTATTGTCTGCAATAGTCCTGTTATGAACTTCCTCTAAACTCTCACCATTTCTCTCCACTGCTGTTGGGCATCTCCGGTGGGTCATATTTTTCCATGTCTGGGTAAACAACCTTAGGGGCGGGGAGTGCGACCCCGCTTGGGTCACCCTGCTCCGGGGCCACATGGTCGAGTGCTCCTAGCTTCCACTCCCCAGCTCGATCCACAAAAACAGCCCAAACACCCAAGTTGTTGTGGAGCAGGTGGCAGTCATTGACCAGGAAACTCAGAGCTTTCTGTGGGAGGAGGCACAGAGATCTTACAGAGGACAGCTGACAGAAATCATTGAACTATGGCTCCCCTGAGACCAAATATCAGTTAGTGCTCTCTGATCACCCTCCTCACCAGTATCTGGTGCAGTCCCCAGGAGACCTCCAGTTCACTAGATCCGCCCTTCTCTGCCTGGGCCTTCAGGTGGACAGCCAGGGGCGTCACCTGCTCCGTAACTAGGTACAGACTCTTCTCTGTCTGTAACAAGCAAGAGGAACTTTGATTAATGGCTGTTTTATTGTACAAGCTAATCTTTAATAATACTCAACTAGAGGGATAAATGACAATAGAAGCTAAAATTTAAAAGAAGGTACATTTTTAGGACTCTGGTCATCACCATGTACTAATTACATGGTAAAATAAAAGTGGGTAAACAGAATATCTGATGCATTCATGATCATTATTGTAAACATTATTGTTCAATCACTACAGATTTCTATTAAAAGACATTATATGGGAATGCCGCGGTGGCCTAATGGTTAAGTCCACAGTTCGGTACCCTTGTTGTATGTCATGTCATACCCCTCTCTGCTCCCATGTTTCTTGTCACTCTCTACTGACTCTCAAATAAAGGCAAAAAGGCCAAAAAAATTAACGTTGAAAAAAAAAAAGATAATATATGTAAATACTGAATTCATACCTAGATCTACTCAACTACAGCAAGTGAAACACAGCTCAGCCTTGTACACACAGTCACATTTAAAAAGACTTTTTGACAACTTCCCAGTTGCTACTCCATTTCTGGCATTGTCAGAATTAGAAATATACAATACAACCAACTAACAAGGACAAGGAGGAAACAATGAATGGACAAGAAGGGCTTTGCTAGTCATGTTTCCCTTGTATGTTTAATTTTCGATTCATTCTTTTGGCAAGTCATGTAAGATGCACCGATTTAACATGGACAATAGTACGCTAATGGTTCACCGTAGCTGGACTATATGTGGAGGTATTTTAAAATCTTGTTGAGCAAACAAAAGTGAGAAAACTGCAGTGCGCTACTCACTATGACTACTGTGCAAATATTAAAGCCCTACATTGCAATATTCACACTCACCTCTATCTGAATGCAAACATGCAGAGAAGAGCAGACAAGACATTTAATTAAGTGATAGTTACATGACAATTTTGCACCATCACACAAGGCTCATCACTACGTTGCAACATGTTGCTAAGCAGGCCGAACAACGTTTTCCTCTAAACAATTACAGTGGGTGTGAAATGACTGACACACACACACACACACACACACACACAAATACACACATACCTCCAATCCATCAACATAGGCCAGGATGTTTGGGTGCCGAAGGGTCTTCATACGCTTGAAGGCAGCCTTGGCTAGCTGGGTCTGCTGCTCTGTTCCCTGAGCCATCTCGTACAGGAACACAGACACTGGCTCTCCGCTGGTCTGAGGACACAGGTTGGGGTGACATGAGTCATATTTAAACCACTACTATATTAAACATTAATAACTTAAAGTCATAGTCAAAATCAAACACAGTACTATCATATCACCACATAATATTGTATATACTATAAAATTCTCCTCCACTCAAAAATATGTTTTCTTCTTGTTCCTTCAGTTGGATGTTTGAGCTTCACTGTGCAGAATGATGTATGTGCAGAGTTTGACACTAAAAGGCTGTTTTCACATTAATCTGTTGAAAGTGGAAAGTTTCTCTGAGCTCATTGACAACCTGATTTTAAGGGTCGGGCCTATGAGCAGGATTTGTGACATCACAACTAGTTTTGAAGCCAATCCTGGTTCAATAATCAACTCACACAAGTGTGATGTGGAAACTTGAAGCCTCCAGTGCAAAAACACTGAGAATGGACTTTACAGTGAAGTAGGAGACATCTTGTGTCCAGCAGTTAAATTTCTGAGATTTAACATATTTATATATTTATAGACCCTGGATTTTTTAATGAGAGGGAAGGAGAAGACTTGCGTATGGTAATTATATTATTTTTTTCTCCTAGAAAAACCATATCAGATACACATTATTGGGAGTATTTTTGTATGTGTAGAGGCGGATCTTTTACCTCTTAAACTCCACAAGGACGCCAGCGTCCTCGGTCAACATTACTGTCTTTTAGGGGCTGTAGTGGGCTCAGTTTTAAAGCTAGTGGATATACTGGTGTCACATGAAACTAGACAACCTAACGCATCCATTGGTACCAACCATTGGTACCAGGTCATTGGGAAGGGGCCCAAATAATGCTCCAGAGTTCGGCTAAATTTTGGCGAGGGACAAACTGGCATGGCCATTTTCAAAGGGATCCCTTGACCTCTCACCTCAAGATATCTGAATGAAAATGTGTTCTATGGGTACCACCGAGTCTCCCTTTACAGACATATCCACTTTATGTTAATCCCATGCCATTTTGGGCAAAAACCATGCAGTTTTTTGCATGGACTATAAATGTGTCATTTTCGCCTATTCTAAAAATTGTGTATTTGAATATTTCTGCATACTGGGGTCCCTCAACAGCTTTGGAATTGTGTAAATTGGGTATGACTAGAAAGCTGAGACTCTTGTGGATTAATGAGCCCAATTGTATTCATGTGTCAAGATGTTAGTCCCCACAGTAGCCATTTTATTGTAGTGAGACCATTTTTTGAAACTTGAACTCACCTGTATAAAATGACTTAAAATGACCTCTAGGATAATCACAGCCTCAAGAAACTTTACAACCACAAACTACAGACCGAGGGCATTCAGAGGATGTATGGCTTTCCAAGGTATTTTGACAATAAAAGGGTTTCGGAGCAATTTCCAGAACAGAAGTGCTCGCCATCCAATCGCTGAAAAAATGCAATTCTTAGACAAATGTCAAAGGTTTTTGATACCAAATCACAGCATGAATTTTTCTATGGTGTTCCTCAAGGTCTCTGTGTCTTAATTTGGTATTTTGGAGGAATTTTTGACCATTTTTATTAATTGAGTGGTCAAAAATTGTTAAATTCAGCACTAAATCTGTGTAACAAATAGTATCAACCCAAAAATTGCTGCAATCATTTATGAGACATAATTGAGCAGGGGAATGGCCATTATAATGTTCTAAGCCCTTATATCCTCTAAACTTTCAAAATTTGAATAGGTACCTAACCAAAACACAATGTCTATTACAGATTTAGGACTAGAAAAACTTGACCCCCAGTGCTGAACTGCATCTTAACTTTATCTTCAGGTTCCCAGCTTTCAGATGATGTATACCACCTCTATGTGGCATTTAACGTTGTGGATCTCCCTAAAGATCCCCTGCATATAGCTCTATGGTAGGGTGGGGAGAGTGGAAGAAGTTAAAGAAATTACAATTAACATGATTCAGGGTAATGAAAGTAGGAAGCTGGTGCTTGGCTGTCATTATCGATCCTTGCAGGGACGATGATTGAGGCTCTCAGCGACATTAACGACAACAGTCGGTTTTGTTAGTAGCTGTCAGCGATGAGGGACGAAACCTTTATTACAGCGATAAAGCATCAACTTGACAACGCTTTCAATTACAGATGTTAACTCGGCTAAAACGGGGTGACGTGGCGAGAAATACGTGTCTGTCTCCCGGAGTAAACAAAGCCTGAGTTCACTTCGTTAGCGAAGCCCGACGATAGCGTCACATAAAGCAACCAAACGACTTAAATCAGCACTGACAATGAATCAGCAATACAGACAAGAAACATACAGACACGACTGATGAATAACCACGCCGGTATAACAACGGACATCGTGTGTATAGAGGCTAAATCAAGTAGCGAACAGGCACTAACGTTAGCCGGGGTTGCGGTTTAACGAGTGACCGTGTTAATTGGTGACTCTCAGCAGAATGCGTAGCGGTTGCTCGTAGTGACGACAACCGTTGGGGAGTAAAACGTACAGAACAGCCTTCAGTTTTACTTCAATCAATTTTAAATACTAATCTGTGCTTATTATCTACGCTAACCATTTGCGTATATTAAAATGTGCGCAGAAAGACGTATTCACCTCCCGTAACGTTTCCGTATCCTTGGATTTTATACCGTTAACTTATCCCAAATCGGAAAGGCCCATATTCAACTAATGAATCTGTATAATAGTACTGTAGTGTTTTGCTAATCTATATTTTCCCCACATTATAAGTAACTTCAAGAAAAGTGAACGCTTGTTGTTGTCATACAAAAAGGACCAGACGAATAACTTTATATACTGTATTGAACACATGATTGAACATTCAATTTAAGTAATTTAAAGCTTTTACAAGGATAACTATGTGTTCTGTTTTTATTTTCAACGGCTGCCGTCACTACGACAACTACGACGCATTCGGCTGAGAGTCACCAGTTAACACGGCCACTCTTTAACACGCAACACCGGCTACAGGCCTCCCGAGCTATCGCTAACCGTTAGCGCAGCATCGGCGGTGGGCTTTTTTTTTTACCTTTCGCTTCCCCCGATGTAATGTCCATATTCCAGACTTCTCCTGGGTGTCTGGCAGAATTTCATAAGCAAAGTCTTTGACAGGATCCCTGGCAAAAAAGGACCACATCTCCTCTTTCTACCACACCTCATCAAACACACACAAACAGCGACAGGAAACTTGAAACAGACTGCAGCTGGACGGCTAGCTTGCAAGAGGAACGAATGTAAAATGGCTCCGTGGAAATTTGTTTCTGCACATTGGTTCCGCAAAAGGTTGGAAAAAACAGGTAACCCACCTCAAATTCATTAGTAACTAACAAAGTTAATGCTTATGTTAAATTTGACCCATATTTACATTTGTAAAACGCTTTTTTTTAAATTTGATCCAGGACATACAAAAATGGAAATAATGTTTCAACTCTTTTATTTTTGAGCCGCTAATAAACATTTTTAGAAGGTGATCCTGGTTAAATATGACCGTTTACTTTTTTTTTTAAAAGATGTTGCTTTTTTCACTTTCAATAACATTCATTGAGATCATGATGGCTGTTCTCCTCTTTTATGTAACACAAGATCAAAACATAGTGTAATTGTGAATGTTTTTTCTGCATAAACAAACTGTAAAACCTAAAGAATTCACTCTCTCTCTGCTCTCTGAAAGCTTCATTAAGGATCAATCACCTGTTTATTAATGACTGATGAAGCATTTATGCATGAAGAATAGATTTGTGGTTCAGAAGTTTGGTATAGAGACTAATTATGATGAGAGACTGAAGAATCAGAACATGAACAGTATGTAAAGGTTAAACATGCATTTTATTTAGATGAATCAATGTAAATGTCTAGTTAAAGGCACAATCCGTAATTATGTTTTTGTAGGAGTCACAAGATGATTCTGATTTTCTTTGTAGCGTTTCTGCTTCTTAGTATTTTTGAACACAAAAAATTATTCATTATATGAAGGTTCAAGTCAATACCAAGTAATGACTTCTAGACATGAACAGATTATGAGAATATGGTCCCTGAAAGGAACCAACCCACAAATCTACCCTCACTCAACAGATGCACCACTTTAATCAGTGCTATCCAGTCCCAAACTACACTTATGTTTACATCTTGCATTTTGTGGTACGTACTTTAATGTGAACATTTTTGTATTTAATTTGTATAATGAGAGCATTTTTGTATTCATTGTTATGTATATTTTAGATGTTTTATTCTGTATTTATTGTGCACACTTGTCTCGTCTACATGTGTTACATCGAGGCCCTGATATTTCACTCCTCTGTGTGCCGTGCGCACACTGTGGATTGACAATAAAGCTTGACTTGACTTTAAGGGCTGGATTATCAATGGGGTCCCGGACCATCATGGGCCCCAAAGGTCCCATGTTGACTATGTGTCGCTGGGTTTATGGTAATTTAATTAAGTGCAAATTTGTTTAGGAGTATGCACCACTTGAAGCACAATATAGACCCAAATGAACTGGGCTTCAAGGTGAGTCCTGCACAATTACCTGTCTAGTCCGCCTGTTTTGTAGAGGGGTCCTGTGTTGAAATTTACACATAGCATATTCTTCAGTATATATGTGTTAATGCTGCCGTCCTGGAAACAGATGCCTACAAGACCTATTCTCGTAAAAGGCAGCCTCCGCCCTAACCCACATTATAGAGGTGTCCACAGAAGTTAGGCTTTGGCCCAAGGGCTCCTCACATCTTTGGTATGTCAGAAATTGGTGTGAAAATATTCAGATAATGTCATAAATATGTTTAGGGGTCAAGTCAAGGATCATTAAAAATATTCAGCACACATTTTTGACAACCAATTTACTCTTTCTGAGATATTCTAACACACACAGCCTGAAACTGGTGAAAAACTATTTGTGCTCCAAAGGGAGTCAAAGGAGGCTCAAAGACTGAACCACGGACATAATCACAGACTTTAAACAACTTAACTCAAACATTTCACATTTTTATCCTAAAGTAGGTTCATAGTCGCAGCCGATTAAAGGCACAGTCCAATGCTACCACTAACAATAACAATCATGATAATAATTCAACACCTACGACTAGTTTAGATCACTATGTTTGACCAAAGTTCCAGTATTTTAGCGACCATTGTGCTGCAGTGTTTGGGACTGTTGTCTGTTTCTAAGTTGAAAGGGTCATCGGTGACTGTTGTCTTTTTCTTCTCTGGCTTCTCTTCATTTAGTCTGATATGCATCAAAGTCATACCGGACTGTGATAGATGAGTGGCTGTGACATGGAGGAGCAATTCAGACATTTTTCTGCCTGAGAAGGTTGTCAGTGTTGTTTTAATGTTGCTCTTCAGGATTTGGATGAATCTGCAGTGAGAAGACTTAGTGAATCCATCAGATATGACAGACCAGTGGGAGCCTGAGAGTCTCCTGGATCAGTACTTTTTCTCCACTGTGTTAAAATGATCACTACACATGATGATATGTACTTGTGAAACATTTTAAGATGGCATACGTTTGAATTGCTTCTCAGGTTAATATGTTAATATATGGTATGTATAGTGTTCAATGTTAAGAAGCTGAATAATAAATGTTACAGAGAAAACTCAAATATGACATTTCATTTATAGGTGACGGTTTTGGCAAATTAATAAACTATAATGTAAATAAATTAGTCTTTTGTGCTTCACACCTCTTGATATTCAGTTTGTCTGACTTTTACTCTCCAGCTTCTGAGTAACAAAACAAGATAAAAACCCCAAATAATTTAGGAGGAAGATAAATGGTGGTGCACTGCACAGTTTACATTCAATTCATTCATGCTGTGTCACCCATTATGTACATCATTCATGTTGTTCAACTAGTGTTTAAGTATGTCATGTACACATTAACGGAAACACATCAGCTCTGAACCCCACTGAGCAATGTAAGAGAGCTGTGTGCTGCAAGTTAACTACAAGATGCAGTATCTTGATTTATTGTACGCTTCCTTTTCTTCACACTACTTTTGGTCTTCATTAATTCATTCACCCCCATTGTGAAAATATTTTGCTATACACTATATTTGAAACACTGCACTATGAGATAAAATAAAGCACTTAACTGCTAAATGTCACAACTTTTCTTAGTTTCTGCTAAAATGTACTTCACATTAGTTATCATCTTATGTCTAAAAATGAGCATAAAAATAAACTGTAATAAGATTTAAAAGCCATTTAAGACAAAGTAACAATTACAGGTGGATGAGACAGTGGGAAGAAAAACAGCATGTCAAAGCATAATGACAGTTTTATTGATCATTTACATTTTTTATATAAAACATTTCAATTCCAACAGCGTCCTTTCTTGCTCTTCTCAAACGCCCGTTTGTCTTCAGTTTCTGTGCTGTTCCTTTATGAATTAAACCACAACATTTAGAACTAATTAACTTTTTCCTGTAGCTGACTTCCAGAGCTCTTAAGATGAAAAATAAAAAAGTAAATAAATCTGGTCAGGGGCCCATATCTTAACTTCTTTAACATAACTAGATCCTCAAATGACTACATCAGTTTCCCCACACAGCACACTGAAAAAGCAAGACACCGCAGGGAATTGAACCCTGTCCCAACAGAGTCAGGAGTGCCACCACCGGAGTCTTTTGCTTTTTTTGTTGTTGCTGTATTAAAAAGGGCAAAAGCAAAACCTGGAGGAACAAATTTGTTCCTCCAGGAAAAGAAAGCCCGTGAACACCTGGCTGCTACATTATCTTGTCACCACATGGGGGATTTCTCTTGGTCACGAGGCTGAAACTAGAAGAAAGAGACAACTGGTTTCCCCCAATCCCCAGCATTTCCCAGAACGACACTGTATTGTTGCATGACCGATTCCACTGTATCCATATTTAACAAACCCAGGAGACCAGCATCTCTGGTGATACTCAAAGCCTTTGACAGGACTCACAGGTCAAACGAACTGCCAAGTTTACAGCTGTAACGGAAAAAAGAGAGACAGGACAATTTAAGCTGCCCCACCCCCCTCCCACATTAACCCCACACTTGTACCAAATGCTCATCCAATATGACAAATTATGCCAATATGGTTGTTTACCGCGTAACAGTATGTACCAGCTATTCTTCCTCAGTGATACTCAATTCTTCAAAGTATTTAAGGTTTTACCCCTAGAGGCTGGTTGTACCAAGTCATCCAATGACTCCCTGCAGAGGTTTAAGTCGCCTGGCTCAGTAGCAAGTTAAGCTGAGTGAGAAATCTGAAAGGAAGAGAGAAGAATGTTGCCCCACCCCCCCAAAAATCCCTGACCAAACACTACTGCAATGTTTTGACAACGACTTCATGAACACTATGTTGTGCGCATTACGTATAAAATGTTATGTAGAGCTGATGTGCATGCAACATGTTGAGTTACACATTAAAGCCATGATATGTTAAAGAAAAAAATCAAGGGAACCAAAATTACTTAACTTAGCACCCATGAGACTGAAGTGATGCAGTATTAGCGAGACAAGCTTGCAGCTCTTGATCTTAATGTGACTGGATTCTCAGTGTTCCATCACAGGTTAGGCCATCCCAGATGCCAAATAAAAGACAATCGTTTTAGGAAATTTGACCTGAGAAACCAAAGGGAAAAGAAAAAAAGGCACACACACAAACACACAGAGAGCGGGGCTTCTGCGAAGGACGTCAGGGGGGGGTTCAGATTTAAGCTCAAGCGCACAGAGGGGGGGGAGGGTTGGTACTTCATTCAGGGGCCACACTCATATTCGCTGACAGCTTCCACAGATGGCTTTGCATTCAGAGGCAGGCGAGATCGGAGTGGACAGACGAAAATGATCTGAAACAAAGAGTGATCTACACAACACACCCACCACACAATACTCAAAGATTCGAGTTCTACTCATCTTATGGGTTTTAAGATGCAAAGCAATAGGGCCCCTTGGCCAAAGAGGAATATGCTAGTAAAGCATTATTGTTACTGATGATTTGAGGTTAACATAAAGCCAGTTCCAAGATGTCATTTTGTCAACTACATTACAGAAGTTTAATTTGACAAATTAAGCCAACATCTTACTACACACTCCAGGTTAGATGACTTCACTCGTGCTTGAACCAGTCTTGCACTCTGATTTCTGTGAAGAGAAGTGCAGGGATACGCCCAACCAAAACCAATGCACAATAAACTACAGCAACACATTTGCGCTGCATGTCAGACCAAATTAAAGCTGCACCATGCACAGCTTTCCTCAGCTACTTAATTTGTGAAAACTTTCGCACAGTTGCGCGATTGCAAATTATTGAAGACAACATACTGACCTGCCGCTTACACAGTTGCGCAAGGGCTAGCAGCTGAGGACTAATTACTCCCATCTACATACATAAAACACAACCTGACTCCATTTGTTCAAACTGCATGTTGGTTGATTTCAAGGGCATGATGATTCCTGTGTTGTCCTAGTAGATAGCATTCTTCTTTTGGACTGTTCTGTAAGATCAAAAAGGCAGACAAGAAACACCCCTATGCCCCCCCCACAGTATCGTAGAACTGACTATTGTTATCCTTACCCAAATGCTTTACTGCAGATAACGTCAGAATCAATGAAGGTCCATCAAATCTTCCCGTTATCACAAGAGACTCTTGTAAGAAAGCACAACAGTGCTATTTCTACTGTCAAGTATAGCAAGTTGCTTTCATTTCGAGAACAGGGCAGTTGAACCGATTCAAGATAAGTGACCATTCTAGGGTTGAGAATTTTCTGCTTTCCAACATCAATATTTGATGGATTCAACTTATCTGCCTTCACTTTCCACTTTGAAAAGGATGTCATTCGAGCCCAGGTCACATCCGTGCGCTACAAAGCTCCAAGCTTTAGTCATACCTGAAAAAGCACAAGAAAAGCTCCCCCACACAAGCCCCCAAAAAGAACAAATGCATACCAAAACTGTATTCAATCACAACAAGCTATGCATTTATTATGCAGTAAGAAAATCCTTTACAGATAGTTCACTCATTGTATTGTCAATACAAGGCATAGTAACTAATTGCAAAGGAATTGCAATGGAGGCATTTTGCCAGACAATGAATGTTAAAGATAATGTGAACACATTTAGTGACCTTACGTGATGCTCGCTGCGCAAGGAAACTTGAACATACAATGAGTTAGGAGAGTTCCTGATGGTCTCGGGTATTGGAAAGCGCACAGGACACAGCACACTGAAAAAATGCAAAGGAAAAAGCCTCTCCCACAATACCCCTCCCCAAATACAATGAAGCAGTACAGAACTACAACACAATTACTGGCATTACAGCAATTAGAAGTAAGACTGCCTTAGTAAAGGACACAACTGAATGACTATGAATACAATTCACAAATGAAATCAAACTACTTTCCAGAAGAAGCATTTAAATACCGCAGGCCTGAACGCGAAGGATTCCTTCCTTATGAACTGAAGACTTGGACTTGAATGGAGAATTTTGAAGGGCGGGCCATTTAACTTTATATCTGCAAGAGTCACAAATACAAAGCCCCCTCCCAACCCCACAAAGCAACTTGCAGCCTGTACAGAATTACAATGACTTCTAGTAAAGAGACTTGTTACCGCACTCCCTGGGAAAATAGAGCTTCTTGCTACACCAGGAGGCTATTTTTGAGGTTGCTATCCTGCGAGGCAAAGTGTCCACTTGAATCTTGTTGGTTGCACCTGGATGTTTCCTATTCAAGCCATTTTGCGTTGGGTAACAAGGAGCTGTGAAGTCTAGGAAGAGACTGATTAACGCCCCACAACCCACCCTCCCATTACCCAAGATATGTGCATCAAACCCCATTTACAACACCTTCCAAATAGTGTAGAATTGATACATAGTGAATCTAATGGACTTATTGAACAATACCAAATACCTTCCTACATCTCTTAAAACCGCAGTTGATGCACATGATCCCGATCCATAGCACTACAGTAAATAAGATGAGCTCAACCGAGCGGCTAGCACAGGGGGGTTCTTTCGATGGGTCACCTTTAGGGGGCCAAGCCTGTGAAAAGAAGAACTCGAAACACGTTTTAGGTACCCACCCCCCACCCCTTAACCCAAAATTCTTTTGTAGTCAGGGTCAAATACTACTTCAATACATTTTTTTTTTTGATTGCAAAACTACTGTATACTATACAGCATAGGCAATGATGACTTGATGTACAGGATAGTTACACCCACATGTACATTTCATGCATTAACTCACTGCTCGGGATAAGAGGTAGATGTAGCTGATTTGTACCAATGAGGCGCTGCTGAAGCACTGAAGGGTTGCTGTATACACTCAATCGGCCGCACAGGAGACCATCCACTCTCACACTCCAATGCTGAAAACTTCTCTGGGGTAGACCTATTGAACAACAAAGGACTGCCTCTCCCTCCGGCTGGGCAACTACTTCTGATTGCAGGGGGTAGAGAAGTCCCGATAAGACGTTCCTCTCGCCAGCACACTACCAAGGCATTCATGACAGCAGACACCACCACACTCATGTCAGCGCACAACAGGAGGGGTGACCACGGTACGAAACACTTTACACGGCTTGCCTGAAAAAGGGAAGAGAGAACTGTGCGAGAAATTGTGTTCTACAACAGTTGCTACTAGAAAGTAGTTAAAATAACTAAGTGCCTGAGAATGTTACAGAGATACCTCAACCCAAAATACAAACCAATCCCTTGCTTTTAACTTGAGAAGCTAGAAGACACTTGTGCGCCCCGTCCCACCCTCTCATCACTGGCTGGCTTGCTCGCTCGCTCTGGAACTGCTGCAACTGCGTCAGTGATGGCCACTCTGCGCTGCTACCCTGCCCTGCGCCTCTGGCTCCATCTGGTGTACCCTCGATGACTGCTGTTGCTGCTGCCTGCTCTTTTGGGCCCCCTCTGATCCTCCCTCCATGCCCTCTGGTCCTGTACTGCCTGGCTCCACTCTGGTCCTGTCCTGTCTGGCTCCACTCTGGTCCTCCCCGTGTCCCACGGCCTCGCTCCTCGCTGGTCCTGCGATCTTCCTCTAATAACTAAGTCCATTCTTCCTCACAATAACTAAGTCCATTCCTCCCCACGATAACTCAGTCCATTTTCCCCCGAGAAAAAAAAAAAAAAAAAAATCTTCTGTCTTCACTAAAGTAAAGTAAAAAAAATAATTTTTTTTTTTTTTTTTTAAGTTGACAACTGAAAATGAAATCCATACAGAAACACCTAGCCTGTGGTTCCTTGAGCTACAGCTAGGGCTCTGGTAATATAAGCTGTGATTTCTTCCAAGCTGCTTTCTAAATCTGACTTTTTCCTCGGTTATTTCTTTGGTCAAAGCAAAGGTGATCACTTTCAATTTTGAACGTTATTAAGGCAAACGCATAATGCATAATGCCTGACACAAAGCCACTGAGTAGAACTCAAGTGATTTAAAAAAAAACAAAAAACAAACAAAAAAAAAACTGCTTGATTGCATTCAAGGTTTTCTTCGCCCAAACAATAGCATAGACTTAAGATTGAGACCAGGACCTGGTCCGCGATTTTAAATAAACAATACTGATTTGCTTCTTTGGTTATTAGCAGAAATAATCTTGCTTCCTTTTATAGAAAAAATTAGGTTTAACCCTTTTCTCTTCAGTCTACATCATTGACGTCCTCTATTTAGTCTGAGACTGGTGCCTCTACACTCAATTGTTCGTAACTTATTCAATGATATTCGAATTGGATCTGATGTTAACTTCTGTTTAAATAATTAAAAGGTTTTCTCGTTTTGTTTCTCTATTCATAACAGAGCTGCTCTGAATACTCGTAATTTTCTGATCTTCTGTTTTTTTTTTTTTTAGATTGTCTGCCCCTTCTTGTCTTCGCCTCGTCAGCATCTGGCTTCACTGCCTTTGTTACTTTCAAAACAATCTTGTCAGTTACAACAGTAAATCGTGAACTGCCTATTTTGTTACTAAATAGGTTTTTCCTCTTCTGTCGCTTTCTACCTTTCGACCTTTTACTTCGGGCTAACGAAAAATACACGCGGTCGTTGGTGTAGTTTTGTTGCCAGTGCTAACGGTTGCTAACCTAGCGGCTGGTAAAATCCTGACCACTCCCTTATAACCTCCGTCTAGTAACGCATAAGGAAAAAGATCGGCCATGTGACCGCGTCATTCAAATCAACCAATAGCCAACATTTGCAGGCTGCTACGTCACGGCTCCCATCTTGAGCCAACTGCCGTTACTAACATGAAAATCAGAGACTTTGATTCGGTTCTTTAAAAAAAACATAACGTTAATCTTCTATACTGATAACTGTTTAGGCGCTATTTTGACTGTTTGTTCACAGTACGACCACAGTAATATGCTAACAACGTTGACATTAACGTTAGTCTATATTTGGCTCGTTTAGCCTGACGTTATCGCCATAAATAAACAGTGACGATTCAAAAAAAAAAAAGAAAAGAAAAAAAGCTTCGGTTTCGAGTGAAGGCCATTTTCACTTCAAGTTTGCCTGACGAAACTTGTCATTTTAGTAAAAAGACTTGCTGACTCTTCAACGTAAGATACGTATCTTGATAATGAAGCTAATGTATTTGCCTTCGAGACAGGGCCTCAGTTAGCGCTCATTGACTCCGATTAAAACACGCTAAATTCAAATATTTTACAATATCAAGCTTAGTAGATCAAATCTACTATCTTCGTTCCTAATAATCGAATCTTGAAGTACTAAAAAGAAAGAAAAACAAGGTCGGTTTAACCTGAGACGCCTTCTATCGAGCCGAATTCGTTTCAGTGCCGCTGTGTGAAGCAAATGGCGTCACTCGCTCATTTTATACTGTTTGAGTGATTCGACTACGGCAAGGGGAGGTATTCGTCCGACGAGAAACTAGTCCCACTTTCGCACGACCCAAACGCTTGCAAATGTTGATTGTGGCTGTAAAATCGAGTTCAAAAGAGCAAGCTTAACAAACTAATTTATGTGGGGAAATAAATTATATATAAAGTACTTTTAAACACAGCACTGTAATAATACACACAAAGATACGTTCAAATTGACTTGGAAAGGCAACCAGTGAGGGGAGTTTGTGATTTTGTTATTATTAGTAGTTTAATGTAATATTTGAAAATATCTTAAACACAAACCAGTGAAGTAAAATACAATAAAAAGATGTATTTTCAACCCACTTTAGCTACACATGATAACATCAAAACAGCTGACGTCACACGGATGGCTGCGCGGCTTAATCTTGATATATGTGTAACACGGTCCTACAAACCGGATCAAACTAGAATGTGGTTGAATCGCCGGAACTACTTCTCCTTTACTGCAATGATACGCTGTTTGTGATTGACAAACAATAGAAAAACAGCCAGCTCATCTCCTTCTTTAACTTGGATGGCTTATGTTCAATAATGTGTTCTCCTATTTTGGTAGATTGTTTAGTAGTTTCATTAAAAGCTGCTGGTGCTTGCTGTATATTTAACAAGTTTCATATGTAGTTGTAAACCCATCTTTGACAGCCTTCATTGTTAGTCTATAGTCTTATGGCCCAGTTCATTCCGAACTTATGTTCAGGTTGATATTGGACTTACAGTGGTAGTGTTGGCTGAAAGTACATGATAAAACCAGAAATATCTAGAAACATCCAGAGCCAGAAAGTGTGTGGTGATGACAGGGTGGAAAATTACCAGTGCTGCAAAGGGAGTTGCTCCTGTTCAGCAGCAGAGGGAGCAGTGAGGATATGCAATCTGTCACGTCCCTCCCAAAACATGAAATCTCCCTATCCCTCCCTTTTGTTTTTATCCGCACTAGTTTTCAACATTGATTACAGTAGCTACCCTGGACAAGTCTGGGCAACCTCCCTTATGTAACTATCCTCATCAAAGCTCTATGCCATTGATCAGCAACAGTGTGGGGGAGTTGTCCTCTGGATGAGTTTCAGTTCCTCCCAACCTCCATGAATTGATCTCTTTCATGGTTGTTAAACAGGATATAGTCAGTCCACACACATTAGAGAGAGGCATCTTCTTTCATGTGATAACCTAGCTTAAGCTAAAACAAAGGCCTTTAATTCTATTGGCTGATCAAGACCTTGGTGTGATTTACTCATCAAAGTCATTATGAAGTGTTATAGTTCATAAATTAGTGTTATAGTTTTGAAAAGTGATTGTGTCAGTAATGTGAAATGTTAAAAATACCACTGCAGTCCTCTGTCACATGAGGCTATGTCATTTTATATCATAATTTGATGTGGGGTGAAAATCCAACCAGAAACTGTTAATTAATTAAATAACCTGAGAGTTAAGTAATTAAATAACCCAACAAAGAGGAATGTTTTGGCACCTCCAGCAAATTAAAAACCTGACAAATCAAAGTAGTTCATCACATTAATGCAAACATTTGAGAACAATGAAATATGACCAAGCACTCCTGCTTATTTGTAACATTAACACCAATGGTTTAATTCAATCAGAAATATTAAAGGGGATAGCTGCCACAGTACAACATAATCTCATAATATCCTCTCACAGTATATATGTAACCTATAGTCATTTCGCCCACCCCTTTTTAATGTAATTATTTAGGCCTTAGCCAGATGGTAGTTGGAAACTTTAAAATCAATGGGGCAACTATGGGCAGTTCAATAGCACCGGTGATTCTCATAGATGCTTTTTGTAAATTAATAACAATTGCAGTGACAAAAAAAGTTTAGAAAAATGTCACACGAGATTACAGGAAGGTAACATAAACTTGAAGTGTAGTACTAAGCCACAAACGTGGGAAAAACTCCATATTGCAAGTTACATCAGTGGGTTAATTGAACCCTGTTATAGATCATGTTCCAAAGGGACCGGTTCGATTGTGTCCTGTAAAAGGACAAAGGTCTCACTCTTTCAGCTTGTTCAATGAGCTCCCAGCTGTTACATCAGGCGTGATGTCAAATCAAGCCAACATCCAGTAATTCATACATGCCTGCTCACGAGCCACGATTCCATTATTCTGCAGCCAGATGCTGAGGGAGACAAACCTATCCATGCAGGTAGATAGATACACAAAAATCCAACAACTGGATGCTTTGGAGATTTATCCTTTGAAGAGTTCATTGTGAGCACACTCTTTGAGGATTAAATTCCTTATTAGCTAGTTTAGAATATTATTCATTATTCAGATATTGTACCTATTTTCGTGGTCAGAATGACTGCAAACAGTCTAAAGTGATGATCTTTACAGCTGACATCAACAAACAGGTTGTAGCCTTACAGAGACAAAGATTGCCAGAAAGACACTAGAGCTGCAGAGCAGACGAAACAGCTGAGCACCAACACGGATCCTCATCAGTGCCACCTGTGTAGTCAACCCAACCAAGACGGCATCGCCAGCCTGCCACCAGGAAAGAGACAGGTGATGGAGAAGTTTTTTAAGCCTGTTCACAGCCCCTCTGCCCCGGATGAGATCAAGCTGAAGAAGCACCACCATCACCACCATCATC
The DNA here is from genome assembly GCF_963924715.1 of Thunnus thynnus. NCBI lineage: Eukaryota > Metazoa > Chordata > Actinopteri > Scombriformes > Scombridae > Thunnus > Thunnus thynnus. The sequence continues at coordinate 19,416,504 of NC_089525.1, forward strand.
ATCATCACCATGACCCTCAGTCACACAGGTAAGATGATTCATTCCAGTCTGGCAGATTTATATTCATGTTTAATGGTACAAGACTTGAGAAATAAAATCCATGTACATTCTGAAATTGCAAGGATTCAACAATAATTTATTTGCAGTACAGAAATACGAGGAATTTTCCTTGATTCAGCTTTCAAAACAAGCAAAGACATTTATAGGCTATTCAGTAAAAAATCTAGTAAATAACATAACATAGACACTGTAACGGTGGGTGGGTTCAATAAAAAACCTAACCAATAAATAAAAATCTGATAAATAACATAAAACACAGACACTGTTATGATGACACTGCTATTCTGAGGGGGGAGTTAGGAGTGTTCTTGTGTCTGCTGGTTTTAATTGTCCAGTATCTCCTCCCAGAGGAGAGGGGCTGTAATATGTGGTGGCCGAGGCATGAGCAGTCGGCCAGGATGCCCCTGGCCTATTTCCTGGCCCTGGAGGTGTGGATGTCATGGAGGGAAGGCAGGCTGCAGCCAATGATTTTCTCTTAGTGGACGATTGCACTGCAGCCTGCCGCTCTCTCTCTCTCTCTCTCTCTCTTGGTGGCTGAGGGGAACCAGACCAGTGTGGAGGTCAGGATGGACTGGATGATGACGGTGTAAAACTGCACCAGCATTCTCTGTGACAATTTGAATTTTTTGAGTTGCCTCAAAAAGCAGAGCCTCCGTTGAGCCTTTTTACAGATTGAAAGTGTAACATTCTCCCATTTGATGTCCTGTCCCAGAAGGGCAAGACAATGTTGTCTTTTCTAAAGTCCACTACCATCTCAACAGTTTTGGTGGTGTTGAGCTGCAGGTTGTTGGCACTGCACCAGGATGCCAGCTGCTGTACCACCTGCTTGTAGGCCAACTCATCACTTTTATGGATGAGGACAGTCAGTGTTGTGTGAGAAGTTTGATGGAGGGGTTGGTGGAGGTGCAGTCATAATTGTAAAAGGTGAATAGGAGGGCAGAGAGCACACAGCCCTGCAGGGCTCCGGTGCTGAGGGTCAGGGTACTGGAGGTGTGCTTACCTGTCCTCACGCACTGAGTCCTATGAATATCCACTGAAAGATCAGGTCAGGCACACCTAGCTGGGACAGCTTATGGTGGAGGAGCTCTGATCGGGTGGTGTTAAACGCAGAGCTGAAATCCAGAAGCAGGATTCTGGTGTAGCTGTTTAGGGAGTCAAGGTGCTGGAGGAGGATGTGGAGGCCCAGGTTGATGGTATCCTCCACTGACCTGTTGGCCTGGTACACAAACTGCAGGGGGTCCATGTTGGGATCTGTTATGCCCTTGATGTGCCTCAGCACAAGCCCTTCAGAGCACTTCATGGCCACAGACATTATGCAACAGGTCTGTAGTCATACAGCTCCAAGATCTTGTGCTTTTTGGGGACAGGCATGATAGTAGATCTTCTGAAACAGACTGGGACTGAGCAGAGGGACAGGAACTGGTTAAAAATGTCAATGAAAACAGAGGTCAACTGGTCTGCAAAGAGCTTTAAGGTGGATGGGGAGACAGTCAGGTCCTGGGGCTTTTCTGGCTTCTGGGTTTTGGTAAGTTTACAGTTTGCACTCAGGGGGGACGAGGGCTGGGTAGAGAGTGGGTGGGGAGGCTGGGGGCAGATGTTAATGTTGGGGTGGGTGGGGGTGGAAGGATTACTGGATGGCTCAAGGGTGTGAAGTGGAAGGCAGGGTGATGGGGGAGCAGGCTTAGACTTAGACTTAGAGGTCATTTGCAAGGTGATAATCGTCCAAGTAGTAAGGGGTTTTCTTTTTGTAGTCTGTAATGATCTGCACTCTGCAGTCCTCTCCAGACAGCAGATGGGTCATTGGATGCTGATTTTTCTTTCAGTTTCTGGGAGTGTTTCTGTTTGGCCACTCTGATGGCCTTCTGACATGTGTATTTGGACTGTTTGTACTCATCTGTGTTTCCACTTGGTAAGGCAGCCTCTTTGTTTTTGCGAAGCTGCCTGAGCTCAGCTGAGAATCAGGGCTTGTCATTATTGTGTTTGATTGTAGTTTACAGATACATAAATCCTTGCAAAGTCATTTGTTTGATGTATCGGTGTTTGTGTAGCTACTTATCCAGGTCAGCGGCTGCGTCCCTGAATATGTCTCAGTCAGTGCAATCCAGGCAGGCCTGTGGATCCTGTGTAGCTGTGGTGGTCGATCTCTTTGCCGTTGACACTACAGGCTTTTCAGATTTTAGAGGGTTTTTCTAGATTTGGTTAAAAGTTGCAGCTCGGCCATTTTGTTTGAAATGTAGTGTACGTTTGATAGAGAAATTGTCAGTAAAGGTGTCAGTATGATTCCCAATTGAGAAGCAGTAATCAAAAATTCAGGGCATAGATCTGGGAAAACATCATCTTATGTTAAGAAGTTCTTCTCATGCAAAGGTAACTCTTGTTGGTTCAGTAGAAATAGTACAAATATATATATATATAAATAAAAACACAAAATAGAAGAGAGCTGAACTGCCGCAGCCGTTCGTGGCGGCGCCATGTTTTTTCTACTTCCATTTGCCATTATAGAACAGAGGCTGTTAATAAAGACCACTTCATTTAGTGAGCCACCTTTTGAAATCAAACATACAGAAGCTGAAAGTGGTTATAAGTTACAAATGTGCAGTTATGTGTACATTTAATACTGACTGATGCAAAGATATCATTAAAGTTGCTCAATTCCCTGTGTTCTCGTGTTGTAGGTACACAATGTTTGATGACACCGACAGAAATACAGATGAAAGCCATGGGCACCACCGCCACCATCAACATGGTCACTATGTCCATGACAGCCCTCACCGTGACACCCACCATCGCCATCAAACACGGCAATTTCACCACAGCGAAGAGGATGAGATACTTTACAACCACGACACTCCTGTGACTCTTTCTAGGGCCTCTTCCTCTTCTCTGTCTTCATCCTCTTCCTCCTCCTCTTCCTCCTGGTACACAGAGGCAAGTGTAAATGATCCCTTTTCTCTTCGTCACGCTGAGCGGCCACAGCATTCTTTGTCCTGCTCCAACATCTCAGATGTGCGCAGGGGTTTCCAGGAAGATGATAGCAGCGAGCCTGTTGTCTTTGCCACCATCAAACATGGCAGCACTGGCACTGGTTGTAGTCAGTCACATGGGAGCTCACAACAGAGGGGAAAGTGTGGTTTTTCTCCCCTTGACCGAGGTCACAGCAGGAGTGAAGAGGGCCTTCTGCAGGGTAATGAAAGTGATCAGGGAGGAGAACAATCCAGGGTACCCCACATGAACTATGGACCTCTGTATAAGACAGCTAGTTTGAACCGAAGCCTGGCTTTCAGTGAGGAGGACATTGTGTTAGGAGTCTCCAGAGGCCCAAAGAGAGCAGTGTCCTCCAGCCAGCTTCCCAGCAAAGGAATCCTCAAGAATAGGGACCCTCGTGGAGACATCCGCAAGGCGAAATCAATGGAGGTGTTGTCCCCAAGAGTTGCTAAAGGACAAGATCCTAGTGGACAGAAGGGGAAAGGGGTCAATCAAGCCGTGGTAGCGCAAGCCAGGGCAAATTTTGTGCAGGGAAAGTTGCAGTTTTCAGCCTTCCTGGATGAGATAACCAAACAAGTTATAAGTCCATCAGATCTCAACATCTTAGGTGTGAACAAAGATAAAACAACCGGCAAGAGCGTTGCCTCAGCCCAAACACATGGCCCAGTCAAGCCTCAGCTCCCACCTAAGAAGCACAGAGAGAGTTCAGGTGAGGAGAGGGAGCAGCATCCCAAACAGCACAGCCGACAGGAGAAAGCAGCTCGCAACAGCTCTCGGAAACAATCGGACTGCTCCAATCCTGATAAACTGATCTCATATGGGGCTAGGAACCACCATGGTAGCCCTCCACCTAGTCACTACCCCAACTCCGCCAGCCACAATACTCACCATGGTAGCAACCGTAAAGACAGGAGGCCGTCACCCACTGGCAGCTCCACGTCAGGGGACAGGTATGGCAGGTGTGGCCCTCATCTAACTGATGGAACCAGCACCAGCCCTGAACCCATCCAGCCCAAACAACGGCACCACCGCAAACACCAGACAACCACCTCTCACAGCCCACATCCTCATACCCAGCACTTCCCTCAGCCGCAGCCTCACCAGGCGCACCCTGGTCCTGGGCAACGAGGACCAAGCAACTCCCCTCCATCCTCAGCCCAGGGTGCAGGACCAGGCCCCGGATCTGAGTCTTCATCCTGTAAATCAGATTCATCCAGGACCAGAGATACAGCCTCCACAGCTACCAGTCATAGTTCAGAGCAGAGTGGTCGACACCATTCGCAGCATGTGGGGCACTCCAAACAACACAGGGTAAGTTGACTTAAACAGTGTTTTTGCTGTTTGTTAGAATATGATATCACAAGACAGGAAAGATTTCAGGCCTCAAATCATTAATCTGAAAGGAAAATGTCACAAACACAACATAAATAGCTTAATTCAGAAAACATTTATGAAAACATGTATTGGTTGATAACATGGTTGTAACTACTCTAAAAACAGCAAATGTAATTATCTTAATGTTACACAATTGGATTATTTGACAAATAAGCTTATCTGTCTAGCATTGCTTGGTCAGCTAATATAACTTTTATATTACTTTTTATTTTGTATTTATATTATATGTCCTTTAAGATATCCATCAAATAAACCAATCAATTTGAGCAACACATAGAGAACACATAGAGAAACCTTACTGCTAAAACAAAAATGGTTTTCAATGGGATATTTGTGAGAAATACATGAACCTTTGAAATATTTATTGCTTCAAGATATGGGAAAATGGGCAACCAAAACCTGCAACATGACCTCTTCGTGTTCTATCTTATACAACTATAATGTCTGTTTCCTTGTACATTGTACTGTACTTTGGCCTTATCATGAGTCATGCTCCTGAAAAAGAACTCTGGTGATCTGGATGAATCATGAGCCTAATTGTAAAACAGGTCAGTTATTAAACTCATAGAGACACAGCACTGCACTGAAGGGAAGGTATAGAAGAGTAGGATGAGCATAACAAATGGAGTGTTGCTCCTCTTTTGCAGAGGCAGTGTGGCTGAGTCACTCTGTGTGGGATGGGTCCAATGCTGCGCACTTCAAGCTGAGTCATACATCAGCAATGCAGCAGACGATAGTCCTGTGCTTTTAGGGGAAACTTGTTTGGAGAACTATTTTATTCATCGATTTAAATGGCGTAATTGTTTCTTTACAAGGCTGAGCTGCTGTATGTTCTATGAATCGACTGTGTAGGCTAAGAGACTAACAATACACATCAACAGAGATAAATCTGTAGCACATACCAGCAACCAGCCAGCACTATGCAGAATGTGAGAGAGAGTTGGGTGGATAAGAGTTAGTATCACGTTGCCCTTATGTAAGTATCTGTGCAGGCTTACACTCTTATGTACTAATAAACACACACAACATTACATAACTTCGCCTTTTTCCGTGTGGGCACTGTGCAGGATATGGTCTCACTTGGGTTGCCTGGTTATGGTTCAGTCAAATAACACACACACACACACACACACACACACACAATACAACTCACACACACACACAAAAAAAGAAAGCACCCCCCCCCCCCCCCACACCCATGCCCCAGGCACATTAACACACGTTAGCACTAGGGACATTCGCTGTTGGTTACCAGCACTCAATCAATGCGATTATGCATCCGTAACACACGCACACACACACACACACACACACACACACACACACACACACACACACACACACACACAGACCAAAAGAAAAATCCTGGCTACAGTTTAGCTTCACAGAACTAATCGATTCCGGTAGACTCCATTTCCGGGAGCAGATCTGCCATAACTCAATATTTTATTCAATTTGTCATGTCCCCAGTAATGGACTGGCGACCCATCCTGGGTGTAGTCTCCCTTTTACACAGTGCATGCTAGGCCAGGCTCCAGCCTCTGTAAGACTGAACAGTAAGAGGTGGATATAAAAATGGATAGATGGTTGTCATGTCCTTATTCTTACTCACTTATTGTTCTCTATATACTGTATGTTTGATACTTTGTATGCTTTTTCATCCAGCAGGCCTGAACGGCCAGTGTCACGTATATTTTTATTATATTATTATTAAATTATTTGTATGTTCATGTGTATGTTTTTCATAGTTTTTTACTTCTACCAGCCCACTGCAATTCAAATGAAACTATGACAATGAGGTTGAAGTGTTCACTATCAACAAAGGCACTCAAGGAGTGTTCACATTTATGTTGGGTAAACAATGAAGAGCTTGTCCTCCACTTTACTCTTGGAGGGGGAATAACACAAAAAGGGCAACATGAGTGTTACACAGTTAATCAGATGTGGATGTAAATGCTCTCAAATTAAAGCAGAAAGTCATTGTTTCATTTTCAATTCAGTGTGCTGGAGTACAGAGTCAAAATGAAACTTGCACTGCATTTGTGCTCTGTATGAAAAGCCAACTAGGCTTGTACAACTTCCTCTTATCTTTCTTTTGTTATTTTTCTAGGACACGCTGTGTGACACTGACCACCTTCAGTAAGTGCTCTCTGTCCACCCACTTCACATTTGCCTTTCATACATTTCTCCCTGTCTCATTTTGTTGTCGGTCTTTCTCGTGATGGGTCAGTGGCTATTGAGCGCTCTAATGACAATCCTCTCTCACTCCACTACTGTTTTAACAGGAAGACGTGTGACCATCATTTGAATGTTGTTAGCATGAGCATATGTGACAGGAAAAAGGGTTGGACAAAATAACATAAATACCAAATGCAAAAGGAGTTTAACTTTAAAATAACTCTAATTAAATTATAAATAATAATATTATAATTTTAATTAAATAAATATTTAATTTCATGCTAGTAGTATTTGCCAACTTCCTATATATTGTATGGGTCCACCTACACAGACTGTTCCCTTTGAAATGTGAAATATTTTTGTCAGGTGAAACTCAGATAGGAATTATGTGACGTCATCAAACTACATCCACAAGTAAGAATGATAAAGGTGTAATTTGTCCCGCCCTTATAAGGTGCAACAAAGCTAACAGGGTGTGAAAGATTTGTCAATCAGTCTGTACGCAGGTCTAACCAAGCACAATAAGTGAAAACACGTGTGTACCATGGGTGTGAGGGGCCATCATGTATCTTTATAGTAAAAAAAACCCTATCTGCCCATGCTTGGGATAATGAATAGATTCTCAAAATGGAGGTACATGAGAGAAGGCCTCATTTTGAATGGTTCCTAAAGTTATTACTGCCAAATAACTGGGCCTGGATTTCAGACTTTATTAAAGTAATAGACCAAAAACAGCATTTCTTTAAAATATTCATCCAGATCCACACAGCGTACACCCCTAAATCATCTCATGAATAAATATATTCTGTGACAAAACTCCATCTCCCATCATCCCTCTGTGTTCAGGGCACTGCAGGAAGAGAATGCGGATCTTCACCAGAACTTGCTGCAGACGGTGGTCTGCATTGAGAGCCTGGAGGCAGAGTTGCAGAGAACCAGGGACGAGCTTAGTCATGTCAAGGAGAAGTATAAAAGGTTTGTGATCATAATCAGTACAAAACTCAACATGTCCTGCTTATACACAAGTACTTTTATGCACAAATAAGTATTTAAGATCACACGAATTTCGTTCACATGTAGGATAACATGACGTGTGCTCACATACTGACGCCATACAGAGTCACTTCCAGTTCATATCCCCCGTTAATCAATAAAAATCCATCAAATCAACCTATAGCTTTCTGTAGCAGTTTCTATAGATCAATTGATCCATGGAACATACTGGATGACAACAGTAGAGTAACAGCACATGCTGCACATTTGCCCCCGTGCAGGTTTGTGGGTGTTTAGGTCTTGTAGTGACCCATTTTTCTAAGCCAACAGAGACACAGAGTCAAGGCATCTGTCCTGTCTCTTCACACTCACCAGTGAGAGTCTTGTTCTGATCTGGGCCCTGTGAGGCCTGTATTTAGCACCAAACAACTGCCTACCCGGCACATACCTCACATTCTTCAATAGACTGGAGCAACTGGGGTGAATGGTCACCTCACACTGGGCTCCAGTTTGGTGCCAGTTGTTTCACATTTGTTAGCAGAGTTTGTGGTTGCAAGCTGACCTCACAAACAACTGTCTTTGAAGATAAAATAATGGCATGGTTTCATGGGTGTCTCTTCTTTTGATTTGTCCTGTAGCCTTTTGGAGACACACACTGGGACCAAGCAGGCCAATAATCTGCTGGGGGAGCACCTGCACATAGCGGTGAGAAAACTTTCAGGGAGATTTAGATGGGAAACCCCAGGCAAAATAACACAAAAGTGATCTTATCTTGTACCAGACTAACAATAGTCACATCCCCCTATGTACTTTCATGTAAATGTAACCTTTTCTGTGTGTGGGTGTGTGCAGTCAGAGAGCCTGTCCAGTGAGAGGAAGTACCTGCTAAACCGCGTGTCCCAGCTGAGCTCAGAGCTGGAGGACGCCCACAGGACCATCGCTGCCCTGGAGAACATTAATGTGAGCACACTGCCATCTACTGGACACCTGTGTGCACATACACACACACACACACACACACACACACACACACACACACACATCCACAAACAGGAGATACAGACATATTGTAAACATCTTAACCGAATGCATTATTGGGATGAATTTTTCTTCTTTAATCCTGGTTTTGGCTGGTAGTTTCTGTCTTTGACATTTAATATCATAAAACCACATCTTCCTGTGTCCTTACTTTAGGAAAAAGCTATGTTTCACACACAGCTATGTTTACTTTAGCACCTGTATTTGAACCTGCGTTTGCACAGCTGCTCCTCATATCTCAAGCTGAACCCGATCACACTCAGGTCAAGATGATAAGTTATGAAACACATTTTTTTGTGCATCCTAGAGATGCGTGTGAAAGCATGGATGAATTATTTGACAGGCCTTCTCGGCAGAATCCTAGAGGCCCTTTGGGGCCCCCAGACTGTTATTAACAATTTGTCACTGGAGAGACCTCAGTCAAAAGTAGATATATCCTGGTCACATTTTTTGCTCCTGATCCTTTAATAGTTTAATAGATCCAGTTTTTTGAGTAACTGCTGATATTCACTTTTGTTAGCCTATTTGTTTTTTTTTCTCCGACATAATACAGTGAAAATTAAGCCACAGCAAGCCTACATTAAAATTAGTAAGGCAATTTAAATATGTTAGCTGAATAACTCTACTTTAAAAATCTTGAGCATGAACAAAATACAGTACAGAAGTTCAATTGCAGTTTTCAACCAACAGCAGCACTTTACACATGGTTGACCTGCAAAATGTCACTAAAAAGATGTAAAACAACGTGGAGCGATGCAGGGCAAGGACAAGAGGAACGGAAGGTAGAAGTTGGCATTTTACGTGTCTGTGCCAAGGCACCCACAGCTCATAATCCGCTGTGTCGAGTGTTATAACTGATTACGTGCTCCAGCCCTGAAATGACACTGTAGGCCAAACAAGTATTTCAAAAAATGAGATGATCACATCTTAATGATCTATCATAGAAAACTCTTAGGAGTGTATAAAGTGATGTTTCTTCTTCTTTTGTTTGGATTCAATTCAGAGTTTATGTTTGTTGTCTCAAACCCCAGGTGCCGTGCTTGATAAAGGATTTATTGGAGAAGCACTTTGATTCAGCTGAGGCCATACAGAAGTTTCTGACAACTCCCACTCCGATCAGCCACTCTGCCACCTCTCTACAAGGAGACAACCAATCCCATGCTCCTAAAGTAGAAGAGACAGCACATGATTGGTTGACAAAAGAGGCAGGTCCACAGAGGGTCACAGCCTTCATGCCATTTAAACAGGGGGTGCCGACAACAGGAACTGAAGGCTGTCACTCAGGCCAGCACGATGCCAGCCACAGCCCACCTTTCTCTGTGGCAGCCATCAGCACTGCAATCTATAAGAAAATGGCTGACAGTTACGCTGCCAGACCACAACCTCTCTATCCCCAATGCCAACAGCAACCTTCCCAGGGCACTAACCATACCGATGCCCCCCCAAACCTCCCGCAGGCCCATGTGGGTGGTGACAGCTGGGGTGGGAAGGGAGGGGTAGAGGTTACGCTTTTGGAGCAGGATGTTGTGGATGTGACCTCCATGACAGCCCAGCAGATCCTGGATGATTTCCTGCAGCAGCTGCAGGCCCATACGGAGGCTGGTGGAGGGAAGGAGCAGCAGGGCGGGCAGCAGTGGGCGGAACAAGCAGGCAAAGTGGCAGACTGACAGTCATCCAACAACATGAATGTATATTCTGTCTCAGAGAAATATGGAAATATGGAGTTGCTCATATGTATATATCATTGCTGCTTTTTGGGCTTGTATATAATGTACTTTTAGTTTATCCATGGAGTGTTGAGAGGATTTCAATAACCAGACAGAAGAATATTATTTCTTGCATAATGTTGAAATATAAAGATTGCCATAAATTGAAGGTACAAGATTTTCACGCCCACACGAAAAAAGGAATTGAGAAAACAAAGCAAAGAAAAAACATTTAACATTGGAGTAAATACATTAAAAACATTTTAGCAATATTTTAAAATTTGAACATGAAGTAGTAGAAAAGATAAATACAATTATAGAAAACTATTTAATAAATATGCTATTTTTCCATTTAGGCAGTAATTCTAATAACATGTCATTTACTGCCTGTTCCCTGTCACCCTGTAATTTCCTCCTAAATGAAGAGAGAGCATGTTGATTACATATAATGGCTTCATTCACTGTGTCATACAAAGTCCCTACTGTAGCAGGATATGGCCTCTATGTTTAGTAGCTCCCTGTGTGGAGAGTTGAAATGACCAAAACATCCAACATTATCTATGACAATAGACATCAAGTGTGAAGATGTGAAAAATCTACTTAAGAAGACTTTAAAGAAATGTAAAAAGAAATGAATACATCATTTTTTTGAAACAGAAACTGTTCTCCATTTCAGTAGTGAGTTCAACAGCTACAGTTGGCCTATTAGATTTACTTATACAATGAAAGTCAGGATTTTTTCAAAACATAAGACACCAAGGATATTGAATTTTTTTAAAAAGGGTTTTGAGGTTAGCATAAAGTGTTATTCAACACTGTAGCCTCTTATCGGGGATTATCACTTATCACTTTTTAAAGTAAAATACATGTCATGTGACGTGATTGTGCTACCACCTACTATAATTCAATAGATGACTCTTGAATTAGACAAAGACTGAAGGAACCTTTTCAGATCCAGTACAGTGCTTAGAGACCCTGCAAGCAATGCATCTCTTTTCAGACACTTGAGTGAGTTTATAATAGTCAACGGCAGCCTGTTGTACCATCAATGTCAGTGTCAATGAGAAAAATGTATTTCAGCTTTTTAAAATTTTAAAATTCAACCGTGAGAGTAACCTCTAAAATTTCTTTTTTACAAACTTAATAATCCATTTTGTGTTTCCTTGTGTTGTTTGCACTGTACAATTGTGAAAAATGACACTTTAGAAAACCACACTTTAGAATTGAAAGCAGAGGGTGAATGATATCTAACTGAAATTAAATTTTACAGTTTAAAACATTTCAAAATAATTAACTCTTTTATGTGAAATATAACTTTAAGTTAGCAGAAAATGACAAATTTAATATTACTGTACATGCAGAGAATTGTGTAAATATTGATTTTCTCTGTGTAAATGTATATATGATACATAAAATGTGCTGGTCCTTCCTTACTGAAATGGTATGTTTCCTGAGTAGATGTTGTGAGCTGTTGTAGAGGGAAGAATCAAAATGTATAGTTAAGAGACATTAAGTTGTAATAATGTGTAGTATTGTTATAATGTCAGCTGGATAGAGTGCAGCAGCAGCATAGTAATGTTATTTTTTATCTGTATAGCCACCAATCCCTCATCAGATATGATTTCTGCCCGCCCACATCAACTCAATATGTAATTGTACCGGTATAACTGTTCTAACAATAAATATAATAATATTTAATTAAAGCAATATCTCAGATTACACAAGTCTGTTCATTATTTTTTTATTTTCTTATTCTCTTTCTTCTTGTAAACCTCAAATGTCATAAGGAGTAATGATTCTTCATATAACATACAGACGTTATTGCTCATATTATTGCTCGTTATTGTTCTCAAAGCCTCAAAGGATAGGTTCACAATTTTTCAAGTCTGTCTTAAAACAATAGTCAGGTGCCCAAATGAACACTGTAATGCTCTCTGTAATCATTCCTCCTGTCCATACTGGCCATTAAAAGATCCCCTCCTATAATTAAGTTTATCTGAAGATAATATGAAGCTTCAGCAGTCTGAGTTAGTCAAATAAAGTAGCTATCTTCCAAAGTTACAGTCTTTGTAGTAAAAATCTATGTGTCTCGACGGACAGTGTTTTCCTGTTGAGCTGTGGTGGAAGTATAGTAACAAAGAGGGACTTTGGCACTAAAAAGCAACTTTGAAAGATATCTACTTGATTTGACTAATTTGGATGGCTGACGCCTCAAATTAGCTTCCAATAAACTTTAAATACATTTTTGCACAGAAGGAGGCTTGTGGACCTTTTCCCCCATCACTTACACTGTAAGAGCATTATGAAGGGATCTCTTAATGGTCAGTATGAACAGAAGGAATAATTACAGCAAGAAAAATGTGTGTTAGTCTTCATTTGGGTTCCTGACTATTGTTTTACGACAGACTTGAAAAGTTGTGATCCTATCCTGAGTATGGTGCAAAAATGAAAAGCTGGGAATCTCTGACTCATTACCAATTATCCTCTTGGATATCTGCACCAAATTTAATGGCCATATAGTCGGAAATTGTCAAGATATGTTTCTCTTATCAAAATGTCTGATGGACAGATTAACTGAAAAACGCCACCATCTCTGCCACTAGAGGGAAAACAAGTTTGCTCATTATGCCAATATGAGCAAGCTTCTCAATCTCACTATTAAATTACCTTCCCGGAAATGTTATGTGATGCTAATGCTAATGGTGTAAAAGAACCTTAGTGGACAATCTAGAGTTATGGTGTGAGAGTTTGTTTGGTTTGGTGCTTTGTTAGAGCTGGAAATGTGAGACTGGCTCCGACTTAACTATAGCTCAAACTCAAGCGGTCATAAATACTTATAATAACAGTCTAATCCTATAGATCCAGCCCCACCAAGCTCCCTCACTGCATCACATGCTTTTAATCATCCTCTACAAGCATAATTCTCCTCTCCATTGCATTACTTTCACTTTACATGAACTAGCCCCTGCCTGACTCCTCGTCAGAGTCTCAGGGATCATTTTGGGGGACAATATTTACTCCATCTCAGTCCATAAATGAATCAATGAATATCTTTGCTGCGGAAAAGGAAGTTATCTTCATATGGTTTACTCCCTTTTCAAGACATTAACCCAGAGATTCTTTGAAAAAGAAAGATGGCAATTTACAGTTGGTTGTTTTGTTAATGTAATGTCCCACCATGCATAACCAGAAAGTAAATTATCAGCTGTGTTAACTTAAAACTAATTTAGTTTGGATGCAATTGGGTTGGGGAAAGTACAGTGAGATAGTTGGATTCTGGTTGAAACGAGATAAGAGGAGACTTCATTACAGGTCAGCTGTAACATTTGCCATTGTTTGAAGTCAAACATGGGACTTCTGGAGCCTTTTCAATGTGTTTGTCCCCCTCATCTCTTTCTGCATATCTTTGCCTTATTAAACAATAAAATATTCAGTACTGCGGACTGTAAATTAGATTAACTTGCAAGGTTTCCCACATTCCCAGTCTCCATGATATTCCTGCTATTTAGCCTCAGCTATCACTCTCTATCATATTTCCTTTGTCTCTTAGGCATCCATAGTGCCCCACTCTGTGCTGATGGATGTCAGGTAAGTCCACCTGTCATAACAGTCCCTCCCAGTCTACGTGTATATCAGAACAAGTTTGCTGATCAGACACTGGCCTGCTTTCTCATTGGCCCCTGGATCTTAATAGGATCCCAGGGACTCTGTTGGGGGATTACGGCTCCAAACTCTCGACTTTGGCCACTCTCTGTGTCCTCCAGTCATGGGTACAGCGGTTTAGGGGGGCGCCGCACATGCACAGACCCAGAGGGGCGCCATCAAAAGACAAGATCACATCAAGAGGAAGAAATCGTTGGTTTCAGCTTGAAGGGGGGGCTGCGGCGGTGTGACCAATTACTTGAGGGGACAAACTATCATCTCCGGGAAAAGGAATATCTCTTTTCTTCATACATTTCATTCATCAACAATTTTCTCACATTTTTCTAAGGTTCTTTTGTATTGAACTGGATTATAAAGAATCTTTTTGGGACCAATTCAACATCCAAGTGAAAGTGTTTGGATTATCCTCTGAGATCGGCTGCGTCCTTTACCATCTAAGGGATCTACCTGCTTATCCCCTGTACCTGGAACAACTTAGATGAGCTCAACCTGTTAATAACTCACCAAACAAGTGCAAGGCCTGCATTGACCACTTTATGACTGCAGCATTATTCTGTAACAACATTGAAACCAATCCTTAAATGTTTCTTTACGTGCAGCTGGCAACCTCTGGATTGACGCTCCAATTTTGACCACTTCCTTCCTTTTGCTCTCATTTCCCCTCAGCTCTCTCCGGCGTCTCTTTTCTCTTACTTTTTGTGTTGATTGGTGCATAGTAGTGAGCCATGGTGCTGTTGAAGGTCAAGTTCACCCAGCAGAGGCGGGTGCGTGTGGCCCAGGGCCTGTGGCTGCTGTCCTGGCTGGCAGTGATGTGCGGGGCCTTCATCTTTTGTCTGGGGGTTTATCTCAAGACAGAGCTGCTCCGACGGGCCGAGGTAGAGAGGGGGAAACACACACACACACACGCAGTACATTAAGACTAGAAGGCCAAGTGGGGCTTAAGTCTAAAAACACTGACACGAATTTAGTCTAAATTACACAAACGTTGGTTTATATGCTCAGTGATTTGCCTTTGCTTAGGGTTGTTTAATGAGTCTGTCGCTTATCAGTGAATTTTATTTAAAGTTAACGCTACAGTTTAATCTACAAACACACAAAATACTAGTGTACATACAAACACAGTGACACTAAGACACATTCATACATGTACAATCATGAGGATGTTAAAAAGCTTTTGGAAAAATCTACGTTTTCTTTCCAAAATCGTCAGGAATTGAATGGGTTTTGAATTTAAGTAACGTGACCAGTAAGGTGAAGGTCATGACCCCAGCATGATTGGAATTTGTTCAAGCCAACTAGTCATCGGGCTCAATTGATCACTGATTGACTCAGATAGGTTGGAAGCCTGTCCGGTGGATGACACAGGAAAGCTGCAGGCCATGAATACATGCCTTCAGATATATATTGATCTTCAATGAGAGAACAGGTTCCATAACCTCTTCGTTGTGTTGCAAAGTGTTATTGAGTTGGTGTAGAGATAGCTTAGAGGTGTCACCGACTGAAACACAAAGTCAAAGACGCTTGCTTTGAGCTCTCAATCTGAAGATTTGAGACCAACAGAATAGTGTTTCACAGTGATTCACAAGTGGATAATCTGCTTTTATACTTGTTAGACCCACCATCTCATTCAGACAATTTGCTGAGCACTTAACTCTTTGATCAGGCCATTGACAAAACTGATTTTGCCTCATTGAGCTGAAATTATTCCTTTTCAATGAGTGAAGATTATGTGTCCAAAACTCAGTTAAACATAGCAGGCTGCACAGACAGTACAGGATAATGATATTAGACGGTAGCAGTACTGGGCTGGGCTTTTAATGGTCATTTTAAAACAACAATGGGGCAAAGGTGTTTTTACTGCTGGCAGAAATTTGAAAATTCAGCCAATTATAAACTCAGTCCATAATTGACTTTTGCTGTAACCGGGGCAATGAATTCAATTTGTCATCTTCTTGCCATAGTAGCCTTTGCATCCAGCATATCAGCAGCTAATTGAATCTCTTGGCTGCCAAGGTCATTTTTAGAATAGATAATGCTAATTGAATGCAGGATTATTACTTGCTAAAGTGGGTAGAGGAAATGACAAAGTGACCTGCAGTTGGCTGCTGCTCTTGTCCAGCTCTTATGGCAACTATTATCTTTGACTGTGATTTTTCTTTCTTGAGGTGATGGATAACACAGAGATCCACGTGGTGCCCAACATCCTGATGATGGTGGGCCTGGCCTCCATAGGCACTAACTGGGTCGCCAGTCGAGTATGTCAGGACTCCCTGGACGCAAGCCGCTTCCCACGTTGGAAGGTTCTCCTGCTGGCCTGGTATGCCACAGCCGCAGTTCTCTGTTGTATGCTCATCGCCGTCGTGGTGCTCAGCTACGCCCTGCAAGGACACCTGGAGGAGTCTCTGAAGGTGGGGTCACTTGGCTGGGTAATGATTGGCAGGAGTGACAGGAGGTCAGGGTGCAGAGAAGGTGTCAGTATCTGTCCCAAAAAAAACACTGAACCTGCTCACCATAAACTGCTTTAGCTGAAAGAGTCAGACAGCCGTCTAAAATGTGATGGCAGAGTTTAAAGGTTTAGGATGGAAAAAGGTTCTATTAATTAAAAAACACACTTTTACCTACTTATCCTCAGCTATGCATGAATTTAAAGTAAACAAATGCTTGTGCAGGAGAAGTAGGAAGCTAGGAGTGTATACAAAGACCTCTCCTAAAAACTTAAGACAAGTTAACCATAATTACATTAAATAAAAATAATTTTAATACACATTTAGAAATGAGTATGTATAAAAAAAGGAAAAGAGGTTGAAACTGAATCTAAGAAACATAATTACAGTAAACTCCTGGACGAGAGAAAGATGGAAAAAAAATGCACTACAGCCAGTCATTGCAAATGAATTTCTGGACATATTTAACCAACAATAAAGTGAAGGATTACAATTCGTTTAAATGTGCTGAAACCAGTAATGCACTCGAAATAAAGAGTTCTTTTAGTGCTCATATTTGTTGTATATCGATTCATTTACAATGCAGAAGAATTTAACCAACAAACCAGGCAACAATGAATAAAAATAGGCTTTGAATTTAACTGACAATCTCTGTAATATGGAAACAGCTAGAAACTGCATTCTTGAAGACGCCTGCCCTCCCTCCCTCTCTTTCTTTCTTTTTCCTGTCCTCGCTCTCAGGTGGGCCTGAGGAATGGTATTCGTTTCTACAAGGACACAGACGTGCCGGGCCGTTGTTTTCAGAAAGAGACTATCGATCGTCTGCAGATGGAGTTTCGCTGTTGTGGAAACAACAACTTCAGGGATTGGTTTGAGGTTCAGTGGGTCAGCAACAGATATCTGGACTTCACTTCCAAGGATGTCAAAGAGTGAGTGAATATCAATACAGTGATGTGCAAATTATGAGCTGCAGGGAGGTGACATGATGAATTAGAAAGAGAGGAGAAACTGAGTCAACAGGACTGATGAGGGAAGAGTACAAGCCAGAGAGGAGAGGGGGAAAGAGATGAGGTGGAGGTCTAGATGACAGATAAGTAGACTTCACATCCAAAAAGGTCAAACAATATGTTATGGAGGAAGGATTGAGGGATGCTGGAAGAAAAAGAATGATGCTAGAGTGGAGGAGGAGACTTATTTGAAGTATATTAAAAATAGATCTGGCCTTTACTTTCGAAGGGAGTGAGAGAAATGGATGGAAAGGTTGTCCGTGAAGCAAACAGAGACGAGTTGGTCGAAGATGAAATAAGTGAAAAGGAAGGAGTAAACAGAAAGGTTATGACATGATGACACCTGTGAAGAGGCACTGCTCAAGGCCTTTTCTCTACTTTTACCTCCCAGAGGATTACTATAAACGAAAGAGCTTTCACCTTTTATTCCTTCCTTCCTTCTTTTGGCTCTCACTCTTCCCCCATTTCAACCTCTTATCAATCTGTTTCCATCAACTTTCTTCTTCTTTCTGTCCCTCCCTAATTTCTCCTCCAGTCGTATCCGGAGTAACGTGGACGGGCGTTTCCTGTTGGATGGCGTTCCCTTTAGCTGCTGTAATCCCGCCTCTCCACGCCCCTGCCTGCAGTACCACCTGACAGACAATGCTTTCCACTACAACTATGAGTTCCAGTCAGAGGAACTCAACCTGTACAGCCGTGGCTGCAGGCAGGCTCTGGTCGACTACTACATGAGCTTGATGAATTCAACTGGTCCAGGTGTGCTGTCAGTCATCTTAATACAGGTGGGTGACATGACAGCCTAAATAACTCTCTAGAGGAAATAATTTATCAAAGTTTTCACTGACCATTTAATTACTCTGAGCTATTTTCTTCACCAGGCACATTTGTTGAGAAATTACCCCCACGCAGACTAAAAAAAGAGAAAAGAATATTGAATAATAGTCCTGATTGATACATAGACTGCCATGACAACTGAAAAAAAGAAAACATCACTGAGACGCATTGATTTCTCTCTTTTAATCAAACATTCATATTCACTCCTTTGCTGGATCACAGTATCGATGGCACATTCTCTTTGAATAACAAACAAGCGAGACCAGAGGCTGGAACAGGACGCTCACACACATGTTTAACAGAGCATCGTTACACATGGCCTGCAGCTACTCAAACAATCAATTTTTTTAATGCAGCAGCTCAGTATGGTGTTTTTTTTCTAGTACATACAATATGACAGGGACAGATGGATGCCATGTGAGGAGCTACCAAGGCCTCAAGCTGAGCTGTGAAATAAAGTCTGATTTTCAACCAAAAGTCTTGCTTTGAATCGTGTTGCCTGAGATGAAACAGAAACAGGAAAGAAGCATAAGATCAATCTCAAAATGTCTGCATCACAACTGGTAGCTATACTGCAGGTGTTGATTTTTATGGACTGCAGCAGTGTTTACAATTTGGGGATGCAAACCCCATTTTTTTTCAAGAATCACTAGATAAAAGTGTGCATGTTTTAAATATTGACTTTCCATCCCATTCTCATGCTTGAAATCCATCAGTGAAACATAATAATTTGTAATAATGTTGATTTTTTCCAAAGTGATTTGGTATCACAACTGAATCAGAATCAGCAAAACTTTTATTACCATTGTCTGTCGCAAGATAATGAAAATTTATCTTTGACATGGCTCACACACATTGAATAAAAGCATAAATATAGCAAAAAACAAATGTATAGCTTGGAAAAAAAACTGTATATACACATAGAGTTATAGAGTAGCCTATGGCTGTATGCCACAGTTCACATCTCTGATATAACACGATGGATTGATTCTAAAAAGGTGACTCTTCTCTTCAGGGTACTGTTGTACATCAGTTTTTTCGAGGCTAACAAGATTTCAGCATCTCATTTGGTGACACACAGTGCAGGCTGACACTGAATTTTAGACCCAGTTTTCACAGAATCCTTATTGTGTCTTTCTGTCCAGATGTCGGTGCTCGTGAGCCTGCGGTACCTGCAGACAGCTGTGGAAGGAGCCATGGCTCTGGAGGACCCAGAGGGCGAAAGTGAGGGTTATCTCATGGAGAAGGGCATGAAGGAAACCTTTGAGGAAGTCAAAGTCAACGTCCTCACCATGCTTAAGTTTGGGCAGGTTGACCCCGGCGCCGAAGGGTCCTCTGAGGATGCAGATGCAGAGAAGTCCGACGAGAAGGCTGCCACCCCTACTCCTGCCAGCTAGAGAGGAAAATGATTAAATATGATCTGAGGAAGAAGGGATACGGGGGGGGGGGGTTGTGTCTGAGGTTTCTTGGTTGTGTGAGTTGGCTGGTGGCTGGTAGAACACCTGTTGGTTTTGACACGTTAGGCTTGATTAACGCTCCACCGATGCAGCAGCCGCAGCTCCCTCGCAGATGGCCCAAACGAGGCAACACATAGGGAATCTTATCAGGCCCTGCACAGACACCAAAACAAACATCTCCTCTGTGCAGGGCCTCATGAATGTGTGTCCATCAGAGAATCTGTTCAGGAGATGTGTAGTACTTTTTGTTGTAATAGAGGAGAATACATTCAGTTTAAATGGGAGTAGCGTGCACACACAGACACATATTTAACTCGTTTTGACAATTTGACTCAAATTTGGCAAAGTGACAATCACATGATGCTAAAGTTCATCCCATTTGCACTGTATTTTTTCGTCTCACAGCTATAGAGTTTGCACTAAACTGCGATGAAATGCTTAGGAACCTGTTAAAATGGCAACGCACATGAATTATATAACCTATTAAAGGTAGAAGTTTTTAACTGCTTTGTAGTGTCTGCTTCCTTTTGTACACAGAGGTAAATTAACTGCCAGTGGGTTATCTGAGTTCAGCAAGGAGAGTTGGATTAAGTGTGTGTGTGTTTGCGTGCGTGTATATGTGTGTGCGGTGCCCTATATGAAGCTGTCATCTTGTCTATTCTGGCAGCTCTGAAACAATCTGATAATCCTGGTGTAGTTAATCCCAGAACTGCTGCAGCAGCAGTATCAGCGCACACTGACAGCACACAGGAACACACTCTGTCATATAGTGACAGACACAGCACACTAATACACCGCGTTGGAAAGTATTTTATAAAGCAAAACAGTGTTTAAATGCTCCTTATTTGCAAAGAATATATCCAATGTGTGCTCCTTCTTGAATAAAACCCTATCACAGAATAAGGCCACTGAATGTTTTCTTTTATTCATAACGAACAGATAAACCTGCTTTCAGTGGTTGCAGAAAGACATGTTCTTTAATTATAAAACATGAGTGACAGAAACTGATAAAGGAGTGAGGTTTAATTTTTGGTTTCAGTCTTAGTCACATCCTTCAGAAATATTACCTGTAGTAATCCAGTAATTATTTTACAGTAACACAATGGGAGATAGAAAGTGTTTTTTGGTGAATAATACTATATTTCTTAAATAGTTCCAACAAAAATAGTGACAACATTGATCAGAGATATTAATAGAAAAACAACTTAGGGCATACACCAACTTGTGATGCACCTGGACACATCATCAGTGATGTTACCTGGGGTCATTGGGTGTTTTGGGTCTTTGGGTCATTGGGTGTTTCAGGTTTTTCAACAGTCAGATACCCTCACCCTGGCGACCAAGCTGGGGTTGATCAAGCTTCGGCTTATGTACAGGTGGCACTTGTTTTTTAATAGAAAAACAAACAAACAAATTTTGCAAGCAATTTTTCATAGTCAGTTCTAAAACATTTCCCATTATTTAAATAGAAATAGGTATCTTTCAACATTACAGGCTTTTTAGTGCCAAAGTTCCTCTTTTTGTTACTATACTTCCACCGCAGCTCAACAGGGAAACACAAAGGGGGAATTTGATGCTGAAAAAGACTGTAAATGTGTCAGATATCCACTTGATATAACTAACTCAGACTGCTGAAGCCATGTATAAGCTTCAGATCAACTTTTAAATGCATTTTAGCACAAAATGACCGTGGATTTTGGCCCCCATCACTTACACTAAAAGCACATTGAAGGGGATCTTTTAATAGCCAGTATGAACAGGAGGAATGATTACAGTGAGGAAAACCTCTTTCAGTGTTCATATGGGCACCTGACTGTTGTTTTAACACAAAAATCTATCCTTTAAGTGAGAAGGGACACCTATTGTGGATCATTTGTGTTCAAAATGGGTACATAGCATTGTTCACATATAAATTAATAATAATATTCATCCAATCTGTGTAGACATTCAGATAAAAGAGGTTTATATAGCAACTACGAACCTATCCAAGCTAGAATGAGTCTATAAAATGACAAATACTCGCTGCAGATGCAGAGATAACACATTATAGGTAAAAATAGTGTTCCTTGTATAGAAAGTGCAGCGTCTAAGTGAAAGCAGTGCTGCCTGGTTGTTACGGAAATAATGATGTAATGAGTATTTTTTTAACGAGCAAATAGGAGCTTCTGTCTCACACCACCAGAGGACGCCGTTACACAGTAAGTTTTGTCGAAGCAACACCGTCAATAATTCTGTCAATTTACAGGCAACAACTTGAGTCAAAACCTTCCTGATTTTCACGGTACACCAATGAGTTTTCACAAGATTTTACACCTTCAGCGCCACCTGAATGTGTCAACATCAACATCTGTTTAGGATTAGGTGTTTTTTTTTAAGACAAACATATATTTCCATATTTTACATGCAGATGACATCCATTTAAAGTAGCCGGCAGTGAGTATAGATACGTGTTAGGCCTTTAGTCGTTTGTTAACATCGTATATGAGGAAGTGAGACAGTATTTTCAGCCTTCAAAGTCTCCCTGCATACCAAACACAATGCATGTTATTATATATTTTAGGCAA